>NC_137741.1:19785030-21080864 GCF_963264785.1 Psittacula echo | reverse complement strand
AAAGCAAGCAAACATAAATGAAATTGTGAGCACTAATTAAGAGCCTGGCTGCAAACTTAAATACTTTCTGACAAAGTGGTGACAGGAATGGAGACGAGAGAGGGCTTTTTTTCCCAGCAAATTAAGTGCCACAAGGTATATATATAAGGAACCTAGGTAACGCAGTTAAAACATTGATTTTCTGACAGAACTACTGAAGTCAAAAGCAAAGGGACGTTTTCAGGAGAAACACTGCAACAGATTTTTGCAGCCACAAAGGCTGAATTGCTGATGAAGGATGAAATATGATACTCGGACAAGTGTATGGTTAAAGGGGGAAAAAATGGGAACAGCTTATTGCAATCACTGAAGCAAGAGATGTTTAGAGAAGCAGCGCTGCCGTAACAGCTGGTAGCACTGCACACCTTGGCCCTGATGTGAAAGCTCTCCAGGTGTCTCTGACGTGATTCCTTCAGGCTCTTTTTCACACGTGCCATGTGATTACACGAGCGCCAAGAAGAGCCGATCACACCTGATGCCCACTGCTGCTGCCGGAGATGGATGTAGGCCTTTCTGGCCTGGTAGCATCGCCATGTTGCTTGGATCTTGGTAGCGGCCATTTCAGTACCCCCGTGGCCTTTGTGTCTTTGGCCAGGTCGATTTAAGATCTTTTCCACAGTTGATTGATTCTTTATCACTGACAGAATGTCATTTTTGCTGGGTTTCTCATCACGCTCAAAGTCTGATGCAACTTTTGCCAACTTTTTACAGTTTATTGTAGCCAATGGTACAGCATAGTCCTGGAGAAGCTTTTCTGTGTGCTCCAAAAAAGAGGCAATGCTCCCCCAAGATAGACAATAATGTTGCTTGAATGCCAGAAAGCCTGGAGCTGTCTGGTCTATCGTGCCGTGGTAAACAGCCATGTTGCAATCAAAGCACGGATCCTGTAAGGGCTGGCATGGAGATGTTTGTGGGAGCTGTGGGAAGAGAACAGCCACAGATTAAGAGGAATTGCCATTGATTGTAAATGAGTGGTCAAAACACACGACTGGATTACTATTTATGACTTAACTGTGGGAATTTAAGGATCTGAAACACACTTACGTTGATTTGCGCATCATAACCACAAAGGGTAGCCCAGCTTTATCATAAAACCCGCTGCCACACACAGACCTCAGAGATCATGTAAGAGGAAGAGCATTTTTACAGAAATACAATAATTGCACGTAAGAACTGTGCCTGATTTACCCAATATAAAAATCAAGCTCTACAGTGATTCACTGACTACAATCAGAAAGTAACTGCAATAGCATTAGTCCACTGAGACTGCCTCTGCCTGCCCCAGAAGAATGGATGACATCATGCCAATATAAATGCCAACAGGGTCAAAACTGGAACAGAAATGTTTCTGCCTCTTAACACAACTTTGTGTTTACTGACAACTTCAGCCAGCAACGCATTAGCTCTGATTTTCCAAGTGCACTATTTTCAGGCAATTATTTTTATTTACATTAATAACTCAATGCATCTCCATTTCTCAAGTTTGCTTTCTCTTTGATTTTCAGCGCTCCTCAACGGCACAAAAGTCAAAGTCTAGAAAGATCATGCAAAACTCCAGACAGTTTGCTATGGCACACAATAATTAGCCATAAAAAGAAAGAAATGTCCCTTTTGCATGGGTATCAAGAACTATCAGCAGGCATTAAGCAGTCAAGGTCAACCTCCCCTATAGTCTTCTGTAAATATAAAGGGAAACACTACATTTGCTTAACTGCAGTGGGGGAGATTTAGATGAGACATTAAAAAACTCTTTTATAACAGTAAAGACAGTTAGTTAAGCACTGGAACAGATGGCCTAGGGAGACTGTGGAGTTGCTATCACCGAAAGTTTTCAGAACAGGTTAGAAAAACATCTGTCTGCTATATCACAGATACAGGTAATTCTGCCTGGAGGTCTGGATAACCTCCTAACATCCTTTTGAGACTTATTTTCTAAGAGTCTGTGAAAAAACAGACAAATGTCAGTAGAAGACTTGAGAAAGTAGAAACTGGCAATATAAGAAGTATTTCCTATTTTACTTCAATATTCACTGGGTTTGATTCAAACACCCCTGTACCAAATCAGTGATTTTCAGTCACTTGCTAAACCATCCCTGGTGAAGTCAGTATTAAAAACATGAACAAAAGCCTCATCATCCTCACTGTCCCGATACCTGTGTCTGAGGGGGAATCTGCAGCTCGGGTTCCAACTGCTGAGCTGGATATGTCCACACTCGCTTTGATTTCCTTGCTGAAACCTCAGATCTGCTGGATGGACGTCGTGCAATGTTACCTTTACTAGAGGAGTCTGTGCCATAAATTGCTTGCTTTGAGTTTGGGAAGGTGATGGTGTCTGTATTCTCAGCATCCGCCCCACTACTAATCTCACCTGTACCGAAGGAAAAAAAACATAATTGCAGGTTTCATTGTTAGAAGGGCAACAACAGCACCAAATTGATACTCCTCTACCTACCATTAGGTACTGGCTCACTCCAGTTTGCTCTCATGTCCCAGTGGGCTGCAATTTTCAGTTTCATTCTGTAATAATCTAAAGTTTGAAATATGCCAGCCAACAGCATAGCCAGGATAGCAATGGCAATATGTCAGCACTCACACTCCAGGTTATTCCATATACAATTTTAGCTTTCATTAGGAGGCAGTTTAGAATGTACGTGATGGCTACAAAACCCACAGCGTGTTTTGCTTACACTGCTTGCCATACATGCCACAAGCAGCTGTAGCAATACATTTAGAGTTCACTTTGTGATAGGTCAGAATCATATTGCCCAGAGTAAATTCACTTACTAGGAGTCATTCATTTAACCACACTGCCAAAACAGACTCTTGATCAGCTCTTGTAAGTCATGACTTACACTGGTTTTACACTGGCACCACCAGTCAGATCTTCAGGTTCAGGTGCTTAGAATTTGGAACATGTAGGTAGGAACCTACCAGGATTTCAGAAATGAACAAAGAAATCTGATTCCCACTCAGTTGCAAGACACAGGATGCTCATGCACGTCTTTATGCACTTAGTACTCCTAAGAATTTGACTCATTAGACAGCTGTTTCCTTGTGAGATAAAAGAGGGGCCTGAAAGTGAAGCTGCAGGTGCAGTTGATGGTTGTTATCAATCCTTTGTACCCACCTACAGCTGATTTCTTGTGCTGCCTGTGAAGTTCATGGAAAGGTGCTGCTTTGGATGCAACAGGAGGTATCTGGAGAATTATCTTTGCTGCTGGCTGGATAAGCCTTTGTTCAGTTAGGCTCGGAACACCTACAAGAAGATGACATTATTGAACAATTCATATATATTCCATCTGTGAAAGAATTAGTAGCAATAAAGAAAGAATTCAACAAAGGCAGACCAAAGTTACTGCAATTCCAAATCAGAACTAGAAAAGCAGCAGTTTTCTGTTATTGAAAAAGTCATCTTTCAATATTCAGTATTTTACCTTCAAGGACGGTGAGCTTTGCCTATAAAATACATGAAAGATACTGTAATGGTGCTGATTCCAAGAAGAAATTATATGCTTTGTACAATGGCAATTTAATAAGCAGAATGGGTGAGAATTTGCTTTTGTAAACCACAGTAAAGGTGGACTCGTTGCTAAAACAGTCCAAGTGCAGGGCTGGTTGAGATTGAATGATTCATAACCAGACGTTCATGATAATTGTTTATCCTGACCATGTTTAGTCATACAAGAACCCTCCATCACAAACAATTCTTCTTTCCAGTAGCAACTGAACTCTGTCAACTACAAGATAACTGACTGAAGGAGGGTGACTGATGCTCAACATAAGATATGCTGTGTTCTAAGTTAGCTACCACATGCAGTAAGTAGTGTGAGGTTGATCTCTACCCTTTGCAGTCTGTGAGATCACAATTCTTACAAGTTTTGAGGTGCCAGAAAATTTGATTACCAGACACCTGCTGCAAACAGCAAACAACATGGGTTACACAGCATAACTCTGGTGGCAATGGTACCCAGGTGGGCTTCTGTGACTCACCTTTCCTTAGATCTTCTTCTAACAGGGGTAAAGGAGAATCCACGTAATGAAAGGCAGGCAAACCCCATAGGCTGCTACCTGCATGACCCTTCACAATCTTCTGACTGCACATCTAGGAAGAGACAAAATCTTTTAACAGAGAAACCCAGGATTTGCAAAGACAGGCTTTTCTACTCCTGAAGTAATAAATCATATGTATATATATATCTATAATGCATACACAGACAAGGTACCAAAAGAAAAGGAAGTACTTTCAAATACGTAAATAACTTTTCTCTGGAAGGAATACCAGTGGAATTACAATATGTGGAACTACTCACAAACCAGGTAACAGTATCACAGACTTCTGAAGTTCCAGAGTTCCTCAAGGACAGCAGGGGATGACACAGCCTGATAATGTGATGTGGAAACATGTGCCACGCTGGCTGTGCTAATGTGGGATTGAGGCTCCTTCACTTCCCCAATTAACCTGTGCTTGCCTGAGAAAAACAGAACCTGCTGGTTCTAAGTGCCAGAAATTCAAGTGGTGACGCACATCACTTTGGGACAGCAATACCATGTGTCTCACTGTTACACATACAGAGCATTGCACAAGGAAAAGAATATATTGCCTTCTTATCCTTCAGTACTAGAAATACAAACATTCTGTGTTATGATCTCACATTTTTGCCCCTCTTTCCAGTATCCTGAGTACCACATCCCATGCTTCTGTGGGTGACAACCTGTTACCAGTTACTCCATTACTCTAATGGTTAGAAATTCTCACACTGGATAGAAATGTTTGAACCCTACTGATGGGCTATGGGGAAGAAAACACAATGCCTTGTGCTGGGAAATTTTTTTAGTTGCTTTTTAAAATACTGTTTCATTATGAATGATAAACTACCTTAAAATAGTATTAAATACACAAAAGCAGAGAGCTAGGAAATATTGATAGAGCTGCAAAATGGGAAGAATGGTATTTACCTCTTTCACAGAGCACATTGAGGCTTGCTGGTTTGAAACACTAGGTTTTAATGACTGATTATCATGCTGTGTACGGCTTTTAGTACAACAGGATCCAGACCAGAACTTTGAGCACTGTGTTATAATTAGCGAATAACATCAACCATTAACTTCAGATAAAGGGGTAGACAATTCTAAAGAACTGCTTATAATCCTAATAGGGAAATGAGATAGATCAAAATAAACTATTCTAATTTTTCCTTCCAATTTGTATAATAACACTGTCCACAAGAAACATTATGGAGATAGAAAATAGGTTTGGTTTATCATAATAGAGAATCTTTCAGAGAAATCATAGGCACTCATTTTAGTTATGGCCATTACAAAGCATTATGCTTTAAGGGATCCAGATGTATGAATCTTCATGTCCTTGTGTTCCAAGAAAATAGCAATAAGCATAGAACAAAGATTAACTTTACACCAGCTGGCGTGTAAGTGGCTTGATACTGAGGAAAGAGAATAATAAAGCACACTTTTCCACTCACTCCCAGCCCCAGCAGTTTGTTGTGGACACAACAAAAATACATAAAATGAGAAATTTAATTAAACAGTGACTCCTTTTCCAGGCTGTTGCTATGAGTAAAGCAGCACTGATTTTACTACTGGTCAGTTTTATCCTAGTTTAAATCCCAGGAGTTTTGTTATGACAAACGGTGCTATGAAACATACATATTTGATTTGTGCTCATTGAGATACAAGCTACAAAGAAAAGCAATTCAGGTGGAGTGTGTGAGTTCAACAGCAGCCTAGAGGCTTCTGGCTTTAACTGGAGATGGGTATTTAATTCTTCTTTGCTGTACCCTTTAATTTCTATAAAGTGCATGGCAAGGACAGTGCCACTGTGATTCACTGCACAGTACAGACGACACTGTTCTGGGGCAGCTCTGTAGCTTCACTGTTACCTAAGAAAATCCCACCCAACCTGTACGCTCTCTTCCATGATTTAACTTTAAAAGATTGCATCTTTTTAAACGGTTTTGAATAGATTTCCATCTGCTTATGTCAGTGTAATTCAAAACCTTTACTCACACCTACAGCTTTTATGCATAAACACAAAACATAGTGAATTTAATACTAGATATTCCAGAAGTAGCAGATCCTACTTAGCATTTTAATGCTTGTAGTGAGACCCAAACTACCATAGAAGCAAAGGATTGCACCCCATCCAGCACTAACCTGTAGGCACCTCACCCGCTTCCTCTCTGGCAGACCCCAAGCAACCATTACTGCTGTTGGGAATGGGAATCTCAGGTATTTTCCTGCATGAATAATGTCTTCTAGGGAAGTTTGTCATGAAGATTATGATTCAGCAAGAATGCTTTCCTGAAGTCAGCACACAGGGTACTGCTTCATCGTGGGCACTTTTATAGTACAGTTTTATAGGGCAGGGAGCCCTTCATTGCAGTGCAGACTGAGGCTTCTTTGCCTTGAAACATGCTTGGGGTGTGTGGAAAAACTATTTTTTTCCATTTCAAGCACTTCTGAGTGCAATTAACCTGGGACAGGAGAAAAACAATTCTGTTACCCTTCTGAAGGGGTTTTCTCCTGTGGATAAACCTCTCCCACTTGATTTTTTTCTTTTTGCTTCATTTTAAACAGGGCACTTGTAAGACCACAGGGATTTTCTGATTAGTTCTCTATTTGTTTTCCTTTTACCCAGCAATATTTAACTAGAACAACTTCCTTTTTTAGATACATTTGTCATATGCTCTTTCCCCCAGTAAAAGAATAAGAAAGTAGTATTAAATACAGAGAAAAGATGAGTGCCATCCCATACCAAAAATACAGTTTATCAACCAGGAATATTAAATAGATGAGATTTGGTAAGTAAATAAAAAAGAGCTTCAAGCAACAGGAGAAGATCAGTTCAGATTGTAAAAAACTCCAGTGGAGTAAAGGTAGAGGTGCCAAGTGATCGCTCTTTGCTCTCAACCACAGAATCACAGACGTAGAAATGGTGGGTGGTTAGAAGGAATCTCTGTAGGACATGAAGTCCAGTCTTGAGTTTACTACCCACAAGAGACCAGGTCAGCTTTGGTTTTGTATGGATATGAACTACTACAAGATTTCTTTGCATTTTATACTTTCACAGCCTTACAGTCTAAATGGATGTACTTTTTCTGTGTTGATTTACACTCTGAGCTGCCAAGCAAGGAAGCAGTATCAAAGAATAGTTTCACTCACTTCCATCATCTATCAGCTTCTATTGGGAAAAAGGGGAGAAGAATCTTGTTCTGACAATCAAGGCAATAGCAATAAACAATAAATAAAGAAACTGTTTAAGTCTGGTTTCAAATAACCAGATTTGGGTCTTCCAAGTCCAAGAACCAGCATGTGGAATTAAGTGCAGAAGCACTGAATGCTAAGTAAAGGACAAATTCTCACCGGTGTCAGTGGAACTACTCTAATGTTAGATGAGTAAAATTTCTAAGTCTCTGTATGAGATTTAAAATAGGAACCATTTTTATGACTGGTTGTCTTTTTATTCAAGATGATTAATGCTATTTCCCTTAGATGTAATTCTAAGGTATTAATACACATTATTTCCCCTCTGATTTTGTTTATCTACAGGAAAAACTCCAATTTAAGTGGAAAGCCCAATGTTAAACCTTCAATACGGAGCAATTAGGCATCTTTAACAGCAGATCTTGTATGTTATTCTTACCTACTTTAAGCTCAAAGTAACCAGAGATGGCTCTGAACTAACCATTTTCTATGTACATGTTAAAATCAAGCTTTGTTCCTCTCATGGCCTACTTCTAGCTCTCCCAGACATTTACCTCTGTCCAAGTTGTGCCATAACAGGTGCAGAGAGAATAGATGGAGAACTTGAGTGAATCCCACATCTGCTTTTCGAAACAGGCGACAGAAGCAGCACAGAAGGAAGTAAGAAAGATAATTGCTGGCTTGAACCACAGTACATTTTACTTGTGGGCAAAGGGCCAGCTTACATGAGGCAGAATATGCAGGACCAACTTATTGGAATTCAGGGGTGGGCCTCCATTCTTGTCCGGAGACAGCTGTAAACCAGCAGCCCATAGCATCCCAATCAGGCACTGAGTTTTGTCAAGGAATGCTGATATGTACAGAACCAGCTTCAGCAGCTTTGGCTGCACCCCTACCTAGCACAGTGACAGTCAATCTCCAATTCCAGATGACAAGAACTGGATAAAAACTTAAAACAAATGGTGACCTTTCCAAAGATTAATTTGTTTACCAACAAAATGTTCTACGTTTGTCATCTGAGATGGGGGTGACCTTCACATTCCCATTTCTAGGTTGAAAGGATGCTGACTGGAGTCATCTGTTAAGTTAAATCTCTCTCACCAATTATTTCCTTTTTATTTTTTAGTGACAAGAAGATTTTATTAATTCTCTGTGCTTTTCATTATGATTACATACCATAATACACATGCAACAAGCTTCTTTTGATTTACTGTAGTGTAACATCAATTTAAGTCTCATTCTGCTACCACTGCCAAATTATGCCGGGACTGTAATTATAGCCACATGCATAGGTTTAAAACACAATCAGGTCTGCAGGACCAAAAGACCCTGTTTTTTTCTACACCTTCTTCTAGTCACTTGAAATGAAAAGAATTGCCCTGCTTTGCCTTACTTTATCATTTTGGAAATGAATAGGCATTCGGTGATAAGCATTACTTATTACCTCGATGCAAACACTGAATAAAGAATGAATAACGGAGGATATGATCAGAATGGTGGTGCTCAAATAAGTTAGCTTAAACCCTTCCCAGAACAGAATCACTGCCATCACCATTAGAGCCACGCTATGTAAGATGCAACTCATAAAGGCTAGAAAACATCACCATATTAAATTTTACCTCATCAATAAATTAAAAGGTTCCTAAGTTTACAGTATAGTATACATCTGTAAGAAAAAGGACCAAAAAAGTGCCAGTGTAATTCAGTAAGAGAACTGCAGTCCTCAGAAAATGAAAGGTGTAGTTGTGAATCTTTTCTACATTGCAGCAGTACATCAGGATTATTTTTGCTGCAATTCAGATTGCTATCTGTTTTCCTGTTGTATACTCCACGGGAAGTACACGTATTTAATCATTATCTATTCATCATTTTTCATATGTTACCCAGATATGAGGCACAAACTAAAGTGATGCCCAGTCTGCACGCAGTGTTTCAAACAAAATTAGGGTCCTCACTTTAAGGTAACTACAGAACTTTCCAGAGGATAAAGCATTAGTGCTTATCAGACCCAAAAAGGTACCAAAGGGCAACAGATAATTGTTCTTAGTTTCTATCATAAAATCCAGCATCAGCAACTTTATAATACCAGAAGAGCAAGAAAAGACATTTTTCATGAAACAATAAGATCCTTACTAATAATTTTTCCAGCTAATCAAACAGCAGGATAATAAGAAGTCCATGTAGATTTGTGCTGACCTGTCTGGTCACCTCACAACCAGTGTGCTTTTAATCTCATCACATTTCTGAATGCTCAGGTCGCCTCGAAAACTCAAATGCTGACAACTCCTGGAAGCACCCTGAATGCAGGTAACCAGGCAATTAGATTTTAATTTACTTCAATGAGAGTCCTTCTGCCACCGATTTCTTTTGGAGAGAATCTTTGAACTAATGTACACATGTAGGGCATGTACACGGGTGTATGTGTGTGTGCGCCCGTGTGTGTGCGTACAAATATTGCCCTCTAATGGCTGATGAGTAAAACCAGAAGAGGAAGCACCCAGTTAATTCTTGTAGGTACTTTAATTGATGGTTTTTTTCAAACTAAACCCCATATTATTTTAGACCTGCAACTACACATCAATTTATTTGTTACAATTGGTGATCTATAACTATAATTCCTTTAAGCTCAAGTATAGCTCACATGTAACACAAGTGCCTTAATGTACTACCTCAGTAGTGAATTTTGCAAATCTTATTGCAAAATTTTACTCCCAGTGAAGCCAGAACATTTCAAAACACAGATTGTGTCATGGGATTTGGAAACTCCTAAAAGGCATTTACTTCAGTAAACCCTGTAGGATAAACTAGATAGGAAATATGTACTTGGTTTTTCAGCCCACCCCCCCGTCATGAGCAGTCCCTTAGTAGCTGTAAATATGTATTAGAGAGCTTGACTAATTCACACTGAAGGTTTGTAATTCAAGTCAGCATTAAGAAGTTCTCTCTGATCCGTGCATGTTTCAGTGCGAGCAGTGAAACACATGGCTCTCTGCAGTAGTATAATATTCCTCTCTGTGAGTGTTTTAGAGTGGTTCTAAACAGCTATTAGCCATGATGCCTTTTTCTAATTAACTCTGTATCACAGGGTTAGACAAATCACCTCTTCGTCTGGGCAACAGCTTTCAAAAAGCATTTTTTACAAGTGGCAGCTTACAGCTGTGCCATTCACGGGTTCTGCTCGTGTTCTTTAAAACCAGACACCCCAGAATGTCTCCTACAGCACTGGGCTTGCTTCATAATGCCTCTGTTACATAGATTAAACTGTAGAAGAGGATCCTCGTGCAAGACCACTGGCCATATTCTTTCATGTGGACCACAGTGCTGTGCTTAAATATCAGTGTCCAAAAGTAGGAAGTTCTGAGGTATTTTCACTTAAAATAAATCTATTTAGAACCGATATGTATTAACCTTAATAGTGAAAACTAATACATATAATAAGCCCTTAAGATAAAATGAGTTACTTACAGGAGCAGATTTTTTCATAGTTATAAGTGGCAGCTTGATCTCATTGTTCTGTTGTTTTAAACCAGCTTTACTATCAGTGTTCTCTGGATGAAGCATAATCTTCATATCCATTTCCACCTGCTGCTGAAATACATGATAGGCAGTGTCTTAAAAGCACTGCACTAGGACTGAAGTGTGTATAAGCAAGAATTGGACAATATGTTCATGAATTTGCAAAATTATGACAAAAATTCATGTCGTTTTACTATCCACACAGAACTGGGCAGACGAGGAGGAAGTGCCTTTTGAGCAGCAAGGCATACAACTGCTATTCACATACACGTTTTGCCAAAATTGGTTCAAGTAATTCCATTAAAAGCTCTGAGATTTCCACATTTGCAACTCTTTGAGTTAAATTCTGAGTGGAAAGGACAATCAGGTCGGACTCACTTGATTAACATAGGTCATTTGTGAATTCCATCTCCCTGGGTTATAACAAATGTTTTATACACCCCTATCTATTGGGATAACGTTATATTGCATTCTTCCCACAGATTACAGTAAGAATCCAATCCACCTTGGCCATGTTTGTGAGAGACTTGAATTCAGGAGTCACTGACCTGATGGATCAGAACAGCTTCTTCGGATTGGTTATGGCCCATTGGCTCCATGTAGATAGAGCACTTGCTTGTAAGTAAATGAGGAAATAAAAAAATCCTTATAGTAATAAGAATGAACACATAGTAGTTTCTTAATGTACTGTGTTATCTGCATGGAATGAATTCAACTCTTTTGCTAATAAAAATTATTGATTTAAAGCCCAGTGGTCAAAAAAATACTTTTAAAGTTTCCTGTCATGAGAAGTATCTAAAGCACACACTTGTTCTAGAAAAACCAGAAGTGGTGCCATGTATTTGCACTAGAGTAGAAGTTTCTTAAGTTGAAAACATTTTGGTTCATCTCAAGGCATGTGCTTTAGTTTACACCTGGATTTCTATCTGGTCTATCAGCATCTCCCAATACTTTTATTGCAGTAACACTGTTAACAAGACTCTGCACCCAACAGGGTTTATTTACCAACTAGTGCTAAATAAGGAGGAGTCCTTATGGAGAATATGCTTAATTCCCATGACATGAACACAACAATACAAAAAGCTCCCTTACTTAGCAAGATCCACCTCAACATATATCTACACAAGAACTTTGATACTTCTGTTGTGTGAATGTAAAAAAAAAAAAGTGAGAATTTTATTTTTTGGCAAACAAAGTATGCCAAAAAAGCTCAAGAATCATGAGATGTGTATTTGAACTATTAAACCATTGTGAAGCACTAAAAATGGTTTAATTCATTTATCTGCACAATATAGTCTCTTCTTTTGATAGTAATTACAAGCAGATGTATCAATGAGATGCTCATTTAGGTTTGGGTTTGTAAGAACAGAAGTTATTATCCAAGCCAATTACTCTCTTACCCACATGGCTGCACAGAGACAGAAAGTTCAATTTTCACCTCATCAGTGATTTTGTGGTATTTATTTTATTACTATAACATACCACTGTACAGAAAGGAAACTGCTTGTGCTATTATGAAAGAATTGGAGGGAAATTGAATATCTTCTCAATTAAAATAGGAGATGAGTCTCAACACAGACTCCTCACCCAGACTGACAGTGCAGTGATCAATGCTGCAGTGGCAGATTCCACACAAGATAACAACAGTTGAAATGCTTACTAAAAAAACACCTGATAAAAGTTACTTTGTCAGCTGAAATGCGTGGCAAGTGACAACTCTGCATTTGCAGGATTTGGAGTGGATGGTATCATGGGTCTCTTCCATCCATATTATCCAAAGTCTTAAATTTAAGATGTCTTGAACCATCTTGATGCAGAAAAAGAATATACTGGAGTATACAGAACAGGTTGACATCTTTGGTACAGTGAAATGGTTCAAACCTTATTCTACTTCAGCACAAAAGCTATTTCAGAGTGGAAGGCATTTTTACCATTAGTAAGCCAATAAATCTGATTCACTATGTAATTCTGTTTTGCAGATGCACATGGTGCCTAGCTTCTAATAGAGTCAAATTCTTTTATGGATGGACTACATTATATTAATCTTTGAAGCCATCTGTATTATGGGTAAGTAAACCACTTTTCCTGTCTAGCTATTTGTTATTTGCATATTTTAGAGCCCTCTAGAAACATCTTTTCATTCATATCTTTAATTCTATCAGTGATGAGAGAATATTAACTTCTACTGTGTATTCAGAATGTCACAGGAAATATCAACTATTAGGAAAACCCCCACCCAAAAGCCAAAGCTGCACAAGCATCAGCTCAGCTGGCTTCAGTTCAGCATATTTAAGAAACTAAAACAAAAATTGAATTTCTACACTTACCAGTTAAAGGCAACAATGTCTTTTCAGGGGCTTTACAATTACTGCACAAGGGAAAAACATCTGTATGGTTCTCAGGCTTTATTAGAAGAAATCCAATTACAAGACAGAGTAAAGGGGGAAGGGGAAAGTGCCTCACAATTCCCCTCATGAGCTGGATTTGCAGTCTTATGTGGCTGCTGCTATGATTCACAAATACTCTGTGTGAGTAAATAATTTTAAGCCTATTCTGACACCTGTGGGCAAGCTATTTCCCATATGACAAGTCTTCTAGCAATGGATATGTGAAAATAGCATCTGTGCTTACTTGACTCCATCCTTTTTTTATCCTAACTACTATAAGCACAACTTATGCTCCATTTCTACTCTTGCACAGCATACTATGGACAATATTACAATATTACTATGTGAATTCTTAATTTCTCTCAGAACCCCTATGAGTTGAAACACTGATATCTTCAAGCCTATTTACCTGGAAATACCGTCTGCAAACTGAAAACTATTTATGTCATATAAAGGTGACTAACTTATACGTGAACAGGAGTCTTTCCCACAATTTTACCATATTGTTTATGCAAAAACAAGACAGAGAACCACTTTTAGTCTCAGATACCACAAACACTGATATCTGTGCTCATGCTATTCCAACATATAGTTCCATTTTATTTAAACACATTACTTGCAGAAGCCCAGTTAAGCATATGGTATTCGCGGGACTGGGACCTTAAAGCAGAACAAACATTGGTTTCATACTCTCAAGAATATACTTGGGAAGGGAAGGGGGAAATAAAGAACAGGGGGCTTGTGGACGCACCTAGGATGGTACCGAAGTCCTTCCTAACTTAGATTTTACCCAGCTGCAAGGCTGGGAGAAGGCTCCTATCTCTCAGCCTGCTCATTCTACTGAGAACCTTTTAACACTTTAGTCACAGATGGTATATTATCAGAAACTGAATCCATGAGGAATCAGAACATAACGTTATGGTAACCTACAAGACACCAGTCTACTCACTGAATGTGGTCTCTGCCAGAATAAGCACTGTGTTATTTCTGACCTGTGACCCTGGAGACGTGCGTAGTGCTGATTTGCTGTACACCTGCAGAGTCATGGGCCCAACCGGCACTCGTGGTACAATGAGCTGTTTCTGAGAAGCACCAGGATGAAGGCCCCTGATTTAGAAAGAAAAACAGTGAGGTTTTAAAAATTCCTTTAATTTCACTGTTAAACCCATACTGCTGCCACCCGGTTGAGCCCAACAGACTGTATTTAAATTAGCATTTAACAAATGAAAGATCACAGGACTTAACCAAAGGTTGCTGTAGCTACTTAGAAGTACATTTACTTCTGTATTGGTTTTAACTTAAAGCCAAACCAGCAAATGACCAGAACAACCTCATCTGGGCCAATACTCCCATTTGCTTTACAAGACTCTGAAACCCCAGTTTTTCTGTCCTGCTGCTTGCATTTGTCTCTGCAATAGACCAGATGTTTCACTTACCATTTAGGAGGCCCTTTTGAATGTACTTCTTCATTACCAGCAGAAGAAACAGTTAACACTTGTCTGTTCATAGCATTTAAATAATTTTCAGCATGTTTCTGTTAGAGGGAAAAAATAGTGTTTAGAGTATTACAAAGGTATGTGGGATATTAAATTTACTTAACTCAGTTAATTCTGCAGTCCAGGCCTTCACTTGACTGAAAAGATGATAGACTTTGTGCTTCTGTTGGACTAAGTCTGATTTTGGCTGATGGGCACATGATCAGTTAATTCTGATGACCCAAACAAAAGGAAATTGTCCTTCGTCTTCTGCATGTGCTCTATTTTACTTACTCTCAACCCAAGTTCAGTTCTTTCCGTCACTGTTTCGAGGTCACTGATATCCATGGTTTCTACATTGCCTTTCAAGTCAGTATTTTTCATCTTAACTTTAAACTTGCGAAGTTCTTCTTGCACCTAAAAAACAAGTTACGACAAAAATCATACCCATAACTAAAACCAACATTATGTAGCAGGGCTTAATCAAAATTCAGTATTTCCTAAATGCAAGAGAAAAAAAACCTGTGACTCCCTATACTTCTGTACTTAATACGAGAATAGAAAGGTGATAACCCGAGCCCTTATCCCGAGTTCACTGTCGCCTCACGCAGGGGCTGAGCCCTCCCGTCCCCTCAGCAGGGGGAGCGAGGTCCCGCGGGGGCTCTGCCGGGGCCGGAGCGGTGCTGCCCGGACCCACCTGCCCCAGGCCGGCTCCCGCCTCCCGCCGCGGCTCCGCGAACCTGGCCATGGCGGCCGCCGCCCTCGCCCTTAGCAACGGGACGCGCTCCGGACCGCACCATCCGCCGCGCCGCGGGGGGGGAACGCACGGGAGGCGAGGGCTGGGCCCACTCCTCCCCTCGTGCTATCCCCCCCCCGCCGCTGTGTGGTAGCGGCGGTGCCGGAAGGGGCGCGGCGGCGGGCGCCATGGCGGCGGCGGGGCCCTTCGCGCTGGTGACCAGCTGCGCCGCCGGCTTCGCGGCCGAGGAGCTCGTCAAACGTGAGTCGCCGCAGCCGCGGGGCCCCGGCCCGGCAGCCCCTCACTGCCAGCCCGCGCCATGAGGGGAGCCCCAAGGCCTGCTCTCCTCCCCTCACGCACCCTCCTCAGCGCGACCACCGGGCCTTGGGCCTGCAGTGTTTAACCCTGCCTTGAGGAGGGAGTCAGGGGCCTCCTTAATGCTTTAAGGAAATAAGCGATTCAAGAGAGGTGGTACAGAGCGCAGGTTGTGTCTTGTACCCTCTGTACCAAGCAGCAGGCAATAACGCCACAACGGAGGGAAAAAAGGAAACCCCGCATTCCACTGGCCCAGTTTCAGATGTGAATCAACAGTCTTGAGTTATACCTGGACTAGATAATTCGAGAATTGCCTTGAGGGTGAATAGTACTTTGTAGAACAACAAATGAAGGACAGGTTCACTAGACCATCAGGGTCATTCACCTGTCGAGCACAACAGTGAACTTGTTTCCCTGGGACTGGTCCGAGGCCCACATGGCCCCAAGAACAAGGGGGAGACCAGAGTGGCTCAATATAGGCAAGAGAAAAACAAGAGGTGGATAAATACCATCCCTTCGGTTTCATCTTTCAGTTTATGGAGTGAACAGACTGCATTGGACCTTAAGCATCATCCAGTGCTGAAAGTCTAAAGGTCTTTTGCTTTCATGCATTAGACTGTTACTATTCGTTGCCCCAGTGCAGAAGCATAAAGAAAGGGAAAGCTAAAACCCTTCCTTTCTGCAGTTATTAGAATTGTAGATTACATTTACTCCATATGAAATGCACAGAATTCATTCCAAAGTGGTTTTCTGGGCACCCAGTTTTCATTTTTATGGCCTGAAAAAGAGTAAGCCCTGAAGTAGAGGAAATTCTGGTGGAATTTTTAACAATTCTAAAATCAGGGGGATTCCAGGAAGAAGCTGTTTAAATGTTGCTGGTTTTGCCATTGCAGCTTGTTAGTACAGCCTTGCTTTTTAGGGAGCTGTCACAAGCGGTTTGATGTGCATCCTGATATGTGCAACTTATCAACACCCTGCCCCCTTCTCTGGATTTGTTCTCAGCTGTCTGAGTAAGATGTTACTTGGGACCTCTTAAAGCACAGGGCAGCCCCCAGGGACTGGCTTCTTTCATCTCATTAAACCACATTTTGAACCAAGAATAACAGCACCAGCTCTGTGGTCAAAGGCTGCTCTGTCACAGCAGCTGGGTTGATATTGAATTATTTAAGCATTCCATACCAAAGAATGTTACTATCAGTCATTGCTTATTTTTGAGGAAGGGATAAGTGGATTATAAGGTATTATTCAAGGTTCTTGTAGTTTTCCTTTGATTATTTTTCATTGTGAAATTAAATGAGTAAAAAAGGAAGGTGAGTAAAAAGCTTCATAGAAGAAAGTCTTAAAACTTAATTTCAGGGTTTTTTTAACTAGTACTCACTTTTAAATGTCTCTTCCACTGTTTTTCGGTACCAAAACGGGAGCCTTACAGGTAGTCTGTGTGTCCTCTGGTTGGCTTGTTTCACAAAAGACATTAAAACCTTCCTGAAAGAAACATGATGATTTACTAAAATAAATTCCATGAGAATTTAATTTTCTGCTTTAGATAACAAGTGAAATTAGATCAGCTCCAGAAGAATAAGCGGAACAAACATTGTGAAACATTCAAGGATATACTGATAAAGCCAAGGCAGCTCTGGCTGGCCTGGCTTATGGGGTTTGGTGGGTGGAAGCAAAATGCCGGTGCAGTTCTCAGAACTTGTGCTTTTACTGCATGAAAGTGTCACACCAGATTAAAGACATTATTTTGTAATGGTTTAGAGCTCAATGCTGAGATTGGACCGTTGTATCAGCACCTCTGAAGCAGTACACTGAGATACAATATATTTGGTTAAATATGCTATTAAATACTGTGTTGATAGTAGGGTCTGTAGAGCAGCTGGGGTTTGAGTCCGTACCAGAAACATGAAATGAAACTGGTATCATCACTGCTTTTGCCACTGTGGTGCTGAATTTCTCTGGTACGTGCTCTTTGTAGTAAAATCTGTCTTGTAAGTAGAAAGATGCTGCTTGGACCATTCACTGTCAGGAGGTGTATGAGAACTGATCTCTCCTGCTGCCTGCCAGAACTTTCCAAGCTAATTACAAGGCTTTTCCCAGTGTTCTCATCCTGTTAAGTGGGAAATCGCTTGAGGATAAGAATATTTGCTAGACATACTTTAATTCATTCACATTTCCATAGGATGCCCTGAATGCTTATTGGATGAGATATTGTGACAAAACAAAGCTATTTAAAATGCAGAAAACAGGACTGGCTTTTCTTTTAGATGTATTTATCCCAGATTAAAACAGAAAATTATGTAGTTTTTAATAATGCCGGCAAATAGATAAATACTGTCTGATGTGATTCCCTCTCCCCTCTTTTTTGACTGTTTAGGACTCCCCTTCTCCCCCACAGCGTATTTCTTGTGTCTCTTTACTCTGCGTGTAATTTGCAGGAGTATTTTTTATGGTGTATTCCACCAGGTGGCTCTCAAGGCCCAGAATGTGAGAACTACTTGGTGTACCTACCAAGGGGACTTAGAATCATTTACGGCTTTGTAAAAGACTGAATTATGTTCTTACAATATGTATTCAATCTGGAAAGCACAAGAAAGAGTGATCAATACCTTAATCCCTTTGGAAAACACCCCTTCAAACAGGAGTTGTAATGGTTCTGAAAAAGATATTACTATTAAACACACAATATGGTCAAAGCGCTTAAATGTCAGTTGGGTATTAGAGAACAGGGAACACTCCTGCAAGAGGCAAGAGATCAGCATCTGGGTCTTTGATTATTGTTCAACTCTCTTAAAGTGCTTTCTGGTCTCCAGTTTGCCTTTTTCAAAAGGATTTGCTGCCTTGCACTGGCAGAACACTGAGCCTCTGTATTACAAAAAGGGAATGGATGTTGGGTTTTACAGTTTTGCCGTGTCCTCTTCCTTGTCTTCTGAATTATTGTTGAATTTATCTTGTCTATATGGAAGATCATAAAGTTAAAAGTCAGCAAGTTTAAGTCAGTGAAATGATCCGACATGTAAATAACTGAAAGGAGTTTCCAAAAGAATTTTGTCCATGTTATTAGAAATTACTGCTGAGTGAGGATGGGACACAACCGAGGAGCTTTATGAAAAACCAAAGCTGGTGACTGACTGCCTGGAATGAGCCATACAACACCAGTCACTATCTGTTACTGGACTGAGCCATGCACTGATCTCTTGTGCCAGTTGCTGGTTTGTTCTTAAATGGTTTTCTGGTAGCAAATGGGCAAAGTGAGTCATGGACTGGGATAAACTGGAGGAAGAGAATTGTCCATTGATTGTCCAATTGTCCAAGAAATGTGGTGATCCTGGTATAGGTGGGTGTTAGTACAGGGGCTTTGGAGAGTGCACGGGTGAATAGTGCCCATGCCTGCGGCAGGTTATAACCAAGGCTGATACTGGATGCCTTAGAAACGGTATGTTTGGTCCCTGGCCTCAAGTAATTGATTGTAAATGAGGAAGCTTCTATTGCTCCAAAGCGCTTTTGTACACAAGTGTGGGACACAAATACAGGAATGTCTTAATTAGCATCAGCACTTATTGGTAAGACTATAAAGGTTATTTCAGTAAAGTAAGTGTCCAGCATTAGTAAGTGCAGTATTTGTTGGAGGACCTTGAACTCTAAATCATGTTTTTGAGTGACACTAAGCAATGTTCTTTTGTGGCATGAACTTTTCCATGCATGTTTTTAGTACTCTTTAATGGTGCTGCATTTGGAGGCTGTTTGCATTCCTGTCATCCAGACAAGCCACTTCTGCCCTATGAAAAGGCAAGCTAATTGAGGCAGCCCAGCAGGCCTGCCTACTGTTGTGGTCACAGAGTGACTCAGTTGGTTTTCCAGGCTCTTTGCATGGCAAACCACTGACACTTTCAATGGCTGAGGAGTTTAAAATTAAAAATGAGTAACTCCAACTCTGTTAGAGATAGGGTTGACAAGCCGCCTCCTTCTTGGCAGATTAATTTTATACAAATTTATTCTATATGCAAATAAAACTTGATAGGGTTTATTGTGATTAATATCCTCTAAAACAGATATGAAAGGGTTCACTCTGAATTTACTTCTTTTATATTAAAATACAGACTGTCCTGGAAAGAAATTTCTGGAATCTGGAGGTGGCAAATGTAATCCTTTAAACTAGCTCCAACACAGACTATATCCTTGACAACTCACTTCGAGTTGTAGTGTGTATTTCTTTTGTAGTCTCTGCTTGTTTACTCTAAAGGGCAAAACCTAATGGTTTAAGTGACTTTTTGTGGCAGAGAACTATTTACAAGATACCCAAACTACATTTAGTTTCCTGCCATGAGTAATCAGGCTGCTTTGCAGTTGTTTGTTACAGCCCTTCATGCAGGCTGAGGCATAGCAAGGCTGAAGTCTTTCAGAACGTTCCCTCAGCCCTTCGAAGTTAGTGTGCAACATCCATTTTGACTGGGAGAGAAATTCCACAGGGGATTGGCAAAATCTCTTTGGATGAATGATGGGTCATCAGAAGCACAATGGGATGAAAGACGACTGCTTAAAATACAGGAACCAGTGGCATGTAATAGGAAATGGGACATGTCCTCATTCTCCTGGCAGTACTTTGAGGCTGAAATTTGTCCCATGAACTCTTTTGTGAGGGGGAAAAATAATCACTTCCAAAGCAACTGTGAAAGTTCTTTCATATTGCCTTTTGAAAATTGTTCTGCAAGTTCTTTCCTTTTGTGTTCTTGCTAGGGTGGCTCACTTCACTGCAGTGACTTTTGAACAGACTTCCTTTCCTCACCCTCTTCTCCTCCCCACTTTGGCTTTCCAAGTCGTATTACTGGTTTTCTGGGTTTCAGAAATTTCTATGGCCTCCTTTATTGTTAGCTTGTTGTGGCACTGTTTGGGGAACAGCCTGTTCTAGCATCTCCAGGAACTGTTTCTCAGCACCTTCAAAATCTAACCTTTAAGATCTCTGAAACCCCCATATACTTAATTTCTGTTCTTTAACTCTTCTGATGCCCAAAGCAATTCTAGCTGACTCAGTTTTATACAACTGACCTGTGCTTTAAAGGGTCTGTAAGTTTGTCCAGCTTGAACAAGATATTCTGCCCTTTCCAGCAAGGTGTGGATGGGATCTTCTACCACAAACTGTAACTCACTTCCACCAGGTGGCTGTCATGCTGTGAGTGTGCCCTGTGAGGGTTGCTCCCAGCACACAAAGGACAGTGTTTAACATCACATTATCAAAGCACTGCCTTGGATTTTAATTGTCGAGCTCCTACATGGAATTTAATGGGAATTACAACTCAATTGTAGTAACTTGCTTTATTTTCTCATTAGTTACCTTCAGGTTTTGGTCACAGTCAAACAGTTATTCACATCTGAATGAACATGCAGGGTTTGTTTCTGCTGTAATAAAGTTTAGGTATTGCCTCCATACATCCTGTTTACAGGTAAAGGGTTTGAGGCTAACACATTAAAAGGCATTTCCAGGAAAAAGGTTTGTTTCTGAAGAGCTTCTGTACCACATTTTATTTTGAGAGCCAGAAAATAAACTCTTTTGAAAGGTAAATAATGAACTCTAGCACAGAGTAACAGATTGAGGTGGAATTTTTAAAGATCTTAAATATATACTGGTTTATTAGAGTAAGAAAAGATGGCTCTGTACTGGCATTTAACCAGCTTCTCTACACAAACTGTTTTCTTGATGCTGGTTTTAATCACCCATCTCATTCATTTCCTTTTATACAGGTATCACAGGAAAAGATGACATTACTGTGGGAGCAACTACAAGTGGAAGAGTGAAGTTTTACCCCTGGACAATAGATAATAAATATTACTCTGCAGATATTCACCTGTGTGTAGTACCAAACACGTTTCTTGTTACTGGAGATATTGCTGAATCAGTGCAAGCATTTGTTGTGTACTTCGACAGCACAATAGTAAGACTCTTCTACTTCATTATATTGCTTTACCTGTATGATATAGTTGCCTTATCACAGTGCTAACCTCAAATTACATTCTTTCATCTTGTGCCATCCATTCCTTTTAGGCTCTTGTACTTAATTGTCAGTAGATCAATGTTAAATTATTCCTGCTAACAAGTGAAGCTGTTTCCTTTCCTTTTACTATTATACTCCAGGTAGAAGGGAGGGGTTTGGGGATGCAACTATGCCAGTGAGTTAGGCAAATTTTCCCACCATCTCCAACTACTCCTAGCATATTTCCTTACTTCATTTTATTCTAATAATGATTGAAAACTAGTTATAAAATCTAAAGTATTTGAGTCTGTATTCCAAATAACTTTGATTTTTCTCCTTTAGAAATCTGGACTTGATAATGTCTCTGAATGGCTTACCTTGACAGAAGAGTGGTTACCGGAAGTCATGATCCTTGTTTGTAACAGAGTATCTGAAAATGGTATGAAACCCACAGAAGTTCCATATTAACCTTGCATAATGATTCATTTCCTAGTTAAATCAACACAATTGCTTCTCAGAATATCAGTGCAAGACTGAGCTCTAGATTTGATTGAGAAGAGTCAGGTTACTTTTATGACCAGGAATACAGGTTTGCTTTGGTTCTACATCAGTATATGCAACACAACAGCAAGCTGTAAGGTGCAGATATGTCCCTCTAACTGAATTCAGCTTCAAACCTGGAGTTAATAGTCTTCGTTCACTGTGGCACTTCACTTACACACCCCTTTGAGTACCCACTGCCAAGCCACTTGATTTTATGGCAATTGCAAAAAAACAATTCTGTTTGCTTTTTGGAATCAAATTCAAAATGAATGGAGGACCCACACTAGCTACCATACACTGTTTTCCCATACAATCCAGAATGAGCAAACAACTCTGGAAGATTAAAATGTAGCTGAACATTCAGCTACTGATATTAGTCTCAAATGTGTATCTTTACTATGCATTTTTGTTTCCCAACTTCAGGTGTTAACAGACAGAAAGCTCAAGAATGGTGCATCAAGCATGGCTTTGAACTGGTGGAACTTAGCCCTGAGGAACTGCCTGATGAAGATGGTAGGACTGCTACTTCTCTTTTAACTTTTACAATGAAAAAGCACACCAAAATATCTCCTGAACAATTGCAAGGGGCATAACTTTATTTATGTGCTACATGATTACGGCATGGAATGCTCCCAGTTGGTGAGGCTTAGCCTCAGCTAGAAAAGGTCAGGAGGAGGAGGAGGTTATTTCCTCCAAGAAATTCCATTTGTCTCCTCCCAAATACAGCTGCTGTTTATGTAGCACCTACATAAAAATAATATCTGCTCCTTTTTCTGGCACCAGTCCAAGGACTGTATTGATCATATTCCACTTTGGAAATAAATCTAAAAACAGGATCCAGGGCAGGAAAATTCTTTGCCTTTTTTAACAAAAACCAACAACTTTAAACTGTTATGCTTAAGAGAAGTAATTCTGATGGTGACATGACAGGCTGAAAAGGAGATTGTTAAAAACACTTCAGAAGAGCATATGCTGTTACACAGGAAATAAACCAGTTTCAGAATCACTGGCTGACCATACATTTATAACTTGAAAAAACTCATCCAAGTCACAAGTGTGATGTGTGATGTTCCACTCTTGAAAAGTGACTGTGTGCTTCCTGACAGCCTTATCAGCATCAACCCAATCTCCTCATTGCAGCGATACAAAGACAGTGTTTACATCTTACCTCTACAGAACCAGAATGAGATAAGTGACTCCATTTCCAGGCCTGAGTGGAATTAGTCACCAACATTTGCTCTATTTCAGGTTCACTAAGTATGTAGCTATCACCAGAAATAGCTTAGTCTGAAGTCCTAAGCTAGAACACAAGTCCTACCCCTTCCCCCACGTAAGGGCCTAGGTACAGACTGCATCCTGGATGGCCAAGAATGCTCCTTCTCTCCCCACCATGTCTTTAAAAGTTTGGGGATTTTGTTAGTCAAGTAGGGGGGGATGGAACACTTCTGATCTATAGAAACCAGAAACATCAGAAGAGGATACCCCTTACGCTAGTTTTCTTATGAAGTGCTTTAAAAGGAAGTACTAGTAACATTAAGTCATGTTAGTTTTCTATTGAGTAATTGTTATAAAGAACAAGCTATTTACCACTTACTGCAAGTAATAGGAAGAATAACAAGTCAGGATGGTAATCTTTGGAGTATTAAGATAAATATTCAGGGAAGAACATGTAATATGGTAGCTGGTGCATAGGAAGAAGAGTATTCCAGTGAGTAACATATTGACCCCATAAACACACTGTATGAATTATAGAAGATAGAATGGATGCAGTAAACATACTGGGCCGATACCTGTTTAAAAAGTCTGACATTTCTGGCAGCTCATCACAAATAAACCACAGGTCTTGCTTTGACTGTCAGGCAGTTGTTTGTGCAGTAAGGTTGAGACCTCTAAACTGAGACTCCTGATAATGACTCTAATACAGAACCCATAAGCAGTGTCAGAGGGTAAAACACTTGATCCAAGGGGTCAGAGACAGCTTTAAATTCATTTTTAAGGGCAGTTTCAACGATTGCACCTGTCCCTGAGTCATCCTTAGAGGAAGTTCATTTTTAAGCAATCACATTTTTGTATCCGAAGGGTTGGTTTGTTTTCTTCCCCTATTGCTTTGTGAGATCTTCACAAATATGGGAAGCTGACTAAACTGAGGAAATGGAAAACTGACTTTATACAAAGTGGTGTCAGAGCTATTCAGTAAATAAGTACAAGTCCTAATAATGCTTTCCTAAGTCTTTCCAGTTACTGTAATGCACAGGATTACTGGAACACTTGGAGTTAGATGTGGGTATGGCTTTACAATGATCATTTGTAACAAGCATTGCACCTTCTTTAGATAGTTAACCAAAGTTCTTTACTTTATAAATGAGGGAAAAGTAATTCTAGCATCTATTTTTATGCCATACAGCATTCTCAAAGATCTTGGGGTAAAAAAATGCCTTGCTTTTAACAGCAACTTAAAACTATCACTGTTAAATTTACTTACAGGTTACTGAACCATGTGGGCCTCATACTAAATATTTAACAAAACCCCACTGAGAATTAGATTTCTCTACAAAAGGCTGAGCTCACAGTTCATAACACATGGAAGTCCAGATCAAGAAGTGATGCATTAATTTAGATTTGTTTGGTCTCTCATGAAGCAAAGACAAGAAATCTGTGTTTCTTAACAGAAGTAGTGATTTATATTGACTGTGATAAGACAGGGATTCAGACGCACAGCTCCTTACTTTCAGACATGTAATGGGTTTTGGTCTAAGGAGTGCAATGTCTCTCTCTCTCTTGGTTTAGATGACTTTCCAGAGTCCACTGGAGTGAAAAGAATTGTACAAGCCTTGAATGCCAACGTGTGGTCCAACGTAGTCATGAAGAGTGGTATGTAATAGGTTCCTCTTACATCAGTTCTCGAGAACACAAGGCCTAGAGGCTTTACAATTTTGGGCAGGAGTTTAAACTGAGCAGTTACAGTACTGCTGCCACTGCATCAATACAAAGAGAATTACAGCACTCTTAAAGCTTTCACAGGGAATAACAGGGTTTTAGCTATTGCTTTCATTGTCCCTTGACACACAGAGAAATTTACAGGCAGTGGGTGAGATTTATTCCTATTTCAGCATCTGTTCATGTTCCCTTTGTACTTGAACTTGTTCTCTACCAATAACTTAAGTTAAATACTCACTAACTCAATGAAAACTAAAGCTTGTTCCTTCATGCTCTAGCAAGAAGTAGCAGGAAGTAGCTTGTCATTATCAGCCTGGCCTAAAAACTGATACATGGGTTAGTGGAGAAGTGTTACATTCCAAATAATAGTTTAACAAAATACTGTCTTGAAATAAGACTGAGATTGGCAAAGAAGTGATTTCAGATATCTATTGAAGGACGTATTAAGTGCATTGCAAGGACTGTATTCCCTACAGAAAATCCCACTCAAGTACATGGAAACCACAGAACATTCTGGAAACAGTGCAAAAACCAGCGCTTGTCCTTTCATTTCTTGTTTCACAAAGCCTCATCCCACCAGCAACCTTCCAGTGTCTGACTGCGCCCTGATGTACAGGTTCCCACTGTTGAGGCTTCTTCCTTCCTACATCTTTTAACTGTGTAATGGTTTTGAGTGCTGAGAGGCTTCTGTTAATTCTTTTAACTGCAGGATGGTTCCTGGGACTCACCAGAACTGGGATGAGAACTACTAAACCAAGAATCTTCTTTCATTTTCTTTCCTTTATGTAGCCTTTTGAGTGTTTCTCATACCTATCAGAATGAGGTTCAGGTGGGTTCTAACTTAAGGTACCCACTGTAAAACAATAAGTGACCATTTGAGATAGTGTGAAGTGTTCTCACTAGTGCTAAAACAGTTCCCTTAATGGCCTGTTTCCGGCATTTGACAGATGCCACATTTCACAAGAACAGAACTTACTCACATGTTCAATTCTTCGGGGGGAAATTCCTGTGCATCATTAGTTTGTCCTGTAAAAGTCAGACTCCTTGGAAATCCATGTTTTCTATCTCCGTAGTGCAGGAACCACACAGTATTGATGCATATTGCTCCAAACCCCTCAGGAAGGGAGCTATATTTGGAAGTTATTGCAGCCTAAATGTGCCTTCAAAGGAAAACTGTTGAGCTCATTTTACTTAAAATAAATCCTTTTACGACCTGTAACATATCTTTTGCTTTCAGCTTCCTCCTGATCCTGGAAACTGGCTGCCATGTAAATCACACTGCAGCTTTTCCTGCTGAATTACCTCTACCTGCTGGCCATTTAGAAACCATGGAGTCATACTTCATGTGAAGATCTTTCATAGAGCATAAATGTATTTGTGTAGCAGTAAATGCTTATAACACTGTTAAGTATAGCCATCCAAACAGCCAGTGTTACAGCACTGCCTTACTTCTGTTTGTATGAGAATTACGCTTACAGACAGAGCAGGAATGACTTTTTTCAAGTACAAGTGTTAAACCCATAGTAATTTAAGGTGTTTTACCTTAAACACTGAGAATTATTCTTAAGTTGGGAAGCAGATTTTTCACACAGCTATTAAGAAAAGTCTTGACCTTTTGATTTTCTTCTATAACCATTAAATACATTCATCTCTCACCAATTCCTAAAAATAGGTATTAAATATAATGTAGTTGAATCACAGGCATTTTCACATCAATTAATACCAAATAAACAAAGCAGTATTGTCTCTGGTAAAAGAAAACAAAGCACTTTTACCTGAGAGTCTCCAGAGGGCAACTCCCTTTTGGAGCTGTTATGAAGCTGATGGTTCTCCAGGCCTCAGAGCTCTTCAATCTGAGAATCAGGTGGTTTTCTTCCCCTTGTGCAGAAGAACACAAGCAGTTCTTCAGCTAACATCTTGCCCATGCAAAGGTAGTGCACTTCTGTTGCCCTTACCTGTCCCCCCAAGAGCAAAGCTCTCTGACCTTAGCAACAAGAAGAGAAACAACTTACTAGCCTCTGAAAGAGGGTTCTTGCTACTTTCCTGCTTAAATAGGTGCTTTAATGCTCCCAGCTGGAGCTAGTTACCTCAGGTGGGGCCAGGAACAAGCCTGGCTCTGTTTACAAAAAAATAGCCTGGTTTAGGGGGACTAAACTTCATTATTTAAACGAATTATGAATCTTGATATTTTCATTCCAATTTTATATGGAAATCAGGCTCACCACATGCTAACTAGAAACAGGTTACAGAGAAAGAGTAGATAAAGGCAGCAGAAAACATTCTGCCATGAAACAAGCATGTATGAATCTCAGAGCGGTGCTCACAGCACAGCATTCTAGAACTGTGTGACTACTAATGAACGATACCTGTGAACCTCTATGGACTCCATCATTTTGGAGCCACCAACTATTACAATAAATGGAGTGAGATAATTTTTGGCTTTGATGCTGTCAGAACACTGTGTAAGGCATCACCCACTTCCTGAATTGCACCCAGAAGTTGAAATAACTTTTACATCCAATAAAAAAGAGTTTTTAGGAAGGCTTTTGAGGGTGTGCCTGCAACCAAGTGTTGTGTCTGCCGCCTCCCTAGCCACGGGTCCAGAAACAAACAGCTGCTTTTCAGAGGTCCCTGCTGGAGATTCCAGTGCTTTCTAACTGGGCCAGTGTTCTGTAATTACACTGGCTAAGGTCTTGTGTATGTGGTGGTGATGGGGCCACTGTCCTGTACAGGCTGAACTCTAATCATAGATATAAAAGAGGTACATGATTAGATCACTTCATCCACCCCGCTGCCAATGTGGGAACGTTCTCTCTCAAGTACACTCTGGACTGCAATGTCCAATCTAGCTTAGATGATTCAGACATTGGCGAAATGTCCATCTTTAGTTTCCCAAAAAGACAGCTCTTTGCTCAGCCTGCTGAAACCTAGGGAAGCTGCTTTGGTTTGGGTTGAAGTCCCAGTCTTATCGCTCAGTTGCCTGTTAAGCTGGCTGTTGGACTTCATGGGCTTTCACGTATCTTGTAAGTGAACATTTTTAAGGCAATTCCTTCAGCTAGACTGATTCACTTCTTCCCAGACCTCTGGTGAGTGATCTGTTAAAGCAGTAAAGCCCTATAAAACAGAGCCAGTTGAAACAAATACCTGCTAGGGGCTGGAGGGAGAGGATTGGGACAGGACACGCATTAGCCTAAGTACACAGTGAAGATTATTAAACAGGAAATGAGGGCTTAGTAATTCTCTAATGGAGACATGTTTACATGTTTTCTAGAGAGCTGATGGCTTCAGTTACACATTCAGCTCTTCAAAATGAGATTTTGTATAAATGGCAAGTCAATTTGGACAGTGCCTGAGCATGACATCACCTCAGCATCTGAGGCTAGAGCTTAGTCATTAGGGGAATAATTCAGAACACATTTTTTTTTCAGAGAAAAAAAGTAATATTAATCTCTGTGCTGGCACAAGTCACTTTCCTGGCTGTTTGCAGTACAGTAACTTCATGGTGGTTCTTTTTGAGTTGACTAAAATACAGAGATTTTCAGAAAAACCTCCTCCATCCCTTGTGTAAGTGCAGTTATTCCCTACTTCAGTGCAAGGCCAGCTGGAAACATGGCTCAGGAAAAAAGCCCTCATCATATCATCTATTATTTTAAAATAAAGTTTTAAAAACGCTTTTTATTATTCTTTTATTTTAATTTTAAAATCCTGCCCTGAATCCATTAACTTAGATGATTGTTTAGTTTTATATTTGGATTCACTGGAGGGTTTTAGGTTGGATTTAAAACACCATTGAAATACACAGTGGGTGAGCAGATGCGGACACTTTGCAGTGTGAAAACACACTGGATTTGATGGTTGGGTCTTTCCACGAATTCTGAGTTAGATATTTAGATATTAAGAACTGCCTTTGCATTTACACTAGTGCAGAACCTGTTTTGACAACACGTGTATAAATAAGCAAAGGCACTTGTTGCATTTCCTGTATCTGACCACAAACCCAGCGCTGCTTCCCATGGACGGTGAAACCCGGTCCACTGAGCCTTAGCAAACAGCAAATGCTGCTTCTGTATCTTGAAAACTGCCTTGTTTGGAATCTGAGACATTTTCCAGACTAAATCCTAACAGAGCAGGGACTTCACATAACAAGAAAGAAGAGCTCACATCTCTTGTGCCTTACACATCTAGTCCCTGTAGGTAATACTGCACAGTAAATGTTAGTATAGTTTAAAAACAGAGAAAATACAATTTCAAGTGCACTGACACAGTTTCACAGGGTGCTGCGTGTCTTCCCTGAAATAGTCTCTATCCCATCTGGTCGGTTACTGTTTGTATTAACATTGCATTTTCCATCACACTAACTGCTGGTTTGTTTCCAGACAGGACCCAGGGCTTTGGTCTTCTCAGCACGTTAGCGGGTGCGAACCATAGCATAAGGTCAGAGGAGAGCCAAGATACAGAAGTAAACAGTAATTCCTATTTCTTGTTCTTTGCTCATACTGTTTCTCATGTTGCTTTTTCCTGTTGTCACATTTGGTGTGGTGGCGCCTTGCTTTTATTCCCTCCTTCCTCAAGGGATGCTTCACAGCCTGTTGTGCCTGTTGTTTGTCATTAATACCCAAGAGCAGTGTTTAGTGCAAACTGAACCCTATCACTTGAGTGTTACTTAACACCCAACAAACCTACCATAGCAAACCTTCATGTAGCACCTATTCACAGTGTTGCAAAAGTGGGTTTTCGTAGTACACGTGGTGTGGGTTCTGCAGTAAGCAGCAGTTTAAGATAAAGACTAAGTTTTTGAAGTCGAAACAGGAAGCACCTGATTTGCTGCTGATGTTTGCAGGTGCATTATTGGGTAGTCTAATACCTGTTTGTTTCCTGACAGCCCAACCCAGCAGCAGCAGAAAGGGAAGAATCCTGTTCAGACAACAGGGAAGATGGAGCTAGCACAAACAACCTACAGATGGACAGCATTGTAGGTAAGCTCTTCTTCTGCTTGGCAGATATACTGGAACAGGCACCCTGGCTGGGATGGTCCCAGAAAGCCACTGGCTTCTTCTCAGTGAAAAGTATGGGATAAACGTGCTTGCCCCAGTCAGTAGAGAATAATTACTGAGTTTGGGTGTTCTCCTTTATAAAAATGGGCCCAAGTTTGGACAGGACAGAGCCCCTGCAGCACTGGAAACATCAGATCTGATTTGATAACATTTCCTGATGCACATACTGTATACATTGTGTATATCTAGAAACATCCATGTAAAAATAAAGCTTCAAGCTTTAGGGTTGCAGAGAAAAATCATTACAGTTTGCCCCCACAGGAAGTGAACGATTGAAGCACGCTCTGCTTGGGTCAGCCCTAAGAGGTTCAAGTGTTTTGAGCTACAGGTCCCTAAATAATTGCAGGAGATGGGACTTTCTTACACATTTTATGTGGAGACATTCTAAAGGATGAGTGTTGTTAGTTGTGGTCTAAGCACAGTCTCATTACTCTTTAATTTACTCCATGGCTGCTCCTAGACAGATCATTTTATAATAAGCAAGAAACCTTAAATATTGGATGAACTCAAAAACACTCTTGCAACATAATGTATCAAAATTAATTACCACTGTAATGATGCTGTGAGTTGTCTGTATGAACAGTCAGTAAATTAAATGGTTCTTTCGCTCCTATGGGGCTGGAATTTGCAAATGGGCTTTGCAGATGTTAAAATATTGAGTGCATCAGAAAGGCTTTGATACCTGCTGAGAAAACGGAATAACTTACCTTGAAGCAACCTGCATGCATTTATTTCAGACCCTGTGTTAGACACGGACATTCAAGAGCTGGCCAGCCTGACCACCAGGGAGGGTGACCTGGAGAACTTTGAAAGGCTGTTTTCAAAGCTAAAAGAAATGAAAGGTAATGTGCCACGTTCTGAGCTGTGTCACCTATTCCAGTCACTCACAGGCATGAGAGCCAGTGTGGGAGCTGGGGAGACTCCTGTGCAAATTCCTGTTCTCCTGTCTGAGGTTGTTTAATCGTTTCATTATCTGCCCTTTGCTTGATAGTGAAAGAAGCGGCTATTGCTCAGCTGACTGCTGTCACACTGATTTTGTTCAGCATGAACTAATGCTACAGTTTCCTGTAAACAGACCTATAACAAGACTCATTTTTAAGCTCTATAACTGTCTGCCAATCTCACAGTTCAAAGCAACAAATGTTAGAGGTGAAATCCAGTGCACTCAGAAGCATCAGCTTTCTGGTGACTGGGAACTGCGATTGTTCTTACTAAATCAGATTAGTTTTTTATGATCTTTGATTTTTAGTTTTCCCCCAAACCCAGCTGCAAGAGGCATCTCTGCCTGCTCACTCCTGAGGGTGACTGCCTAAATTCTGTTCTTTTCCACAGATAAAGCTGCAACGTTGCCTCATGAGCAGAGGAAACTACACGCAGAAAAGGTGAGGGTTTGAAATTGGTGATGAATCTGTTAAAACTGGGGTTTTCCTTTCTAAGCCAGAATTACTGCTGTTGTAGAGTTCCTGTATTCAGAGTAGTAAGAACAAAGCACACAGTCCCGGGGAAGACTGTTTCCTGTCTCTCAAGAACTGAATAACAAATGGCGGATTCTGAAACACTGGAAGAGGCTTTCCTCTGTCAGAATGTCTGCAATGAGGCCCTGCAACCACCAAGGGTGTAAGCAGCTTCCAGTGAAGTCAATGGAAAAGCCTGGAGCTCAAGGAAAATGTAATATGCCTTAATTAGCACAGGGCTGGTATCAGATGTGCCTCCAAGAACTGCAAATTATTACCTCTGTTTTGCTGACATTTCTTCACTTCAGAGAGGATTAGCATTGTGCTTAGAACTGTGGTTGCTACATTCAGCTGCTGCTCAGCTTCTATTTTCTGGATGGTAAATGCAGAATCTTCAGTCACTTCAGGGGAATTTCTCCCCCTTTCCCATCTTTTTTTTGTCATTTTTAGGTGGCCAAAGCGTTCTGGATGGCAATTGGAGGAGACAGAGATGAAATTGAAGGTCTCTCCTCAGATGAAGAAAACTGAGTTCTGTAGCTGTAAGCACCAGAGCAGCCCTCAAGGAGGGATCTTTTGCTGCCATGAGTGTTCATTGTGAAAGCCTCACTTAATTTGAGTTGTCTTCTTTGGTTTAAGGACTCCCTGCATCACTGTAGTAAGTTACACATTCCACCACACCTAATGGTTACAGTGGTTTTGTCTGACTGTTCATTTATGCTCTCAGAGAGAATCCTGGAAGACAGCACAAGCACTGAGAGGAAATAATAATCTGTTTACATTTCCCAAATTAACATTTTTATTGTTTCCTCTTTTGAGTTTAAATAAACAGATTTACTGCCGATTCTCTCTCTACATATGGCTGCTGGTGGTGAAGTGAGTACTTAATTCTGAGCCCAACATTTTAGATGTAGGCCTGTTTGATGTTTTTATGTGGCTTTATAGCTGACTTACTAGTTAAAACAAACCAGATTTATATGAGCCATGAAGAGAAAGTTGCTGAATTGTGCCCTGTTGTGGGCTGCCATGCCAAGGCTGCAGGGTTAATCCTGCTGAGTGCCAAAGCCATGAAAAATGGCCCACAGGCTTTGAATTGTGTTTGTGGCTGCAAGTAGATGGTCCTTCCCAGGAAATCAGGTGTTGTGCCACACTCCTGGGGTTCCCATTAGAAACTTAATTTGGGATTAAATGCCAGACAGGTTGCTGCTGCTGTTCCAGGGGTGAAGTTCCCTGCCCAAACCCTCTGCAATTCTTGGCCTGCAAGGCCTAACAGAATGCACAGTCCTGCTGGTGAATTGTCCTGAATACCTAAAGAGCAAAGCTGTGATTTCAAAACCCCCACCCTGTGACCTGATGCATTTATTACAGACTTATGCTCTCGTATGTTGGTTAGAAAGCAGCAGAGTACAAGTCTCACCTGGCTGCTTCCTGGTAGCAGGGCTCAGAAAAGATTCCTTTGTCTTCAGACTGGACATATCAGAATCCCAGACTGGTTTGGGTTGGAAGGGACCTTAAAGCTCATCCAGTTCCAACCCCCTGAGAGGGATGGGGCAGCCACAGCTTCTCTGGGCACCCTGTGCCAGCGCCTCAGCACCCTCACAGGGAAGAGCTTCTGCCTAAGAGCTCATCTCAGTCTCCCCTCTGGCAGGTTAAAGCCATTCCCCTTGGCCTGTCCCTACAGGCCCTTGTCCAAAGCCCTTCTCCAGATTCCTCGTAAACCCCTTTAGATGCTGTCATCTGTTGATGACAGTTCTTGACAACAATATTGTCATCTCCTGCACTGGCACACAGCCACAGACTGACTGGAGAGTATAAACATGCGAGGGACGTGGAAGACAAGAAGGAAGGCATTAGGCTGGTGGGGGAAGGAAAGAAGAAAGGTAAATCCCATCCTCTCTCCTTTCCTTCAGCCCTTCTCTGGTGCTTGCCTGGCCTGCCCTATGAAATGATGTGTATTTCCCCCAAGAGCATTTCCTTATCAGTCTGAAAATGCCACATTAAGGAATCTTATTCAGGAATTCTGAAATTAAGTTTTCCAATGTCTTGTTTTCTTGTCAATAAACCGGGTGATCTCAAGACAGTGGCTCTCCAGAAGTTATTTGACAGCTTTACATTTTGAAAGCACTTTCACAGTGGTTCTTGACATTCATTGCCTCTTCCTTTAAGATTAAGCAGCTCTACAATAACAGGCTGCTTTGGAATGTTGTAAATCATTCCCTGGGAAAACACTGCAGCGTTTTCAACTCTACGAAATAGATCTGAAGCCTTGTTTAGTGCTTTGGAAAGCATTTCTCATGCAAAGACTGAGCAGTGTCTCCACTACAGCAAAGTACTTATTGTTAAGAAGAAATAGTCCTTTTACAGGGAAACACACAGAGACATTCAAGGGAATACACCTCTCAGGGCCACCTCTTCCAAAACAGGATGATAGAGAACAGCTCCGGGCCTTGCCATGAATCTTAACCCCAACACAGAGCTGTAACAAAGGACTGAAGGGGGTTCCTTCCCAGTAGAGAATGGTTTTCCATGGGTGTTTCTTGATAGCCGAAGACTTGTTTTTCTCTTCCTAAACACTTGTTGTGCCATAGTAATAAACAGCAAAAACACAGAGGAAATTGTTAGGTCATTATAAATACAATAAATAAAGAGTGAAATTCAACTGACCAACTCCAAGCATGCCACTGGTTGCTGTGAACTTTCAGCTCTGAAGACTACAGAAATGCTCTGTTCAAATGAATTATTAAAAGGAGAATATGGTGCTTGCATACAGTAACAGTGATGTGTTTCTCAGCCAGCCATGGATTGCTGTGATCAGGTTACAGACTTGTGGGTCCTGAGCACTCACAGTGAGCAGGTTTCCATCTGGAGCCCCAACGCTCCCCGGTTCCAGGGTAACCAAGGGCTGGGAGGGAATTCCAGTCCTGGTCTGGCCTTTCAGCTTTAGGTACAGCTCCGGTGAAGGAGGAGGATGACAGCTGCGAGACTCCCCTGCCCGTACAGACCAAGGCTTGTGACCCAGGTTCTGCCTGAACTGAAGCCTCCATGCAGCATGGATTCACTCTTGGGTTTTGGCTAAGGAAGGCTTTGCCATTTTTCATTTACCTCAAGCCTGTATTTTGCTCCAGCTTCCCATTTTAGGGCAGACAAGATTGTGATCCTGAAACCCACGATACATTCAGGTGACAACAAGCAGAGCTCGCAGCTCAGAGCTGATTTACTACATCACACTTGAGTTCTGGCAACGCCAGTACAAAACCTGGACGAGACCCGTTTATGAGCGCATTGTTGGAAAAGTGAATGGAAAAAGTATTCTCGTAAATCCCGTCAGGAAAACAACAAAAAACTCCCTGAGTCTGAGTGAACCCGACGAGGAACGTTAGGAGCTCACTGAATTAGATCACCGTGCGCCTTGGCTCTGGCAGTGATGCTGTTTGGGGAGTGCTCTCTCTCAGGCCAGCCGAATGCTGTGGCACCTGACCTGCCTTCCACTGGAACAGCTGCTTCCCTGGACATTCCATGGCTTGGAATTGCCTTTGAATCCCCTTAGTTAAAAGAACTAGTTGTATTTTTAGTTACTTTTTTAGATCTGGCTTTAATTTCTTAAGCAAAACCGTGCAAACTGTAAGAAGAATGAAGCTCTTACCTGTAACTGAGATCTCACATGGATTACTGGGAACAACCTCCATTACACACACCTAAGGGTGCTGCTGCCTCTGAATCACCTGTGGCTTCAGAACTCCAACTGTTCCCTTAAATACATTGTCACAACATTGTTCTTTTCTCATGAGCCTCAGTTTTCCAATCAAAGTTTATTAAAATGTCAAAAATAGAACTTACAGTTTCACGTAGGAAAGAGGAGGGCATACATAGTACAGGCCTTTAGTAACAAAATGGTGATAATGCGTAACAAGCTAAAGCACGTAGGAGGCATCACTGCCTATTAACATACAATCTCAGGTTAGGTCTAAACTAATGCAAACATGCTCGTACATATCTATCAAAGGAGGAAAGTGGGATGCTGCCACGGGGAGAGTGAGCAGCAGGCACTGCTGCAGGCTCCTCCAGTAGCCACGTATGGGAGGAAATGGAAGATGAACCAAAACCATTTATGGAGTAATTCCTCATTGTCTTTTAAAGCCTCATACATCAGAGCAGACATGCAGAGCACAACTCTGGAACCTGGCTGGGTGTTAAAAGCCACAACAGCAACTCAGGTGAAGGCTCCTGCTGGGAGTCCTTGCTGTGCTCTAGTCAGCAGGGTTTGCTGCTCAGGTCTGAGGGATTCTCTTACTCTCACATCGAACTGCCTAATTTGTAGCAATCACCAGAAAGGAACATCTGAAAGGTTCAATTCTGAGTCCCTGTTTGCCCTTTCTGTTCAAAATTAAATATTTGATTCGTCTGAATATTCCAGAAAGACAACATAAATACAAAAGCATGTACATGATAAAAACATCTACTGAACTTCTTACCCACACCGCTCAATCAGCTACGACAGTGAGTAACTATTTCTCATTCTAGCTTACCAGCTTATTTGTGAAATCCCGTTCCTCCTCCCTATCCAGTACCTTAGAGACCTGGGAAGCTCACGGGAGTGTTGTGGTGCGGCTGCAGTCCTTCACTGAGCTGTGCTCCTCCTCCTCCCTGTGCTCTCCCAGCTACTAAGTAGGACAAGGCGCTGGGTCAGCTCTTGCTGGGTGTTCTTCACCCTGCAAAGGACTCTGTGGTTCACACTATGCTGATCCTAAAGGGGAGAGGAAACTAACTTCTCTGTGATTCCTTCTCCAGGGTTACCCCCAGCCTTTTCATGGCAGGGGAGCCAGAGCGTTGGGGAGATGAGTTTCAATTAGATTTCTCCACCTTTGTACACAGCCATGCTGATTCCTGGAGATGAAATCAAATGGACAGCACTGGATTACTTCTAAGCTGAACACAAAATACAAACTGAAATTCAGTTCAGTACATTAATAAGAATAAAAAACCCCAAACCAGAACAAGACCACGGTCATTGAAAACCACAAGGCCATCAGTGTCATCTGCCAGCAGCCAGGCCCTTGTGTGTGGCTACGCCAAGTTAAAAGAGTCCAAGTTCCTGCTAGTGACTCTCTCCTAGTAACAAAAATGTATGAAATAGGGTAAAACTAGCCAAGACTACCACTAAATGAGAAGATTTTCCAGTACAGGAATGGAACCTAAGCGAGGCCATGGCTGACTGCATACATTTGTGCTACATACCAGAGCTACTTCCAGAGAGTTTTAGGAAAACAGGGAAACCCACCGTCATCTCCGGCCGAACGCTGCCTCTCCCCTCGCATTAGTGTCCTGGCCAACGGCGCGACTGAGCGGGTTTCACATCTGAAGGGGAATTTCCTTTCATCTGTCCCATCCTTTTCAGCTGTGCAACATCAAAGGAAGCTCGACCACACCGTCCCCTGGATCCCAGCCCTTCTCCAGACTCTCTCTTCACATGGTCCAGGACTTTCCCTCTGACTTTATAAGGTAAGTTTAGAAACCATAAAGCTTTTATGAATTAGTGAGAAGGCAAACAAAGGGGAGGGGAGGAAACTGATACTTGAGTGGAGATAATCCTCTCCATTTTATCTAACTGCTGCTAGACCAGCTTCCATTTTCCATTTGAAGATATTTTACTTAGGGGATGATGAGGTGAGATTAACCAAAGTCTTCATGCACAAGCCAAATCCCATTTTTCAGAAGGCAGCTATCAGTAACAGCAATTAATTATCCTTTATCAAGTAGGAGATATAAATCTGGTCCCTACCAGAAATCCAGGCCCAAATCTTACTTCGGCTTCGTGCTACAGTCAGGGTTTATTCCAGCTTGCAGCCTCTGGGCCAGGCCAGGTTCCTGTGCACACCATCACCTCACACTGGAATTAAGATGTTATTTCTGTTGCTAATGCACAAGGCTCCACAGGGTCCAACTTCCTCCCTGATTACATGGACAATGAAAACTGTTGGCTAAAATGAGCAAACACAACTTAAAGACACTGAGGGAGGAAACCTGGGGCCACCTTACATAGCACATCTTTCTCCCTCTCCCACTAAATCTCTTCTCAAAGTCAGATACTTCCACAAAAGCCAGGATAAATCTTTGTTTGTGACTATGTTAGAAACCTGCATCTGAAAGACTAGGCCAAATCCGTCCTCAACGACAGACCTGCTGTTTAAGTGGCCAGAAAACACTTGTTTTATACAGCTGCTCTTATTGCACAAGTCCATGCAATCAGAGATTTAACTAAAATCAGACACATTACAAAAGCTTGAAACAACAGAAGTCCTAGAGAACCTCCGGCACTATCATACAAGCTGTATGGCACAGTGAGAGCTCCCAGTCCAAATTCCACAAGAGGATATTCCTGGATGGTTCAGGAGCCCGTCCACCACTGCGTGGAATTTTAATTTCATGTACAAAACGTTGCTTGTTTCCAGAAGAAATCTCTGCACCGCATCCCTTGGTGTGCCTGGTAGAACAAACACCAGCAGAGAGCCTCGTGGATGGTCTGTTCCTGGGTCTGCTGAACATGGGGCACCTCGTGCCCTGTTTTGCTGACGCTCAGGTCCAAGAGTGATGGGGTTTTGCAGACCAGGCAGTGGGGTTGATATCGGAGTGGTCCTGAAGGAAAAGCCTCTACAGGTACTTGGGAATTCCTGATGGGTGTTTGAAATGCTTCTGCAGTCTGCACCCGTGTGGGACCACAGTGCTCTGGGGCTGCAGCCACAACCTGGCACTGCAGGAAAACTGCTGCTGAACTTGGTGGTGCTGCTCGGTTTTGCATCTGGGAGCACAACAGGACTAAAGCCTGAACACAAAGTCCATCCGGGTCTGTCCTTCCCAGAGCCAGCTCCAGCTCCTGTTTGCCTTTCATGTATAAAACCAAAAAAGACAAAGATTTCCATAGGAAACTGATGATCACTTTCTCCCCTCCCCCTTCTAATAGTTTGGCACAAATGCGTATGATACTCAATGCAGATATAAAGAAACAGATAATGAGATCGCACTGACAAAGTTATGAGACTTATTTGGCAAATATGAACCATAAAAACAAGTGCTAAGGGTTGGTTTTTTCCAGTTGTGGGAGTTGTTTGCCATGACAGTTGCTGCAGGGAAAAAATATCAGTCTGGAACATGTCTGTTTAAAATGAAGGTTTTATAATACAAGTAAATACACTCTCTCCCTATTTCTCCAGGCAAAAGCACATCTCAGAGCATTGGAATCAGCTGAAATACGTTTTAAACACAAAGGGGTTGTGTCTGAGATGTCCTGGGTCATGTGCAGTCACACGTGACAGCACAGGACAACTGCATATGCTGAAAGCAGCCGCGAGGGCCTGTTCACTTCCATCGCTACAGCAGATCTGGACACTGCAGTCACGAAGCCCTGATGGCTCCAGAAGTGGCAGATCCTATCCAACAGACTGAGAAAACAGAATACAGACTTTTGATGGTTAATGCACACAGACTGCAGGGTAACAAAGGCTTAACTTGGCCATGCAGAGCTCTCCATGTGACAAACATCTGCCTATGAGCAGCTCAAGTCAAACATCGCTGCAGCAATATCAGAGGAGCCTTCAGTCTAGCCCCTTTTGCTTCATGTCAATCCAGCCTGAGGCCATCAGGTATCAGCTGCATCCCTCAGGCATGGAACAAGACTCTGCCTCCTTGTTAGCAGTCCAGCGTGGGAAATTCATTCCTTTTGGGAGCATTACTGGGGGAATTAGTTCTTGTGTGTGCTTTAAACACTTCCTTTTCCCCCTCCTGCTGCAATCCCAGGGAGGGCAGGCATGGATCAGGTGGATGCTGATGGGAATGGACAAGCAAGTCTCATCCCAAAGCCCCACGGTGCCTGGCTTTTCAGAGGTGCTGCATGACACAAGCCTGGAGCTGTGTGAGGCAAATGGGAGGCTTCCTCTGTGGCTCCTATGTGCTCACAGCAGCACGAGGTGGGTGCTGGAGGCACAACACGGCCTCCCCTCTGCTGAAACAAAGTCCAGTTCTTCATCATGATAAACTTCAGCCTCAAATTGTAACTGCAAAGGCCCAGAGCGCTGGAACCAAAGTGCTAAATGGGTTCAGTGGAAGTGGCTTAAATGGGTAATTATAACACCAAAATAGAACAAAACCCACTTTCTTTTTAGCAGATTGTTTTTCTCATCACTTCAATAACTGGGAATCCGTTCGCTGTGTGTTTAAGTAAGGGTTAAGCCAATTCCATTTTCCAGTCTTTGCTCCCCCCACCCATCCCCAGGAGATGTTTCCTTAGGAGACGCTGGAACAACGAATGCTCGGGGAGCCCATTTGTGTGAGGACCTTGTCCAGCCACTGCAAGGGACCGTTGAGGTGCAGTTCAATCCAGCAGGGAGTACTGGTCACAGTCTGCCGCCTGCCAGAAAGAAGGGGATGGGGGAGAGGAGAGGAAAAAAGGAACAAAACTTTACCAGTGTGAAGAGGTTTTACAGTTACCGGAGCATTCTTTCCTGCTTAGACAATAGTCGTGCATGTGAGGCCAAAGGAATGTCTCTCTCCTCTGTAACACGCTTCTGGCCTACACTGCCAGCTGCTTTTAAAACCCCTACCTTTTCTCTTTACATTTCTTACAATCCCAAAGGAGCAGCTCACTACACAGCCTATTTACTACTCAGATTCCTGAAAACAGGCAGCATCGGATTCCCTGAATGGAATGGAAGGTGTTTACCTAAGCACAATTCTTCAGTTTTCTTTTACAGACCTCATTTTGCCTCTCCTGATTAGATAGCAACATATGCAGGTTACCAGTAAGTTCAATTTCTCTACATATAAGCCAAGGCTACTCTCGTTTTACCCTATCTGTAGGTTCTGGCAGATGTGGAAGTGATGGAGACATCCCCTGGGAGCCTTTCGGACGCTCCCCTGCAGCCCCTGTGCAGTCGGAGCTGCTGCAGAGCAGCCTCTTTGCACAGCTCCAGAGGATGTGCTGGATGGTTGAACCCTACCCTACGCATGCTGTGTAGGGGCTCTCCAACAGACCTGCGCTTGCTCGGCTGCCTTGAAAGAAGCAGAAGTGCTGCTGAGTGTAAAAGGTTGCAAACCCCCTCAGAAAAGCAGGAATGTGGTATTAAAACGTGTTTTAAAATCCCTCTGGAGTTAGCTGTGGCTGGAGAGTAGAGGGGGATGTGCTGCTGGGTCACTGCACATCCCCTGCCACAAAGCACATTCCCCCTCTCCTGTCTCCCTCTCTGTTACTCTCCCTGAGGCCAGACCCCATGGAGTGTCTCCAGATGGTAAAGCAGGGAGGGATGGGAAGGAAGGGAGGCCAAGGCACAGGGCATGGGGCTCTCCCTCCTCTGCCGAGGGATGGCCTAAGCCTTGTTCCATGCAGAGAGGCAGGGACAGCTGCTGTGGAGGAGGAAGATTACAAAGAGAGAGAACCAGCCTGGAAACAGCCTTGGTTTACACCCTCACTTCCCACAGAAGCTGTCCTTGGAATCTGCCTGTGGGAGGGAGAAGGCAAAGCCTGCGGGGCCCAGGGAGAAACTGCTGCTGCAAAGGGGACCCTCTGCCCCATGGGGCTGCTCTGGGCTCCCACCACCACCCCTGCTGCTGGGCTCCAGGCACAGCTCTGCAGGGCTTCGGACAAGGGCTGTGACCCTGATCTGCAGCTCTCCTCCTTTGAACTGAGGATGGAAGCAGATCTCTGATGCACCCCACCCATTCCCGCTCAGGCCATGCCCAGGAGTGGGTGTACAATGGGGCCTGGCGTATGCAGCCACTTCATGTGGTGAAGTGTTCTACATTAAAGGGTGTCTCATGGGCTGTTTGGGCAGGAGGAGTGCAGGACAGGGAGCAGAGCACCTCTCGCTCTGTCAGCAAAGCACACAAACCTCCCAGGTCCGAGGTAAAACTAGGCTCCCTTAACTTAGCACAGAGCATTCCCCTTTGCTGCCTGAAACCAGTGTGAGCCATTCAACAATCCTGGCAACACCATACAGAGACCCACTGCCCATGGGGCCGCTGCCCTTCTGCCCTCTGCAAATCTACCATGGCAGCTTCATTCTGCCTTCCCACCAAGGTGACCCCTATTGCCTCCAGCCTTTCCAAAAGGCAAACCCTCAAAGCTCCCCATATCCATGCCTTCAGCTTGTGGGCTCTCACTGCACGGAGGAGAATGTCTGTATCACAGGCTGCTTGTGCAATTGGTTTCCCCTCCTTCCCTCCACCAAATCCCTGGCACACTCCAGCATTAAACACCCCACCAGTTTGACTGCTCCAAAGGCTGAAGAGCTGAACCAGAAATCACTGGAACAGCGCTCTGGATGCCGATCCTGCAGTACCGTTCTCATATACGAATCAGTTCAACCAACAAACGTGCTCTGACAAAGGCAATCAGATGTAGTATTTTGTGGCAAGGAAATGAAGGAGCAAGAGAGCAGCTTCGGCGCAGTCAGCGTGAGCGTAGGGTTTCACTGACTCCAGTACTCTAATGAGATAGTTGACTTTCCGTAAGTCATGCTCATCTGGGTTTCATTAAGAGCGTGGCTGCGAGCCAGGGCTGAACACTCTGGCCCGGGTGCAAGACAATTTCAAAACAAAATGGACTCCAAACATCTGGAGAAATGAAGAAAGCAGGAGAGTAACGTGCAGGGCGCAGGCTCCAGCTGATACTCCCGCATCCGTGCAAGGGGAGCATGGGCAGACAGCCCTGCGGCTCCGGGAGGCAGGGGCTGCCCAGGCATCTTCAAGGAAGGCCACAGATTTACAGGGTAGATGCTCAAGTGAGTATTTCAAAATCACACTTGGCTGAAATCTCTGCCAGCTCTTGTAAAACAACATTAATTTTCCAACAAATTTCATCTCTCCTGCTTGTAATATTAAACGCTGATTTCACTCCTTTTGCTACCTAGGGACATTGGCTTGCTAATGCAGAGGAGTGACAGCAACACCAGCTATGGAGTACTCATCCCTTGCACTGTCCCCCCTGTCCCCTGTGCTGTCAGAATAACCACCAGACCCTATCACATCTTCTTATCTTCAGTATTCACTGAGAAAAACAGTAATCCTGCTTTTCCCGCTGCCTCTGGTCACAATGAAGCAATTGCCCTAGGACAAGCACTAAGGAAAGGATGAGGAGATTTAACTATAATTGTGCAGCAACTCTTAACAGTTCTTCCATATACATATTTTCAAGCCAATCTACTTTTACTTTAATCCCATTAGTTCTTGATAAAGGAAGCATCAAACCGAAGCCATATCTAGTAGGAAGCACTCACATTGATCCTGCCTGATAACAGTGTAGTTGTAAGACCTCAAACTACCAAATATACATCTGATTTTAAGAAAGCCCAATGCAATCATTCCTACAGAGGCCATCTGCATTTATCTGCTGTGCTCCAGGTAAAGCTCTTGGTTCATAGAACACTGTGACCAAATACACGTGGTCTTCCCTGGTGTACGGCATGATTCTTCACTATGCAGGTGGCAAGATACTGGTTGCCCAGAGGAGCTGTGGCTGCCCCATCCCTGGCAGTGTTCAAGGCCAGGTTGGACACAGGGGCTCAGAGCAACCTGCTCTAGTGGAAAGTGTCCCTGCCCGTGGCAGGGGTTGGCACTGGATGAGCTTTAAGGTCCCTTCCAACCCAAACCATTCCACGATTCCACGATCTGCATTACTGAAGAGACACTGTGCTAATTCCTACCCACCTAAAAGCTGAGTGAAGCAGCTTTTCAGGACACTGTTGCAGGCTGTGGAACACAGGGGTGGCAGCGGCAAGCACAAGAGATTCATTCGGAATGCCTCACCTGTATTCTGCTCCCCATCCCTTGACAAAGCTCATCCGGATCGTGCACATCCTTGTCAGCTGGTACACAGCTTCAAAGCCCTGATTCACAGACTGAGCCAAGAGAGCGGCGAACTCTTGGTTGTTAAAAATCTTCAGGTTACATCCTGCGAGAAAAGGACATGACAGGAACAAGGCATTAACTTAAATAGATTAAGAAAGCCATCTCTGAGGATGGAAAGAAACTCCGTGCTGCTCTCCCATATCCTCAGAACGTGTGATACTGCACACAGACTGTTTAAACACAGCATTTCAGAAACAGGAATCAAGGTTGCCACATATCCACAGCTCATATGCTGAAAAGGAAAAAAACCATGTTAGACAGAGACTGATGAATGCCAGAGCCCACACAGCAGATTGTGATCTATGAGACCAGACTTGGGATCTGCATATGGAACCTTCTTCTATCTCCTGTACAATCATTTCCCTCACATTGTAATTTAGAAGCCTAACTATGACCATAAGACTTCACAAGAGCAATTGCTACAGGGCCCGAAAAGGAAGGAATGCACAGGCTCAAACCAGGAACTCACTGGTGTTGGATTTACATGGGGGCAATCAGCAGAAGTAATGGAGAAGTTCTGATGTGAAACTGCTCTGGCAAGCCAGAAACCTGCTACCAGGGTTAAAAAGGCTGACAGCAGAGCTGCTTCTGCTGTAATCCTCTCCTAAATTTATCAAATGCCGAAGAAACTTCCTTTACAATTGGAGGTTTTCCCCAATGTTTAGACTCAGCTAAAAGAATGAGACCAAGTTATCCAACAGCCTTCCAGTACCTAAAGGGGCTCACAACACGGCTGGAGAGGGATTTTTTACAAGGACAAGGGGAATGGCTTTAACCTGCCAGAGGGGAGGTTGAGATGAGCTCTTAGGCACAAATTCTTCCCTGTGAGAGTGCTGAGGCGCTGGCACAGGGTGCCCAGAGAAGCTGTGGCTGCCCCATCCCTGGCAGTGTTCAAGGCCAGGTTGGACACAGGGGCTTGGAGCAAGCTGCTCTAGTGGAAGGTGTCCCTGCCCGTGGCAGGGGTTGGAGCTGGATGAGCTTTAAGGTCCCTTCCAACACAAACCAGTCTGGGATTTTATGACCCAACAGTTTTGAGGTGATAAAGGTGAAATATAACAGCATCTCTCATAGCTTAAATACATAAATAAATACACAACTCTTCAAAAAAGCACTGCTGCTCTTGCCTTCTCCCAGATAACCATAAACAAGTTAAACTCCGAGACTTGGCACACAACTAATGCTCATTTGGGATCACATATGGGCCAAGTCTGAAAAACAACCATTTGGACTGTGCTGAATTGTATTTTGCTAAAATCACTTCTGAGCCTACTCTCTTGGGCTGGACTCATACTGTCATCTGGTTTGGGTCGAACTGCATATAGCAAAGTGTAACCACATGCAACAGCTCAGCAGCTGCAGGAACAACCAGCCATTTCTGTGACCATAAAAAAGCACAGCCCAAGAGCCATGTATCTTGCAGAGGGTTTAAAGGGATGCTGTGTCAGGCATACTGGAGACTAAGGTGGGGAAATAAGAAGGGTGAGAGCACTGGGGCTGGACTGAGCACAGAGCTACTGCAAGGAAAGCATAAAACTTGATCAGGATCTGTCTGCCAAGCTGTTCAGACTCCAGGACAGGCTGGGAACAGGTTCCTCCAGGACTGTGCCTCAGAGGAGCAGGTACGACTCCATCCTGTCGACAAGGCAATGAAGAAACTGCTTCAAACCCAGCAGAGAGCTGAAGATGAGGCTGAAAAGGCGGCCAAAGGCTGTGGTAAAAGAAGGGAGAGCTGGAGTCCGAAACATGTGCCTTAGATGAATCTGCAGCGGAAATGTGGGTTGTTTATGTCTTCAAATGTTGACTCCAGCCCGGGTGGACTCTTGTGATGTGGCTGGAGAATTAAGTCATGTTTGCAACACTGGCAGCTGCTTCCTAAGCATCTGAGAAAGGAAACCCATTAAGATGGTCCAGAGCTTGCAGTGTGTGGATCTCCCAAGAAAGACGATCTTTATTCAAGTATTTCTAAACAAAAATGTTTCGTTTTTAAATACACACATACTTTCAACTGTAAAGAAATCAGCTTCTGTAAGCCCAGCTAAATTCCATTTCAAATGGCAACCTCTCATACTAACTCTTTTGTGTGTATCTAACAAAATGAGTATTTTCTTTCTAGATAGATGCAATAAATTCTCTTGTAATCTCCCAGTTTACTTTAGACAGACATTTGCTGTAACCAGAACAACGAGGTGCCTACACAGAAGTAATTTCCCTAGAATGAATCTAATTCACAAAGGATGGGGTAAGTTTTACTACACAAAAGTACCAATTTAGATTTGTTACGGGTGAATTTATATTAAGGAAAAATTCTTATATTATATACTTTTACTTAAAGGTGCAAACCGAATTATAAGCATGGTTCTCATAACACAATAATGGGCTGATAAAACACTGCATGGACAAATGGCAGATTCTGCTCTTAGTTCTGCTTAGATCCTGCAGTACTGTTTCTTCCTGCCTGTATGTAGTGCAAACCATTACTGGAGCATATGTAGTAGCTTCTTTTATCAGTACCTTCATTCTTTATGCTATAAAAAATGCCCTGCTCAAGTTGTCAAGTTGCTTGTAATAGGGTAAAAAAGGTTTCTAATTATTGCCAAGAACAGAGGTCAGCAAACCCATGCCCACTTTCACCAAGAGCTTGCTTTCTGTAGCAAGTCCCCATCTGCAAAAGGTGAGGCCTGCGTAGGATCACAAACAAGGCATCCTTCCTTACCTGGTGGAATCTTGCAAACTGTTGCTGGGTGCCAGCCATAGCGTTGGTTGCAGTTGGGAGACTGGACAAAAATGGCACTGTCACTAAGGCACTCAGCAAACACCTCACCACCGATGTAGTAGAGTCTTACTCCTCTTCCTAGGAAACACAGCACAGTTTTGGTTTAGCTCAGAACAATCATCTGCACAAAGAGCTGGTAGAGATGTAGACACCTCTGCATGAGGCAGCTCTCAAAGCACAGCTGAACTCCCATTAGGGAGCAATAAATCTGTTCTGTGAGCGGGTTGAGCTGAGGAAGGCAGGAGGACCAATTCATAAAGTCAGAATTGCACCCTCCGGCCCTGCTGTCAATCACAGCCAGCCTGCATGCATTTACCACCTCACAGACTGCTTACTCCCAAACAGAGATGTGTCTGATATTTTCCAGATGAACATTCTATCAGTTAACATATGGTTTTCAGCCTTTTCTGAAAGTCATCGCAGCTGGATACAACTGTTTGCTTATTTAGTTAGTGATTTGGAATTAAATTATACAACGCTTTCAAGCCATTGCCTCTTGCTTGAGATGACATTGTATGCAAGGACAAACATACATTTCCCATAGGAGTTTGCACAAATTATTAAAATCTCAGTTAGTAAAGAAACAAATTTCACCAAGACATCTTTGTTGCTCAAATAAACACTTGCTGTGGTCTTACATTCCGATTTTAGTATCTTGCTTTCATTCTTCCATAAAGCATAAGCAGCCTGCTGAATTTAAAGACTGAGTTCTGAATCTTGGTGAGGTGTTTTGGGGAGTTGGGGTTTTTTTGGTTCTAGAAGTCATATTAGAAAGATGTAAGGAAAGATCTTCCTGTATGAAGTTTACTGCTCAGGAAAGGGTATGAAAGGCAGCAAGATTAGGACAAAAAGCAGGTTCATTTTTGATAGAAATCATCAGAAAATGCAGCAGAGCATAAACAATTTTGCCTTTTATTTAAACAGCATAAATTTGGGATATTCTATTTAATGCAAGTTTAACTGAAACCAAAATTGAATGTTACCTTAAAGTGTAAGCAGGAAAAGTGGAAACTGAGATGAAAATCAAGGAACTAAGTTTCCATTTATAAAGAAACAGTCAGTTAGAAAATAAAATAGTGCAGGGTGGAAAGGAATTCACAAGATCACCACTAACACCCATCCAAAGACAGAAGAGTGCATGTAAAAGTTTAATCTCTGTTTCTGTTACATGCAGTGCTCTAAAACTGAGCAAGGTGTGTGCCAAATAGCTAACTGAAAAGCTTTACATGCAGGTGTCCACCTTCCACCTTGAAAGACACCAACGGACCCAAGGAAACAGCAATTACCAATGTGTCGTCTTGTGAGCTCCACTGCTGCATTTCTGTTCACGTTGGACAGTAAACCAAGGCAGAAACGTTCAGAGTTTGATGGATCAGTGAAACCATCCACGGTCATAGAGGGCTGAGAGGCGTGGAAAGTCTCTCCCACTCGCTGGTTGAGTTCATAGTAGGATATGGAGCACCAGAATGCCGGCTCGCAGTAGGTAACAGGCTGCAGATCTGCACAAAAGAAGCAGCAAAATGAATCACAGGCCCTCAGGAGGGGAAGGGGGAGGATGAAAAAAGCGACTGTTTTAGAATATTGTTCTGCTTCATTCCTTGGGCTCACTTTAATCACCAAACTTTAATTACCTGACAGGTTTTAATGGACCGCAGCTAGAAAGTTACATCACTCTGGAGCTTTTGGCACATGGAACAAATACCGTAGAAGGTATGAGTCACTTAGCAAGTGAGGTGTCACTTAATTGTCTTCATACATGGAGAGAACGCAAAAATAAAGTTAGCTTTCCTATGAAAGGTGGGATCACTTCTAGATAGCCAGTACCCTAAATGGAGAAAAGGAGAGAAAAGGAAGAACCAAAAAACCTTAGAAAGAGCAGACCACAAACCTGCTTTCACTTGCATGGGTCTCCTGAACCCTTTTGCTGTGCACTTAAACCAAGCAGCAAGTCCAGCTTTCATTCCTACTGACTCTATGATCTCTCTGGCACTGGTGAAACTAGTAGAGTTGTCTGAAGTACGCACCAAATTGCATGTAACATGGGCATTAAAGTGATGCAAAACTTAGATACTTTCTACCAGTGCACTTGATCTCCAACTAACAACAGAAAATCCATTTCCTCAATGGATGATGGCACATCTCTTTTGTTGGGGTTCAGGTTTGAGTCAGCCCGTGGACTGAAGTTCATGAGCAGACTGAGGCTGAAGAAGTCTCAGGAAGATAATACTTTATATGCCAGAAAGGTGGGACATTCAAATAGCATCAAATGATTTAACTGCTCCCACTGAAGCCAATGTGGTTTCAGCAGAGGGAGGCTCAAGTCCAATTTCTTGGAAATGCTGCACTAGATTATGCCCAGTCCGGCTGCAAGCCAAGAATCTGCTGAGCAGAGGAAGCAGAGAGCAGACTGCACTGATAAGTGCTCCATTCCTCTCATTCAGTGCAAGAAATAAAAGCAAGAGAATTCCTTCCAGTCCTTCCCCCAGCTTATCACTTCATCCTCATTCAAATGGTGCTTAAAAGCAGAAGAGAACAGCTTCCCATCTGGCCAGAGAGTTAACATCAAGCACCAAAACCCAGGTTTTTCCATAGGCTTTCCCATCTGTTGCTCCTGCAAGGCTCAGGCGAATCTGGGGCTTAAGAGATCAGCTCCAAAAAATCAAAGACAGGTTTTTACCATCCCAGCTTCCTCTCACCCTGAGGAGAATGTCTCGACAGAGGTTTGAGAGTCATTTCTCATCTGGTACCTGCTGTTACTCCTTTAGAAGCAGGCTGAAGCAGCCAAAAGACATGTTGGTTTCCTCTCTGTACGGTGGTGTATGAGTTCCCAAAGCAGCTAATAATCAGAAAAAAACCCTTTGGTTTCTGCTTTGTTAGAAGCTTTGCTGGCAGCAAATAAGGAACTGAGTAAAAGTGCATTCTGGGGAACTTTGTAATCCTTAGCAGAGTCTATGGCTTATTCAAAGTCTGTGAATTTTGAAGCTTATTCCCCGCATCTTTCACAATCTATCTCTTTCCTAATTATATCATTGAAAGGAAAAATGCTCTATCACAAGCAAAGCCCCGTGTTCCTGCTCTCCTCCACACATTACGCCCACAAAAGAAACAACATATCTTCCTCTTATGGAAAAGGACATCATGCTTGAAGTGAAAGCTAACAGAAGGCAGCTCAATACAACAGGGGTCTCTACAGCAATTTAAGAGATCTGGGGAGCAGACTGTCCCATTTTAAACAACTTCACAGCTTAAAGCAAGTCCCTCTCCTGATATGCTGAATGGTATCATAGTGGACACGGGGCTTTGAGCAACCTGCTCTAGTGGAAGGTGTTCCTGCTTGTGGCAGGAGGTTGGAACTGGATGAGCTTTAAGGTCCCTTCCAACCCAGACCAGTCTGGGATTCTCTAAGTTTACTGTCTCTGCCTTTTTCTCTTGAATGACATATTCAGTTTTCCCACTGGAAATGGCCCCATCAGGCATATTTCTCCAATACCAGCCTTAATTCATCCATTAGCAGTTGGGGCCCATAGCAGGAACCTGTGCACATCATAACTGGCTCTGGGCTTCACATGACTCCAGTGCAATTTGATTAGAGGTCCAGCAAATACCAGTACTAACACTGGTCTCTTAAGGTGTGTCCACTCAGTTAAGAAAATAGATTGTGCTCCACAGGACTGTGCTCTTACTCCACAGCAAGAGCCTTTCTCATTGAAAGGCTGCTCAGCTCCAGAAAATCACATCAACTCTTTTTAATCCTAACAATCCTTAAATTATGTCCTCAGATTGGTCCTATTTAAGTTATAAAACCACTGAAGCCTGTATTGCTCTCTATGGTTTCGTGGTCCTGCCCTTCAGAAACCACCTCCGCTCGCTTGCCCCTCAAGGGAACTGTGGATTCCCCACTGAAGGATGTACGGAAATGTTATTTCCGGCTTATTTGCAACTTGAGGGAAGACACAAACCAACAAATCCTATTTTAAAGAAAACCTGGCCTCTGAAAAAATGCAACCAAGCTTTTAATGATGCTGCTTTCTGCTGTGATTTGTGGGCTTAGGCTTCAGCTTAAGCTGTCAGGGGATGGGCATGTTTCCTCTTGTGTAAGAGCTGTGCTGAATATTCATGTTTAATTTATGGATTTACTGTTTGGGGAAAAGTAAGAGAATGCAGCTCTGCTAAAGCCAAAGAATCCTGAGGGGGTATACAATCAAATAAAACATGATGCACTAAACCCAAGTAAAGCCTGCCTAAGTGATCTCCATACAATTTCAACTTTGGCTCAACTACAGCTTTGCTTTCACAAGTGCTCACTGAGTATTGGGATGCTCCCCATATTGCATCTTCCCTACAAGACAAAAGTACTATCTATTCATAGAAACACAGAATAGTTTGGGTTGGAAGGGACCTTCAAAGGTCATCTCATTCAGCTGTGGAGGAAAATATCACTGGCTGCAGTGTGTGCTCTAATCAGAAGAGTGGCTGTTCTCATTTCAGCCAGTGCTTTTGATACACATCAGAAGTTACTGATCTGTGTTATCCAACTGGATTAGTTGCAGGCACATTAATTCTAACTCCCTCGGGACAAAAGATGAATAGGTGTGCATGCTCTCTTCCCCTCTGCACACTTTGAGAAGGGCTGTCTGCTCTCTGCTTTGGGAAATGGTGTTTCAACACAGAGAGGAACAGAGCCTTATGTTCCTGATGGATTTGACCGTAGGGGATGTGCTTATTTCACTTACAGCTTTTGCGTCAAGTCTTTTGCGGAGCAAACACTGACAATGGATTTCCTGTACACCAAGGGACTGCCTCGCTCCAAAATAACAATGTGCCTGCAACCACAGGCTTGGCCCTCGGCCAGCATCAACTCTCTGACTTCATCCCAAATGTCCACATAATGCTGGCAACTCTCCTTTCATTTTGGTTGTTTTCTGTATCTTCTCCAGTTCGTATTTCAGTGATACAGAAGAGATCGCTGGATATCTATAACTTCCATTTAAAGCTTATGTTTGACAACTGAGAATCTGACAGCATGAGCTGAAAGGAGGAAAAAAATAAATCCCAATATGTTACCTTGCAACACTTTCGTGCCTGTGAATGGAAAGATGAAACTCTCCGAGTTCCTTCAATCCCCTACTACAGTCTTACAGCTTTATGCTGAAATACATACACTGCTCCTCAAAGAAACCTTGCTTCCATTGTCCTACTTGGTTTGGCCCAAGTTCATTGCCTCTGTAATGCTCTGGAATATGGCCATGTGATTTAAGTCCAAAGTTCAGCTTACACTGAGTAAACTGTCTTAAAAGCTTCAAGTAGTTCTGGTCAAATAAATGGACTTCAATACTGTGACGCTATTTTCTTTAAGGCAATACTGCATTGCTGCTGGGAACTTGCTGCTCATTATCCTCACTGCAGACTGTTGTGTTGTTTCTATTCTATTAATTCTGTTCTATGAACTTCTATTTCATTTTCTTCACAAACACACAGAGAAAGCCTGATTAAACTTCTGCAGATCAAAGTACCATCCTAGACAATGGGGCGTTCTGCTTATCCACAGAATCCTATAGCGTAGCAAAAGCAGGAGCACTGCAGGCCATCAGCATCCAGCTCCAACCCCTGCCACAGGCAGGGACACCTTCCACTAGAGCAGCTTGCTCCAAGCCCCTGTGTCCAACCTGGCCTTGAACACTGCCAGGGATGGGGCAGCCACAGCTTCTCTGGGCACCCTGTGCCAGCGCCTCAGCACCCTCACAGGGAAGAGCTTCTGCCTAAGAGCTCATCTCGGTCTCCCCTCGGGCAGGTTCAAGCCATTCCCCTTGGCCTGTCCCTACAGGCCCTTGTCCCAAGCCCCTCTCCAGGTTTACTGCAGCCCCTTTAGGCACTGGAGCTGCTCTCAGGTCTCCCCTTCAGGAGCCTTCTCTTCTCCAGGCTGACCCAGCCCAGCTCTCTCAGCCTGGCTCCAGAGCAGAGCTGCTCCAGCCCTCGCAGCACCTCTATGGCCTCCTCTGGACTCGCTCCAACAGTTCCATGTCCCTCTTGTGTTGTGGGCCCCAAGAGCTGAATGCAGTGCTCCAGGGGGGATCTCACAAGAGCAGAGAGGGAAATGATGACAATTTTGTCAGCTGACAGTTTTAACGGTGGCTCAGCTACATGCCATTTCATTTACTATTTTGTAGCTTCCTCACCTGCAAAAACTGACAAAATCTTTAAGAGACAAGAAGTTCTTTATGGAAGCTCTTGCCTAAAAGCAATAAATATTTGATTTGCAAAACTTAAAGGTATCTTAATGTTGGGAAGCTAAAATGCTTTTCTGATGTCTGCTCCTCAGACTACAAAGAGATTCTTTGTGGTTAACCAGCTTCACCTGCTCCTCCTTAGGTTTTGTCACCAGACAGCATATTAGACATCCGACAGGCCCATCCACTGAGCAGCATGCGTTAATAACTAGTGTCCTTAGAAGACACACGTCGGGGCCTCTTTCCTAGAAACTCCTTTCTTCCTTATGTAAGGCAGATGCCACAATCAACTTGCCAGGTTGGTTTTGTGGCATATAATGGGCTTTTTACGTTGAGGTTGAAAAGAAATTGCTAGAAATTCTCCTCAACTCCCAGGCAGCACATTCAACCAAAAAGAAAAAAGGAAATAAAAATAAATCAGCCATGAATTCTCTTTTTAGGCTTTAATAGCTAAAGCAAATAAAAATTTAGTGGCACTGTGGCAATATATCCCATGCTTTAAAAGAAGAGAAAAAGAGGGCAAAAAAAGAAGAGAAAAGAAATCCCCTCTTCAACAGCCCCAAGATATCCACAAGTCAGCCAATGACTGACAAATTCTGGAGCAGTGTCAAAGTACTCCGTGCCAGGATTAAAAGCATATGTAAACTTTATGGCTATGGTTATTCAAGAGTAATCTCAAGTGGCCTCTGTCTGCTGGCTTAATGAACATTTAGAGAACTGATCCTGCAGCTAGCCAGAACTGTGAGTGCTTTTTATGACAGACCGTTGAGAGCAATTGCAGATAGGGTAAGAGCTCAAACTGATGAAGATCAGACGTTTTATGTCTGTAGGTATGAAAATAAAGGGCAGAGCCATTTGAGACAGCAGCAGAGCTTCAGAGGTAACCACAAAACCTCTAATAGTACCGCAAAGGTAAAGGCCTCTTTCCAGGCTCATTTGAGCATAAGACTCCACAAACATCTCTAATGCTCAAATAAGGTTGTCCATGACATCTATGCTTCTCCATACACCAGCATTCCTACCTTCTCTCCATTTATGTGGACTCTCCAAACACACAGTCACCTCCACTTTGCTCTGCTCAGCCCATGCTCAATTTCATACTATAACAACGTGCATACCTGGGCCAGTTCTTCCAGTGGTTTAAGGCACTGGGACATGAGGGCTCTGGGCTGCTTTATCCCTGTGTGGTGTAGGGATGACCCTAAGGTAGACATACTCTGTTGTATGACATGATCTCAGCACTCGTAGTTTTGTTGGGAGAACACAAAATCACCAGCAAAACAGATGGACATATTCCTTGCAAACCCATGTAGTCAAATGAGTGTATTTTTGCTGTAATCCTTCACTCATTCTGGTATTTGTCTGCCAGCATTTCTTGGGTTTTTATTTAAGTCTGATGTAAGTTCAGGTTTCTGTATTTTGTCTAGAGTTACTATGAATCACTGTTATCACGGTAAAGAGGATAAGTGGAAAGGAACACCAACATTGCTCACAACCCCAGCAAAAGTGCACAACATCATCATTAAAATGTCACTACCTTGACTGTAATTACACACCGTTCTCAAGATCACATGCTTACCCAGATTATTGTGTGCTGGAGACATCGGGTTTGGTGATAAGTTTGGAGAACCTGAAAATCAAGACATTGTAATTATTAGTACAGCATCTGCACAAGGGAAAACACTTCCACCAAATGTTCAACTCTGCCTGGGCTTGTTGGAGGCATAACCCACTTCTCACTTAAGACTCATTTTGTGACACCAGCAGCTCCTGTGATGTTGATTACCTGAGCTTCCAAATGCTATTACTTATATCAGCCTGCTACATCTGCAACACTGCTAAGCATCTTCATAATGCATTCTCTTAAGCTTAACCCATTAATTTTCAAAACTGATCAGACAGTTGTCTGTTTTACTTGCAGTGATCAAAGCTCCATGTTCCATCATGACAGCTACAGTTAGCTGGGCATTTAACAGCGTGATTTTGCATTACTAGGCACAAAATGTACTCATAACCATCAAAAATTTATATCAACAAATCTTATTGGTATAGGGAGCATGGAGGATTGGATCAAGATACACAGCTGTGACCAAACAACTGGCAGAATTTTATCCTAAATCATTTCAGTTTGGTCCAAAATTCTGTGCATGTATCTCAGACATCTGCACTTGGACGTCCAGAGCAGCTTCCACAGTCTCTGGATGCCACATGGATGCACACAGGTGGTACAGCCCATTTCTGCTTTTCCTCTCACACTGAGTTTTGCTGGTTCCTTTGAAATTTGTTCTTCTACAAAGTCCATGACATCTGAAGGAAGGGATATAGCATTTGAACTTAAACTGGGTATTTATGGTATCTCCCAGGGCCAGTCCTATTCCAGTCCACTTCCCAAAAAGCCATACATATATTCCACATGTCAACCACATTACCAATAATTGTATGCACTAAAATGGATTGTGCCAATAGGCTTATGTTTGATGTAGAAAAACAAACCCACACTGCCTCCCTCCATCTGTGTAAGTGTGGTGAAAGACTGCAAATCATTCATGCCTCTTTTAGAATCCCACGTATGCTCTACGGCTGAAGACACGCACAGAAACCAAGATATTTGTGTGCAGTATTTGCATTAATTAGGTTCTGCGTGTCTGTCTCTGTGTAAGTGCCATGTATTTGCATAACCCTCTTGTAAAGCATTAGCCTTTCTAACCAAGGGTGTGGTTTTGCTTTTCAAGCATATGTTGTAAGAATTCAGGGTCCAATTCAGTGGTTCTTATGAGCAGTGTCACCACCCAAATCAAGAAAATGCTTTCAACAGTTATTCCCATGTGCTTTACATGAGATGTCAGGCTACATCTGCACTCCTACCACGATAAAAACCTCAAGCCAACACCAGATCTTCAGCACCCCAAAGAAAAACTTTAGAAGTGTCTCCGCTATGACCTGGAAAGCTGCAGCAAATGGCAAAAGATGACTTACCTGCATCCATGCTGGGGTTCATCGGGTGGTCACTTGTTTCTCCATCCTCACTCAAATAGCCTGGAGGGGGTGTCTCTAGAAGCATAAAATGATCACACTGTCATTGCAACTGGATGCAAAGTCTGGATTTTAGACACCAAAACCATTGATTTTGTTATTCACAAGGAGCTAAATTTCTTTTTTAGTATGTTTCTTCCTCAAGCTGCTGAAAGGAGGAGCTGGCACAACCAGGACGACAGTCGTAGCATATATGTGAATAACTGAGGAGGGGGAAACAAAAAAATCCGGATTTTCAATCCCATCAAACTTTAAGCCCTGCAGACAGTTTTCTGTCCACATATTTTCCCTCTCCTGGTGTGCAGCTGCATAGCTTGTCCATGCAAATAAGGTGTAAATTGCTTGTAAAAGAGATACATAAATAGAAGAGCTCAATTCCATCAGAAATTTAGTTTTACTCAAACTAAAATGGCTGAATTTCATTCAAACCTAACCATGCAGAGGGAACATTCAGCTTCAGATTCCACGATCAATAGAGCATGTGCTACTGAAGAGGTGAGTTTAAAGAAAACAAAACTATAAACAGCACTGCTGTATGTCTACATTTACAGCCTTCATCTATTTTTGTACAGGTTCCCACTCCTTAGCTTCATAGTAACGATGGAAAGAAAGACTTTCCAATCATCCAGCTTGGCATATATAGACACAATTCACTGTGCAATACAACCCTTTTCCCTCTGCTCGCTGTATGGAAGATATATGGTACCTGGAATGTAGTTGCTCTGTGGCTCGATACCTGCTGGGAAGTTAGTGTTCTCTGGAATAGAATGGCTATAATCGTCTAACGGCGGGAACTCAGCTGGGATCTCTGTGTGCCGAGGCACCAGCACTGGAGGTAACACTGCACAAATGGAAAGGAAAAAAAGCAGAACAGCTTTAAAATAAAATGACTGAAACCCTAGAAAATGAAGAGAAACCAGTTTGGAGTAACACCCTTAAATACATGCAGCACCTAAGTCGCTAATTAAAGGACACAATTTGATATTTGCTTCTGAAATAGCAGCAGTTAAAGATGCTATTCTTAACATCCCTCAGCTGGGGATGGGATACGTGCTTATCTGAGCACACCTAGCCCGTCTACCCCTTCTAAGGCAAAGAAACTGGTCTTCTTGAAAACCCATTTAGTAGAAGTTATACCACATGATTCCAAAGGAATAAATTTCATATAAAATGAAACAGCAAGGTAGGATTAGCATAAACATCCAGACTGGTTCTGCAGATTTGCACCAACAAGCAGGAGAAGTATCTGCAGTTCCAGATGAAAGTCTCTCTCAGAGGCAGGAGAAGACTTCAGAACAGGAAGTTCAGCTGTGCTGGGAGCTATTCTTAGATCCACTTCAACTTAATATTAAGTTTATACTTAATTTAATACCAACACTTAGGGATACATACAACACTGTCACAGCTCATACTTGTATCTACTATGTGTGTGAGTTGTTTGTGAGCACACAATGAATGCCACATTAGGAACCTGGCAACAGTGCAACCTGCTCTACTTGGATTTTATCGATTTAAAACTGTATTTTCCCCTTGAGTGCAGATTCATAAATTATTCTGCTGCATACAGTAAGAGATTAGCATCAATAATAAATACACTTTGGTTTTAAAACCCTACGCCTGCTGCTTTATTCAATTTTGAAATACACTTATAAATCCCTTATGCTGGTACTGAGAAGCTGCACCCAGGGCCAGCAGTACCTGGGGTTTCCACTCTTTGGTAATGGTAAGGATTCACACAGACTTCATCCTTCTTCATGTTAAAGGCATACTCGCACATCTCCATGGCCCGCAGCTCATGGTGGCTATGAAGGTCTGGCCATCTCCACAGCCGGCAGTAGATCACATGGGGAAGACCCTTCCGGTGAGACACCTGGAGCCGGCCATCTAACGATCTGCAGTCAGAACACAGAGATGACACTGACTTAGACTGCTACACAAGGGTAGTACTGAGCACATCCCATCAAACACTACACAGAGGAACCTCACGTGAAGATTGAAGGCTTCAGCAGGAGGGCTCAAAGCAAAGGCCCGGCCAACTCAGCGTCCTGACACCAGCCCAAAAGGTGCTGGTCACCAACACCTGCTGAGACAGTGCTGCAAGGAGGCATTCCGGTCCAGGCTTCAGGCCAAGGAGAAATCTCCAAAACTGTAAAATAACTGTTTTATAAAAGAGATTTATTCATTTTGAGAAAGAGGCTAATTTGGAGACAGAGACAAGAGCCACAGCAAGTAAGAATACATCCATTTAGTGGTACTTCTTTAACTAACAAGACGCTTGCATCACTCTCAGCAATTTATGCTGTGCATGTAAAGGTACATCTTAACGTGTGCTAAGAAAACTGGACTTTTAAGATACAGAGACATGAATTCCCACTGTGACAAGATTATCCAAAACTGACACTGACACCTCTCCTTCAAACAGTATTCCCAGCCATTACAAACAAGCAGATCTTCCAGTTTCTTTTTCCAAATTCTCACTTGAAAGCAAAAATGTAGGTTTTCAGCCTTGCTCACTTTTGTTTTTACATCCAGCCTGTGTCTCCTCCAACTCACTTTCCATCTAATCCTATCCTCACAATAGCCGGTTCCTAGCAAACCCTCCTGGGAAGGTTCAAATGCTCTCCATCAGAGGAAAGAGCTGGAGCAGGGTCTCCTCCATTCCTGGATGAGGGCTCCACTCTCTGAGCTGCTAAACAGGAACATCCGCCAGGCACTTTGTTTGAAGCCTAAGCCTTCATTTCCCTTGCTTTTCCTAATGACTGAAATGAAACACTTGAGGGGGCTGGTGAAATGAAATATTCCTAATTTTTAATTTGTCAAGGAAAGAAAGAAAAGGAGAAAAATAGAAATTTTGCTCGGAATTCTTTCCCTTGGTTCTCTGTGTTGGCAGCCAATCCAGAAAAACAAACCAAACCCAAACCAAAACACACAAACAGTTACTCCAGCAGCGGTTGGGCTAGTCTTGGCTGCCCTAAAAGAGTTTTCCCAAAAGCTTCCCTGGCAGAGGCTGGTAACTCGCACACCTCTTGTAAACACTGCTACAACGAGGAAGGCAGAACACAACCAACTCAAGCTGTTACTGACAAGCACCTGATTTAGGGAAGCAGGAAAATATGTCATACAAAGTTATGTATGAAGTATATAAGGAGTTTATCACTGAGGGACTTGCTGATAGAGGTTACAAAACATCTCAACCCTGCAAGTATATTAGCCCTGGAAAACGTACAACGCCCAGTTATTTATTGCATGTATTTATAGTACGTATTTCTTCATATTGTGCTGTTATTTATGGGTCAGGCTCTCTCTTCAGATTGCTCTGTGATGGGGTGACCAACCAGATGAGCATCTGGCACACTCTCCAAGGGTATTCTTAAGCCAAACTCCTTCTGAGGACAGGAAAGCAGAAATCAGTTTTCCTGGGTGGAAGACTCACAAGGAGGGTGCCAGCCTCTAGAACCGATCTTCTATGGAAGGTGGGAACTGTGGTGGGCCCAAGACTTGATTTGTGTGACCTCAGAACTTGTCAATGTGAAAAAACTTCAAAAATGTATCTATCAAAAGTGTGAAACTATTCACTATATTTAGCAAAAAGAGAGTAGGCTGAAACAAGGAACAAACCAGGACTGCTCTTCTGTTCCCTTTTCAAACATCTCTGCACTTAGGATTTCTTGCATCTAAGTGAGAGTAAAGGAGAAAAAAGAAGATTCAGAGAGATTATTCCAAGTGTCCCACAGGAGACACAACTGTGGCAAGTGTTCTTCGTGTTCCCAGTCACCATCAGCAGAGGGACATGACAGCAGCACAGATTTGGGTTGAGGTTAGCAGCTGAGATGGAGGACTAACACAAAGCATCCATGACTTCTGGATTACTTGCAAGAACGGGTCTCTCCCTACATTTCCCAGGGTGGAAGAAACTCTTTATACCTACAGCAAACTTCCCAGTCAGCTGGAGGGTACAATGCACTTCCTCCCACCACCCCAGGGTTCTTGGTAAAGCTATGAAGTCTTCACAAAAGGTGAGGCAGTGCATCCATGTGCCTAATGCCCTCTCTGGATGCAGTGCTTCAACACGCAGGTTAACAGTGCCCCTGCACCAACAAAGCTCTTGCAGGAGACTGTGGGGAGACACCAAGTCACTGTTGTCTGAACAGGCCTCAAATCCTGAACAGCTTCAGTGGTTACCTAAACCAAAACCAGCCTGAAAGCAGAACTGATTCTCAACAACTACCATCACAACTACTCATTTTTGTTAGCAGAGACTACACTGAGGAAAACATGTTGTGCTTGCTGTCTACCACTACTCCTGGCATGAATGCTGTTTGTACTGCACAAGAGATGGGCTGCTCTACAATCTTATCTAAACCAGACTTCTTAAAATGACAGAGCCATATGTTTTATTTTCAGATATATTAACCTCCCCTTCTCCCCTCTGCCCCCAATAAGAAGATATGGGAAAAGAAATTATATTTCCCCAAAGCACTGGGGACTAATTGTATTTTTATGATTGTGAAATCTCTCCTCAGGCTCTCTGTTAAGGGACTTGGGACAAATCAACATCGTCTGCTTGGTCTTGGGAACAACGTGTCAAAGTAACAGGGCAGCTTTATTTCTTTCTGCTGTCCTGCCTCAACTCTCAAGGAGAATTTTGACCAAAGCAACAAATAACTGGTATGGCTGAGATGGGACACAGGATTTCATGAGTAAAGACTGCACTCTACTACAGGCAGCTCTTTGTGTAGATACAGCACTCCAAGTACCACAATCAGTTGCCATGTCTTTCTTAGCTGCCTGAATGCTTCTTTGTAGATGCAAACACTTGATTGAGCATAAGAACTGTCTTGAGCACCCACACATCTCACTTATACATTATCTAGGCTGCAGCCACTGGCTCCTGTCCCCTCAGCACCACACCACAAGCTGGTTCAGGTCCTGAACTTGGCACAAGACCATCCGCTCTTCCATGGGTTAACAGGCTGCAACATTTCCTGAAGGAACCTGATGAAAACCAAAAGCTGTGTGAGATGAGTTTGTGTTCACTTTCCTTAGTGTGCACCACATTTGCTAGCTCAACACCTTTGGAGTCCACAGCCCTCATGGATGACCCAAGCAGGCATATGTCTCACATCAATGTGCACAGTAATCCAATAATAAACTCCATAGCACACACAACTTCTACCTTTCTTGGTCCTGTTCTGAAGCAGTTTGATCTTGAATGCTGAAGTAGTCTCCAAACCACCTGAGAGTTCAGCACATCCATTAAAATTAGCAGACTCTAAGTACCAAAGATTCCACTGAGTTACTGAATTGCTCCCCCCTATTTCCTTCGTTTTAACCAGCCTGTGTTGAGCAGATCTCCCTGTACAACTGACTTGCTACATTCAGTATTCCATGATACCTAAAAGGATTTCTTTTAAAAACACCTTAACTGCTTTGGCCAAAAATTCAGCATTGGATGGCTGTCTCCAAAAGCAGCACCATTTGTTTTGGTGGGACACACACCTTCAAAGTGTCTCTATACTGCATGGTGGGATTAAATAGCAGAAGTAGTAAAAAGCTCTTCCTTTTGGTGTCGATGTTTAGAGCGAGTGGGTGATGCAGCCTCTGGCTGCCAGAGGGTGTTCTAGTGCATCTTTTATAAGTAGCACATATCCTGAACTTGCAAGATAAGAAGAAGAAAATATTGTGATCCCCAAGCCTGATTTACTGAGGGAAATGTGATGAGCTGTAGTTATCACCTCCTGTGAGTGTGACAGAGTGTGGGCTATGACAGCCTACAAGATAAAGTAAAACAAAAGCCAGAATACAGCAAGATTGCTGAGCTGATACCAGTTAGCAGTGGGTTATAGCAAAGAAATTAATTCATCAATGATTCAGAAATAAAAAGTCTTGATGTGACAAGACAAAGGAGAGAGGAGGAAGACAGTGGCTCAGTGATGTCAAGGATCAACCCATTGAGAGGAACAGCAGAGATCAACACTTCCCCACCTGAACGACAACTCCCTGGCCAGCAGACTGGCTGGGTGGCTGCGCTGGGGCAGGAGAGCAGACTAATGCCTCACAGCATGCTTGTCCCAGCCCATGCTGCGGCTGTTAGAAACAAAGATAATGACTATATACCCATAGCCTGCATGTGGGATACAGCTCAGAAGACTCAGCGCTTGGTGAAAGATGCCCAAGGAGAAGTCAGCCAAAGGGCTGAGGTTTACAATAAGGTGCAAACATAATCAAGGGGTATCCAGTGGAGAGGTTACTCCACACCTAGGGCAGTTATAACCAGAAATTAAAAAGTACTGAATGAAGAAAGAGAGACCAAGACCCCAGGAATGCTGTTAGGTGATTTAATTGCTTGCACAACAACTTAAAGGCATGGTCAGGACATCACTGCAGTGTCTACAAGAAACAAAAACCCCCTCAGGCTGAACACCTTTAGGATTGATCCATCCTTCTATGTTGTTACAAGCAAAGTTTAACACATGAAACTGCTAATCCAAACTGCCCAGATTGCTGCTGCTCAAAGCCCAAAGGCCAACTGTGAGTCTTAATAGCAAAAACAGAGAGAGGAGGAAAAAGAATGACAGAAGCATTTTTAAACACCCCTCTGTAACAGTCTGAAACAGAGTGAGGAGTAAATAGCAGAACATTACATTGCGTAACAGGGATTTGATTTCCAGGCATGACTGTGGGATTTTTTGGTTGGTTGGGGTTTTGTTGTTGTTGCTGCTCGGTTTGTTTTGTGTTGTTTTTTTTTTTAATCTGATTTGATTTGTAAGACCCTGAATTGGAAAAGAAAAAAGAAACCACCTACCCCCACTTGGAAAGATGTACTTGTTATTTTATGTCTTCCTCTTTGAGCACTTTGCAGCTATCTTTCCTCTAGATGCATAATGAAAGTCTCCCTTGCACCCATTCTCCTTCTTCAAAAGTAAAGTCAAAATCAGTGGAATGCAGAAGTGCAAATTAAGCAAAGTGATACAAGCAGTAAGTTACTACAGGTTAACCTCTGTCAAGGCTGGTAATCTTCAGATTTACTCTATCACAGATCCACTCCCTCCCCTTACCATTCAAACTCACACACTCCTGTTTGCAAAGCCCAATAGTTTTATGTCCCTGTCATTAATCTTCCAAGAGAGCAAAATGCCTGAAAGCTCAAGTATCCAGTAACACCAGCATGTGCAAAACTTAAGGAAAAAAGAAAAATCATCAGGAAATAAAAGTGTAAGTTATGCATTTCCAGGGATTTCCTACTAAAAACCATGAGCAGAAGCTGATTTTTAAACCCGCAACAACTAAGTTGCCTGTATGCTCTAAAATGCACTAAGAACTATGGCCACAGGCTGTGATTTTCTCTTAAGCACGAAACATGGTTAGTAATTCCTTACTGGCCCTGCATCTGGTCTACACCAGGAAACTAAGCACTTATTCTTGTAGCAGAATCTGGCTTTTGTGTGCAGAGCACTGCAGTATCCACAGGGCTTCACCCAAAAGTTGGATAAAATCTCAACTTTCCCTAAAGAGTGGCCAAATGAACAACACTGAGTAAAAAAACCCTGATCCATGCAGCACATTCATGATTCAAAAGCTGATCCTTTGCCATCTCTTTCCCCTCAATTTGCACAGCATCACTACATTTTCCGACTGCTGGTGCAGTTTTAACAGTACTGTCATTCAAGTTCTGGAAAGAGAAGGAACTGCGTCAAACTGAGGTTTGCAATGCACATTATCACACTGCCGTAGAGGAAACTAATAATTAATACTTCTCCTTAGCACTTTACATTTATAGATTAAAAGAATTAACAAACGTCTCATTTGCAACATGTCTCTATGGAGAGAATAAGTTCTTGCTACTCCCAGAGCAATGAAGTTGGAAGATTCTTCCAAAGTAAAAGGAAAGTTTGTGTCAAAGACAACACCGAGAATAAGGAGTTCATCACCCCCTCAATGTTATCGATGATGACCACTATTTTGTGCTGGTAACTCATCTGGAGTGCTTTCTCTTCCCACTGAAGTCTTCCTTTGGATACAGAAGAAAACCACATGTTCTCTACATTGGCAGATGGTAGCTGATTTCAGATGCTTCTGACCTTCACAGTGCGCTGTTAACAGGCAACGGCTGCGATACCCTCTGCGCAGGTGTACACCGCTCTGTGTGTACTTACAGCTAAGCTCAGAATCACAGCCAGTGGGTGGCACAGCTCCACGCATCTGCTGACCATGAAGTCTTGAACAGAGATTGCCAGAACCTACAGTCTGTGGTATCAGGTAGATTTTAAAGAGCAATTCCCATTTCTTCTGATGCTGCATAATTCTTCAAGTCTCATTTGTGCCGGGTTTGAAAAGTAGCTGACACTACAGAAATTACCAATATATCTTGTGTGGGCTCCTAACTGCCTATTTACAACTCTCAGTCTTTACTAAGGCTTTGCAGACTTCCCCTTCCCCCACTTGAAAGCTGAAGAAATACAGCACGGAGAGTTGATGTCAGGATCAGATTATGACAGCATGAGTCATTTATTAAGATTCCAGTAATACTAAGCTCTTTAGCAGGTGCCTTGAGACCATATTTTTCAGAGTCTAATTTCAGATTCAGACCTAAGTATGTTTTATTGGTTTACCATAAACTGTCTGTCCATTGTTGCTGCTCTAAAGCTGCCTTCTGCTTGTCCTGTAATCCACAGCAATCTTCCCTGAGCTATGTCCACTTCTATTTCCTGCTGACATGCAAATGACAGCTTAGTTGAATTCATATTTCTTTAAAGCTACAGACAGATCTTGCTTTGCCACGTAGTATCAGGATCTGTTTTTTCATCTGTACTTTTCACTAATCTCTGTTATTTACACCACTTCTACTTGTGCCACAGCTATAGGCTATCAAATCCAGCTCCCCTTCCCCTTATTTATAGCCGGTTTGCAATTACATGCCCCTACATCTTTCACCTCCTCCTTTTACTGGTAGCCAGTAGCACAGAAATGGGTACTTCAGAGGCCCGACCATGCACATCCTTCACCCTCCTATCCTAGAAAAGACATAACATGTCCTAATGCTTAATTAAGGCTTAATCATAAACCCAGTTCTAAACTTCCTAATGTACATCCTAGTATTCCTGCCATCTACACTTGCCCACTCGCACTTAGACCCACAAGGTGCATGGCAGCTCTCAGAAAGGGTTCACTCTTCCATGACTGACATTTCAAAGGAAAGCAGTGAATTCCCCAACAAGGCACAAACTGAAGTGACACCGTTTCTAACAACAGCAGCAGGAATGATGCAGTTCAAATGTCTCTGATGGTTCCCCTCTACCCTCGGGAAGCCCAGAGCTGTCAGCGAAGCAAGGTGAAAAACTCCTGATCGTCCTTGTTGTTACTGCAAGAGGCAGAAAGGGCAAGCTTTAGCCTGGTAAAAATGTGGCAACTCACTACTACTAATCTACCATGAACAGAAATCAGTAGAGCACAAGGGATGGAAGTGGAATCTGAAGCCCTGAGTGTTTCTGAAGGTATCGCATCCAAGCCCTTTCCCAGAACAAATGTAACGTTTTGCATGATTTCCCTAACTCCTCCCAACCCGAGTTCCAGTTTTTCTGAGCAGCCCTTGTCCTTTTATTTAGTTCAGCAAAGTTTATTTGCCCAAATCTGTGTCAGACTCATCTGAATTTATTTGTGCTTGAGCCTTAAGGGGACTGGGGGTGGAAGGAACAGACACAGCCTCTCAAAAGGAGCGTGCCTTTTTGAAAAGTCATTTATCACATGAGCTCGTCAGTTCTTCCCAGAATCCTATGTTTAACTCCAATCCTGAAACCCAAACCCCAACACACTTGCATCCAACCAAACCAGCGACTTCCTCTCGCAGAGGAGATTCCAGGCATACTGATGGGACTGTGTATTTGTACATTCTGAGGAGTTTCACAAGGAGAAAATGGAAGGATGGAAATGCCAACGAGATTCAGATAAGCTTCTGTAATACAGAGTGCATTCAAAACAAAAGCAGCTCAAGAAAGAAGGAATAACTGGAGCACATGGTCCTGCTAGCAAGAGAAAAGAAAAGGTGCCATGAAACTCAGTTATTGTGTTAGCTTCCATGGTATCTACACTGACTTACATTTAATATCTAGCCTCCACATGCATCATCTTGATACTGTAGGGAAAATAATCTTCCTATTTTCACTGAAGTCAGGAGAGCTTTGCAAATTAGCATCAACTGTTGTTACAGCCCAAAGAAAACCAGAGCTAAGGACCCAAGGAAAGAATATGCTGCTTAACTGCTGAACGAGAAAAGAAACTGATGTGCTGCTCAAGGTTTAGACAGAAGTCTCACACCAAGAGCTGCTGCCCCAAATATGTATGTCTGCTAACAAAAGCAAAAGTGATTATCATAGTGAGTGCTGAAAAATGACAGTTTTAAGACCTTGGACTCTCCTTCACAATATATACAATTCCCAGTGCTTTCAACAGAAACTTCATATAAATTCCAGGAGTCGGAACTGACTTCGCAGACAAATGTTTGTGCATTCTATCAAGTTGGGACAAAGCCAACATTTCTTATGGAAACATTTTTGGTGGTCCTGGGCAACAAACGTGTTTACTTTATAGCAGATATAACTAAAAATACACTGTGCTACAGCCTCCAATTATCTTGTTTGGAATAGTTTGAGGCTACTCGAGGTTCATCGCTGTTATTTTCTTCATTATATAGTGAAAATGTTGCTGCTTTTCCTGTAATTTGAAAAGCAGCTATTTCAAGATTGGACATTTGTGTTTGTACGTCCCCCGCTCGGATAATGAGATCCAGGGTGAAGTTTTCCAGAATGCCCATCTCCCACTTTCAGAAGCAACTCAGGTACTTCAGACAAAGATTGATGCATTCCTTGCATGACATGGGCCTTTTATGTCTTCCATTAATTCCACTGGCTCTACATGCTATTGCTTTTCAAGCTGGTTTAACAGCAGCTCAGCTCAGTAATTCTTTGCCCAGCCAGTACTAATCAGCAGCACACCACAAACGAGGGGACTCGGTCCCACAAACGCTCACGCTTCCGTCCAACATCCTCCCCCACTCCCAGCCCCTCTGCAGGGATGTCCTTAGGGATCCATTCAACAGCAGAGCTACACATGGCTCTGGGATGAGGACCTGTTCTTCATTAAGGCTGCAGCCTGAAACGAAAGGCAGCTTTGCTTACAAAAACTTGAGTCTGGGTTCCTTTGCCTTCGGTCTCCCCCATTCTCCCAGCCGATTAACCAGCTCTCTTTTCCAACCAAGCTTTCCCAGTCTCCAACCCGCTCTGGCATCCTACGAGTTGTTAATGAATCAGTTCAGCATGAATCATTTCCCATGTGCAGACTGTGTATTTCATCACAGAGCCGATTCTCACAGACTTTCCTCCTTGGTCCCGATGACAAAGAACTACCTCCGCTACCAAAACAAGCCTTGAAGTTTCCACAAGGAGTTAACAGAAGGTGTGTGCTGTGGGAGAGAGGTGAAAAGGGTAGTGGAAGACGGCTGTGTTAATTTTACAACTCTGACTTCCTTAATTATGAGTCACCAGCAATGCAGGAGAAATCCAGCTTAAAAAGTAAACTGAAAAGAGTGAGATGTCTTAGGGGAATGCTGCAGATTTCAGATGAAACGCCTCATTAAAAGCCCACAGAAGTTAATATTTTACAGTCTCTTCTGTCTGTAATTACTACCGAAATCAGAGACTCCGGACTCTGCAAGAGTCCACGTGTATCTGGAGGAACAACTTCATAAACTTCTCTGTCTCATAATCAGGTTTTACAGCACATCTGAGGAGGGTGAGGGAAGAAAGGAGGTGGTTGTTAGTTTTATTTTGAGGGACTGTTTCTATACAATAACAGAAGAGGGTTATTTGTACCAGAGAGGTAGGAAAGGCTTCAGCTGAAATGCTTTCTCCCTACCAAAAACTCTCAGTAGTGAAAAAGGAAGCTGTGCATGTGGCTACCTGAAAGCTTCCTTTCTTCTAGTAAAGTTCTACAGATCAGTTGAAAGGCTGTTCCTCAGGCTGCCACTCACAGCAGACGTGCCATGCAGCAAGAGAAAGTCAATCCTGCAGCCATCCCCTCCAACCAAGATAATTATCTTATTCATAGAAGCCCAATTCTGCTTTCCTAAATTACAGGTGATGGTAAAAAAACCCAAAGCCACCCTGAAAAACTCAGAGAAAAGGAGGGGGGAAGAGTATTTTCCCATGCTGCAAGGGACGAGGAATTCCCTTCCTCACCAAAAATCACACTTTTAGATGTTGTTGCTCCCTTCAGGATCCCTATCAGGATGCACTGTGTTCCCATCAAGCTCTCCACTATCTATTGTAAATAAAGCAGCATTAACACAAGTCCTGATGTTTTCCCTCTCTCCTTCACTCTCCCCTGCCATAAACTGCATCAGCTCTGCACCGGTGATACAACTGGGAGCAAGGATGTAGAATTTCAGTGCTTACCTCTGACTAATGCAGGATGTGTGGGAGAGCAGCACAGCAGCATGAATAACAGCTCTATAAAGCACGTATCAGTATCACGCTAAGTCATTCTTATCATCCAAACAGGATCTTAAGCATGTGAGTGCACAGTACCTTTCCTGTAAAGGTTTTATCGTGGCTATGGCTCGCATGGAAATCCAGCTGCTATGACATAGAAAGGAGCAGGAAAAAGCAAGCAGCTGACATCAATGTGAACAAATACCTTATTTCCATGTAAATGTCAGTAGTAATGAAAACTTGAGGCAAGAAGTGATTAAAGAACAGTCCAGAAAAAAAACCAACACGAAAACAGGTCACCCCTTCAACCACCACAGGAGACAGAACTGCTCCCAAATGGGATGTTTGTCAGAAGTTTTCCATGAGGTGTCCATAACGAACAGCTGAAAATATCAACTGCATCAAAACTCACATTTAAGGAACAAGGAGCCATTTCATGTACTTTTCCTGTTGTCATCTCCCCTTTTCCCTCTCTTGAAACATCCTGGGAACCTCCCTGGATAAATGCTAAGACTTTAAGCTTAAACTGGAAGCAGATCTGCTCTTGCCAAGGAGAGGGGAACAAAGAGGGAGCAGACTCACAGGTAAATATTAGTTTGTACTTGAAAAAGCAAATTTTAAAGCTGCTTTTGATTTTCATGCCAGCTTCACATCATCTGCCATCAAACCTTGGTAGCGCAGAGTGACGCAGGAGGAACGAGCACCCTCTGTCTTTGGTCCAGGGTGACAGTGACACTGCCAGCCATTATCAGCCAAATTATGGAAAATGACCAGCACAATTCCAGAAAGAAGGGATGTTTTTCTTCCTCGCCTTCTTTTTGGCCTCTCTTGGCTGGTGCCTTTAATGCCAGCCACACAGGAGTCTGGCTGGACTGTTGCGGGTGGTTTTAGCACTCACAAAAGCAGCAAGGAATGCTGTTTGGGAGCACGACTCTTCTCTTTGCTCCCATCTTGTAACCACACAGGCTCTTCTTTCCCAGGTCTCATATCACCTTGCCATCTGGCAACCTTTATGAGTACTGAGCAGTAACAGTAGGTGAAAGACTTGAAGCTCTCTAAAGCCACAGGAGAGATCCCTCCTGGCCTTGCAGCAATAGTCCACCATCCCTCTGCTGTGACCTGAAAGGGGAACCCACAGAAGACAAACCAATTTCCAATTCTTCAAATCCTAAAGTGTTTTCAAAGCTCTACAAGTGTACAAACAGATCTGTCCATCTTTGCGGTAAAGCCATGATGAGAGTAACACTCAAATGTTCCTTAACAGCTCACAGCAACACTACCGTGCTTTCATGGTCAACACGAAGACCACCACCACTCACTCCAAATCAAAGCTTGAGGGAAACTTGAGAAACAAACCATAATAACTACTCAAGATGAAATGCAGACAGGAGACCCAGGAACACCACCCAGCTTCTCTAAAACAACACGATGAGGCATAAAGAGGTAACAGTCAATTATGGCCTTCTTTTTATGTCTCCTCTTTAGCAGCATAATGCACTTGCTAGGGCCCTGGGTCAGCAGTGACTCAGAGAACAGAGGGCCTTCCAGTGAATCATCCCCACATTTTTAAGCACCCTCCAGGCTGTGTTGATTGGGAGATGTCTCACTACCTACACCTTCCCTAAATACTTACTGGGCTGTCCAAGGCATGAGTGAGAGCAAGCACGCGATAGAGGATGCGAAGGAGCAGCCAATCCTCTCTTAATACCCGGATGCTACAAAAAGGAGGAGACAGCACACAGAGACCTAACAGCACTACTCACTCCTGCAGCTTGTGAATACTGGCATAAGCTACATGAAGATAGGGAAACAATGGGATAAGTCACAAACATTTGATTTCACAAGTCAAGACAGTTTTCTTTCCCCTCCCGTCGTGACTAAGCCTTTGGTCCACACACTCACTCTACCCTCAAAAAACAACTCCATGAAACAAATTTGATTGCTCTAAAATACACACAGGCAATGACCAATCACACCTCCTCCTCACAGCACCAAGTCTATTTACTAAGAGTCTGCACCAACTGTCTGCTTTGTATGAAACAGGATCCAATTCCCTCTCTCAACGAGACATTAAACACTAACAAGTCCAACTCCCCTCCATTTTCCCTATCCCATACCCAAAGCTCCACATCTCCAGACAATATCTTCTGCCCAGATAAACTTTCTGAAATCACTCCTGCTGTGTAACTATGATGTTAAACCTTACTCCAGGAACCTACCCACCATCTGACCCGCTGCTCCACACCACCTCCAGTGCCCTTCCCCTCTTCTACTTTGTTCACTACTTGAGACATTTTCCTGCACAAAATGTAAGAAAACACACCCAAAAACCCCAAATCCCCACAAAGCAAATGAAGATCTACCCCTTCTTTTAGCAACTAAAGCAGCTTGCCTGTCCTCATGTCATCCCCACTAACCTCTTCCTCCTCTCTGGCACACCAGATCACTATCTTGTTCCTCCAACCCATCAAAAAGCACAGCTGCTAAAATTATCATTCTGACCCATCCATCACACTCCTCTCTTAATCTGTCCCATATCTTCTACAGGGTATTAAGTTCAAACAGTGCAGAGCCCTGCCCTCAAGGCACTCCGGCCCTTTTTATATTACATCTGAGAGCTCATCCCAACTGCGGTTCCTCCCCCTGCTCTCAAATTCCTTGCCCAGAGTGGACATCCACATGCTTCTCCTTGGCTTCAACTTCCCACTTCAGCCTCTCTCTCTGTCTTGTGCTGCTTTCAGCATTACCCCAGGGCACAGAAAAGCCTTCCAGCCCTGATGAGATGGAAGAATGATCCTTCACTGTCTCATTCCTTTTGAAAGGCCAGTTGAGGTCAGCATGCCACACACCATCAACATGATACAAAAGGCAAAATGGTTTAGAGGGAGGAAATGGTGCAGAAGTATTAAAGTAATTAATACAGCCCATGGTTACAGTTTTCTCTGGATACTCCCATGGGTACTGTCTTGCATCTTTTACACTGCCAGCTATTCAGGGACAATCTGTATCCTTTCCCCCCCGCCCCTAAAGCAACAAGCACATTCTTGGCAGCTGAATTATTAATAAGGAACAAATGGTAATTGATTTAGAGAGGATTTGTCTCCTTCAATCATCTAAGTCATGGTGCTCACACAGCTTTGTCCTGCTTCCGGCCCCTCCTAAAGCGCATTCTCCCACCCAGAGCTGTAACGGAGCGTATCCAGCTCCAAATTATCTGTGTTTATGTGACCTCTTTAGCACTGTTGTATCTGACCACTCACCAGATACTGCAAAAGAGAAACACAGTGTTCATTGTTCCTTCTGTCCCTCTCTCTCTCCTCAGCCAGCAAGGAAAAGCTTAACTGGATTAGTTCTTAAGGATTTATTTATATCCATTGTGAGCTTGTGAAAAAAATTAAAAATTAAAAATAAAATACTCATGGAAAAGATGAGCTTTGCATCAGGCTCTAAATGTGCTGAGCTTGGGGAATAAGTCCTCTCGCTGCTGGTGGAAAGTTCCGCGGTTCTGGCCCAGCTCTTCACACCAAGTGTCTGTCCTCCTCCTCCAGGCACTGCTTTCTCACATTGCAGCTCCAATACTTGCAACAACGATTTTCACTCCTGGTTTGCTGAATGAACTGAGGATCACTGGATAGGTCCTCCCCCTGCTATGAATATGGGTTTACTTGTAAGACAAGCTTGAGAAGCGGCCCCTGAGAGCAGCTACTCCATAGGCTGTTACGGGTGTTGCAATTAACAGCACCACGCACACATCCTATTGCTTTCCTAACACTCACCACAATTTGTTTGGCATGAAGAACTGATCAGCAGTCAGCCTGCCACAAAATCAACCTTTTTAAGGCAGGACCTGTGGCTTTATTGAAAACAGCACAAAGTTTGTTTCTAGAAACAGTATGGAGATGCCGTGGAAAACACAGCATTGCTGCTCAAAATGCTGGCTGAATCCCAAACAATGGGAATTCTGACATGAGGCAAAAACAGACCTTCAAAGGCTTGTAGGCAAATATACTGTCACTGAATATTTTGTCATGGAAGCAAGAGCCTAAAAATATAACACGAGCAGATAATGCACCATGACAGGCCGGCACACATCCTGTCTTTACTCTGTAAACACCACGATGCAAATTGGCACTACTGTAGAAATCAGGCCACCCAGACAAAAAGTAGGACAGTAGTTTGCAATAAACTGCAGCCTTCATCCCAGAGCCTCTATGCTCCTCGTCCCAGATATCCTGCTCTATATGAGACGAGCAAGGAACCCGGTGAGAGCACAGCCAGGCAGCTGGTCCCAGTGGCAAATGCATGCTGGGAGCCCAGGGAGGAGATGTGGAAGGGGGAAATGGTTTACCATCCATCTTCTGATAAGGCCAGCACCTGCAGGAGCAGCATGTGCTGCCCACAGCAGGAAACCTAGCCTTGAGATGTGCTGACTCACTGCAGTGTGGTTGCTTGCAGTTGGCAGTGGTTAAGTCTTCTAAAAACGCTCCTCTTCCCTGGAAGCGAGGGGCCGTTGCTATCTCCTTTCTCTATGCAGAAATCAAAGAAGAAAACCAGAAGTGCCCCCGGGAACTACAAGACATCACATTCTGCATTCCTTGTGCCCATTTGCAAAATTTGGGCTTGAAGGGGAAAATATTTTGTTTAACATAAATGAGAGAATGGTAAAAGCCACAACAGACTGAAATAAAAGAGAAGTGCTGGAGGCACCAGAGCAAACCAAGATTCATTTCTTGTTCTCACAGAAGTACTTTAGTTACATTTGGATGAATTACACCCAAAGCCTTCAGATTCCTTTTAGGTCTTTGATTCTTATCAAAATCATCCCCATTGGTCTCAATGCCTTTCCTCAAAATACATGTGATAAAATCCCTCTTCTGGAAGTGTGTTAAGGACACTGGAAACACTCCAGTCCACAAAAATGGATGTGAAACTTTAAAAGCATTCAGTGCAGTTATGCATAACAGTCCTTAGAACAAAAGGCCATAAACAATCCTTGGGTCTAACAATACACATGATCACTCACACAGTCTAATCTTTTCTCAGAACCTCCAATGTGCCCACAGCTATGTAAAGTTCTAAGGCATAAAAGGGTATTCAGCAAGACAAACAAAACCAGGTTCCCCAAACCCGAAAGGTTAGTTACCTTCCAGGAAGGGAATGAGCAGAGCCTTCCAGTTGAACCCTGTGTGCTCATTTGCACATGGAATGAATTCAGTGAATTCCATTCCAGCCCTCTAGATGACTGACTTTTCAAGATGCTAATTGCTTTATGGTAGTACCCACTAATCCCCACTAAACCTCTATGAAACAGCAAGGCTAATACACAACCAGCATAAAAGAGAAAGTCCCTGACCCAAAGAGAATGTGACTTCCATTTACAACAGGATGCAACAGGTAAATGAAATGGACAAACAGGAAGGCGCAGTTATCACAAGGAGCAGTTGCTGTATACTGGAAGTGTGAAGTGGCTTCATGGGGAAAAGAAATTAGAACCATCACCACCGCATTCTTCTTTGAGCAATTGATCAGAGTTTACTTTCAAAACACGTATGATAAAGTCTAGGTGGGCAAATCTGGGCAGCATTTTGTTTCTTTTTACATGCAGGGGAAGAAAAGAGGGGTAAACACATGCACAAAACTAGAAATACACATTTTCTCTGAAAATCACAGAGTGGCATCAGGAGGAGGAGGCTGTGGGGAAATATGCGTATCCGTAAGGCAGAGCACGCCAAAGCCATTTTGCTTTCCTCTGCAGATCGCCCTTGATATATTACCATGGCTCTCTTAGGGATTTTTTTCTATCTGTTTTTTACTATTACTCCTATTTTTAAGGAAGATAAGGTTTTGAAGCCTCAACAAGGGCTGCACACTCCCACATAGAATTTCACTGCTGTAAAAGCTCTGACTGCTCAGCCAGCTACTACTTAGTAGCTCTGGTGCAACAAAAAAGCAGCACAGACCTCTAGAAGATGGTGACATTTGTGGATGCACACTGCAGAGAAGACAAAACCAGAACTTAGAGCTGCTTTGTCCCCAAAAGCCTCCGAGGGCTTCGTGGTGTGCCTGCATCCCACACAGCACACAGTCCCTTACACAAAGAGCAGGAGAGCTGCGTGTGGCTGTGTGGGCAGGACCAGCACCTGAGACTCAGCAGCACTGCAAATAAACACAGTTTACATGTGAATAATTGCATAGTTCTAAAGGCATTTCTTTCCTCAACAAACAGCGGTAATCTGGAAACCCTGCAAAAAAAGGTGGATTTTCTTGAGCCAAATCCTTCAGATGTTTAAATAAATAAAGGGAATAATCAAAGGCAAGAAAAGGGCTGGAGAAGGGCCAAGGTGCAGACCAGCACCGGGGAATCCTTACATGACCCAAGCTGTGGCTGGTGCACTCCTGACTCATAAGCTAAGGTGCATCCGGTGGCTGTGTCAGGTGCTGGATTGGCAAAAGCATTCCCGCATAATGGCTTCTTAATTGTTTTCTGACAGCCATGAGGCGTTCTCCAGAGGGCTGTGAAGCCAGAGATTTGGAAGACAGTGTGCCATTTGTCAGGAGCAGGCATAGAGCAAACCAGCCACCTGCTTCCCATCTGCCCCTCTGCCATCCTCACCTGCTGCTGTGTTTAGGAAGTGTGGTCCCCAGAGAACAATTCCTCATTCCAGAAACACCCCATCCACGTTATGTTTAGGCATTCGCTGGAATTTGTGCATCAGCTCCATCAATTTAACTGCTTAAATCTAAGCATATACTTAGACGGCCCTGCAGAAAGAGGTGGATTGAGGAAGCACTTAAATGCTTTGCTCTGTTAGGATGAAAGAGACTTTGAAATCTTGAAACACTCCTGTTCTCTTAGGTAATAAAGTGTTTAAAAAATGAAGACCTTCAATATTCTCTTTCACAAGCACCTATTATTCCAACCTCAGAAGGTCTCACGTACCTCAAGGCAACAACTCCAAATGCTGATTTAAAGGGAATATTCACCCCTACTCTGTTCCAAACTCCTATCTGAATAAAAGCCAACATATTTAGCATTTTGCTTCCTGCTGGAGAGATTCGACAATTGCAGGCCTTGCCTGTGAGATGAGGAAAAACAACATGGAATATCATCTGTCACTTCCTTTTCATGGCATGCAAACCTGGGATAAGCAGGGTAAAGGCACTTGCCTTTTACCTAAGCTTTCATGCACAATAAATCAAGGAGGTTGGGCCTTTACTCAAAGCACCTCATCTTTAAAGCTCTGGATTAATCAAATCCCTTCAGATCAAGCTCATTTGAATGTATTTAACTTTACTTTGAGACTGATAATAGCACAAGTGTATTGCATCATCTCCACTACAACAGTAATGCCTTTTAAGTTTCTTTTTAGTAGCTGCCTCAGACATGCCTTAGATAATTTTGTTGGCCAACTGAGGACTAATGCAAGACATATTCTGTGAATAAATGCATTTCCAGAGGCTCAGTCTCAGAAGGTGATTTTGCAAATGGCCAATGAGAAGTGCCTGCTTTGAAGTGTTCCTGGAATCAGTTACAGTTGCTTAAACCACTGATCAAATTCTACCAAAAAAGGCTTAGAGAAACGTTACTTCAGACTAGGTTTATCTTTCCTATAAATGCAAACTACTGCGTTAAAAACAGACCTTTCCCCTGTGAAATATGCACTTTCACAGCTCGGGAGTATTTAACTGAGGTGCTTAAAGTCAACATTTCATTTTCTTTCTTGGAACAGTTGAAAAAACTCAAAGCCAAACAGCACTGGATAGAAAAGGTAACTTCAGAAGTCTTTCCCCTAAAAATAAATGACAAATTTAACACCAGTCCTGTTACTCGTGCTGATACAGGCTTAACATCACTCCAGTTTACTGGGCTCCATTAAGGATTTCTTAGCCAGTAGGTCTAGTTTTTCCCTTCCTAATGTTTCCTCCACAGCTGAGGATCTGGGCCAGCGAGTGCAAGAGCGGGTATGAAACGCTGCTGCTGAGTGAGTGCAGATTTCTGCCTTGGTAGTGGAAATCATTACAAAAGGTCTATGGTAAGAGAAAATGAGGCCTGTGCTCAGTGGGAGTTGCTGGGTGCTCAGCAACCCCCCATCAGGCCACTTACTCTCATGCTTCAGTGGACTTAATTTGATTGTACACCTATTGAAGCAATCCTGGCCCAAGCTTCCTGAAGCCATCTGGATTTGTACTTCAGCTTCACTAGTGAAATCCCAAAGCATACTCTGCCCAAAATTGAGCAGAGCAGACTGCAGGAAATGCACAAGGTTATTTCTATCCTATCATTCTAAAAACAGCCTCCTGGGTATTTTGGGGAGGGAACAGGGGAACGGAGACTGCTACATGGAAGGATTCATTACATTTCTTGTTTAAGATTATTCTGTTCTACTTTGTGTTTGTTGCAACTTTAAACCACTTGGACTTACATTTTGCACAGAATGTTTACAAGACGTGTGGGCAAATTTAGCAATATATATTTTTTAAACTTCATTGCTTTCCCCCACACACACAGAATCTGAGTTACTCTATACATAAGTTTCCTTTCACAGTAAAAATGCCAGGACTTTCCATATGCGCTACTGCTGGAGAATGGCATTCCTGGCAGGTCTTCATGCATCTGAGGGATGGCATTAAGCTCCTTGCATTGCTGTAAGTGCTATCTGAGAAGAACACACACCTGAAAAAGCCACCAAGGGAAGCCACAAAAGAAAATACACCAAAGGAGCTCCCAAATCACAAGTGCCTTACTTGTAGTCAGAAGACATTTCAAAGAAAGCACACAATGGCGCTGCCAACTTGCTCTCAATGGAACATTTTGTTTTCAAAGGCTGTTTTACAACAAGGCTGTTTTCTTCTTGTCAGGCTCACAGGAATCCTCAAGACGCCCTTCCTGAAAAGTGTCAGCATTGCACAAACGGGCCTCAAGAAGGAAGGGAGATACTCAAACATCTCCCCAGTGAAATGCTGCCTGGGCTCCTTCCAGGCGGTGGTGCAAGAGTGGTGCCGTTACTCCACCTCTGACAGCATTAGTCCTTGGGCACATGCCTTTGCTTCTCTCATTTTGCTGCGGTTTGCCTAACATTATGCTTTTATAGGAGAGTTTTGCTGCAAGTTTGAGGGAAATGACATCACCAGCCCTCAGTTTCACCAGCCTAATACAGAAAACTGCCTTCAAAGAAGCCTTAAAAACATATTTTGGTGCCTCTTTAGCATTTGAAAAAATGCTAGTGCACCCAAGCTTGTAAAGTCACATGAAGAACTTCCAACTCAAACATCTGAACACTGATACATATTCATCCTCTGTGCTGCTAATTAACCACAAGCTGATTTCCTTCAGCACTGTGTTTATTTTAGCAGCATGGTTGTCCAGAACCCACCCTCCAGAACACAGCAATAATCAGGCTTCATAAAAACAAGTAACTGTGTTCACTGTTATACTGAAAAACTTTCCCATTCAATGTTGGCTTCTCTCAAGAGCACAAAAAGTAACAGGCTCTGATCAGATCTGGAAAGTGTCCACTTACAGATAATGAACTGCTTCTCAGGAAGTGAAAATCACAGTTTTTGCCTCATAGGCCAAAAGTGACACGATATGGCAGAGGCAAGTTAAAACTCAAAATACTCTCTTGCCCAGCACAGATTCCCATCTCCAGTATGTTCCTGTGTTTCAATACAGAGCAGTAACAATGAGACCAACAGATCCATGTAGGCAAGCAGGAGAAAGCAAAGGTGCAGCAGCATGGGAGGGATGCTGCAGCTTGAGAAAAAATGGCCACAAATTACGATTTGTCCTCAGAAAAAGAAACTAAACCCCAAGGCAGTACACAGTCCCCTGAAATGAACCGAGTGAGCCCTCTAATATGAAATCTAGAAACGGAAAAAGGCACAAAGAAGCAGAGACAGGAAGGCGAGAGGCACAATGGGCTCTCTTTAAGGGCAGCGATAAAGCACTTGTGCCGGCACAAAAGGAGTGAGATGGAACGAAGCCATCTATCAGCTCTAGGAAAGCAGGTTCTAGTGAAGACATTAAGTTTTAGAGATTATCAGATCAGAGGTACACTGAGCACAAGCTGCCCAGCAAGGAATACGAACCATCACAGCACAAACCCAAGAGCACTATGGGAATGCTATAGAGAATCTATGTTGGTAATATATATAGGCTCTTCTTTCTTTACTCTTTAGACTTCTAAATAGCTTATCAATTCTGTCACTGAGGCTAAATTCTGACTTTATAACAGTGTATCCACAAATAAGCTCCATTAACTTGAGAGAGACTAACTGGAGAAGGTACGGCTACTAGAGACAGAAACGTTATTGGGCACAGGGAAAACCACCTTGGCACTGACCACGTGTGAGAAGATGGGTCGGTACATGCAAGAGGTAGCTGGGTTGCACTTGACAGCTGCCATTCTACTCCCTATTTTCTGTCTCTAGGTTCTCTTTGTCTTTAGTTTAGCAGGTAATGTCTAATATTCTTTCATGGGAAGATCCTCCAGACACCATGTAGCAAGACAGCTCACTTCTAAATAACCATTGCTGGGCTTTGTTTGTTTCATTTACATTATGAAATGCTTTTTAATGGCATTTTATGATAGATTATCAGACAATGAAATCTTAATGATTGAGTACGGTGGGTGATAAATGAAGCTTGGGGTTGCCATTAGCTGAACCGGTAGTAATAGGTGGCACAATACCAAAACCATCACAGTGTATGCTCTTCATTGATGAAAAATGCACACTTCCCAGTAATGAAGCCCAAAGATCACTCCAAAGATCACAAAGGAGAAGCAACTTGTGCTGCCAAAAAAATCCAAACCCCCAAGTTCCCAAAACAACAAGAAAAGAATAAGCTTTCCTAACAACCCATAGTTTGACTTCATCAAACTTGTGGGCGGCATGTATTCATTGCACCTCATGGGACTGCATTCCCAAAGAACAAGCCCTCCTTCATGTGGGGTGTTCCTGGTTATAACAATTTAGGAAGGCATTTTTTACTCTCCTTATTCTTTCTACCACCAATTGTTCCCCATGTTTTCTTTCTGTTTATGCAATCAAGTCCTTTCACTCTTACCCATGACCAAACTACCGCTCTGACCAACATATGGGGTTCATGTTGTGTGCTGGTAGGCAAGCGAGCACAAGACTGTATTTCAAATTGGCAGTAATCCCATACGGAACTCTGTGACTCTCCTCTTCCCCCAGCAAGGTATTTCTGCTGACAAGGCACAGAGACACACCTCAGCCCTGTACAGTTCTGCTTTCTCCAGCCCGGTTTTACACAGCTCTAACTCTTGGATGAGAACTCAGACTGGGAAACCTCAACTCCTTTATCTTCTGTTTTCACTAAGCCAGGCCTCAAACCTTCACTGGTACAGCAATGTAAACTAAAGTAGTATGATTCTTGTAATCTTTTTTTCACCAAAAGCCCTACCGCTGATGCAGCTGTATCAGTAAGAGATGTCTTCTACCATTATAAATTATTTAACCTTTGTAACTGATATAAATTACACTGGCAGACTGCTTAGTTGCCCTGGAGATTATCACTAAGGCACAATACTCCACAATAAAACTCAGCTTTTTAATGAAACTTCCAACCCTAGTTAAAATCTTCAGGCAGGTTGGATTGTTTTGTGGCCCAGAAGCAAGAGCAATATAGGATGGAAGTACCAGGTTTGTAGGAAACATCCTTGCTTCCATCAATCTCCTTTTTGGTAGGGACTGAGACCTAAAGCTAACAGCAATGCAATGAAGAGGAGCTCCGAGTATGGGTGCATACGCTCTTAGTGGTACCCAGCAGGCAGAGGCATTTTGAGTCTCCATCACAGTCTCTGTCAACTTGGGGACAAACATACTCCAGGAGAGGCTGCAAAACACCCACATTTAGCAGGATCCTCCTTTTTAAACCCTACTATCTTCCACTGCCTTTTGCTGCCACAGTGTGATCCTATCCCTGTGTGCAAGACAAAAAATCATCTGAAATGCCAGATCTTCACTAGCAGGAGATGGACAGTCAAAACATCTTTCCTGCACATGCCTTTGTTGAAATTGTCAGGAAATTTAGTGGCAAATCAGGACAGACACTGATACAAGACTCTGCACTGTGAGGGCACCCTTCCATGAGGCAGTTATATAAAAGAATTGACCAAAATTATCTGAGTGAAGTCACTGAGAGACCAAACGCTTCACCAACAAGATTTTAAAAGTATGAATGATTCCAAAATACTTATCTCAGTGCCCTGAAGAATTATCTGCTCCCTTGCAGAGGAGAAAGCTGAGGCAAAGGGACACTAACAGATGTGAAGTTACGACAAGAACAGAAGATCAAGTCTACCAGTTCCCTGGTGTGCCTCATGTAATGCTGTTTCCATAGCATGCACATGTGTAAATGTTCTTTGCAGAAAGTAACTGTAACAAGAAATAAACTTTACATTATATCTCACCATGGCAAGACAGGAAATCCTTCATAATTTACAATAGTAAAGAAAAACATTTACTACCTATTTGCTATTCTAACGGAGACATTTCTAATAGCTTCCCTAGCTGTTACAAGCCTCCTGCCTAAAGACTTCTAAAAGCACGCATGTGTATGGGAAAGTGATGGAGCTGTTCTCCTTGCATTCATGCACACCTCCTTGCTATATTCTACTTTACAGAACAGACATGCCTGCTGTATTAGGCAGAGCCCAGCAAAGACAGACAACACAGTTCCGATGAGCAACTCCCTTGTTCTTCTTCAGAGACTTGAGACTTAATTCAAAGCTCAGGAAGTGTCTGTGAAACGCACATGGCTTTGGATCAGGCCAGAAATGTCTGTGTATATATCTGCTGAGTATAACTTAAGAATCATCTTCTCACAGTCCAGGGCTTACATGTCATTCCCATGTTGCTTCAGCAGTGAATTCTGTGGACTGCCCTTTACCAGTCACCCTCCCCAGGTCTCCCACAGGTCACTGTGAAAATGAAATACTGACTCCTCCCTTGCAAAGATGAATGTCTTTGTCCCTTCTATGCTACGTGGTTTGGCATAGGCAAATACATTCTCAATGAGTATGGAGTGAGTACATACAGCAGTAGTCTTTTATTCACTGGCTGTTATTGAAGAAAGAAGTTTTTTGGAGTGTCTCTTGTGGGAATTCCATTTGCTGAGTCAGTGCAGGAGGCCCATGGAGTTACCCAGAGGAGAAGAGCTTCACTGGAGCTGCTCCAGAAAAGTAAATACAAAACCAAATTCAAGTACCCACGTTGCAGACTTCACACTTCACCAAAAAACTCCCCCTCACACTGACAGACAGCAAGATCCACGCTCTAAGGAATCAATAAAATACACATGTGAAGTACACAGTAAAACCACAGGGGTTGGATAATGTGCTCCGAACGGCATTACTGAGACTGAGGAGTTCATAGATCAACACAGCCAACAGTAAAGTAGACAGACCAGGGGAAAAGCTTGACTCACCAACCTTCTCACCCCACCTGAGCAGAGATCCTCACACAGAGTCATTGAATGCTCTCACTGACGCTCCAGCTGGTCTCTGACCACGGCTTCCCCAGTGAAATGGGGATCTTCTGGGGACTTCCCTCCTCTCACACTACCCAACCGCAACATCAGGGCTCCAGAAGAGCAGCTTCACGCTACTTCTGCACATTGTATTACTCATTTGCAAATTCCAACCCAGGTCACAAACATGTCTGTGTCTTTTGAACTATTCTGGGGTTTGGTTTCTTTGGTCAGCCAAGCACACAAGGCTCCACATGCAACTTGCTGATCTTTCTCTAATAAGTGTTTGGCTGTAAGATAGAATCATAGAATAGTTAGGGTTGGAAAGGACCTTAAGATCATCTAGTTCCAACCCCCCTGCCATGGGCAGGGACACCTCACACTAAACCATGCCACCCAAGGCCTCATCCAACCTGGCCTTGAACACTGCCAAGGTTGGAAGGGACCTTTAAAGCTCATCCAGTTCCAACCCCCTGCCACAGGCAGGGACACCTTCCACTAGACCAGGTTGCTACCACCATGAGTTCAACCAGCCTCATCTCCTTAGACTGGTGTAAAACTGAAGTCACAGCATGAAGGCAATCTCTCCTTTGCAGTAACAGTTTATACCAGCATGTTGTGAAGAAGGTAGCTGGCACCTATCTCTTCCGGAGGTTGCTGAGACACAAGCAAACACAAACTGCTGATTAAAAACCCCTCTTGAAGCCAAAACGGAAGCAGCTGTAACATCTGGAGAAAGGCAGCACTGCTTAACACAAGAATTTCCCACCTTGGTAAGTGTCACGTTTCTTGGCAGCATTTGAAGTATGTGGCCAAAAAAATACCAACATCCGAAACAAAACTCCAAACTAGGAAAAAAAGCCACTAAGAAAGCTCCCCACACACATATGCATACCAAACCCAAGATATCTGTAGCACAAGGGAAAAACAAACCACCAACCAGAGAGAGAGATACAGCAGAAAATGTTACAGGTTTTTAATAAGAAGCATATATCAAACGAAGAGACCTACAACTGTAAAGTTTAGGACAACAACAGTATGAATCCCAAGGGGAAGACACTTTGCTCATACATTTTCTCAGAGAAAAAACAAAGCAGAAAGCTGGGATGTTTAAGGAGATTTCTACTTTTCTGATAGGTATCACATACATAGACACAAATAGAATCATTTGCTAGCTTGGATGTGTTAGGTTGCCATTTGAAAGTCTTCCTTTTTAGTGTTGCACAAACTACACCGGGAACAACTTCAAGTTTAAATAGGGTGCCACTGACCTTCCTCTTCCTGCTCTGGTACGGACTTTGGAAACTGGATGACATTACAGAGAACCTGTGTTGCAATGGCTAGGCACAACAGGGTCAGACAGAGTTCAGTCTTCCCTTTGAACTTTCCTGCCTTTGTGGGCTATAGTCAAATTGTCAGTGTTATTTTAACATGGTTTTTAAGGTTTAATTTCCTTTTTGTGGCTTTGCATTATTAACATTATTGACTTTAAAAGTGATCTGCAGTCCCCTTTTCATCTCGCAGAAAGCATGAAAATATCTGCAGACTCCTCCCCCTCCACTTAATTAAAAACTTGCCTCAGTGACCTTCTTTAGCTGCTGCCCAAGGCCTTTGCTGCACAGAAGTCAATAGGAGAAATCGCTTTTCCTTCAGTGGAAGCAGGATTTCTATAATCCACTCTTCCCAGGAAGGGCTTTGCAGTTTAGCAGAGCAAGAAGCCAGCATTCAGCTTCATCAAGGGTGTTTTGATTTGGTTCCTTCAAGGTCTGAGCGTCAGTGCTTGACACATGGTAATCTCAAATAAGCAAAGTGAAGAAGAGTTTTAACCAAGTCTCAGTGTGAACCCCAGGAGCAGAGCAGTGACAACCCAGCAATGCTTCATGACATTCTGCTTTAAATCAACATCATCTGGACCCACCTAAACTACTTCATTGCCTTTGGGGAGTTCCCGTAATGATGTAGCTTGTTTTGAGCATGGGGTTTTCCCTAAAGGCAAGGTCCAGTAGTGGATTTTACATCCTAGGATCTGCTGTGTGGTACTTCTTTTGGGGATCTGACACCCAGTTGAGACAGGCACTGCAGCTGGAAACTCCCGGCACCTGGCTGAGAATAAGGCTCCAAAGAGGAATACAAAAACATGAGATCCAGAAAGAAGAATCACAGCAGCCAGGCACTGATTTTAACCTCAGCCAATGTGGGGCACTGAGCTTTGCTTTTCAAAATAACCAGTAACAGCAAATAAACCATTAGAGAATAAAGTGTTAAAAATCCAAAATCAGCTGGAAAATTAAATTCCATTCTCAAACGCAATCTATGCCTCATCTATCCTTTTTTCATGTAGAATTCCATCTTCATTCCATATTAATGCACTAAAGTAAAATCAGGTCAGCAAAGTGTTACTGCAAGAGGGGCTGCTGAGCCTCCAGGACTTTGGGAAAATAAGTAAGTATAAAGGTTCTCAGTCAGAAATACTTCTTAAATCCAGGAATACAGCTTCAGGCATCTAATTCTGCAGAATCTTTGATTCTAGAATGAAAATACCCCACCACAAACCAACCAACCCACCACATAAATCCAGTTAAGATTCTATAAGCTTTCCTGTAGCAGCCACTGCTTCCCATAGGAAAGCAGAAATGATTCATCTAGCACTGAAGCACTGAAAATAAAAAGAAGTCACTGAACAGAAATAAGTTAGCAAGGACAGTTTGATGACAGCTTTCCCCTATGACAAGCTTCTAAAAGATATGCCAGTTACAATAAATATTTCCAAATTAGATATCTGGCATTACACTGAGAGAGCCAAAGGCTTAAAGATGTCACATAACATAAATGCAGCTCTGTTTCACTTTGCAGTTTCTGGGGCACTGAAATCCTCAGCTTGCTCTCTTTTTTTGCCTCCCCCCCCTTTCTTGATATGCCAAATTCATGACCAACACAAGAAACTTCTTTTACTCCTCTGTGACTAACATTTATCATTGGGGTATAAAGTAGCCATTATTCAACCGAATGCGAATTCAGCAAGTGCTTTTCAAAAGGAGCCACCCCCCAGCAAGAACCGCAAACCAAACAGCCGCCCACAGCCGGCTGGAGCATGCCTCTGCATTCCTGAGCGCTGAATAACAGCAGCCGCTTGGAGCCCGCGCTGCGCCCGCTCCTCGGAGCCCCCTCGGAGACCTTTCCCTATGGCGGAGGCAGTACTGGAATGGCAGGTTGCATCGCCCCTCATGCAATCGCTTCAACTCCTTTCTAAGTGTGGCTTTAAAGAGAGATGGCCCTGACTTTGTCCAATTGAGGAAAGAAAAAGAGGAAGGAAAAAAAGCATCAGATTAAATAAATTTGAAATAAAGTATAAAATCTCAAACCCCTCAGCTGTGTTCTAGCGCTGTCTCGGAATCACAGAAAGCAAGAAGAGGTCTGAGATGCAACTCATAGCTGATTCTGTTCCAAAATGATACCACACACATCCTCACTGATTCAGGTATGGAAGTCAAAGGTGAAACCAGTCTGGTCAAAGAGTGAGACCTACCCAGAACTTATTTCTTCACTCAGGAGGAAAAAGGCACCTTATACTAGAGGGTATAAGGCGCAAACTCCAGACATCCTATACTAGAGGGTATGCAAACACCAGACAGACCAGCTTTGGGCACCATACCAGGAGAAACCTCAGTCTGCTGTGCCAGGCTTGGATTCCCTGGGTGTACAGGAGGGAACAGGACCTGCCTTAAAGGTCTGCAGCCGTTTTCTTGCAGTTCTGATCCCATTTCTCAGTGCTTTGCCCACCATCTACCCCAGTGAGGCCTCCTTGCACTGCTGGATATAATATGGCTCTAGGGAATGGGGACAGCACGCACATCTGCTCCAGGCTAAAACTGGAGAAATATCCCAAGAAAGGAATAGCATCTCTGGCTGGAGAGCGTGGAAGGCTCACACAGCCTCCAGCCGCTGCAAAAGCAATTCTGGACAGAGGAACCACAGAAAGCAATGCCCCCCCCCCAAGGGAAGCAGTCCCCTCGGAGTAAAACTGGAAATATTTCCAAACAATGCAATCAGGCCACAAATAAATTCTCTACACTGTGCAGATAAACTGCTTACATTTAAAACCACTTCTTTACCCAACATGAAGTCCAGTCAGTTCCCAACTTCCATTTGCTCCATTCAGCTGCAAATCAGCCAAGTGACAGACGAACCCATGATGTGGGACAGGGATGGTAACAAAAGCCTCACCTCAGTGTCATGTAAATCATATCACAGAATCCCAGACTGGTTTGTGTTGGAAGTGACCCTAATGCTGATTCAGTTCTAAGCCCCTGCACAGGCAGGGACACCTTCCACTAGAGCAGCTTGCTCCAAGCCCATGTCCAACCTGGCCTTGAACACTGCCAGGGATGGGGCAGCCACAGCTTCTCTGGGCACCCTGTGCCAGCGCCTCAGCACCCTCACAGGGAAGAGCTTCTGCCTAAGAGCTCATGTCAGTCTCCCCTCTGCCAGTTTAAAACCATTGCCCCATGTCCTATAACTACATACCCTTGTCAAAAGTCCTCCAGATTTCTTGTAGGCTCCCTTTAGGTATTGGAAGAATGACACAAGGTCTTCCTGGAGCCTTCTTTTCTCCAGGCTGAACAAGCCCAATGCTCTTGGCCTGTCTTCACAGGAGATATGCTCCAGCCCTCTCCTTAAATGTTGCACAACGCTCACCCTCCGCACTTCCTGGGTTTGAAAAGAGACGTTTTGCAGCACACAACAGCAATTCCCAGACTGGTCACCTATCAGGCAGCAATCGGATTTGAAGATCTTTAACAGAAAGCCAGAGATCTCTCAAACTTAACTAATTTCCTTTCGCCCAGTGTTAATGCAGCATTTCCATGCTGTGGAACAGTTACAGAGTGAAGCACCACCATCCAGACACTGCTGTACCACAAGCTGCACCTCTATTTATTTATTAGTCTGGGGAAAGAGTCTTTGGTTTTGCAGCTCTGCTCACTTCACTCAAGTTATGTCTTATCTTGACTGGACTTTTATAATTCTTTGAGATAAAATAAAGTACAAACAAATCAAATACCAAAGAAAGGTTTTAAAATGGGGATGCCATTTTGAGGAATTGAATAAAACTGAGTAAAAAATTAGTAACTTTTCTGCTGTAGAAGGTAGTCAGTCTTCCTCTGCCCTGTGCTGTATGAAGGCACGGAGACTTTCCTCCCTTTTGCTGCTAGCTTTGCCAAGATCTTTACGGGAAGGACTGGAAACTCCTATGATGCATCACACGCCAGCTCCGATCCAAGGCAGGTACCCAAGCTGGTGAGCCAATATGATAATCCTGTATTGCTAAATCCATTGTTTCCCTGAAAAACCTTGAATCACATTCAGTGCTCTTGGCCAAGGAAACCGGATGGTACTTTCTGCAAAACCTGTCACCACCACTCCCAAGTCAGCAAGAAACTGCTGGAAAGAAACAAAGATTCCGATGGGAATGTCTGTCCCACTCTCCTCCCTCCCCTCATCTTTTTTTGTTGAATGTGAACGATTCAGGAAATAAGGACAAAATAATAAAAAATAAAGGTATTTGCTTCTGTGAAGCTTAGGAATTTCTGTCCGTAAAGAATTAGAGTCCAGGTTTCAAAGCATCTGGGGAGGGGGGGAGCGAAGGTTCCATTGTGTAACTGGGTCAAGTAGGAACTTCGATGGATTAACTTAATTAAATGATTCCAAGTAAGTTCTATTCTCTGCTTATTGATTGACTGAGTATCTACCACTATCCTCATATAATGGTATCAACACAATCAATAGCTTTCTAAGTCATGTCAGCTGCTTGCTAATTTACACTTCCATAGTTGCCATCTGCTATTCAACCCATTGTAACACAAGCCACCAGCCTGGGATCTTTAACCAGTGTGGTCAAAACACAGTTACTGAAAGACACACGTTTTATCCACATTCCCCATGGAAAACGAATACTTCTAATCCAATTATCGTTTCATCACTTAGTTTTCCAAGTTTTGATCACACAGCCAGGACACTGTGTATAGTATCTGTTTATTTAAATTCAGCCTGGCATTTCAGAGAGAAATGGAAGATACTCACTGATATCTTGGGCAAATTAATGAAGACCTGAGGATTCCAAAGAAAACAAAGTTATATGATCCCCATCTGCATGATCTCCCAAATGCTTCCTATCATTTTCAATGTAGATTTTCTCTACCCTCATGGAAGGAAAAGACGCCTAGCCTACACTAAGTGCCACTAAGGAGGATTTATTGATTCTTTTCTAAGAGTATTCAGAATATGATTTTTGGTTGCATGCTCTTGGTCTACCAATAGAAATGTATTTTTAAATCTGCATATTATTTCCCTTTGAAATCACTGCCGGTAAAACACAGGGCCATGGGAAACTATGGCAGAAAGAAGCAGAACTCAATGCTTCTACCCAACAGTTCAAGCACTGGTAGGCGAGCAGTGATGGAACCGACTCCTCCAGAACTGCTTCACAAAACCCTGCAGTTACTGCAGCACAGGATACAACTTCCAGATCTGATCAGAAAAGAAGCAAAGAGATCAAAGATTCAACAAACTGGAGGACAAATATCCAACTGTATGAGTCACTACAGACAGAATCAGCATGATAATGCTCAACTCTGTAGTTGGGGATTATACCCATGATGGAAACAATGGGACATATGGGCACAAGAATATTCCTTTTCCTTTAAAACTCTATTGTTTAAGAACAAAGTAAACCACATCCAAATACATCTGGCATCAACATCTAATGCTTTGCAAGCTGATCCTTCATTGAAAAAACAAAAAAATCTGAACATCTGACTATCCCATAAATTCTGCTGCAGCACATGATGGGTCTGGACAGTTTCTCAAGGAGGAAGTTCACACACACATTGTGCTGCCCACCCCCGGCTGCTCCACCAAGAGCCAGCTGGCCTGATCCTTCTCATCCTCTGTCCCTTTCATGTGGTAGAGAGCAAACTTTCTCCAAGATGGTGGCTGGAAATGGCCTAGTGCTACCACAAAGGCAATTCATCCAGTTTGCATCCTATCCCCTGCTTAGATCTGAAGAGTGGCTGGGAAGGGGGCAGCTGGGAGCTGGCTGGAATGCCCTGGAATGCAATGGCAGGCTGCTTTTAAACCACATCTTTTCCCTGCAGGGAACAGGCTGCCGACAGGAAACGGGCTCATGTGCTGTACAGAGAATTAATAGTAAGGAATATGCTTCCACAAAGCATTGGAGCTACCACAAGCTACTGCACAAATACACACAAGAAATACCAAGCTTCATAAAATGCTTGAAGTCTTCCTCATTGCCATGTATTATACCCTGGATGTGCTCTCATTTCTGCCCGAGGGCCCCTGGACAGAAACAAGACAACTTCCCCACAGAAATGAAACATGACTACGTGCACATCATGCTACAGGTTTACCTGGGAATGAGCCTTAACAGTCGCCCCACACTGAAAGAAAGCACAGGGCCCAGCTGGCACCAGCTGGGCATGGATTTCCATTTGTATGTGCTATTTTGGGCAGAAACAAGCCAAAAGGTATGCAAGCAATCTCCTTTCTTCTCAGTCTGCATCTGAATGCTTGGTTCCCAGGGCACAGCTGTTGTCCAAGTATTGACTCTAGCTGAAGAAATGAAGTGGAAATTAATCAACATTGCCATTTTAAACAACTTTCCTCCAGTTAACATCTTTCCAGGCTTCCCCAGGTCCATCAGCTCTTTCTCATCCAAACAAAAGAAGGTGTTCAGGCAGAGCCTGAAAATTTTCTACACTGCTTCATGCTTTCCAGACCTATTGAAGCCTGGTCAAAGCTACAGGTTCTGGAAGGCCCAACAAGTCCAGATACAAAGTCTGATACTTCAAAGAGGCATCTCAGCTACTGCACACTGTGTAGAGTCAAATCATCTGGGCAGCCCAATATGAAGGGTCTAAGAGATAAGGTCCAGAAGTACAAACTTACTCTCTGTGTGCAATACATACGTGTCTGTCAGAGAAATCCAGACTAGAAATAGAACAGCCTTAAGCTTTGCCCACAGAGTTTGCATCACCAACAAAATAGAAGGCAGCTCTGTGTTAGAGACTGTCCACACAGTAAAAAGAGCCTGTAGTATTAATCACCTTCTGACAATTTCCACCACAGCAATTTATAATCCTATCTCCTTTAATTCCCCCAAAGTGTCAGAGTTCATCCTGCGCTGGATTAGAACCAAGAATGAAGCAAAGAACAAAATTCCACAAAATGGTAATCACAGCTCAGTGGTAAAAGCCTTTTTCTCAGTAACCCTGGAGAGGGACACTTCAGCTTGTATAAAAGCTTTTAGAAAGCTTCTTTTGGACCTTAAAACCACACAGGTGAATGCCAAATTACTCATCCTTTTGCTCGCAGCCAAACAGCTCCCTGTCACCCCACTGAGCCTCTAAGCTTTGCAAGAGCATCAGCCTCTCAATCAGTCCAAATGTATCTTTCAGATTATTCCCAGGAACTGCAGTTTCTCAGGAAGCTGAGGGCACCATTCTCAGCTCAGAACCATTCAGATGACTTAGTGCTTAACTGGTCTTCAACAGCTTTGGATCCTAAGGCACCTGATGGTCTGTCTGCCACCACAAGTCCCAGTTTGGGCAAGTATTTCAACACATCTAACTGCAATAAGCACTGCAGCCCTTGTGAGGCAGCTGAATGCCAGAAGACAGGCAGATGTCTTCTGCTGCTTTAAACCACATGGGGTGAATGAAAATCCCTTGCATCTCCTTAGAGTGTGTGCTCCTGACTGAGACTACAAACTAGTTTGCTTTGCTAAGTGCTTGTAAAGCATATTTCAAGCAATTATAATCTTGAGGTCTTCTCTAACATCACCACAATGTATATTTATTAAGTCAAAAGCACGCGTGCTGCTACCAAACAGTTATTTAACATTCATTACAACTTGTCCAAGCAAGCCTTATATGCTGTCTAATCATATGCTTCTCCTCAGGGCAGAAATGCTAAGTGTAGCTTGAAACAACAAGATACTGTTTTGTCCTGAGTTTACCCGTAAAATACATACTTGAAGTATTGTTAATATATGCTTTTCCCACACCCCTCCTGAAGCTGTAAAATCCTATTAGCATCTCAAATAAAAACAAAAGTAAATTGGAAAGAATACAAGAGAATTTCAATTCCAGTTTTTCATAAAATCAAGGAAACCACACTCTGACTTGTTCGCTGCTGCTCTTGAGCACAGCACACGTGGGCTTGTTCACCACCCAGCACTGTTCTGCTCCAACAAAGGTGGTGGGTTTTTTAATGAAACCCTGTCAGATACCTTCTTAGGAATTTGCCCACCTTCCCACAATAGTCCATACCAGCAAAACTATTTCTAAGCAAAATCAGGAGCACTGAAAGTGATCACAGGACTTCTCCAGGTGGGAAAAATCAAGGTTGCTGAGTCAGATGTCAATTCCATGGGAAGCTGCCTCGCCTCCCATTGCCTCTGCAGAAGCATTTGTGAAGTTTTCTTTTCACAGAGTCACAAGCATCAGGCCATCACAGGGACACCCGTGCTCCAACATGCTCTCTCCCATCCTGCTCAAATCATGAGGAAAATCACAGACTTTAATTCAAACTAAGTCAGCAATACAGGATCCTACTTAAGCATCTTTGTCCTCTTGAAAGCAATACACTCAGATGCAATCTAGTTTTAAGGTCATCTCAAATTTAGTTTCATTCCATTATCAGAGGATACATGTGTTTGATAAAAGGTAATATTCTAAACATAGTATGTTTAGACTTATGTGAGGCAATTGGCTGTGCATAGCTTGGTAAAAATATACCCACAAAAACAGTTTTATGGAGAAAGAAAACATCTTAGAACAAAGCATACAGGAATTTCAATCCATTGCCTTCACTAAGACCATGATCGAGTGACAACTGATTCACAGCAGTGTGAGACTATGTTGACTGAAGGGGAGAAAGTGAATACTGAAGGACTCTTCAGTCCAGCCAAGAGAGGTATAACGAAGCAATGCTGTCAGCTGACACCAGGCCAAGTGCAGCTGAAATATGGTGCCTTTATTATTTTCTCTTTTTTAATGTGAGGAGACTATTAGCTGTTGGAAAGAAGTGCCCAACATAATGGAATCTCTGTCTTGGTATCTTTAAATGAAAACAAGATGCATTTCTAGAGGACACTCTTGTACAGGTTACTCATTTCAATCCAGAGGTCAAAACTCTACCCACAAATCTGATTTCAAAGCGCATGGCTTACAAGGTATTAGACTGGGTGATCTTGTTGCCATAAAGATAAAAAGACACTCTGAAGACTACAGTAAAGTCTGTGCAAGCAAGCAGCAGCCTCACACAGACAGAAATGGGATTATGCCTTTTAATGGCAATCTATTATTAGACTAAATCAGAGGTGTAACCTGAAGCTGCATCCTTAGTCCCAGCATGCTTCCTTTAGTTCTGCATTTGCTTGCCAGTGGAGATACGATTTCTAGAAACAAGGAGCTAAACTAATTATCTGATGTTCCATTTTTCTCTAAAAATCTAAAGAACAAGATTGAATATATATTAGCAGTCTGCAGTCACTGCAAGCTGAAAAGATCACTTTACAAACAATCCTCTCCAGAATGCCTTTAAAGTCCAAAGTAGCAGAAAACCCTCTGTTAAACAGACCTGCTATGAAAAGTAAAAAACTAGAATTGAAGAAGTATTACTGCAGGCAAAGCAGCTCCCTCTAACACATGCATCCAGCAGCACCTTGGAACAATACCCATGAACGAGGAGTTGCAGATTTTAGGAAGGGAATGGGATGGCTGGACTTAGACGTGTGATTAGTTCCACTGATTTATATGAGACCCAATCTGGAAAGACTCTTCAGAACACGCCTGACTTCCAGCACGTGTGAGTGTGGTGGGATTGCTATTACTCATCTCAAGTGTTCACAGGGCAAAAAGGGCTTCCTATGGCTCAGCATGGATGCAGGGCTGACCCCGGGAAGCTTACTGCAGGACTGAGATCATGGAGATCTTAATTTAAAGAAAGCGGTTCTTAAAGGAGGCGAAGGTGATAAAAAACCCAACAAACAGCACGCACAAACCCCAACTACATTTCAGTGTTGACACTTGGAGATAAATCTTCCCCACTCACACCCCTCCCCCATAGCAAAAATAAAGACAAAAATAAACCACAAAGGGAAAGGAAGGAAAAACCTCCCAAGTTTTATGTGTGTTTCAGCCCTACTGCAGCAATTGCTTTACTTGGCTTTTACCTGCTTTTGTGGTGTTTCCTAGCCCTTGACTGCACATGCAAAGTATTCTACACACAGACAGCAAAGGGTTTTATAGAGAGTCCTTTGTTACTAATGGAAATAGAGACAGGCGTTGATTGCAGAATGGACAGGAATTGCTGTGGACAGGGAAGCAGAAATACTGGGAGGCCCTGAGACCTTATTCCAGAGATCCCTGTAAGCTGCTTCCCCCAGGCACTTACTAGATCAGGCCGTGAGAAAATAAGTTCTGGTGATGACTATGGTTCACAAACACACTGTAATAAACGCTTCCAGATTTCATGTCTCGCAGCATACTATTACTGTTATTCATTATTTGCTAAGAGATGACAGAAAGCAAAGTATAATAAACAAAAGAATAGAAAACTCCACGGCTCCCGCCCCAGCAACCTTAGACTGGTTTTGCATAGCATCCCTCCAGGGTGCAAGTCAAGGCTGTTTTTTCCCCCTTTGCCTCTCCAACAGAATAAATGAACAAGTTGAACAGCTTGTGATATTTGCATGACTGGGGAGAGATCATGTGAACAGTTTCAACAGCCAAAGCCTAAATAGTTTGAGTGGTAAAAAGCAGTTAGTGACAAAGTCCTCTGAAGCCCCTTACCTTGCTGATGATTGCACTGAACGTTACTACAAGTATTATGAAATGAACCAGTAATGACAAGCAAACCCTGTAATTTCCACAGTAGGCTCTTTCTACTTATTTCCAGCTTAGAGATAATCCCACTTTTATTAGGTGCTGATATATCACTTTAAGTATTGCTAGTGCACTGCAGAGGAAGAGACCAAGTGCCAGAGAATGAGAGGTTTTAGCTGAAATAATCTCATGAAGGGCTTCAGCTAAGGCAAAAAAGATGAGGAAAGTAATGTTACACTGATTAGAGATGGATACAAACACGACTACCTGATGTATATATACACCTATATAACTAACAATACGTTAAAATTACACAAGATTCTTCTGATGCAACTTAAAGGAAACAGATTTTAAGAAGCATATTTTCACTGAGTTCACTTCAGGCACAATTCCCGTCACTGACATTTACACTTCCATGTTTTGAAATACTCTTGTCTCTGACAAAAAGCACTGTGGTGATCTAGCTAATTTTCAATGAAGAGAAGAAACCCATAAAGTTATAATGCTTCACCTCTGCATTGTCCAGCAGATCTGGGTAGCATATTATTGCACATGGGAAGATGAGACAATTGCCAGGTTAATGTTGCCTCTTGTACAATTACCTTATCTGTGTGCTAACAAATGTTCACATTGCAAAGCCAGACTTAGTTAAGAAGATGAGGAGTATTTCAAAGGTTGCTCATTGACTTGTTGCACAAGGGTCACACAGCTACTCACGTTCCACACGCAGGAGATCAAATCCCTGCAGAGGCCAGCAAAGCCCAGGCAGTTCTGCACCCATATTTTGTTCTGTTGTAACACCTTGCTCCAGTATGCAAAACACTTTCAACCCTCAGCAAAAGGGCTAGACTAAGGGTATCTCAAGAGCTCAAGTTCTTCAATAGAGGACAGAACCACTAAGAGGCTACTTACCTTACACAATGAGACAGTATTTAGTCTTTTCTTTGAAGGGACATCAAAAGGCATAAGGGAGTCCACATCTTCAGTGCTACTCACTTACTTCAGAGGCACCTTGGAAGCACAGTTACCAAATGGCCAACTGTAATGGCTTTGCATGGGGTTAGATGCCTGTTCACCAAGGAATCACAACATACCGATTTGCTACTAAAACCACAAACTTGTTTTGAAGAGTCCCTGGAAGCAAGTGACAAGAAACTACCAGTCACTGGTGTAGGATGTGAGAAAACAAAACACTTCATCATAGTCACGTTCTTCAAAGTCAAGTGGTTCAGCCAAGTGAGTAATATTCCTGCAGTGGTTTGTAGGTAACAAGAACTATGCTTGTAGAAGTGGAAACCATAAAGAAAATCATGTTACTGATGTATCATTATCATAATATGCAGAGATACGACTGCATAAAGCACATGGCAATGAGATAATGTGGAGTTGTCATTTCTGTTAAAACTAACTTGTCTTCCAAACACCATGAATGAGACACAGAAGCACAGCCCCAGATGTCTGCTCTGTCCAAACCCTCTCTGCCATTTACTGGCATATTAAGAAAACATTTGAGGTTAAAGTACAAGGCAAAAAATTACTGGCAAATATAAGTGGGGGTTATTGCAATCTCAACTTCCACCAACATAGCGCCGCTGGCTCCAACAAGCTGCCTTGGAGGCGCCTGCCAGCCGACTGCACGCCTTCACAACGGCTTTCTCCTTCCCCAGCCCATGGAAAACTTCCTTAAGACTTCCTGCACAAGCAGCTTCATCCATGAAGACTTCTGCACAACACACAGGGACACGGCTTCCTTTGTCACCTCGTCTTCAGTCCCCAAAAACTACTGCAGCAGATAGAAACGTCTGTAAAATTTAAACGCTTCCCTTGCTTGTTCCTCCTCCAGTCTTTTGTGCCAGGAGATAATACCAGAAAACAAAACTGGAGAAAGGTTATCCTATGAGCAAGCCTGTACCCTGCATTCCCAGAGGACTGCCAACTTCAGATTAAGCAGCAGACCTCAGGCCCCATGATAGCTACAAAACAAGCTGCACTGATCAGTTTTTGTGAACCAAGAGGCACATTTCATTGTTTAGTCTAAAGACGGTAAATACTTTTGAGTAACAACCTCACTTGCTACAAAACCATAAAAACGAAGAACAATGCTGCAAGCTTGTGCTGGATCCAACTCAACAAGAGGTGTGATTTTTAACTGACAAGAATAAGTTACTGAATCACTGGTAGGAAAGTTCCTGACTGTGTTTTGAAATAATCCTTCTCTTCTAAAAATAAATCTTCAGTGATTTAATTTATAGCAATACATTACATTAGAGTTATACTGGCCCAACTTTCAGCCAGCTTTTGACAACGCTCAACCCTCAAACGAACCTAGAAAAATACTCCTCATAGCTCCAAGCAGCACAGTGACTGCAAACCAGAATGAAGCCTGAAATATGATGTGATTTGTAAAATCAAGATGTGAATCTAACACAAAAGTGTGGCAGTCTTTTATACTTTCTCAGTTATTCTCTCATAGTGATGTGAATCCAGAGCTGCTCTGGACTGCAAAACTGACAGCCCTCAAGTCACACAGGTGAAAAAAATATGTGACTTACTGAACTAGCAACAAAAATCAAAGCCACTCCAGCTTCAAACACAAGAGCTCCTGCGCCTGGATTGTTTTATGCATTGTCACACTAAGTAATGTCTTTTTGCTTTCACAACAAAGAACAATTTGTTCATTTCCTTGCCCTCCAAACAAGCATCTTTCCCTGTTGTTTAAGCCACAGCACAAGGAAGAGAAATAACATTTAAACAAAAATACCCACTTCAACTCCTAAACCAACAAAGAAAACCATACATAGGAGAATACATGTCACAGATTCACAGCTGTGGTCAGCTGCAGCCCATCGAACAGCTTCAGCAGGGCCACACAGAATAATCCCCTCTTCACCAGGCTGAGGGGAGGAATCTCCCATACATATCCCGCTACTCCATCCTGATAGAATTCCTGCTGCTTGCTTTTAAGCCCTTGAAGCAACTCAAATCTTTGATCAGCATTAGAGCTGATGGAAAACCATTAGCTCACTTATGTAGGCATATGCACATACTAAACAATGGCTATTCATATTTTGTTCTAATGTTAATAGACCATTATCTCTTTTCTAATGAAGTTACAGTACTTTCTTCTTTTCCTCCACAGAATGGTTAATTAAAATACCAGTTTCTACTTTAAACTAATTCTACTGGACAAAAGGTTTCATTTATTTATATATACATATTTTTAAAAATATGCATACATACACATATAAAATAAAACATACAAAAAATTGTGTTAAAACTCTAATGGCCTCTCTCCAGTCCTAAGTATCCCACTTTTCCCTCTCTTTTAGTGAAGTGCACAAGGACTGTCAAAATGCATGTACTGAACAGCTTCAAGTGCAAGCAGCTCTTTTATTGACTATCGGATATATTGGAAACACATAAACTTTGAATGGAAGCACCCCAAAGCCAAATGAATAACAGACTATTAGGCTATTAGCTATACTATTAGCTCTACCTCCCACCTTTCCTCTTTTTCTTCTGGAAGAGCTGCCCTGCCGGTACAGCAGAAACCGAAATGCCAGCCTAAAAATAGAAAGCAAGAAAAGAGAGGGGAAAAAAAGGTGGTGTGGGGGGAAAGAACGGGAACTGAGCAAATAAGCACAGTGAGAAGCTCTGTAATACAAAACTGTCTCCAGCTTCAAAGTCATCAACCAATCGTAATCTAATAAATGCTTCTTTATTCTTCTAAAATCAGAACACTTGAACTGTCTATTTTTATTCCTGTTTAGAAGCAGCTATCTCAACAGGGCTTTCAAACCAGTAGAGCCTGGCATGCAAAGCAGTGACTTACAAAACTCAATTTCAAGCCATCATTTCCCAGACCTTCACTTGCTTGTATGGGTTCATTTGTCTGGCACACCAATGCCCTACAGCACAGACACCATTAGCAGAAAATGGGGAATTAAAGGGAGGAAGCTGAGGGGATGTTTACATGAAACTATTCTTTTAACCCAGAACACTACTTAAGGGTTCTCCCTTCTTGACTGTACACCATTCCTTGTATCTAAATGGCTACAGAGCTCTTCTGATATCCTAAGACACATATTCTCCAAGTGCAATCATCAGGAATTGCAATACTTCAGACAGATGTGCATTAAAGCTTGTTCTTCTGGCCCTCAGACATGCCAATAGGAATTGCTAGGTACCCTTCAGGCACTGAAAAATCAAGGCAATAAGCAGCTGTACTCCGGATGAGTCTGGCAAATACACAAGCATAACGAAATACCACCTCTTGAGTACCCAAGCATCCTCAGCACTTTCATACTTTCTTCGCGAGGAGGTTGCCTGGAGAAGTTGTGGATGCTCCATCATTGGAAGTGCTCAAAGTCAGGTTGGATGGGGCTTTGGGTAACCTGATCTAAAAAAAGATGTCCCTTGCTCTGCCAAGGAGCTGGACTAGCTGGTCTTTGAAGGTCCCTGTCAACACAAACCATTCTATGATTCTAAAATCCTAGAGGCCTCCTCCTGTTTTTCATTGAAAATTAGTTTTATTAATATAATTATCAATGCTGTATTATGAATATGCTATGATTTACCAGTATAATGCAGAAAGAGCTGACTCCTGTTTTCCATCCAGAGCATGGGAAGATGCACCCTCAAGAGTAATGTTTGTGTATTGTATATGGAACACTGTAGCAGGTCTTAAGATGTTTGCACCCTAAATGTCACTTTGCCTCTCCCCCCCATTAACCTCAGGTAACTCACCCAAGCTCTCTGGACTTCACTCTTCTCATCAGCAAAAGGAGGTATAAATCCTTCGGCTCTAAAGGACTTTAAGATCTGTGGTTAAAACGAGAGGTCACAATTGCTCCCCCTTCAATAGCACATGGGACCTTCAACAGGTTATGGAATGACCATAATGAAAATGTCTTTAAAAGGACTCAATGAATATTGTATATAAAGATACTTCATTATTTTTAAATGAGAGAAGCTGACGGCATTGGAGCTTAAACATAGCCCTTCAAAGAAAATAACCATTTAAAATACACAAGGACTGATCTGGACGTTATTTTGCTCTTAGGAAATCTAAGTGATCATGATCTCAAGCATTATTTCTCAATCCTTAATTTTAGTGAGGAGATACATTAAATACAGTTTCCCACAGCAAGAATTCAAATTCAGCTTGTGTCAGTACCTTTGAAAAGAGCATTTATTTCTAACTTGTAAATGATTCAAAAGAGAAAACTTAATTAAGGCTGTTGTTTCCAGCCAGATGGCCAGCTATTAGTTTTCAGTCATCTCATTTGGAACAATTCACCCGAAGTCTTCAGTTGCAAAGGAGTTTTAAAGCAAACCACGACACTGCCCAGCACTGTTGGTGGCTGCCAAAACGTTCAGTAAGGCACAGCTATAGATACAGAAATGTTTGGTTTTTCCAACTGGTGTTGCTGTGGGTTATGGTTGTGTAAGTCCACGAACAACAGCACAACCGCTTGACAGACACACATTGCTTTCATTTAACACTTTGTATTTGGATGGCATTAAATTCACATATGGTTATATAATATTCCTTAAATGAAAACATGAGGCTACATGTATAGTGTTTCCCCTGGACTTGTGCTAACAGACTTCAAACTTAAGCTCAGTAGCAGACCACTGTGGTATGATGTGTATCAACCAGTCAAAATATTCCATGTGTACAGGAGGCACCAGCACAGAGATGAATAGATAAATATTATGCAAACCCAGTTAAGGTTTACCACTAAACATCTATGGAATTCTAATATTCTCACTGACGTAGCACTTAGATATTTTCAAAGAAAGTTTCCAACAAAAATGAAAAGTGCTTTCTTGGGACAAGTGAGACGCTGAGCAGCAACAGAGAGCTTTTTAAAGCAGCAAGGTATCGGGTTTTGCAACAGAGTCCACCTCTTGAGATTTTAAGAGCTTTTCACAACTGCTGTTAAATTCTCTGACATCCTTGTGAGGCAAGTATTGTATGTGCTAGGTAGCTAAGTGTAAGGTACAAGCAGGTTGAACCTTTTGCTCAATGTTCCATAGCGGTATGGAACAAACCCTGCTGTTCTCAGTCTTCCCTAACCACAATGTACATTCATTATGCAGTAATCCACAACTGAAAACCTATCTTAATTCACTTATGTTTGGGAAAAATAAATATGCACTTGCCACTCTATACATGAACTTTCAGCCTATATAGTTCTACCAAACAAGCTAAACCAGATATGGGAAAAAGTTTCAATGATCATCTGTCTACCTACACACGAGTTATTTCTGGTATCTAATTCAAAGCAAAGCTCAAAGCAGCATGCAGACTGCTGGCAGACTTTTCCTGGTGACAGAAATCAGCTATAAAGTTGTATTAGCTTTGACAATCAGACAGTGATTACCTACTTCTTTAAAAAAAAATCACAGTTATTTCTCTTGTAAAGCTGGTTTCTAACGCAGTGATTTCAAATCAGCTGGATGCCACTTTCTGCCATTCTAACAGTCACCTTCTGCAAAAGCTCCACTGGCCATAAAAAACAGAATGCCACCAAATTTTGAACAAAGAACAGCAACATGAAACAGGCTGGTAAGACAGCTTTGACTTGTGGTGAAGCTTATGGTCAGTAAATCAGGTAAATTTAGGCCCAAGAAGCAGATATGGAGAAAGATTAGCTAAACTGTACATAAGTTTCACCATTCCAAGCTCATCTTACAAGGTAACTGACGTGAGGTCTCACTGCAGCTTTGCTTGAAGGTTCCAGACCAACATCAATAATAATTCTAGAACTTTCCTCCAAGAGGCTGCTGACCATGGGGGAAGAAAGAAAGGATCAAGCTATTACCAGACTTTGAGCTCCTCTTAGTTCAAGGCCTATAATTGTGGGTGAGCTTTATCTAAGCCATGCAAGAGGAAACCCTATTCCTTCCTGTGTTCTATAGCTGTGTAGCAGAGGAGGTGGGAAGGGTGAAGCGCTTTATAAGGGCCTCACCACTTGTATGCAAGCTGGTGAGAAAGAAAGAAAAAGATAAAAACCACAGTGAGAACAGCCAAATGCCACCTTCTGCACAGGACCAGGAGCCACTGCCAACACCAAACCCACTGCCAGAGGTATCTCAGCTACAACATGCGCGGAACCTCTGCCAAGTCACACTAGTGCCCATCAGAAACCCCTCCATGGAGCAGGAGCAAGAACTCTTCTGAAAATGAAATGCTGTGCAGAGAAGTATCATTTTCAACAAACTTTCAGCTAAACCCTACCTGGCTTCTGGACAGATTTCCAGCCCTGGGCTGACAAGTCCAGTCCTTGTGGCTCTGGAGACCTCAGCTCTCACAGGCTCTGGTGGGCAGGCTTCAAGTCCTACAAAGAACAAACCACAGAAGCCCCAAATGCCCTGAATTTAAAAGAGAAAAATGGATAATATTCAAACTAGAAACACCTCTCTCCTCCGTTCTCAGTTCACTGCTTTCTTGTGCTGACCTGACTCTCCTTTCTCTTGCATATAAATCAGAAGAAAATGTACTGAAATCCATGTAATAACACAAATGCAAAAGAAGTGGTAAAAGATTCAGACTCTAGGTGCTTATAAGCCTCTTATAGGCAAAGAGTGCTTTCTAAACACTGATACAATTGTTAAGATGCTGTTACATGCGTGCTATAAATTGGCTATGCATCTGACTCAAGAGGAACAACAATTTGTTCAACAAATAATAAGAAGAAAAGGTTCTTTCTGTACAGTTCCACATGTATAGAAACCACAGATTTTGTATCCCTGTGAAAAAAACCCACATCTGGTCTTTCCGAGTGTAGCAAAATTAAAGATGCTTGTAGTTGGGTCTTTGTCTTACACAGCAACACTTAAAATCTAGTTATAGAGAGAAAGTAAAACTGGGGGGAAAAAATGTTCTCTAGCTGTTAAGTAGGTAAAGCAACAATAATTGCAGACTGAGCACAAAAACAAAGAGGCCTTCTCATGTTCCAAAGACGCCTTCTACTAAGCCCAGTACTTTTGTGAACTTCAACTGTTCTACATCTGTGAAGAGTAAGTGAATTTCTCTTTCGTGAGGCTCACCAGTGAGATTTGAAATTTCATCATGTCTTCCGCATCAACAGCAGATCCTAATACTTTAAAAATGCAATAAAATTGACTCCTTGTACAATAGCAAAATGCTGAACACAAGCAGGCTGAAGACTCAAACTCACAAAGAACAATTACCATTTTTCTCCCCATGCTTCCCAGTGTTCTTTCCTCAGTGCTGCTTCTATCTACCAAGCCCTGCAGCTTCAGAAGCATACTCTTGATGTAAGCAAGGCTTGTACCGTTAATCATGTTGATATTCTCCACTGCAGAGAAAGGACTGATGGGTCAATACTTGGAGCAGTTGCTGGGGCACACAATCCCACAGATTTCCTGACCTACTCATTTTGAATAGCCTGAAGTCTGCCTGTACCACACACAGCCACGTAGAACAGAGAAACCTACCTTGCTGCTACACGATCGAATCTGGACACCTGAAACTGCACAGCTGCAGCAGCTTAGGTTTAATGGGCTTCATAGAACCCTGGAATGGTTCGTGTTGGAAGGCACCTTAAAGCTCATCCAGTTCCAACCCCCTGCTATGGGCAGGGACACCTTCCACTAGAGCAGCTTGCTCCAAGCCCCGTCCAATCTGGCCTTGAACACTGCCAGGGATGGGGCAGCCACAGCTTCTCTGGGCACCCTGTGCCAGCGCCTCAGCACCCTCACAGGGAAAAGCTTCTTAGTTTAACAATGAAGGTTTCCTATTCTGAGGCTCACACAGTTCCTGAGGGATCCTCTAAAAAGCAGAGCAGCATTATTTCTTACCTGGCTGGGCTCTTCTGAAGATTAAGGTTACAATTCCTGCTTTAAGTAGGGCTCCTACTACTATGCACAACTAATTTATTCCTGCTCATATTTGTAACCTATGACTTCTGAAGGATCAAGCCTTTAATACAGAAAGAGAGAGCTCTGGCTTTTTATTCTGTTCTATGGTTCACAGTACCAGTAGCAATCAAACTTCCCTGCTTGCCTAAGGGCAAGTCCCACAAGTCCCACCATTCTGTCAGTGGTGGTAAAGAGATGGGTGAGCAAATGAGGATCAGGTCTAAAACGCTTCACAACATCTTTAAAAGCAGTATTAGCTGCAACAATTGACACATTATTGTCTCTTTAGTTACACAGAGAGTTGTGCTACCAGTGACAAGAGCCCAATTATTAACAACTTCCTTGCCTTTATGCTTGCACTCAAGTCACATGTAGCAAAACGTAATTAGCAAACGTTTGCTGAGCTTGGTGGAGTCAGCCTACAACAACCAGAGTGTCTGAGCAAGAACCTCTGCCCTGTCTTTATTCCCTTGCTCCTGTCTGCTCTCTTCACTACCAATCAACACAAGCAGCTTTCGACTGGAAAAAGCTTTTTACACAGCACATCAAGGCAGACAAGGCCAGAAGTTAATGAGGACTATTCATAAGCCTTACTGGAAGAGAGTGCTGCATCCCATCCCTGAACATTTAATTGCACTCAATAGAGGAAAGCTAGGAAAAAAAATAATAAAAGAACAGAAAAAGATAATTTGGGAATAAAATCTGATTTCAATTTAATTCAAGCACCGTTTGGCCCTATTTATTTCATGAAGTAGTTCATGCAGGATAATGACATTACTGTGCCTCTAACAGCATTAGAAGCTCCTAATAAATTAACAAGTGAAAATTAATGGCTGCTCAGTCCATTAAATCTTGTTAATTTTATTTTTGTTGCAATAATACAGCAATCACAAGTTTATATTATTAAACCAATATTTATTAGAAGGGCTCATTTTAATTGGATCCCTGATGTGATAATCCCATACAGTGTGTATTTCTTGGTTTCATCCATTTTTTGCATTTATTTCTCATTATATTTAAATGAGTGCAATGTTCAGGGTCTTTTCCTAATACTATAAAAGTTAAGCAACCATTTTAAACATTTTATTTCACAAAGATTCAACACTTACTACACAATATAATGAGGATCTCATGACTCCTTTCAGAAGCTATTTTAAATATTTTAGCCTCTTGAGAAAGGGGAGAGGAAAAAGGCAGAGATATGAATATCTGAAATCATCTCAACAAATGGTAAAATACATTCTTCCCCTTAGCCCATAGTGTTCTATGGAAACACTGCAGTTGTCTTTCAAGGCAAGAGGAGATTTACCACCAGTTTTAATGCAAAACGTTAACTGGCCTGCACAGCTCAGGAACCAAAAGATATTGACAAAAGGTTTTGAATTATACTGGCTGCTGACAGAGACACCACAAATTTCAGAAGACATCTTGCTAAGGCTGGTCTGATGTGCTATTCCTACAGCAACTGCCCTGAGGAAAGGGGCTGCACCACTGGGCAACACTTTCTTCCCTCATTTCCTTCTCCTCTCCCCAGTTCCTTCGTCTCTACTAACAAAACCAAATGTGTAGTTCCTCCTGAAATGGTTGTAGCAACATTATTGCTTCAGCTAAACAGTAGTCAGTTTGATTAAATGTCAACTACATGTGCTATTATCCAGGCTAATATAATAGGCAACAACTCTGGGAGAAGTTGGAGGGGCTGTGGGGAGCAGAAATCTGTGTCCTAAGAAAGGGGTTTGACCTTTGGGGAGACAACAAGGAGGAAGATGAGAAAGGCACTGATGGACAAGTAGGACTGCAGGCAGAAAGCATATCTGACTAAAGGCCTATGTACACTCACTGTATTTTCACCTTTAGACTTGATCTGCAGAGTCACACTAATTCCACAAAGTTAGTTCCCAGCAGCTTTGTAAAGCAGTGTGTACCCTACAGCTATCGCTGCCACAGCTCAGCGAGCTCACGTGGGCACTGCTGGCAGGATGGTTGTGGCAGCACAAAGATTAGGACAGGTCTGTAAAAACCTCTCCATAAAGCTAGGTCAGTGGACAGGTTAGTGGACACACTTTTGTAGGAGTAAAATTACCAGTAACAGGGAGCCAGCAAGTACAATGGCAGCATTTGCACACAGGGACTGGACTATAATTATCTCTAGTGCAGCACTGTTATGCCAAGCTAAAGTGCAGACAGTCTTAAACAAAGTCTATGCAATATTAAAGCTCCTTACATACAGGGACAAGCCAAAACTGAAAAGAAGGAAGGTTAAAACTGGTTTTAAAACAAATACACACATACGCACGTGGACACACAAACCTACTACTAGACCTCTGCTTATTGCTGACACCAGGCAGGCATCAGCCCCAGAAGAAGAACATACCTCACGGTCTTGCCAACAGCCTCTGTCACTTCTCATATTTACAGTGTCCATGTTTTCCTGGTCTCCAGGCCATCCTAACAGCATGGTCAATTCTTGTAAATATTATGTGATCAACTGCCAACACAACAGAAGGGATGCTCACACCCAAGATGCTCCTAAAATCACTTATGTATTCTCCCTGGCTTTCCCCTCCAAAATGTAAATCATTTAAGGAACACCTTGTTCAGCTGCTTTTAATAATGAAATGTGCCATGTTACCATTTCAGTTGGCACATTCTATCCTTATCAGATGAGTTCCATAAGAAATAACACCCACCACTTTTCAAAACTATTTTCTAAATTAAAAAGAACACCACTTAAAAGGAGGTGTTCCTTACACACAGGGCTCCTGGCTCCCCTAAAACCACTCCTGATACCAAAGGAAATAAATACAGTAATAAGTTCACAAGAAAAAATATGCATATGCAAATGTATTACAAAATGTCCTGAGATTTATGTCTTGATATGTGTAGTACCACTAAAGCTCTTGAAACAAAGCATTTACTATCCTCATCACATATCAGCAAGACTATATATATGCTGCACAGCTTTTAGAAATTGCTAAGTGCTCATCACATGTTCTGCAGTTCAGACCCTTATATAGGTTAAGAGTTAAAGATTCATCACAATTCAGAGGAATTTTACTTCTAGGGCACAAGGCTGACAGTTTTGTCAGGTGCACAGTATGGCCTTTCTTCACATCAGAAATGGTATTAGAAACTCATTGCTCTTCTAGCAGGGATCAAGTCCACAGGGTTATGTAGATACGTAATTCTTTAGTAATGTCAGCTAGACTTTGCCACCATTCCATGCTTACCATGCTCTTTGGTCTCAGAAGTGAATATAGCCATCAAAAAAAATTTGATAGCAGCTGGAGCAGACCTAAGCTTGCTCACAGAGCAAAGCAGAGAGGCCACAGACCCAAAACCCTGGCTGTGCTGAGGTATGTGCTAACAGCACACTGCCCTCAAGCCTGCCTGAAAAGTCACCAAAATACCCATCCTGAAAGCTGGGCCTTCAAGATCAAGGCAACTACCACAAAGGATATATTTTAATGCACAAAAGAATGTGTGGTTTCAGCTTTACCTCTCAATACAGCATGAAAAATGTCTTTCTGCCACACAGCCCCAGCCTGCTACAACTCACCAGGTCAGCTCCTGACACCAAAGCCCACCAGCTTGATACACAGAGGTTTAAAGGGAGCTCCCTTCTGGGGCAGGATGCGCTCTGGCAGCAGAGTGCCAGATGAGGGAAGGAGGAGGAAGTTCCTCTAAAGGAACCATTCTGTCCAGCCCCAGTAACTGCAGCACAAGAAACAATCAGAAGGTCTGAGACTGGATGGTTTCTCAGGTGGAAAAAAAAAAGGAAGGAAAAATCCTGCCAGCAGAGTGTTACACTGGAATCCTTGAAGGTCTCTCCAGCCTTTTGCTGCCTGTCACACATCCTTCCAACAGAAAACCCAGGGCCTGAGGTGTCTGTCACACCACCTAACAAATGGAGCACTTGCAAAGCGTTATACATGCTGAACAAGTACACAAGCAACTATTCATTGTTTAATAATCTGTCAGGAGATAGAATGTAGTATGTGTATTTCCAGTTCCAAGTAGATGAAAGTGACAGCAGGAATAAATTTCATATTTTAATTCTTCAGCCCTACAACAACAATTATTTTTTTTTCTTGTTCTTTCTTAAAAGAATCCCACCTGATCACTATAAGAATTTGCTGTGTAGCCCTTATTCCCATGAGCCATGTTTCTGCAAAGCTCAAGCACTCGTACATCTGAAACTTGCTTCGTCTCATGGATACAATAGCTAATTTTGGACTTACCCTACTCCTGCTGGGCCAGTCATCACTGGCATAGCTCCACTGTAGTTCAGTCTACTGATGCATTACAGAGAATGCACAACACGAACTAATCTTTAATGATGTTTTTTCCCCCTCCCTCCCCACCAACATACTTGAGTAAACAGTCAAATGACGTATGTAGAATTATTAAAAGAAAATCCAACACAACACCCAAACTAAAACCATACTAAAATTGTCTTGCAAGCACTAATTTCCAATGACATGGTAATCAGATTCACAGACACATTAGGACAAAGAGCACAGTCCAGAAAACACACAGCTTGAAGTCACAAGGCCTAGTTATAGTTCCAGATCTGCCACTGACTTCTAGACAAGCTGTTTCACATTTCCCCACCATTCCCCAACCTCTGATATATTAACCTCTCAGTATGCTGCTGAAGAGGGTCCAGTACAATCTAACCACATTCCCTCTGTAACATACATCCCAAATAATAAAAGTACACATAAAGTATCATGTTTAGAAACTAGTGCCAAGGCAGAAGGAGCTACCAGCAAAATATGCTGACACTTTTCCCATACCAAAGTTTAAGTTCCACAGGATCCAGGCTCTGTGTCATAAATGAACATGAGATGTTTTAATTTCTGTACAGATCTCTTTTAACCGAGCAAGGTCTAGGGGAAACATTCACTTCTGTGCAGGAGGAACAAGCAGGGCAGTCTTTGAAGGTGATAGCATTTACACATGTGGTATCTCTTTGGGTTGTTACTTACTTTCAATCTTGAAAATGATTTTTCTAAATGAAAGCATCTCACTCCACCCATCTCTTTGCTTCTTCTGCACCACAAAATGTCAAAACCTTCCTCCGTTACCTAATCCACCTTGTCACTAAAAGAAGTACCAAGAGGCTTCACGCTCTGCTCCCCAACAGGTCAGCCTCAGCTAGGCACAATACGCAGGTCATAGCAACAGGGCTACTCAAGTCATTTTCTTCTTTTGAAATGGTGTTTCAGGGAAGTGGTTTAAACAGAGTATCATCAACATGGAAACACACTGCTTACCAAGAATTGAAAAATAGAGGTTTTAAGGCATGTTTATCAGGTGGTAGCTCTACAGGTTTTGATTTCTGCTTCAACTAGGCAAAGCCAGAGTAACTAACAAAGGCTGAGGTGTCTATTCGCGTTACTGGCCAAAATCTTAGCCACAGTCAGTCATTCACTACCAAAAAGGATGAGGAGAATTTATTTTTCCTTTAAAAATTAAAAACTTCACTACTATAGCTGGAAGAAAATGTTAGGAGTTCCAAACATCTACATTTCTAAGCTACTTGCTTCACTTTTCCATGCAACAGATGCTGCTTTGTATTAGCTGCTGCATATTAAATCATTGTGACAACCAAGAAAGCATACATTTGTTTGTGCGAGAGAGAAGCATGAATACACACACAGAGATATCTTCTCACGCAGAAGCATACAATTATGCAGCAGTCAAATATTTGGGATGAACTTTGGCCTTTGTTTAACAAAAAAAAACCGTACCCTCAAACAACAATCAGTAACAGAATCAGCAGTCATCTGGCTGAGCTCACAGAAAGCAACAGATCTGCAGCAATAAAACACCACTTGTGGCCAGCTATTTGAAAGCGACTAGGAAATATTTTCTTAGATGGGATACTTATATACACGTCCTTTATGATTTATGACGGTCTTATGGATTGATCTCAGAATGGAGGCTAAAAATAAAGTCTACGTTAATTCAAAGAATATGAAAAGCCCAAGTTTTATCCCCTCTCACATGCTTTTGCTGCACTCCACACAATCCCCTTCAGCCATTCCATTTGCATTCCCGGTTTAAAAAGTAATTTGAAAACATATGCACAGCAGGGCTCTAAATCAGAGAGTAATATCTGTCTAGCTAATATGGAAGAAACCAAGCAACCCAAACAAAACCATTTTCCTGATACATTAATCAAAAGACAATCTGCACATAACAGTACCGGAGAACACACTGAAACTTTTGACAATGAGAGTATCCACAATAATAAGTGTAACTGTAACTCAGAGCGCTTCCAACTTTTTTTTATCTCGGCTGGAGACATGTTTTCTCCCCTGCATTCCCCTTTTACTTTCTTCCTCTCCTGTTACTAGACAGCAATCCAATTCTCTAGCCAGTTATATTTTTCTTAAACTATATATAGAGCGAGAATAGAGCATGCAGGAGAGGACTAACACCGCACCGAAGTGTAGCGGGGCTGGAAAGCAAAACAAGCCCTCTGCCAAGCTGTGCAGAGCATGCCGAGCCCCTCCGGAGACGCCTGCGACCTTAGGGCCTCCGAGCACCCCAGGGCCGCCTCAGGGGTACCGAGGCCGCGGTACCCCTTGCTTTGGGCGCCCCCCACCACCACCGCGGACCCCCCGTACCTGGGGATGGTGATGCACTTGGTGTTGATATTCTGGGTGGTGATCGCCTTCTCCAGCTCGTCCAGCTGCCCGGTCTTCTTCAGCTTCTTCACCAGGCTCTTCACCGCCTTCTCGCACCATTTCTCCTCCTGCCCGTTCTGCTCCCCTTTCTTCCAGCCCAGGAGCCGCTTGACGATGGGAGGAGTGAAAGGCAGGATGGAGGACATGCTGGCTCGCTCGGCAGCGCCCTGCCGCTGGCTCCGCGCTGGCCCCGCCGCCCCCCGCGCTGCTCCGCTCCGCTCTGCTCCGCGCAGGCCCCGCCGCGCCGCGGGCAGCACAAAGCCCGGCCCCGGGCGGCGGTGGCCTGGCCTAGCCCTGCGCCGCGCTGCTCTGCTCGCCCGCCCCGCCGGTGCCTCAGCACCTCGGGCACGCGGCACCAAACTTTGCCCGGAGTTCGCCGCCTCTCCACGGCGGCAGCGGCAGCTCCCTCCTCCCGCTGCTGCCCCGCTCTGTGTGCGCGGAGCAGCACCCACTCCAGCTCATTCCCAGTCTGTCTCTCATGCAAATTGCCTGCTGGCCGCCCCGGCCCGGCTTCCACCCCCTCCTTCCCTCCCAAACACGCTCACTCACGCCGCCGAGGGAGGGCGGGGAGGCGGCCGGCCCGCCGGGAACTCCGCTCCCCCCCTCCCTTCCCCGCCGCCGGCAGAGGCCCCCGCTCCCCGGGCGGGACGGGGCTCTCCCTCCCTCGCTCCCTCCTTCTCTCAGCCCCGCTCCAAACGCGGCGCTCGCGGCCTTCCCGCCGCGCGCCCCCTCAGAGCAAAGGGCGGGAAGGTCCCCTCAGGGAGAGCCGCGGGCTCCCCACAGCCGAGGCCCCTGGTTCGGGTTTCCCCTCCTCGGAGCCATAAAAGCCCGTAAGTAACATCAGGAGCCTGAGACAAATCCAGTCGAGGGGGAAATCAGCAAATACAAACACGAGTGACAAAGCCCCCCCTTAGTGAAGGGTCCTCAGGCAGGGTGGGATTGATGCAGCCCCACCACAGTTGTTTCTCTATGGAAAGGTGTTTTTCCACACACAGACAGCTGAACACAACCTGGACAAGTCGTGCTCAGACAATCAGCAGGGTTTGTTTCAACCCCTTGAGTTTACTATTCCATTCCCTCAACTTTCCACCCTGAGCACTGGGTACCCACATAATGTTTGCCCCATATCAGGCACAAATGACTCTCTGGAGATGTTTACCACCAGACCTGCTCAGACGGAATGTTTCTGTCAGCTGGTTCAGATCTAGGTGTGTTGTGGAGATGCTTCGGGTTTGGCTGACTCAGGGAGGCATCCAGGTAAATTTCCAGTTTCTCTTTCCTGCTGCACACACTTGGGCTGTCAGACTTCATCATCGCTCCCTCAGCACTGAAAGACGGCCCAGGCCCTAAAAAACAGGTAAATTCAATCCATAAGCTGCTCAGGGCTCCAGTTCTCTGATAAACCACCCCAAAATGGCGCTGAGGTGGCTGGGGCACCTGCACCATCACCACCTGCCTCCACCGAGGCTGCTTCATGTTTCTGAACTCCATCTGCAACATAGCCCCTTGGAACAGCGGCCCAGGAGCAACAGGTAAGAGTTTTGGGGGACCCAGCTCCTAAATTGTGAGGTTTTGACCCAAAACACACTTCCCAGTTGTCTCCATCCTGTTGGAAAGGATGATGGTGAGCCCAAACTTGGGAAGCCTCAGGGCTGCTCGGCAGCTTGCAGACACACAGGTTCTTGCCAACCCACATTCTCATACTCCAGGTTCCAGTGCAACCCAGTGGGGAGACTCCTCGAAAGCCGGCATCCAAACCCTTCCCGTGCCTGCGGATTCCAAGCAGCCAGCCCTACAGATTGCCTTGTGGCAAGTTAGGAACCTAGGGGTTCAGACAGCGTCTGAGGCTCAGAGGCTTGGCTTTCACATGGGTTTAAAACAAGCACTGTGCTTTAGTCCAAATTGACAGGACCAAATTCTGAAATACCAATATTGGTACAAATTAAATACTCCTTTTTTCCCCTTTTTCTCCAGCATTCTCAGATTATTCCCAACATGCATTCCCCGAGTGTCTTGAATTTTGGAGGCTCACCACTAAAATCTTGGACCATTGCCCTGACCCAGTTTTTGGCTGCGTTGGTTGACATGCCTGAAGTAGAGGGATGTGGAACCCCTGTAGATGATCCCAGCATCACTTGAGGAAGTAGTTCCTCAATACCCTGAAACAATGCAGGACATTTTTGACACTCATTATGCTAAAATCAGGATGATTAAATTACTGACTTGCTGCTTCCATTAAGTTGCTGCATATTTGTGTTTGCAGAAAAGGCTTAGCTCCGGATAGGTGGTGATCAGTTCAGAATTTTAACTTTCACGTAAAATCTTGGTTTTCACAACTTTAGAGAATAACCTGAATATGTGAACCAAGTGAAACACAGATGGTGAAGTACATTTCTTCATGCAGAAATAAGTACTTATTACCATTTTAAATGTGGGGAAGTTTAAAGTCATCTCTTTCTATTTTCTTTATCTTGGCCTAGCACATCTAGTTAGTTCACAGCCAAGAAGATGATGACTGAGCATGAAGGACCCTTCTCAGACCTGGCATGTCAGTACTACATCAGGGTGATCTCAGTGCAGATTTCTGCTGGGGACTCTACCTGTTTCCTTCTAGTTGCTGTGGCTAGAAAATCATGGGGACCATTCCCTACTTTTTTCATCCAGAAACTTTGCAATAATGCTCAAATCTCATCTCTGCACTCAGAATTCATGCTGTGACCTCAATTCAGCCAGGCTTCCAGAACTTTCTGTACATATTCATGGGCTAATCTTCACTGTTACAGTCATATCACAAGCAATCAACTGGGTAAATTTGAATAAGGGGAAGGAGGGGAAAGAGCTGAGTGGTTTGCGCACACTTGTACAGTGATTTAGTGGCAAAAGGGTGAATAGAATTTGCTAAACACTAAACCAAACTGGGTCTCGGTTGCTTACAATCTTGTAAATGAGGCATAGGCAACTAAATCACTGATCTAAACTCACAGCAGTGCTGTTGAACACTACTGAAAACAAACATTTGGGTTTGGAATGCAGAATAAAGTTTCAAGATTAGGAACATCACATTTTATGGGAAAGCCTGTGTTCCTGCCGGGGTTACCTGTCAGAATGAACTGTTCTATTAAAATCTGACTTTCTGAACCTCTAACACAGTAATCCTTTATTTCAGAGAGTTTTGGACACTCTTATGGTGGAAAAATTAACAGGCAGGAAAAGACAGGACTCTCCCAGTTTTGCATGGTCTGGATCGGTTCGCTGGTTTACAAAACGTCTGACGTCTTGGAAGCCACCTCTGGGCAGGATAAGTTTATGCATTTCTTTGTGATATAATTTTTGCTTTGCTTTTTAAAAGTCATTGTTTAGGTGTAGTACAGGTTCAGTACTAATTGTGGTTTGGCCGTAGTGAAAAATAAACATGTATATAGTCTGCAGTAATGTGAGGAAACCAGCTACTTGGTTCATATACTTGAAGAAAAAAAAATACCCTTTAGAGCTATCTTGCATTCCTAAACCTTTTACTAATAGGCTAAGACCTTAACAATTAGTAAAATTAATCTCTACATACCTTGTTTATTAGTGGGATCAATGAATAGGAACAAAACTTAAACTTTACTTTCACAAAGAGAAAAACTGGGCTCTGATTCAGGAACAATATAAAATGAGAAGGAGAAACAAGAAGGTGTTTGCTGAAGCTTACACAAGCACATGTGCACCTTTATTAGAAGTATTTTTGATAGCCTCAAACTGACAAATAGCTTCTGTGCTTCACCTTATGTTCTCTTTATATCCTTCAAGTAAAGAAGAAGAAAGGAAGCCAGCTCCATCACCTGCCGCCACTCTCCTCAACACCCCTTGTCCTGGGGCGTGCTGGAACAGGCGTGCTGGAGGAAGCCTGGCCAGAGCTCTGGCTACGCTCAGCCAACAGACAGGTCTCAGAGGAGCCTGGTGCCTGCTGAAACAGCTCCCAGGCTGCATTGACATGCAGTTGTGGCTAGTCTGAAAATCAGGGAGTGGTTGAGAACCAGCTTCTAATGTACTGCCCCATTGCTCTTTCACTCCCTGACTGAAATATTAAGTAGAATTTCCTCTGTGGTCATACTTGTATATGGAAAGCAATTTGACAATGACACTGACCAAGACAGCTGAGAAGCAGGTGGACAACCTGTGAAATTCACGGCAAATAGGGATTTATTAGAGCTACAGCTAAGAGGGCTGTGACCTCCTCAACCCTATTTGCTCCACATTGCATAAGTAGCAGCCACACTAAAGGGTGAGGGTGAGATAGGCGGCAGTGAAAGTGAGGAGATAGTTTTAAATTGGGTTATATTCATAACTTAACTTGTAAATAAGGGCTACGACATTTAACTTTGAATCTATGTCACATACAGTATGCATAAACAAGGGAAAGTGTGGGAGCTTTCCTTGGTTAAGGTAATATATATATGTAGAACAGCATTTATATGCAAGCAAACCTATCTTAATCACTCAGAACAAACCTACAGGAAAATAACTTCTGGTGTGAGTCACGAAAAAAACAAGGTCATTCTAAGTTAATGTCGTCAGAGTTAACTTCAGCACTGTGAAATACACAGCTCAAACAAACGCTTTCAGGGTGCAGCATATGAGAAAACACATATACACACTAAGAAGTTGCTTTGTTGAAAATTCATAATACTTAAGAGTCACAAGCTAGTTCACCTGCCTTTTCCAAGAGGTTCCATAGTGTAAAAATCACAGAACCACCTCCAACCAAAGGTCTAGTTAAGCCAGAATCCTGTCTGTGACTATGGCAGTACCTCTTGCCTAAGGAAAAAGTACAAAGCAGCATGTCCAGAGTGATCCTTCTTCTAATACGCTCTACCAATTTTTGGCAATTATTTATGTAGGCACTCCTGAACTGGAGTTGATGTCCCTGGAAAGCCACAGACTCTTGCAGAATGTAGGCCATTCCTACACTGCAAGACCTCTTTGCTTCTGACTTACATTTACAAGTGGCCTTCACTAGACCCCCATATCCCACCTGGGACACAGAGCTACTCTAAAGATGAACTGAAATTTCCCAGTGATGCCTGTAAGATTCCCTCTTCCCTCATTACTCATTTTACAACAGGGGCAGCACTTGGTGATCATGCAGGAAGAGAAAGGGCAGTGCTGTGGTTAAAGCAGGTAAGTGCTCTCCTGGGACACTGGTGCTGTCCCCTCCTCGACACAATGCTCCCGTGTGATATGAAGCACCTTCAGCTAAAACTATGCATGTTTATGGTGTGCCCCTCGCTCTCAGGGGGTCTGGCTGCTCCCCTGGGATCAGGTTTGCAGCAGGGCACACGCAGCTGCACGGGAAGCTGCCGAGAGCTCTGCTTCAATAAAGCGGGACGTCCCTTTAGGGCCTCCTGAAAACCACACATCTAGCAGAGCTTCGAAAAGGGCAATTCTAATCCTGGTTTCCCCTGCTCATTGAAGGCTTGACTTTGAAATCTTAATAGACCTTATATGCTAGCTCTTAGCATGGTTTACTCACGTCCAGTAAGTAATGGCGGATGGCAGTTGACAGTATGGAGGATAGTTCTGTTGTTTCAGGTTTTTTGTTGTTTCATGAGAGACAATAAAGCCTCTTGCTGGGGACACCATGGCCTCTTCTCCTGCGCAGCTGTCAGAGGACAGGAGAGGTGTGTGCAGGGACACAAAAGCCTCCGGAGGCTGAGCCCTCGGCTGAACCACAATCACTTGTCTAAGGCCTGATCTAATCTTTACAAACATGCTAACAGCTTGAAATTAATATGCTTTCAATTAACCTGGAGATAAAACTGCCTACTAGAGACATCCATGAGGCCATGCAGATATCCTGACAGCATGGAGTTTTCAACACCCAGGGCTGCGGGGAGGCAGCACCTGCAAATGCTCAGCACTGCCAAGACTTTGCATACAAGTAGCTGCTGTCAGGCTGTTGCTCATACACTGCACACACACACTTGCCTGTTCCAAGTCTTGAACCTGAAGTTCCGTATTTTTAAAGTATGCCATGTGGTTCATATAAGATCCATACTCTCAGTTATAAGGACCTTGCTACTTATAAGACATTTCCATCCTCTGGCTGGCTACAGTTACTGAAATCCACGTAAAAGTGTACAGTTTCTTGAAGTACAAAAAGCACCAGCAAAAAAAGCTGACGCCAGAAGTAAGAAAGGAATAGGCCAGGCCCCAAAGCCCCAAACACACAGGCTTATTACAGGTAACACAAAAACTCCAACTCCCAGCCACAAGTGTTTTATTTGAGATTCTTTTCCTATGTCCATATACAACTGTCTGTCCCCTCTGAATTCCTTGCTGTGCCTACACCCTTTTCTTTGCCAGGGCACATCTGTTAAAGTCTTCATTTTGGCTTTTGAAGTGGGCATTTCATATCCAGCTGAATTCTAAAAAAGATCCTGAGCAAAGGCTTTTAACAAGTAAATATAAATATATTATTTTTATGAATAGGCCCCTGTTTTCTCATGTTCCACTTGCAATGGCCTCTTGTCCACAACTGCTGGCATGTCAAACCCTCTACGGGAAGAATCCACTTCTGAAGGAATATACTTTTTCTTCTCGTGCATAAGGGAGATTCTCAAGGAATATATTAGTGAAAAACTCACATGTTGTGCAGGGATTGGTCCCATCATGGAGCTACAACCTTGGGTAGCAGAACCCACTCTGGCACTGCTCCCCTAGCAGGATCAAGATTGAAACTGTGTCTCAGACACCCTCTGCTTGCTGTAGCACTTATGTTGAACCTGGGCAGAGCTTGAGGCTGCTTGTACCATACATACACACACACACACTCCCCAGAGAACAAATGCTTTGGATCTCAGCCCTGCCTCACCAAAGTCAAGTGAGAGCTTACTAATTGCAATTACTACAGAGTTTAGCCAGCAGTTTTCATCTGGTGGCTTCTCTACTTTAAAACCAACAGTTAAAAGCTGCTTATTTCTTCATTTTTGAGGTTTACCTCATTAAGACGTGCCATTACCCTCTTTTTCATTTTAATTCTTTAATTCTTTTAGCCTGAAATGCAATTGAGGTGCCACAAAGGGACTGTCATCCTCATCTGAATCAAGAATCCTCTTTAAGGCAGCAGCAGTCAGGTGTGGAATTATTTGCCCATGAATAATATGTTAATATTTATACATAGCTTGCTTAGATAAGAAAAACAACTTGAAGATTTATGGCAGAAGCTCTGTATAGCCATGCTTTGTGGAGAAACTTTTCAAGCTCCATGTAGAATCCCAAGTGTTGATTTTGCCTCCTGACAGCTTAATGTGTAACCCAAGAAAGTGCATTCTTCAGGGGTGAGGGGGAGGAAAAAAAAAGGCACAAAAAAGGGAAAATCAAACCATCACAAAATGCCTATTCTTGTCTGCTGGGGGTTTCACTGCATTTTGGAGAGAGCACAGTCACATTGATATGGGGATCCTCAAACACAGTTGAACTGGAAAGAGTCCACACATACAAAAAGCTTGGGTTTACTTTTTTCTTAAAGTCTTTTTCTGGATGCTTACTATTGCAAAAATGCAGCTTTGCTTTTACATAAAGTTTCCATGAAGCTCAAGCCCTTTTTAGGCTACAGGAATGGCACAGAAGGGGAAGAGAATCACAAAGAAACGCTCCTGCTCCGTGTGTGTGAGAGGAGGGATGTTTACTCCTTGTTTATTTGTTCTGGGGGGAAATCAAGTGCTTTGTGTGAGGGCTCTTTGCTAGTGAGGCTGAACGCTCTCAGGGCCCTGCTAAAGCATTGCCAAGTCTGTCAGCAGAGGGAAAAGAAATCTGGGCAGACTGCCCTAAATTAAAACTAAACTCACATCAAATTCAGTTTAAGAACACAGTCCTTGGTGTGCTGGCTAAAGACAGAATTACCAACGCAAGCATTCCAAACTCCCAAGTCAAGACCTTAACATATGATCAAATGGGCTTGAAATTGTAGCAATTAAATTAAAATAATAATGCAGTTTTCTTTTTTTGCATCTCAAAGGTTCATGTTTCTTACCTTGTCTTGGCCCGCATAAAGGATGAGATGAAAGGAAACCAAGGCTGAGGTTCTGATGCAATTGTATGGGAGCTAAGGGCTTATAAAAGCATCACCTGTGTAAGGCTTGCAGCAAACTTGTGAGAGGTGGGAACGGTGCAGAAGAAACCAGAGCTGTGGAGAAAATACAATTAATTATGAATTTACCTGAGATACCAAACAAATTAAGGAAACCTCAAATGCTGCCTTATTGTAACATGTTGGGATCCTGCACTATTTGTTCTTTCTTTTAGGATGAGCTAACCAGCATAATTTGGATCTGTATCAAGATTTCAAACCAAAGCTCAAGGCTGCCTACAGAAGGCTTCTTTTTGGCTTTGATATGAGGCTTTGTACCACCACATAACTGCTTACAGGGATTTTTGGAATGTATCAAAGAGCAATTTTTTCAGTATTGATGGTCTTCCCCCCCAACCCCATGGTGGGGGTAGAATTGGAAATCACATGCTTCAGCACTCAGAGTCCCTGTGAAGTTAATGGAAGCCAATTTAGACACCTGGGTACAGCCTTGATAGAGCTTTTCAAAGGCACATGTGATTTTTATGACCTTACTTTTTGCGTTTAGAAATTCCTGTCATGGCTTAACTTCAGATACCTCTTCACGAAAAGTCTGTCCTCTGTTTACTTATAGATGTCCTTTATAGGACCTATTTTAAAATCACTGAAGGAAATACTGTGGGTACTGGAGAGGGGAGTGCAAAGTAAGGAGGCTAGAGAGAATTTCAGTTACCTAACATTTATCTGACTTAGTCACGCGGAACTGGATCAGTGCAGCTGATACGGAACGATGATTAAACTAAACCCTGAATCTATATCCCCATGTGATCACCCTCATTATCTCTGCTATCAAGGTTGATCTGACAAGTAACTTTTATTTAGAATCAGCAATACTTCTTTTCCCCGCCTACCCCAAAGGCACCAGAGTTGATTGCAGCTCCCCACTTAGAGAAAGTAAAATGTAATTTACGCCTACAGAGGAAAGAGGGAGCTGGTAAAAGAGAACTGGCTTCTTTATCTGGGGGGGGCCTGAGCCAAAATGCATTACAGGCAAGAAATCAGGGTCCTTAAAGTGTTTGAAGATCCCTGAGTTGAAAAAGACAGAATGCTATACCTCAGTTATTAAATATCCATTGACTCCTTGCTCTGCCATAAAAAATATGTCATATGTCATTCACATAAAAAAATGCCTATATATTTCAATATCACTTTAATACTGCATAAATTGTTTTGGCCTAAGCCCAGACCACTTCACCTTTAGTCATGTAGATGAACTGCTCAAAGTAAGAGGGTACAGAAAATATTAGTAACAATCACTTTAGCCAGAAATTGTACTGTAGTATATACTTACAGGATATTGAATGTGCTGCTAGATATAGCCTATGTTTAGTAAATGGGTCCATATCTCTGCTCTGGTCTATAGGCAATGACCTCCTGGCTGACCTCTCTTTTAATGAGGCTGACTCAATGAAAGAGAAATGGCTAACTCCTCTCCCCTACCATCGCTCTTCCTGACCAGATGTGGTAATGGCAAACCAGAGGTACAAAGGTTCACAGAACTGACTTTCCAAAGAGATGCACCATCTCTAAAAGAAAGGAAGCCAGGCTAGAAACTACATTTGCAATGCAAGGGTACAGAGATGGGCTCCTCCAGCTCTCATTTCTGGGTTTGGTTTTGCCTGTGTTTTCTGGCTTGTTTTTGAAAATCTTAACCAAGCTTCCTGAGGTGGTGACTGAGGCACATTTGAAATTAGTCAGCTCAGTTTTGATTTCTTCTGACAGTCCTTAGAGTTATGAGATTTCCTTAGAGACTACTGAGTTGTAATGTGAGGTTCTCTCAGGTCTGGAGCCTGGCATCATGTGGAGGGCAGTTTTTACACATTGCTCAGTTGTCAATGGTTTCCACTAGTTACTAAAATAGGGGTTGGGGTCAAGGGAGAGGAGGCTATAAGGGTGCTGTGAGCAGGAGAGAAGATCCATTATCAAAGTAATTCCTTCATCATTGGTTTGTGCTTCTATGGGAGGGGAAAAGGCCCTGAAAAGGGCCATTGCTACTGGGGTTATAAGAGCTCTGCAAGGCAGGACGGACACAAAGCTGCTGCAGCACGAGGCAGGGTTTGAATGGACTTAGGTCAGATGAGAGTTTGGCCTTCGCTCTGCATTGGGTTGGTACTTCGGAACAGTGTGACTGTGGTACGTAGCAATTTGTTTTGATATTCTGGGCCCTTCATTTTATGAAATATTGGATTCATTATATAAAATGCCTCTGAGCAAGAAGGGAAATCAGGCAAGTTACAAAATAATTCTCTGATCAGCCACTCAAAGCCCCATGAGATCTGTTATTGTGACAGCAAATCTCCCCATGATGCATGCAAACTCAATTCCCTCTTTTGCACTGACATGTCAAAACTTGTGTCCATCATGTTCTCACAGCCTGCTTCAGGCCTTGGCCAATTTTAGTGCTACCTGAGATGTGTGGAACTATGTTCTTTCTCTTGCTATTTGAACACAGGGAGGCCTCAAGTAAGGGGAGAAATCTGAAGGCAGCCACCCAGATGTTGCTGCCACAATGTGTGAGACAGAGCCTTTTGTCTCTGCTGTCACTAAAACTAGAGAACAATTTATCTGATTTGTGCATGGAGCAACATGATGTGTCTTTCCATTGTGTGTGAGCATTTCTCCTGCTTCAGATGTTGCACTTAATGGAGCAGTTAGCCTTTAAAGCTACAATGTTTTGGTTTTCTTAAATGTAATTAAGTCTGGAAGATACCAAATCAACAGTTTGCCAGTATAGACTGTTAGGCTTCCTGTTGCTACTTGTATAGCTCAATAGATTATGTGCCGTGTTTTACACAAATACATTAAGACCTAAATACCTGAACATCTATTCATCTATATCAGATATAACTCCCTTCTTAGCCTAAATAATTAATATATGTTGCGTGAGTCATTAACATGCCAGAACTGATGAACACTGGACAGTTAAGAAATAAGCTTAAGGAGTAGAAAGTTGACAGCAAATTGCCTCATTCCCCTCCACTGCATCTCACCCCTTCAACAAGAACAAAAAAAGAAAGGAAAAAGAAAAAAGGCAACCAGTTGTTCAAATTACAGTGGAGTGAGGACGGAGAGATGGAAAATAGGGAGTTCAACAACATCACAGAAGCATGGAATCACAGAATCCTAGAATCCCAGGTTGTAAGGGACCTCAAGGACCATCTGGTCCAGCATTTCTAGGCAAAGCATGACTTAGAGTGTAGAACAGCATAACCTTGGTTAGGGTAATGCCCAGCGCCCTGTCCAGCTGAATCTTAACAGTGTCCACCAATTCCCTGGGGAAATTATTCCAGTGGCTTTCTGTTCTCAGTGTTAAAATGAGACAAAAATGAGACAAAAGAGATGGAGAAACCTCAGGGTCCTCCTACATAAATGGGAAGGTGGGTGGCAGGGCTGAAAAGAGGAGGACACAGAAAGGCAAAGGCAAAGCTGAGAAGGAGCTGGATTTCTTTGCCTAAGAGATTTTCTAGCCAGTGCTATGTTAATTTTGTGTAATGCCAAAGACAACATAAACGGTAGAGAAAATCAGATCTGTAGTGGTCGAGGATGTAGAGAAACAGCCGATTGTATATTTAACAGGAAGTCAGGGAGATCAAAGAGTTCTCAAACTGGTTTTGTTTTTAAATGATACCCTGGCTTTATTTTGTTTAGATTGAGCTGGGGGCCTCTCTGAAGAGGATAAAAGGAGAACAGAAATGTGTAACAAAGACATTTCCCCTCTCCTTAATAGTCAAGGGAAGTTGACATCCCCATCAAGCAATAGCAGCATTATATGTACCACTGCAAGAGAGGAAGCTATTTTATCCTTGGAAGGAAAGAGAGATGTTATCTTCTAGAAAAGAGGTGAAGCTCTGCAGAAATTCAGTGCTGTTAATAGACTGTTATGACAGTGTGCAATTTCATTTCCAGTGAACAATGCATGTCAGAGGCCTGAATGCTGCAGCAGTTAACACAGATAAAACAGAAAACATGCTCTGCAAAGCCTACACTCTCTGATAACGTATCGCTCCAAACAGTCTTTTCATTTTAAGAGTTAAATTAGGTTTTGACTTTTAGCTATTTTCAGCTCAACGTGAAGGGATGGGTTTGCATTAATGGAAGTGGCAAAGTCTAGCCTGTAATGAATTAAGGTAGGATTAACATCAGGCTCTGAAAAGAGAATTCTCTGAAAGATCTTCTGTAAAAGGGAACATTTTGTAACAATTCTGGAGCAGGCTTTGGGCACAAATGTTGCAAATAAATTAGGTGTATGCTTAAATCTGCCTTTGCTCATCAAAACACTGAAACATCTTTATATTTTTTTCCTGATTTAGAATGATTTGAGGGCATTCTGAAACACGTACTTGTTTTGCAGGACATTAAGTTTACAATGTGCAGTCCATGCTGTGCTTCAGTTTCATCCTCCTAGTGTGTGGGCAGCATTATGTAGCTAAAATCTTAACTTCCAGTTAAAACAGGACATTAAAGACGATGAATTAGAGGATACAAGAGGAAGAAGGGGTTGTGCCACAGGCAGCACATATGCCCTCTCTGCTTCAGAAAGAGGAACAAACAAGAAGCTGTTTCCCATTTCTGCAGCCACGGCTGCTGTTAGGATCAGAGTCACAGCAGCCCCTGCCAAGTGTTACTGCAGTTAAGGTGGTGCCAACCTTTCCATTAGAAACCTTATAGACACTATTCAATAACTTGGCAGAGTTATATGGTTATAACTTGGTTATATAGCTATAACTTGGCAACATTCTATAACCTTATAGACACCATTCAATAAATGCTTCAAGCTGAGACTTGGCATCGCAGATTACCAGTCCTTCAGCAGTTCTGAACACATTTCCTTCCTCCCGAGTCTTGAAAATGCCACAAGTATTTTAATGCAGAATATCTATGATTTAGAACGTTCCCTTTTGGGTATTTCTGTCATTCCAAATCAACTTCATATCTCTGAGTGAACTGTGACACCACCCTGCTCATGAGCACAGGGGAAAGCTGTATTCTTTAGGTGAAATCTTCAGTGTATGACACTAAGCATGACATACAAATAAATTATGGTATGAATTATGGCCTCTCAGGTAGCTTCTAAATGCATATCTGTATTTTCCCTCTTGCTGTATCATGCAGCTGAGGTCCTCAGTGTGACCTGTAAGCCCTGTGTGCTCTCTTAGCATCACCTCCACCAACACTGGCCTAGATTTTATCTTTTTTCAGGCTATCAACTAAAACCTCTATTTCCACCAGTGCGCCCAGTTTGTTTTCATTCTGCTCACTGGTCATGGATGACTTCCCATTTAATATAACAGTTTTAGGGATGTAGGAGGCACCTGCACTTTGCTTGCTGGCAGGGATCTTCATCCCCATCCTTATCCAAATAACTGTGTGGCTATGTTGCTGCCAAGGGCCATGATTGTAACAGGATGGGGGAGTCATGCTGCAAGGCTCTATCTCCCAGCCACCAGAAGAGGCAATGCCTGGGTGGGAGTGATGTGGGTTACCCCTCCTTCCCCATGGTATGCAGTCCTCATGTGAGAAGAGAGAGGCTGTGAAACCCCATCTTCCCTTCTCTAGCCACAGCTGTGGTTGACTTGATGACTTTTTGTTCCCTTTTTTGGCATATGCTCCAACTTCAGCTTCACCACCCTTGCTCGTAGGGATAAAGCTCTGCTTCAGCTCCCCACTCTCATTCCCGTGGCGGCACGGAGAAGTGTTCAGAGGTGGTGAGTCAGGCAGCCCTTTCTCACCCACAGGCAGCTGCCTGTTGGGTTTGTGGTCTCTGCCAGCAAAACGCAAGGAACCTTCATTTCACTAACCTTAACACAAGGCTCACAGTGTTCTCCATTTGACTGAGGTTGCCCTCAGTCCGTCCTTTTGTTTTCAAACCCTAAAGCCTCTTTAGTTTCGGGATTCCCCATAGCCTTTGACAGCAGCTGTTGCTGATCACCTGCGGATCACCCACTTTCCTCCTCAAAGCCGAGGCCATGAATGCTTTAGATACAGCCTCCGACGCAGACAGCGCGTCCAGACCTGGTGGGAGAGCAGAGCACAGGGCAGCAAGCCAGCAGGAGGATTTCCCTGCTGCAGGAAAGAGACAGCTCGGCCCAGTGAGTCAGGGCCACGCACCTGCATAGCCAAGGCTGTGCTGAGCAGCACCCGTCCCTCCTGAAAAGGGCATTTGTTTGAGACAAGTGCCCAACAAATCTCTTACCTGTACCACAAACTGGCAAATGGCAGCTCATTTAGACCATGCCGTGTATCAACTAGAGGGAGGGGATGTGAAATATGGCAACACTGGGAATCCTAGAATGGTTGGGGTTAGAATGGACCTTTAAAGCTCATCCAGTTCCAGACCCTTGCCACGGGACACCTTCCACTAGAGCAGGTTGCTTAAAGCCCCATCCAGCCTGTGGTAAATGCCACAGAAATGCTGAGAAAACCAAAACTACCCCCACTCTCTCTGAATAAATTAAATTTTTCTGCTCTCAACAGAGAGGGGAAGAAATGACCTTGCCTGTAATAATGGTGCCCTGAAGGAGGAACTAACCTGGTTCACTCTGGTGTAACAGACAGCAGAAAGTTGCTGAGGTGTGGAGGACTCATGTGCTGCTCACACTGGCTCTTCTGAAACAGTATTCACCAAATCAGCACAGAAATATGTCTGTCACTCAGTCACTAACCCAAGATAACATAGCCCAGCAAGAATGTAGTCTTCAGCCTGACATTCCTTTGAAGATGTGCAGCAATCATGAATTCACTTGATTTTAAGGGATAAAAGAGTAGATTGGGGCCCTAAACCACACAGTTGTACAGCTATGACACCTCTCAGAGGCTCTGAAATAGCAATCCTTTCTGCCTGCTGCTTTCTTACTGCCTTCTCCCCACTCCATCAAGTAGCTGCCTGGGTGGAATTTCCCAGGGAATACACAGGCAGTTTGGCAGCTGCCCTTATGCCCGGGGCTATTGCACGCCCAGGAGATCCTGCAGGCATGCAGCAAGCCTGGTGCTTCTGGAAAGCATTGGACCTACCATGTGCACGATGCTCAGGCAGAGCAAACATGTGCCTGGAGTTTCCAGACCTCCTGCTGCCACTGAAAGGTCCGGGGTGGGGGGAACCCCACGATACCTTCCACCCTGATAACCAAGCCTTGCGAGACCTGGCATAGTTTAATCTGGATCTCTCAGGAACTGGAATGTCATTACAACAAGACCTGCGTGTAAGTCAGGAAGAGCTAATGAAGCCTGTGGTCTGGCTCAGGGTTTACGCTGGGACAAGGGAGATGACAATCTAGTACACTCAGTAGTTTATCATTTCTGAAACAACCTTACTATATCAGCTCCCCCTCCTTTGTCATCAGAGAAAAACTCACACTTTCCTAACTGAAAGTTCAGTCTAAACAGAAATGTCACTGAAAGCCCAGCGAGACCTTTGGTTTTCTAGTTTCACTCTCCTGAGCTGTGGGGAAGATTATGCAACAGGAACATTGGGGTGAATCATCTTCTGGCATTGCAGTAAATTAGCAAATGCTTGCTCCAATGTTGTAGGGGTTCCTACCGTCTATTCGTGGTCTGCTTTTTCTTTTCCAGTGGATCTCAGTGTCTTCAAATATCAGGTGGTTGCCTGATGCCTTTGTCAGAGCTAGGAAAAGGCTCCTGGGTAGGTGCTGCAGCTCAACTTTGGAGAAGAGGTTTGGGATGGCAGCTGTTGTAATGAAATGATGCTAAAGGAATCTGAATGTCCTTGCTCAGCAGTTTTTCCCTGTGGATATTTCTTGCAGGTCTTCGAATCACTTGCTTTGTTTCTCTGCTGTAGCTCTTAACAACACACTAACCCATGAGGCACCACAGCACTAGGGGGGACAAGGAGATTTTCCTCTAATGTTTGCTCTTAAAGCATAAAGCTTGGCAAGAGCTCAGAGACTGTTCTAAGAGAGTCTGTGTTTTTCAGAGGAAGGACAAATTGAATGTAAGAAAAATCATCAGTCAGGCTCATCCCTCCTTTCTTGCAGCTTGTGTTGTTTTCTGCTTCAAAATAAGCATATACTTGTCTTAAAGCATGAGAATTCACAAGCTGAGTCTTCCCTTTCCAAATTAAGGACAGAGATAATTTGGGGAAGGAAACTGAAAGGTTAAGAGAAATATTAATATTGTGAGATTCAAAGTAAAACTGTGAGAACTGGAAACACTACAAAGGGCATTTACCAGACACTTGGTTAAGATGCATGATGCCATAAATAACCTCTACATAAAGGTGTGAGCCTTAGTCACAATTTCATTTCTGGTTACTCCTTGTACTGCTATGAAGGATTAGAAGGTGGAAAGTCCTGCAAACATCTAAAGCTAGATCAGAAATCCCACAAATGGACCCCCTGTTGTTAAGAAGTACAGTCCTGAGTTAGGGCAGTACTGAACTACACGATATGTTCTGCTTGATGGAAACTTAAATTCCAGGAAAATAAAAAGGGGCATGAGCTTATTAGCTTGCTCTGTGTAGCACTTCATGTTCAGTTCTTCCAAACAAGAAATTATGAACTTATTTTGCCGTGGAAATCAAATAAGGCATCAAAGCCCAATTTCATCAGGACAGTATCTATCATTTTCTTTGAAGCAGACATTTTTATGACTAGCTACGTTAACAAATCCAAACTAAGTATCCAATCTGTCAAGGAGAAAAATAAGTTTAGAGTGAAAGTAAGTATTGCTCATTAAACTTTAATGGCAAGGCATTTAAAAGAAGAAAACCATCCATTATTACGTTGGTGGAATAGTGTGTAGTCAGATTCTCCAGGGAGGATTTTTATCATGATGTTTAAATATATTATATTAAGGGATCACTGTTACTCTGTTCTCTAAACAAGACTTTTTAGACTAAAAGTTTATAAGCGATATATATCTGTTTGTGAGTATGTCCTTAACTGCACAGCAATTAAAAAGAGCTGCTGGGTACTAATCCTACCTGTCCCAAAGCACGTGCATGGGCAGAGAGCTATGCTGATGCAAAGCTGAACTAAGCAGCATGTATTAACATCGAGAGCACAGAATGGCACTGAGGGAATCTGCAGTATCAAGGACTCCTGTGATTAGTATCTGCCACTAGAAAAAGTGCCATTGGTAAGGAATTTAGACCCGTGCTGGTAAATCCTGAACCTAGAGACGGTTTGGTTTTATCACATCTGAGTTTGTGTCCTGACTGATCTCTGGTTTATGCTGGTTCACACAGCCGAAGCGCGTCGCCAGCCGCCTGTAAACACTAAGTAGGTCACTGTGAGGGTGTAAGGAAGACAAGAGCCACTCCCCTCCTGACATTTGAGGCTGGCTGCAGAAAGAGCCTCCTGGATAAGCCAGACAGATCCCACTTTACTGGAACGCTCCCCTTGCCATGGCACCATCCACCAGGTTAGAACTTCAGATATAACGTGCCCTCTTCCTCGACTTCCACTGCCTTTTTCAAGACAGAACTTGTTCTAAATTTCCTTCACTAACCCGTCACTTCAGGGATCACATCACACAGGTCCTTGACTCAAAGTCATCCCCGCTTCTGCAGAAAAGCTTTCTCCTTTAAAACCAGTTTATTTTTTAAAGATACATAGGAGTCATTCTGGTTTTTGTTATAAACCACTTCCACACCCAGAAATCCACCCTAAGGAATGAGAGGAAAGAGCTACAAAGATGTGCTCTAGCTTTCTCTCAGCACAGTCACAGGCATGGCAGTGTACCTGCTGATGGATGCAGTGCTCAGCCCTATCTTCAGCCATCTCCACCTGGCAGCACAAGAGCGTGCAAACTCTTTGAACCAAAGATTACCACCTCTGCAATCTTTAATGATTTAATACCTTTAATATCATTGTCTCGTCTCACTTTCTTTAGTTGCAGAACAGTATGAGGTCACTGCAGTCTGCTTGAGTGAAATGCAGTTATTACAGTTGATGCTGTAGCTCAGCCTCGATGCTAAGGCTTGCTGCAATCTTTGCCAGACTTTCATCGCCTGAGTTGAACATTTCATCTCAAAGGCCTGCCATAGCCTCTGGTTTGCCTGGAGGTTTTATTCACTCTTTTGATTTAAATTAACTCAAGTGAAACCATTCAGCCATTTCTGAAATGAGGGCTGAGTAAAAGAGGTTCTTTTGCCTCTTTTACAACAACTCAGTGACATTTCCTCTGAGGAACATCCTTTCTCTCCAGAAGAGAAGCCTGAAATTTGGCAAGGGAAGGGGGCTATTTCTGGGGAAAAAGAAGAATCACTCAAGTTTGCCAAATCACAAAACTATGAAGAACTGCAGTGTGGAAGTGCTCAGAAGGGACCTGGTGGATGCTCACCCGTGGTCCATGGTGGCCTGGTCTGGCAGAGCAGGTATTAGCCCAGCACTCATCAGAGATGGCTTTGCCACTGCAGCTCATGGGTGCTGCAGACAGTGTGGGTCCAATGGCCTTGTGTACTACGCATGGAGAGGAGCTGGAAGCTGTGGCAACCTGCAGAATGAAGTTGGGTCAATGACACAGGGAACAGATGCCAGTGCTGGAGAGAAGAGAGGGCAGAAATCTTGGCTGTGCATTAGAGCATGGAACAGGAGACACATGCAGAAGGAGAGTGGGGAGAAAGACAAAACTGGACATGAACAGGAGTTGTGGAAGGAACCAGAGAAGACACAAACCTGATGACCTCTTTGTGTTATCCTACTGTGGCCCCCACAAAACCATTTATTACAAATTATATTACCACATCCTTGTTTTCCCCTCAGTTTCTACCAGCAGGCAGGCAAGACCCTACTAAGAGATGAATTAGGACTGCAGGGTGATGGAGTCTATAACCTGTTGCAGGAGGTGGGAAGCTTGTAGTAAACTACGGAAGAAATTAGAAAGAGAACCAGTTAATGTAGCTGAAAACTGACCTGGAAAAAATGCCAGCAAAATCCTTGCCTCTGCCATAGAATTGCTGAGCAGAATTAGGCAAGCCACTTCAATAAAATATTCCCAGATGGTCACTAAATATACATTCTCCATTCACCAAGTTCCTGACTCCCAACTGGATCTGAAGACATTGGGGCTTCAAGAAGCTCCAGCACTGCATGAGACTACGATCACAGATGCATCATGCCCATAGCCAGAATTGGTGAATACTCGTGAACTTTAATTTAATTTCTCTGCCTCAAATGTCGTCTATAAATGCAGCATTATACCATTATACCACCCCCATATCTCACAGGGGAACAGTGACAAATAAATTTGCTAATGCTTGTCATCAGTGCCCTGAGAGAGCTCATAAGGAAGTGAATAATTCTGTCTTCATGGCAGATTTGAATAGTGCGCAGTAAATAAGGCATGGGGCCACACATTGCACAACAAGGAAGAACAAGAGGTTAAATAATGGTTCACTGAGCAAGTTTGTACATGGAAAGAGACAGAAGCCCTATGAGGAAAACTGTGCAGTCATATGGTAGAAGATGACATCGTAACTTAAGGGCATATATGTTCACATAGACTCAGTGAGCATCCTTCTTTCTTAGTGGCATTTCTTACCTTTTGAGCACTTCACTTCATCACCTTTTGAGCTCTTGATTTTGACACTGGAGTACCAAAATAAGCCTTCCTGTGAAAAAGCAGCATCATTCAAGTCAGACAGTAGATACCTTGTGTACATCAAAAAGGGTCAGGGGTCACTTTGGGCTGGGAAAGATTTCTTGCTTTTCTGTCTCTGCCCACAAATGGTTCCCTGCCCACACCTCTCCAAACTATTGTCTAGAGAGTTTCCTCTTCTCAGAGCTGCCACAAACCTGGGCAAAAGCTGCTGTGTTTGCCTGCACTCATGTCACCTTTCCTGGGACACCAGCACATGTGGTGCTACACTTTTGTAGCTCCCATCAGTTTGAATGGATTTCAAAGTGCTCATCATCTGCCAGACTTGGACTTCTGGTACTAGTCAGTTGAATAACATAGAAGGATGAACAAGGCATGAATTGGAACTATTTATTTGTCATGTATCTGGCAGCACAAGGGCTGTATTTGGGATTTGGGTCCCTGAAGAATATGCTTTCCTACTCTGCTTTCCCTGGGGATGTTCACAGTGACTCCAGCCACCTGCATAGAAAATGTTGAAAATGAATCATTTTTAAAACAAGTGACCTTAATCCAGGGAGAACCTAGAACCTTGGACCTAGCTCAAGTTTCCCTTCTGAGGCTGCTCTAGTAATCTCCAGCTTATAAAGCTGAAGCTTGGGGAATCAGAGAGGCTTGTGATCTTTATGCATGGCCTCCACACAGCTGCACAGTAGTTTTTCCCTCCTGAGTCAGTCTTTAAATGGACTTTATCAAGGCTGATGAACCTAAAATTAGATTTGGCAGCTCTAGGAGGCCTGGGAGCACATCTCCCTGTCCTTGCTCTGTCTCGAGGCTGCATCTTTATTCAGCCAGTGGTGGTTGGAAACCAGAATTCTTGCTTACTTAGGAGCTGTGTGGACAGACATCCGGAAGAGAGCGTAATAAATGAGTTGGTTTGTGCTGTGTTCAGGTCCATATTTCCACTGACTCCAACAGGTTTTGGTTCAGGCCCTAGATAGGAATAAGGGTAGTGGGAGACAGTCTCATTAGCACAGAAGTGCCGTTATACTTACAGTGAATGCCAGTAAATGATAATTTCCTGTCCTCTGCAGCCCTCTGTGTGTCTTCTTTGCCAGCAAATCCCATGGGGAAGGGAGTGTCTCTTATTCTGTGTTTGTTTAGTGCCTAGTACAATGAGGCTCTCTTCCAGTTGGGGCCACTTGATGCTACCACAATGCAAATAATAATGATTCTAATAATAAAATGCAGACTTCAATGGGATGTGGGTCAAGCTACTCAAAAGCATTGGCCTTCCTTGCTGACTTGCTTCCTCCCACTTCCTTGCTTCCTCCTCCGGTAGGAGAGCACTTCTACATCATCAATTCCCAGGGGTGGTTGTCCTCACTGTTGTTTGGCTCTGCAGGAAGCACCATTGCTCAAGACACTTGGCCTTCATTTTATTCTTTTGATTTAATCCTTTTTCCATTGACGTGCTGCAGAAATTCTCTTTCCACACCCTTCACTTCCCGGGAACATCTGCCTGCTTGGATCATCCTCCCGAGCACAGCACCACTTAGCTCATTGTCCTTGGGCACTGTGTTAGCTGCAACTACGACTTTCTCCAGCTTTGAAGACATGGAAGAAGTGGAGCTACCACCCAGATACCTGGGAGGAAGCCAGCAGAGCCTGTGGTGGGGTTTCTCTGCAGAGGACAACAGCCTTGGGTATACGGCTGGTGGGCAAGGGCTGGGGTAGCTTCTCCCCACAGCACTTTGTGGATGCGGTGCAGCCAGTTTAGCTTTGTGGACCAGGGCTAGTTTCAATTTTGCTTTTCGCAGAGCACTTCGTTGACAAAAATGGCTCCTGGATAAAGTGCTGCTTTGTTTTGGTTGGAATTTTCCAAGTTTTTGGACAAAAATACACACGAAGGTTTTGATTTTCTGTCACTTCATCCATGCCTCTAGTGGAAAAAAGGAAGCTGAGGGAAAAAATGGGCAAGTAAATACATGTGAGACCTCAATAAAAGGATACAATAATCAAGGAACGAAACCTGTGCAAAAAATTTAACTGAACAACCATTTTTGAAGAGAATATATTTAACATTTTCCAACCAGCTTTACCAGTGACCTGCAATTAAAGAGGAGTCCAAGCCACAGAGTTCAGAACCAGACTTTCCCAGAATTTATGGTTGTCCACATCTGAGTTTGGTTCAGCCCAGTACGAACCATGCCAGGAGCTGAGATCCAGCTCCCACCTCTCCTGAGGCTAGACGGAGATGGTTTGGAGGCACTTCTTCATATGGAGCATCAGCCCTGGCAGGCAGGGTGAGCATCTTTGGCTCTGAGGGGCTGGCTTGCTTCTGCCCTGCCCAAGACCTGGGTATGGGAAGCAGGACAGACAGAGGTATCTGTAACGCTCCCAGCACCAAGCTGGGAACATTCTCTGCTATAATACAATTAATGAATTGCAATTGCAAATCATAATGCTTTGGAAATTCAAGCCAACTATAGAAAAAAATCAAGAGTCAAAGAAAAGAGAGGTAAGGAGAGAAAGAAGGGTCTTAGCTCTGCTTGCACTTGATGCAGTGGGGAAGCATTTGTGACACCCTCAAGGTATGTATTTCTCTGCTGGATATTATGGGACAGGTTTCCAACTGAGCTCCACATCTTGGATGCTGACCTCCTTAGCAAATCTGGCCCTGCCAGTTGCTGCCAAGCTCCTGAAACACTGGCTGGAGGCGACTCTGAAAGCACGGCCACACCTGCCCTGGATCTCAGCCTCAAACAGCTTTAGATTGGCACCATTTCAGCATTGTTTGTAATCCCTTCTGCCAGGTGTTGTTTGTGGAAACGCGCTGTCCTCCCCACAGCGCTTATGTCTTAGAACAACTTCATCTCGTGCTTTGGACCCAAACCAAGGTGCCATTCCTACAGGCTGATAAAGAATGCTTGTTTTATTTTCTTGGTGTGAATATGCTGAGTGGTTTGAAAGGGATTCCAGGGTCTGATGAAAGCAGGCTACCTGTCTTGCTCCTTGTTGAGACTGGTTGGGGCAGGCTGCCAGCAACAGCTGGTTCTTAATTGCATAGACACTTATCTTGTTCTGACACCACATGCAAACATGACTGTTTTGCTGCACATATGAATTTGGAGGTTGACTCGATGGGCTTTCAAAAGCCATAGGAGTATTCTGGTGCATCAGAAGAGGCAGATGGAGCGAAACAGTGTACCAAGGAGGACCACCAGGAGACATGATCTGTACCAGCTAATCATTAGCTTCGGGAGGTTCCTCTTTTCTGACTAGTTCAAGAAAGAGCAGAATCAAAGACATCTTAGTTTGTAAATCAAATGCTGTGAGAATCTTAAACTAAGCAGCGCTGGGCAAACTTCTTCACCCACACAGTTATCCCTGTTGATATTAGGGCTTCCTCCTGAACTACCTGGCCTTGGCCAGCCCATCAGCATCTGCTCTTGCTTGAGTCACTGGTTATTTGAGCCCAGGACATGTCTTTGTCAAGGCAACAGGGGTTTCTGCAAACCCTGTGCAGGCGATCTGCTGCCCACGCCTGCTCCAATACCAATCTCTAATTTTCCACCCGAGGAAGGCCGGCTGTGTGTTTGGGCGGGAGCGTTTCCCAAGGCTCCAGCTCTGCCTGGCTCCCAGTGAGGGGGTTATTTTTGGTGCGAATCCCTAAAGCCAAAACCTTTCTCCTCCCTTTGCTCCGACCGCCAGTGCTGGGAGGCTCCAGTAAACACCGTCTGAGGAGGGAGCAGATAGGGAGGACAAGCCAGGAGCAGGGCTCCTGCTGCAAGGAGGGGCTGCAGGGATGGGTATGATACATCCCCGTTGGTGTTACTATGATTTATAATTAAGGTTTCCCCTGGTGTAGACATGAGATCACCAGGAAAGGGGACCTTGAAATATCTCTGGTTATTGTTCAAGGCATGACATTTAAGATTGCCCCTACTAAAGAGAGTCCTTGAACAGAAAACAGCAGCTGGAGTAGTCAGTGTTGGTCATCGGCTGTCTGTCTACTTCTCGCTCATCCTCAGTCCCAAGAGAAATCCTATGGAATTTAACAGGCTTAACCAATATCTTCCAGAAAGATTAAATTGAGTCACTGCTCTAAAAATACCCCTCCAGTGAATGAGAGCAATCGTTCTAAAGCTTCCTTTCAAAAATCTGTGGTGGGTTAAACCTTCTGCACTACTTTAAATGGACAATTCAAAGGATTCATAAACAAAGATCTGCTCTGCTCTGGAAACTGCCCCTGGCACAGCTTCCCTGCTTAGGAGAATGGGTTTTCACCACACTTATGTCCAGCCAAAGCCCTACCACCATGCTCTTGCCACCAGGCCAAGAAGGACTTTTGGTGCCACACCTTATGGTATTCCTGTATAAGGGAACATTTCCTTCACCAGCACAAACTCTTTGCACCACAGGAGTTTGCTGGTACCACACACTGGAAGCCACTGCTAGTGAGGACAAGACCTCAGTGAGTTTGAAGCTTTGTTTAAGACCAGAAGTATAATACAAGGAGTGGAAAAAGGTGCTGCTAGCTGGTGCAGTGGGTTTCCTTGTGAACGCAGGCCATTGAGAAACTGGGAGAGAAAAGAAAGGTGAAAGCTCTGATAAACTGATTCCCTTTCCAGACCCTGACACACGATGTGTAACACTGCTGGGCCTGAAATGCATCTTCACCACAGTTATTTTCCCCCTTCCATTTTCTGACTTGCACTGGGCTCTTTTGCTGTTTCTTTCTTCCTTTTGCACAACCTCTCACACCACACATCCCATTCAATTTGCAGCACTTACAGCTTCCTGATCTTTCTTAAAAGCAAGAGTGAACCTTCACAGTTGGAGCAGAATGGGGATGAGCAAGCACTTGCTGCCCGAATGATACGGAAAAGAAAGCAGTCCAGAAAGGCAATAAGCACATACAGCAAATGTATCCGGTACCTGAGCCACATCTAGGCATTAAAATAAGTAAATGTGCTTAACTGAATGAGCTTGACATTAAGCATATACAGAAGGACTTTGCTGACTCAGTGCCCTGGGTGACACAGAGAAGCAGCAACTGGCCTTACTGCTACCCAAAATGGCATTTAGGGAGTGCCTGGGAGCTCACAGCCTGCCAGTGATGCTGATGTCCATATGCCAAGGGTGACTCTGTCCCAAAAGCATTCCTCTATCAAACCAGGACTGTGTGAGGAACAGAGGAGAGGATCCAAACCTCTCTTTCCGAAGGCACAAAGTTTTGCACTGGGCATTTCTGCACAGCTCCACTGACAGGCTGCACTGGGTATTGAAATCTAACAACTTGCCCCAAACCATGTTGGTTTTTCCTAACCCCAAATTTCCAGCACTGCTAAAAGCTGGGTGCAAAGTCCAGGTAGTTTTAACCCCCTCCAAAGCACACCACGATGAAGAAATACCTGGGCACTGGCTGCAGAGCAGTTTCAGTACAGCACCATGGTCCTGCTCACTCCTTCCAGTCTGGACAAGGTGTAAACCTTCAGGTACAACCCCAGATGCTAAGGGCTCGTGTTTGGAAAGCATCGTGCTGTGCTTTGAAGCCTTTCATCGGGGCCAGGAGCCGGTGTCGGCACATCCCTGGTGATGGCAGCAGGGCTGCTGTGTACCTGGCTGCTGGACACGCTTCAAGCGAGTGTTATTGTTTGGTCGGTCAAATACTGGGGCTCCACTGAGGAATATTTTCCGCCTGCAAGGGGAAAAAAAAGCCTCTGTGAGTTCCAGCCTGCTCAGACAGATGGGTGCCGGGTTTCCACATTAATAATTCCAGGTGCTGGAGCTGCCCCTCACCACGTGTGTGCTGGGTGAGTGAGGATAGCAGGGGTAGAACACAAAAGGGATTGGGAACAACTCTTCTGTTGTATTCACCCTTTTAATTTGGACTCTTTCTCATGCATTCCCAGCACTGCACTCACAGGGGCTATATGGTTTACTGGAAGTGGCTTGCCCGAAAGTTTTTCATTAATGTTTTACCCTGAAACAATACACACATCAGCCACACCAGCATGTGGTTTCAATCCAGTAACACACTGATTCAGAACGTGTTTAGCAAACATCTCCTCCTGCATCTGCAAACAATAGCTACTTCCAGACTTTCACTGGCCCGTGGTTGCTGCTGCTAAATGCCTTCTCCTCCCTGAAACCAAAAAGGTGAAGTTTCTTCTTGAGTGACAGCCACCCCTCTGAATGGCTCTGCCTTTCTCCTGCTTCCCAGTTGGGAGTGCAGCCATCCTCACCAGCTCAGAGAGGCTGAGATATAACCCTCCATCCTGATGCCCTCAGAAACAGGAAAATCACAGCTGTCTTTGAGACATCCTTTAGCAGTGCATGCCAAGGCTGCAGTGGGTAAGAGGCTCCAAGAGCTGTGAAAAGGGCCTCAGTCCATCCGAAATACTTACAAAACGAAGTAGAAGAAAAGAAAAGGGAGCCTGTGGCTGGACATGGGCACACGCCCTATTGTGTGCCTATTTGGGGTAACTGAGCCCTGCCAGCATCCCTGAGCAGGTCAGCCGTTCATCCTTGTCACCCCCCAGCATGTCTGTGTTCTGTCCTTGGCAGAGGAGGTGACTCACTGGCAGTGCCTCCACTGAAATACCATCTCTCCTGACAGCTGCTAAAATAACCTGAGATGAACAGAACCATCAACTGCCTGAAAAACAACAGCAGCCTCTTCTTTGGGGCTGATCTCCTGCAGAAGGGAGGTGGCACAACCAAAAGCACAGGGACCAGGATAACCCCTGAGGAGTGACCCGTATTTGTAGGGAGGTTCCTACAAACTCAGTAAAAGCCTGAAGCCCCCTTCCCTGCACACTGAAGCAGATTTTACTACTCTGAGGAGGCAGAATTATTCACAGGTGGTTCTTTTCAAAAATACATATGGGCTGAGGCTCACAACATATGGTCCGATGGCATATTAATAACAGAGAGCCGAGGTTCCCTGTTACTCACACAGCGACCAAACAGATTGAGGGAAAAGACACCTTGAACAAGGAATTCCTACTGCCCTGGTGTGCATGAATCACCCCGACCCAGGTCACCCTGCTCCCACAGCCCTGCCTAGTAAAATTAGCCATTTATGTGTATGCGGAAATAGGGGGTTTTTTAATCCCTTGCTTAGATGTTAGGGATGAAACCACAGACTTTCTCCCCCACTCCAGGATTAAAGCACATTTTTGTGGGACACATATAACAAAGACCATGTAATGTCTGTAAAAGGAGTTTTGGTCCCTGTTTTCCTTTAGCTATTCCCTGTGCCGATGCTTGTGAATGAGGTTGATGCTCCACTGCATCCCTGCAGGGCTCATGGTGGTGCCAACCTGAGCATTTTTTACTCCAGGTTAACCAACCTCCTTTCCCCCGTGTCATCTCTTTCTTCTCCTTTTCCATCCAGCTGTATTTATCCTGCGTGAACACGTGAAGACTTTGTAAGCATTTTTCTTTTACCTTCTCTGTTCTTAACTGCAATTACAAAGGAAAGTACAGAACAGAGTGGCCCAGCTCCCACACTGGCACACACAGTCCCAGACCCACACCGAGATCTGCCTCTCCAGTGCACACTCCCTGCTCTAGGAGGAGGTCCAGGATTAAAACCTGCTCTGCTGACCCTCCCCTGCTTTGTACTGGTGGCAGAGCAGCTTGTAGTCCTGATTTACAAGCAATGCAGCCTTCAGAGGGTCACAGCCTTGCACACAGTGTTCACCTCAGCCCAGTGAGCAGGGAGGATTCCTGAACTCCATCATGATCCTGCTCTTATCTCCTCACTCCTGGGAACAGATCAAATGTGCTGCACTTGGGAGCAGCACTGCTGAATCCAAACAAAGCAGTGCTGGACGGAGATGACTCAGCCAGCTCCAGCTTTCTGCCCTGCAAACTGGAAGCTGCACCCGTTCAGTGAAATACTCAGCAAAGCCAAGGGTGGGTCCCCCTGCAAGGACAGGTAAAGGCTTTTCCCCAAGGGACAGGACCCAGCTCATGCCAGCAGCACCCGCCTTTGGACCTGCAGCTTTCAGTGCTGAGATGCTTCTTACAAAACACACCCAGGTGCAAATAAAACCATCTAATATTTGAGGTTAGAAGTGCCCTGAAGTGCATTTGCCAAAATGTATAAGCTGGATTTAGCTTCTCTGGAGTGGAGAAAGATGATGGGGACTGGAAAGGATGCAGGAAACAACATGGACTTGATTTTGTCCTGTGATCAAATCAGACCGAATCAGAAAGGAAAGAGGCCACAGATCCAGAAACAGCACCAGAAATAAGGGGGTGAGAAATGACCCCCTCATTGCTGTAACACTGATCCAGTATCACTCACTTCAGCAAAATGTGCCTAATTAGATTTCCCTAAAATTAAAGGCAACTGGAAATCACAGCTCCTTGGAGTTTGTCTAAAAAGAAATACAACCCCACCAGCATCCTCATTCATATGGGTCTGTATTTTCAGGTAACTGGTGGGGCTGGGCTCGAGGGAGAGCAAAGCACAGCAGCCTCCCTGCCTCCAGTTTGATCCAAAGGAAAGCTCAGGGTGAAAATCCAGCCGGATGAAATGAATGTCTCCTCTCTTACAACATGCAGTAAAACAAAGGAGCATGGAAGATTGACTTTTATCGCAAAATTTGCCACAGTTGATTTTTCCATCTAAGGACGTTCCTTCTCTGCTGGGCCTTAAATTTGTCTGCGTGAAAGCACTATGGAAAGCCGAAGCAAATGTGTGAAGGTGTGAAATCAATATACATAAACTCTACGGCTGTGAGCACCAAGGCTGAGGCTTCAGTTTACTGCGCTTCAGGCAAGACGAGCTGAGACCCCTCTATTTGACTCCAGGCGAGCCTGCAGACAGACCTTTCACCTTCCACCCTTGCTAATTCATCTTAGCTTTGTGTTAATGGGACAACAAACCCAGCTTTTGGGCGTCAGAACAGACCTAATGATGGCAGGTATGGGAGAGGCATGGCTCCCAGCCGTGCTTTATATGGGAAGGGGAATTTCTATCCCAAAAGCTCAGAAGGTTTTGGCAGGATATTTTACTTTGATATCAAATTTCCATCTAGCTCATATTATACCACACAACCTCCACAGATGTGCTCTGAGCCAGACCCTTAGCTGGAATATAGCACTGTGGCTGCAATGACTTCTAAAGGGCAGTTATATTCATTAACGCTCTGGTCTCTAATTCATGCATTTCCCTTTTACGAGTGGCCCAGGTTTAAATAACTTATGTTTGTTACAAGGAACCATGAGCAGGAAGGTGATGGTTACGCAGGAGCCACCGCAACAAAACAACTTCTGCTTCAAAAACCAACCCCTGTGCTGCAGACTGGGAAGTCAGAAACGCTCTGAATTACACACAGTGACAACCCAGCCTCACACCCTAATGCTTTCAGGTCACTGCATCACTCCAGACACTCAGATCGCCCTCGAAACAGCCCCAAAATCCCTGAGCCCCCAAACGCAATAAACCCAGCAGAATACATGGATCAGAGCAGCCGGGACGCTTTCTGCCCTTGCAGTGCCCGTTCCCGGTGTACGGGCTCTCTCTTGTGGCTGCCTGCACGCAGCACACGGTGCTCGGTGCCTGCTGCACAGCACAGAGCACAGCCCTTCTGGGCACGGCCCTGACCCTGAGCCCACACTGATTTGGGTCGGAAAGCACCTTAAGATCACCCAGTTCCAACCCCCTGCCATGGGAAGGGAGGTGCTGCTGTGGATGCAGCCCTCAGAAGGGCAGAGGTGGAAGGCTTCTGGCCCTAGTGCGAGTGAATGCTTTGCTTACAGCACTTCCAGCATTGGCTGCAGTGGCCAGTGGCAGTTTCTTTCCAGATTAGTGCCCTTCCAGGCAGCCAGGGCCATTAACTCCACAAAAGGATGTCATGGACCGATGCTCTGTGCCTGTGGTCTCTGCTGTTTTCATGGTCTTGGATGGTTTTGTGTCCTCCTGCGCTGCCAAGCCTGGCTGCAGGCAGAAGGTAATGTTCCTGGAAGGACTTTGGAGTGCAGACAGCCTTGCAAAGACAGCTCTATCCTGCTGCCTCGCAGCACTGGGACTGCAGGAAAGGATCCTATCTAATTGCCAAACAGAGCTGGTATCTCCAGGTATCTGCGTCAATCTCTATTTCTCACAGCCCAGCAAATAAAAGAGCCTTAATAACTCAGTGTGAGTGGCTGGTGAGTACAATGACCCACTGTCTGCAGCTGCTGTTCCATTCTGGAGGCAGATCTCTGGAAAACCATGCAGAGCAGCCCAGCCTTGCCCACCCGCAGCTGCCCAGGATGCAGCTCCTGATGCCAGCAAACACCTTATAGTACATACCAGGGGCTGGGTCACTGTCTCTGTGTGTGGTGGGGAAATCACCCCACGCCAGCCAGCAGCACGCAAGAGCTCTCAGAGCTCAGCCACCCCTCTGGATTTGAAGCAGGGCTGGCTGGAGATGAAAGCTGCTGCTGTGACCCAGGGAAGAGCCCGTGGCTGTTTCCTGCAAGTGCTGAGGCAGCACATTAATAATCCTGAGTGACAGTGCTCGCAGGAACTGATAGGCCCAGCTAACAGATATGTTGAGGCACGGGAAGGTGTCCATATGCTTTGGTGATTGCATTGCTCTCCCTTATTGCACCACATATGCTGTGCTTTTTGCACCTAATAGATTTCTAAATTGGCTCTTTCTATCTGAGTGGTCACCTTAAGTGTTTCCATATCACATCTTTTATGACTAATAAGGCTTCCGTTCACTTAACCTGCGCTGCCATCGGTGTGTGACATGGTTTTACAGCAGCACTGGTCGTACCCTGCTCAGTCCTCCCTGATGCTCCACGTTGGTGATGCTGTGCCGTGCTTTGCGGCTTGAACACATAGGAGCAGCTCCATCCCAGGGATAGGATGTCTCATGGGATATCCCTGGGGCCCTCTCAGCATCACATTTGAGGCTCTTTCACATGCCCCATTCAGAAGGAGAGAAGAGGTTTGCGCTTTCCTTTCAAGACAAGACCAGAGGAAGAAGCAAAGACAGTAGCTGCTCTTTTTGTCACTCTGCAGCCCTATAAACATGCCCTATTACAGAGAACAGCCTGGAGGGACCTCTCTAAGCAGGGGTTTAGCAAGGGGATGAAAGAGGCTGTTGAGAAATGCATAGCAACAACGCAGCAATGGCAGCACCTTTCAGGGCTGGGACCTGCTGACCCCTGAGCTGCTGGATGGAGCTGAGCTAATTAAATAGAAAATAAACAGTCCTGAAGTGCCACTTGCCCAGGCAGGATTGCTGCCCTCATGGGAAACAGCCCACGCTGCCTCATGTGCAGGGAAATGGGACCAGGCAGCAGGAGATATGGGGTCGGTGCTGATGCCATGCATGGCTGGATATGGGGAGGACAACCTTGAACCTGTGGCTCTTGATGTATGCTCGCTGATTGAATTTGGTGTAAAACACCATTATTGCAGAGTTAAGTAGAGCAGGCATGAGCCGAGGATCCTAACACAGGCAGATGGGGCGATCACCTTGCTTTGCTCATATGGCACCTCATAGAGTGCTGGGGAGCCAGGGGTGATCCTGACAGCAGGACAGTAGCAGTCATACACCACAAGTAGCCCCTTCCCTCCCTCCACCCCTGCTCTTACCTCCACTGAGCCAGACAGGGCAAACTGCCCCTCAGGAGATGAACTTTGCAGCTGATCCAGTGTCCAACTGCCCTTCCATGCTGGTTTCATTGGTCTTGGGCACGAGCAACCAGAATTCCACTGGATATGCCAGGTCTCTGCAGCGCCATCTGCAATGCCAACAACATTCCTCTGTCTCCATGGAAAATGCATCTCTTGTGTCCTTGCTTTTTGTTTTCCCAGCCATAGGCAGGCTCAGGGCCACCCTGGAGCTGATGCATATAGGAATGCTCTTGCTATCCCACTATTACTCCTTGCACCAACATCCCTAAGTGCTGCAGTCCCAGCACTAGTGATAGTCCATAATAGGTGTTGTTTAAGCATCTTGCCATATCCTGCGAGTCCCAGCCCTTCCTCCTGGCATCCCTGCAAGCGTTAATGGCAGGGTTCATGCCCCAGCAAGGCAGATGGTGCCCGGAGCAAAATAAGTGATGTTCTGAGATAGTTTTGTTTGATCAGTGCTATTAACCTGATAGATTGTTTGGGGAGGGGTTTTATCTCAGCCCTCACATCTGTTCTGCATTTGGAGGCAGCGGTGAGAGGCTGGGGGTGAAGAGCAGGTGCTGTGAGTGTCTGGTGAACATTAGGGAACATTCACTCGGAGGCTCCGGGGCTGCCAAAAAGTGCACTGATTGGACAGATGTTACTTCATTACTGTCAACTCGTCATCCTGGATGTTTTCAGGGAACATTTGTTTGTTAAGGAAACACAGCTGTTACCAAGAAATTTGGGGTTCCTTCCCTTGTTTTAGCTGCAGGGCACAGAAGAAGCCCAAAGTACCTGGGCACCTGCAAAGCCCCTTTCTGGGCAGCACCCTGCACCCAAAGAAGGGGCATGGACCTGGGAGGACCTTGCCTGTTCACCTACTACCCTCTTGCCCCAGGGCTCAGCCCTGTCTAAACTCTCCTGGACATGCTTTCCTAACCTGGTCTTCAAATTTTCCAGCACTGGAAGGCTGCTGGCACTGACAGTCCAGAATCAAACATCACAGAATGGTTTGGGTTCAAAGGGGCCTAAAAGCTCATCCAGTTCCAACCCCCTGCCATGGGCAAAGACACCTTCCCTGTGCCTCAGTTTCCCCACTGGGATTTTGGACAGAGCCAATTCCAGCCACGGCGATGTCAGGAGGATTAATTAGTGCCCCCGTGTCCTGTGATGCTTTGGGGGAAGGCAAAGTTTGCTATAAGCTGAATGTGCAGTTTTCAGAGGAGGAGCAGGCTGTGCAGTGACAGCCTCTGAATCCATACTGGGCGAGATGGAGTGGGCAATGAATATCTACTGGAGTAGTGAGAGCATTTGTTAGCAAAGTCCTTCTTTATTAGGTATTTAACCCAAAGCAAATCTCATTTTGCCTTTCCCCTGTGTTATAAATACACCTGCCAATATCTGCAGCTAAGTGGGTTGGGAACTGTGCAGTGAATCCAAGCATCCCTTTGTGAGATGTTCCAGACCAGGACTTCTGGAGCCACTGAATCACATCGGCTTAGGCAGCATCTGATCAATTCTGTATTATCATTGTCCCATCTATTAGCACATTAAATGATTGCCCTGCACCGACCCATCTGTATCTATATGTCTTCCCATGCCTTGCACAACCTTGTTCTTCCCTTATCGATTTTTATCCTCCAGCTTTTTCTGCTTTGATCGATTCCAGGAGAAACGTGCAAATGAGGTGTCAAACATCTTCATGACTGGAGAACTTATCGAAGGAATTCACTGCTCTTAATAACCTCCCTCCCACTGTCGGGTAAGCATTTAACAGCCGATACGCTTCCTCAGGAGGAGCAGGCTGCTCATCCTGAAGGATGGAATGCTTTCTCCTTTCATTTCATCCCACTGGTTGCAGGCAGCGAAAAAGGTGGCTCAGTTTTATGCCTCCTTGTGACCTGTTTCTGTTTTTAACCTCACAGCCCCCAGCTCAGATGCTGCTCTTATGTGGCAGGAAGTCCAGAAGAACAAGCTCATTTCAACCGGGTGTCCTACAGAATGACCAGGAATAGGTCAGCTCCTGCTCCTACCTGAAAAGAGCTCCCTGGTATTGTATGAGGCTGGAAAATAACCTTGCATATCAGCATCAGTGCTTCAAGCATGGCAGAAATCAGCCTCTGGAATAAGATAGCAAAAGAAGAGAGAAAACACCTACAGGTGTATCATGCAGTAGCATCTACACAGACAGCAGTTACTGAGTGCTTTGGTAGGCTTGCAGCTATGGAAAATGTCTCCTTGTCAAGTGAATTGTGTTTAGAGGCTCCTGAAACTACCTTTGCTAAAAATACACACTTCACTAGGGATGGATGCAGAGAAACACCAGAATTTTGGTGGAGGCAGAAAGCTGTTGATGAAATCCATTGATTAAATCTCCTGAAAACCGAGACACAACCAACAAAACCAGCCATGGGAACAGCTCCTGTCTGCGCTGAGCCAGGTCACCTTTCAAACGTGAGCCTCACCCAGGTTGTGGCCATAGACTCCCTTCTCCTACCACCAACAGGGAGAAACTGGCAGGACAAAATCCCAACAAACACTACTCAGAGAGTTCACAAACCCCCTCAAACTGCTCAAGATTTACCCAGCTTTGACACTGGGGTTTGTAAAACTCTGCTCATCCTGGGCCATTGGGGACTGTTGAGTTTTAGGAAGGAATCCCCAGTGGTTCCCTGTTTGAAATAAATGGGACACTATGACCCAAAGATCCCCCAAGTCCTACATATTGGGAATTGCCAGCCTGACGTCCCCTCCTACCCATATCCCTCGTAAAGGCTGCTGGAATCGCAGGCAAGGTGCTGGTAGTACCTTAACCACCAGGCTTTGCCTTGGCTTATTAATGTTAAATAAAAGTTGGATGCTCTTTGCAGTTACAGCTGGAGCCTGAGACTTTCAGAAGGAATCTGCTGAAAATGACTTTTATATACTGCCTGCCTGAATGGATAATTAAACAAATAACAAAAGTGAAATGCAATTTGGTTTTACCTCCTGGGAACATTAGCGTTAGTTTATTCTTTTTATCAAAAGACTTCAGAAAAAACCACCCCAACTATGCAATTTAACAATATTGCTTTTGTAAACAATCTGAAAAGCCAATAACTGTAAAACTTATGACATGTTATTAAAATGTCTGCTTTTTTTCTTTTCTTCCCCTACAAGCGAAAAAGCAATTCCAATCTCAGATACTATAATTTAATTATACACTTTTGGTTCTAAAGATACCATAATTCTTAGCACTGAATACATTCCATTTAATGGCCTTCTGGCATCTTTGGAGAGCTCAGACATCACTGAGCACGTTGGTCCGGTTTCACAAGAACTTTGCTCACTGGGTGCCTCGCTCTTCCCAGCTCTGGGAGGTCTCAGTGTCCCCTCACCCAGCCAGAGTGACACTGGCCATGGGAAGAAGCTTTTGGGTTTCTTTATCTAATAAGCACGATGCTGGAGGGGCTTTTGATGGGGATGGGATGGCACAGGGAAACAGGACACTTGCTTTCCTCCCCACAGCCATGAACAGCCATAAGAAATACTACCCAGGCACTAGGATCATGATGCCTAGCAAGTCTCTGCTCTAAGCCCTGAGCCACAGTGCTGCAGATGTTGCCCCAGCATCAAGGTGCAGGATGTCTACAAGAAATCTGGAGAGGAATGTTTGACAAGGGCCTGTAGGGACAGGCCAAGGGGAATGGTTTTAACCTGCCACAGGGGAGACTGAGCTGAGCTCTTAGGCAGAAGCTCTTCCCTGTGAGGGTGCTGAGGTGCTGGCACAGGGTGCCCAGAGAAGCTGTGGCTGCCCCATCCCTGGCAGTGTTCAAGGCCAGGTTGGACACAGGGGCTTGGAGCAGCCTGTTCTAGTGGAAGGTGTCCTTGCCGTGGCAGGGGTTGGGACTGGATGAGCTTTAAGGTCCCTTCTTACCCAAACTGTTCTATGATTCTATGATCTATGACCTTGAGCAATGTGACCTGAAGGGGCAGCCACCCTGAGAAGCATGGACATGCTCACTCTTGCCCATTGAAATGCCACGACCTCAGATCCACACAAGTGCTGTCCCAATCCTTGACCTCCCCTGTGCTCAGAGTCTGCCACCCCACATCCCTCTCCCTTCCCACCCCCTGTTGCAGTGACTTCAGCAAACACAGACTTGATGCTTCAGCCATGACCTTCAGCAGAGCAAGAGCGGGACCTACCCTGGCAGCAAAAGCATTTCCAACACAAGAACTAATTTGAACAGAATTTAAATGCTAACAAATAAATAAAGGCAAGCTACAGTGAACTAGTAATAAGATACCTTTGGATGTTCATTATGCTGGATTTCCAGGCGGTTAAATAGTTTAATGCATTTCCCTTTGGCTTGCATATCAATCTCGCAGCCGGTCTGAAAGTAGCGTCTCATCTCCTCCTCCGTTATACATTATTGGTGAAATGCCTCAGTGGCACCAGCAGTGACTCTCCCACCAGGTAGGGGCTGTGATTCATTGACAGCAGCAGCGTGTGGATAATTGATGGCAAGTGATTGTCAGCATGTGATGATTATCTCTTTGGGTTGTCTGCAAAACAATTAATGAAAAGAATTTATTTAATTAATCATTTCCTGTAAATAAATGCATAAAATAAATCACGGTGTTGTTTCTAAAAATGGGTTGCTGTAAACGGCTGTCACATGTTAGAGTGATGGAGCTGATGGTGTGGAAGAGGCACTGGAAAGGCTGAAATATGAAGTGGATGCCAGTTAATCCTTCCTCCAGACTTTGGAAATGTGTGAAGTTTCTGAAGGAATGGACACCTTCTACTAGAGCTCCAAGCCCTATCTAACCTGGCCTTGAACACTGTGCTGTCCCTACAGGCCCTTGTCCAAAGCCCCTCTCCAGGCTTCCCGTAGCCCTTTTAGGCACTGGAGCTGCTCTCAGGTCTCCACTTCAGGAGCCTTCTCTTCTCCAGGCTGAACCAGCCCAGCTCTCTCAGCCTGTCAGCCACTGTGTGATTCTGTGATGTTCCTCACCGGTCTCATCTCCATCACAGTGGGAGCACAGACTGGTGCTCAGCTGCTGGACCCCCAGGTTACCTCTGCTCTAACCTCCCTCAGTGCAGACTGTTTTGTTCCTGTTCTGGCTCTGGGTTGCTTTGAGGACTCAGACTTGCACCATGCAGTGAATCTCAGTCCAGCTCTATGTGCTGCAGAGCCCCTTTAGCTGCTCTCCATGTTACTGATGCTCAGTCTTCAACCCTGCACTACTGCAGCATCACCCAACTCCTAACTGCTACCCCCCAAAAAGGCATAAACCCCGCCACACACAGATGTCAGTTCCTTCAAACACTCTATGTCTATGCTGGATGCCACCTGAGATGAGCCCCATACAGCTGGGACAGCATGGTCCTGCATCCCGGCATGGCATTAGGGTGTTTGAGATGCTTGAAGTTCCCCTGCCTCCCAAAAAAGCTTGTGATAGAGCATCTCATAGGGATAAACCTACCTTTGGCTGCTGCCAGACTCTGGGCTGTAATCAGGGCAGACTTTGGCCTTTGCAGAAAACAATGGGCACTAGAAAAAGCAAGCAGGTAGGTGTTAAAATAATAATGCCAGATTTCCATACCGCCCATAACTAACCCCAACCAGAGACAAGCAAGAGATGTGTCATAAAGCGACAGCGTTTCCAGAACACTGGAAGTTTCCAAAATTAATTTTCTTCATTTTACTTTATTAAAATTGCTTTCATTTATCTCCCCTCTTAAATATTTTATTTTTCCGTATTAATGGCTGCAATTTCTACTGCAGCTTGTTTCTGTCATTAACACTGTACAAACTTAATATCATTAGTAGTTTTTTCCCTTAATTATGTGAGTGGAGAAGAAAAACATCAAAGTTTCCGTGAAATTGGAATAGTATATCTAAATTGCCTCATGTTTATTTTAACATTAACAGTAAATGAAGCTAATGGGCTTTTATATTATTAAAAGCAGCCATTTGTGTCCTGCCTGCTGTAATATATAGCAAAGCTTTAAAAGATGTTAAATAATTAGTTATTTAATAGGGATGTGCAAAATAGATCAAACAAAAGGCAAACTTCCTGGTAGCAGAAGCTTCCGTTCAAACCAGGGCCTCTTTGTGATCCCTCAAAATTGGGGTTTGCCTACTGTATGTCCCACTGTTAATCTGACTGCTTTAATCTGCAGCAGGCCCAGAGGGTTCCCAGTTTGTCAGCCTGGGAGACGGCGGAGTCCATGCCCAGAAGCAATGGTGATGATGGCATAGAGAGGATGCATGGCTGCGGCTCCCATGGGGGCTCAGAAGCAGCTCCTGCCCCATGCAAGGTCTTTAATGGAGAGTGACCTTCCCTCATCCCCTCCCAAAGACTCTTGTGCTCCAGGAGGTGAACAGGGTGATGCCAACAGGGAAAACGCTGTTGGTTTTCACTGCTGAAGCGTAAGGGCAGGACCCCCACGGGCATCCTCGTGCTTTGCAGGTGTATGTTGTCTCCAGACAAGCCCAGCACACATCAGGAGTTATTTAACTCCAAAATTCACACCAACAAATGCATTCTTCCTTCCTGGGAAAATCTGTAGCAGTGACAAAACCTTAGCAGCCAGATAACAGATGTAATGATGAGGAATGATAATGCTCTCTCCATCACTCCTCCATTGGATGAAGCCTATGGATTTTAGCACAAGGACAAATTCAAGAGCAAGTTGCTCACTTGTGGCCATATTGCAACACTTTAGGACAATATTTGGCAATTATGGCTATTGCCTTTAGGGTAATACTGCAAAAGCCTACCCGTCTAACAGGAATTAACTGCAGGATTAGTGTCACTTCCCCATTTTCCCCTAAGGCAGCACAAGCTGAATTCTTTTTAACACCCCATGCTCATATAGGATGATATTTAAACACCTCCTGGTATTGCCTCTCACTCCGTCACACTTGTACTTCAGCACTTTACAAACACCATTAACAGCCTGTGTCTCCCTTTCCCATTTGTTTCTGTGCTGAGGAGACGCATCACTTAAACCAGCTTCAGCCTAAGGAAAAGGTGTGCAAATGAGCAGTTCTCTCTTTTGACCTATTAGTGCTATTAAAAATGTACCTGGAATTAATAACAATAATAAACTGCTGCAGCTTAAATAAAATCAATAACAAATGGCAGCTTTGCAGAAAGCCTTGGGAAAAGGCTGAAAGATGGGAGGGAGGACACAGAGAAGGATGCGCAGGGGAGCACACCTGGGAATGACAGAAAGTGATGGTGTTCCGTGGCTTAAACTTAAGCAGGGCTTAACTCTCAGGGGTTATTTTCTGTGTGCTGCTCATCTCACAGCATCTTCACAAGGGCTTTTTGAGCAGCGTGATCCCCCGACACCAGCCTCAAGAGTAGCTGTAAGTCTTGGCCGGTGAAGAGATGCTATTTCCTGTGCCTTGGAGACATGGAAAGCTATTGAGATAGGGATTGCTCTGCCTCTCTGCAACATGGGCTGCACATGTAGGACAGGGAAAAATAAATAAACTGGCTCCATATTGCAAGCCACAGGAATTTGTCATATGAGGAGCACTGGAGAGGGGAGAAATCACCATGTGGTTGTCACTCCTGTCTAGGAAAACTAGTTCACACCAGCAGACCGTGAGTTTACACCAGGTTGTAATGGCCTGGTTGCTCTTTCATCACCCACGAGCATCTGGCTGAACTTTAAAAAGGAGCCTCCAGTGGTCAAATGCAGCTTGAACAAATGGGCACAGCAGAGGAGTGTGCTGGGGATACCAGTGTGGGTAAAGATGAGGGATGAGGTCAAGCGGTTTTGCTGTAGTCTGCTTTAAGGAAAATAGGAGGTAGAGTGGGAGAAAAGAGGAATTGCTTAGGGAGATACAAGGTTTCCCTAAAACATCCAGATCTTGGACCTTGGGATGACAGCAGACTTAGAGTTTGCAAGCCAGAAAGTGATCTGATTCAAAGCACCAGTTTCACCTCCTGCTTGGACTGCAGCAGAGTCAGAAATGCACCAATCTCCCTTGGTGAGAACCAAGATCACACTTGCTGAAGTTCAAGCTTCATCCCAAAAGACCCCCATCAGTAAAGGAGACACCCAGGAGTCAAAGTGCAAACCATCACCCATGGGTGTGAAGCAACACAGAGCATCCACTCCTGTCCCTAGCTGCAATTTCAGGGAGCTTCTGCAACTCCAGCTGCATCGATGCTCTTCACCCTTCCCAATTCATAGTGGGTACCACTGCTCCTTCATCCAAGGCAACAGCATCCAATGATCCACTGTGGGAAGGCAGGTTTGTCCCCCTCCATCCCGCACCTCCAGGCAGGAGGGATGGGAGGAACGTGGCCCGTTGGCTGAGAGAGAATAATTACAGGGAAGTGGCAGCTTTCCTTCTGCTTAACTTGCTTTGGAAGGAACAGTTGGGGGTACTACAGAAACTAATGTAAGGTAATGTAATCATTTACAGAAGATTTGTGGTAAATGAATGTTTGGCCTCTGTCCAAGCACACAGCCAGGGCTCATTACGCAGGAGGAGATGGCAGTGAAAGCTTTCCACGGCCACTGTTTGTCTTTCATTTCATCTCATGTCTGACCCCCCTGACCTCGGAGAAGACTTTGCTTTTGGCTGGCCGGATTTCAGCTGCGGGAAATGCCATTTCTAAACGACAGCACTGTACGCGCTCACCGTGCCGGACCTTCCGTGCTGTAACGAGCCCCGGCCTGTTCAAACCCCACCACTTGAAGGAAGAACACAGTATTTTGTTTTATTATGCCTTTTTTTTCCACATGAAACCAGCAGCGAGGGCCCTGGGACAGGGTAACTTAGCAACTCCACCGCAGGGATTAGGAAAATTGACTCCAGACCAAACTAAAACAGCAGAGTTTCCTGTTTTGAGCCACTCTGTACTATATTAAAATTATTTATGAAATGGGTAAGAAGGAGGGGAAGGATGGGGAGAGCTGGGGCTGCTGCTGGGGGGGATTTCATCCCACTATTGAGCTCACAGCAGAGACAAGCAGCGTGCTGGAGACCAGGATGCTGAGCTGGGTCTCAGCAACAGGACTATGGCTCATCTGCCCATGCAGAGCTTGGGTCAGCAGCTCTGCCCCTCCAACCTGGTTAGCAAGGCACTAGGAAGCACCCCAAACCTCCTGGCACTATTGTGCAGGGGCAGATTCTCATCATGGTGAAGGAGGAAAGATCTGATCGATCTGAGCTTCTGGGACAAAACAGATGAAGCTCACAAGCACACTGCAGTCAATGAACAAACCCATCCCTTCAATGTATCTGCTGATCTCTCAACTCCAGGCAAAGTTTGGAGGGCTGCAGTTAAAAGATGTTTTTTCCGTTTTTGTATTTAAAGGAGACAAACTTCAAGACAAACAGAGGATGCAAAGAAGCACAGTCCTGCATCCCTCAGACCCCTGCTCGGCCAGGGCAGAAGCACCGGCGTAGTTTTGGCACCACACTGAGGTCTGCTTTATATGGCAGCATTGAACAAGGGTCAGAGGAACTCAGACAGGAAGATTTTGAGGGAGATCTTGCTCTTACATTTTCTTTGGCTGTTTTCACTCTGGAGCCCAGAGATGTGCAAGGCAGTCCAATGTGCAAGATGTGCAGTTGTGTCCAGGGACCCCACTAGATATGGGGATGCTCTTGGCATCACCCCAGAGGTGTGGGCAGAAGGGCACACGTGCCCCTCATGCTTCCCTGTGGGAAGCAGTTCTCCTGCTCCTCCCATGGTCCCCCTGTGGTTCAGGCAGCTCCATTTTTTGGCACTTGCTTTTCTTGTATTGTTACAGCTTTCAAAGAGCTGCTTTTGTTTAAGGATTTTGGTAAATGGCATTAAGCAAAAATCATCGCTGGTTTCAAACCTCCACACTCTGCATCAGGGGAAAAAGGTCAACGAGACCCACAGGCAGCAAACAGCTTGCTTAAAGTCATCAGCAGGTTTAAAATAGCCTTGTCCCATGATTGCCCATGTCAGAGGCCTTGCTGTGAGCTCCTGGAGGCTCTTCAGGGCATCTAAAAGACATCTGCTGTGTTGTGAGTTGGGCTGAGGCTCCCCTTTCTTCTAGTGATGCACAGCCACCCCGAGAAGCCCCATAGCTAAAGACCCACAGATGAGGTATTAGCTAGAAAAGTGTTGTTTCACGTTGGCCAGCGTGGATTGAGGACCTGGATGGTGCAATGGGAGCCGACCTGATGATAGATTCCTGCTGGAGTGGTCGTGGGCTGCCCCTACACTAGGTGGGAATAAGCATAGCACTGTCCATGGACATGGATAATTTCTGTCCTTGAGGCTGGGTTGAAAGCACTACCATCATTCAGCACCTGAGAGAACACCTGAAAACTGCTTGGTTTTCCATTTAAGTAGGAAGATTTACTACTTAAAAGAGACATGCCTAAGATACGCAAGAAGGAAATTCAAAAGGCAGAGAAAAAGTACCTTGTCAGAGCCTGGCTCTCCTGCCATTTATCTTCTAGTCCTTAAGACATATTAAAATAGATTTAAAAGGACACTTTAAGTTTTGTCTCTTTAAGGAACACATTAGTGCTACATAGGCTTTTGTTTTAATTAAAATAGGTATTGAAATCCTCCATGAAGCTTCAGTGCAGTTGTTACAGACTGCAGTTTTCTTACATGCAGTGCAGCCAAAATATACTGTAGCTGTTATCTTGCAACAAGGCAGAAGTCTTATTAATTTAGTTCAATCAAATCAAAGCCGCTTTAATTTACAAAGCAATAAAATCTGCAAGCATCACTTTAGATCAAAGAACTAAAAACAGCCTAAACACAAGAGGAATGTTTATTTTGTATAATGGTCCATAACTGCATTTATGTGATTTAAAAGCTTTTTGAAGCATGTGATAATATTACATGCATATAGAATTGTGTCCTTGTTGTGGATCATTACTCCCCACAGAGACCAAAAAGCATTTGCTGTTCAACTCCTACCTAAAATATTTCCTTTTCTGGTTTGGTTTTTTTTTCCCCTTGCCTTAAATGGGATCTCTATGGTAATTTTTTTGCAGGGCTGTGATGCAAAATCATTTACTAACAGGGATGGGAATGCTCTATGGCATAAAGAAAACTCAGCCAGTTTTCCAGCTTTGGATGAAAGGATATTTGATGGCTTTCCAGCACTGAAAGATGCTTCACTCAAGGGGTTACAATGGCCTGGCACCTCTAGGAATCCAACCCCACCACAGCTGCTTGGAGGAGCCCAACACCAAGTAAAAAAGCAAGTTAGGATGCTCTGGAGCTAATTTCCTTCCTCCTCCTCCTGGTATCAGCCATATCTAGCTGAGGTTTCTGCACTATGCGGACACAATGTGATGGGAAGAGCAGGGTGGTCCATCCTGCTGGGATGGATTGAGATGTGTAGAAGATGCTCTGATCTCCTTGTGTTTGAAGGGTGTTTGATCTGGGTAGAAGCCCACTACAGTTACCAGATAAAGACTAGAAAGAGCCCTGTGCTTTCAGGTTTCAGCTGTGTGTCTGTAAATAATCTGGTGCAACAATGCCTGCTCTACTGTACTTTGGAAGGAATGAAAAGTATTTGCACGTTAACAAAGGGATTTAATGGATTGGAAAATGACTGTCGTTTTGAACATGAGGCTTTCCACTATATTTGAGAAATCACACAAAGTGCTGAAAAACTGGATGCTGTTTCTCACCTCCCCATTAAATCCTTCCAGATGTGGGGAGAATGAAATATCTGTGTAACTGAATAAGCCACCCCAGTGAAAGACCAGCTCTTTGCCAGCATTGTTTGTAATGTGAACATGTAATAGTGCAGATTTTGATAGATTTAGGAATATTTCTGCCAGAGGTTTTTTTTGGATGATGCTTTACACAAACATCACCAACGTTTGAGACTTCAGGTTTAAAAGAACCCATCCAAGCCCCGACCTAAACACATCTGGTTATCTGACTTTTCCTCGACTTCTTACTCAGGCCAGGCGATGGTGGCAAAACCACGGACTCTCAGGAAAAATAGTTGGAATACAGAACAGTGTTTAGGAAAAAAGGAAAATGAATACTGGGAAAAATCAATTGTAGTCGAATGATGGAAAACTACTGAAACCGCCACGGCTTTCTAAGAAATAACCCAGCTCAGCCTGAGTCCTCTGTGCTACCAACTTCCCCATCCAGACCCAGTGCTGGGCAAGCCCGTTCCCGGCAGCCATCCATGGGATTTGCAGCCGGAGCAGCCGGCTCGTGCCGCCCTCTCTTGCTGCCATCCATGCAGTGGAAAAGGCAATTAAGCTAACTGGATTTTTTAAGTTTTAGAGTCACTGTAAATAATATGGAGCATGAGTTATGCCATGAGGGCGACAGTAATTGCCGGCTTCTTCGCTTTTTATTGCCAACAGCACACTGGGAGCTGTTTTATTGGCCCATTTGACTGTAGAACAGCCCTGCTGGGGTACGTCTTGCCCTCCCTAAATCTGCCTTTGGGGCTCGGCTCTCCAGAGTGTCCCGCAGGCTCCGTTTACCTGGCTGTCATCGCTTCCCAACCCACCAGCACCAGGGATGATTTAAGCACTCTTCAGGCCACGAGCACTAACTGTATTTTCCATGGTAAGACCTGCAAACACTGTTGTTTGAGTGGAGATCTCTGGGTATTTTCATTCCAGTTCTTCCCATGTACTGACATCAAGTGCTGCTGCTGCCTAACATCCATGCCTGACTGCAATTAGTGCATCCTACAGGATTTCATCCAGCAAGAACCAAGGTGCCATTCATGGATCTGCTAAAAATCATCTGTGCTTCGAAGCCTGTGCCCATTCAAATTAAAATCTTTCATTCACTCCACCTGACTTGGCTCAGGAGTGAATGAAACCATCAGCACAATCCCTTTTCCCACTTATCCTGGTGTAAAATGGAGCAGTATCTCACCACTGCGCCTACGCACCATATACATCTGTTGTACCTACTTCCCTCTACCATGTGCCCATGTTTGCTCCAGAAAAAGCCCTTCTTCTCATGGTAGCCAGGATATAAATCATGGAAAGTGACACACAAAGTGGAAGTTTACAATGCACAACCCTCGTCCTGCTCTGCTACCTATTAGTAAAAAGCAGGAGCATTTCCTCCCTCCCTCTGCTTGTCCTTGAATCCATTACTTTTCTCGTTGCTGCTTAAGATGGCTTTATAAAGAAGAGGAAACTTCAATGGCAGCAGATGGCAGATAAGTAGGAATGGTAAATAGTTTTAATTACTGCATAATGTAAGTGAGACAATAAAGGGGAGAGAGTGGGAACAAGCTGCTGCCATGGCAGCCCTGGAACTGTTGCGGGACCCAATTTGTCTGGAAGGCAGCATGTGTTGCTTTGAGTCTTAGGAGGGCTTTAAAAGAGAATGCCGAAAAATATTAATTGCATGGCTCATCTGCCCATCCATCTTCACAAGCGAGTAACACGCTTCCTTAATTTCAGGGGAATCGTTTTCAAATGGGAATCATGCAAATGAGTATTTTAGCTATTCATTTGTTTTACTGCAAGCGCTTTGTGAGCAAATGGCCTACAGCTTGCAATGAATTAAAAGACACGGGCACTGGAGACCGATTTTTAATACAAAGTCTTGACACAGAGACGACCCCGACCGACAACACAGAAAATGTTGGCATAGCAACTTTGGGCATTTTCATGCAAATTGGCTCCTATATAGATGATACGAATGCAATGTTTTCCTTCAACTAATCATCATAAAATTAGTTTCACTATATTTAAATGCTTCTACTTAATGCATTATATCCATATGCATGAAATTGCCTCAGCTAATGCAGTACATAAAATGCCAAAGATACAATGAATAGCCAAATTGCAAACAGTTATGTTATCTCCCATAAAAACTCCTTTTTTCTTATTGAATGTGGGGGCCCCAAAGGCATCTATCACAAATTGCTATTAATGCACATACACACATAGGCGTGTGCACCCCCACACAAAACACCTACATTTAAGTAACATTAAGGTTGTTATGCAGTCTAATACAAGCCAAAACACCTAAATTCGAGCCGGAGTCTTTGCTTATTGTTGCCTTCATTGTATTTATATGTGTACTCATGATCATGCTACTTATTAGCTTCACAGGCGAGATGAACCTGATGTTCTATTGTTATATACCTGGTTTTCTAAACTCCAAAGAAATGACATTTTGCATGAAGCTACCCCCATGCAGGTCCCTGGGTCGCATTGTTCCTGTAATACTCAGGTCTGCTCAGAGGAGAGGGAGAAATTGCTGCTGCCACTTGGAATTTCCGTGGTTTTGATAACTTTATTCCAAATCCTGCTAGGAAAATGCACTTACTAGTTTTTGACCAGATTTACTTTTTGTTATATCTGGATAATAGTTGTCTGAAGGATAGGTTTGCCCTGCACGTGCCCTTGTTTAACACTTGCTCTTCAATTTGGGACAGGATCTCCCCAGTCTCTCTGCCTGCTCCCCACATTGAAAGCAAATTTCCCCGAGCATGACCTGACAGGAGAAAAATGACTCCATCTGCATTATAGGCGTGACCAAGCAATTTCTAAAGTCAATGAAATGGACTTTTTGGACCTTGACTGAACTCAGTCCAATGCTCAGATATGAAGGTCGGTGCAGTGCTCCCCTACAACATGTTTCTTGGCCTTGAATATAAATGACCCTGGGTTGCACAAACAAGCATGAGCTATTAGAACAGAGGCAAGAGGAATTCACATTTGCTTCCCAAGAGACTCTTAGATCACAGAATCCCAGACTGGTTTGTGTTGGATGGGACCTTAAAGCTGATCTAGTTCCAACCCCTGCCACGGGCAGGGACAGTTTCCACTAGAGCAGCTTGCTCCAAGCCCCTGTGTCCAACCTGGCCTTGAACACTGCCAGGGATGGGGCAGCCACAGCTTCTCTGGGCACCCTGTGCCAGCGCCTCAGCACCCTCACAGGGAAGAGCTTCTGCCTAATCTCTTGTGGAGGGTTCAATACACATTTTCAGTGTCAAGCAGGACAGACTACAAAAGTATTTTGAATGTCTAAAACACTAGGGACAATAAATCATTAAAGAAAACTTTACATCATGCTAAATGCTGTTGGGGGAGTTGTATATTCGGAAGCATTCAGCCATTCATCTCCTCCAGCTAAGAATCCAATGGGAAATGAATGGTGAAATCTTTATCTCAGCTTGTAGATGTTTCAGATGGTGCCTGTATCTCTAACTTCTGGGGGTGCAAATGTCACCATGGAAGGACCAAGTGGGATCATCACACCCAGGTAATAGTTTCTCATGAGTTCCACTGCTGAGAAGGAGATCTCAAAAGACTCCAGTATCTATACACAAGGGGTGCAATGTTGTGCATCCTCCTCATCCCAAAATATCTGATCAATGGTGCATTTTAATTCTGTGTATTTTGCCATAGTCCTTAGGGCCCAAATGCTCTTCCAGCAAGTACTGATTTTAATGGAATCAATTCTTCTAATGCTGTAAATACGGATAGTCCCAAGCAATCAGCAAGAGTAACCCCCAAATAGCTGCCTAGCTGCTTTTACATAACCTCAAATTGTTGAACAGCTCATCCGATTCTGATGTCCGACCCTGGAATTCCCTCTCTGTACATCTCCTCGGTGGTTTGGTACCACTTGCACAGAGATAAACCACCTTTACCGCATCACTCAAGGACTAATTGCAAGATGATTTAATTAAAGCATACCTCTCCTTCCCCCAAGTTAGCTGTATTTCATATTGCTCTAGTAGGAGTAATTTGCAGAAATTAAGCATTGCATGTCACTGAAATGGTACAGGTGCAATGGAAGAAAAAACGCCCTCATGCAGCAGCAGGCAGTGCCACCAGAGCTCACTGAAATCTCTGTAATGAGTCATTAATTCAGCAAATGCTGCACTTTGCAGCAAACAGTCAAATTATCCACAAAGAGGCTGTTTTTGAAACGTATAGGTTATTCAGAATTGCTCAATGAACACTTCATGCAAATGTATTTTAGCCCATTGGGCAAACTCTTTGCTTGGAATATTTGCTACATAAGTGCACAATTAGCCCCAAGAATTTATTACATCATCATATCTATGAGGCCAAAAGCAGGATAAGGAGAGGAAGTCAACACCAATAACGGGAGCTATGAGAGCTCTTGTAGAGAGCAGGAAGAGGCAGAGACCCAGGATAAGTCATCAAGTTTTGGCCAAAGAGTTGGCAAAGAGGTCAGGAAGAAATTACTTTATGGGTATAAAATCATTGTGGCTGCTGGGACCAGGGGTGCTTCTGGTCCCGACCTGTGAAAGCACATTTACACACTCACAGACATCTGTGCAGAACACATCCCCATTTACCATATATTAAACACTGCAACCAAGCCCCACAGGCGTCTGTGACGAAAACCTTGGGGGAAAGGGAGAAATGATTTCTTGTGGGGGCTGAGAACATCCCCACTTGCACCATCCCCTGCTGACAGCAGTGTCACAGGGGAAATAATCCCAACATTTACAGCTCTGCTTTCTACCAGGGCCAGCGATTTTTCAAGCTGTTAATTCGCTTCATCTCATGATTCACAAGTGCGTGCCTCCCAGATATTGGCAATCATAATTTTTATTACTAGTTATTGTAACAGTGAAGTCATATTTGTCTCCATTTCACCCTGGAGAGTCACGCAGCAGCAAATTAACATGGTAAGCAAAGCAAGATAGGCAGATGCTGACGGAATAACGCTATTGCTGCTCTCCAAAGGTGTCACTTCTAGATGGTGCTCACTGCAAGTCCTCCAAGGCTACAGTGTCACTGACGCACAGGGTCCATGCTGAACAGAGATGAGGACATGGGTGTGAGTTCAGTCTCAACCCACAGACCAGGAGAAAGCTGATGGGGCCGTGGGGCAGCAGGAGGATTTCCTGGCCCATATTTATCTCACACACCAGCACAGCGGGAGATCTGGCACTGACACTGCCCATCGCTGAAGCCTCTTCTTTGCTCTCATTGACATGCCACCAATTCCCTTCTCTTTTCCTCACATGTGATAATATGTATTTAAAAGCCATAAAATAAGACCCGAATTTTGCTGAAAGAAACAAACCAGCATTTCTTTTGGCTTGATATAAACCACGTTTTTGCCTGCAGATGTGCACAAGTAAAAGAGAGCTTGGCAGGCAGCTTTCAAAACGAAATTAAACCTTGATGCAAGCTACAAGACAGGCTTTTGTCTGTAATCCCACAAACACCTCCTGCGCAGGAGCAGGGTACCCAGTCCCACGTCCAGTCCCCTCTTTGCCTGCTCAAATTCCCTGCTCCACGTAGGCATTTCTGAGTATGGAGAGAACATGCTTATGTTCCCAAGCATTTGATGTATGGATTTAAGCACAGTTCACAACATCCATTTTGTAGGGTTTGGGAATGCGTTATTTTCCAGACTCTACTGTCTGTGGAGATGGATTGCATCAGATGGCAGTTAGCTCTGTATCCAGATAATTCACATCCTCATTTTAAGCAGACAAGGAATGACTCTTTAAAGGAAAATTTGACACAATCAGGGCCACTTTATATATTACCTCACAGGCCAAAGCCTTCCCTAGCTGGGGAAAACATACCCACTCTCAAGTGTGCTGGTCAGGCTCCTTCCAGCCCTAAGCATCCCATGGGATTTTGTCACTTATCAATTAATTGGCATCATCACTATGGAGGAGAAACCACACATCATGAGGGTTGAGCGAGGGAATGAGAGTCAGAACCCATGTGCTGGCTGGACCTTGTGGAGGTAGGCGATGCCAAAAAGGGTGGATACCCATCCCTGCTGTAGGGTACCTGACTGCTGTTGGATGCTTCAAGACACCTGAGATGGTTTCCTCCCTGGAAAGTTTCTTTCTCAATAGGCAAAAACAGGTAAAACACTAGGGAAAACTGAGCCAAGTCCCTTTCTCCCACTCCTCTGTGCTTGAAACAATCCAGCCCAGGTGAGGGGATCCGAGCAGCTCCCCGAGAGGCATCTCTGTCACTTAAGCTATAATTTGATATCTAGAAGTTCATTAATTTTCTTTTCTTTCCTCTCTCCCCTCCCCCAGATGGGGAGCACTTAAGCTTATCTTCAGCTAAATAACTCAGGTCATAAAAGGTAATACCATGGGTAGCAGAATGTAAACAAACACATTCTACCTCAATAAACATGCTAATTTCCAGCTATAATATTCACAAGTAAAATATCCATCACACAGACCCTATTTGGCGAAGGCAGCAGCCCTCATCAGTCAATGAAGTAGGCTCCTGCCAGTTCACTGCGGGAGGCAAATAGTACAACTTAACTCACTTGATGATGCCCTTGGGGGGAAAACATGAGCCTCATAAATGAGTCTGGAAATGTGATAAAAGGATAATCTTGCATAAATGAGTCTATATCATCATTACCTGCACAAACAGAAGAGCGTGGAGATTGTTTGAATGATGTGACCACATTTAATATAAATTAAGGCAGGGAGTAACCACGCACAGGGAGCGTTCGTGGTCGGACTCGTTCTGGTACATGCTGGGGATGGTGAAGCTTGGATGATCCCCTTGGTCTCCCCTTTGTCCCCCACTGCCATGCACAGCCCTCCAAGCCTGTGAGCACCCACTCTGTGGGGCTCAGCTGAGCCTGCTTGGGTGGGATGGCCAAAGATCCCAGGGAACTGAACCCACGGGGCCAGTGGCAAATCCAGCACTTCGCTCCTCCTGGCTCTCAGCCATACCTGGATGTGGCTTTATGTTCTGTTCCAACCACAGGATAAACAAATGACCTCCCAGAGTGACATTAGTAAATGGAAACAACCCAAAAGCACCTTGCTATGGTGCTGAAGCCCCTTAGAACAAGAGATGATACCCAATGGCTTTTGGCACAGCCAAAAATATGTAATACAGGGGGGCATGACTTCATCTCTCCTGCGTTTGCAAAGGCAACCCAGAGCTGCAGCACTTCCCACAGCACCCCGGGCTCTGCTGACAATCACACCCACCAGTTACTTTGCTTAAATGCCTAGAAGAATAGCCAAATACTATTTTTTCCAAAAGATGCAAAATCTTTCATTTCAGCTTTTCAAGCAAGAGCACTGATGTTGGGGAGCATCCACTTCAGCTAAGTTTAAAAACAGGCTGCTTGGATCTTTCTGTGCTGTAACACTTGCTAGATAACATCACTTTGGGAAGGCTTTGAGTCCTACTGGGTCAAACACTTGAATAAAGGCAAAAAGAGGCAAGGAGAGCTCAGTGCTCCTGCTCCCTCACTTAGCCTGGTCCATAGGACCTCGGTGCCTCAGTTTACCCAAATGAACTCACATGGGAACTATGAGGGTTTCATCTGCAAGCACAGCATTTGGAAGGATAAAGCCCAAAGCCTTCAGACTATAAAATCTGTAGTGCTTTATTTTACCCACCAAGTTAATCCCTTGGGTATCACAACCCATCCACACAGTGACAGTTTGCAGTGACCCCCCGGAGCTGCCAAACCCCTTTCACAAACACCAAGCACTCACTCGTCTTGTTTGGATCAGGCTCTTTGCAGTTTCAATGTGTCTTTCAAAACAAAATATACTGCAACTGATCCCTGGATCAACAACCACGCAGCTGATTTAAGCAGCATCTGAAATGCTTGTTGAAAAGGCACAATTAAAAACACGATTCTTAATTATTTCGACTATATACTGATCTTACGGTTCCATCTGTTGCTAACTGCTACACAGTGTGAACGAAAATCCTTGCTCACATCAGACCTGTCATATACCATCAGCCCGGGAAGCGTGTGCAGCTGTCACACAGGGATGGCAAAGAGGAGGTTTGATGCCTGGTTTGCAAGGTAAGGACCACTGTGATGTTCTGAGCTCTGCTGCTGCTGGGAGGTGCAGGGGACAACCCTGTACTCCCAGACAGACCCAAACCATGCCCTGCACCCACCCAGAGATGCAAACACAGGAGGATACACGCTGTCCCCTTTTTTCCTGCTGCCCAAAGCCCATGCTCAGGTTTAACCTGGCTGTTCCAGCTCAGCTTTGGTAACTGAACTCACCCAAGGACACACTTGCTCTGTTTTGGCTAATTCCCAGCCTGGGATAATGATGAACGTGGGTGATAGTGATATGATGATAGTGATGATAGATATTGAACGTATTGATGATGATAGATAGTGAACGTGATGATAGTGATGAACGTGTGTATACACGTATGTATTACCTGAAGCCACAGAGTTCAAAATACAGCAAAGAAGCCTGGAAAGCCCCTGAACTGCACAACAGAGGAGCGTGCCAGAGACGAAACGTCCTCTGTGCAGCATGTCATTGAACATACTCCATTTCCAACCTCAACATCTCAACTTCCTTTTGCCTGGTGGGATATTCCTATTACAATACCCTTGTACAAATATAGTGCAAAATACTGATTTGCATAATTTTGTTTCCAGCTGCAAATGCAGCCATTCTTGTTTGCAGCTACAATCCCCCTTTTAATTGCAGTGCTACATCTGAGAAACTCAGAGGTCCTTTGAAATGAGATGCTAGGATTAAATGAGCTTCTATTTACAGATGATTTACACCTTTCTCCTTAAGAAATCCATATCTGCACTTGGAAAAACCCATGACTGCTGAAGGACACCTCAGGTAGAGCCATCAGCTTGTCTCAGTTGAAGAACCTGAGACAATTTGGAGCAGCTGAGAAGCTTCACATAGTCAATGAGCAGCCACCGTGGTACTGGGAAATGCTGTGTGTTAATGCAAACTGAAGCCCCAAGGAAGCAGATGGAGCAGTTGCTTAGGGGTTAATTTTTTTGGTTAAGTGGCTATTTGTGCTCTTGGAAATAAAAAAGAATTCAATAAAACAGAGGAGCAGAAATCTTAGTTGCAAGTCTTGGCTGAGAAACAAGGTGCCTGCGCCAAGAAGTGACACATTTAAGCTGGTGTGTAATTTTGATGTACATGTTTAAAATATTTTCCTCTATTCTGTAAATTGAGTGTTTGAATGGGGTGGAGGGAGGGAAAGTACATTGTCATTATTGAAAACATACATTTCTAATCACGACAACTTCGGTCCGTAAAATATGTTGGCTGAAAGAGCTGTGTTAAATAATAGGGGGTGGAAAACATGACTCACAAGTGCTGTGGATGTATAGCATTGGGAAGGCAAAATGAAATGTTAACACCAGTCTCCTGAGGAGGTGGAGGCTTTGAAATGAAAGCCCAGCAGCTGGTGGAGCAGCACGGGCAGGGGCAGCCATGCGGGGTTAACCTGCTGGCCTGCAGAAGAGCTTTGGTTGCTACTGTTGATGCTTTGGTGACCCTGGTTGCATCTGCAGCAGTGGGATCCCTCCCCAAATATCAAAAGGACATGGAGCTGTTGGAGTGAGTCCAGAGGAGGCCATGAGGAAATGCTGTGAGGGCTGGAGCAGCTCTGCTCTGGAGCCAGGCTGAGAGAGCTGGGCTGGTTCAGCCTGGAGAAAAGAAGGCTTCTTAAGGGGAGACCTTAGAGCAGCTCCAGTGCCTAAAGGGGCTGCAGGAAACCTGGAGAGGGGCTTTGGACAAGGGCCTGTAGGGACAGGCCAAGGAGAATGGCTTGAACCTGTCAGAGGGGAGACTGAGATGAGCTCTTAGGCAGAAGCTCTCCCCTGTGAGGGTCCTGAGGCGCTGGCACAGGGTGCCCAGAGAAGCTGTGGTTGCCCCATCCCTGGCAGTGTTCAAGGCTAGGGGCTTGGAGCAACCTGCTCTTGTGGAAGGTGTCCCTGCCCATGGCAGGGGGTTGGGACCGGATCAGCTTTAAGGTCCCTTCTAACCCTAAGCACTTCTTGATTCTACTCCATCCACTCAGCACACATAGATCATGGTCATAGAATGAGGATGCCATCATAACACACACCCAAGGAAAGACGCTTGGTGAATGACCCGAGCAGAAAGAAACCATACAGACTCACCCCTTGCTATTAATTACTATATAATCATGCAAGCTGCACAGCCAGCCATCAGGGTGACATTCTTCTGAGTCACTCTTATAGAGCAGAAAATAAGGTTTTCACCTTGTAATTCCTCAAGACTCCCATGTCAGTGGTATTGGTACGGATGTTAACTCAAAGGCAGTTGGGACACCCCGATGGTGACCCGGCCGTGTGCCATTGTGGCCACTGCGGCCACTGCACAGTCCCTCCCAGGATGCTAATCACAATAGTGACAGAGCTGAGCCTTGCACCAAATCCAGAGTGATTTCAGTCAAGCACTGAGAAATCTTCTTACAATAAGTAACTGTTTGCAACACTGAGTCCTGCTGAAATGGGATTTAAAATGCTGTTCTGTCATCCTTTATGAATCTGCAGCGGCTTTTACCAGCCTTTTAATTCCTCACATCATGACCCAAAGCATGTGAAAGGGGAACTGCTCATTCTTTGTCCTGGGCATTACCCAGTGCTAATTCTCACTTGCTTAATCAGGGACATTTAGGCAGGGTGTTAGGTGCTGTTTCTTAATCGGGTCTTAGGGTAGACGGAGCTCTGGTTCGTGCACTTTGCAGATGATGGATTACTGCTACATCCTCCTCGGGCTCACCATGGGCTGCTGGAATGTGAGAGCTGAAGACAACGATCTGTCTTCATCACCCCTTTGTGTTTCAAGGGATTCTGTCACTTGCTGTTAATGGATCAAAAAGATTTGTCCAGCCCCTTCCCCTCTTTGAGGTTTGTGTTTGTGCCAATCCCAGTGATCCTGATGCTGAATTAAAGTGGGGAGACTGGTACAATGAAGAGCAATTCTGCAGCAAGCAGGTCAGCATTTACCATTGCATCTTCCCATTACAGACATACCCATGTGCCAGCCGTGCCCTACAGCTGCAGACACCTGGCCACCAAACTACATGTCTCTGTCCCTCTCAAACTCTCCCTGTACTTTGCCTTGGTTTCCCGGCAAGGCTGCATGCTTGCTTTTGCTGGGATATCAGTCCAGTTTGCTGGATTAAAGAAAAGAAAGATCAAGGGGAAATGTCATTTTTGCCAGCAGGACTTTCCAGCACTGACTGCAGTGGCTATACGGCCTGATAAATACCCAGCTTTCTAATCAATGCATTAGGAATCCAACCCTTCTCCTAGTATTCAATGTATATAAGCTTGTCTTTGCATCAGATATCCTTTTTGATTTCATTTTATGCTGAAGGATATTTATGTATTTTAAAAAAATGACCCTGTCTTACACCGTCTTCCATTTATGATGCCCTTTGAATGCCTGCAACTTCATCTAACCAGGTTCCACCATTACTTTTGGAGGGCCACAGGGTGCAGGTCTATGGTGTCTGATGTGACAGGATGGAGATTGCTATATCCAACCCAAACACACCATTTGGATCAGGATCCCAAGCTGAATTTTGCCACTTGGGCTCATCTCTAATTTTATTATTTCCGTTGAAATAAATTATGGACTTAATTGGAATTTCTGATTTGATCCATCTACTCCCCATGCTCCATAAGTATCCCTCAGCAGTTATTTTTCCCCTTGCCCATAGCTCATTATATTTTCCTGTCTTGGGATCTTTTTTTTTATAGCAATTTTATCCCATCTGCTTGGGAAAGTCCTTCAGGAAATGAAGCTATTTGGAGGCTCCGCTTCCTTCCCTGCTCTCAGGGATGAGGGCACGCTGGGATGAGGCAGATTCCCAAGCAAACACCTGCCCTCCCTCCTCCTCATGCACAGACACTATTAATTACCATATAAATGACTCTGTGCAAAGCCTCACCCCATTCTCACAAGCAGCCCAGGAAGCTGGTGCACTTCTCTTTGCAGCTGCATCTCCAAGTTTGCTCCATGCTTTAAGGCATGTGCTGATCTGTGCAGGGAAATTGTTACTTTGGGTACCTAAATATCAATTTTCTCACCCTGCTTTGTTCTAGGAGCCTCAACTCTCTACCTCAGTTACACTGAGCACTTCAGTTCTAAAATCCCATTTAATGGGTTTTATAAAAGACTTCCCTGTGCGTTAGGAAGCTGACAATACAAGGCAGAGGGTGGTAGTGTTAAAGAGGCCAACAGACAACACAGCCTTTAAAATAGCCTTAATTACCAGTTATCTCATTCATTCAAATCCCCTTTCTGTAGAGGTACCCCTGGGTCAGGGATGGACCCTGACCGTGCTCCTCTCTGCCACTGTGCACCAAACCCCACATGGCCACAGCTCAATGCATGTGTTCAGCAGGTTATAACACTAATAACTGTAAAAAGCACCACTTATTGCACTCAGAATATCTGACCTTCTTTGTTGCAGATCCTCCCTCATCTCATCACCTCATACCCCATCATCTCATCAAAACACTGGGTCCTCTGCCCATCTCAGACCTCCCCAGATCTGGCAAGAATTTAGAAAACGTGTCCATGGAGGCTTCAGCCTTAAATTTGACTCCCCAGAGCATCACTCCTGCTATTCCTTACGGCATTGGCATGGACCGTGACTAATGCTGTGTTCCATGTCCCCAGGCAACCTGCCTGGGTGCCCTGTACCTAGTGCACAACCCCATCAAGGAGATATTTGGAGCTGGAGTGGAGATTGTGTTCATCTTTTCTAGAGCGCCTCATCCCCCAAACACTTTGTTTTGGTTGGAACCTCTACTTTCTGCTATAACAACACTAATTGTCCCCCTTCAACCACCAGCAGCACCCAGGGCCAGCTAGAGGCAGTTTTTGGCTGAGCACATGTGTAACAGCTCAGGCTAGCCAGCAGATTTGCCTTGTACAAACTATTCATTACAGCCTATCGTGCATGTTTTACAGAGGCAAAATTCCAGCTGTCGTAGCTGAGAAGTGTAGGAACAGGTCGGGAGACTTTCCTTTTCACAAATACATTACAATAATGGAGATGAAGGAATTCCAGCAGACCCACACTTCTCAGTCTTTAATCTTGATGCAGAGCTCTTCTGGAGGCCTTCCTGGGTATCTGGTGTTTCTGTCATTTTTCTTAATGAAAAATTAGTGAGTATAAGGAATAACTTGTCAAAATATAGGGGAGCATTTCATGCATGACATATTTTCGCAGACGCTGGAACAGCAAGAGAAGCCAAAACAAATAGCGAGAAGTATTTTCATTGCCTAAAGTTGAATATGATTAGGATAAACTGCAGCCACATTTCTAGGAGAAATTTATGTGCTGGCAATAATCAGGCAATTTCAGCTCACAAACCACCGCCCCTTTTCCAAATGGAAATCAAATTAATTAGTACATTTTCCCCCCTCAGAACAATCTTTTACGCAAAGCTAATCCCCAGCCCCGCTCCACTTGGAGATTAAATGAGCTCCCTGATGCTGCTGTCGGCGGTTCTGGGCATCTCCCCCTTGGTCCTGGCTGCCATTTGCTCACTTCTCCTTTTTCCTGTGAACCAGACCACATTGTGGCTAAGCTTGACCTAGAAAGTACCAGTGTGGAGGGGTAGGAAGGGTTCCTTGACTCAGGAGGAGACAGGAAAAGCTGCTCCAAGCTACTTGAGCAGCTTTGAGCAGAAACCTTTGACCATTATCAGGTCTTCTTAAAGCATTTTACTCCTTGTCATTTACTCACAATAACTCAGATAGTCCCAGGCCCTACTAGGGAGTGGGGAAACTGAGGCAGAGGCATTTGCATCTCTCACATTGACTTAAAATCCCTGGGGCTACTCCTATAGTGAGTGCAGTACTGCTGCGCTGGCACCTTGCAATGCTCATTCCATGCTCTGGTGAGATGGGCAAGTCAGCTAGAACCTGATTCTGCAGCTGACAGAATCAAACCTGGCTGCTAAACCTCAGCCAGGTTCTTGCAGTCAGTAATTCATCTGAGAGGAAGAAATATGATGTAACCCTTCAACAAAAGCTGAGACCTTCAGGAAGCTCCAGCACGTGGCCAGCTTTAGCATCTGCACCATTGCTTTTGCAGCAATCATTTGATGGCCGTGCTCTGAAAAGCCCATATATAAACAAGTCCAAGGCTTTTAAAACTAAGGATCATTAGTGCTATTTTATGATAGCCCAACCTTATTGATTTTCCCACCCTATTACTCCCCTTCCGTGACCCCGAAGCATAAACAAGGAAATCATCATGGGGACTGTTCACAAGCCCTGATTGCCCAGTATGGGTCACATAATTGCTGTACCACCGTGGCTGCATGCTCATCATACAGGACTGAAAATGCTTATCAACAGGTTTCCTTTGCTAGTTCCAATCCCTCTATTAACATTTTCCCTTTCCAGTAGGGATGCTTTGGGCCTAAAGTAAGCTCCAGGGATGCTCCCTCCTTATCTCATGAAGAAAGATCCAACCATCCCTTCTCAACCAGCACTGGCTTCTCTTTGCATTTCCATGTGCTGCAGAGAAGGGTGTAGACCTCTCTGGGACCAGCACATTTAGATCCATCAGCATGAAGAGAAAATGGTAGGCCCTTTGCATTGATTTTCATGGAAATTAGAGGCACATGAACTCTTCCCAGCATGCCAAAGCTCCTGACAGCAACCAAGGCCCAGCTGCACACCCTTGTTAAGCCACGAATCATACAGGTAGGGTGCAATGGTCCCACCAGCTCCCCAGCATGGGCGTTTCAGTCCAGTGTTGCCAAAACTGCTGCTGAGTGATGAGCAGCTCTGACCCCTATTAATTAGTTTCTGATTAACTTCCTGTGCTTACAGAAACCTTCAAATCAGCACTGAATTAGATTACCAAGATTAGGTTTATTATTTTTTCTTGGGTTCTGCATTTATGGCTGACAGAGGAGCCTTTGTTTCAGACTGGAAGTGCTGCAGAGACATGAGGTATCACACACAAGCTCCTCCTACACCGGGTCCCACCGCAATCCATCATGCAGGACCTCACCAACACTTACAGGCACTTGCCTGGTCCTTTGATTCCCAGCTTGAAGGCTCTCCCAGTGCCCTTTTGAGTGGCACTTTTGCAGGTCAACAGCTGGCTCTGCCTATTGAAGCAAATGGTTTTGAACTCACTTTCTCTCTTAATTGTTATTTCTTGTTTCTTGGGACCAGGAGCATGCTGTGTAGATGAGCACAGCACAGTCCAGCTGATTGATGTCATTCTTTTTAAGTGTTGGGTGCTAGTTTAGTAACTAAGAATCCACCATGCTCATAAAATTTCAACACAGCCAAGCATGGTAGTGCCATCTGCTACTTGTTTGGCAAGACATCACTTTATAGCAGTCAGCAGCAGTGAGGTACCACACTCGGTTATTAACTCCAGCAGCGGCTGTTAAAAGGGCAGTTGGGGTTGGGGAGGGCAGAGCCCAAATGAGTTTCTCCCTCAGCCCTTGAAGGACATCACTTGGTCCCAATGGCTTTGGTGGTCATGGAGCTGCTTTCTAAACAGAGCATTTCTGCAGGGGGAACACAGGGCTGGAGTCAGGAGTAAGGGCTCAGGATAACACACCCAGACAGAAAGATTGATTGTAATTGTGTAAGATAGCCCTTAGCTCACCCATGATTATAATTACATTACATTGCTATTTAATGGTTTTCACATCATCTTTGACAGTAGGTTATTTTTGTAATCTTTATTTAAAATAAACTCCTCTCTTTTTTTTTGTCTCATTGCTGAAACCCTTCTCTGCTTCCTTTTTGCTCAGTGCATTAGGAAATCAGTTTGTCTTCATTATCCCCAGACTCCTGTATCATTTCATTATTACCACAAGATTAGAAAATAAGTAGCTCCCCCAAAAGGGCTTCTGGGTGAACAAACTTTCTGGTTAGAGCAAAATGAAGTGTAGCCTTTTCCCAATGCTGTCCACATGCCACAGCCTATCAGTTCCTAATGGTACTCTGTCAGAACAGCAAGAAAATTGGGGCTTGAAATATCCTTCCCTCCTCTTCAGCAGAGCCATTGCAGCAGGGGTTTTGAAGGGAGACCTGACTGCTTTCAGGGCAGAAACAAAATCCAGACCAACAAGTGGGAAACACAACTAATATTTCATCTCCAAAACTGTATTAATGGCTGGGTGCTGTAAACCATCACTGCTGGTGTACAGCAAACCAAAGGGATACACAGATCAACCTGAGCAGAGACACTGTGTTCCATCTATCCCTGGACCTCAGGACTTGGGTTTGGGCTAAAGCCCACCTCTAAATCCACCACTGGCCACAAATATGTTTATATCTGTCTAAACCAAAACAGGAGGCAAAAAACCTCTGTATGGATTCAGCAGTGGGAGCTGCTGAGCTGGAGGAGTTGAAGCATCCTCATGGGGTGCTGCATCCCCAGCAGCACTTGCTCAGCTGTACCATGTTGTCACCTGCTTTGGATCAGACTTGTCTCTCAGACAAATGAGTACTTACGGTCCAAGGGTTTTAGCCCCTAATTCCTATTTAAAAAGTTAGACTTGACTACTGATTTTCTTTTAAAAACTTGCAAAAAACTATTTTGAGTGACTCCCTGCTATGACCACACAGTTGAGTATTTCTGCAATGAGCATGTAATGCTTGACAGGGTTGAATATCACAAGCAGCTTCTGAAAACAAGACCTAAGTACCTGACTCCTCAACCCCCAAACTCAACTGAAGAAAACTAACAGTGCATTCAGCAGCCTCTGGGGTGGATTATCTGAGTTAAGCACTGTCTGTGGCTACCCAAAACCCACAGCAAACGCTTGGGTCAGAGCAGGCAGTGCTGGGAGGAACAGCCAACTTCCCTCACCAGAACAAGGTTTCCATGGTGGAAGCTTTTCCCCCCCTGTGGCTAACAAAAGAAGTCAGTAGGAAGGGCTTGCAACTGGGATCTTGTGGCTGGGGTATTTTACACCTGGAGAAAAGGCGGTGCAGTGATGCTCAGCTCATCCAGAGCTCTCACATCCCAAATCCCCATGGTGAAATCCCCATGGGATTGCTCCAGCAGGAGGGTGATGTGCAGGACTGCAGAGGGGACCAAATCCACCCCCTCCGACATGGCGGAAGTTACATAATGAAGTCCTGTGACCTGGCCCTCTCCCTTATTGTCCCACATAAACCGCTCTTGTGTTGTTTAAACACTCTGCTGTCAAAACCTGATGGTTCTGGGACAGAAATGACCTCGCAGAGACACACGGCTGGAAAACTCAGCTCGGGCAACTTGTGTAATTAACGGTCCTGTTCCCAGAGACAGACAATGATGAATCTCTGTGTGCCGGGCACAGTGGGCAGGCCTAATGCAGCAAACCCAGTCACACTTGTCACCCACACTTCGAGCTGTATCAACAAGCTGGCTGGCCTAATGAGCCCAGCTTCAACAGAAAATGACCTCATATGGGGCAGGACCCCGGCCCTGAATTTGCTCTTTGTTGTTGCAGCCACCTCCCTCCGACACGGCGGACTCACAGCGTAATCCCCTGGTATCCCCTTGCTCTTATGTGTATTTTATATCGATGAGAAATAGGCTTTGTTTGTGTAGCTCCGGGCATGTTTAAATTGCTGGGCTACTCTATGAACAGTTTATCCAGCCAGATGGAAAAACCAGCGTTTCCACCAGTATGGAAATGTGCAGGACACACGCACCTCTTTCTTTTCAAGCTAATGATTAATTTATCACTTCTTAAGGGGTTTTTTTCCCCCTAAATGTGATGGAGTAATCAGCAGGGCTTTTTCCTAACTAAACCCCACTGACATTTCTCTTTGCACACTTACCAAGAAGAACTTAGCAGAGAAATACCTGAGATACCAACTGAAGGCATGGAAAAAAATTATTAACCTGGAAGGAGGAAGGCCCTTAAATATTTCTAAACTCTGTTTTCATTCCAGGATGCTTGTCAAACCATAAGCACTGGCAAAAAGTAACAAGAGACCTGCTTAGAACTGAGAAGAGCAGCCCTGAGCCACCATGCTATGCATTTGCCTGATGCACCTATACTTTATTGCTCCTCACCTCAGCTAGATTTGTCTCTCAGCTTCTCTGGTAGGTCTAAAACATTCCCTCTTATCAATGTTACATCTGACATCTCAATCCACATCATGAGCAAATCTACCATGAAACGATACAGGAGAGAGAAGAAGGCAGGGAAGGAGCCATATGGCTTTGCATCCACCAGTGAAACCCAAATGCAGCCACAACCCTCTCTACATAAAGTAATATGTTAAACAATGGCAAATGAACTGATGTGGGCTCAATTTTAGGTGGGATTTACCATGTGTTTGCCCCTTTTCTCCAAGTTCTGGGAGGCCGACACAGACCCGCAGCCCCTATAGTGGACCACAGCTTAAGAGCTACTAACTCAGGAGATGGAACATGCTCACCCCAACCAAAGCAATACAAATTGCAGGTCAAGCCAGATATAAGTCATGGCAGATTAAAAAAGCCCCACTGTTACTTAAGATGGGTTAATATGAGCTGTATACTCAGTAAGGAAAGAAAGGATCCTGTACTTATGACCCTGAGCCCTTCTCTACACAGAGCCTCAGGAGAGGAGCAGCTACAGGTTTATGATTGGAAACCCCAAAATATTTCTCTCTGAGGCATGACAAGAACCAGGTCCCTTGGGAACTTGTGGTTCAACACTAGTTCACTGAAACAGATAAGCCTCCATGTAATATGTGGTTCAAGTGATTAACATCTGACATAACTGTGCTGGGTTGGAAGGTGTCCGATCTGCAAACAAAGCATGCGGTTTGTGTTCTGTGTCAATGTGGCACTTGGACGTTTGTCTCTTCACTGTGTGTTGTTGCACATGCTTGGCACGACGCATCTGAGCTGCAGAAAACCCACTGTCACTGCTGGGTCACCTGTCGTACACTTCTTTTAGCCTACTGACTTTGTGTCATGAAAGTCATTAGGGTAATATGAAAGATAAGGTTTCAGTCAATGTTTTTGTCCTCAGATCTAATGAAAACACAGTGGTGTTACATATATAGCTCCAGAAACCACAGTCTCAAATTCTATATGCCCTGGAGAGACCTTATCTGCAACCCAGGAAGCAAAGATAAAGATCACATTTAGGTATTAACTTCCTCTTGTGCAGGGTCTCTCGCTGCTGTTGAGTTTTCTGCTCAGCCCAAGGATGCTGGTGCTCTGTGGCCATGGGGTTATCACACCAAAAGGAGATATTTGGAGGCTGCAGTGGCTCTACCATCAGACATCATGGCAAAACCCTGGGTATGTCCTACTAGATTTGTCAGTGAGACCTCCCAGCCACCACTGCTGTCTTTAAGGAGTTATGACTTCCATGCAAATACATCCATAGAGAGAAAAAAAACGCTCTGGTAAGGGAGCCATCATCCGAGAGCTAACCCTGGACCAAATCTGGCTGCAGCTACAATGCTTACAGGTCATTCACCCCCACCTGAGCTCTCCTCTTCCTCACACATGCTTGTCACCAAGCATCATCCTGCCTGCAGGTTGAGCAGTGCCCAACAGCTCCACTTTGCTTTTCACTTCTAAATTTAACACCCCTGCAGGTTACTTAAGGTAATATTCCCATGTAGGCAGGGATTTACTTAATACTGCTCCTACTGTTAAAATGCACAGATATTTATTTATCTTCCAGTAGCATCAAGGAGAGGAAAACTCAGAGGCACAGAGCAAGTTAAATCTTTTTTGCTGGAAGCAAAAGGGAATAGAAAGGAATTGAATTCATACCGCAGAACAGCAGGATGGGCTTACATCCACCCACACTAGCATACATGGAAAGGGCATCCTCACAGAAACCCTTTGTCATTCTGTGACCTCCTGTAGGTTTTGGAGTGATATTACCTAGAGTCACCCAGAGACAACTCCGCTGCCTGTGTAAATCATAGGATCATTTACTTTGGAAAAGAACCACCAAGTACAACCATAAACCCAGCACTGCCAAGTCTACCACTAAACCATGTCCCTGAACACCACATCTACATGTCTGTCAAATCCCTCTAGGGATGGTGACTCCTCCGCTTCCCTGGGCAGCCTGTTCCAATGCTTGACAACCTCTTCCATGAAGAAGTTTTTCCTAATATCCAATCTGAACCTCCCTTAGCACAACTTAAAACCATTTCTTCCCATCCTAAATCACTGTTTCAACCATGAACTTCCTTTCTTTTTAGTGTGAACCAGAAGACATCCAGACAAATTCTGCGTAAGAGGAGAGTGAAGCAAAGCCACTCATGGTTTAACTCCAGATATATGAACATATAGTACATGTGTGCAGAGCAAGAGAGAACAGCCCAAGGGCTGGGTGCCTCTTCCCAGCCACTGCAGAGCTCCCCAAAGTGCCATGATAAGCCTGAGAACCCCCAAGGACCTTGTTGCTGTTTACAGAAGTCTTTCTTACCCAAGAATCCACCAGACGAAGAACACACGAGTGCTCCCAAGTCTGCTGCTCACACACATCCTCCTCTCTATCCCTTGGCATGGTTTATAACCCAACATCAAGAACTGCCCATTAAAATCCCTGTGTGCTCAGTGCAGCCCAGCAGCACAGAGCTGCACTGAGGAGAAACCACAGGCAGCATCGAGACTTCAGGTGGTACCAAGGCACCTCCTGAAGGCAAGTCAACAAGCTCAATGCTGCTTTTCATTAAATACATGTAATTAAAAGATACATGTCTGACAACTGCCCCTGTTCCCTAAGCCTGGGGAGCATCCAGGGCAGTTGTGGACTCAGCAGACCCCTGCCATGTGGGTGGATTGGGTCACTGGTTTCATGCTGGTTTTACCTACAAGGGTCCATTAAGCAAACAAGACTTCGACTGAATTTTGCTTATGGGCTCCATGAGGCTTGGAGCCCTCTGGACTTGGCTCCAAGACTGCCCAGGACTGGTTCGAGTGCATCCCTGGCTCACACCTTCCAGCTGCACTGCCTCAATATTTCCCCTTACAACTCATACCTGGAGGCTCCTTGGCAGCACTGGAGCTGAAATAAACCTCATACTCTTTTTTCCCCTTGGCTGCAAACTGGAAGCAATCACAGCTGCTGCCATCACCCATTACCAAGATCCCAAACAGCTGGACCCACGGATCAGCTCCTCCAGCTCGCACAGAGCCCCATGCCGAGAAGGCCACAGGGGATGGAGCAGTTTTCACTGTTCACCTGCCACACAGCGAGGCTGTCAAGGCGGGGAAAAATGAGGATTTGCATCTTGGCTGGGGCCTTCCCACTGTCACTTGGTTTGGCTTTCGAGTTCGACAGCTTCTTGTATTTCCACGAGCTTGGCATGGCTCGTGCTGTGACCTGATCTACAGCTCCGCAGGAACAAAGACAGGGTTCGCAGGCTCGCCATGCATGCTCTCCATCACCCCTTAAAAACCAACAGGGCCTTTTCCCAGTGCATTACACTGTTTCACAAGGGATCATGATACGATATCAGCTTGTCAGCAAGTGAAAGCTCTAATACAATACATCTAAACATCCAAATTCAACTATGCGAAGCTTTCTTAAAGGCCTTTGATTTGCAGGAGAGATGTGTTACAGCTGAAACCTGAAGGTTGCTGAGTGCAGCAGGATGAAAACACAGGATTCCCATGCGGTAGCATGAAACTGCTGTACAAGGCTGGCTTGAAAGGGTTGCAGAAAGGTTTCCTGTGTGAAGGAAGAGGCTTTGTGCCCTGCCAGCTTCATCCCCAGATGCACAAACCAGAGAGATCAGGGTGAGAAACCATAAGCAAATATTTCAAATGATACTTTTTGCTGGCAAGTTTTGACACAGTATGTAAAACCAAGGCTGTGTATTAGGAGAGATGCTGTTTTCCCATGCTGGGCTGGTACCCACAGAATTGAGTCAGGAGAAAGCAGCAGCAGGCTGCATCCCATTTCCTTCCAATCCCTGTACCCGTGATTTAACAATCATGTGGCACAATGGCTGTGTTTCCTTCAATACATATTGTTCAGCTCAAAGTCAATGCATCTGTTACTTTACTGTGCTATCTCTTTGCATTCATAATAATTATGGCATAGAAATCTAGGGACAACTTAAAACACGTTTTTCCATGGTCAGCGGCACTGGTGTAGCAGGGCTTCCTATGCCTCCCTGCCATCCTAAGGGATTCCTTGGTGCAGGATGGATTTCCTTCTGTTGGAGCTCTGAGGTGGCCCCAACATCTACTTTCACTCTGCATCCAGAAACCTCACGCACCTCCAGACCCAGACTCTCTGGCAAATTTGCTTTCAAGCAGCCATAGGTTCAGAAGTCACCCGGGAGGCTCTACAGACACGTGTGGTTGCAAATTGTCCATTTCCTTGGGATAAAGGGCTTAAAGAAAAACCTCAATATTCCTTTTGCATCTGCTCATGAGCTGCATTGAGGTGTGGGACAGCAGGGCTCGTAGTGGATGTACTGATGCCCAAGGGGGCTGTACGGAGGTGCTACTGGCTTCTGCCCCGTTCCTTCTCCGTGACCTTTGGGAGGAAGCAATGGCAAGGAGTGAATATGGGTTTCAGTTGGGCGGCCACAATGTTTTAGGATTGGGATGTTTGGTGCCAAAATCAGAGGGATGTTGCTTCTAAGCCATGTATATACTTTGGAAAAAAGCAATTGCTAGAGTTCGTGTGTGTTGCTGAACCTTTATCCTTTAAAGCAAAACATCACTATGTATGTAATCAGAAGTTCAGAGCAGTGAAGCTGAGCTGAAAGCTTTCCTGTCATCCATAGAGGCAACTGGAGCGAGCACATCATCACATCCCATGTGGGAGAGGCCACCGATGCAGCTACGACAGGACTGTTTCCTGAGAGATAAAGAAATAACAACCCAGATGCACTCACATTATTGTTAATTAGCACTTCCAGAGCCAAATGTGGGGCTCATGTCAGCTTAATCCATTGGGACTGTGATTAGAGCATGACTCTTTAGCTGGAAATCTTTCCTTTGAATAACTTTTTATACCACATTCTTCACTCTTCCTTTCTTAAAAGCAATACAAAGGCAGTGGGGGAATTCCCAACACACTGGAGATAATGCTCGTTCACAAAAGCATCAGGAGAAAATGCATTTCTTCAGCCAAGCACCCAAAGGTGTTGTTGGCAGCACAGCCTGAGCCTTCTCTCATGTCACACCACTGCTGCATCACCCGGTGACCTCGCTCATTTCATCAAGGCACAGAGCACCTTCCATGTGATGAGATGAACCAGTGAAAAGAGACGGGGTAGGTCTGGCACTGGGCCTGGCCAATGAGAATTACCTGAATATTTAACTAGAAACTGGAATATTCAGGCAGTGAAGCCCTTTCTGTGTTCAAGAGCTAGTTAAGCAGTCTTGGAACCAGCAAAACTGTTGGGTCTTTGCCAGGGCCCGCTCGGGTGCAAAATCTCTCGGCATTTTGCCCAATAATTTTCACAGTAGCAAGGGAGGACTTTGGGTGATGGAAAATGTCAGAGGTCCCTGTGAGCACGGGGACCTGGAGCATGGGCATGGGCACCTGGAGCCCCACTGAACTCGGTTTGTGTAAGCAAGCCGAGCAAGCCATGGAAAAGAGTGAGTGAAAGATACACTGAGCTATAAAACCAAAAGCACAAGGAATTTAACTTGTAATAGCCTGATAATGATTCAGTGTTTGCTGATTCTCCATCCTTGCCTTACAGGGGAAGTCCCATGTTGTGCAGGAGAAAATGATAGCAAGTGAAGAAACATTACATGGAGGATTTCATGAAGAACTTTTGGACAACCAGACCCTTTATTCATGGGATCCTGGATGCAGAGGCACTGCAAAGGGCTGGCATGCCTGGGAAAGGGAACGGGTTGTTCCCATCAGGCAGCCAGAGGGTTAAAGCGGGAGAAGGTCTTTGAAGAAAAACTGCTGATGGGCTTGAAGGAATCCTTTGAGGACAGAAACCAGTTCCTATAAAAATGTTTTTCAATATATTTTACAGACTGGGCCCGTTTATACGAGTACCAAAACTGCCGTGCAGGATGAAAGCCACTGTCTAGCTGGTCCAGCATCCTGTCTCCGAGAGCAGCCAGCACCGGATGCTTCGGAGGAAGGTATAAAAACAATGGAGTAGTCAGACACGGGATAATCCAGCCTCTTTCATCCAGACCTCTAAGAAAGATTAGTTTATATCCAGCAACCCAAGATTAAATGTACTTTAACAGTCTGCCTGGTTTTCTTTACTGACAGATCCCTCTATTCCTGCCGTGGCATTTTCCATTTCTATTCCAGAGCAGTGAATCAGGGTCACAAAGTAACGATTCACTGTTTGATTTTGGGGGAAGCCTGGTAGTTTTGGTGCAAAGGGTGGAAGAACTGTTTGCTTGCAGGAGTCTGATGGGTGACACTGTGGGCTTTAACCAGGATAAAAATAGGAACCAATTACTTTCCAAAGAGAAAAATAAACTGCTAAGTTTCCACTGACTTGGAGTTGCAAAAATGCATCTCAGATTCTGGAGCACTTGGTAAAATATTGTGGTTTAGGCTTGGTAAATAGCAGAGAGCATTAGTTTAGAAATAGCAATGTAAATACACAGCTTAATGGGATGGTTTGTTTCAGGTTCTTTTTTGGGTTATAGACTCATCAACCTGTTTCAGCTTATGTGCAGCTCGCGTTTCAGTTTAAAGGGAAACCTATAGCTGGCCATGCACCTTTAATCTGCCACCCAAAACAGAGATCAACTGCTCCATATCAAAAAGATAGATTATACCACATCATACACGTCAACAGCTCAATGTCCACATGGCATTCCTTAGGTGTCAGCATTGGGATCAGCACTGTTTAACATCTTTATCAGCAACATGGACCATGGGACTGAGTGCACCCTCAGCAAGTTTGCCAGCAACACCAGTTTCAAAACTGAATGATCCTTCAACAGATGGTGGACAATGCACAGCACTTCCAAGCAAAGCTGAGTTAAAAAGTTGTTGTCAAAACTCTTGGGCCTTGGGCATCGTCAGTGACGCCCACCTTGAGCATGTCCATCTGCTATCTACAGCTTCAGAGACCTGCCTAGTGCCATGCACTTCTCTTTGTCATCTGCTGCAAGCTCCACATCATCACAACCTTTCCTCCATGCTGAGCTGCAGACCAGGAGAGCCAACTGGAGAAATCCCCATGGTTGTGCAGAGCAGTTAGATATAGATTGTGGATTCTCCTATCTCAGCACACGTCCAAAGCAAATCTGAGAGGTGCTGAGATGCTGCAATGGTCCCATAGGGTGTGTGCCTGGGGGAAAGAGACATTTAGAGCAGGGCAGCTCTTTGCCACTGTTGGGCATTGGGTTGTGGCCCATGTCACTGGTGGGACATGGAGCAGGCAGCCACCACCACATTTTGACACACGTACCTGTCTCTTTTTTTTGAGCCATCCAAGGCACATCACTGAGACTGAGCAGAGACATAAAACTAGATACAGAGTGCACAGTTATGGTGCAAAACCCCAAATGCTGCATCTGACACAGGAAATGAAGCTTTTTGCATAGAGGACCCACCAACAGCACTGTCCACAGGAGTGGGTTTCACCAGCATCGTAGGCACTCATCTCACCACGATGCTCTCAGCACACAAACCCTGCTGGTCCTCCAGCTCCAGCTCTGCTTTGCCACTAGATGGCACAGGTCATTGAGAAATGCTTTATTTTATCAATATTCAGTCTAATCCCAGAGTCAGATCCCAGCAGCAGCCTGAGCCCTTGTTCCAGTGCTGGCTGCAGACACCTACAAACAGGGAAAGGGGGGAACAATGCCCTTGTTCAGCCAGAGGATGGATGGGTCAGAAACATGCCTGGTGCCTGCACACCTCTGGTTCAATACCTTCCCCATCCTGCTATCTTACTTCCAGTAATGGCACTTTATATCTTGCCAGCTAATGAAATATCCCTGTAAAGCTGCCAGCCAATAAACCCTGGCTCATATATTACATAGCTCTCCTACAATTATTTTTCATGGTGTAAGAAAACAAATTAACAGGTAAGTACCAACTGGTTCATTTTTTTCCACTATTAATTCTACAGATTCCAGATTTCACATACAGGAATTAGACCCAGGGCTCAGCATTAGCCTCCTGCGTGTCCAGATCCCACCTGAGTCAATACCTGTTGATAGTAAAGGGGAGCAGAATTGAAGTCCTTTGACTCTAACAGAACCGGGATATACAGATGGTACCTATATAAACCGAGCCTAGATAACAGCATTTCTTTGCTATCAGTCTGGATATCAAAGCAAACTCCCCCTTGTTCCCAGCTCCCAGAAACCTTCTCAGGATCAGTTTTTGCCAGCAGGAACGTTTGTGGAGAGTGAATTTCAAAGCCACATGGATTTGTGGAAAATTAATTTCAAAGCACATGCCTGAGCCCTCACAAGCATCCAAGTGTTCATTTGACCAGCGACTAGAGCTGCTTCCACACAGCTCATCTGGTCAGTCCCATTCAGCTGAACACTTAACTGCTCCCTGAAACACTTCTTGGAGCTTCAGACATGCACCATACACTTACTTCACACTGAACGCTCATTATATACTGCGGACAGTAATCACCAGGATGGTGAAGAAAGGTTGAATTAACTTCACAAGACAACTACCTGCTCATTTCCAGGCATTGTACCCCTGCGCTTCCACCAAATTCAGAGTCTGAAGGGGAAGATGCTACTCTCAAACACACAAGAGCAGTTGATGACACGTCTGAGTGTTGCTGATGTTATACGTTTGAACCTTGTGAAAACTGCCATAGGAAAAACAGTTTTCTGCTCAATGTGGAAAGAAAGCAAAAAGGAAAAATAAAAAGGAGTTGATGTTACAGCCCTGGGCCAGGCAAATGGAAAAGGAGATCATTAAACCTGGGAATACTTCTGTGAAACTGAGTCTGTCACTTTGATAAATACAAATCCATGCAACACACAAGCACCAGTAGCTTTCCTTGAGCAGGAAGGTTTATAAATCCCTGACAAGCAGGGAGTCTGCCTAAGGATGGGGAGCAAGTGAACATCCCTGGCCACCTTGGAGAAGAGGAACCCAGGGCCAAGCCTGAGCCCCTGATCTGTCTCGGGAGCAGATGCTTTGCAGTGCAAAAGCAGCCACCCTGTGCATTACTTCCCTGGGGACAAGCTCCTGGTTTTATTCTGTGCTGCCACTGATTTATTTTTGGCCTTTTTTCCCTTTCTCCATAAACACAGCCATTTCTCAAATATTAGCCTCTATTTGCCAGTTTTTCTTTACAGGAATGAAGAAAAATGTGCATTTTGTGTGATTTCTGACCAGCAAAGTGTTGTGCCAGGACACGGTGCCTCTCCCACCCACTACATCCTCCCTGCAGTTGCCTTCCCAGGATCAGGTCTGTTACACAAGAACACAATTCACTGTCCCATCCAGCCCATCCCTTTCATGTCCTCTTCCCTCAAGCTCCAGCTTAGCCTTTGACCAAAGCCCTCTGGACAGAAGGAGCTCTCTGGACCTCACAGAGACCTTTCTACATGGTGCAGCCCAGCCTGCAATGATCTTAGCAGAGCATCTTCCCCATCTGAATTAAGAGCATTCTCTGAACCCTGACATGGTGCAAATACCCAGGTTCAGCCCCACAACTGGCTGCTGCTCAGACTACCTGGTCTCAGGAGACCACATTTTAGCTGTGACCACCAGGAGCACTTGCTAACAGGAGAGCCCACAGTGCCCTCTTACGCCCAGCAACTCAACGTTGACTTGTGAAATCAAAGCAACTCTCCAAACCATTCTCTCTCACACATGCACCCAGAGCAGTGCTAGCTCTTCAAATGACCTTGCATTTAAAGGCAGCTTCCATGCAGATGTATCCACAGTTACTCATGCATAACATTAAGGAGCACAAAAATTGGCTCATTTGAGCACAATAAACAAACCCTGAGTAATGTAAATTCCTTATAAATCTGCTATTCAGCTCCATTTAAATCAATAAAAACTCAAAATGATGCAGCTAAAAAAATAGACTGTCCATCAATGCTGAAGCCCAGTCACCCATCACTGAACTTTGAATTGGGTTCTGAGAGCTCCTGTACCAAATAATTCTGGTACACATTGCAAATCAACACACTTGATGAATTGTACTTGCACTTTCTAGTGTTTGCAGGGCAAAGGAGATCTGAGCAAACAAAACTGGAGGGGTCATCCTGATGCTCTGGTTTCTACTTTGAGGTGATGAAACATCACACCATGGGACTGATGGGCTAGGTAAATGCAAGACACCTCCATCACTTGGCTTAGGGTGCCAATACAGCCAAGCAGAGGTTTGAGGACTCTCTAAGCTTTGGAAAGCTTGGAGAGGTACAGCCCAAAGACTCAGTCTTTGCTTTGCTACTTGTACTAATATTTATAAAGATAAGAGCTCAATAAGCATAAAATAAGTATGAAAAGGTCATTTGCAATATGGGAAGTGTGTGACTGCATAAAGAGATCTTCATACAATGGCAAATTGCTTTTTCTCATTGTCAAAACAGGCCTGAATTGCAAATATCTCTAGCAAATCTAATCCCCACTTAGCACTAGAAGACAAATCCACTCAGCTATAAAGCCAAACCAGAGACATTTATTTTCATTTCAGCTTGAATGCTCTCGGATACTCCAGTTTGTTAGAACCCAGTTAGCAAATTACTGGCACTGGAAAGAAACACTAACACAGCTACAGACCCTGCATCTTCTGTAACCTTGACTGCAAGCAACGTTCATGGAGTAGAGGTCTGTGAACTCTTCACAATTAAATGTAAGGAAAAAGCTGTAAGTAGTCACCTACTACAGACCTCAGGGTGGGTTTTTGCAGGTATCTTCCATCAACCTGATTTTTCCTCTTCCTACACATCTTCAAAACACCTTCAGTGGGATGCCCTGAGCTGGATGCTGGCAGGAGGGTCAGCACAGTGCCTTGGTGCATGAAACAATTAATTATACCAACTCTTGCTGTGCTGACTATTATGGTGGTGTAATTTTTTCACCCAAAAAGACTCCTTTGAGTGGATGCTGGGGCTGAGAGTCAGCCTGGGGCTGAGAAGCAGCACTCAAACGCAGAGGGCTGAATAAACACACAGCAAAGGGCAAGCATGTTTCTCATGGGGTAGCTCTTATTTCACCAGCCTCTCCAGCAACATCTCCACAGCAATGTAATTACACAGACAGCAAATGCATGGAATGAAAAAATCAAAGAACGGAGGATTACACATGACAGATCATCAGAAGCTTGGAATTGCCATTAGCAAGAAGGGCAAAAGCTTCATTAGAAATACACTTTTTTGACTCACAAATTAATTTCTGTTGTCTGAAAGGAATGTATTGGTGAACCATAGAAGCAATCATCACATGTACGGCATCACATCACATCCGTTACCAGTGTCCTCAATGCTGCACTACAGCAGCACTACTCCTCTGCAGATTTAAAGGCTGTGGCTGAACAACCGCCCACAGTGTTCAGATTTTATTGGTTTTAATTAATGATGCCAAATAGTTGCACATTTTAAACCAAGTTAAGAAGCAGAAAGGACACAGTCTGGGACACACACAGGGACTCTCGAGGGAAAGGACAACTCTTGTCTGCACAAGCACCAAGCATGGGAGATGCTGGTACATCAGTTATCAGCACACAAAAGCCTCACCTCAACCCCCTAGGACCTCAGTGACCATAAACACCCACATCTCAACCACCACAAGGAGAAACTGAGGCACATGAAAGCAAAGTGATGCCCTCCAGGTCCCTCAAGCCGAAAAGGAAGATGAACCCCAGCTCACTGACCAGCCCCAGTGCCCTCCCCGCAGCCAACCTCTAATTGTTTAGAGGCTTAATAAGTTGTAACTTAAAACTAGTTTATGGCTGTACACAGAAGAAGAAAAAAAGTCCTGTCGTAAAGTATTTATTACACTTCCTTTGGAAATGATGACAGTCCTCCAGTGAATGTTTTTATTGTTATTCATCATCTTTCGAAAGGGTTAGACAGCTCTGAAATACAGCTTTAATATGAGAGCCAAATGAGAAAGTGCAGATTTAAGGGAAACCTCGGCAGATCAGGTTTCACTCAGTGCCTGCAGCACTTACAACATGTGTTTCTGATCTGCAGCTCCGCTTTGTTGTGCCCAAACTGAAACTGCATTAAATTCGCTTCGCAGGAATTGGAAAAGGACAAGAAACACACACACACAAACCCGGCTCATTTTAAGCGTGTGACTCCCGCGTAAGCCATGACCTGGAGACGGAAACGAGGTTTATCCTGCCCGACTGCAAGTCACAACAGTAAAAAGATAGGTGGAATTGTTTTCCCATTTTACTGAGTTTGTAGTCTGAGCAAAACAAATTAAGGATGCGATCAGGAATGGTACAAACCCTGTCAGGCCCCCGCAGGTGAAGCCTTGAAACAGGTAATCTGGTTGGAAAAATAACCAGATTTGCCTCAATTAAAACAACCTCGTGCATGCACAGCCCATGTCACCCTGCCCACAAATGGCAGCTGGAAGCCCAAGGAGAAAGGGAAGCCCAGGAGAAAGGGTTCACCGCTTACAAATCCCCTCTGTCCCCTCACACCAGCTCTTGGGAAAATGGGGCTGAAGTGGAGGAAATCCCATGGTAATCCAAGGAACATCTTTAAGCTTAAGATGTCATGACATGCTATAGCTATTTATAGAACCATAGAATCATAGAATAGTTAAGGTTGAAAAGGACCTTAAGATCATCCAGTTCCAACCCCCCTGCCATGGGCAGGGACACCCCACACTAAACCATGCCACCCAAGGCCTCATCCAACCTGGCCTTGAACACCGCCAATTATTAATTGTATGTGTTAATGCAAGAGTGCCTGCCTGAGAAACCAGCTGCTTTGCCAAGCCCCAGAAATGGGCTTGCCCTGGCAGAAAACCTGGAGGAAGACAGTTCTGCAGCTCCAATGAGAAACATCCACTGGCTTTTTATCACCCTCTTTCCCTAAGGCATCCCCATCAAAGGCTGGAGTAAGAATGCTCCCTGCACTCTCCCACAGACCCAGCCTCTGTCACCTAATCTGACAGCACACGGATGACAGGAGACAGTGAATTCCTCCACGCCTCCTTTAAGTCACAGACATGACGAATTCCTGAGCTTTATGGCTCCTATAAATACTCAGCAACATAACCCTGTTACCTTTCCCTGTAACAGCCTGCAAAGAATTCTATCAAAACAGCTGCATTCAAAGTGGCCAAACCTGATCGGTTTTCTTGTTATGGTCTGGATGGATAAATATGGACCTGCATCTCCACCTGTGGTTTGGCAGAGGAGTTCCTGGGTGAGAAGGAAAAGAGAAGAAGAAACTGAACGTGGTAGATTTAGAGTAAATATTAAGTTCTCCCCTCTGAGGATGCTGAGGTGCTGGCACAGGTTACCCAGAGAAGCTGTGGCTGCCCCATCCCTGGCAGTGTTCAAGGCCAGGCTGGACACAGGGGCTTGGAGCAACCTGCTCTAGTGGAAGGTGTAGCAGGAAGTTGGAACTAGATGAGCTTTAATGCCACTTCCAACCCAAACCATTCTATGATCCTATGATAGGATGCTACAAAGAAACCCATATAACCTGCAGAGGTTTTCTTGCAGGAGTGCAGGGCAGTGGTAGGGCAGCATCCCAGCTGCATCACCCTGGGTACCACTGCATCCCAATGCACACCCTTTTGGCAACCCCCATCCCATACTGTCCTCCCCAAAGCCTCAAGCTTCTTTGTCTGGTTTAACAAAGGACTGTCCCTGCAGATGCTGGGGGAGGAGGCAGGATTCCCCAAGCGCTGGTCAGCAGATGCCGGGGAGCTCCTCAGCCGTTGTCTGTTTTCACTTTGTTTAACAGCTGCCCTTTGGATAGTGCTACTTTGCAGGCTGTGGACGAGATGAGGCCGGTGCAGGAAACGCAGCCAAACATTTACCTACTCCACTTTGATTTAAAACAGCTTGAGAAGGGCTGAAAGTCTGTACATCAACATTTAGCTAATCCAACTTTTCCTCCTGCCAGAGAGTAAGCACTGAAGAGTTAATGAAAATAACTCCTCTGCCCTGAAGAAACCATAGTTTGAATGTAGAGTCATGCAAACTCCGATCACCTTCTCTTAACATTTGCACAGATTTATTTTAACACTGATTTTAGCTTAAATAAACAGGCTCAGTGTTCCAGACAGGGGGTGAGAGCTCCCTGCTGCTGGGCCACCAAAAGACAAGACAGGAGGCATCTACCCCCCCAGACAGGAGAGGTCAGAGGCATCTGCATTCATGGGGAGCAGACACCATCCTGACCCTGGTAACGTTACTGTGGCCCTGCTCTGTGACAGCTCAAGCTTTTAATGCTTTTTTAGCTAGAAATGAAAAGAAAAAGGCTGACTAGTGACAGCCCAGAGCTCTGCTGCACCGCTTTAAGGATGCAGCCAATTCAGAGCCACCCTGGAGACATCTGCAAGACGAGACGTTCCCCGGTGACTTCTCTGTTCAGGATGGTCCCAGCCCCAGTGACCCACTGAGAAACACTGCCCGAACACCCCAGACGGCAATTTGTACAGGACTTTTTTGGGGAAAAGAGGGGAGGAGGGACTCATCTCGCTGACCCCAGGATTGGGATGCTCAGAGGGCAGGTCTCGCCTCCCATCTGGGCTGGGAGCTCCGAGCGGAGCCAGTCGGTCTGACAACCACTGGCTCTTCCTTGCTTATAAATTCTGAGAACATCAGATAATGCAAGAAGGTCAGGGTCAGCCGCTGCGACTGCTTTATCCCGGCCTTGGAGCAGCTCTGCGTGTGTCCGGGTACTGGAGAGCCACAGTCTGTGCCTTTTTATACTCAATATGATATTTTAAATACCTCCTTTATTAGCTCTCCTCACAACAGACGTGCTGAAGCCCAAAGGGAAAACGCTACGGATTAGTGAGCACCAACTCAGGAGATTTCCACGTTTTTTCTGACTCCGCACAAGGGCAGGAATCCTGCTCCCATCTCCCAGCCCCGCTCTTTGCAAACAATAAGTTGCTCATAAAATTTAAGGTCAGGGCCCTTGGCTCATCTCATCTTCCCTGCTTCATATTGCAGAATTACATTGCTTTATAACATCCTCCCTGCTAGATCATGCAGAAGACAACTGAGCTCTGCTGAGCCCAACAACCATTTGATTTAAGCATCTTTCCCAGATAGCATATATCTTTCTGCTGTATTGCTGTATATATTTTTGCTCTGCTGACAATTCCCCCACAAGCTATGGCCTAAAGCCAGGGCCTGCAGAGGGACTTTTCCAGGGTGCAGATGAAATGGTGAAGCTGTTTACCCCAGATGCTGTGGGTTTCACACTTCCTTGCTCCATACAGGGGAGAATATTGCTTGGTGGATGTGTGGTTTTGGGGTTTTTTAACTCTGGTGTGGATAACTCCAATGCTTGGCATGGACTTTTTGGGCAGTACCCTGGCCTGTCCTATATGGCTGGTGAGCAGCAATGCACACACTCTCCTCTGATACCCAAAGCAGGGTCAGTGCAGAGTTTGCTGCTGCTGCGAGTGGGTACATCACCCTTCTGCAGCAACTGACCATCCCTGTCTGGGCAGCTCCAGCGTTCCTGGTCATTCATCCTTCTCATGAAGAGGACCCAGGACCAAAACACCCAACTGGTTTTCCTAGCTGGCATCTTGCACAGTATCAAGTGCCACGTTTGGAAATAGAAAGACTCCCCCTAATCACATGTTTTATAAACTATTAAAACCAGAATAAGGGCTTTGGGGGAGGAGAGGTTGGCCTCTGGGTTCAGAGTCAGTCCAGCACCCACAGGTCACATTTTAATGCTTTTTCCTGAAAACAGGTAGAACAGCGAGTCTTTTTACATTCCAAGTAGGAGCTGCATTCTCACATGATCTATTCCAAGAGTCACTCAGTGAAAAACAACCCTCACAAGGTCTGCAAACCTCCTGAAAGAGCAGATGATGGACAATGAGCAGAGGATGAGCCCTGGGCCACAAGCTGTGGTGCTGCAGCTCATCCCTTCCCCAGCACCCCCCTGGTTAATTCATCTCTGCCTCCATTCAACCAGGAAAGCTGGATCAGAGTTGAGCTTTCCCACAAGGCTCAGGCAATGTCACAAGCATCACTTCCCTCCCACAAATGCAGATACCGGGCAGATAAGACCCCATTTTAAAATATTTATGGTGTGTATAAGCAAAAAGCACATTTACAAGCAGAAAAGCCAGGGCTGCTGAAATAGAATGATAGAGTTGAGCTGGAGAAAGTTCAGTGTGGCTGGGGAAACAGGCAGACCCACGGCACCGAAGCACAGCAGTATGTGGTGCATGTGGCCACCCATGTGCCACCCAGTGCCACCCCAAATCCCACATACAGGGAAGCTGGCCTCAAGAACAAGCCTTTCTCCAAGTGATTCAGCATGGACTCACTGCTCATCAGCTGCCTTCCTGATGCTCTTGCTTTTCATGAAATCAAATACCTTTGTTTGCATCATTTTCCCCTAGCTAAGAGAGAGCAGAGCTGTGGAGCTGCACGGGATCCTCACGGGCTCCGTAGCCAGCAGGAGGGCGACTCGCTTTTGTTTCCAGGATCTCATGTGCACCAGCTGCCTGCACGCACATTTACTTCTTTAGAAAGCATTTTCCTCCTGTAACTTGGCACAAAACCTGATTGCCACATATTTTCCCTTCTTTAAATAAACAGAGCATAATGTGCAATAATTACACTCTGTGGCTGGAAACTTAAAACGACTTTGGGGTATTTGTCTGTCACGTCAGCTGTGGAACAGCTTAAAATCTACCCAGACCAGCCAACATTCTGTACCCCAAGAGAAGGATGCTGGGTTGCTCTGTACAGATACAACCCATCCCCTGTGGCTGCAGCTCTTATGCCATGGCAAGACAAGGCTGAAGAACACTCGGGCAAAGCGCTCTCCAAGCATTTTTGGTGTGAAACCTCATCTCTGCAGTGAGCTGCAATTGGTGTTTGTGACTGAGCAAGTACTTAGGGAAAGAAAAAATCCACTTTGTACTGAGAACTATTCCCCTGCCCATCACTTTGGCTGCAGTGGGGCTCCTCACTGATGCAGCACCAGTAAGGGAGCAGGCAATGCTTTTAGCCTGGGATGGAGGACCCTGAGGCTGCATCCTTTGCTCCATCCGCTTGCTGGAAGCAGATGGCAAAGTATTTTGCATTTCCATTCAAGTCGAGCGTGAAGGAAAGCAAGTACTTCACTAACAAGAGATCAGCTACTATTTATCTTACACAGGGTGACTTCATTGTGGAAATAGTACCAAAGAGAGGTTTGCAACCTCCTTAACAATCCACTTTTTCTAAACAGCATTTAGGAAAAGAGCAGAGCTCAGAAAGTAAGTGAGAAAATTAGACATGCATGTTCTCAGATTGCTGTCATCTCACAGATTTAAGACTTTGGTGTATTAAAATAGGAAATGTACAACCTGACTCTCTTGCATCACTTTAAGCATTATATCCCAATTGTGGATCCTTCAGCAGCAGTTTGGTTTTGGTTTCTTTACCACCAAATAGCCAGACATCTGTTCCAGCAGTTGCCCCAAGGTGAGAGCATTTTAAGACACCAACCCCTGGATCTGCAGGTGCAGAGATGCTCTCACCCAGGGTCACCCCATAGCTCACATTATTGTTTTTAATGCTTCCTCAGAGCGCAACAGGATGGAACTGGTGGAGGATGCTGATGGATGAAGCTGTGGGCAGGAGGGAAATACCTGCTGACGATGCCTGGACAGGGGCCAGCCTGCAGCATTGTAGATGGAGCGAGGACTAACAATGTCAGGAAGTTGTTGATAACTGACTCCACGCTCACTAACAACATTCACTTCCTATATTTCCCACCTTTTGCTACCACAGGCCCGGTGCCTTTGCTGCACAATGCTTGTTTCTGTGCAGTAACAGCACAAAGGCAAAACCTGAGCATCTGCCTGGCTCTTGCTGCTAGAAATCAGCCTGCAAGAACAGGAGGCAACAGCCATTGCACTAATGCACAAGAAAGTTTCCCTTAGAACAGGTTCTCTGAGAAAGTAATTCATTCTAAAAATCAGACAAAATGTTCTTATAGACTCAAATCTGTTTTAGCAGAAGGGATACCCTGCATAAGCTCTCCAAGATATAGATGCTGCCAGCTCCTATCATGGCATAAGTACCTTATTTCATTAGTGGGTAGACTAAAGCCTCCCTAAATACCATCGTTAGAATCCTTATAACATTGGTAACATTACTGCAGCACTGGGAATGCCACAGGGACACACAGATCACTTCTGCACAGGCAGGAACTTACAGAGGCACTCACAAAGGTTTTACCACCACACTATCTGGGTCTGACCCATGATAAATCCTATTTATCACCCGAGTACAAACAACCTTGCAAACAGGTTGAACCTTCACTGGGAGCAGAAGTTTGTCAAAGACAGTGGTGGAAGCAATAAAAGAACCCAAAGAAATACTACCTTAGGTATCATTTTCTATCAATTTAGCTCATGCTTATATGCTACAGGATATACAGTTATGATATCAGTGCACAAAGCAACTCAAAACCTGCTCTTCACACTGAAAAACAATGATTCAATTTTAAGTTGGAGCAAGTGAAGAGCACTGGTTCATCCTGCCCAAGGCTTTCTGATGAGTGTAGGTTCATCAGATGCTAACATCAGTTCAGAAGAAGAAAACCAACTTGTTACCATTTAAAGGAAAAATTCGGAGAAAAAGAGGTATTAAAACAAAAGAACCAACCAAGGATTTCACTGGATTTCAGGATCTTTAGCAAATCAAACTGGGATGCATGAATATAGACAAGAGATTTTCCAACAGCTCCATGGCACATTTACTCAAATCTTATTTCTCAGAGGCACTTTGCGTAGTCAGAGAAAACCAGGTAAATCTTTGCCAGTGACTGCAGGATGCCAGAGAATTTCCTCACTGAAACCTTCCTATATGAGCCTGCACAATTTGGCAGCTCCACAAGGTTATAGCCATCACTGAGGTTTAAATGAAGACATCCTTGGCTGGACTCTTCTCTGTTCAATTAAAAGATTACAGACCCCATCCACAGGGATGTATAAAATGCTGGGTTTGTAACGATGCAGATTACAGCTGCCATCACCACTGAAAAGGTCTGAACAAGTAAACGAATGAAATAAAACTAGAAATGGTGTTCTGCTTTCTCATCTGCCACATCACTGCCCCTGAACCACTGTGGAGGACACAGAGCTTCAAAAGCTATGCTGGAAGTAACACAGCCATTATGGGCTTTATGCATCCAAAGACTTCTGAGGTCTTTCCGACTGCTGGAAGACTTGGAACTGGCTTTTGCATATTTTGGATGACCTAGTTATCCCAGAATTGGCAAGGCTGGGGAGCAGTTTTGCTCACCAGGCAGGTCTGGGTCATGGGGAGTTGGTAGGAAGGAAGGAAGGAGGTGGAAACTTCGTGTAAATAACAGCCCTCCCCCTTCCAGCTCAGTGCCTCATTGATGGTGCCCGGTCCTTGGCAGGGAGGAGGTGGGACAGGGGGGTTTGGTGTGGTTTGGAAAGAAGTAAATCCCTTTTTCAACTGAATGACATGGCCAGAGCCTCAGATCTCCTGCCAGAGGCATGTTCCCACTGTCAGCAACAGGCTTTAAAAGTAAATATACCCTGTGCCTGCCAGTAACGGGTCTTCTCTAATTATAACCAAGCATCTGGCTGCCTCTGCTGAACAGTTTTGGGACTCTGGTGCTGGGCAGTGGCTGCCTTTAAGGACTGCTCTCTCTTACATAGGGCCTGGATGAACTCTGCTGGGTCCTCTCATGGATGCAGCTTTCTCTTGAGAGTGCTGCTCCTGTTTCCACAGGAGAGGGGCAGCAGGACAAGGAGCTGCTATTAATGCGTTAATGGGGTGGCAATGAGGCAAAAAGGACATGCCATGAGGTCTGCACTCAATCATGGTCAGCACCACAAGTCCCAGGAGGTCTGCAGCACAATATGCTGAGCATACACAACATCTCAAGGTCTTTTCCGTACACATATATGCTGTAGAGTATCACATATACTGCATTATTCTTGTAGTGGACCCTAAAGATTAGTAATTAAGAGCAAATTAGCTTCCAAGAATTCTGCACACCAGGCATTTACTAGCCCAGATGCATTTGCTAAGGAGCAAGGACTGAACAGGTCCAACTTCTACTTTACGCCTGGGTCAAGCACAACACCAGCATTCAGATGAAATCTGTTCTTCACCATCTCTGTTCCCAGCCCCACTCCTCTCCAGCAGCCACATGAGCCTCCAAGATCACTGATGAACTTCCAAGTGAAGTTCAATCATTCTAATTGGCATTAACTCACATTACTAAACTCTCCATGCTTAAACTGCTTCTAAGTAGCCACCGACATGGTGCATGACTGTATTTAAGCATTATTGCACTTGCTTCTACCTCCACTCAGACCATTTCTGACCATTTTGCAGTTCTTCGCTCTCCCCAGGTAAGCCTGTGAACTTCAGCTTCACAGCAGCTACTGGCTTGTGGATTTGTAAGTTTTGGACACCAAAACTAGTTTAAAGAATCAAAGGAATTTGTGTAGGACAGACCCCTTTGAAGCCACATGATGCTGCGACCACATTCTGCCACGGCTGCTCCATCCCCAGCAGCACCTGGCCCTCTATCCAACCTTACCTTCTCATATTTCTATGTTCTTATTTAACATGGTGTCTTTTTCTCACTAGTTACACTTGAGGCCTTCAAGGCTGTATTTTCCTAGGTGATGAGAAGTTCAGCTTCCTCAGCTGAGAAGCATTCCCCTGCAGACTGGGTGCTGGAGGGGGATAGACATGACTAGTGCAGTATCTGGATTGCACATGAGAATCCAGCAAGAACAGAGACAACCAAGCTCCCATTGCTCCAGCACCCAAGAGAGTGAAATTATAATCCCAGAGATAATAAAGAGGCTTTATTCCAGCTGTCAGTCAATCTGCCTCCACTCCTTGCCCACTCTCCAGAGAATACATTTAAAGGCCGCAGACTTGTAGGTGATGATGTTTTATTACATCTCAAAACGAAAGAGAAAAAGCCCGAGCCCAACACGCAGAGGAATGCAGTTTCATTTGCAGTTTCCTGAAACCTGAGCAGAAAGTTTATAAAAACTTTGGGTCATGTTTGGAGTTAGGAAACAGAATGAGAAATCGCTCTCCTTTTCCTCTTTCTGTTTGCTGAGCAGCACCACCAATCCCACAACCTTCCCACCACCCCTTTTTTTCCCCCAGCAGTATTGCAGTTCCAAGCCTTGCTCTGTTGGCTTGGATGTAAATCACAAAGTGAGGGTCTGAACAAGATCCTTCTTGTACTTCACACACCCCAGTATAAAAAGCCAAAGGATTAAGAAAGCAATCTGATCCCCACTTCCTAAGTCTGAATTGTCTGGAAACTGTTGTTACTTCAGGTCAAAAGAAAAGCAGAAAAAAACCCCTCTGACCTCTGAATGTCAAAACAAAAAGATCTGTCTCCTAAAAAGTAGGAGCTGACACTGGAAATAAGGAGAGGAACCAGTCTGAGCCATCCTGTGGTAGAAGTTCTTCCCTGTGAGGGTGCTGAGGCGCTGGCACAGGGTGCCCAGAGAAGCTGTGGCTGCCCCATCCCTGGCAGTGCTCAAGGCCAGGTTGGACAGGGCTTCGAACAACCTGCTCTAATGGAAGGTGTCCCTGCCCATGGCAGGGGATTTCAACTGGATGAGCTTTAAGGTTGCTTCCAACCCAAACCAGTCTGGGATTCTGTGATTTTCCTCACTCATGACTCTCAGAGGGCCACTGCAAAACTGCTTTAGACAAAAAACACACTGGGGCCTAGAAACCCTTTCCCAGGGCTGGTTTACACCAGGGACTGGCTACACCAAGAAGAACAGCAAGGAGGAAGGGATAGTGCTGATGAGATTTGGGTACCTGCACACTGAGCATGACCTCTCATAGGATAGAGGGATCAGGTGCAAAGCAGGACTTGGAAGGCTTCCCAGAGCAGGGATTAGGAAAGACAGCTCACAGTGAATAGCCATGGGAAGGCCAAATCCTAAGAGCCTTGTTCCTTTGCAGAGGTATCCAACTTTCTGTTGGGTATCACCCATCCCATTCCATTTTTACTCCCAAATAATTCTTCCTTGTGCTTTGCAGCCTCAAGCTATCCCAGGGCAGATGCACAACAGCCATCAGACACCATCTGCATCCCTGAGCATTCCCCCCACATCCATCCAACAACCCATTAGCACACAATACACCATTCCCATGGCTACCTATACCATAAAGCAAAGATGCAGAGTCCAGTTGGAGTGTGTCCTCATTGCATCTCCCAGCTGCTGGCAGCACTATGCTGCCAAGCATGAAAAGGAGCATAAAAAGGCCAGATGGCCTCTTCTTCCATCCCTTTTTCCACTCATGTCTAGCAGCAGTAGAGAGAAGAAAGCAGGCTGGATATCAGGGTGTGATATTGCACAAGGAAGATGAAATCAGTTTACGAAAGCAGCTTTATTCTAGTATTTTCCAATTTTAAGACCTGAATTTTGCATCCTTCATTGTTCTTTTTAAGATAGGTTTTTTTAGTGTGGTTTTAAAGCAAAGACATTGCAGGTGGGATGAGAACCAGGCCAGAGAGGCTGTGTCCAAGCATTGGATGGACCTGCAATACCTCATTTTGGGGAGGAATGTCACTTCTTCAGGCCAACAGCACTTCATTCTGGAGACCCATCTGGCCAAGAAAGAGACAGAGCTACCAAGAAAAGTTAATTTACCATTTCTTGTTGCTGGTGAGTCTTAACACTCAGATCACCAGTGGCTGTGAACCCACAGAGCTGCACCATCACCAGCTCTATCTGCTGCAGTTCAAGTCCAGCAGTAAATCATTTAGATAACCAAGTAAGCTCAAAGATTTCAGCAAAATGCCAACATTAGGAAATGTTAGCTTTTAAATCCCTGGCTTTCCATGATAGCAAGCTGCTGCCAGCATCAGAACAAGCTGCTGTGTGTCCCTCCCTGCATACAAACAGTTCACCAGCACTCATAGTGGATCAGTCCAGCCCAAAACCAATGCCAATGGTCTGAGAAGTTAGGGGATAGGTGGATTTTAGGGACTCATGTCCCACAGCATTCCTGAAACCACAATCTCTGGTGCTGAATGACTTCAGCAAGGGCCACGTGAAATCCCAGCCAGCCTATTCCAGCAGGCAGAGGGAGGGACCAGGTGCCTTTGGATTTTATCCCATTTTGCCACATATTCATGACCACTTTGCACAGAGAGAGCTAACAGAGACTTCAAGGCCTCCTGTGATCACTTGGTCCATAGCCCATCCCTGCGGTTCCAAAAAAAAAAGGCTGAAAATGATCCAGAAACACCCTAGGAAGGCTGCACTTGGAGAGCTCTGTGCCACAACTGTCCAGTCCAAAGAACTTAATGATCCTTGTAAGAAAAAGGTATTTTCACCTCCTTTCCCCACAGGAAGGCGCATCAGCCTGGCTGCAGAGCCCGCTCTCTGGCATGAGTCCCACCAGCTTGGGCTCATCACTGCTTTCCAGCTTCTTCAGGTTACACCCAATTTCCTTCCTCTTTACCACCCTGCCAGAAGAAGAGCCCAGCATCACACTCAGGTTTCTAAAGGCATCAACATTTTTCTCCCGCATAAGCCAGGTCAAGCTCAGCTGGAGAGCTCCTGGACACTAGAGAAGCGGAGATGTGGAGGCGGAGCTGAGCCAAGCTGGGTAATTACAAGACAACCTCCTTCAAAGAGAAGCTAAATCAAGTCTCACCACACCTCCAGCAGCCACCCATGCCAGAACATACCCACACAAACAGCCACAGCAGCTACATCAGAAGAGTTAGGAAGCACCAACTCGCTCATGTGCCCAATCACCCAATAAGAGGCTTCAACAACATCCACATTTTTTTGCACTGTGGGACCTGAAATGCCATGAAAGCAGCTTGGAACCACTCACAGGCAGCCCCTTTTCACAGGGGATGAAATCTCCAGCTGGCTTCAGATATGACTAGCCAAAAGCAGATATTCATGCTAAAAAAGCAGCATCCATTCTTCTTGAAGTCTCCATTTTTTTACTACCATCCCAAATGTCCAACCTACCAATATAATGAATGGCAGAGAAAGAAAGCATTTCCATCTCCTCCCCTCAAAGGACATATTACTCATTGGCCCCTGTGTTAACTCCTAGGGATTTTCCAAGTGTTTTACCATATAGCGTTGGAAACAAACTCAACCAGGCATGCCACGTGCCTTGGACTGCTGCTTTTAGATGGACCACAGCTGTGTCTAGGAAACTAAGCAAAAAGCAGTGTCTTAAGTGAGAAGTGTTTCTGACATGACAATATATTTTGCCTTCAATTCGTTTTTCATCTCAGATTATTACTTGCCAAAAGCTTTGCCGTCTGAACAGGTCCAACCAGCTCTCACTGCATACCTCCAATGAAACCAGCTCTAAATGCAAATGGTAATTATGCATTGAGGGCAGAGAGCATTAAAATAAATTACTTGGGTTCTGAAGCCTGTAAACTGTCCTTCTCTGCAATTAAAGCCATTTCAGATTTCAGTTCACTTTGTCACCTTGTCTATCTTTCCCCAAGTTGTAAATTAAACCCAAGAAGGTATATTAAAAGCCTGTGAAGTTCTCTCTAATAAATGGGATTGTAGCATTGGCAAGAGGAGCAGACGCGATGCACCCATCATGCTCTCCAGGATGTAAACCTCCTCATCCCTGCAGCTTGCACATGTGCAATGGGCCACTGAGCTGCTGGTATTGCTCCCCCAAGAAGGGATGCAGGGTTCTGGTCTCACCTAGTACTGCCTCGCTTGCTCTAATAGCTCCACACTACTCTTTCCAAGGTGCCTTGCTGAAGGGCCATGTCCCTGCACCCCGTTACTGCAGTGCCTGTGGATGGTGAACACCATGCTGCCCATATTTTGTAGCCCACATGGGACTGGCACTCTCATACAGCTGCCGGAGATAGCGTCCACCCTCTCTTCCCAAGCCAGTGAAATCAGCATCCACAGCCTTGGATGTATCCCTCTACAGGCAGCCCATGCAGACAAGCAGCTCCAGACAAACATCACAGGCACACAACAGTGTCCAAGGACAGCTAATCCCAATATCTCACAGGCAGCACTGGGGTGCTGATGAAATCCTTCATCTTATTTCTGCAGCTCAGGGGCTAAGGAAATTAGCCTTTTTTCTTGCTGTACACTGACATTAAAGCTTTTTCCAGTTGGTCCAGAGCCTGATGAAGTTAAACAGAAAAAAACCCCATTGATCCCATTGTGCATTTGATTAAATATTTAGAGTGCATTAATGATGACTCTGTACTGCTCAGAGATCCACCTCAAAGCACCACCCGGACTGCTACATGATTTCATCACATACTCTTCCTGCAGGTTTACAGAAGGAGTTTATACCCATAAGCAACATGGAAACTGCTCCATGCAGACAGCATGGACACCTCCCCAACTACCACCACCCAGCCCTTCATCCTAGCCAGCACTAGGGGACCTTCAATGTGTTGAAGGGCATTAGGATGCACAACAGAATTAATGACAGATGCTTCCATTGATTAAAGAAAGCCTGAGAAAGGTTTTGAATGGGATAATGGGAACATCTGTCATCCCTGCTAGTGCTACTGGCTTTGTGCAAGACACAGTTTTGGCTAAGAAGGTGGCAGACATGGGAAGACTCAAGTTCACCTCAGGCCACCGCACCATATTGGTCCTGATGCTCCTACAGCAGTCATCACTGCTCAGAGGAGGAACAGAGGCATCAGTCCTCATCTGACCGCTCTGTGGAAACCCAGAGTAAACATTTGACATCCACTAGATCAGCTCATTCATCCTGCGACAACACATCCCTTATTGTCCGCCAGACAAGCTCCGCTGTGTTTCATTTGCCTGACCTTTCCAGCAAGACCCTGACTGCCTTTGGCGACACTGCGTCCCGGGGCCACATTCCTCCTGTGTTCCACCATACTGCTGCATTGTGTGATGGGACGCTCTGGCCCAGACGTCATCGTGCAGCCGAAGCATCAGCCCCTGTGGTCCCCACAGCCCTCGCTCGTGCCAGCAGACCTGCCGTCGCCAGGACGGGACGGCCACCAACAGCCCGTGGGCAGTGGCAAAGAGGTGCCGAGACTCCACCAGTCCTGGGAAAGAAATGCCCACGGGTTTGAATACAATTAGCAAGCCCAGGCTGGCAGCACATCCATGGCATTTATTGTTCCAGGGCACAACAGCTCTTTAGGGACAAAAGTTTCAAGTGCCTCTGTGGAGAGATTAGATCGTCTACCCTCACTGCTATTATGCTCTGAAATAAAACTGGCCATGGTGGCTGATGGAGTGTCTGACGCTGCCTTTGTGTGATCCTCCAGGGCCTCCGCTGTTTAAAACTGATCCCAACAGCGAAAGTGACCCCACATTTTACAACAAGGGACATTCTCCAGATCGGAGACAGCCAGGCTGCAGCTCTGGGGCTGTCTGAGGAGTCAGCCTCAGGCTGCAGCTCAGCCAGGGATGAGGGTGGCAGCAGAGATGCCAACATCTGAACCCCAGGGGCAGTCACAACCACTCTGGGAATCCTTCCCAAGCAGAAGGGGCACATGCTCCAGGGAGACGGCTGCATCCTGTTCTGAAGGCACAGGGGATGTTGACATGCTTGAGCATCCCCAAGCCTAGAGAGGAGCTTCCCTTACTGAACACCTCCAAACCCATCGCTTCCCAAACTCTCTGCTCTAGATGTTTACCAGGACCACCCACCTCAGCACCCTCAGTGAAGGCACTAAGGGGATTATGTAAGAAAGTCATGATTTAGTTATTAAAGACCAGTACATGGGGGTGATGGAGCTGGGTAGCTCCAACCCAGCACATCAGAATATTTTATCTTTGTCCCTGCCTTGCTGGTGACCCAGAACAAGTGACTTCACCCATTTTTCTTTCATAAAGCAAGCACATACTGACCTCTTCTTTGATATCTGTTATGAATCCCCATTTGAGAGCTATTTTTTCGCTCCATACACTAAATGATTATTTTGCACATGCTTATGGATAAAAAGCACACATCATCTTGGAGACACCTGCCCCACAACATCAGTTCAACTCCAAGCCTCTGCAGCAACTACAGAGGCAAAAGGAAGAGGGACGAGACCAAGAGCAGCTCTCCTGGAGAGCTGAGACCTGCCAGGAGCCACCACACAGACAGACCTTTCTGCTGCCAGCACCGTGCAAGATCCGTCTTGCTGCCACCCACCCTATTTCTCATTTTCTCTTTTCATGGTTTGGCGATTAAAAGCAATTACAGTCTAGTCATATTCCTGGGCTCACAGGGCACCCCAAATGAATGCATCAAAGACAGGGCTACACAGAAAATGATTGCCAACTCAAAGCCACACCACTTCCAGTTGCGTTCCTCAGCTGCGACGGGGCAAACCGATGGGGAGCTGAGATGTCTGGAGAACAAAAGCCCCACACAAAGTATTCCTGCCTGACTTGAATCGCAGCCCTGACTGCTGATACAGTCTCAAATGCAGTAATTATTGCTGGCTTTGAAGACTAACGTGTGCAGAGTGCACTTTCCACACCTATTTCACCTAAACGACAACGCTTACCTCATCCTCGGCGTACCTGCTCCTCTGAAGCCCTTTGTAGTCCTGCCAGGGCAGCTCATTACAGCTCTCATATGCAGCTTCTTCTGGAAAAAGAGACAGTAAGTTTATGCGGGAGAGAATGCAAAATGAAAGAGGTTGCCCTGAATTACAGCTCACATCTCCATGAGAAAGCTTTTATTATTATTTCAAACCACTTGATGAGGGGAAATTAAAGGGTTAAGTCTCCAAATGGATGTCTATTGTACACACCTCACGTGCCCAGCCCTGGCTGGTCCTTGACTTGCCACCCTGAAGGACCCTTCTCCCCCGATCTTCTCCTTTCCACCCAGACTACCTGCATGCTTTGTCAGTGCAACCCAAAGCCAAATGCAACATCTCCTTGTTGGAGATGAAGTTTTCCTTCCGCCTTACTATGAAAGTGCTATAAAACCAAGGTGGGCTTTCCCAACATCAGCCTTGCACTACAGCAACCACACTTAAAAATCCCCAAATCCACTCTGCTACCCAGAGTGACTTCCCTGAGGCAATAACAAAAATAAACTAACTGAAGAAATGCCATTAGAAAGCCCAAACAGCTCTGACACTGTGATGCAGAAGAGAAAGCATGACAAGATCCATGAGATAAGGTTGCTTGATCAGCTAAACCAGAATAAATTGATTTGGTTTATTTGGTTCTACAGGAGCTAGAAATGTCCCTCACAAGAGATGTGTCATCAATGCACCATGAGTGCCGCCATGACATGCAGACAAATGCCAATGGACCAAGGCACCCTGTCTGATCAGCTCCTGCACACCTTGCCTGGATGCCTCTGTTGAAGACATGAGCTAAGACCCACCAACTCTGTCAGCCAACAAGCTCAGCAGCAGAAACCCATTTCTGAGGGTTTTAGACAGTTCAGAGGCATTAGCACTCAGAAGCAGGTGCTTTGCCACATGGGACCATATTCCCAAACCCTAGCAAGGGACCCAGCCATCTGAATGTACATAGGAAGCTCTACTTTGCTTTCTGCTTTTCCCCGCAGAGGAGGGGCTGTGCTGGTGGAGACGTGGCAGAGAGGACACTGTAGCCATTTACCACTAGCAGTGACCCCACTCAAGCCATGCCATAAGGACAGAAGAATTTCAGCATCGTGGTTAAAAAGGAGCATCATCACTGCCCACAGTGGAAGCCAGCAGCGCCTGCCTGGCACCAGGATGAATACAAGCTCCAACCATGAACAATGGTGTGTCTGTAAAGCACCGATAATGTGGGGGTGCTACAGGAACAAGACAATCCCTGCAATTATTTTAGCCTTTTTCTGGCCCCATGGAGTCTTGGTTAGGGAATAAATCCTCAAGCATTTTCCATATGCAGACTGACATCCAGCAGCACTAAGTGCCCAAACACCACTCTGAGCAAGCCGAGGCTGCCCTGAATAGGTGTGACAGGTTTGGTACATTGTGGTGTATCATGCCTGATCTCCAGACACTCCTGGATTCAGACTCGCAACCCTCTGACTCCTCTAAACACTGTGGTCAGCTCCCCAGTGAAACTGGGGCTTAAAGCCTTGCAAGCAAAGAGGTCATCAGCAGCATGCCCATTGCACTCTGCTTGTGACACCTATAGATTCATCAAGGCAGTTGTGCTTACAGAGCTAAGCCCCAGGAATTTGCAGCCTGCACAGAGGGCATATCCCTATTTTCAAAAACAAAGGGAAATTGGGGAAAAAGCCCATAACTTACTGCTAAAAGGGAAAAAATTCCAAACAGGACTTTTTTAACAACACTAGTACATGTGGACAAGTTCAGAAGGGCAGAAGATCAACGTTCCACCAGTGCAACAAAACAGATGCTCTTTAATATCATCATCTGTCTCCAGCATTAACAACTGTGCTGGCACATTCATGAGCCTAATTACCAGCAGCACTGCTGATCCACTCTATCTACCAGTACTTGACTCTACATTTTGGAGTCCTCACTGATGTTTGCTTTTTAAAGCATAATTAAACCCCCTGAAGACCCCCTAGACCCTCAAACAGCAATCACACACTATCTTATTCAGAGCTACAACACAAACAGAAGAAAAATAGCTCTGAGGCACAACTTTAATGTTTTAGAGACAGCACTTAAGCTATCAGAAGTCATCTTTGCTTGCTAAGCCCAGTGCCTTCTGAAACCAGCTCCCATCCCAGCAGCTCTAATCCGTGCCAACTGAAAAAGCCTTTGGGTGTCTATCAATACAATTTCAGCCTTAATTACAGAGCACTATTAAGTAACACTATTGTTCCCTGGAAAAGCCTGTCGAGTTATTTATTAGGAAAGGATTTGGCAGATTGAGCCAAACTGCCAAACCTTTGATAAACTGAAACCTCATTTTCTCTGTGATCTGAATGAAACAGATTTTTTTCTTCCTCAATGCTTTGAAATCCAAAGTCTGAGTAGTTGTCACTGAGTGATGATGACAAAGGGCTATTTTCCTGCCACTCAAAACCTGAAATTTTACTAGTCTTTGCTGTGAAAAACAACCTGGCCAAAGCAACAAGGTTGGCAACTTCTTCACTTCATGTCTGCAGTAGGCAATATACTCGTATCTTTCATCTCAGGACACTAGAAAGCATAATACATCGTCCCTGCCTTATGAGTTGGGAGGACAGAAAGGAACCAGAAACCATTTCTTCCCCAAAGTGGCCTCTAGCCTTCTCAATTGCAATTTATTGTGATAGACTCATGGTACACAAGAGCAGAGCTGCCCTTCATCAGAGCCTCACCCTCCCAACAGGGTGCAAACCCCATGGAAAGCTTTGCCTGTGGCTGCCCTAAGCCAGGACCACACATGTTCCAGGGCTCCTCTGATACCTCATATGGAGTCACATCGTGGCCTGGTACAAACTGTAGCCCACCACTTACTGCCCTGAGCCCCAACTTGGCTAAACTCACATCAGGAATGAGTCCCTGCCACAACAAGGAACTGTTCCACTATGAGGATTTATAGATGACCTTGCCATCCAAATTGTTCCTGCTTTTACCAGCAAGACAGTGGCTAGAGACCAAACACCACTTTGGTACTGCTAGAGAGAGATTTCCCAGCAGGACGACCAGTTTATTCCATCAGGACACACAGCAGTAAGTGACAATTCAACTTTCAGACTATTGACATTTCCCGTTATAAACTCCTGCCCCCCATTACAGTAGAAATGTCACTCAGTGTGTGCTGGGATGACTATTGCACTTCTAAATGACACTGAGATGACACTTGTGGTTGATCTAGTCAGTATTCCATGATGAATCCTCGAGTAACTGTCAGGAAGACAAGTGTTACTAGATGGATTTCCCTCCCTGCACTGCACAGGACAGTATCCACCCTGATGGGCTCGCTCTGCTTCCATACAAGGAGGTGCTTTTCACTGCCAACAGCTAATTCCTAAGCAAATTCTTTTCAAATGTTAATTACAGTAGAACATCGTTGAATTTTACTGACCCCATCAAATCTGACAGGCAACTTCTCATCTTACCCAGAGTCACTTAAAAGGAAAAGAAAGTTGATTATATCTTCAGGCTAAAATATTTGTTAGTCTAAAAACCTGTAAGCTTCAACCATAACCTTGCAATTTCCCCTGTATGTATTTATGTTGATAACAGGTTCAGGACAGTAATTACTGGGCTTGTAAATACAAGCAAATATCAGGTCTCAGGGCCAAAGGCCAAAACAAGAGTGTGTCTGGTGTTCAGGAAGACTGGTAACTTTCTGTTACTCAATGACACATAGACAAAAGAGATTTTATTCCCAGATCAAGGCAAAGTACAAGACAAGTTGCTTGAAGATCAGGCAGTCATATTTAAGGGTGGGCTCTTAGAGTCGATCCCTCCTCTCTGCTCCTTTAGGAACAGGAGACCTGCAGGTTCTTCCTACCAGATAGCAGCAAGGACCTGTGATATTTATTCTTCCTGACCAGGTTCTTCGAAGCCTTGCCCATCCTGGTGTACCTCCCGCTGTTTGGGCATACAAGAAGGCCACCTTCCCCTTGAGGCACATTTCTTCTTCACGGATGATGGGCTGACCACAGCATGTGCCCAGGGCGTAGAAGGAACAAGTGATCACATGACTGACCCGCAGCAAGCACCAGACAGAGCATACTTTTGGTTTGTATTTTTGATGCAAACTTGCCCTCATCACCTGCCCATTTATCACCACCATCCCACTGGGCTGTGATACCTCAATGTGGTAAATCCTGCAAGAAACATGAGTGGGATAACTGGGAAGCAAATGCACTGGCTGAGAGATGGGTTGTGCAACTCTTCCGCATGGAAGTGCTGCTACAATGATTCACAGGGTCTCGCCACAGCTGAGACTTACAGAAGAGGCGAGATGGAGAAGTTCACTGCCACGAGGATGAAAGGGACATAACATCCCTTTTCTGGACACAGACATCACCTTCCTAATGAGCTCAAGAAGCTCCAATGCTTTTCCAATGTGTTACTTCAAAATGGGAAACTGCTGAGAGTCTCATGCCTTTGTCAGTCCATATTCAGCATAGGCATCCCACCACCACAGGGATGGGGTTTACCATATCCCCACCAGTAAGACCAGCCCAAAGCCAGTCACCCCAGGGACACCCTGGGGAAATGGGAGAGCAATTGTGGACACATCTAATGGCTTTTCCTGCCATTATGCCAGGGAAGCAGGAAAGTACTTTCCAGGAAGACCCAGAGAACAGGCAGTTTTTAGGCAGGACCCTATTAGCCAGACCCATATCTCCATCACCTCTAGAAGAAGCCAAATATTACTGCTCCATCCTGCATGCTGAGGACACACCAGCCCTCAGCCTTGTGGCTGTATGGTTCTCTCCTAACAGTTTCCCAGTCAAACCAGGGCAAATTCCTTGTGTTCTGAGCACTGAGGGAAAGCCCTCACCCCCCACTTGCATCCACGGCTCTGGAATCAGCACAGTGACACTATTTCCTCAACACATTTGTTCAGCTTCACATGTGGAACAAATTAGTGGCCACATCCACCACACACATGCTCTTTGCTCCTCTGGGTGTTCTCCACAAGCTCCTGATGGTTAGCAGCGGCTGGATGCAACTATTGTTCCCTCCGCTGTTATGCTACAAAACCTGAGCTACCCTTCAAATAAAGACAAGCAGGGATGCGCATTTCTATGTCCTTTTGTTGGCGTTAATGAGGATTTTCTCCCCAGGCTTCCTTTGATCCAAGTTGGGATCCAATCCCTCCAGCCGCAGCACACTGGTCCCGCAGTTTCTTTTTAGACAGTGACAAAGATCCAAACCTCAAACCCTGCATCAGCGCAGCACCCATCCCCTGAGTAAAGGATGAGCTCTGCTATGGGTCACGTCAACATACCCACCAGACCAAGGGGGAGAAAGCTGTCATGGTGAGGAAGCAAAGCTCCAAACCCATGGTTATGCCTCTGCCTACGGCCAGTTTATCCCTGGGTGTCATTTGGCATTTTGTATTAGCACAGAGGAAATAATGAACAACATAGAAAGGCAGGACTGAGGGAGAGCAATTAATGCAGCTTCCTGCACAAGTTAATCGAAGTCATAACTCCTCTTCTGTTTTGCATGCACAACAACTTTTCTTACTTCTCCCTTTTTGGCTGGGATTTAAGTTTTTGTCTTTACTATGCTTCAATTTCTTCTCATTTACCAGACCCTTGTATTAGCCTTTCCTCAGCTTTGGCTTCTCCCTTTGCTTCCCTAACTCTACGTTTCCATTTTTTGCCCCTTTTTATCCTTTGGAGTTTGTCATCTTTCCCATCTCTGCTGATGCACTTTCCCTCCTTGCCACAAGCTCTTTGAAGTGTCTTGTTCTTTCCCTGAAGCAGGAGAAATCTCACTCAGATTCCACACATTTCCACCTCCAGACAGAGCAAACTTGGGTAACACACTCCCACATCTATTTAAACCTCAGGGCTGGAGCAGTTCTGATGGCCATGCACAGCCCTGGGGGCTCCCAGATGCTTCAAGCCTTGACTGAGACAACCCTCCTTCTAGCCCTCAAAAATCAGGAGATGCGTTTGAAGTCTCAGCTTCCTGTAGAGAAGTAAACTCATTCTTGGTGGTATTAAAGAGCACAGAGCATCAAAGACAAATGCTCTCCAGGTATAACTATACCTTGGACAGAAAGGTCTGGCTCTCCTACTCCACAAGACACAGTTTTGGCCACACAGGGTACATTTTCAGCTTAATTCAATCTCTAGCCCAAGGCTACTGGAAACAAACCGGCAATAAGTGGTTTTTGCAAGAGCAGCCTAAAGCATCTGACAGACATTATCTTTCAGCCCAAATCTTAAGCTGCCATTATCTTTGTCAATCACATTTCTCCTGATGACCGGCAGAGTCTAAGCAAAGCTGCTGATCCTGCAGGTAAACCCAAAGCCCAGAAACATTCCTCTGTCAAAGGAAAGCTTTTGTGAGATGAAGATTTCCCCCAGCATATCACTGTTTTCAAGCACTAGTCCAAGCAGCTCTCCATTTCAAAGGCTGCTGTGCTGACAGCTGACACAGCTTATGGAATCCCACCGGCTCCCAGGGTCTGTGGCACAGCTACAATCAGGGTTTCCATCTCACACACTTCCCCCCCCCCCCCCCCCCCCCCAGTTTTATAAGGAATTTAAAACCTCCGCAAAGTTAACAACTGTGCACTAATGGCAAGTGGCAAAACAGGTTCCTGGTTTATCTCAAAGGCTTCTGGGCTCAGTGCAAGTCAGTGAAAGCATCACTGGAGCTTTGCACCAGCATGTGCAGGCAGAGTTTTAGACACAGACCCAAACTATGCTATTACAGACACTGATTTTCTTTCTAGACCTACTTCTTGCTTCCTGCACTGGATATCTCAGCACAGAAGAGGATGATACTCGCTTTTTCCACTGAAAAAAGTCCATGCAGCAACTCCTCTGCACATTCTCCTGCCACACACAGCCTCAGCTTTGCTGTTACCCCTCCATGGGAAATTCAAGCTGATGTTTGGAGGCATCAAGCAGCTGGTGACTTCTGATTCTCTGCAAAGCCTAGTTTTTGGGCAATCCCAGTCCATGCCCCTAACATCCAAGCTTCTTGCAGGGCCCACTGGACAACTGATGAAATCAGCAGCCATTCCTCTTCCCCTTCCCTCCTCTCCAGGCAGAGATCTCAATCGAATCATGCACATTAAGGGACAGGCCCGCTTAAATAACTTCCAAAGCTCTTAAATAAGTTATTACAACTTGCACAGGGATGTGGCCTGAAAATTGGACTTTTGGCTTTATGACAGGAAGAGGGAAGACCAAACTGACACACGTTTTTTTAATGCTTGATAGGATCAGATTTGGGAGTGGTTTCTCAGGCATGTGCACGGCACGTGGCCTCTCGGGTATGTACGTTCTTCTCATGGCTGAATCCTTTATTGAGGTTTGCAGTTTGGACTGTGCAGCCTTTGAAGCTGCCAGCTGAGGCTGCTCAGCAGGAGGATGTGCTCAGGACCCAGAACCTGGAGGAGCTGAACCCGCTTTGTCAGAGAAACCCACATCACACACATCCCAAATGCCACTTCCATCATCTCATAATCCTCCAGCGCAGGATGCCACAGCTATTAACACAGTGCGATAGTCCCGCTCATGCGGGAGGTTTATCTCCAGCTACTTTGTGTCTTTATCCAAGCCTCACCATAAGGAGATTTTCCTTGAGTTCCTTTCCAAAGGGTTTTTTGAACACTGACCACAACTGAAACAACAGGGCAATAACTGCCCAGAATTTATTCTAGCTGTTTCAAGTATTCCAGCTGCCATTTAAGATTCAAGCTAAAAATAGGAAAACCCCCAGAAATCTGTATTTCTAATAAATAATTCCACTCTGGAATTCTCTCCTCTGATTTAGCCTGTCTGGATTAGCACCCAGGAGGAGATATCTTCTGCATCAAACTGCAAGCTTGGTTGTTTGCATTCATGTGACCACAGATGCCAGCCTTCACCCCAGTATCTTTATTTCCATGAGGAATCATAACCTCCCTCAGAAAGCAGGGTTCATAGCTGCCACAAGCATAAGGAAAGGATGCTGCTGGGCTTTCAGTCCCAGACCCACTGCAAGTAGAGTTGGCTGCCTTCTTCCAGTCCTTTCTGTCAAAAGGTAACACTGCTTTTTGAAATCACAGCCTTTCTGTACGAATAAACCTTGCTTTAAACACTGCTGAAATGTTATGTAAGCAGATCCCCAGAGAAACAACATGTTTTTGCTGCTGATTGTATCTGAACTGCTCGTAAACATGAGCAAGTTCCAAAGAACTGCAGATATCTGCAGCCTTAAATAGCCTGCATTTTTTCTGTCAAGCCCACCAGCCTCAGTGAAGTTACTCCAGGGACAGCTTTTGTCCAAGAACAAACATTTTGGAAGGAATGTTTCACAGCAAGGCTTGGGTAAGGCTTTTGGGACACCACCAAGAGTAGGATTATCAAAGCAGAAATCAGTATTGGTTTAGCAGAGGTCTGTTTGGCCTGTCCTCATGTACAGACCAGCACTGATGTGCTGGTCACTTGGCTGTGTCTGAGCTTAGAGGGTTTCCCAGCAGTGCTGTGGACACACTCTGATCCCAATGCTGCTGGCTGTCATTCCAGTCTTGAGTGGGACATCGTTACCTTCTCCTTACAGAATTCACCCAGCCATTGCCTGGTTTGTGGTTCAGCTCTGGCTGAGTCTTCAACCCAGCTATCAAATACCTCCAGCTTCACCTCAAGCCGGCCCATGTCCCCAGGACAGCATCTGTCCCCTCTCCCTCACAGTTTGCACAGCTGCAACTTCCCTCAAGCTTTGTCAAATGTTTATCTTCCAGCATCTGGATGTGCTGATTACATGTATGTATAGTGATGCACATTACATCTTCACACCCTTCTGCTTCTCATGATGGGTGAGCCTGACCCATCTTCTGCCTTTCCTCTAACCCACCAAAGCCTGCATTAGAAATTATGGATACTTTTTCCTTAAAGAGGAGGATTTTTCAGTAGAAACAGCACAACTTTCCCCTCTGTATCAGCTGTTGAAAGGAACCAACCAGCACATAAGGTCAAACCCACAGCTAAGCATGCCAGATAAGTAGGCTCTCAAGCAGGGCTTTGGAAGCTCTTAGGAAACAGGAAGACTCTCCAGGTTCCAAGCTGTCCATATTTACCTAGTGAGCTAAATCACCATACCTTGTTTGCAAAGAAAAAGAACAACAGGATTTCAAGTCCAGCACTGACACAGCTTCAGGGCTATGATCCCACCTCTCCTTTGCACAGCCAAGTGCCCCAGCACTCCACCAAGCAGCCGAGCTGATTGGCATTAGCAATGGTGCTTCTCACCAATCTGCATCAATCTGGCATCCCGTTATCCTGTTATCTTCCATCCCATTTATTTTATCTGTCAGTCTGCAACACAACATCTTCAGACACTTGTGCTATTCAAGGGTTAAAATGCTTGCTGCTCACACACCTGATGAGGTTAAAACAGAGGCTTTGGTGCTGATTAATCATTAGCAGTAGTTTCCTCCACATTCCCTACAGAATAGTTCCTAAAAAAGGTCATGGTAGGAGCCTTGTGTGATGCTTCAAATACTTAAAATAGTACATCATTGCCAGTGCAAAAACACTTGCTTTTGGGCTAATTTAAAATGGATTAACCTCTATGCTGGGCCATATAAGGTGAGGCAAAGTTTGGGCAAGATAATGCACTTCGCAGAAAGCAACATACAAAAAGCTGGGTAGCACTGCAGAAGATACACTGAGTTGCAAAACCTCCTCATCAAATGCAATAGAGCATGGGAAAGAAAAGCCAGCCTTTGGTTTACAGAGCAGATGGGTGCACAGAAAAGGGGACAGGCTAGATTTTTGCCTCCTTCCAGGCCACCCCTCACTGTATCCTGGCAGGGGCTGTGGCACCAGGGGCCCAGTACTGGTGGCATTTATGAAAGGCAGCAGCTCTGTTATCTTCATGCTGTTTCAGAACTAATCTTGGGGAAAACAGGCACAACTTGTCCAGTGACATTTTTCTGTTGGGCACCTCTCCAGTAAATCCCAGCACAAATCTCTGGCTGGGGCTACGGGAGAGTGCCCAGCGTGGCACAGAGCCTGTGACCCTGCTTAGACCCATTTGCATCCCCTTACCTGCCTTGTCCTGGCTCTAATGCCCAAGCTGCACTGGGAGAGCAAGGACAGCAGCACCTCAGACACCTCTACAGCCACAGCAGTGCAGTAGAGGCTGGGTGTTGCAGGTGGGTACATGGGACAGGGATGCAGATGCTCTGGGCTGCTGCGTGGGCTGCATTCAAACGCCTTCAGCAACGGGGCCACAGGGGTTTCCTGTGCCACATGCTCAGATGCAACAGACATCTGGCAGGATTACTGCTAAACAGGCCATTAAAAGACATGTGGGGACTGATGAACCATTCCCTTCAAGAGGCACACACAACAAACCACTCTAACACCTGGTTCAAGGGACACCAGGGCTATTGCTCCTGCAGCAAACCCTGACAGCCAGAGCTTCGCCTCACCTTCCCCATAACATCCCACATGTGGGACCCTCTGGGGCAGCATCACCAGCAAAGTCACCACAACATATTTCTAAACAGCACCAAAAATAACAATGCTCGTATGTATCGATGGAAAGCTGTTGAAAACTCTCAGCCCACCAGTTTTGGGCCAGAAGATGAGGCTCACTGGCATCTTCTCTCCCATATTTGCATCTCTAGCTGGATGCTCTCCGGCCTTACACCCAGCATAGGGATGTACATATAGGGATGCATATACCTGAGACACAAACTTTGTAAACTTGAATACAACTCAGTGTTTTTGGAGTTAAAGTTGGGGTGAGCAAGGTCACAAGGACATATAGGCTCTGACACCAACACACAGCATGCGGCATTTGTCCTTCCAATGTCACAGAGTCCACACCAGGGCAGAGTTGTAATATTTACCTGTCCCTACGGGCACAGGGAAAACGAGTTAACTGATCTTATGAAATCCACTAATTAATGTTTATAAAGATTCAGACATCAGAGTCCCTCTATAATTATTTTATAGCACACCCAAGTCTTTATCAAGAGACCTGTTCGTAACCTCAGAGACCAGAGTGATGCTTTGGTTTAATCCAGCCCTTTCCCAGCCCAATTTGGCAGCAGCCAGGCTGGTGCAGTGCAGAACATGACTTGTCCAAGCCCTTGAAGGACAAGTTGAGGTTTCAGAACGCAACCTAACCAGGAAGATAAAGCTAATGTTACAATGCAAGAGATACTCTGCATGAACAGCGCTGGGACCATGTAACAGCACTGATACCATCTAAAACCACCAAACTCTTGCACAGTGCTTTTATTCTCAGCCAAGACAAGCCTGGCATGAACTGGAAGCAATTTCACTGCAGTGTCTGCAATGGCACCCCTGGAAGACCCAAAGAATGCTGATCCCAGCCATGCTGGAAGCTTGCAACACGTGCCCAACAGCAGCAGAGACTGGATCAACTCAGCACCAAAGTCTTACAGCAGGAACAAAGAACATCCTTGCTTGGAATCTGCTGAACTGCTGCTAAGCCAGGGAGGGCAGTGAGTATCAGAACAGATAAAATCATGCATGTGCTATCATCCTGGTCCACATTGTGGGGCCATGAGGGCTGGACACCCTAGAAACCATCAGTCCATGAGCAGGACATGGCTGGGATCACACATGACACCACGCAGCAAGGTTACTCTTGGGAGAAGGTGGTTTCTCAGGTTAAACTCTTAATACCCAATTAGGTTTTTTGCACATTGCTCCAAATGCCTCTCCCTTTGGATGTATGGTGGCATCAGATTTTCCAGCAGGAAAACTCTTCTCTGTAGCAAACGTTTTATTTCAGCAACGTGCTAAAGAAGTGCAAAGGGTCACGGGAGTGTTGAGATGACATCAGCCTCTTTACTATTAATCCTGTGTTGAATATTATCCAGGAGAGAGTAATTTTTAATGGGGCCCTGGTTCGTCTTGTTTAAACTTGCACATACCTGAGCTACTTTTAGGCCTAAACCCACAGAAAAGAAAATAATGCAGCTTGGCTTTAGTGCAAGCAAGAGAAGTGCTAATTCCACCTTCTTTTATCTCCACGTTTACTCAGTAGTACAGAGCAAATACACAAAAATGGAGATTGTTACATTAAGGCACACCTAATACTACTACACCATTCTTAATGCCAATTAACTCTGGGGCCTTTCAACACTGCAATCACTCAGAGCACGCTTCAGATAATACAGCTGATAAGGTAAAAAGAAAGTGGTGTGATCAGCAGCTATAGGTAAGGCTGAGCTTCAGCAAGTGGAACGAAAGCAGCACACAGCATCTTTGTTCTGCAGGTCTCCAGGGCTTTATTGATAACTAACCCAGCTCCAACATCCACATGCTGCTATTAAATCTGATGCTTTATATGTACAAGAGGCAAGCCCCAAGCAGTAGGAAAGAAATTCAGGAACTCAATTGCAGTGCTAAGGTTTCAGCTTATCCCAGGTTTACAAATAAAACCAAGTGTAAAAAACCAAGCAGCTGGGCCAGGCTTGCCGAGCAAGTCATGGTGAGAGGTTAAGGACAGAACCAGGCATCCTGCCCCGGCATAGCGTGGAGCTGGCTTGGGTCTTACTCCGTGTGAGAAGGAACTGCCAAAGGATTTAACCGTGTGAGCAAAGGACCAAAACCCAGCCCATGCAAAGGACACCTTTGCTGCCTGTAGACATGGGTTTTCTCTGCAGGATGCAGGTTACAGAGGTTTCCAGCCCACTTATTAGTAATGTAGAGACGTAACTCTGATGGTGACCCAGAAAAGCCTACAGAAAGTGTAAAGTTACATTAATATACCAAAAGATATATTAAAAGAATAGTTTCATAACTGTATGCCTGCTAGTAATGGCAAAGAGTCTCCCATGAAGTCCAGGTCTGGCACTGACGTCCAATTACACAATGGACACCAAAAGAAGCCAGTGCCAGCAGAGGAGACACTGGTCAACACGGTTCAGCTCACTCATGAGATGCCCAAAGCTGACAGAGAAACCTACACAGGCAAATGGGGGAACTCCATGGCTGATGAGCAAGCAAAAGGCTGCAGGAGCCTAAACTGCTCAGCAGCTTAAGCAGCTTAACCTTTTAATTTTCATGCTCTAAATTAAGTCATCAGGTTTGGTTATTTCTGAGATGGAAGGTATGATCTTCCTCTCTAAATATACGTGTGGAAGGCTGCCAGGGGGAATGTGGGCCTCCAAAACCAACAGGCAATTCAGCTTTCAGGAGAAGAGAAGCCCTTGGAGACCTCAGGAGCTGTTTGAAAGGTCTTTGTTCACGTCAGGGAGAGGAGACCTTGGTAGGCTTCACAGATCAGGAGAGCCTACATTTCTGATGCAAACTGCAAAGCGACAGAGCCTTCAAAGCAGAAAAGACGTGTGTAAGCAGAGCAGCCCTGCAGTTCAAAGCAGCCACAGAACTCTTGATCCAACAGCCTCCCGTTAATGAGCGGGACAGTGCCCCGAGGAGCTGGCGATACTCCCTGTGCCTTTGGATACTCTCGCACATTGGACTGAATTAGCTCAGCTCATTTTAAACCTGTTTATGGCAAGACCACAACACTGCTCATTGTCATTAGCTACCCTAGGGTATGGGACCTGTCTGACAGCTCCAGACTGCGACAAAAGCCGATGGGGCTTTGCTAGAGGAAGGCTCAGGCTCCTCACAAAGGTGGGATGCTTCAGGAGCCAGTGTGAAGACCAGGCTTTTCACTGGCATGGCATTGTCCACACCTGGGACCCACGATACGAGGGGCAAGGCATGATGTGGGTATTGTAAGAAGCCCTACAATGCAACCCCTAACTATTTCTTTCCCCCACCAACCCAAATATTAGTTAAGAGATGGTACACTAACACCACTTGGGCACCAGTACCACCCAGAACACCAGAATGCTCCAGGCTTCAATGCACCAGAGGTAGACAAAGCTAAAACCCTCAACAAGGAACCAGGCTCACACATATAAGTGTGGCATCAGCCCACGGGATGGGAGATTCCTCCCAAAGCACACCAGCAGCTCTGTCAAGCTCTTTTAAAGCTTGGCACACATTTCAACTTCCAAAAGCATTGCTTCTCTGCCTTTTTCCCTGAAAATCCAAGATTTCCAAATGTTAAATAGTTTAAATTTTCCACTGGGAATCAAAAAGCATTTAGAAGAAAATAAAAATGGGAAGGACTACTCAGAAAGCATTTTGATAGGGTGGGGGAAGTAACCTGCAGCACTTACGCCAGGCAGAGAACTGGCTCAATGTTCAAAACCAAGTTTAGGAGTTGCTAGATTCAAGAAAACACCTTGTTACAACTCATAAAGGCAATTGATGAAACTACAGAATCTGACACTACGGAAAAATAAGTTATTGCTTGAGGTGGAGGGGAAGAAGTAGGTTTTTTCAAATGCAAATGTAACTGGACTGATTTGTGCCAAAGAAATTTTGTTTCTATATTTCTAAACTGCACTGTTTGTTCTTTGGCATAGAGCAGGGAAACCCAGTTTCAGCTCAGAGCTCATGCTTACAGTGCAGTCACCAAGCCTCAAAAGGGAAGGTCTAGAGGCACGGGATGCCAACCTGCCAAGCACGATGCAAACTGGGGCTGTGTAACAAGAGCAGCCCAATGGCCTCAAAACAGTAAACCCATGCTTGGATTAGCGCTTCAGACTGGTTTAGCAAGCGCAATGACTTGGAATCAGTGTCTAGAAGTTTTCACTGGAGCCATAACAAAGTCAATCTAACTCATTTCAACAGGCTTTTCCCTGTTGCAAAGACAGGATCACCCGGGTTTTATAGGGGAAGGAGCCTATCAGGGGAAACGCAAGTTAAAAGAGCAATACCCGTGAATTTTAAAGTCATCTGCACTGCCTTTTATCTACGTGCTGCTGAAAACATGAGCAGGATCATGGCAAATCAGGTCATTTCACACCATGGGGCCATAAAAAGAGCTCTCTGGGTCTTGCTGATCTAGTTAAAGATGGCTCGGGCAGAGCAGTACTTGCAGACAGACTACCCACCAGCCTCCTTGTGCTAATCAGAAACAGCCCCATCTGACTTGGAGACTAAAACCAGTCCCCATTGCTGCTTTGCTGAATAAGCAGAACCCATTAGCAGGTTTCAAGTGAGTTTTTCTTCTTTTCTCTTGGGCTGGATCTAATTAGAAAAGGAACAGCACCACCAGAAAGTCTAAAATGAAACTGTCCCTTCAATTAGTGAAACATCACTGGCAGGAAAGCTGGACCTCTGGGCTGCTGGTGCGCTGTTTGTGTTTCTGACTTGGCTCTCCAGGAGCACCAGGCACTCCCCTGCCTTCAAATCCCACTTGGTAGCTGGATGCTAATTAAATCAAATCAGGGTTTCAGCAACAAAACATTTCTGGAACACATATTAGCAGGGACAGGCTGACTGGTACTGTGGTCACCACCCTAAAGTCAGAGCTGCTCCTTATCCAAGGGATGGAGAAGGGAGACAGAGGCAAAACAAGACTGCTGGCCATGCCAGTGCTCCCCAGTGTCCTAAAGTTCCATCAAGCGTGATGGAGGGAGAAGGGCCAGCCTGGACCCAAACTAACCTTTTCTGCCTTACCCCAGTAAAGGAACCTACCAACCAGGCATTAAACCAAAGAAGGGGTTTGGTTTAAACCAAACCCTCATGCTAAAATGCATTGAGATTTCACCCAAACTCACTACAATCATGACAACAAAATTAACATATTTAATTAGTAGCTCCTGTATTTAGCTGTTGCTGCAACTCTTCAGTGCAATACCACAGACATAAGTCCATTTCCAAGCACATACATGCTCATGAACATCAAAAGGCTTGGAGATGCCATTTGGGATCAGGAAACCAGGTACTCTGATGCAAATACATCCAGCCCTATTACCCTCAAAAGCAAGGCTCAACCAGAAATACAGCTTCTTCAGACTGGGATCCCTTGTGACATCCAGTCTTTCCTGCTTCTAGCAAGATCTGGAATTGTCCTGAAAGAGCCTTTCTTAAGATAGCTCAGAAGACCTGCTTTTAGACTTCACCTCCTCTGCACACACACCTCTGAAGGTCACACGACAGGAGGTGGTGGCAGTCCCATCACTGATCTCCCCTTCCCCAAGCAAGAATCACCTTCTGATGTCTCCTGCTCATGACAAGGATGTTATGGGAATCATACAGGTATCATTTTCCATTCCCTTGAAAAGAAGGGACTTGCCTGAAACCAGAAGTAGGATTAAGGCCCATAGCCCATTAATTCCCAGTTTACCAAAATGGGAAATGGCTAGCTCCAGGTTTCCCACTGCAAATCAGCAGCTCCCCCCAACCATGCTGCAAAATAAGTTTCTGCTCAATGTTTCAAACTGAGCAACTGTAATGAGGAACATGACCATTTTTCCACTTAATTCTCCCAAAAGACTGCAAGATTTACAAAAAGTGGATCCAAACAACGGTAAGAGAAGAGGCCATTCCTGTGCTCTGTTAATGGGGTGTTAAATTATCTCAATTACATGTGTTGTAATGTCACATATTTAGCTCTGTAACAAGCACTAAAATCTTGGCATTGCTTTTGGCCAAAGGCAATTGCTTATCAAATGCAGTGCCAAAGAAAAATGATAACTATTTCCTAATGCATTAGAGGAATTTTGTACTAGATACAGAGCTTCATTAGCGAAAGACAAATGCATTGTGATGGCATGGTTTTAATCTATGAGGGGTCTATGCCGGCACTGCGAGAGCATGTTGTGGCAGGGAGGTCTGTGGAAAGAGGCTCCTGTTGAAAAGGAGATGAGCAGAGCACAGCCAGAGACATGTGCACCGATGCGTGTTAATTTACTCATGCTGCTGTTTAATATTATTTAGAAAGCTTGTTGTCTACATTCAGTGAGGGAACATCAGCAGCACCAAAAGGATGTGTAAGCATTCATTACGCTATGTGAAGGATTTATAGATTCATAGAATCATTTAGGTTGGAAAAGACCCTTAAGAACACAGAATCATGGAATGGTTTGGGTTGGAAGGGACCTTAAAGCTCATCCAGTTCCAACCCCCTGCCATGGGCAGGGACACCTTCCACTAGAACAGGTTGCTCCAAGCCCTGTCCAAACTGGCCAATTAACCATTAACCTAATGCTACCAAGGTCCACCACTTCAGCAAGAAGACTGACTGCAGAAGCACCATCCTCACTAGTAAAAGGAGAAATAAAAATGATCTGCTACCCTGAACAACACCTAGATCTTTGCTGGATACACGACACAATTTATGCTGTTTGGAGAGCCTGGAGGACTGCTGTGTCAGGACTGCTCTAAGTCACACAGGCACTGTAGCATTTAGGTTACTGGCTTCTTTCAGCCTGGTTTGGAAATCGTGCAGCAACAGCTACAGCCTTCCCACCACTTGAGCACCTCCACATCCCAACCCTTCTGGAACCTGGATGAGAAGAGCCTGCACTGAAGGGAAAAACAACACGGGGGAAGGAAGAAAGTGAGCTGAACTTTCTTTTACCCCAAGAAGAGTGCAACGGGATTTCTTATTTTCTTCTCTCTGGTTTGTCCATCCCTAATTAGTATCTCAGAGAAAGTCATGCTGGTATTTCTTAACCCCTCTAGCACAGGAAGGCTCAACCAGCACTGCTTGGTGCTGCAGAGATTCACAGTTCATGCTTTGTCCTCCTAGCACTTCTCCCAAGCCAGACCAGGGGCTAAGTCAGACATAAAAGCACACTTTGGTCCAAAGAGTCCTAAAAAGGTGCCTGCAACAGCATCTTCCAGGAGCTGGAGCACCCTGGCCTGAAGCCAGCACTGGGAGTATACTGCATTGAGACTTTATGACTTTATCTGTGGGTCAACCTTTAGCAAAGTACAGCTATCGCTTGCAGCTCCCCATGGGGACAATTCCCTGAGATTTTGTCCATTTAAGCTCAAGGGTGAGGAGCTCAGCTTAGGAGGTTGCATCCACCCCAGGCACAGCTCCTAGAGATGCGAAATGCTGAGGTGGAGAAGGAAGGATGCATCCCACTCTCCCTCTCAATACTGCAGGGCTAGCAGCTGGTCTCAAGGAATGCAAATTCTTCTGCCATCAACTACTAGAAAGCAAGATTTCTGCTCAGAGGGGATATTTATAGGTGCTTCCTGGGAATGCTGTGGCAGGGAACTACACAGACACAGTCCATAACATTTGGGGAAGGCTGAAGTAAGTTTAGTTGCTGTCAGGCTTTGAGGACTACTTACTGGAAACGTTTGTCAGGATTATTCATTCACAACAACCAAAATGGCAAGAAATTCTGGACTTGCCACTAAATATTCATAACTGAACTCGGATCTAAGACATACATCAACCAGGCCAGGGAACAAAATCAGTGCTAAATTATCTGTTAATCAAGAGAGTCAAACAAAGAAGCAATGACTTACTAACAAGCCAAAATATGAGCTTGCTCATGCAGAAACCTTGCCGTTCTCTTGGATCAAAGCGCTTGAAAGGAATCTCATCAATTCACCAACCCCTCCCACTCACAGGCTACTGAGACCTGGCCAGTACATGCCTTTGAGGATGGCAGATGATTTTAGACCAGATGTTGTCAACCAACATAAGCTCATCTTCAGAGCGATGACACAACTTTACGACCCGTAGCATCTGGCTTGCCGGGACTTCCTACTGACCGGAAGGTTGTAAGAGGTGTCCTTAATATATATCACACCCCCCACAGTGTACCCACCACAACAGGACTCACAGATGACTTCTCCTGGAGAAGTGCACTCATTAACAGCTAGAGAAAGGGTCTCCATGGGAGGGATTTACTCCAAAGAAGACACATCCTTCCTGATAATGTGTTCCAGCTTCCTTTTCCCTATTAACATCTGGGGGATATTTATAGATAGCCAATTTAGCTCAGTGGTTCCACATATGGTTCTGCAGCAGCGCCTTTTTCAAGCCCTAGCGCTTGCTAGGTGCAAAGACTGCAGAGAAACCCTTTTTCTGGAAAGCAGTGAGAAACGATCCCCAGCACGTTATAAAGCTGAACAAGGAGTCACTAACATGTGAAGAAACAACAGGAAAAAGGAATTCAATGTTGAATAAGGTGGTGCAACAGCTCTGGAAAAAAACAAGTGAAGATTATCCAGTTTGTATAAGATATTCCGAAACCCAGTGTCAGTCCATCATGTTTTGTATTAAACCCAGATGTATATCATCTTCTCATCAAAGAGAAGTGGCTGTAGTTGTTACAGTCGGCCAGCTGGTTTTAAGCTCCCCTTTTCCCCGTAGTGTAATATATCCCGCACTCATTGGAGCTTACGTCCCATGGAATATCTTTGCAATTTGTAACCAGCACACAATGCGGCTCAGCTGTAATTCCATAAATCACCCTGGAGCCTCCGTTTAATAATAAATCTTCTGATAGCTCTGGACTGCAAGGGACCAAGTGAAGGGCTGAAAGGGGATTGGGGTTTTTTGCCTTTCAAAGAGAAAAAGAGGGATGCAAAGACATTTGGAAAAGCCACAAGGGGTCAGTGTCTTGGCAGAAATCCTTCTTCACCACTGAGGAGCACAAGCACAGTCTCAGCCCCAGGATGTTTTTAATACTCCAAGACAAGGGTTGGATTTGTGGGGGGCAGAGGGTTGATTTTGATGTTCCTCCCTCTCTTCTTTTAATGAAAAAGAGCAATTTAAGCAGCAATTCTGCTTTGCTGCGCTGTTTTTCTGCTTGCTTCAGCACAAGTGACCTCTCAGGAGTAGGCAGAGCCCTAAAGGGGGATGCTGACCTTGGTTGGACTCATGTTGCTCAACCAGGATGGATGTTGGGGCCATGCAGGGAGAGGGCTTAGCACCACCGGCTTTCCCAGAACAACCTCCCAGTGCTCAGAATTACCTTCCATGGTGGGAGAACAATGCCACAAAGAGACAATGGGATCACAGCCCCTTGGGTTCACCCAGTCCCTCTACACTGGTGCAACTCCACAGTGAGCTGAGGGTTCTCCTTGGGTGCTTCCTGGTTTGGTGGCATCATCCCCACCATGCCTGGGGACACCAGACCAGCCTGAGTGCGAGTCAGGATGTAGCAACATGAAGCTGCACAGTAAAGTGGCAGTGGATCAGCAACAACCCAACTATATCCAAACCTGCACTGGCCATGGTGCAGTGAACTTGTGTTCACACAGTGCCCTGCAGTATCATACAGCTCTTTAAATAAATATCAGCTTCTAAGTCTTTCCCTCTCTTTTACCCACCAAAGGGGTCCATTACCAACAGTAGGTCTAGAGAAGTAGGGACCAGAACATTTCCCAGCTCATCTCAAAACAATAATCCCAGAGTGTTTTTAAAACACAGGAACATCTTGTTTAATATTGGGATAGAAGTTCTCATTCACAGCTATGTAAGAAGTTGGCTGATTTTTCAAGGTTCATCTGCCACCTTTCCCTATGGCAGGAAGCCATGGAGGACTTCAGAACTGTTCTGAAGACGTTTTCCATCAAAAAGCACTGCTCCAAGAGGTGATGCCCAGAGGCCTTATGAGCCTTGACTTTGTTTCCCTCTCTCTGGTGCACTGTACTGGAATCAGATCAAACACAGAGGAGGGGTTTCTTATGGGGGCGTCTGGGTTGGTGAGAGAGGAATGATTGCCTAAGTCTTACTCAAGGAGCAGCTCTGACCTCCCACACCCCCTCTGCACACCACCACTTATCTTGAAGGCAACGTTTCACAACATCACATTAAATCACTACCTCAGAGCTTTCTTTTACATTTAATGAACCAAAGTTTAGGAATGTCGATAGCAAAAACCTTCTGGAAGTTTCATCTCAGCACGCCTAGTTTCAGAGTGAAAACAGAACCATTCCGGCCAGCTCCAAAATCATTGCATAGCCCCTTTCATCTTGCTTGATACCAACTCATCCACATATTTGGGTGAGATGTTAACTAATGCAAGAGTTCAAGGGCATGAATAAGTTTTTTTGTAAAGGAAAAGAAATACTGATGTCAGTTCCTATCAGGGCATCACACACTTGAAGTCACCTCAGATGCTGACAAGCTTCCTGCCCAAGTTACTACACAGAACCCACTGGAGGGGGAGCCCTTATGAAATACCAGAAGCAACTACCAGAGGGGAATCTTGTGCAGTTCACTGCATGCAGCAAATACAACCCAGCTGGGACCTTCCTGATGGGAGACACTGAACAAAGACGAACAGCTTTACTGACCATCTACACGCAACTGTTCCTTGAAGAGCTGCAAGCAAAACAACTAAAAACCACATGAGCAGAGAGAGAGAAGCATGAGGGATGTTTTAGGAAGGGAAGGCATCAAGCACCCAAGGTTAGAGCACTGAAGGCATTCCCATAAACTTAATTGTTTCACTAGAACTGAGGAAAAACATCTGTAGGGGGAAAAAGGAGTTTTTAAAGTGTCCTATGCCAAGGGTTCAGCTCCCAAAGAATGTCACTTCACAGGGAGCCTCCTCCAATCCACAGTGCAGGCAGGACTGGGGGAGCCCCAGGCTTGATGGGGCAGCTTGAAGAGCATTAGGACATGGGTCACCAAAGGTTTTCTGAAGTTTCACAGGCTTCAGTTTCCAGATTTATCTATTTCTGATACTTCAAAGACTTTAACTGGCAGAGAGTGAACTGAGCCCGAGACAAAACACGCACAGCAGACAAAACAGGGGCTGTTTAAATCAAACTGTTCAGAACAAGTCACCTTTAGAGACCAGTGTTATGGGCTACTTTTCACTGATACACCATTCACTTCCACCACCTTCACTATGAAATTTGGGACTGAAAATCTACTTGAAAGAGGCTAAACTTCAACCATGCACACATCAATCACAGTGTCTGCAGGGGTGGGGTAAACAGAAGCTCATGAGGCACCTTGACTGCTGTTTCTCCAGGCAGGCACAGACAGGTCAACATCCAGGAGACTGGACAAGGACCACACATGAGCTGAAGCAAACAGGAGGGTTCTGTAGAATTCAGATATTCAGCAGACAACCTAAGAAGTTTCTGCCAAACTCTAACGTGTTTTAACTTTTCTTGTGGTCTTCCAAGGCCAAAGAACAGCTCTGCCATAGGAAAACAACCCCCTTCCCTATGAACACTGCCCATACGTGGGCCTAAAGGGTACACAAAGACCTCTGCAAGGTGAGCAGACAGAAAGGCCACTGCAAGGTCCCAACAGCAGTGCCAAACACATCACAGAGCTTCTCCTATAGACCTAGCACCAAACCACCAGATCCAGGAACTCACACTCTCAGGAGCTAAGAAGCACCAATGAGTTAATTATTGACTCACCAAAGCTATTTCTAAACCCCTGCTGTGACAGAGAACTGCAGAAGCTGTTACAGCATCAGCTCCCCTTGGACTGATGGTCCCACTCAATCCCCATCGTGCGATCTGGACCACGGGCTGGCTTACAAAGCCCTCAGAAGAAAGAGGGAAAAACATGCTGAATTCCCCAGCATTTGAATCACAGACGTGTTTGCCAAGAACCGGCCTCCCCTGTTACGGTTTCATAATTCTTCAATCCTTTCAGCCTAACTCAGACACCATTTGGGTAATAATTAACCGTTCCCAGCGCTCGGCGCCTGCTCAGTCGAGCTCTGCATGTTCAAGCTTGGCATGCGAGGGCTTCAAAATTAACAGCACTGCAAGTTTATTTCTGTTAATTGTGCTATTTTGGAAGGAGAAGAGGAAGGAAAGCAATTTCCAGAACCTAGTGGAGGTTTTCTTCTCACCCTTCCCCCAGCATCCTTCGGGAGAAGGCACTTCCACACTCGTGGTGTCTCTTCCCCAGAAATGGGTTGTGGTTTCAATTCTGTGTTCCAAAAGTGAATGCAGTGGTGTGTCAAATATCCCTGCTGCCACGGGAGGAGGCACAGCACATGCTCCACACAAAGCCCTTCAGATGGTGGTGTTTAACAGCAGTCAGGGTTCCAGTCTACTCCCCAGAGCAGTTCATACTACCTGCCTGCAAAGCCTTGTGTCCCAGATGCCATCTACTGCATGGCACCACAACCTGACTCAGATCAGTCATGATGGAGAGCATCCTCCAGCTTAAAACACACAACCTGAGTTGGAAGATAAGAGAAGACATAGGTGTTGAATGCAAGAGACGACCAAGGATAAGGTGCAGAATCTTCTCCCTCCAAAACCCAAAACCAGGCTGCAAGGGATGCTCTGAGGACTCTTCCCTTTCTCTCCCATCACACATGCTCTCCCCTGTGATGACAGGCTAAGGGGCATGCTCTGGAGACAGAGCCAGGCTGCAAGCTCCTGCTACTGCAACTGACACAGCCCCCATCATCCTCTAACACTGTGGTCACATAAGCAGGACATTAAAAACATTCTGTGGCCATTTCATTTAGTTCCTGCCCCAACACAGGTCCCTGATACAGAAGCACTGTGAACTGAAAAAGAGCCAGTATCTCCTGCATTACTATCACATACTGCACAGCAGCAGAGATGGGCAACCCCATCCTGGCCATCCTGGGAAGCAGGAAACAGGTCAGAGATGCTTTCAATTTATTATTAACAAAAAATAAGTCAGTAAAGACATATCTGGGAGTCTTATGTGGAGGAAAAAATCCCATTCCCGCTTTCCACTGTGTCACAGGTCAATATGCACTCCCTACAGGAACTGTGGAGGACCCAGACAGTCCCATCACATATGCCACAAGGCCATCAGCTTGTCACCCAACCTAAGCTGGCGGCTGCAGGGTGGTGAGGTTGCCTGTGCCCAAAGGGCTGTCACACACCAAGGAGCTGGGAAGCACCAACACACAGATGAGGAACCTCAGAGCAAACACTTGGCAGCAGTTGTAAAGCAACAGGGAAATCGAGGATCCTTTATTGGGACTCCAGGATGACAGCAGGATGGGGACATGCCACCGGTCCATGGGTCCTGTGGTAGCAGACCCCAAATCTGGCATCCCCAAGACCAATTCCCACTGCCAGTGCTAACCCCCTCCTACAGATGTGATCATGCTAAACATAATCCCATAAACAGCATCCAGATGTGATTTGGGAGGCTAAATAATAGTTCTTGATCTTCTGACAATAGTGCCCAGAAGGATTTGGAAAACTGACAAAAAAGCTTTGAAGTTTTATGTAATGTGCTTAGGACTTCTACAGTGATAGCTCCATCATCTCTGTCCCCTCAGCCAAGGGGCTGAGCACCCTTCTCACACCCAGAGGTGCTGTTGTGACAGAAAACACCAGCCTAAGATCTGCAGAGGTCTTGTGCTGCATGTTCAGGAACAGGGAAGCTTGGATGCTGCTCTGCTGTGGATCTCCATCTCGGTGGTGTAAAAATCACCCTGATGTTACCCAAGGAATTCTGGGCTTTGGACATTTACTGTTTCCTGGTCCAGGCTGAAAATATTGTGGGAAAAATTATTCCCAGAATAAACCTGGTAGCTCTAATCCCAGCCTGACAGCAAGCGAAAAGCAAGAAGCAGGAAAAACAGTGGAGTAACGCTTCTGAGAAGCAGAGAGTAGCTGATGGGGTTTATTCTTTAACCAAGTTTCCTAAGGAAACGTGGGAGCGAGCCACCCTGTCTGTCCAGCCCTGCCATTTCCAAGCCATTTATTTCATTTTTAACAAAAGCTGCGTGAGGATGAGCAATTGCAAAAGACATTCCATGGGGTCTGGCACGCCGTCTCCACACCCCTTCTGTCCCTGTGCAGGAAGAGGCTGCAGCAGAAACAAGATGCTTATGAAATAAGGAGCTACAAGAGATGCCCCAGCCTTAAAACCTATGAGCAGAGTCTGCATCTTCTCAGACAAGCAGGAAAATCCAATCCTGCAGCATCTGGAGCTTCTCAAGCCTCCTCCTCCTCAAGAAACACCTTTATCCCCCCTAAAGCTTTGCCTCTCCACCAGCATCCACAAGAAGGATGCTCACCAACAGCTCCATCACACACACCACTGCTTCTTGGCCGTTCTTTTATATCTCTATCCCCCAATCCCATGTTCTCCCAAGCCAGGGCTGGAGGGCAGCTGCAAGACTCACATTTCCCCAAGAAATTCCGGGAAAGGCTCTCCTTTTAACGAGAAGGTTTTTTTTTTTTCCCTGCCGACTTCCATAGCCAAGCTAATAAAAATGGAAAGCAATAAGAAATTCCACAGAAGGGAGATGTGGGGGAGGAGGAAAGGGAAGATACTGCTCATTTGAGCCTATCCTAAATAGGAGGAGATAATTAGCCACATATATCCCAGGAAGAATAGCAACAGTCTATGCAATTATTGGGAATGCACACTTTAAGAGCATTGGCCAAAAACGCCTGCTTTTATTAAAAAGGAATGGTTTCACAAAGGCCCAACTGTAAGAAAGGTTGTAATTTGCCCAAATAAAACTTAATTTGATCCATGAAATAGCTGTGGTTTATTGTGTAATATATGTGCTATGTGTTTTAATTTAATAGAATCCAATATAATTGTAAGCCAGTCGAGTTTCTGAGCAATTTTGGGTTGTTCCCACAGTGTCTATAGTACAGATGCTACTTTGTGCATCACAGCAGTACATACATAAATCAGGGATAGAGAAAGGATTATCCACAAAGCAGCAAGCAATGCTCCATCACACACCAAACTGAAAATAAGACCTTTGAGGAAAGCACAAGTTATTTACAGGAAATAACTCTGCATGCTCCACAGTTAACCACTGCATCCCACTCCTGCACCCAGTCTTGGGTGCTGGGACAGTTGCCGCAGGGATCAGCCCTAGGATGCCACGCAGGACCAAGTGATGCTGTGGACCCCACTGCAATGCCGTGCCACCCCAGCACTCCTCTCTTCAGCCAGATCGAGCAGCCCATTCCACTTCCAGTGAGGGGAAAAGGAGAGTTTGCTTTCCAAGGAAGCTGTGGTCCATGCTTGCCAACGACTGTCAGACCAGATCCATGTTCACCCATGAGGCAGCTCCTGCTCCCAGACAGCTTGGACGAGAGACAGGAGGGATACAATGGAGTGGAGGCATCAGGATCTTGCCTCCCAGCACAGCTCCACAGCCAGTTTCTCAGAAAACTGAGGTTAAAACCAGCCCCACTCAACAAATGCAACAACTCAAATCCCAAAGCAGTATGCAGCCCCATCCTGCCGTTGGCTTGCTCCACAAGGCCATTTACCTGGGATGAAACATTTGATTTTTGTCCTGGCATCAGAACAAACCAACCACCCTCTGGCTCCTAACACTCATTTCACACCCCTGAAAGGCACAGGAGAGCAGCAGCTGACCACGCACTGCTTCATCCTGATCCAGGACCATGCTACATCCCAGAGCAGGCAGAAACCCTGAGCCTACAGGACCCACTGGAGTTTTGGCAAGTGCAGGTACCTGTATGAGCACTTCAGCAACTCTGCTGCTCTGTTAAAAACACTAATCCACAATCCAAAGACATAGAGATGTTCCATGACTTATAAAGACCATAAAGTCAGGGAGCATCACACCCCAAGACAAACCTCCAGCTCATTCCTCTGCACCAACAGTGATTTTTCTCTTTTTCCTTGCTAGCCCGTGCATGGGCAACACAATATTCAGCTTTTAACTACACACTGAACAAGTCCCCCGCACACCTACTGCAGAGAAAACCCTGATAAGGACTATTGGACTGACAGACCCTGTAGAACTGTAGCAAAACCTGTGCCACAAAGGGGTCTTAGCCTCTTGTTTTAAGAGGTGAATGTGGTTCTTTTTGGTATTCCTTTCGGTTCTGGCTGGTAAAAGGTATTTCTCAATCATAGTAGCAATGAATGCCAGGGACAAGGATGATGAACATCTCACAAGATAAGCAGCAGTCCCTGGGACCTACCAGCAACAACTGGCTGCTTCTCATCAGCCTATTGCTCAGGTTTAAAATACAACATTACCCAAATTAAGAGGATCTCATCAAATAAACACACTCCACAAATCAAAGCCCACACTCAGGTCCTACACTAGAATTATCAGTTCAGGACTTCCACTTGAGTGGAACTCAGGTGTATTTGGCATAGGGAGTCAGAATCAGACTATGCATTCTGATTTTATGAAGCCTTCAACCCCTTGGTTTCAGCCATAACACCAAGAGAACCAGCTGACGCCTCTGCCAGTGCTCCGGCACTCACAGATAAAGGTGTCCAGCGAGTTTTGCTGCCTGGGTAACACCTCGGAACACCTGTGTCCCACCACCTCCACAGATGAGCCATAAAGCAGCTGGGCTGAGTCAGACCATTAAACTCTTCTGCAGGATCAAGATCTCACCCCTCCTTAACATGGAGGCCTGAGGGCTGTGATAGCTCCACCTGAGCAGGAGTCACTGCCTTGGGGCGGGGGGGTGGGCAGGAGTCACTGCCTTGGGGCGGGGGGGTGGGCAGGAGTCACTGCCTTGGGGCGGGGGGGTGGGCAAGACTCACCAGCTTAAAATCAGCCAAGGCACCATCAGACAACGACCCCCCGACCTCCCTGTGCAAGTAACTGACAAGTGCGAGCAAACTCCAAGGCCAGAGCATTGCTGAAGCCCTTCAGCACAGGTGGAAAGTGGTGTTTACTGAGGGATTTGCTGCCCCTGTGTCTCCTCTGCCCATGCAAGGCTCCTGCCATGCTGCTCTTAGCTCCTTTACCTCAGCGCTTGAGCCTCTGTGGCAGCGCAATGGGTGTACAAGGGAAGTAAACCCTTCCCGCTGCACTGCCAACAACTCCCTCCAAAAAGGAACCCAGTGATAATGTAGCCACACAACCTCCCCTGAACAAAGCTAAATCAGCTCAAAAGCAATCACTCAAAACCTTACAGCACCTCAGTACTGGGGCACCCAGAACAGCATCGTGAGATCAGACTGAGAACAGACCGACTGGAAACATACCAGCACCCTCCTGCTTTCATTTCTAACCTTAGAACAGTTCAACCCCATACAGAACAAAAACAAACAACATGCCACTTACCTTGAGTGCTGGAAAGCCAGGAACGTTCCAGAAAAGAGAAGAAACCGCACTCGGAGGATCCCGGGAGCTGAGGGCGGCGGCCATCTTGTTTCTCTCTGAGGTGAGCAAACAGCCGCAGCTGAGGTTGGGCACAGGTGAGGCCCGTGAGGCCATCAGCAAACCGCGACCACCTGGGCAGGGACATGGGTGCCTCTCCCTCTGCACCCACCCTCCACGTCCAGCACTGCCCCCAGTGCAACTCACAGCCCCCAGCATCAACCCCGGCGTGTGGGCATCCCATGGGGAGGGCCTGAGCTGACCCTTCTGAGGGTCCGGTGTGGAGTGCAATAGCCCTGAAGCTTCTTCAGAGGGTCTGAAGTTTGCGTGGTTACAGTGAAGCGTTACAGATGGAAAACAGAATGGAAAAGAATACTTGATGTCTTATTTCATTGCCTCACCATAAAATCCGTCTTTTATTCCCTTTAAAGCCTTTCCTGTCAACTGAAATAAACCCAAGATTTATTCCTGGGGAAGGGCATGAGCAGTAAAGAAGAAAAATTAAGCACAATCAGTGGATTGCACAAGGGAAACCCCAAAGTTAACCTCTGAATTTCAACCCATGGAATGGCTGATGCTAACCTGGAATGAAACTGAATTCAAATGCAAAGTCAAGTTAGGGAAGGTCTATGGCATGTGAATGACAGCTTCTGGGGGTGATAGAGGTGAGTAACAACAGCCATCCTTGGTGCTGATTTGGTTTTGGCTTTGGAAGAAGCCCATAGAAAGTGGAAAAAGATGGCACTGCTGCATGTGTGTGAGCACGTAAGGACAGGGAGGAAGGCAGCAGCCAGCTTGGGATGTGAATGGAAAACCTTCTGGGTGGCGATAGGAAACACTGGGAAGGAGAAAAGGGAACAGGAGAAGCAACCTGCCTTTCGTCTGGTTCTTCCCAGTTAAAATGATCATGGTGTTAACAAAAACCTCCTTCAAAAAGACCAAACCATAGAAGAAGCCCCCTTGACCGACTGCGTGTGAGTGCCACAGTGAGTGGTGCAGGTGCTATGGCAGGACACACCAAAACCAAGCCAAAGGGGATAACAAACCCCTGCAAAGCTCTTGAAAGCTGGCTTTAAACGATACTGATATGTTTTGACACTGTTCCCTGACAACAATGGCTGTAACACAAACAACAAAGAATGATGTCAAGTATTAATACCGATGCTGCATGAATTCAGCCAATGTGGTCCCAATTAAACATCAAGTACGGCTGTCATTTGAAAAATGACATTGCGACATTCCCTGCTCCCAGTGCCCATCCCAGGTCTGCTCGTTTCCCTAGAGGGATGCAGCTCCCTTCCGTAAAGGGATGTGGTTCCCACTTTCCCCATCATGGCTGCTGTAGAAACACTCAAGTCCAGCTGCAAAATGCATGACCCAGACATGCATCAGGAGGGCTTTTTCACAGTAAGTTTATGTCCTGCTTTACCCTGAGTTTTGAGCCAGTGAGGAAGCCTCTGCATGTTTTTCTCTGCAAGAACATCCCCTGTAACACTGGAAGCTGAGGAGCTTCTGCAGTCACCAGGCTCCAAAGGCAGGGACTGTAGGAAAATCAATGCACAGGGATTTACTATCCAGTTCTAAGAACTGGCAACACTAGTCACTGGCAATAAATAACTGAAGCCAGACAATGTCCAACCTGCCCATGGGTGCTACAGTGCTGACAGCAGATGCTCATACAGAAGTCAGCAAAGTGCCTGATTTTATCCAGGATTTCCAGAGAGAGTAAATCAGCCCAGACAAGCTCGTTTGACCAGGACTTCTGGCTTCAACTGCTCCTCAGAGCAAGTATGTTCTTCCCAAACACTTCTATATCAGTTTATTGCCTGGAAGACAGACCAGGAGATCTACAGGACAAACCTGCACACACTCATCCAGCTCATCTCTGCCTTATTTCAAGTTACTGGAGAGGTTCCCAAAATTCAGGCCGCTCTGTGGTGTCTCCAACTGAGGATCCACCCAACCATGGGTTGTCCAAACCCACCATTTGTTTCTCAACCACCAAACATGGCTGGGAGATTCCAGACTCACAGACAATCCCTGTGCAAGGCTTATAGGACAAACTGGCCCTACTGGGCAGCTTTTGGTCTATTCTGTTCTGCCCACCAGTGCTGATAACCATTGATTTGCAGCGATAACCATTAATGTGAACAAACACAAACATGCATGCTTATCTTTGCGATGTTCCCATCAGGTTTTGTGTTATCAGAGAGATCACAGAGTCCTGAGCAAGAACAGCTAAGGGGGATTTTCCTCTCACCACCTCCATTTGCTCCCTGGCTCTCAAACTGTCCTCATTTACCCTCCTCTTGGAGACAACTGCAGCCTTCCAGCAACCCATGTAGTTTTCTAAGGGTGTTGGCTGAGATGGAAGACAGTGGTTGCCCCTCTGGAACCTCCCATTGACTGCAGAGTGCCTGAGCAGACACTGCTGCAGGCTTCAATTGAGGATGGATTGGGGGGGGGGGGGGGGCACAAAAAAAGACAATTAACCCCCCCCCATAACGCGAATACTTTATTATCAATGAGTGACTGGTATTAGCTTTTTTTGCCTGGGTATTAATAATATTTCAAAAAACCATACATCAAAATTAGGGCTTTCTCCTATTTTTGCTGTATAATTTTTCTCCTTTTTTTTTCTTTCTTTCTTAAAAAAAAAAAAAAAAAAAGTCTGTATTGAAAGAATTATATAAGCCAAAGTGCATTTTCTGGTTTTTGTCCATATACACATTGCACCATACATAAATAATTACATTGTAAAAATGACTCCATAATTACAAGTATAATATATATTTTCATATAATATATAAAACTTTATATTAAATCTAGGTAGATGATATTTGGGATAGTCTGTGTCTTTTTTTTTTCTCTCTAGTTTCCTTTCGTCAGAGGCTGACTGTTATCGATTGTTACTGAGTAAAATCTCCAGCCAACACGGACACGACGTGATGAACTGTCTGGAGTAACACGGCCCCCAGCCTTTGGCGAAGCTGATCCGCACGCTGTTGGGGTCGTAGGGCCCGTCCGTGTAATCCAGATCAGCCGTGTGCTGCAAGAGGCAGGACTTCTCGTAGTCAAACACCTTGATGGAGTAACCTGGCATCACCTTGCGCACAATCAAAGTCCTACAGTTGGGGATGTCCAGTGTCGGGGAGTTGACGAAGATGGGGTGCTCGCTGCGGTTGTAAGCCCACACACCGTCCGGTTCTTTGCTGAGTAAAATCCCGTAGCCGATTTTACTTCGAGTCCTTCTCACAGTCTCGCTCCTGTTTTCCAGGTTTAGCTGTCCGAGGCAGAAGCCGTTTCCTTGAGGTAGGTCATAAAATATACTGACAGACTGTTCATACACTGTGTAGAGGCGGCCGACGCGCGTCCGGTGCTCCCAATAGGCCACGTTGCACCAATGGCTCCTCTTCACGGCATCGGGCGACGTACTGGCATCTGTGAGGGAAAGGAGAGGAACAGTCAGGGCTTGCTGTGGCCTCCTGGGAGGAAACAAGTATGGAGGGGAAACAAATGGCTCTTCCCACCCGTCAGCTTTGCTCTCATGGGAACTAAACCTGCGTTCAACCCAAAGCCCATCTTCAACCCAAAGCTTGTCTTCAATTATGTTAAATGCCACCAAGAAACAAAGCTCAAGCCAAGGCTGGTGACCCAATGGGCCAGCTCCCACGGAGCTCAACCAATCTTTCTCTAACCTAATGTTCAATCCTGTGTCCAGCAGCTTGGACCCTGTGTACTCAAGATATGTGAATTCCTACCACCAAGAGCTGGCATGGATACTGTACCACTGCAACTCAGCCACCCCTGAGCTTGGCGGGTTCTCAAGCTCCTTCAGCATTGCTGTGGTGGTGTACCCCCATTCTCAAAGGCCATTGCATTGAGCTGAAACACAGAGGATGTCCATGAAGTGCTTGGATGACTGACCAGACACTTATCTCTACTATGTAATATTCTTTGACAGCGATGCTGATGTTCCCACAGGGAACATGAAATCTGAGGAAGCGTTTCATGCCAAGGGGGAATAGTTGATGCAAACTATGCATGTCCTACTACAAAGCCACTGGAAATCTTTCCGGAACAATGAGAAACATCTCTTCTCTGTAAGAATTACATTCAAGGAAGACAGGAGGGACAGAGACTGCCAGAAATCTGTTTTATTTATGATGCTTCCAGAATTTATGATGCCTCCAGAAGGGAGATGGGAACTCTCAGCCCTGAAAGAGCCCCAAAGAGGGTGAATTAACCTCTTACTGAACATCATTCCCTCCCTACTACACCAGTTAACCGAAAACCACCCTGGGATTTCAAGCAAGGAGCTCTGCTTCAAGCCAGCCCTGCTCCATGCCCAGCATTAAGCTCCCTGACAGCGTATCAGGCGCCCGCAGCTCGCTGACCCCTCTACCTTCGTGCCATCACGTCTGATTAACTCACACGCGGGGTGATGCCATTATTTTGCTTCACAGACCCTATTGACAACACCGGATTTCAAGCACTGCCCTACAGCCCCGGTTCTTTTCAGGCTCAAATTACTCCGAGGGGAATGGGTTCTCCTCCCCATTAACGACCTTTGAATCAAGCGGCTTTGTTAGAGTTTAACTTGAGTTGTAACTATACAAATTTAAGGGGAGGGAGATGGGGGGAAGGGAGGTAACTGGGCAAGCAGGGAGGCCCTTTGCCATGGGCAATGCTCATCATCTTGCACTGACCCCTTCACCCATCACAGGTCCAAACCACCCCGGACATCTCAGATTGGCCCCTTTCTCCTCCACCTTCTGTTTAAGGAATTTTAGGACCTAGCATGGCCATCAACAGCCTCTTTCCAGTTTGATGCACATTTTATCCAGAACTAGGAAAGAAACCCCACAGCAATCAGACACTTCAACCCTGCTGGGAAAAGAAACCCCATTTCCCTGCATTTATGGCAATCCTATATGAAGGAGTGAGCCAACAGCTCATGCCCCTTAATACTGGAGGTGATGTCCTGGGCTACCTAAAGGCAGGGGGAAAGCCCTGATGAGCACAACTGGGTGAGATGCACCCCTTAAATTCAGAGTTAGTGGCACTGCACAGCAGGGAAATAGGTGAATACCCTTGGTCAGAGCAGCATCTCAGAGCCAGTTTTGTGTTACCTTCCCCCAAGGACCAGGCCTTGTCTCCACCACAGCCCTTGCAGCAGGGTGGGATACTCCACCATGTCCCAGTGGCACCGAAGGGTCTTTGTGTCTCTGTGCTTCTGAGCCATCCCTGATGGAAGCTACTCAGAGTCACTGTAATAAGCGCATCCTAATGCTGCACTCAGCTAATGACAAAAATCAGCAAAACCAAATGTTTTTCCCCATTCTTGTTCTTGGGCCAATAACTGTATTTCCTTTGCCATCTCAAATGACCCTCTGGCATCTGGATAACCAGACGTTAAACAAACAACCCAAGCTGCTTCAAAAGGGTAATGACTTCATTGGCAAATGCATGATGGACATGCTGTACCCAAGCACATTATTAAATACTGACGACTGGACTTGACTCTTCCTGAAGTACCTCATGACGCCTTGCAAAACACCAGCCATGTGAACATCAAGTTTTAAGGAAGGAAAAGAAGATTCAAATGTAATTCTGGGTTAGAACCCCCTTCCCAGCTGCCTAGTGCTAATACGGTGCACTAAGATCTCCACCAAGAACAGCAACTTTGATGATATTAGTGATGAAAAGCTTCAGAACCTCTTTGCTCTTTAAAATGCCCTACAGCAAATAGCTCTGGATTTTTTTGAAGAGGTAAAACAAGACATAGTTCATCCATAACAGCATAAAGGAGAGGATCTGAGCGTCATCTGCAGATACATTCTCCACAGTGCCCACTTTCCACAGTCATCTTTCCCCTGCGACACCATACAGTTGAGATGCCCTCAGTGCCTTTCCATAACTCTTCTCAAACGCTAGATTTTGCTGTTGTCTCACTCGAGTGATGCTGGGGGGCTACAGACAAGCTCAAAGCTTTTCATCTCCCAGGCCTAGAGGCTGGTAGCAATTACTGAGCTCTGCATCTGTTTAACCTCCCAACCTCCACAAAGCCCTCCATGCCCATTAGGTGAGTTGGTTTTGTTATTACCCCTTTCAGAAACTACCACTCGGTCCCTGTGTTTCCCTCACAGACTAAGAATGGGACAACTTCAAAACTCCAGTTTGCCCATCAGCTGAATTCATCAGGGGAACAGTCAGCAATAAACATTTAAATAGGTGTTTCCTATGGTTTACTGCAAATTAAAGATACCTAGTGGGGGAAAGCAAAGCAGGGGAAAACCAGTGTCTATTCTACAAGAACATCTTGCTGTAGGTGCCACCATCTCTGATGCTATCTCTGCTTGCCAGGAACTGGGCAATACTTAGGCAAAATCATCAATCTACACACATGCTGCAAACAGCGGAAGGGTTTTTTTATACCTCCTGTTTTCATGCGCCTGAAATAGTCTTATTAAAATCATTTCCATGCACTTTATGGCAGGAGCTTCAGTGCACCCATCCATGCATGCATGCCGGGGAATGAAGTCCCCCCTGCCAATGTGCTTCTCATCTCTGTCACCCCATCACAGCTCCTGCCTGGCAGTGACAGCAATGCCAGCTCAAAGCATGCCTGGAGATGGCCTGTGCTCCTTCACACGGGTGAGGATGTGAGTGTTAGCTAACTGCACATCAAGCAGCTAGAAGTTTCCTTTCCACCCCTCTCTTCCTGGCCAGGGGTGAAGAAAGGCTTTAAAAGCCCTGCACCAGCTGCAAAAGCAACCTGCTCATGGCACGCAGGCAAATAAAACACCCTGAGAGGAGACGGTTAAAAGGCTCCTCTGAAAAGCCTATGGAGAGCTTGGGGCAGGGCCTTCTTCTCCCCAGCCCCATTCAGGCGCTCGCACTCCCTGCACTGCGGTGGGTTCTTTTGCTGTCTTTTATCTCCCAGCGCACTCAAGCAAATCCTGAGCAGATGAACTCATCTCACAGCCCTGACACAGAGCAAGCACTTCACCAAGGCCCTCATACAGGGGGGCCTGCGCTGTGTCTTATCCCCTGCCAAGTATTAGTTTCGCCTCCAGCTATTAGCCACTACCACTCAGCAGACAGCAGGGGCGGCCAGCAGAAAGGCATGTCCTCTGCCTTTTAAATAAATATTCCCTTTTTCCCCTCCTCTTTTTCCATGCTGCCCTTTATGCACAGACAAGAAAATCTGCCTTTTTCTTATTTCATCTTTCCTTTTTTCCCCCCTTTTTCTGCTGGAACAGAGGCAGCTCGCTAGCTTTCTGTTTGAAGAAAGCAAAATATTTGAGCCCTGCAGTGCCTCCCTCGATGCTATACCAGGCATTTTTAACAACTCTCATTGTAGGCAGCTACAACTTCTAACAGCTACATTTAGGCTGGCGTCAGGGCTATCTCTTCCATCAAAGCCACCTTTACTGATCAGATGGATGGGCTGAAACACTGGCTCTTGTTTACTCTCTCCTCCAAGTCTCCGTTTCCTTGCAGCAGACACATCCAAAAGGAAATTCAAACAGTTTAAGATAAAAAAACAAGATAGGAAGCAAGCCGGAGAATCAAACCCAGAACTTAGAGGGAAAAAGAGTCTTGCATGGCTCAGGCAAAAGGAATCCAGCTACGGGAATCAATGCAAAGAGCAAATACTGTAAACCCTCGCAGCGTTAGCAGCACTGCCGAGTGTGGAGGTAAAGAAAATAACTTGAGGTTTTCACTTCTTTGTGACTTGACAGCGTTTTGTGCCAATGAAGTTCAAAGCAGTGCATTAAAAGAGAAAAGAAAGATGCTTTTTTCCACAACAAAATGCTGCCCAGTCCCACTGCTTGATGTCGCACTTAAAAAAGCCAGGATGGAAAACATGGGCAGATCACAAAACCCATGAAATATCTCTGATTCATGCTTTGGCTCTTCAAAGCCACCAAACTCCTTCCCAGCAGGTCAAATGGCCCCCACAATATAGGGCTGCAAGTTAAGATCTTGCTGTGTAAAATGAGGGTGAGAAGGGATGTTTGCTGCAGTGCTTTGAGGAATAGTCCCATTTTTGCACAGATTCCTTAGGAAACAGTCATTAAGAGGCACAGTGCTGCTTTTCCAAGCAGAGCCTCCCATGAGGGACTGGTTATGCCAGCCCCCCTCAATCCCAAACCACACTCATGGGGTTTCAAAACACACTGAAGAGGCGCCCACAGGGGAGACCATGCATGCGAAATATCAAAATGCTCTCTCCAAATGTCATAGGGCCTCGAACGCACATCTGGGCACCTGAAGAGATGAAGTGGGATGTTCAAGGTGTCCTCACACCCCATTTTCATGTCCCACCCTCCTGTACTCCTGCGTCACAGGTCAGCCTAATGCTTCTCCAGCCCTGGAGCTCACTTACATCATTTCCCAATGACCAGCGTCTTTCCATTCAGTTTTATTCCACTTTAGACTCTACAGATCCACTGTCAACTCTTTTTTCTCCCCTCTGCCATAGCACAGATGCATGCTTACACTACCCAACACACAGAGCATGGAAGCAGGATGGTTATAGCCACACGCAGGCCACCATGAACAAGGTCCAGATAAAAAGCCCAGCACAAAGAACATGCAGATTTCCCCCAAATCTTTTACCAGCTCATGGGGGAGTCATCAGTTAAAATAATCCCCCATGAACACTCCTAGGAACAAGCTCCAGGGGAAGGAAGGGGTTAAAGCTTTCCACAGCAGAAATGGAATTTTTATGGCCCTGTAAGAAAGAAGAAATTAATTGTCAATCTGCCCCTGCAAAGCTCACAACCGTTTTCCTTAAGCCAATACACTTAAAATACCTCTGCTGTACAAGTTTCAGCTGGAATGCATCACTGCAGCCCCCCTGAGAGCCCCACGCTGCGACCAGCACCACAGCGTCCACCCCAACATGAGACCCTCTCCTTTCAGCCAGGGGAGAACCTGAACACTGCCCCTGAGATGTCCTGGGGACACATGGCCACAAACTGGGCACCGTTTGTCTGTCCATCTCCATTGGGAGCGGTGGGGTGGGACTTTGAAGGCATCTTCTCAGCCTTGGAAGAGCTGCAACCATTGGTGAGCCCCATCTTGGCCAGCAGCTGCTTTGTCAGCCCATGGTAACACGCCAGCAATGGCTCCACCATAGATACTTACGGTGACATCCCAAACCCACCAGCAAAGGAACACAGGAGGCCATCCTGTGGTGGCTCTGGAGATAACCAGATGGAGGCAGGAGGTTCTCCATGCCGTCCCCCAATGAAAGTCAGGGGAAAATCCTAATGAGGACAGACGGTTTAGTCCCCCTTCCCCCCTACTTCTTGGTGTAGACCTTCCCCATGCTGCACAGCATCAAACTCTCTCCCAGACTTTTGTTTTGCTCTACTGAGAGAGACATAAAGATTCATCCTTCAATGATAAAACAGGAGTGTGATTTCCTACTACAATTAACCTGGTGTTACCACTGTGGTGATGGGGTCCCAACTCCTCCAACCCCAGCACAGCTCCTGGCACGTTCCTCACACTGGATGTGGCTGTTGTGCAGCCATGAAGTTCAGCTCATTCATCTGGCAAGAACCAACACCAAAGCAAGCACCACAAAGAGCCAAAAAGAGTCCTCGCTGCCATGTATCCACTATGGAGGAGGCATCTTCCTCCTCCTCCAGCCTTAACCTTGGAGCAGAGCTCTGGAGGGCTCTGTGAGCCCATTCCATTTGTTAACCCAGTCGATGATTAACTCAGAAGAAAACTTGTGCTGGGTTAATTAATGAAATTAGCTCCAAAAACGGTCTGACGGGCAACAGAACCAGTGGACGAGGTGCGTGGAGAGGCCTGGGGGGGAAAGGGGGACATTTCCATGGCAGCCCAAGAAACAAAAGCAACACAGGACAGGAGCCAATGCCAAGAATTAGGATGAAAACAATTTTCTCTGCATAAAAGAAACCACTCTGCTAAATCATCAGCTCATGCTCATTTCTTTTATATCCTTCAAAGCAAAACACATGCCATGTTTAGTCCTGCCCGGAAATTTGTAAGTCATCAGCAGCAAGCTTATTTTCAAGCTAAACTCAAGGAGTTTGTTTCTAAAGTACTTTCCCTGGCCATTAAACACATAGACCAGAACAGGGGTTTAAGGTATTTTACCCTTTTTTAGCCCCAGCTCCCCTGCGTGCTTTACAAAGGTCTTTTCAGCCAAGGGTGAAAAGTCCTAGAGAGTAAAACACTGGAAAAGCTCAACTCAGGTTATTCCAAAGGCCGATGTTTTCAGAGGTTCAGGTGACTTTTTGGTTGGGTTTTCCTTGCGTTGAACAGTTTGCACGTAATCTCAGCTTCTCTCGCTTTCACAGGCACATTCATCACTTTAAAGTTCCTGGGCAGTGCATGCAACTGCTTTATGCCTGGCATGTAAAAGTTAACACAACAATGTAAATACAACTTCAAAAGGAGCCCAAAACGTAATCACCTCCCTTGGCTGCCAGCTCCGAAAGCACCAGACCTGTCATCAACCACAATTTGGCTGAGACTTCTCCACTGTTGGAAACCACCCCTGGGTAAGTCCAAACCCGGCAACATCCCAGGGTCTGCTTGGCGCCTCCAGGAGTGTCCCCAGCATCCCTGTTGTGCGGATGGGGGTGCCCCAACCAGCCCAAAAAATGGGGAGAGAAAGGAGGTGGTGGAAGACATGGGGGATAATGCGGTGGGACGGTCCCTGCTAACTGATTCTCTGTAAAATCAAGAGGTTTGCTGACAATAAGCGTTGTCCAGTTGGGGTTCCCTTATATCTCTGTCTCTCACTGCCAATTTGGCAAAGCACCGACGACATTTGGAGAGGAGAAGGCTCATTCCCCAAGTGTCCTCAGGAAGGCAGGACTGTGAGGTTAGGGGACGCAGGGACATGGAAAATAGGGAGAAAGAACCCTTTTTTCCATATTTAGGTTTAGAACTCGCATGTTTTCAGCTCCTCCAAACAACCACGCATGCAATCCCGTCCTTCCCCCTCCTAGAGCCTGAAAAACGTGGAGAATCCAGGAGAAATCACCCCATAAATCACTGCATGGCAGGCTTCCCTTTCAGCCAACGCTGCAACGTTCAACGCTCCCGCCTGGCGCCGCGCCAGCCCTCCCTATTAATTAATCCGGGGGCCTCCCGCTGCAATCCCAGCTACGCCAACCGCATCCCACTTGGGCTGGGCTGGGGGGCCAAATCCCAAGGGACCTCCTCAGCTCCCTTCTGCCTTTCCGAGTGTTTTGGCTTTGCAGAGCAGTCTTAGGTGCCCTTACAAATGCCCTCAGGGAGGAAACTAATCTGCTCCATGACCAGAGCTGTGGCATCTCTGGAGCATCCAGAGAGACTCTGGAAAATGGGATGAATTAATAATAGTTTTCACTCCTTGAGAAGTTTCGGCTGAGCGCTTCAAAGCATTTTAAAAGCAGAAACTAATTAGTAGGTCCCTCTGAAGAGAAACAGGAATAACACCACTTTCCACCTCCATCACGCCTCTTGGGCACAGCATGTTGGGTGCTGGACTTGGCTCTCAGCTAAGCCTGGGAATTGCGTTTACTGGGGGGTGATGGTACAAATGTGTGAGGCTCAGGCTGTAACCAAACCAATTCCCTGCCTGTTTCACACCAGCGTTAAATGCAGAGTTTTCTGTTGGAGTGATGGGAGCTCTTCTGGGAAGCCAAATCCTGAGTTGGTGAGGACACTGCCAAGGTGACTGTAAAGATGCTCCTGAGGATGCTTGTGCCTTCCTACTCCCACTAAAGATCACTCTCACTAAGGATCACTAACCCAGCACAGGATGCTCAACACTGACACCTGCTCTGGAGAAAAGCAGATTAACAAACAAAAAAAGGCCTTTTTTCCTCCCATTGTTAGAAGACACATGGGCACTGAGCACCTCCAAACAAAGAGGGCTGTCCTGCAAAGGCCACCCAGCCAGGCAGCACACCACCACTTACACTGCTCTCAGCACAGACCCAAGCCCAAATTACAGCTCAGCTTCCTCCAGAAACAACCAAATCTTGCCATTTCCAGAAGGCAAATGCTCAGTGGTTCCCCTACACGAGGCCTCCTTCAGATGTCCCAGGCTGGTCATGCAACACCCGCCTGCAGAGCTGGAAACTTTGGGTTTAAGAGCTCGCACAGGACATAGGAAACAAAGCGACTGCAGCAGCTTTGCTGTGCTTCTGCAGTTTTACTATCAGAAACTGAGCAGAGATGCTTCCCAGGGAGGAAAATCAAAGCAATGCCACATGAAACATCACCGCTGGATAGATTTTAAGAGCCTGCCACTGCGCTCCAGCCCAAGCCGTTCCCTCCGGAGTGAGCCTGAAGAAGCCAGCCTCACCCTGCTATCACACCTCGATGGATTTACGGCTGAGAACAAGCCGTGGGGTTTCAGAGCGGAGGAAGATGACGTGAGAAGTAGTGAGCAGGCTGAAAAAACCCAAGGCCACCGCGTAGCCACCAGCAGCATCCTTGAGAGGAAGAGAGCTGGAGGCAGATGTCTGTCGGCTCGATGCCAATACCACTGCATGTGTCAAGGACTGAGAAAGCTGTAGGAAACTATCACCAACCTGGAAAACAGGAGGAGTGCCAGGCTGGGGAGGCTCCCTGCAGGCCACGGGCAGGAGCCCATCAAATGTTTTTCTCCGTATGGGCTGGGAATGAGCTTTGCTCCTTCCTGGCCAGCTGGGTGCATAGTCCAGCACTGGGCAGCCATGAGACCCCAGCCTGGGACCTCTGGGAGAGCAAATATCATGGCCTTTCATCCCAAATCCCTGCTGGTTCCCACCCCAGCTGTGGGTCCCCCACCCCAACCCATCCTCTGACCCGCAATGATAGCTTCCCTTGCCCAGTGATTCTCCCCCAACATCCTTAACAAAGGCTTTTTTTCTAGCATGTTACCAGTGCCCACACATAGATGGGAGGCAGACAGGGGCTGAGAGTGAAATGGAAATTCAGCCTTTGTTCTTGCTGGCCAAAGCCCAAGATCCTTATCCTGATAAAGCTCTCTCCAGCCTCGATGCCTGAGCAAGCACCACAAGACAGGGAGCCACGGCTCCATGGCTGCCACTGCACGTCACAGTCTGCAGGTCCTTCAAGTCCTGAAGGAATCCAGCTTGTGCTGGATTACCTCAAGTTTTACAGGGAATTAAAGGATTTTGGGTGCCAGCGTGGCCTTTGCAAGCAAACAGTCCCTCTGGTGTGCAAGCCGATCTGGTCATGCTGAAAGGATAAACCTGGATGGGGAGGTCTTGGGGTTTCTGCTGGAGAGGAATTAAGCGCAATGGGGATGGAGTCTGTATGTGGTGTGAGCAGCCTGGGAAGGGAAGAGTCCAGTGAGGCAGAGGCAAGTCTTGGGTCCTGCAGCAAAGGGGGGATGAGGATGGATCCTGCTCTCCTCCCTCCTTGCCTGTCTGCACAGCAGGGTTGGGAGGGACGTGCAGAGGGGTGCGTGCACCCACACACGCCAGATTTCCCCATAGCTGCTTCATGTATTTACGTGTCAACATTTTCTGGGTCTATTCCAGCCCTTACTCCAAGCAAGCAGCTCACTCCACTGACAACTGCTTGTGGCCAGCATCCATGGGCTCTTACTCCCACTTAAAGCAAAGACTAAACAATGACTTAAGCAACTCAGGATTTAAGCTCTGTAGATGGTCCCTCATTCCCAGTCGAAGCAGTAAGGATGCTGTGCTGGTGGTTTCTGCTTTGGAGGACGACCTACACCATGAACACCAGGGATAATTACCCTCGTGTGCTATGGTATGTACCATGGATGTACCAGGAGGGGTCTCCTGGCCCTTTTCCTGTAAAATCCGCAAATGAGCAACCCAGAGGAGCAGATGTGGCACAGGGATGCATACCTGCCAGCCTGGGATACATCAACCCCAAAGACCACACATACCTCATGCTTTTACACTCCTTGGAATGGTGCTCGAAATCCAATGAAGTGCAGATAAGGAAATGTGTGCAAGGGCGAAGAGCAGGGGATGTGGGATGAAAAGGGATGTATTTGCATGAAATCTGTAACATTTGCAGGTATGACTGCAGCTGGGTCAGGCAACAACGTGCGGCCTAAGAAAGTGCCCAAAAGCATCGTCACAGTCATCTCCCGGATGACAGAATTCCTAACCCTGTATTTGCCTATGGAGAGTGGAGGTGACTCATGCTCATTATCCTTCCTGGCCAAGGAGGACTTGTTTTCATTTCTCAAACCCACAGTTTCTGTCAAAAAAAAAAAAAAAGGGGGTGGAAATAGGAAAATACCAAAACACACAGAGAACTCCATGGGATACATCCTGTCCTGCTGCTCTGATACGAATCCCAGACACCCCGATACTCCAGCTTCACTCGGGATGTTCAAAGAGAAAAGGATTAATGAGTTAGAGCATGGACACGGCACAGCAGAGGCGCTGCCAGCATTAGCTCTGTGTCTCCTGATTTCCAGTAATGCTCATTCAATAAATCCCAGCTAAAATAATCTGTGTGAGTGTGGGTGAGCCGAGCTCAAGAAGGGTCTTGGTCCAGCTTAAAAACCCTCCCACCTCCCCTGGAGAAGCTCTCATCTCTCTTGGAGGGCAGCTGCAATTTAAAGCTAAAAATAAGCTTTTCAGGACCGGCCTATGCAGGGTTCGTGGTTGCACCTCCTCCATGAGGCGTTTCAGGAGGGGAAAGCAGCTCTGAAGTGAAGCACCAAAGCAAACGACCTTCCCATGGAGAGGAAAAGGGGAAGGAGAGCAGGTCGGGCTCTTTGTACATCAAGGCCAGGGAGATTAAGGGAGCATGAGAACACTTCGTTATGGCTAACGAGTTCAAGACTGCACCCCCCCACCCGCACAGCCGGGCACTGCGAGAGGAATAACCAAATTCCTCCCCTCCCCTCAAGGAAAATTGATTTTAAGAACTAAATTAAAGCATATTGGGGGGAAGTACGCCTGGTATTTGACATTAAAGACAGCCTGTCAGCAGCCTGAAACAGACCCGTTTCTCCTCTCCGTATCTATATATATCGTATCTAAAATATCCACATGGATGCGAAGAACCCCCCTGCACAAAAAGAGTAACTGAGCGTAAGATCCAAGTCAGGTATTTTGCTGAAACACCTTCACAAAGCTGCAACAAGCAACACCAAGTTCCCACTTTGGACAATTTTTGTTCATTATTGCAACATTTCTGATGGGGCTCTTCATTTGGACTACAGTGACAGGACATGGGGTAATGGGTTCAAACTGAAACAGGCGAGATTTAAGTTGGAAATCCAGCAGAAGCTCTTCCTTGTGAGGGTGCTGAGGCGCTGGCACAGGGTGCCCAGAGAAGCTGTGGCTGCCCCATCCCTGGCAGTGTACAAGGCCAGGTTGGACACAGGGGCTTGGAGCAACCTGCTCTAGTGTAAGGGGTCCCTGCCCATGGCAGGGGGTTAGGACTGAATGAGCTTTAAGGTCCCTTCCAACCTGAACCAGTCTGGGATTCAACGATGCGGAAGCCTCATCATCCAACCCCAGTGTGTGCATGGCACAAACCAATGCTATCAATGTTATAAACTCTGTCAAGTTTCTACACTAGAATCCTTAAATTGTTAAAATAGGAAAGAAACTGCACAGTTCACATATTTTATAAAGCTGGGTTAAATCAACATCTGCAAAAAATATCCCTGTTAAACGAAATAGCAGGATTTCATTAAGTAAATTGCAAGTTGGCAAAAATTCCGAAAGAAAGGGAAAAAGCCACAGCCAGCCCTGTAATTTAAACCTTATTTTAACTGTGACAGCAGGACGGTGAGAGGCTGCATTTCCATACGAAAATAATGCTGAAAATAAAGTACCTGTTCCCCACCTCAGTGTCTGCAGTCATTATGCTAAGGGGCTGTTCCCTATGGAGAAGGAGTGGGAGCTGCTCCTGGCCCTGCATCCTTCATACTGAACCCACCCAACCTGCAAAATCCAGGATTTTCCACCACTGCAGCACCCAGCTCCCTGCGGGGTGGTGGGGAGTGATGGGAGACAGTGTCTGTGAAGCCATGGGAGCTTAGGTACCCCCCTGTAGATCTGCATCCTGCGGTTCCAAGCAAGGAAAAGGGAGCAAGCCCTTTTGCCTGAAGGTTGAGCAGCCAAAAGCTGGGATTAAGATGGCTGCGGGTCTGAGAAACAGCTCAGTCTGGGCAACACTTCATCACTGTCCACATTTCAAACCCATCCTGCTCCCCTGCACACCACCAGTAGCCAGCCAGGGCTGCTGGCACCTACCCCATCCCATGCAGGCAGCGTGGTCCTCCATGGGTGCCCATTGGGTCTGTGTGGCAGCAGTTGGGCTCCTTGCTTGGGTATCTCACAGAATCCTCAGATAGTTTGTATTGGAAGGGACCTGAAAGCTCATCCAATTCCAACCCCTGCCATGGGCAGGGACACCTTCCACTAGAGCAGAAGTCCCTGAAGGGATGGAACGTGTCCTGCTCACCTGCAGGGAGCTGGTTTTGAGGTCTCCTGTGGGACTTCGGTGTTTTAGGGCGGTTGCGGCACCACGAGCACAAGCTCAGGGTGCAACAACACCTCCTCAGCCTGGAGGCACAACCACCCTGGGCATCGCCTGGGGCAGGCAGGGCACAGGCAGGGAGCAGGCAGGGCATCGCCTGCCCTTTCAAACCTGCGGAGCTCCTTCCCTTTCCTGCCTGGGGTGACTCAGGCAGGCAGGGCTGGGCTGGGCTGCGTGGGGAGGACTTGCTCTTCCCACAGCACCAGCCAAAAGCCTCTGCAGGAGCCATCCCCGCAGGGGACAAGGACAGGGACAGGCGGGGTGGGCTCCTGCTGCGGGGACACCCCAAAGGGCACTGTCCTCTGGGGCCGCCTCCTCCAGCACTGGGCACTTGGGGTCCAAATATATATATATATATGTATGTATATAGATAGACAGATATAGATATATACTTGCGCTCCAGAACTACAGCAATTAAGATTTCTCATGGAAAGCCCTGCTGTCGCAGGGAAATCACCTGGAAGCAGCGCTCTGGGATCACACTCGATCTGTTTGCTTTGAAAATACTCACAAAACCTCCAAACAAAACCTAAACTGGGCCGGTCCAACAGGCAAACTCGGAGCTGAGGAAGAGACCTTTAACAAAAAGACCGATTATTTGCTTACAACATTTTGCCTTCGCTATTTTTCCTGGCATTTACGACACTGGAGTTATTTTGAAGGGCTGTTTGCTCCATGAGGAGCCAAGAAAACAGCAATCCCATTTCCTTTCTGATCTAAACATCCGTTTGCCGTGCGAGCAGGAGGAAAAAATCCCAAACCAAACCAAAACACCCCCCCTCGTGCACCTCAGGAAGAGCAAAGAAAGGGGTGGTGGGTGCCAGTGGGGAGGAGAGCACCCCCCTTGCTGCTCCCTGCTCAAAGAAGATTTCACCTATTGCCATCCAAGGGGGCATCCATCCCAAACCAGCCCTAAATGAAAGGGAATGCTCTTCCCAAGAGGGTTGGGTTGCCCTCCTTGAAGAATACCAAGCAATGGACCCATGGGTGGAAGTCAGCATGTTCCTCAACACATGTGCCCAGCTCATCGCCACCAGTGGCTGTACTCTCTTGCAGCAGGATTGAGAAGCTCCGAAGGCTGGAAAAACAGGCAGGCTCACAGCCTTGTGTTGGATGAAGCAAGAGATAAAAGCTGCATGAGCACCTCATAGGCATGTTAGAAATAGAGCACCACTGGAGCCTTGCAAAATCAAACACGGGAGCAAAGGAAAGTGGCTGTCCTGGGGCAAGTGCAAGGCAAAGCAGGGAAATCCCTGCCTGCTGCCGAAGCTCATTCCAAGCCACGTGCGCTGTGTGGCACAAGTCATCTCAGCACCCAGAAGCGATCAGGATGCTTTAGGGATTCAGGACTGGATAACTAGAGTCATTGCAAGGGCAGGACGAAAGTGCTGGAGATGCTCATGCCTCCCCAAACCCCACTGTGTGCTAATGACTACTTGTGTCTTGGAGGCCCCCTATGCCAGAAAGAGCACCTGTATCAAACCAGCCACCTACAGACCACAGTGTCACCACCACTGGAACCCCCAAACCTCACATCAGGAACCCCCAAGGCTGCAAGTCCTGGACCAAACCCTGCACACAGAGGTGAGATCTTGCACGGGCAATTACTGCACAAACCTCTGGAAGGTGCCTCCTGCCAGGGCTCTGTGGTCATTGAGCCTCCCCTGTGCGGGGACACACACGTGCCATCCCAGGACCCGGGCTGTCCTTGCCACCATCATCTCCTCCCAGCTACGCCCTTCACCTTCAGTGAGCAAATGGCCAGCTCGCCATCACGTCCCTAAATTTCCTGGCTTTTGAGGATCCAAGGCAGGTCATTAACATTATTTATAGGTTCCTGTGTACGAGTTCCCATTTGTTTGTCTGCTTAAAAACATGTAGGTGAAAAAAAGGAATTCCTGGAGGTTAGGCAGTGAAAAAACCTCCCCGTGTCTATGGTCTCGTGAACCCAAAGGATCAGCAGCTCCTTTAGAGACAGAACTGTTTCCTTAAATGCTTATTGTGTAAATATTTAAGCTACTTTATAAAACTTTTACAATGTACTTAGGAAGCATAAACCTCCCCATCAGAGCCAGCGCAGCAGTGCACGCTCAGCCGGTTTAGAGAACACAAACAGGGACATTTCTAATGCTAATACTGGACCCAAGGGGCCCTAAGGTCACAATCTTATGGAGATAATCACTCAGCTGATCGCGTTCCCTCACCCCAGAATGCAGCGTGGTGGTTATGTGACATGAGCGCTGCAAGAAGGGTAACTCCAGTGCCACTGTGCCTACAAGAATCTGCCTACAGTTACTGCTTAGTGGATGGCATTATGGATAGAAGCCCTGAGATCTTCTCTTTGAAATGCAGCACCAGATTTATGTCAGATTAGGGGCAAATCTCAAAGGCCAAACCCATCCACTAATACACAGCCATTTTAAGAATTAAATCTTTTTATTCCCAAATGCCATGTGGCAGCTTCGAAACAAAAACAGGCACCATCTGCATCCCTCACCAGTGCAGGTAACTGCAAGCAAACCAATGCCAACCACCCACCACAGCTGCTCTCACGGGTGCTTACTGGAGGGATGGACTTCTCAGAGGTGAGTAGCTGCTTGCATTACAAGAAAAAGATGTTGTGCTGCCTGACACATCTGTATTCAGGGTGGTTTCCATATGGAAAGCCATGCAGCTTTATGAGATTTGCTTGACACGGCCTTTCCCAGCTCAAATTCTTCAAGTACATGCAGGTCTTCTTATCGACTGCAGGAAATAAGATGTTGAGCAGTTTTTCCCCCCAAGAACAGTTTCTTTACTGTAATTTAGGTGTGTTTGAGGCCACAACAACAAATGGAAATGGGGAACTGCAAGTTTATTCACTTTGCAAAGCAAAGCTTTCTCTTGGATATGATGAAGTGCATAGAAAGTCCAGAAAAACACTTGGATGGGAGTTCAAACACTGCTGTTGGAAAGATGAAAGCGCGCTCTTCCATTAACTGTTTAGATGAAGTTCCTCATCCTGAATCATTTAAACATTTCCACATTCCCCACATTTCTAGAAGCGCTGTTCACTTCTATTTACTGTCCTAACCCAGTGCCCTCAGCAAGAGACCGCGGCTGTTTGAGGCAACCTGTTTCCTAAGGGGAAAGTTCTTGCAGGTCAGTAAAGGCTCACGATGAGCAGAGCAGCCTGACTCTTATTCTCCAACCCCCATTTACTTTCCAACCACCATCATATTTTCCTCTTTTTCTTACAGATGAATTCTTCCATGCTGCACATGGGGACAGCCAGGTTCTGCTCCAAATATTGACCAGAAACTCAAAGTAACTCAACTGACTTCACCGTGGTTGTATTTAGACAGCTGTAACTCAGAGCACAAATTGGCCTGGGCCTTCAAATTGTCTCTTTTAGAGACGCTCGGGCTGCTCTCTGCCGTCAGTGATGAAGTCAGCCTTACTCATCTGAGCATGGAGCACGGCTCTGCCATCAGCACCATGAAACAGCTCCAACAAGCTTGAGTGTGATTCTTTCTTCCAACAATGCAATTGTAGCCAATGGAAGGGTCTGCCCACAGGTATTTTGGCCATCCCCTGCTTCCCAGCATCCCATCAAGGTCATTTTAATGCTCACAGTTTACAGTTATGGCAAAGAAACCAGTGCCTTGCCACTACTGTGACATGAGATCCTGGGAAAGCTTTACAACTATTGAGCTATTAAAGCCTATGTGATAATGAAGCCATACTCAGACCACACAGACCTAGGACATCTCATTCCTTGAGGTGCCCACCTAAACTCCTAGAGTTTGTTGAGAAGGTCTAACATGGAGCACAATGCTCAAAGCTCTAACCTACCCTCTCCCAGCCAATGCTACAAAGCTTAAAGGAATGAGGAACTACAGAAAGATACAGAATAAATGGGGATAACCTTGCCAGGAGTCAATTTAGAGTAGAAACATTGGAAAGGTTTTTATCACAGGACAACACAGCAAAGAAATGAAAAACTGAATTTAAGACAAAGCTTGATAAACACAATGCGCTTCTCAAAGGCAGAAGGTAACTGGTTTAAGGCACCCCACGTGCACTTATGTTCTTACTTCCCTGTAAATCCACCACTAAATTACACAAACAACCCAGCCCCAAGGGGACATTTGTCTTCATGAATCCCGAGCCCCGCTCAACGCTCTGGGTACCCTGATGGCTCCATCCCTGCTGCACTCCACTGAACCTCACCCCACGAGCTTGCTGTGCTGTTTAGTTAGCGTGTCCCAGTATAAAACTCCGTTTATTTTGGCACTATTCACACAGAGAACCCAAATAAAGTCCATTCCCCTTTCTGTGCATCTCCAGCTATTGACACTGCTCAGGACCAATCTGCAAAACCAAACAAACGCGCGTTGTGTAATGGAGCTGGAAAAACAATCAGGAAGGGGCTGGAGATGTGCTCGCAGGTTCCCGCGGGGAGGGCTGGAAGGGGCGGCAGCCCAGGGGAGGATTACAAGAAACTCAACTTTTACTCTGAAACAACAGCCGCTATTTTCTGCCCCTGACATCGTGCTCCCGACCGCTATTACACAAAGGAGATAGTCCAGCGCTGGTTGAAGTCACAGAGAACTTCCCTGCTTCAGTGGCCAGTGTGGCACACTTCCCTCTTCAAAATAGCTCTCTTTTGGCTTTCACATGCCTTGCAACCAACCAGAGCCTCTCCGCTGCCTCAGCTGACACAAGGATAAATCACAGCATCCTGGGGCCATGTGAGCAAGGCCAGATCTTCACGGCAGCACACCCCAGCAGGGAATGATGCAACCTGTTGGGTCACAACTCATCTGATCTATTTTAGACTTCTTTTGAGAGAAGGTGAAATGTGCCCTACAAGTGGCTCCTTCTCCCTGTTGACTGCAGTTAGGTTTCTAGAACAGCTCAGAGATGGGTATCTGTATTAATCTAAGTGTGGGGACTGCTACCCAGACAGCGTCAAAATGGCCTAAGAAATTATCAGCTCTTTATTACACACAAAAGCAACATCTCACTAAGAGAATTTAAATCTTATGGGTTTCAAATCTTATGTCACCCTCCTAGATGACTCTAGCAATGAAATCAAGCTGGAAATGAACTGTGAATATAAATACATCCGTGGATCCTTCCACCTGCAGACACAAAACTGAAGTGTAATTGGTGGCAGTCAGCTACACCTCCGTAACTAAAGGAGGTCTTGAGTATTTTCCAGTGTTGCTAAACACAAAGTACACCCCCATGCTTTGAAGAAGGTAAATGAGATCTCCCAATGGCTCTTACAGCCACCATCTGCATGCTGCAGCTCTGCAAAAATCAAAGAGGCTGATATAAGATTAAATGGACTATTTAATCCCTGGAGGAAGTAGGGGCTGAAGAAGTGCACTACTGTGGTGTGCAGGAGATGGTGAAGTTACAGCTCAATTCATACCACCTCTCTCAAAATCAATACTTAAAAGCAAGAGCTGCCACTACCTTCTCTTGCAGTTTGAAGGACCTCGTGATGGCCAAACCCAGGCTGCTGCTGAACAGGCCCATCCCAGCCACAGAAGAGTCTCTGCACCAACAGAAAGAGTCTTCTCTGATGGGCAATGTAAAAGGCAGAGCATTGATTCATTTTAGCCCTGTTGCTAAGAAAGACATCTACAAAAATAAGTCCTGCTTGTACCATCCCTTTGGCACATCCTTGTTCCACTCCTCTTCATGGCATGGATACGTGGTAGAGGATGGGGTGAGCAGTGCCCATCTCCATGCACCCATCCCAGTTAAAGCCAGACTCACCTGGCTTCAGGTTGCCTTACAATTCCCAAAACATGAATGCATCCCTAACTCTGCAGGTGAAGCTGAGCCAAGTTTCTGGCAAGGGCTGTGCTTGGGATTGAAACAAGGGGGAAAAAACCCACAGTGGTTTTGATCCAAACCCAAGATCCCCTCCTCCCCCTCCACCCCCCCAAAACTTGGCAGTTCCCGATGCCTTTTGTCTCAAAACTCAGGGCTCAAACACTCTCCTTGGGGAATGGGGGGGATTTTCAGAGCCCTGTGAGACACCCAGCTCCATGCCTGCCATTGGACATCCCGATGGACGCGTGCTGCAACAGCCACCATGAGGCAAACACGGCTTTTAATGCATCAGAAACCCAAAAAGATGGGAGCCCGTTCCTAAGCCCTCACTGCAAATCCCAAATCCTGTCCGTGCCCGGAGACGAGCGCTCAGCAGAGCAGTCAGAGGCTGCACACAAATATAGCTGCAGGCATCTTTCCGACTGCTGCAAAGTCAAGTTTAAAAGCAGGATGTTTGGCTGAGCTGCTCTTCCCTCAAATAAACACCCACAACCTTCCTCAAAACAGAGAGGCACCGCGCTGGGAGCACTCGCATTGCTGGGCTTCCAAAATCCCAGGCTTCGTTCCCCCCCCCCCACTGCAGGAACACCCCCAGGCTGGGCAGAACCTTGGGAATGGCCAGAGCACTCTTAGGGACACGCAGGCATCCAAGATAAGCCTGAGCTGTTTCCTTCACATGAATGCACTCACCCAGGTGCTGAAGAAATGCCCTTTCCCTCTGTCAAGGCAATAAACCATGGCTGGTAACTGCATCCACCCTCACCTACTGCAGATGGGCTTCTTTTTTTCATCAGTTCTAGAGGGAAAACCACATCTGTGGTTCCCTTCCCATTCACGAGACTTGACAGAAGCCAACACAGGTCCCTGCCTAGGTGAGGAGCCCAAGCAGAGACATTAATCCTGGTGTATGTTTTAGCTACAGCACCCAGTTTTCCAGCCTGTGGTGCCTGCATCATTCTGAGCCACTGAAGGCTGGACATGAGCAGGGGTGTTGGTACTTAATGAAGCAGACAAGTGTTAGTTGTTAATGCTTTAAACCAGTTTCACTTGCAGTTAAACCCTCAGTTTGCCTGCCTGCCTCCAAAGCATCCCCTGAATGCCCAAAACCTTCCCGGATGTTTGAACAGGGTGGAAATCACGGCCTGAAATCCCACTGGATGCTTCCCTTGCTCAACACGCCATCAACACTCAAATCCCCATGGGTCTACACCAAGGCAGCCTGATCCACAGAAGAGCTGGAGAAAAAAATAAGCACCATGTCTTAACAAACCTCTAATCAAAGCAAGCTTGTGCTGAGATGGCTGGAAAGCCATGCAGAGCATCCTTCATCCCAGTCTTCCCTCTGCACAGCCCACACAGGCACTCAGGTGATGCTCCAACACGGGACGGCTCAGGAACCGACCCCAAACTCCAAGTGTAAAAGCACCCTGTGTTTCAAAGAGGACAGAGCCAGGAGAAAAAGCCTTCTGGAGGCTGAGGGAGAGCCAGAAGCAGTGAGAAGCACGGGCTGAGCAGTGCCAGCTTCACCCTCACCAGGCCCCTGCACGCAGCTTGCTCCTGCCTCTGAGGGGAAATTCGCTTTGTGAGCCAGCTGCTTCTCATTGTGTGCCTCTCGCAGCCTGCATGGGGGGAAGAGAGCCTGCAGGGAAGGGGAGAGGGAAAAGGAGGGGCCAGAGCATGGGATTAAAATAATATTGTGTAGAAATCTCAATGAGAGGGAGAAAAAGGGGGGGAGAGGAGAGAAACAAACATCTTCTGCAAGGCAGCGATGGGGGGATTTGAGCTGTGGCTGATCTGAGATTATCTTCTGGCTCTCAGAAATGTTCTGGTGTTGGTTAGTTTGTCCTCATTTAAACCCTGATTGATCACATCACACACATCCAACCAGGGCAGCCCCTTCCTGTCGGCGAGGTAAGGCAGCCAAGAGCATCACCATGCATTGAACATGGACAATGCACTCCCTGCTCACATAAACCTACACTAGGCTCCCAAAGCAACTCTCTTGAGCAGCCAAGTCTTGGGGAAGTGACTACCCTCCCATTAGCATCCTTTTCACTTCCCTTTTTTCTGCTGCTTTTGCATTTTAAAATGAACAATTACATTTGCAGCACACTGGGATGCACACAGATACATCAGGCTGGATGGGAAAGGGCTTCCTGCCCCACCATGCCCAAAACCTGTTTAGTGACAGATGTGACAGAAACATGCAAAAGGCCACAGTGTTAAACAGGTTCTTGCATGTTTGCTTTGGAGATTCAATTCCTTTGGGAAAAAACAGGTTTTGAGCCAAGAATCAGGAAACTTTGCAATATTATTTTTACTGTTTACCATTTTTATACAATGGCTATGGCCTGACTGCATCGCTTGAGGTTGGCCTCTGACTGCAAGAGCTCAAGCTGAATTTTCAGGGCCCAAGTATCCCTAAGTCTGGTTTTGCCTGCAAGCCTCATTCAGAATCATTCAAAAGCCAGCTAGACTCCCACTGCACCTACACCTACATACGTATCTGCTTGCATCCATGCAGCCAGCGTATGGGAAGGCTTAAGTGCATCCTCATGTGAGCATTACAGGATAGGGGGTGGGTTGTACGCCAGTCCCTGATGGAGCTCCAGCACTGGTTTCCTCTGAGGAATGAGCCCTGAGCACCCAGTTTCCTTGATGGCCTTGAACAGCTACGCTCGGCTTTTCCTTCCTGCAGGTTTTAAGGCAGTCATTAGCTGATGCTTCCCCACGAAGCAGCGCAGCTCAGCATATAAAATACCAAGTGTGAGCAGCCTTTGAAGCGAAGCCCTTCAAAGCCAGACACATACCAAATCCACTGAGGTTTTTTTACACAAACAAATTCAGCATGGCAAGAGCAAAACTAATTTGCAAAGATCTTTAATGTGAAAAGTCTCAAATGACCGACCCTTTCAAGCACAGCTGAATTCAATCTGCCTCTAAAGGTCCATATTGATGATTCAACATGGAAAAGACCATGGATATTTCCAAATATGTGGCTATAATCACCTGGAAATCAAGCCCAACCCTAATTTTCTTGTTGCAGCGGCCCAGAGCTCTCCTATTCTAAACCCAGTGATGCCCGAGTGACATTTTTTTTCTAAACATACTTTTGCTGACATTTCCCTTCCATTAAAATAGCTCAACAATGGGGGGAAGAGCAACTCACCATGCACATAGGATCTTTACCTTACTTTGTACTCGCAAAGGAATTTCCTTGCTCTGCTCTGAGGTGGAAGTTTCCAGTCACACATGAGTGGCTTTAGCAGAGCATCACTGGGAAACAACTTTGGGTGCTGGGGCCGACATGTCCCCATCAGAGCCATGGGCTCGGGAAGCAAAGCACACAGCATAACAATCAGCTTACTGAGAGACATGAAATAGCCTGAAAGTCTCCTCTTTCTGACCCCTTGTCCCAGGATCACCCCATCCCATTGTAGGAACACTGATGGGTTTGGCTGAATTACAAGGAGAGGGACCAACAAATGCCAGACTAGTCCTATCCTGTGAGGGGGACCCAGAACTGGAGCAGCCCTGTGGTTTGGTCCTCTCAGGGGCTGTGTGAATGCTTCACATTGGCCATGCCACCACAGGGATCTGATGGGCTCAATCATAGCACATTAATCAATCACCATTGATGGCTATAGACTGATGCAGGTCTACAATGTAGCTACAACTATAATTTGAACTGACCAACCTATTCACTTTCGTGTAGCGTTTGCCTAAACTCCCTGCAGGAAAAGTGAACAAAAAGGGCAGAAAACACGACATGAGCAGACATGTCCTGGGCACCAATGTCAAAGCTTTGGCCAAGTGCTGTTGAGCTACTGAACACAGAATCGTTACAGTTGGAAAGGACCTTAAGATCATCCAGTTCCAACCTCCCTGCCATGGGCAGGAACACCTCACACTAAACCATGTCACCCAAGGCCTCATCCAACCTGGCGTTGAACACCGCCAGGGATAGAGCATTCACAACCTCCCTGGGCAACCCATTCCAGTGCCTCAGCACCCTCACAGTAAAGAATTTCTTCCTTATATCCAATTTAAACTTCTCCTGTTTAAGTTTTAACCCATTATCCCTTGTTCTATCACTACAGCCCCTAGTGAAGAGTCCCTCTCCAGTATCCTTGTAGGCCCCCTTCAGATATTCAGAACATATGGCACCTAACAGCATCCAATGCTCCCTGCACTGGCTTGGTCACCCTAACCCAGTTCTTCTCCTTGCCATGGATCCAGTGGGCAGACTGAGCATGCCAGGCATGCAACACTCATCCAGTATCCTTACCTACACTGAGGGAATCCAACAGAAACCCAGCTGGGATGGAAGAGAAAGTCCCCACTGAGATTCTGCAGGCTCCAGAGCTGTCACCCTCACCCAGCTCAGGCCCCAACCATAAACCAAGCTTCACAATAGAGTTATTTGTTTTTTTTAAGTCACAAATTATTTCCAGCAGCAGGAAAGTGGAAGGATGCAGCGCGCTGGACCCTGCTCGCCGGCACCCAGCCAGTCTCATAAATGGTTGGCAGCCAGCAGAGCAGCAAACCCATTCCTATTGAAATGAGCTTGTTACTACTAATTTTTACTGGCTTCCCGGTTGATTCATAAAGTTTTGTTGGGTTTTTTGTTTGGTTGGGGGTGTTCTTGCACATCTCTGAGCAATTCCTGACACACTCAGGGGAAAAACAAGCCCTCAGCCTGCCCACGAAGGGCTGCTCCTTGCACCCTGGCACAGGCGCCTAGGGCCCCCTCAAAACCACGTCATCTTGTTTTCAGGGCTTCATAAAATCTTATTAGAAAGAGTTCTCTTGTATTGAATAGGCCAAAATCAAAACCTCATGGATTCAGTTTTAGCATTATCAGCCGTGGCAAACGGCTTGAGACCTCAATGGCAGCTGCAGACACACGTTTTATAGGGACAGTTTGGGTCCGAGACATTAAACTCCCTGTTTTCCCATTTGCTCCCTGTCTCCACAGCTGGATGCACCAAGTTGTTGCACTAGACAAAAACAACCAGATCTAATCTCAGAGCCCGAGCTTTTTGTAAGTACCAGCAACTATTAGCTGTGAGACTGAGCACAACTTTGCTCACTGATCTCAACCTACATGGATGAGATCCCCTTTTTGGACAGGCAAGGGTAGCCAAAGCAATATACCCTGCAAATACCAGAATCATAGAATCCTAGAATGGTTTGGGTTGGAAAGGACCTTAAAGCTCATCCACTTCCAACTCCCTGCCATCAGGGAGGACACCTTCCACCAGACCAGGCTACCCAAGGTCCAGGGCCCCAACAGTTTCACTCCATCAAAAACCCCAACGCAGAGATTGTAGAACACAACATCCATGCACTTAGCACCATGATGGGCCCCTGAACATGAGCTGAGAGCACCATCAGCCAAGTCAAGCGCAGGAGTAAAATGCTACAGGAACAAGCCCATAGAGCGGCACCTCCCTCAGCATCATTTATGTCTGTGTGGTACTGCAAAGTGTCTCTAACACTTCCGTAGGGCACTTCCCACACGCGTTGCTTACTGCTTAGATTTTATTAGTGTAAAGACCTTCCCCTACACATTTGTTTCCCTTTTCGAAGTGTTGACCCCTAAGGAAACCTGCAGCACAGAGCATAAAGCAAGGGGCCACTCAGTGTAATGTCACAGTTCCCTTTTAGCAAAAAGCCAGATTATGCCATGGCTTCTCTGGATCTTAAGGAAAAGAATGGGAAAACCCCCGCAAACACATAGCTCATTTCCACAGACACTTTGGGGTTGAACAAGCAGCCACAGGAAGAGCTCAGGGCACAAGGACTGTGTTTGCTACAGAGCCCTGGTGCTCCCGAAGGCACCACTGGGCACCAGCCACACCATCATTTACTCAGCCATGAGAGAAAGCAGAGCCAGGGGAGCTCCCAGCCACCACTGCCCATGTTTGCCTTCCCTGCTGCCAGTGTGGGACAGGGGCAGGGATGCTCCCAGATCCCACAGCCCTTCCACAGGGGGAGATGAATCAACTGCCTCATTCTTCCCAGTGGACAAACTTGTGTTTTGCTGGCGCAGGATCTCACAAACCGAGCTTTGTCCCAGTGCAGTGCCAGGCGCTCGCCCCCGGAATGGCCAGGCTTTGTAACAGCCAGAAGAGGGCAAAAAAGGGAATAAAGGAAAGAAAAGCAGAAAACCAGCACATCCATCGCTCCAGGACCCTCCGGAGACAGGTGGGATAAACCTAAAGACAACAGTGTTATCACTACCCACCAACCAAACCAAGTGCTACACCTCTGTGGGGGTATCTACAGGGCTTTTGTTCCTCTATTAAACAGACAACAGAGCTTTGCATCACTACGTGCAAAAGCATAAAGCAGCTAGCACTTTTTTTTTACAAGTCTTTAACATTCTTTGGCTCCTCAAACGGAAAAATCTTAGCAAAAGAGACCTTAATAAATGGAAAGAGCTGAAAAACAGCCTTTCTGCTGGTGTGTTCCGCTCCAGCTAACGGAGTAGGTAGATGAAACTGACACAGTTGTGTCTCGTACCCTGCCGTAGCGCTGCTGCTGAGGGAAATCCTGCTCAGGTATCCCTGGTGTGGTCCCTCCATGCATCCTCCCTGCAGGAGGATGAAGCCTCCAACTCATCTGCCAGCCTCTAAAACAGCCAAGTGCAGGGCTTTTATACCCCGAGACGCAAAATGCCAAGCGGACAGAGAAGCATTACAGCCTGTATGCTCCCAGCCAAGGCTTGTATTCCTATGGAGAGGCAGGAACAGGTTGTATTGTGTGAGGAAGTTTGGGTCTGGTCAAAGTTAATTCTTACACAGTAAAAAACCCAATCATAATAAAAAGACGCTGCTGGTATCTTCTCATAGCCAAAGCCTGGGATAAGGAATCCAAGTGATGCTCAGCTTCTCCCCATAGGGTAAGCACCTCCAGGAAGAGTGCATGCAGCAGGGCAGCAACACGTTCCAGCACTGCAATGCTGGAGACTGTTTAATCCCTGCTCTAACCCCAGGAGCTGCAAAGGCCATTACAAGTCAGCGTACAGCAACTCTGGAAGAGGTCAGCCAAGACAGGCACTTCCATGTGGAATGGCTTTGTTCTTAAGGAAAAAAAAACACCAACAGAACAACAAACAGGAATTCAACAGTTCCCAGTATCCGAAGCCCATTCCCCAGCACTGGCAGCGCATTGCACAACGTCTCCTCAACCTCCCCTTTCTGAGCACTCAGCTCCTTGTACCAATGCTTTTTAAACACCCACTTTCTGGAGCAATCAACTAAGGGAAAGGCTTAAAACAGGAGGGAGCGCAAGTGGAGCCCGCTGCTGGGACAAGCACCATCCAGATCCCATGTCTCACAAGCAAGGTGGGACTTTATGAGCTAATATCCCTCCTCATCCTCAGTTACTCCCGGGCACCCTGATCCCTGCACAGGACAGGGAGGCAGCCTGCTCTGCTCCTCCCCTCCCTCCCAGACCCCAGGACACACAGCACTGCTCGGCAGGGCTGGAAATCACAGCAGCCGCGTGCCTAATCCCCTCCGATCCCAAGCACTTGGGAAGGACAAAGAGCCGAGTCTCCTTTGCCAGTAAATTGAACCTGCGGTTCCAGGGGCTCGAGGCACTTCAAAGCCCGCAGCAGCCCGGCCAGCAGCAGGAAAGGGATGTACTTTTCGGCTGTGGAGCAGCAAAGTAAAATCCACACAAACAAGCAGTGTTCCAGAAAACCAGGTTTAACCATCAGCGGCTCCCAACGACGGGGGATGTTTTTCCTGAAGGATTTTTTTTCCCCCTTCCCAGTTTGTCTTGAGGTTTTTTTCCCTTGATTTCTTACTAAAACACGTTGTGAGCTCCCACACCACACAGCCCTTCTGGGGCTGAGCATCCTCCAGAGGTAAGATGCTGAGTTAGGTATTGGAGTCTGGGAAAGGAGGTGCCTTTGATGAAGAGCTAATCTACAGACTTCAATCGTTTCAGTGAGCGCCACAGGTTTAATAAGTTATTTCCGTGGAAAACCTTAGTAACTCGGGTATGAATCAAGCCTATAAACACCTCTCACCCATCAAAGTGCCATAAGAAGAAAAAGTTCTATTACTGTAACTGGGAGTATAAGCCTCTCTCTACAGGTCCCTATAAGAAGCCAAAATTCCTCCCTCAGAACAGTCATCATTTTCAAAGGTAAATACACTCTGTCCAGTATTCAGCAAATCCCTTTGAAAAGTAAAACACAGGCACAGAGAAAAAGTTGAAACAAAGCCGTAGCATCAGATACACACTGTTTAAAAGACAACCCCAGTTACATCAAAAGAACTTTTACTACCTAGAAAGCCATATCCAACTCCTAATAGGGTGCAAGAATGTAATGTTTTGGCTACAAAGATTAAACTAATTTACTTTTAAGTAACTTGCTTACTTCCTGATGTTTCTTTTTTAAAGTGTGATGCTTAGCTGCTTGGAGACACGATTATTCTGTGATTCGAAGCCAAACATCATAACTGCTCAATGAACCACAGACAAAAACATATTTTATCGGGGTGTTGTACTTACTCCAAGAACTTCTAGGCTGAACACTTCCCAGCTAGCTGTGAAAACCCATCCTGGTTCCAGGTAAGGGAGGGAAAGAAAAGGCAATTCTTCTCTGCAGAAGCATACTGAGAAATTCAGTGTATTGCCTACAAGGAAATGGTGCTCCCAATACTAGTACATCCATTTCAGAGCATCATCCTGCTGGCTCCATCACCACGAATTCTCCCTCAGAGCCAGGATGCTGCATGTGCACACATCAAGGCAGAGGTATCATCTGCAGCTTTAATCCCTGCATTAGGCACAGAACCAAATGTTGGTAAGACAACCTTCTTCCACCCCTTGTGCAACAGGCGGTCTGTGCTACTCCAAACAGCTGCACCCTTCTCCAGCTGCACAGCCACTGCCAGAATTCCACCCTCCTTCTGGATGGGATCACCAGCACCTCTCTTCCTTTGCCAGATGGGATGTTGGGTACAGGTGGCAACATCAAGGTGCATCATCACCCAAGCATGCTCACCCACAAGCTCTAAGGAGCTCCTGCAGAACTCAACACTATGGCTGTTGAGTTTGGTGGCCCAACTTAAGTTACTCTGTACGGTTTTCACGGAGAAACAACCACATGCAGGGAATACCTTCCCCAGCCTTGATCCAAGGTGCTTCTCCTTCGGTTAGTAAGCAAGGATGTACTTGCTCAGTCTCAATGTTCTGGACAACATCTTCAGCTGCACATTAACAACCCAAGTGGAGTACTCTGCTGGGGTACACCGCTTGTGGATAAAGTGCTGCCATCAACAGGTTTTGGACACAAGAAGGATTCTGCACACCCAGCTGCAGAATCAATGACTGCTTCCCTTTTCCTCTTCCAAAGAAAGGGATCTTTGAACTCCAGGAGCTGCCAACAAAGCCACCCAGAGTGGCAAACACAAACACAATGCAGAGAAACCCACGGTCCTCCTGTAAATCTATGGGGGCTCCAGTGGCTTCATCAACCCGGAAAGACATTGGTTGTACAATAAAACAGCACACCTGCATCTCTCTGAAAGGGACCGGCCCTGACGCCACCTCAAGAGCTTCCCCACCTTCCCTTTCAGGGATTAATTCCATGATTCACCCCATAGTTTGCAAAGTTGCCTTTGATGTCAACCAGGGGCCAGACGCTGCGTGTGAACAAACCCAAAGCAACCATGGGTCATGGTTCTGAAGCTCTCCCAACCACAGGGAAGGATGCTGCTCCGCGGTCAGCTCTCCAACAGGGATTCCAACATTCACAGCTGACCATGGCCACGTGGGGAAAAACCTTCACACCGAGCAAAGAATTCCTCTCTGAAGCACACTGGAAAATAGATGCACTTTATTTCCCATTGGCAAACTAAAGTGATGGAGGAAAACGGTTTAATATAAAAACATCTGACAAAGCACCTCCAGGATGTATTTTTTTGCATCAAAGCAGCAGCTTTTGGCAATAGGCTCGTTCCTCCAACAAGAGCAGTTCTTAGCCAAACCCTGATTGTTATAGACTGTGCAGAGGAGGGCACGCCAGCAAACCTAAAGTTAAATATGAAAGAAAAAGGAAACCAAAACCATTACTGGCCCAAATAAACATCTGCCTGTGATGAAACAGGATGCACAGACACGCTCTGCAACAGGACAGGGGGAAAAAAGGACAAAAAGGCTCCATGATGCTGCTGCTGGGTCAGACCCCCAGGGCTGCTACCCTGAGCCCAGCACTGAGACACTCCAAAGCCAAAGGAGAGCATCAGCAATGTGCAAAACCAACATTTCACCCCCAGAAGGAATGGCTGCCCCATTAATGAGAAAAATCACTTCTTTTTTTCCCCTATTAACAGGTAATTTCACAATCTCTCCCCCAATCTGGAAAGGGCAAATGTTTGCCCAGTTTCCACACAGATCCGCCTTACATATTTAATAGGCTTCCTCTTTTTTTTTCCTACTCCTAACACACAGGATCTTCATAAATTTCCTTGTTAGCATAAATCCTTGCAGGCTGTTATTTCTGGGGGGAGAGGAAGGGAGACGTTCACTTTCTCCATTCAGTGGGTTTGAAAATATGCTTCCTGAAGTTCATCCTAAATACTGCTGGAAGCAGAAGAAACCCTCAGGCTCTCTCTTCGGAGCTGTGGCATTGCTTCAGCAGGGCTGAGTCATCAGCTGGGATGGATGGGCAGGGTCCTGCCTTCCTCCTCCCTTCAGGGGTACAGGGACCCTGCTCCCCAAACCCAACATCCCCCAGTCTCACCTCTGCCCTGTAAGCAACTCCATCTTCCAAAGCCTTGGAAGAAGTCCAGGATCACTTAAATAACCTCCAGCCCATTCAGTCTCTTTGCTTCTCTTTCTGTTCATTCACAATTACCCTCCAACAACTTTGGTGGGGATAACACAGAGTAAGTCACTGAGCAGAGCTCCTCTCTACATGGAGCCCCCCATCTCCTAGACTTGAGCAGGGCTGCCTGGAGCAGGCTCCCGCGTGCACTTCCACTTTCAGGTACTGCTCCCCACTGCACCCGAGTGTGGAGAGGAATTACTCTCCCCTCCAACAAACCACCAGCTCACAATTCCTTCTTTCAGACGCACATTCCCCGCTCCAAATGGGTTCACCAGAGCTGAAAGTCTTGAAGAGTTTATCACATGGGAACTGAATTGATTTCAAAGTAAAAACTACATAGTATTCCAAGGAAAATCTAAAGCAGCATCTTCCCTCGCCTCCTGCAAAGCCTCTTGCTGCTGGTACAACATCCCCTTCACCAGCCCCTGCTGTCCCCATTCTCCTCAGCTCTCACTCATCCCCTCCTAGCACTTCTCTCTGCTTGGGTGCATCACCTAGCATCAAGTCACTCTCATTTCTCCCGTCTGAATCCACCCAGGGCTGAGCATCCCCTATCTCCAGGCACCAGCTCAGCTGGTCCATGCAGAAGGACCAAGCGCAGGACACAGAACCAGACAGACACAAGGAACCTCTTCCCTTTGGAAAACCCAGCCACACACAGGGCTCGAGCCTCACAGGCACTATCCCTTCACAAAGGCATTTCCATATGAACAATAGGATTTTCCATGCAAACACTGGTTTAATTCCAAATCAAGCCTGAAGTATCGAGCAGGCATGTAGGGACACATGAGACAGGCTCTAGTGATGAGTGGCTCATTTTGAGGAAAAATAGCTATCGTAAGAGCTTAGCACTGACTGCTCCAGGCATAGTCTTCATTAAGTATCTTCTGTGGAGACACCCAGCCCGTGTGGGACCTCTGCATGGCGGCTGGGGAGGTGAGCAATGAGCTGCACCCATCACTACCCATCCACTCCTACAGCTAGAGACTCACCCTTAATGATTTTTGCTCCAAAGAAAACTGATGCCCCAGTATCTGTGCCCTCCCTAGAGGATGGACAAGCTGCTCCAGACCTGCAGTGACTATGAGCCATGATCAAGTCAACATGGACACCTGCAGGAGGCTTCCAAGCAGCACCACCACCTTCCACCCTTCTACCTGCACTCAAGCCTTCCCCTCCTGCACAGTCCTTAGGACCTCCAGAATTTCATACCACCACTATCAAGAACTCTGCCTCCTGTTTCATGGGCTTGTAAACAGAGCAGGGCAGCATGCTGTGCAAAGGGAACTCTGGAAATGGGGCTATTCCAGGCTCCTTCCCAAGGAAGACAAGGGGTAGCCCTGTGGGGTTTAGGGGAAGGCAGGCAGCCCCAAAGCCTGTGGCCCACAGCATCTGCTCCAGCACGTCCCCACCGTCCTGAACCAGTTCCTGCAGCAGCAGCAGCGCAGGCCTCTCTCTACAAGCCTGGCAAGTCTAACGGGTACAGCAGCTTCTTGGCACGCACCAGAGGAGCCAAGGCTGAGGGGAAGGGAAAGAAAGTTACTACAAATGTTCCACCAATTGTGAGTCACGGGGCTGAGCTTTTGTTTCTGCCCTGCTGGATTCTGCCCTTTCCCTGGTATTTCCCCAGCTCCAGGTGGCAGGAATCGCAGGGACATCGGCTCCGGCCAAGGCTCTGCCAGCACCTAGGGACTGGCACAACCCCGGCTCTGGGAATGCATAGGCTCAAAGTACAACTCCCACCACAGCAGGTTTTCCTCACCTCTGCTCCCCAGGCATACATGGCTGCAGGAATATGTCATGAGGAAGATACTGAGCTCCTCTTTGGACTCCTGCAAGCCTCAATGTGACATTGCCTGAGCTTGGAAGAGGGGAACTCCGGGATCGAACACCTTCAAGTGCTTCTCCCACCCACCCAGACCTTCCCAAGCCATTGCACATCACTGGGAAATGAGGAGCATCCCCAATCTGAGAGAAATGCTGTGGCTGGACACTGATCCTTGGACAGCCAGCCTCATTCATGACCCAAATCCTTTGAACCTCAGATGAAGAGGACTCTGGGGTATCATCCATCAATCCAGTTCATGACACCGAAGGTTGCATCTGCACAACTATTCACAGTGTGTGCTCCCAGTTAACACTGACTGCTACTCCAAATCTCACAGAGAGCATGCCAGCTCATGGAAGACTTCTTCCTATTTAGGAGCAGTATTACAGCCATGAAAAGGTCAACTTCAGAAAGAGGGCTTTTCTTTTTAATTCATCCATACGACAGAGGTGATATTTCGACTTCATGCTTAAACTTCCTGTTTAGAAGTTCATCAAGTAAACAAGTAACAGTAGAATAATGGTTCTCTTTGTTATCCCAAATTGAATTTTGTGGTTTTAGTAGGAAAAGCCTTTTTGATGATCAAAGCCGAAGCAATAAATAGCAGTGGCTTGATGCTAGATCCAAAACGTACTTATTTTTGGAACGGGAGTTAAATGCACATTGAGTGCTCACAAGAAGAGGTTGGGAAGACCACGTGCTTTGGGTATCATTTATGCAGGCCTACATTTCAAACAGACCTATTAAATAAGGTGAACTGGAGAATAAACAAGCTGAAATGTGGCAGATAGACTGGAGCCTGAGTGGGTTTTTTCCTCTTAGCTCCTTGTGATGACAAGTATGGGTTAACTGCAGCAAAGCTCTTATCCTCTTTCAGCAATCATGAGCACTGGGGAAAAATAAATCACAGAGCCCCAGACTCTTATTAAAAGTTACACCATTGGAAACTACACAGGGGGAGAGGGGTATCCGATTTCAGCCCAATCTCAGTCACGTGTTATCATTATATTGTTCAAGTAAAAGTTAAAATCCCTCTTCTATTCCAGAAAACCCACCAGATGTCCCATAAAGGACTCGGCTGCAAGAGAAGCGAACCCATTACATCCTCAGGAACCCCAGTTTTCCATCTCAGCCGCTATAATTAATGGCAATTATCAAGTTACACTAAAAGCCATGGGCATGGGGAGCTTTAAGGACGTGTATCCAGCCCGAGGAACATTTGTTAGGAATTGCGAACACTTATTTATTATAGCACAATCCTGAATGATCCAACTCCTGGCTATCAATTGTTCCCCCGCTATGGACACTTGACAGCACCACAAAAGCAAGGCGGGTCGGCATGCTGGATTCAGCACGTGGCAGCAGTGCTGAAGGAAAAGAAGGAAAGCTAAAGGAGAAGAAGGAAAAATCCCTAGAGGAAGCACCACCATGCCATGACACTGCAGTGCCATGCCGTTTAAACGCTCTTTAAAGTGCTGTGGAGTTGGGATCAGCTTAAACATCCCAAGGAAGCCACAGGTCTCACCAAACCAGCCATAAACTCTCGCAGGCAGGTAATGAGAAGGGATAATGATAACGAAGCCATGGCTAACGGATCAGTACCCCAAGGGTCCCCTTCACCATCATCAACTTGTAACATCCCCCAGAGAGCAGCAAATCCCATCCTTGGGCTCAGCACTCCAGCAGCTCAGCACTGACAGGTCCAACCCCTACCCCACCACAAAGCCCAAGCCAACCACTGAAGGAGGCACATGGGGCTTCACTGGGATGTGCATCTCCATCTTAGCTCTCAGACCATTAACCAGGTCATTTCTTACATAGAAATTAAACCTCATCCTAGAGACAGGTCCCTCCTGCCCCCCATGCAGCCAGCCCGGGATGAGACCCCAGGAGAGAAAGAAGTGAAAGGATCAGCACAGCCACAGCTCAAAACCAAACAAATGAAAGTCCCAACTCTATCTCTGTTCAGAGGTAAAACCATCCCAAGCCTCACAGAGCACCATTATATGAACGAAAGGTTGCAGGGGTGGGGCAGAGCAAAAACCAGGACCTAATTAAGCAAAGCTTTGTTCAGGAGCTTCAATGGCACTGTAGCTGGGAGCCCTGCTCATGAAAGCAGGGCCAGGACCCAACAGGTAATGCAAGAACCACCACAAAGCAGCATCACTTGGACACAGCCTCACTGCTCCTGCCATGCAGTCAGTGACAGGGTACAGCCCAGCTCCACACCACCACACATCTAAGCGGCTTCCACAAGGGACAAACGTGCCTCAACGGCCACCTCCCAGGTGTCCCAGCACACTCATACCATGAGCAGCATCTTATCACAACCCCCAGAGCGCAGATGTCTCTGAAGGATCAACTCAAATCACTGCTATTTCTTTCCCTTCTTTTCACACCAAGAATATAAACCAACAGCAGCACCTCTACCCCCATCTTGTCCCCTGATCCAGCCCCAGCCACGAGCTCCCCAGTGCAGACCACGCATGCCAACCTGAGAAGTCTCCAGGCGTGACGTTGGGTGAGTTTGTAGCCTCTGTTTCAGTGTAAGACAACGTGGAATCTGATAGATCTGGGAGGAAAAGGGAAAAAAATAAAGGCACTTTTAGTCCTCCTGCGTTTCCAAGCTCTATGTGAGCACCCGGGGCTCTTCAGCTTCCCGCTACCTCCCCACGAGGAATTCTCCACCGGGCCAGAAAGCAGTGATTAACTTTGTACCTCTATCACGCAAATGCAAACTTCGAGTTGCTTCGACCACAAAAATAACTGCAGTTAAGTTGATCAAACAAGTAGGAACTTGGTGCTTACTGGGTAAAGTTACATTAAGCCTCTAAACAACTCCTAGTTACTATACTTAATTATCACCATTAAAATTCTTGAAGCTGTTTATTCTTGCTTCCTTCCTTCCTTCCTCTTTGCTGAAGCGAAGGAAACTTTGTTTTAACAAGTTAAGTCTTTGTTATTCTCTCTTGCTTACACCCCTCTAATTAAGTGCTCAACTGTTTGCTCACAGATTAACTATTATTTTTCCAATCAAACAAGCCAATGAAGCAAATTTCAATCCCTGGCTGTTTTAAGAATGTCACATGTCACTCGCTATCACCTCTCCCTGCAGCACAAGCAGTTTCTACAGGGAATTAACCTGGAAGGGGGAGCACAGGGAGGGACAATCTCTTTTTTTTTGCCTTCACACTGAACAAAATACCCAAAGAAAACTTTGCTCTGCAGGACACTGTGGTCCCTGCCCTATCCCACAGACTGGCTGCGCTGGTGAAAGAGCTGGTCCCTTGCAATAGGAGTGTGCACAGTGGGTGTATGAGTGGCTGCAGGCAGCTCCAGGCCAGGCAGGGAAGGGACTCACCTTTGGCATTGGGCAGCTCCTGCCCTCCCTAAGGGCTGGGTGGGACAAACAGGCACTGTGCTGTGCTGTCCTGTTCCTATCTCCCTGGCAAATCCTGCCTGTCTCCTCTCTGTCCCTGCCTGATGGTGAGCGAAAGTGGCTCACCTCGGTCATTACCTGCCGTGTAAATCACAGCCACTGGCTATGGGATGAAGGGATGTGGCCATCGCTGTGCCAGCCCTGGCAAGAAACCCAAAAGGGATGTGGGATTCCTCCCTTCTCTCCCTCATCTTCCCATTTACTTGGGCAAGAAGTGGGTGCTGAGAAGGGATGGTCAGGATGCATTGATGCCAATTCACAACACGCGCACCACATAGGACCAGGATCCAAGGCTGATTTGCCATGCTCTCTGGGAGCCTTCCCTTCATGCCTACCCAAGCAAGCCACTTTCCCTAGCTTTAATTTTAAGTAACACTTATAATTCCCCATGAAAAGTGAAACACCACTCGGAAATTATACAGCACCGAGTTTCAAAGAGTTTACGTCTCATTTTAATAAGCAGAGGAAGGGTAATAGCTGGTTCCTCCAGGGTGCAGCCAAGGCTGTATGGAAATGGCACCCAGGAGCTCCCACTCCCCCTGCACTCAGTCATCCCGCAGATTACCCACGCAGACAAAACATCATGTCTGCAAACCTTTCATTACAGCTTCATTAAAAATAGAGCTTCGTGTTATTTTGGAAGATCTGCATGTGTCTGCATGGCAATTTGAGCTGATAAACCCACATCCATTTACTCCTTAAACCCGTCAGCTGATGCTTGCTCACAAATAATGAGCAGCCATAAAACCCCGACTTGTTGGCTTCTGCCTGCCATGCCACGTAGGGATGGCTTAGGAGCAACACCACGACTACACCATGAAAGAGGTGCCGGGAGATCAAAAGAGAGAAAACACATACCCAGTGGCTTTTGCTCATCATTAGGAGACAGCCGAGAGTAGGGAGGTGGTGGAGACTCTGGAAAACAAAACTTAATATTAGTGCTGTGCTCAGTTTGTCAATGAAACCCTGGCACTTTCTCTGTCAGGGTAAGAGCTCTTCCGAGGTTGTAAACACTCAATGGAAGGAAATCCACTTGGAAGCAACTCAAGGCCAAGAATTCTCCAAATCTTCGAAGAATGGGGGCTCCACCTTGACCTTTCAAACGGGTTTTTACTACTGGAAGTGCTGTAGTTCCCCCCTACACCCCCTACCCTGTCTCCCTGCATGGGCACCCACAACCTGAAGCACACAAAATGGCACGTGGCTCCCGAAGAATGACGCTTACATCATCTGCACTGGGAGCTGACCCTCCAACCACAGCTTAAACACACACAGGCTTCACAAAAGCTCCCCAAACACATTACAAGGACTGAAATAAGGTGTTGGGTGGTAAAAAGTTGTTTCTCTCTTGGCACATAAAGCCTGACACAAAGGACCAGACTGACTTCAGGCAATCCAAGTAACGTGGGTCCATCCTAAGGAACCCCTTAGACGCAAGAGGCTCAGCAGCAGAGGCCAGGCCCCCCATGACCCTGCTCCCCCTGACACCCACCCAGCAAAGCTGCCAAGCACACACTCAGCTTTAAGCAGCAGTACATCAGCAGTCATGGACTTAAAAGTTAAGCAAGCCCTTAAAAGTGTTCTGGTCATCTAACAAGCCCTTGCTGCTCTTATAAAGAGTCAAGGCCATACAAAAGGCTGACTAAGGTCCTTCATCAACTTCAGACTCTGGTCAGAGGTTTTTTCCTTCTGAATTATGGTGGTGACGCGTTTCTCTAATTACAACCTGCTAAAATTGAGGACTGTGCAGCCGGCTGGGCTGTCCTATGGCACCAGCACTGAGCACACACTGACTTCACTGAGCAGTCAATGGCATCACCTTGACCCCAGCCTACTGGAACAAGGGTGTGCTCCTCAGTTCTCACACACCACAAGCACTCAGCCCAACTCAGGTTAGCTCACCAAAAACCACTTCAGCATCGCCCATGTGATGGCCTGTGGTCATTTATGGCTTCCAAGAACAGGTTCCTCATCTCCCCTAACCAAGCAAGCTGCCCAGCATCAAGATGCTCTTCTCACAGGGCCCTTAAGAGCTTCCCAATAGAAAAAAAAATAATGGTGCCAATGTCCCAAGCCGGCTATAACAATCCAACCTGTGCCATGCACGGTGGGTCAGTGCCATGCTACAGCCAGACCCGCTGCCATAGGGAACCAATCCCGAGCACCGAGGCATTTCCACACCTTTCAGCTGCATCACCTGCACGAACACGGATGGTTTCCAAAGGGAGGCACACAAACACTTGTGGAAAAGAGCATCAAGGGCTTTCCCGGGCTCCCGCCATCATTCCCACCGCCCGGCAGGCGCGGACGAGACCCTGGCACCGGCACCCGCTATCAAGTCGATAAGGAGCCACTCGATAAAGCTCTGCTCCTACTACCCCCTGCCCAGAGCAGCTCTGCACCGCTCGGAAAACAACCACGGCCGCAGGAAAGGAGCTGGGAAAACTCTGCCCCTCTGTCAAACACACGCAGGGCTCTCCAAACGCTCATCTACACCAACCGGAGCAAAAAAAAAGCTGCTTCCAGCCTCAAGCGAGATTCGGGAGAAGCACGCCCAGCATGGAAGTTTCTTCGAGAGAAGCTATGCAAAACAAGGCAGGAGCTCGGATTGCAAAACAAGTAATAGTAATCAATAATCATCAATCCGAGGTTTTGCCAAGAAAGGGACAGTCAGCAGGACGCTGCTGTAAAGCACTGCCCAAGGAACGCGTGTGCTCCGAGTCCCGGCTCTTCCACGCTAGTTCGGGGCATTCCCCGCGGCCACTCCGGCCCCGTTCCGAGCGGCAGCAGCCAGGCTGGCGCCGGCAGGATGCGAACGGCCCGTTATGGCCCCTCCTGCACCTCAACAGTAGAGGAACCTCCGCGGGAAGGGGAAGAAAAGGGGCTTTTTAAGCAGAACTAGGGAGGGGGAGAATGCCATCCCGGAGCCAGGAGCACCCCCAGGGTTCAAGTAAGGCGAGGAAGGGGCAGATGCCCCAAATCATGGGGGAAGAAAGGTCCCCGATTCCGGTCCCTCCTCACCTGGCCCACAGAGGCGGCTGAAGTGGTAAGGGTTGCAGCAGACGGTGGGTCCGTCGGCAACGCCGAAGCTCTGGCACTCGCAGAGGGGTTTCAGCTCGGCGGGGTGCTGCAGGTCGGGCCATCGGAAGAGTTTCCCCAGAAGGAGGTGGGGGGGAGCCGCCTGGCCCCCCAGGCGCAGCTCCGTGCGGGCCACCAGCACGCAGCCGCTGGGCATGCCCCCGCGGGACTCCACCGCCTCCAGCAGGCTGTCCAGCGAGCGCTCCTTCAGCCGCTTCAGCAGCGAGTAGGTGACGGCCTTCAGCTCCTGCTCCAGCAGCACCAGCCGCGACCGCGCCTCCCGGCCCCGCCGCTCCGGAGAGCCGCCGTCGGCCGCGCCGTCGGGGCTGGGGGGGCCGCCGGCCGTGTCTGTGTCCGGGGACTGGGGGCCGCCCGGCTCCCGCTCCTTGAAGAGGCAGCAGGTCACGGTCCGACCGTCGCTCTCCGGCGCCCGCCGCGGGCTCGCCCCGCCGGCGCCGTCCCGCCGCGGTGGGGAGCGGAGTCGGGCCCCGCGCCGCTCCGCCATGGGGTCCCCGCGGGGCGCCGCCTCGCCCCGCCGCTCCTCCGCCTCCCGCAGCAGGCTGCGCGCTACCGCGCGGATCTCCGACGAAGGGTTTTTCTCCGGGATTTTACAGCTACCGGTGGCTCCGAGGTCGTGGCCGCTCCTGGCGCTCCCATCTCCGCCGTCCCTGTCCGGAATGACGCGGCTCCTCCAAAGTCGCCGCACCAGCCCTGAGCGTTTGGACCTGAACATACGACACGCGGGCGGCCGGGGGTCGCGTCGCTCTCCGCCGCTTCCCCCCCCCCCCCTCCGCGGGGCTCCTCGCTCCGCCGCCGGCTCTATCTCATCTCAGACCCGCCGCCCTCGCAGCCTGCCCGCACCTCTCGGCGCCGCCGTTTCCCCGCGGCCCTTCCCAGCGAATCGCCGACGGCCCGCGGCGGGGGCCGCACCATGGGGGAAGGCGCCGGGGGAGGGAGCGCAGCGCGGGCATAGACGGTGCCGCGGGGGTTGCGCCGATGCCCGCGGGCGGTGCGGGGCCGCTCCCGTGGCGGCGCTGGGGCTCGGGCGCGCCGCGCCGTGCCCTACATCGGCTGCCAACGCGGGGACGGGGCCGGGGGGGAGCCCGGGGCAGCGCTCGGCTGCGCCCCGCGGCTGCTCCACCGTACAAGGTGGGAGCTGGGAGAAGATGGGTGGAAGCGGCGCCGGCTCCGCGCTCGGAGCTGCCGGTTCCGTTCGCCAAAAATCGTTCAAAAACCAGAAAAAATATTAAAAAAAAAGGTAAAAAGCGATCAAAAGCAGCAAAAGGGCGAGACCCGCGCGCGGCCGCTGCCCGCGCACACGCGGTGTCCGTCTGTCCGCTCCCGGTCCAGCTCCGCTCCCGCCGGGTCCCTGCGCACGGCTCCCGCCGGCGCGCCCGCTCGCGCCCGCCCCCCCGCCCTCCGCTGGCTTTTGTGTGGCTGACGGGGGGGGGGGTAGGGGGGTGAAAGAGGGGGGGGGGAAGAGGGAGGGAGGAGGTTACGCGCGCGCGCGCGCGCGGGGCCCCTTCTCGAGCGGCGGCGCGATTGGCTGCCGCCCATCATGTGCCAGTCTAGACACTTTGGCGGCTCCGCGCGGCACCGGGCGTTGCGCAAACACCGCATCGGGTTTCCGAGCTCTTAAAGGGACACGAGCCCCGCTGCACGAACACACACACACACACACAACCCAAAACCAACCGCCCTCCCCGCACCGAGGAGCCTTCTCTTTCTCCCTCCCTTCTTCCCTCCCTCCCATCAGCGGGAACCGGGGATGGCAGGAGGAGCAAGTGGGGGGGCTGTGTCCCGCCGCGGCCCCCCGCCCCGAGAAAGTAGGTCACGGCGGCGCGGCGGCAGCGCAGGGGTTAAAGCCGCTTTCCCCCCCCCCCCCTTTCTCCCCCCCGCCGGAGCCGCCGCGGCGGGACACACCCCCGCGATGTATCAACTTGTCCGCCGTGGCAAAAGTTCAGGCCCGGCGGGCACCCATTGGCCCGCCGCAGCGTGACGCCATGGCAGCGCCACAGCCTATTGGTCCGGACGCCGCGCCGGCACCGCCCATCACCTCAGCGCCTCCCGGCGCGGCGTGCCCGTGAATGAAAGACATTCCGCGGGCCGCGCCGCGCAGGGTCCTTGTGCCCGCCCTGTGCCCCGGCCGCGGCCTCGGGGGATGGCGGGGGGGCAGGATGGACGGGTGGCGGCAGCGGCGGGGCAAGGCCGCCAGCAGCGGGAGGGTGGAAGCGGGGGCCCCGGGGGTAGGGCAGGGCCGTCGGGGAGGCACGGCGCCGTGTCTCGCCCCACGCGGCCGGGTGGGAACGGTGGTGGCGCAGACGGAGGAAAGAGAGTGCCCCGGTGGGAGGTGCAGGTGGGGATGGGACACCCCCCCCTTAATTAAAAACTGAATTAAATACCTTAAAAAGGCGATTTTTCTTGCGGGGTTCAGGCGAGGAGGTCCTACGGGCACAGCAGCATTTGGCCGTGGCAGGCACACGCTCCGGAGGAACCGGCCGCCGGGCTCGATCCTGTGGGGTCGGGGGGGACATTGCCCTCGCCCGTGGGAAGCAGCGTGGTGTGGATCAATGGGAACCTGGAATAGCAAGTGATGAAGCTTTGTCTGAGGGCTCAGCCCGGGAACCCATGGGGGAATGTCAATGATGAGTGAAAATGAATCTCAGCAATTATTTCCCTGCAGTTGATCAGCAGGGAAAAGCCACCCCAAAAATAAACCAATAAAAGTATTTCAACCAAGAAACTGCGGTCAAACCTGGATGTTCATCGTTTTCCTCATAGTATCTTTGCATAGCTCTTGCCATAACCAAAGGCTGATGTCCACATTTCCCGAGACCTGCAGGAAAACACCCAAGAACATCATTTAAACACAGTTGGTTAAGTTAGTACAGTTTTGTTTTTTACAGCCAACTTGACATAAGGGATTCCAAAATACCCCATTTAAAACCCATATGTGGCACCCAGTGGTGTTTGCACCAACATAAAGATAACACATCCATAGGTCTTTGACTTCAGAATTACTTCTGCCCTTACTGGCCAAAGCTCTTTTTCCCCTGCCCTTTCTGCAGTAAAACCGGGTGATGTTATTTGGGCACTGGCTCACTTTGGGTGGAAACTATGTCCACGATGGCCCCCCTGCTCTCACTGACGTGCAGAGCAGCTACAGTTTGCACCTACATCACCATTATCACCATTTAGAGCTATTTACAAAAGTCAACCAATGTCTCACTGTGTTAGGAAAATCCTAATAGCTTCTTTTTGCATTAGGGAATGAACACAAGTTAAGTTAAAAGTCATGGAAGGGCTGAAAACAAAGATTCAGCCTCAGATATGGAAGCAGGAATTGGGATTTCCTGGATCTTGGACCTAGGCAGGATCCCTGCCCATCCCTAGGGTGCTCCAGAGAGGTTCCAAAGCTTGTTTAATATCCACATTGATCAATATGCCCTGCATGACGCCAGGATTTACCTCCTTAAATGCAGCTGATGCTTTTCTTTCCAATATCATATTTACAGACTGCCATCCAAATTACAGTATGTCACAAATGTGCAATTACCCACATTTAAATATATATAAATCTTAAATATAGCACTGTTTAAACTAAGGATAGGTTATTATTTCAACGTCTTACTGCTTATCCAACACTAATCATAGTGCGTGTAGCATGGCATGAAGAACAATGGAGCTTTCACGGAATGCCGACCGTCTCTGCGGGCACAGGTATGTGATGGAGAAGCCCTGATTTCCCCCTCCAGTGCCACCCATTCCAGCTCCTGCAACAAGAGCACATTGTTCCTTGCACTAACGTGGGCAAGAAAAACAAAACACTCAATTGTACTTGTCATAATGCACATATAATTTATAGTAATGTTGGTTATTAAAGGATTTCTAGTAATTAACAGCAATGCGCTCTTTCACTGCCTCTTTTTTCCCCCACCTCTTTTTCTTTGCTTGTCGTAATAACAAACATTCCTGGGAGATGCTCTGGAACACATCCTATAGGACTTGGCACAAAAGCTAGGGAGAAGCTTTTGAAAGCCTGCCAGGCTTATCTGACATGGATCTCCCAGGTACTGTATAAAGCCAAACCCTCTTGGGTCTGTGAGAATGGTGGGTGGCCGAAAGGGCATCAGCACCAGTCTCATCCCAGAGCCAATCTATGGCTGGGGCTGCCACTGTGTCCATGCCAGCGGGGTCAGAGGCATCAGCAGGCACTGGGTTTTCAGTAAGGAAAACTAATCTTATAATAATTTTCAGCTTTATTTTATCTCTAGTATTTTATACATTTCCGGTCAAAGAGAAGGATGCAGAGGTTAAAACCCAAGGTAAATAATTGCCATTTAAATAATGCTTTAATGGCTTGATTTGTATATTATTTAAATGCTTTGAAAATGGGGTTGAGATGGGGACCCCACTGTGGGGCAGTGAGGGCTGGGGACACACTGCTCCCCCATGTCACAGCCTGGGGACAGGGACATGGAGTGTATGAGCCCCGCCAGAGAAACCACCACGGAACTGCTGCGCCAGAGCGAGGGGCTCTGCCAAGAACTAAACCGCCTCATAAAATCAGGCTGGTTTTGCTGGAAGCTGATTTTGAAAGGAACCAGAGAAAAAAGGTTTTGACAACATCAGAATGTCCCATTTCCTTTGTTTTAATGACATGGCCGTGATTTTCCAGTTCAAACCGACTTTTCATTTTACCCTTGCAAATGTTATATTCTGTGTGGTAACACACTGTGATAGGACCTTGGACTGTCTTCAAAATGGAAAGAGCTAAAATCAGAACAAGGCATTCTGATAAATCCAAAGTTGTTAAAAAAAGAGATGTTTGAAGAATTTTCCTTCATGGGGAATTTCACAACCGCTGGGCTCCGTGCTCCCAGAGCTTGGCACCACGAAACCCTTGATGCAGAGGATGTGATCCACCCCACCACCTCAGTGTGTGCCTCCATCCCGGGTGGGCTGCAGCTACAGCAAAGCCCATCCCAGCTCCTCAGGGCTCCAGCTGTAGCCATCCTTTGCCACCACTCCTGGGACATGTGTCAGGGGAACACACCATGGGTTGTTTCACTTCACCGTACACTGGGTTAAGACCTGGGATTTGCTACCTCCATGTGTTTTCCAGTTGGCAATAAATGCAGTTTGTAGATGGCTCCGAGATAGCCTGAGGTCAGTGGTTTGCACAGACTGTTCTGAGTTGTGTGCGTGCTCCCATGCGGCTTTTGCCTGCATTCCAATGGGGAGCAGAGCAGCCCCACATCTCCTGGTCTCCTGGGACACCTCTATATGACCTTCCTCCCTGCCAGGAGATGCCCACATCAATGCATTTATATCCCAGCACAGCGATCCAGAGGGCTTTGCACTGGCAAAGTTTGCATTGGCACCTTTCCTCCAAGTGGGATGTAAGTTTTGCCATCCAGTGATCCCAGCCAAATCCCCACTGGATCTGGTGGCACTGCGGCGCGTGCTGCATTTGCTGCCCAGGTCCAGCCTGTCCCACAGGGCTTGGGGGGTGAACTGGGGCCATGGCAGCCAAATTGCTCAGGGCCAAGTCGAAATCAAATATCTTCCAACATTTATCAGAATCACAAAGGGGATGAGTCAAAAAAGGGACAAAATCCAATGGAAATTCACCAAAACCTGCATTTCACTGCACCTGAAATTAATGTTAATGGGTTAATGGAAACTCCACAAGGCAAAAGCTCCGGAGTTTCCAGGCTTTTCAAGGCCCTTCCCACCAGTATCTGCTGTGGGTGGGGACAAGCTGACTCACAGTTTCCAGGGCTGTAGTAACATTTCAACACTCTGGCGCTCCAGCCTTGGGGACTGATGGCAAAGAGCACGTTCCCAGCAGAATGGTTGGGAAGGATTTTTGACAATGTGTTTTCTTGGGTCAGAAAATGGCCATTTGGTAAAGCCAAAACTTTTTTTGTTTTTTTTTTGGTAGCAAATGACTTCCACAAAGTGCTGCTTGGAAAGGTTGCTTGGGCCCAAGCCTGGATTTCCAGTCAAACCCAAGGAGGTAAAATCATCTCCCAACAGGTCCTCACTAGTGGGTGATGGCACCCATCCATAGTGGTCCCTGCTGTAGGAGAGGCCCCTTGCTTGGAGCAGGGACATGGACTCTTGCATCCCAGGAGAAGACTCAGCTCTATGGGTGGTTGCAGCCTCATTTCTCTCCTGGATGAAGTTTTATAAATAATTGTTATTTGGGGAGAAAAAGCCCAGATGAGATGGAGATGAGATGGAGATGGACGCTGGAGATGAGAGCACCCATCTGAGATATGGGGTCTTGGGTTCAATTCCCTGGCTTGGGTCAGGACGAACAGGGATTGAATCACAAGTCAGGCCAGTCCACAAGTACAGGACTATCTCCTGTATTATTCCCCAGCTGAGCACACTAGATTAGACCAACAACTGCTGAGAGCTGCTGCTGGCTCAGGAGGTTGGTATCAGTGAAGGAACACCAGCCACTGGTTTCAATGGGTTTGCCAGTCCTGTGCCCAGTAGCTACGAGTTGGCTTTGTTGGCTGGATGCTCAGTGAAACAGAGCTGATTGATAGTTGCAGTCAGGTCCCTGCTGCTGGCATCCAGGAGAGGATGAATGGCACATGGGGACAGGAGCACCCTTTGAGGAGGTTCCCCTGCTGTCACACCTCAAAAGTGCTCCAACCCTGTGCTTCTGTCCAGGATGACCAAGGGCAGAAGTTCCTTAACTGCTGCACACACTCAATGAGTGCTGTAGAGAAGATGGAGGAGGTTAGGTCAGTGCTCCCCGGGAGATAGGTTTCTGAGGACTTCTTGGGGTTGGAAAGCAAAGCTGTGGTTCCTCAAAGCAGCAGAATCTTGTGACCCTACCTCTGCTTTACAGATTCATTTGACAGCTGCAGGATGTGGATCTCCTGACCATCAGTGTGGCACAGGAGTGACAGCCAGGCATCATTACTCCTCTGGGCTCTGGAACGAACCTGCTGATGCAGGGAAGGTCTACCTGCCACCAGACCTTTCAGTGTCTTTCCCAGTGCCATTGACTGTGATTTTTTATGTCATTTTGAACTAATGATCAGATAAAATGAGGCATGTGGATGGACAGGATGAAGACATTGACTCCTGAGCCTTAATCTAGTGCTTTATCCAGGAGGACATCCTACCTTGTAGCCCGTTATGATCCAATGTGAGCACAGTGGTTGGCTCCCAGGGTTCTCACAAGCATGTACTGGTGCAAAATGAAGTGGATGGGGAGGAGAAGTCACATTCATCCAGTCCAAGGATGGTTCAGCCTCTGAGACTCTGCAGGAGAGAGATGTATATGCTCAGTCCAGCCATCCATCTGCATGAGAGAAGAGGGGATTCTAGGCCCACAACAGCTCATAGCATCTACCTCAGCCTCATTCTTTCCTTCCCCAGTTGCAGGCAGCACAGCAGGGCTTTGCCATTAAACTCCTCCTGCCCTGGTCTTGCTATAGGAGTCAAGCAATATCACATAGACCAGATGCTGTGTTCACATAGGAAGGGAATTCCAGCCGCCTGCATCCACCAGAGGATACATCTCAAACCCACACCACCCATAACAAACACACGGGAGTTTGTCCTTTTTATCAGCATTTATTCAGCAGCCTGTGGAGACAGTCTGCTTTTCTGGAGCCTTTTCCAGGCAGATAACACCCAGTTATGAAACTGCCCTTTACTGTTTTTTGGGTTGGCTTTGGTGAATTGTCATTTTGGAGCTGGAAAGGGTCTATCCGAGGAAGGAAACCAGTGCGGTGCCGTGTGCTGCCACTGGGCTGGTGTAGCAACAAACTGTGTGTAATATGCCAAGCCCAGAGTCTTTAAAACTAAATCCATCTCCCCTTATCCATATTTACCCATATGATTTGCAAACGCAAACCTGGAAGTTCCCTGGGAGGGCAGGATTAAGAAAAGGATTACTCTATTTGGAGCTGGTCCAGAGAGCTGAGGGAGTCTACACCTATGTCCAAAATGGATTTTAATTGAGGCTTGTGGTGCCCAGTGGTGCTGTCCTAGAAGCAGGAGCTAAAAACATGGTAGGGCTGGATAAGAAGGAAGCATCGGTTGACGAAGCCATCAAAGAAGAGCTGAGAAAGGTCAGATATAAATGGCAACCTGTCCGTTTATGCAATAGTTTGCTCTTCTATTTATGATGGTATTTTCTGGGAAGAGCTGGTCAGAGCCAACTAGGGCAGGCTTGTAAAAAGATAATTTTTCTCCCTTAGAAAACACAAAGGCAGACAGACGGGGCTGCTGCCTTTCCTCCTTTCCCAAGATCTGCTGCCCTGGGCAATTTGTTCTGTTGCAGCAGCTTTTGCTGAAGTGACTGGCGTCTGGTGCGCCTCAGAGCAGACGCCAGTCACTCCAGTAAAGAGCTGCTTACCACATCTTTGGTAAATATTTTCTGCAGTGGTGCAGCAGTGTCTTAAAGAGCAGCTCTGTTATTCCATAGGCATCTCCAATAATAATGCAGAGAGAAGCAGCCACAAAACATTAGCAAAAGCTGCTGCCACTGACCAAAACTTTAGAGAAGCAGGAACAGAAGTGGGAAGAGAATAGAAACAGTGACTGAGTCATTGGCTGGAGAGGCTGAAAGCAGCAAGGAAGAGAGGAAAAAAAAGGCAGGCTTCAAAAGCTGGTCCCAGGACACCAGCTTCCCCAAACTGCTTGCAACCTCAAAATGGGGATATGAAAATCATTATGGGAGAAAGAGAATATTGTCTTCTCTGGTTTGAGCCCGGACTGAAGGTAGCCAGAGGCAATCACTGCTAAAGTACCAAAACGACTCTTTTTGCGTTGAAACTGCATTTTGAGTATCTCTGCTGGCAGCTGGCTGCAGGATCTCCAGGGCTTGCTCATGCAGAAGAATGTGAAAATAGAAAGCAGGATTAGGGAGGAAAGGAGCTGACCCTAAAGTCATTGGCACTGCTGGGTGTTACTGAGGGCAAATCATCCTTAAATAGGATGCAGAAGTACACAGTTTGACCCAGCAGTAGCACAGTTGCTTCTTAGACACCCAGCACATGGAGCAGGCTTTGCTGAGAAAGGAGATGGTGGCTGGAAGCCAGTCAGGTCTCCATGGGATGTTCCCCATCCCATTGCCACACCATGCAATGAGAAAACCTCTCTCTGAGCAGGCACCCTGCAGGGTCGGTCCTGCTGTACCTTAAATTGTGCTGAGAAGACATCTCTGTCCAGGAAACCGTTGGCTCCAGCATCTCAGAGATGAACAGAAGCAGCAGCTTCTTCCCTAAGGCAGCCTGGGTGCCAGCAGGATGTCTCCCTGCTGGGCAGCCATCCCAGCCACCAGCACATGGACACAGACCTGTGGATGAAACACTGAGTCAGGCAGCCCTGGAGGTGCAGGTCTCCCCTGCAGACCCCCTGACATCCTTTTGGAGCCACCACCCGGGTTTTCCATAGTTCAGCACTAAACCTTCTCACTGCTATTTTGGTGCCAGGCGTCTCTAGCAGCCAAGCCCTCAGAGGGTGTAACTGGCGTAGCCCTGATCACTTTCCCTGGATAGGTCCCAGCCAAAATCTGACCTCTTATTTACCTTCTTACACAGATGATTACCTGGGACCATGCCCGACTCCACAGCCTGACCCCACACGCTGGCTCTTACCCACTCTACCCAAAGTCCAGCCTATGCTACAACTGACCTGGCACAGGGATGCAAAACCGTCCTGATGTCTGGATACAGCAGAAGGCTCCCCATGGCCCGTCAGGCTATCCAGGCATAATGTGAGATGAGAGCACTGACTGGAGCAGATACCTGGTAACAAATGAAATTTTACATGAAGTGAGTGTTTTTTACCTCTCAGCCTCTTTTTATTTGGCTACTGAGTAAATGATGGTTAATGCACGATCACCAGCTGTGGATGAACCGAGACCAAAAAGGCAAAAGGGTGATGCCTTTAACCTGCCAGAGAGGAGACTGAGATGAGCTCTTAGGCAGAAGCTCTTCCCTGTGAGGGTGCTGAGGCGCTGGCACAGGGTGCCCAGAGAAGCTGTGGCTGCCTGTTGTGGTTTAAGCCCAGGCCGTAAATTAGAACCACGCAGTCTACTTCTCCCCCACCCCCTTTCTTCCTCCTGCTCCTGGAGGGACGGGGAGGAGAATTGAAAGAATGCAACTCCCATGGCTTGAGATAAGAAGAGTTTAATAACTAAGGTATAACACAAACCACTACTGCTACCACCGATAATAATAATGGTAAGGGAAATAACAAGGGAAGAGAATACAACACCTCACCACCTGCCTACTGATAACTCGCCCCCACCCAGCAGTGCTCTAGCCCTTCCGGGTAACTCTCAGTTACATCCTGGGCATGACGTGCTGTGGTATGGAATACCTCTTTGGCTAGTTTGGGTCAGGTGTCCTGTCTCTGCTTCCTCCTGGCTTCTCCTCCTCCCTGGCAGAGCATGAGACTCACAAAGTCCTTGATCAGAGTAAACATTCTGACCAGCAACTGAAAACATCGGCTTTATCAGTATTATCCCCAGGCCGAAAGTCAAAACCACAGCGCTGCACCAGCTGCTAAGAAGGAGAAAAACTGACTGCTACTGCTAAACCAGGACACTGCCCCATCCCTGGCAGTGTTCAAGGCCAGGTTGGACACAGGGGCTTGGAGCAAGCTGCTCTAGTGGAAGGGGTCCCTGCCCGTGGCAGAGGGTTAAGACTGTATGAGATTTAAGGTCCCTTCCAATCCAAACCATTCCATGATTCTATCAAATTGTGTTGCATTAAAAAGAATAACCCCCAAGTTAGGACATCATTTTTGTCTCAGCTGATGGAACTGCCAACACCTCTCAAAGCCACCTCTGACTGAGGGCTGCAGCCTGCTCCTGCTTCCACATCCCCTTGCTGTGGCACTGGTCACCATTTGTACCAATGACCCACGGGCTCACCAGTGCCTTGTACTGAGGACCAGCACGCTGCCAGTACAGTCCCCATACTCTCAATGCAAATGTTCAACACGCAGGATGAACGAATGACTTCAACCATCCCAACACAAGTTATTAATCTCGCCATTAGCCAAACAACAAACGTTTCTCCCCAAGTCATAAAGCAGGGGTGGCATTTTTATTAGCTGAGGTTTCCTCCTTCCTTTTTTTTTTTTCCTTCCTTTTTTATGGCCTTATCCACAAATGCTGAGAGCCAGAGGGAATTATTTGTTACTTACATTAAAGCAAGAAACCATCAGACCACAGCTCCACAACCACTCCCCATATCATTATTTTCTTCTTTTGGATTTATATGAACCTCATTATTAAACCTTAGCTAATGCAGACATCCTAACAATGCACCGAGTGCTAATAACTGTAAGGAGCATTATTAATTATTGTCATTACAGCATTGCAAATAGATTTTGATTATAATAAAGAGAATACTTTCCTACTTTTCCAACCAAAAAAATCCACAAATGTAGCTTATTAACAGCAATTCTATCCTTATTGGTAAAACTATTGTTAGCTTTCAAAGGCAGCTTGTCTGGGCCCTACAAAAACCATATCACGCTGGGATGGCGTGGCATGTTCTCAGACTCTGGTGTCACTTAGCTGGGGTTGGGGCTGGAGGGAGCTCAGCAAAACGTGTTAGTGGGGATTCAGGGGAGGAATTCAGGCCTTGAAGCATGACAGCACCCAGTGCTGGTGGCCTTTAGGAGACCTAGAAATACATATATATATCCACCTTAGAGCTTACACCCCCCTTATATCCCTCCTAAAGCTGATAGCAGCGGATGCTGGCTTGGGGGAACAGGATCATCTGTCCCATAGGTGTTTCTGTGCAGTAGGTTGGAAGCAGTTATAAGCTCACCTATGTCGAGTTATAGAGCTGACGATATACAATATAAGTCCAAGATCCTGTGACAGGCTCTCTCATCATTAACCCTTGCTTATAGCATGCAGTAGAATTACTCATGCTGAACCCAGACACAGAAGGGCCATGTAAACACACAGCCACACTTTTAATTAAAGATGTGCTGAGATAAAAAGCTTCAGAAAACAATTTTCAACAATTAAAAATAATATTAGAGGTGTTTGTCTGCCCCATCTGCATGTGTCCTGAGCAGCTGGGGAGGCTCGATGGACTTTTGCCATCACAGGACTGTTTGCAGTGATTGCTCTCTGCTCTGCCATCAGGCTGAATGCGCATCCAGACTCTTTGCTCCAAAGAGTTAAGATTTCACTTGTCAGGCTGTTTTTGTTTCTATTCACATGTCAGTGCCTGTCATTTATTTAGTCAATGGGACATGTCCAAGGGATGGAGACAGACTGGGTTAGTCATTCTGACCGTGGGTCGCCAGTCACTGCAAACTGCCTGAGGTCATTTCCAAAAGCGCCACTAACAATGAGAGGGAAGCTAGGCCCGGGAGACCTGCAGGAAACGGCGGGGAGATTAAAGACAGAGATAGTCCTTTGCAAAAGTACACTGGAGGAATGTTCCCTATGTTCTGTCAACAGAGTTTCTTCCTCGCTCAAGACTGTCTATTTTAAGTCTGAGCTCGCACCAAAAATGGAAATCCTTGCTCAATGGCTATCAGTGAATCTTGGGATTCTGGGGCTGCAGCAGTGCTACGGCTGAGGAAATGAACCCTCCAGCTTGGCCTCTGCTGCTGGAGCAGCTCTCTTCTGGGTTTGCTCCTTTGCCTGGTTAAACCTGGCTGGAGCCCACAGTACCAAACTGTGCTGCCTGTGAGCATCCAGCATCGTCCCACAGGTGTACCACTGGCACTGTGCCTGGCTCCAGGAATGGCACCTCAGCCCATGCAGGGCAGCAGTAAGCAGAGGAGGATGGCAAGGGCCACAGTTCAGGATCAGTCCACACTTTCAGGACATTCTCCTGCTTTAAGGAAGGGAATGGAAAAGAAGCATTGAAACACAACCATAAATATTTGCTGCTGCATCTTGGGCTGAAATCAAGCCCCGTGACTGCAGATTTGGGGGGAACGGGAAATTCCTCTGGCAGCCATCTGGGCGTCAATACAAGGCTGAAATACAAGAGCAGTTTTAGGTGCAGAGATGCACATTTTGCTTTTTAAGCAAAATAGTACAGGCTACTCTTATTAACACACAAGGTACCTCTGGGTGTTTTGGAAAACATTAACAACAACCACATGATTGGTGTAAAACACTGATTTTCCATCCAGACTCTATTGTTTTCAGATAAATACATTCCATCAAGCTTTTTTTTTCGTATCTGAACTTTCTGCATGTGGCTTTTCTGTGTCTCAGACTGATAGGAATGGGGGATTAACAACCTCCTTCTCACGGTGGCCCAGGAGGAGCCACCGGAGCCCAGTGGCTCAGAAACTATTGACAGGGACTAAGCCAGCCCTTTGGTTTGGGTGCAATCACCAGTGACATGGGACAGGGGTTAAAGGTAAGGAAGGGACAGGAAAAGGAGCTGCACAGTGGATTTGAGCTGCTTTGCAGAGCTAAGGAAAAGCAGCAAATGCATTTCTTTCTTAGAATACAAACATCCATCATGGACACAGACGAGAGTATCCAAATTCCTCAGTGTTGTATTTATGAAGCCATTCAGAGACATGATACAGGCCAGTTCCTGAAGATTTTTCCATGTGTTGTTAAAGATTCGAATTACAGAGCAATTTTCAGGCTTTGAAGACATTGGTCTTGGTATTGCAGAGCCTGGAGGCTGCTCCAGGCAGGGTCTGTCTGCACTGCAGACGGGAGATAACGCAGAGCCACCACCAGCACTGAGCAAGCTCAGGAGTCAGGAGCAGGCCAGGAATGACGGCACGGAGGCACTGGGGGGAATTTGCTCTGCTTGCAGATAAGGGAAGCATCCTGCTTTAAGCACAGGGTAAACAACTTTTAATACACAAGGGAATTATCTGGAGAAGCCCACAGGAGGAAGCGTATCTGGTGGGAGGCTTTGCAGGCACATCTGTGCTGCATGGCACAGCACTGTGCAGGGATGGTCGCCCAGCCCCGGCACCCAGGTGGATTTGGGTATCCAAATCCATGCTCACGGGTGCTCACCAGGGCCAGGTGAGGCTCCACCAACTTGCAAAAGGGAATTGAGATAGTTGGGTTTATCTCTATGAGGAGACTGGGGCTCCTGATCTGTTGGTGGCCTCATGGTTGCCCATGTAGAACTTGGGTCACCCAAGTGAGAAATCACCAAACAGTTGGGTGAAATTGGAAAGACTTAAAACCTCTTTTTCAGCACAAAGTTGACAATACCAATCACTTTTCCCCACTAATTTCAAGGCAAGGTTGGATGGGGCTTGGAGCAACCTGGTCTAGTGGAAGGTGTCCCTGCCCATGGCATGGGGTTGGAACTGGATGAGCTTTAAGATCCCTTTGAACTCAAGGCATCCTAGGGTTCTTTGATAATTACACAGAATAACCTACCTAGTTAAATTTGGGTGTGTTTTCATTGATAAGGCCATGAAAACACTCAAGGCTGGAGAAGACAAGTTTCATCTCAGAGTGATAGCATTCGGGAGAAGTAACGTGATCACAGCCGCTCCCTGGTGCTCCCCATGAAGCTGCAGGGTCCATCTCACTGCAGAACCACAGTCTGAACCCTCGATGAGCATCAGTCCTGCATGGCATTCCAGGGAATGCGGGCACAAGTTCAGCCCTTTGCCTTATCACAGAGAGGTGGATGGAGGGAGCAGGAAGAGCTAATCTCAAGTTCAGAGCCTGATTTACGGCTGAGGCCTCAGGCAAAGCACTTACTGGCTTTGTGGTTTCGTTTCCTCATCCTTAGAATCTCTTTCACGGGTGATGTGTGAGGGGGAATTAACATTCAAACGTTGTTTTTAATAAATATTTAAAGATTCATCTTGTGTTTTATGACTACTTCTGAATGATCTTCCTGCCCTTGTGTAAGGGGCTTTCCCTGCCAGCTCTTTAATCTGAGCTCGTCTCGCTGGAGTGGGTGCAATGGCTGTGCTGCAGGTTTGTGCTTTCATTGAGTAACAATTAAGCTGCCTCAGTTCAACATAAAGTTCTGTGAAGTTCAACATAAAGTTCATGTGAAGAAAGTTCTCTGCTGCCAGTTCCGCACTGCACTATGCTGGACGCCAGCAGGACACATCAAACCAAAGAGTTCCTCTGCATCAAATAAACCAAAGCAGCACCCAGCACACGCTGATGAGCTGTGAGCAAGCTCCAAGTGACCCCCAGCACTCCCAAATTCTTTATTTATGTGTGAAGCATCAGTAAAAAACTCTGTTTTCACCAGCCCAGCATGATTTGGAAGTGAAAGTGTGGGTTTGAAGCTACCCTGTGCTGAGGCCAGTGGAAATTCAGCATGGGTTTGACCTGAGGACTACACACGCTTCAGTCGCTGCCTGTTTATTGTTAAACTCATTAAAAACATCAGGGTTTTTGCATCTTAAAAGTCTTTTCTAACTTCATAAAATATGTGAATCCTTAAAAAAGAATCTGTGTGCAACTGTATAAATAATGACTAACAAGCAGGAATTCTGTGGTGTTCAAAGGGAGCAAAAGAAGTTGTCGAGCCTGTGGTATAATGAGTTCATTTGCCTTGCAGCCTACCTGGTGCCCAGCACCAGCTCGCCCTGGTGATGGGTCATGTGCTCCTCCACCCAGGTGAGTGATTTTCAGTTAAAGATTCAAAATTAGCTGTCTGAGACGTGCCCCAGCCTCAGGGTGGTCACTTCCTCATGAGATGGATGCTGGATTCCTATGAGAAGAAAATTCAGTGCCTTTCAGAATGAAGCACTTTGACACTTTGTGTTGAAATCATCGCCATTTCTAAGTGACATTTTGGTCTGTTTGTAAAATGCTGCGGAGTTTTGAGAGCAAACCCAACTGTGCCTTCAACCAAACCAACATTCTTGTTCAAATCCTCGTTTCCCAGAAAAGTTGTCAGCCATTTGTTGTATTCTGAGCTAGAACAAACCTTTTCCCCAAACCTTCGCGCCTGCCAATAATCCTTTTTTATCCCAGATTTAATGTTGTTATAAAACTTCCTTACTGGAACTGCTGGAACTTGACGTTGTCATTAAGTGGATACCTTGCACTGTCACTAAAATTCATGCCATTTTGTAATCCTGTAACTCCCCAAACCCATCTCAGGCTTCAGTGCCCCTCTCGCAGGGATGTTTACAGCTTATTCTTCCTCTGTACGCAAAATTAACCCGAGAGCTAAAACTGATGGAAGGCACATTGCTGTCTGTCATAAGGGGTATATGTTGAAATATGGAGTGAAAAAAGCCAGTAGTGCTCAAACCACTGCAGAATCCCAGTGGAACGAGGCATGGGAAGGATATTTTATATTTAGCCAGAGGAGGGGAAAGGCAGAAGCCGGATGATGCTGGGGTTTTTGTGATGATGAACATTTCCAGGGAGAGCTCCCTGCCATGGGAAGAGTTCCACACTTGAGTTTTCTAATGAGCAACTCTCTGCAGTGTTTCACAACACCAGCTTGCTTACCATGGAGAGCTGGAGCAAAGCTGCTTTCTCTCTCCAGGTCCTTTTCAGCCCACACAGCTTTATTAGCCCCATGCCTGGGAGTGTTCAAGGCCAGGTTGGACAGGGCTTGGAGCAACCTGGTCTAATGGAAGGTGTCCCTGCCTGTGGCGGGGGCTGGAACTGAATGAGCTTTAAGGTCCCTTCCAACCCAAATCATTCCATGATTCCATGATTAGCTGGGATGGGAAGAAGACTTGGAAGGCATAATCAGAAAACCATATCATCAGTTGCAAATAGACACATCATCATCCTTCTCAATCAAAGGAGTGAACTAGCTCCCAAATTGAGGAGCCACACAATCCCTCAGGCTTAAGGAACACTTAAAAGCTGCACTTTTTGTGGATCATCCAGCATACACCTCATGAGCAGTGATGGGAATTCATGGATCCTGCTGCTTTCTGAGGGGACAAGCACTTGGATCCCATCGAGTAACAGATTGTGCTGCTGCCTCTGAAGTTCCCCCGTTTGATTCTCTTGCTGAATGCTTAAGCCAGTGACTTGGCCAGGAGCAGGCTCGCTCTCAACAGAGGCAGTCACATTTCATTCCTGAATGCTCTCTCTATGTCCCTCCTGCAGCAGAGTGTCTCTGTGCTGGACCACATCACACTCCTGCAATGGCTGCTCTGTCCTGGGGCTCCTCTGCTGCACGAGAGAAGGTGGAACAATGCCACTTTCTGAGAGTCCCTCAGAACGGAGGAGCTGGGCATTGTTTGCTTTTCCTGTTTTGTTTTGCATGGAATAACTCCCCTCCATGGAGCCACTTCGGCTCCAGAAACAGACTATTAATAAACTGAACTGCTTTGGAGAGTCCAAGACAAATGCTGGCCTTAGAGGGGGAAAAAAGTCTACCACTGCATAGAGCCTTTTCATCCCTGAGAGCCTTCCAAAGCACATGTAGTGATTATCCACCACTGAAACGCCACCACCTCTACAGTGGCACAGAAGAGCTGTTTAACACCACAGCCTAGTCTGCCATGGTTGAATGGAAGCCCTTATGCACAGCAGATGCTTTCTCCAGGTTGGATGCTGTTTGGTGGCTTTTATCAGTTCACTTTTGGTCTACACAGAAATGGTCATCTCAAAGGGGGTAAGTGACTTCCAGTGAGCTGGAAGTCAGGAGCCTCAGCAGGAGGTTGAGAGAGTCCTTTGGTATCAACATTTTCTCTGCTGGCCTCATCACATTCTGCAGGACATAAGCTTTAGGTTTTAAAGAGAAAACCAGTTCAGTTTGGGAGTCTAAGGTCCAATTCAAGCAACCAACATGGATGAAAGCAGAGTTGTACCCTGGGCTGCCCATTCACCTTTAAATCTTACTTCAGGCACAGGATCAGACTCTGAGAGCCACCTCTGATATGACCAAGGATGTCCATGGTCATCCCAAATGCATCCCATACAATATTAATAGACATCTTGGTGAAACAAGAAACGGCACGAGCCAAGTGCTCAACTCCAAGCGCTCAAACCATGAAACAGCAGCTGCCCCCTCCCAAGATAGAGCTGAGCCTAAAAATGAGCAGTTTTTAAAACAACACATCTTTCACTCAAAATCCCCAAATAATGACCGGGTTCGCTTTCTTCTAGCACCTCCACCACCAAGAAAGTATGACAGCTTCACTTCGCTATCATAACTGCCTTTCCTTAGCATTAACACCTGCCTCTCCTCCCCCAGCTGACACTGTGGTAGGTCATCTCTGTTCTCTTCTCTATTAAATGAAACCATGGTTTGCCCACGGACCAAGGCTGGTACCTGCACCATGATAAGTGCATAAGATAAGAACATATTGTTCATGTACTTCAGCGGATGGAGTGGGAAAGTGTCGCCCGTGCTCACCGCAGAGCAAGGCAAAGCTTTGCCTCTTCCACCAGCTTCATGTGACTGATCTGTAGGAACTTGCTTTGGCACCATCAGATTACTTGCTGTTAACATCATTTATCCTGTTGAAGTTTCTTCCCAGTGAGCAATGAAACATGCCTAATCCAGGCAGATTAAAGAGAAACACGTTTCATCATCTCTCCCTCGGCTTCAACCACTCCATGAGAAGGAAAAAGGCATTTGGGTTTATGAATTGCTCATAGCTCCAGCAGGCTGAAGCAACAGTCGGTGGCCCGGATAGAGACACAGACTGACACATTTCAGACCTATGGGGATGTTTAGCTGTGAAAACGATTTGCACGGTGCTTTTCCTCAAACTGCTGCGGATGCTTTGTACCCTGGAACAGCACCAGACTTGAGTGGCTGCTGCTGCTTCCAGCACGTGATTTCCATGTGGGGGTCAGCAGGCCCACCACTGCAGCTCCAGCCTCCTTCCAAGCCTTGCCCCAGGCTCAATTTGGGAGACTGGGAGATGATACGTTACATGGCCTTTTCCAGCATATATCACTTCCCATGTTTTAACCTGGTCCCTAAACAAAAGCTGATGTATTTGTTCTCAGTGGATTGTGCCTATGGGACATGTTCCCCACAACCAGGGCAGGGTATAAAGCCACGGGTCAGTCACCATCTATCTAATTTAGCAGCAGTGTGGCAGGCTCAGCTGTACCACACATTAGGGGCTCTGTGAACATTGCCTCGGAGTGCTGCTGCTGGGCAAAGACCAAACTACCAGCTCAGACACCAAAGCATCCACTGGAAGGATGGAAATAGTGTGTCAGAAAGAGCTTGAATTGGAGCCTGCACTTTCTTTGTTACCAGATCTTGGAGCAGGGGCTCTCATGTGCCTGCCTGTGGCACTGCCGGTTTTGGAGCTCCAGGAGGACCCTGCCAGGACCATAGTCTCTGCAGTGAAGTCCCTGCTTTTCTGAGACATGGCTGGCCACAATGAAGCAAGAACAGAGAGCAAAGACTGACTGCACTCTCAGATGCAAAACAGAGACAGTGCTGCTCTGCCATGGTGTGGAGCAAACTCATTTAGAACCAAACCAAGCTTTTCACTTGCCACCAAAATAAGCATATTATGGAATTGCTATCCTCCCCAAACCACAGGGCTCTTTTAATGACCTTCCATTTAAGCATTAAGGAGTGAAATGTCTAATCCTGTTGAGTGTGTAAGAATGTGACTCATTCCTTTAACGCTGTGAACTGCCTCCTTTTTGGCAGCGGTTCCGTATGGCAACCAGTGCAGCATTGAAAATGGCAGGATTTGAGTCTGCTACATGAAAATGATAAATAAATTCTAACTGCAGGTGATACCTCATATAACATGTGTGTGTGCAATAATATTATCCTAGTTGCCAAGCAACTAACAGTGAAAGAAAGAGATAAAACCTCTTGAATATGGGTATGCACTTCATTCGCTTCATAAAGGAAGCCACTGGCTCATGCTGGGTTTAGCAGATCTTGCCCAATGGTTAGCACCAAGATCTGCTCTGGCTGAACACAAAGAAAAAGGTGATGAATTATTTGCAGTAAATCAGGGCTGGATTCAAAACCCACAGAAATCCCTGGAAGTCCTGCCACTGGCATCTCTGAGCTTTCCACCAGGTTGGAACAGGCAACGGGATGGCAGAAAATGGAACACTGTGACCATCTCCCACACGGATGGGTTCTGCTGCTGCAAATGGTGATGGTCTTGAAGTCAGCTCCTTCAATTCTTCCTATGAGATAAGCAACAAACAAGCAGAAACAACCTATGGCTGCGCACCTACGTATGTGTTCAGCTGCATCCATTGCTCATGTAACCACTTGTTTGTACACATCTATGCATGTTGCAAGATGCTACGTGGGCAATTAAAGGGGTGAGCTAGCCCCTAATGGGTTTTTATCAGCAGAACCCAAAACACTGAGCCCTCTCCTGCAGTTCTGTAAGTAAGAGAGATGCTGCCTTAGTCTTCCAATGAGGATAATTGCATTATCAGTGAGAGCTCTCAAGATCTCCCAGGAGATGTTCTGGAGTTAGCAGGATCAGGTCCTAAGCATGCATGATTCACTGAAATAAACAGTGGTCTGCGTGTTTAAACTTGGCTTTCAAATTTACTCCCAGAAATGAATGGCCCACACTCCACAGCATCAGCATCAGACAGGAGGATGTCCACAACACAGAGGTGGTTGTAACGTCCGATGAGACAGCTTTCTCTGATAAGGATGTGTTGTCCTGTTTCATTCAGGTGTGAAAATGAAGAGCTGAAATTCTGAAGTTGCTTCTAAAACCTGGCCTAACGCATGCAGAAATACAGGCTCCCAGCAGGCACGCAAGGATCCTAGAATCCCAGGTTGGAAGGGACCTCAAAGATCATCTGGTCCAACCTTTCTAGGCAAAGCACGACCTAGACTTCATGTCCCAGCACCGTGTCCAGCCAGATCTTAAAAATGTCCAATGCTGGGGAGTCCACCACTTCCCTGAGGAGATTATTGCAGCGGCTGGTAATTCTCATAGTGAAACTTTCCTCTTGTGTCCACTCAGAATCTCCCCAGGAGTAACCTGTGCCCATCACCCCTTGTCTGCTCCATGTGAAGCGCATTTTCATTTCTTCTTCCCTTCTGGCCACTCTTTTGGCTCCTCTCCTCTAGCTGGAGGAGATGATGCCCCACACCTGACAGCCATGCATTGCATGTTATAGGTAGTGCCACCCATCAGTCCCCACAGATGATGCTCTTTTCTATTTCGTATTAAGCAATGCACTGCACCTGAGTTGTATGTTTTAAGGAACGGCTCAAATGGATCTCCAGTTTCACAGAGCTGGTTCAATTTGCAAGCTAAAAGAAATGAGAAACAAACTTAATGTGAAATCTCACAGTTATCGCGCTGCAGGATCACTGGTGTACGGTTACTCCATGGAAAATGCAATAAAAACAAGCACCAGGGTTTTAAAGAGAGGCAGAGGAGGAAAAGCACATAGCAAGAGAAGAACAAAAGGAGCACCACATAATGCAGTGCAGTGAGATGAAGTGTGCTATATACCGAGTGTAATGCTTGCTGTAAATGCCACTCCTCTTTTTTCCTTCTGTTTGCAGATCAGTTCAGTTAAACTGAGCTTCCTACCTACTACGTGTAACCTATGACTACATGATGGCCTGAACTTCCAGTGAGAGGCTGTGCTGCACCAGGACCTCCAGCAGAACAAGGCACCCACTCACAGCCTTGCCCCAGGTGCCTGCAGCACAGAGCTGCCAGTAAGGGCCTGACTCCTGGATTTCAGGATTTAAGGTTAAGGATTTTCAGTAGGAGGCTCTTCTGTGCCGACAGTTATGAATCTTCGAGGCTCTGCAGACATTTGTATCAGTCCTGGCCATCACTCAATTGCTTGCAAACAATGACTAACACGAGCCCACACATAGCTCTGCTCAAGCACACCACCGCTCACCATCCCTCGCGAGCTGCCCAGCTGTATCACACCACGTTAGGCCATGGGGATGGTTACCTTCTGGTCGAGAGATGATTTGTACCAAAGAGTACAAGCACAAGCACATGCTTGCTTTAAACCTAAATAACTCATATTCTAGCCCCAGGACTGGCTGCAAGCTTGGCACGCACAGGGCCAGCATGGAAATACACTCTGCCATGGAAACACCGTTCAGGGCATCCAAGCTGCAGAGACCAGAGAAAACTTGGGTCAATGTACACATGCTCTGGTCATGCGTCTGATGGCAGCTCCGACAGTGTGCATGAGTCACAGGGAAACGAGTAGAGGAAAGTTCCCTCCTGTTTTAATGAATGAATAAGCTCTCGGATTTTTCTAGGGTGTGGAAAAAGATAAGGCTTAAGGAGGAAATGCAATCGTCTGTGTAGCTTTCAGGTCTACCTAGTGCTTCCAGCACATTCCTAGAAGCAGCTGGCATTAGATCATGTAACATACAGGTGTCTTCAGATCATTTTCTGGACTGCCTAACTGGAACTAGTATACCTGAGATCCTAACTGCAACACATATCATTGTGGAGGGTTTACAGGTTTTATGAAGGTCTTCATGTGCTGTCTAAGTCCTAACGGCCACACGGAAAAGCCTTCAGAAGGATTCTTCACTGGAGCTGGCTGCATGCAGTGAAGTGAATGGTGGCAGAGACTTTGCTGTGCCTACCTAGATCGCTGGAAGTCTGCAGAGACACCAGGAGCATCTACGTCCACTTGCTCCATGCCCCAAGTGAAGGGCAGAGACTGCACAACAGCTTTGTGGACCAAACCCTACCACTACTACACAAAGTCTCAGGGAAGCAAGAAACTGCTCCACCCCAACCATACACTGATACTCAGAGGTCAGAGAACAAACTGGAGAAACATTCAGCCTGGAGGCTCCACCACATAGGAGCTGAGGCCATCTTCACTCTGCCCTACAGAGGCCTTTCAGGGTTCAGACCAGTAGTGACTGGAGGCTGCCTACCTGCAGGGTAAAGCCAACACCAGTCTGTTGACGGGGACCAACCCTGGGGAGCAACCAGATGGAGCCTTAGCGGGTCCTTTACCTTTTATTTCTCCTTCTGCCTCTAGCACGAGCACAGGGTTTGAGGTGAGTTATTGCTGCAGCTGAGGAATGAGGGGCATCCCAGAGCCTGCAGCACCGGCACCATCCAAGGGGAGATGTCTTCTGCTGGTATTGTATCTAGTCTTCTTCAAGAGAAGGTTAAAGCCTGGGCAGACAACAGTGAGGTGTGTGTGACTGTGACAGGATCTCTTACACTGAACTTTCGGACTCTTTACAGTATGAAACTACATATTATCCCTTCACTGGCTCCACAAGATGTCTGTGAAAGATGCAGCCAGGAATACTCAAGTTCACCCACTGGGGAAACATTGTGTTACGTGAAGATTGCAGCTTTCTCCCCTTATCTGAGAGGCAGTTGATGAAGGGCCTGGCGTCAGTCTGGCAACTCTGACGGCTCCCAGTTAGCACCAGCAAGAGCTGCCTATCAGCAGAAAGCTGGGGCAGATAGCAGACGGGACTATCTAATCACATACCTTTTGCATTAGTGCTGCCATATATTCCTTCCATTTACAATCAGGAGACTGGACCGCACTGAATTTTCACAGGAATGAACTGTCAACAACCCCATCCTTCCCAAGGCCTAAAAATGGGAGCTTTATCACAGAGGCCAGTAGACTTCTTTTCTTAGACTTCCAGGCAGTGGCCGGAGCAGACTTGGAGCCCCCACGAGCGAGACATTAAGGAGACCTTTTTGAGATAACGACAGTTCACTTGGCTTTCTCAAGAATGCCTTATGGCTGTTCCTTTTCAAAGCCGAAGTAAGGAAACTAGCTCAATTAGGGCATATCAAGAAACTTTGTGTCTCCTGGTTTGTTTACCTTTTATCAGTGCTCTTAATATGCTTTCCTGCTTTTCCAAGAGGAGAAGGAGGGCCTTGCTTTGTAAGATCACACTAGGAAAATCAAGTAAGAGGCAGTTTTTTAAAGTAACAAACCAGAGCTAACAACAGGACAGAAAAGAGCTGCTACCAGCTTTCTGCTAGCTTGATGTTTCACTGCTTCTCCGTGTGTTGGTTTGGCTGCGTGATTACATTTCATTTCCATTTTACAGAAGTATATAGTTTTGTTTAACACACATTGCCAACCTATAATCACTCGGATTGTGTTTAAATACCTGTGTAACCATTAGCTCTTTCTTGAGCCAAATGCCCATTAGGACTTGTCCTAAATAAAAAGCCCAGTAAAACATCTTCCATAAGGATGGCATCTCAAAGCCAAGCTCTGACTCCACAGCAGACTCAAGTTCATCAGCTCTTGGAGCCTATATTACGCCATTAATTGCAGGCATAATTAATGGTCGCCAAATCTCAAAAAAATACAAAATTAGATTTCACTTGAGACAAGCAGATGCATTTGGGATGTCTGGATAAGGCCAAATCCTGCCCGCTTCTGAAGCCTTGAAGTCTGGTCACAGACGGAGAATCAGATTTGCAGCCTTCACATGACTCAGCTCTCCAAGCTGGAATGAGAAGCTCAAACCCCCCTGACTGGAGATCTGGACACACAATTGCTTTCAGTGCTTCTGAAAAGAGAAGTTCCTTTGGAGGTTGGTTGGCTCATCCTACATGTGTATATAAAGGCTTTTGTCCCCCCTGCACCCATCTCCCTTTGAATATGAGCTAGAAACCAGTGTCCTGCACTGCCACCTGATTTCGCAGTTCCTTTTGTGGTGAGAAGGGGAAATAATAACAGAAAAAGAAGACAAATCCTCCACCAGATTTTATATTACAGTGACTTAGTTCTCACCTGCTGCATCCTAGCACCACACTGAGTTGTTCCAATGTCTGATCTCTGCTCACATCAATGGGATTTGAAACTTGCTTTACTGTTTCATCTTTGGGACAGCTTAGGAGAGGGGAATACAAAGCCTGGCCAGGGAAGTCCAGCTTTCATCTGGCTTGATCTGTAACCCAGGGAGTTGGGCTATTAAACATCCAGTCTCACCCTGTCCCTCCAGAAAACTAATTTTACTCATTTCCCACTGGGAGATAAAATGCAGGTCTGCTCCCATTCCAGGGCCCTTTGGCTGGGACACAAATAGCTTTGGAAACACTCTTATCTAGGCTCAAATATCCCTTCAGAAAATACATCAGCCTGAAAAGGGCTGTCTTGGTACCGCTGAACCTCTTCATGAGCAAAATGAGAGCTCAGTGCACAACCAGAGCTTTCCAAGGAGATTTGCTTTGCTCTTAACACCAACACCCCACAGTACACAGGAGCAAATGCCCTAGTTGCAGGAGAAGCCTCTTATAGCCTCCTCCGAGAGGAACCTGCTCGCACATTTTGGGGGGGTCTCTGAGGGTTGATCATGGCAAGGTGATGCTGCACCCCCAGCCATGCACCCTAAAGTCAGGTTATCTCCTGCCTAGAGTCTCCTGTTATCCAAGACAGCTTCTCTGGGATCCCCTGTTTTACATGTTTGCCATTTTTTATGGTTCCTCTTACAGCGCAGGCATAGTCCTAGCTGACAGCCCAGGCTCATATCAATTGTTGAGAGCAGAAACAGTTCGGAAACGTGGCCAAGTTGAAACCTGGTCTTGAACAGCTTGGGGCTGGCCAAGATATCCTCGGGTTCAAGCCCCTGTGCTCTGCAGGCTTCCTGAGCCTGACCTCTCCCTCACGTCGGTGACACTTGGCTCACGTGGGTTGAGATTTCACAACCAAAGCGTTGGCACCGCTCCCATTACGGTGCCAGCGAGTTACAAGCGATCACTAACTCCTGACACATCTGCTGCCCCAGGACATCCAAGCCCCGGCTGTGGAAACCACTGTATGCGGCTTTGAGCAAATAAAAAAGAGAGTTTGGCCTCGCACATCAGGAACAGTGAAACCCCACGTGCTGCTCCCTTCTTCCATGCCAGCCAAGCCTGCTCTCTCAACTCTGCACAGGGGCTGCAGGATCCGGCAGCAATGATGGTTGTATTTGGGTGACCCAGGGCCAGGCATGGTGTGAGCTCCTGAGCTGGGTTTAGGAGCCTGTCTTGTACTCCTGTCCCAGCAAGCATCAGGATTTCCTCTCCTGATACGGAAGGAGATGGAGCAATAGGAGGACAGCGTGAAGGCAGAGGCAGGCACAGGCACTGCAAGCAGCAGCATGGTGAGCCCCCATCTTCGCATCCTGTCATGGCAAAAGCTCATCCCTAGGCTTGTCTTTAGCATGTCCCAGTCTTATCCTAATCGTAAAGGACTAGACAGGGCCATCACAGCACGAAGGAGATGCCCACAGGATGAATAAGTGTGCTATAAAAGAGAGGCAGAGCTGGAAGAGACTCCTTCAAACATCTCCCTTGCCCAATCTTGCACTGGGGTCTAGTCATAGCAGGGACACTGCCACCCTAAGGGAACAGTTTGCTCCTGCTGGTTCCCAATCCCTCTTCCCAATGCTTTGCCTGCTGGCTTCCAAACCTCCTGTGCTGTGGAGCATCAGGAGCCTCTTGCAGACCACCACACACCACAAAGGAGAGCAGTGGGATGGAGAGGTAACTTTACGGTTGATGACAGCTTATAGACAAGCTGCAGGCTCCTTCCTGTGGCCTCCAGGGTCACCAGCAGCTGCCATTTGGGAACCAAGGCTCCCCGTGTTGTGAGGATGTATTTCCACTCCCATGTACTCTGCACACTGGTGTTTTTAAAGGCTGACACGTAGCAAAACAAGAACAAAATGTTTGCAGCACACTATCAAACCTCAGTGGCTTCATTTATCCCCACAGGACTGGTGTAAATGGTCAAACAAGATAGCAGAGAGCCAGGCCCACCACCTCTTGGCCTGGAGCCTGCAGAGCAACAATCAGTGTGTTTTTCCATCAGCTCTATTTATGAGCTGTCTCTCATAGGAGCTACCCTTGCCCTGTGACAGAAAGCTCATCTCCAAGTATTTCTGAGATACTCAGCACCTTCACAGGGAAGAACCTCCTAATGTCTCATCTCAAGCTCCCCTCTGGCAGGTTAAAGCCATTCCCCTTGTCTTGTCCCTACAGACCCTTGTCCAAAGCCCCTCTCCAGATTAAGGAGTCTCCCCATGTGCTTATGTCCCAGAAAACAGAAAGGGCTGAATCACCACCTTCATTACATGAACACCATCGTTCCATTTCCTTAATGGAACACATTTTTACAGGGCTTTCACCCCATCTCAAACTTCAGGCTGCTTTCGCTTGCCCATACCTTTCCTGCACTTTGTTTCCTTATCACACCATATAATTTGCAGACAAATGAAAATCTGGGCTTGCACTTGCACAAAGCTTTGGCCATAAAAACCTTGCCATTGCCAACTCTGACAAACATATCCTCATAGCTGATGGTTTTTGTAAGGCCTTGGTCCTGGGAGGCCTATGAATACACCAGGATCTCAGCTTCCTTTCTTTTCTAGAAGTCATTTTCTAGCCTTCACAGTTACAGAGAAAAGCATGAACTCCAATAACATGAAAGGTAGAAGGCAGAGAAAAAGATCTCCCTTGTTATGGTTTAAGAGAATATGCATTTAATGGCTTTTTAAGGGAATCTCATTGGGGTTGGCAGAGCCTTGGGAACAGAGCCCAGGACCCTGCTCCAGCACCTCCTTTGGAAACCGGGTCCAGCACAACACCCCCTCCCCGCTGGGGGCTCTTATCCTGGGAAGTACTTCACCGTGTCTCCAGACATCCCCTTTTCCAGGCTGTTTTTCAACTTGTTACAAAAACTAAAGATGCATTGTATGCATTGGAATGCCTTTGCCAAGACAAATAAACTCCTAGATGCCTTTTTTTCCAGGCATTCGCAGGCAAGTGAAGGCAGCTATGAACAATCACTACATTAGACCCAAACTTCAGTGAAATAATAAAAGAAGGTGACACTGCAACCCTGCATCTTAAATCATGTGTGTAATGCACCCCTGTCTATCTGCTGCTTTCCATCCAAAAGCTCTGGTAATTAATAGATAAGTGATAAGGCAGAAAGTAATAATTCCAGGAAGCAGAACAATTCCTTTTTATGAAAGACTCTGTTACTGTTTGCTTTCCCTGGAGCGATCTGGGAGCAAGAAATTCACTGCTGATGCTGGAGCAGGGAGTGGATGGTGGTGGGAATTAGAGATCAGTGGTCACTCTGTTGCAGACCTGTTGCAACCTACAGGAAGAGCGAAAGATGCAGGATGCAGGGTGCCTGTCCCTCCCATCAGTTCAACTCCACTCAAGTTGGCCAGACAAGCATCGTACTGTGGGAGGCTCTAAAAGAACGGGCATATCCCTGGGACCTTCTAAACAAAAGAGGCAGAGAGAAGATGTCACAGCGGTGTGCTGGAAGCTGGTATCAAGGGGTTTACACAAACCTTGCACAGCTTTACATCAAAGACAAAGCCATGAAGGTAAGAGCATCAGGGGCTTGGTCCATACGTATTTCAGCCTCATATTTTCTCACACAAGCCCCCCCGGTCCCTTTCTGCTGCCACACAATTCCATGAGAGCAGAATCTGCTTGCTCAACTCCTGGAGAGTAATTGTAGGCTAATAACATGTGCTGGCATGTGGGTTGGGACGTTAAGTATGTGTGTAGGTGCCTCTGGAAATATGTCACTTAGAAAAAACCCCTTTAGCCCACAAAAGCACTGTTCAACAACAGGAATTCCTTCAGATCTATATTCATTCAAACTCTAAAGCCACTTTTTGTTGCTATGCCAGGCAATAAACCAGCGATAAATGGAGGAATTTACACATCAGACATCTCAGATTCCTCTCCCTCCTTTCCCAAGAGCAGTATGAGGGGACAGTTAACGGTGGTAGTTTATGGGATAAATATTTTGACAGAATATATTTTGATACCATAAATTTTAACAGTTCTGGCTGGTTTTAAACTCTGTTTTTCCCCAACCAGGAATCTGTGTAAAGTAATAATGTCTGAAGTGTTTCTTAAGGAGCATAACCTGTCCTAGGAAAACATTCTCCTGCCCTTAAAATAATATCGCTTTGCCTGACAAAGAAACTCCAAATGTCTGCACTTGCAGAGCATTCATGACTCAAAGCTCTTTTATTCCATCTTTAGGTGAGTCCTTGTGATCACTCGTGTGCGGGACCACTTGCTCACAACATTCCTGACAGGCTCCCGCTACCAAACCACCTCCACAGCACCCTTCTGATGCAGGGGGGAAAGTGCTGCTGGTCTTGCACATGGGAAACCAAAGCAAAAATCACCAATTCACTCAAGTTGGTGATGAAAGAAAAGTTTTAAGGAAATGGAGGAAGAAACCGAGCATGAGGGTCCTGGGAGTAAGGCCTAGGGATGGGTTTCGGAATCCAGAAAGAGAAGTTAGGATGCTAACACTGCTACTTTCCCGATTTTGAACACACGTCTTGGTTACTTCAAGTGACAGCATAACCTGTCGCGTTGGGCCCACGGACCCAGGCTTGTTTGTTGTGTTGTCAATGACAAACTGCCCTTGGCTTCCATGGGAACCTCGGGGCGCCCAGACTAGAGGGCTCAGAGGATGTGAGAAATTACGCAGCACTCAGTCTGGGAATGTGTCCCTGCCGTAAAACTGGCACCTTCACCTGTCTGCTGCCTGCCTGGGGCAGCAGGAGGAGGCTGGCTTTGCCTGGCTCTCGGTTTAGCACAGAGAGGCAAGGGAAAGCTTTCCCCACTGGACTTAGCTATGAATGAGCAAGCTTTCACCTTGCCTGCTAAAGAGACCATCGCCCTGCAAGTCCATTTGCAAGGCTCTTGGTCCCTCCTCACACACCTTCTAAGCCCAATTTCCAATAGATGAGAGGAAGAGAGACCTCGAGACCTTTCACAGCAGCTGCCCACTATGGGACAAGAGGCAGGCTTGTTCCCCCACGCAGGCAGTGACCAGTGCCTTCCAATGCCTGTTTGCATGGGCAGACCATGGGAAGTAACCGATCCCAGATAGTATTATTATAGACGAGTATGCAAGGGACAGAGACTACAAATCCCAACAAAACCAAGCTTCGTTAGTGCCACTTCTTAATGAACGGCTTCTTTAATTATACAGCTGAAAAGGAAGCAGTTTCAAACAACTTTCCAATATGCTTCTTGGACATCATTACACCCAAATAGGCCTGTTAATGGGATGAATTTGAAACACCCTGCAAAGTTTAGCTAGATTTTGGGTTATAGAGTGTGCTGAGACACTTTTTCCACAGTGGAGCTTAAACTCTCTGCAAATATACAATCAGAACTCTCCGATTGCACTGAAAACTGCTATAGCTTCACCTTTTGCAGCAGTTTTTGATGGCCACGAGTTTCTCTTTCCTACCAAAAGAATAATATCTACGAACAGCAGGGCCTGTGTCAGTCTTCAAACATGCCAACTCAGGGCCGAGAACTAGATAGGCAGAAAAATGTTGCTGGGAGAAGGCTCTGGCCGTATCTGCTTCCAAACTTTCCCATGCACAGAAATGAAATGTGGACCCCGGCACCTCGGTGTCTGGCTCCAGCTCTAAAGTGGTTTCCACTAGTTATAGAACATGCTGACAGGCTCTTCAGATAAGTAGGGCAAGGCAAGGGCACTCGGGCGCTTGGCAGACGGAGACTCCGGCGTCCTGCTTGCATGGCTTCAGGAGCAGCTTCTGAACCCCAGTTCCAGTGGCTATGAACAATTCCTGTACCAAAGGCACCTGACCCATCAACCCCTTTGGTAATTTAAAGCTCATTAAAATCTCCAATCAATAGTGCAGGACACTTGGAAGCCCTCAAATCCATTACTGTAAATGTCAGAAGAATGGGAAGACAATCACTGTTGAATGTGAACTGACTTCCATGCCTGCTCCCAAATTTAACAGGATTTCAAGCTGTCCATCCATCTTACGTTTTACATTGTTCCCATCACTGTGCTGCCCAGATCCCTTCCCCATATCAAATGGTTCGCAGTGCCCAAACCTTTAATGGTATTCATGGAATTTCTGTTCTTAGGATAAAATTTCAATGGGATTTGGCGCTTTCACATGATGATCTTTTCCAATGAGCTCCTTTTTATTTAAACACACATTTAACCCTGCTCTTTCGGGGTGGGGGAGGCCGAGATCTTCAGATAGCTCCGATTTGGAGACAGAGGCAATTTTGTCTCTCTGCAGAAGCTTGCACAACTGACCATTAACCAAATTGTTGGTGGCGTCAGGATGTTCTACCTGCATTTTCAGGTCTCTCTCCTATTACAGCACTTCCATTTCACAACTGATGCGTCAGTTTGGAAAGTGCAGAAATTGCTTTATAGCACTATAAAGCTCCGCTTGAGATAATAGGTTATTTTTACCGAGTAAACTCTTCCTCCTATTAAGATATTTCAGGGAGGCAGGCAGGTGCCTGCAATTGCTGTGATGGTCCTGTCCCAAGATCCCTGATGTCTGTGATGGTTTGGTGTGACCAATGTTTGAGCTGTAAAGTGACACAATGACACCTTTTGGAGGGAAATAAGCAGGAAGGGATCTGGGTCCTTCGGCAGCCTAAGGCTGTGGCAGGGTGATGCAACAAAAGGGGGGTTTTGTGTGAGTTTGGGGTAGGAGCTGCTTTTTCAGATGGGTTCCCCATCGCTCGGGACACGCTTGGTCCGTGTTGCTTAGCCAGGCTCTGTGTTGAACAAACACTCCAGGAACGTGTCGGCAGAGTAGGGGGAGAGGCTGTCACAGGGTATTACTTCCATCCTTGTAATGTTGCTGAAACAGAAGTAGAGGCTCTTTCACACACACAAATTATGCTGTAGCGTAAACATAGCCTAGAGGAGCCCACTCGGATTTCAAAGGCGCACGGCACAGTCCATCGGCCTCACCCAGGATTTCGCACACACACAGACACACACTTTTTTCAGGACAATGAGAAGAAAGCTCCTGCCTCACAATAAACCAGAGCTGATAAGCTCTGCTCTGCCTCTTCTCCAAATAATCTCTCTGTAATCAGCCCGAGAGCCTGAAACAGAGGCGGAAAGCAGAGCATGGGGAGACGTCTTCCCCTATGAAACATTTCCCTGACCCAGTGCCCTCCTGAACAGTGAAGACGTTTGCTGACAGCCAGCACCAGCCCTGGTGTGTTCAGAGACTCCAGGCAGCCCCAGACCTCTGCACTGACGCCAGCCAAGGTTGGGAAGATGGCAAGTCCTTTGCCACCGTCTCTGGCTCTTGCGAATGAAGGTCAGGGCATAAGCATGCAGAGCTGCTCAGCAGAGACTATGGGAGGCCGCAGTGTCAGTGACGTGGGTTTAAAAGTTACCCAGCATTTTCCCTGCTCATTGCAGGGGGGTTGATGACCTCTGAAGGTGCCTTCCAACCAGAACTATTCTATGATTCTGTGATTCAGCTGCCTCTTACCCAGCTCCAGAAACATGATTCAAACCAGCAGGCTAGTATCTCCAGCAAGCTCCCATTAGTCTGGGACACTTTGGTTTCCAGCAGATTGGGGATAATTGCTACTGGTTGATCACCCAGACCTTCCTGCTTTGAACTCACTTTTCAGTTGCTTATTCATTTCCCTCAAACTGTGTCTCCTGCTTACACCACGGCGCAGTTTGGACAGGGAAGGAGCAAGTCCTGAATTGCCAGCACCTCCCTCTGCTCATGGACTGCATCTCCACACTTATCTCAGACCACGGGACGGAGGGGCTGGCGTGACATAGCGTTTATTGCTGGAGCAACAGGGTAAACAGAATCCCACATCAATCAGTGCTGTTTAAAGAGTTTATTACATTTCACGGCTGCCATAATTGACAGCAGGGCCCTCAGGTTTGGAAGGCTTCTCTATTTTCTTTTACGTCCCTGTGTAAAGGCTTTGCACATTGTTAAGGAGGGTCTCCTTGCAGCTCAATTTGCCCTCTGTTCAGGATGAAACTTCCCAAATTTCCCCCCCGTGTGAGACAGAGAGGTGTTAATGGGAGCAAAGGAATGAATCACAGCCAGCCCAGCAGTACAGGCTGCTCTTGAGCTGTGTAAAGAACGTAATGTTCATAGGGAAGTGGTTGAACTGGTTTCTTTCTCTGAAAAAGGCCCTAAGAAGAGCTGGAAGTGTTTTTGTAGAGCAAATGTCAACAATGGAGGACTCTCCCCCTCGTCTCCTTCATCACAGACCCAAAGCAAAGCCATGGAGAGATGCATAAGCCATAATTCAAAGCAGTCTATTTAAATCTCAATTCAGAATTACACTCGTATCAAGGAAACTTAATTATCTCTATTTTACCATCTTATCTCCAATATGATTTCTCCAAACAAACAGCAGTCTGGAAACAGCCAGTAGATAATCCGTCCAATCTCTGGTATCTCAGTTGGGAAAGTCAGTGCCTGGGGCAGGGGAAAGAGATCGAAGGGGGAGCCAGGAGCACTCAGTTCCCATAGGGACATGCAGCGTGCTTGCCTTGGCCTGGGGCATCGTCTGCTGGAGGAGCTCCTGGGTCCAGCCAGCGTGGAAGAGGTCTGGTGGCATGGGCAAAGCATCATTCCCCTGCATGAGCCCTCCACAAGATTAGCAAGAGCCACCATCCATGAAGCAGTGCTCAGCATCAAACCCACCAGCACAAGACACTGCTGCAACCAGCCAGCTGAGCACAGCCATGGGCTAAGATGCTCCTGTGTGTGTTACCAACATGATAACACACCTAAATTCATATGGGAGAAATCATGTGTGAATAAGCACCTGTGGAAATGTGGGGGATGTGGGGAAAAATAGGTTTTTCAGCATTCCTTTGAAGGTGAATGCTTTTTCAACCAAGAATTGGGCAACAAATTCCCATTCTAATAGCTCAGCAAGCATGACTGGGTCCTGGGTCTAGAGTCTGTCAGTAAAATTGGGCCTTTGGGCACTCCTTTAAGGTCAACAAGCTCTCTGAAAGGAACCTAAAAGAACTTTGGGGATTGATAAAGCTGCTAAAGCTGTTCCCCACCCGCTATTTTTCACATGCTACACCCCAAACACAACCACCTTCTGCCACACACATGCAAAGTGCTGACCTGACTGGCTCCTACTACATCAGTGGCAAAACTCCTTGTGATGACGACAGTACTAATGACTAATTCTGATAGTAATTAAAAGTCAAGGAGAACTTTTCATCCAAAACGATACCAGAAGCACCAGCTAACACTTGGCAGATAGATGGAACAAAGGGCGTGGAAGTTCACTTGTGTGTAATGTTTCCTATTCTTACCCTTGCCAAAGGGATCCAGGATGGGATCGTCCTGGAGAGCTTGGATAAAAGGTATGGTCCCTGGTACTATTTGGGAGCCAGCTCTTCCTCGAGTAAGAAACGTTTTCCAAGACCAAACTCAACATCATATCTAACCTATGGTGAAACTTTCACTCTGTGCTCATTCAGCAAGATCCTCAGCCAAACCCTCACCTATGTACCTATGGGCTTACCTTCCATGGGTCAGAAGGAATTTCATGGATATAGGTTGTCTCATACATATTTGTGTTTATTTACTTGTTTCCGAGCTGGAAAATGCAGATCAAGGAATGGGAAATGACTTCTTTTGACCTCACCCCCGATACTTGAACAGAACTGGAATTTGCACCCACAATTTTACTCTTTTTTGTTTAGATGGGACAGAGAGCAAGGGAATTCCTCTGAGACTTTCCCAAACCAACAGGCTTCCTAAAAATAGCTGCCTGGATTGGTTTGTTGCCCTGAGGTGCATTGTATTTTAATGGCGTTATAGGGAAGGCTGCGTTTTTATGCAGCAACCTCTTAATCTTATGAAAGATCATTCCTCAAGAACCACGGCTCCCTGTCCCACTTTAAAGGCTCCTTTTCCTGTTTGTTTCTGCAATCTCTGTCATTGTGTTCACCAAGCATAATAACGAATGCTTTACTAAGAGCTGTGATGGCTTATAGAATCATAGAATCATAGAATAGTTTGGGTTGGAAAGGACCTTATGATCATCCAGTTCCAACCCCCCTGCCATGGGCAGGGACACCTCACACTAAACTATGCCACCCAAGGCCTCATCCAACCTGGCCTTGAACACCGCCAAGGATGGAGCATTCACAACCTCCCTGGGCAACCCATTCCAGTGCCATTCACCACTGCTTCCTCTGCAAGTCCTCCTGGTGCAGATATGGCAGAATATCTCCTGAAAAGAGCTCTCTTTAATTGACTTTTGGTGAGTCATGAGGCAAGAAGAAAAACAACCTTTGAGTATCTGCAAGATGCTGCACCCAACAAACAGCGTAATACTGCAGCTCTGGCAATCTCTTTGTAGAGTACTGCAATAGGTTAGCAATGTGAGTGAGTTTTAGATACCAAAAATTCCTAAGAGCAATAGGCTGGCACAATGCTGGTGGTGCTGTCCCCTTCCAGGCAGCAAGGGTACCACCAGGTCATTGCCCCTTTCATATTATTTGTCAGATGTTTGACCTGTCACTGACTAGGACCCTGTGGTCACACCTTGCTGTCTCAAATCTCCAAACAAGCAAACTGGGCTAAATGGACAACACGTATCTACGCATCACAGTTTCAGCCCTCTGCACAAACACGTGGCTTGCCTTCTGGTTGGTTTCAAGCACTAGATTATCTGCAGGAATTCTCCTTCAGAGGATTCACGCACTTCTGCTGACTTCTTGGAATAGGTGCTGGAGGTGTCCTGGAGCTCAGGAACACCCTGACACCTAGGAGCTCTCATCCATTCCATCCTGTAGGCAGCCCAGCTGCAATTCCAGTTCAGGCTGAAGTTGCCTCCTTGTCACCTTGCAGAGGATCCAGAAGCCTACCCAGGAAGCCCTGGGCTGTCTTCTCTGCTGGTGGCAAATCCCTGTGGCCTCACCTCAAGGGCTGATGAGAGACACGCAAAGTGCCTCCTCAAAGTTGGCTGCTGCACCCTGACATTGCAGTTTTCTTCACTGTAGGGGAAAAAAGCTATCGTTGTAGAATATAACCCCTGAGAGAGCATAGAAAGGTCTTGTTCTCTAATGCAGTGATTTATTTGTTTGCTGTGATCTGCTTGAAAAGAATTACAGAGTAGTGGGAGAAACACACAAACCACAAACTTGCAGTTTCTGTTTTACGAGGATGCACAACTCAGGGTATGTGCATCCCAAGCCAAGATTCAACCCACCTTACACAGACATTTCGCAAGCCTATGAGTCCGGTCACCTTAGGCTCCTTCCCCAGTAAGTGGAGAGCTGTATGCATCTCCACTGGGCACTGCCTAAGAACTTAATTACTCTCTAAGATCTTAATTAATCCCTGCAGGTGTTCGCCTGCATTCCTCCACTGCAGAGGGAGCCAAGTTCTACTTCAGGCATCTCATGCAATGCAACACCTAAATAAGTGCAGGATGAGTCTGCAGAGGTGCAGAACTGTGAAATGCATTTTGTTTCTTGCCCAGGTTTGGACTCTCCCTGCAGTGAATGATCTTCCCACTACTGAACTTCCTATGGCAGGAGTAGCACTGAAGCTATGACACTCCATTCGGTGGGTAAAACGGTGCTGTTTCACAGCACCTTCCGCATTCATTTGGGATTTCTCCCTCTGGAATAGACGTGAAATAGCAGATTGAATGTGAAATTCAAACACAATTCCTGGCACGGGGGCTGATCCATCATGGAATCAACTAGAAATAGGGGAAAGTTCCTGCAAACCCTAAGTTCCAGTGCCCATGGATGCCGGATGGAAGCAGGACACCAAGTACCATTCCCACTCTCCTTTGCACTCTCCCTTGCTCCCAACCATTGCTGGTTCAGTCGGAACCTGTCCTTGGCTGAGGTCAGCTATTCACTGCACAAAATGCGCTCTGAATTTCATCTTTGGTAGATTTATCCTGCAAGAAGCTCTTGGGGCTTCTGTGCAGCTCAGCAAGGAACGGATGAGATCCCTTGAACCCTGCTGGAACCCTTCCCATTCCGGTGGCTCCTGGGAACGGGGAAGATCGGGGCTTTTTGGTAGTGAAAGGCGCAGCTCTATTGATGATCCCAGGCTTTCCTTGTCCACGTGAGCCGTTTGGTGGGAATGCTGCACCACGTGCATTGCTGTGCTTTGCTCTACCTGTGGGATGGCAGGTCGCCACGGTCAGAAGTTCCTCCTCGCTGAACTGTTCATCACATCTCCAACAAAAATACCCTTTTTATGTGCTAAACCCAGCATCTCATTCCAACTGTAACAAATTAAAGTGTATGAAAGCTTGAAAATACCTTAACTGCTAGGATAAGCAGAACTATAAAAAGCCTAACGCCACAAATCAGGGACTATAGTGGAGCAGGAGACTCCAGGGAACCTGAAAAATCTGGGATCGTCTGGGTGAGGGGATTATGATTCCTTTGGGTTGTTACTCCCTGGCATCCATTCATGCTGTGGGAACAAGCACAAGCAGCTTCTGGATTTCTGCTGGTCCAGGGGGCTGGGGCTGGGTTTGCTGGGGGGTTGTTTCTCCAAGTTCTCTATTCCCAGAATGTACTTTAAAATAGTCCCTGCCACAGCAATGCTCTTCAGGACTTGCACAGAAGTTCATTACCGTGAATTCAGGCTGTTTGCTCCTTCATCGCTCACTCAAAGTGCTTTTTTCTGCTGTGTTTGCTCAGTGCTGTTGCCAAACTGATCTGCACAGTGTGCCACTAAAAACGCAGGCTTTGGAATTGCAAGCTGCAGTTTGCCCAGTGATTTCTGTTTGGGTGGAAAGCACATTTTCCCATGCAGAGAGGGACGAAAGAACATCTTTACAACTACTGAGTGTATTTGTGTGCGTGTGACAGAGAAGCACAGAGCTGCTTCCTTTGCGTTGCTGCTGGCATTCACAGCACACAGATCCAAACCATGGTAACTTGTCTGTTTGATGAACGTAGATTACTCCAGTCCTCCATAAAGCAATACTGCTTCTATTGGGTTTCATTTGCAGACAGTTGAGCTTTCCATTCTTTCACACTATCTTGGAATTCTCTCATACTATTCCCAACAAAACAGCCCCAGGCACCATCAAAACTAGGTGAAAGGAGCACCATTACTGCCTCTGACAGCCAGGTATGTCTACCAAACCTCTGATCCTGTAACTCTGTACCCACAGCTGGTATTGCAGATCCTGGGCAAACCTCTAAACAAAACCTCTCCATACTATAAAATATATTAACTGAATATTTCCTTTCTGAAACCTTGTTCTGTACCAACCAGAAATGATGCTTGAAATGAGTGCAATTCCTTTCCCCCTGCACAATCTGTGCAGACACCATGCTCGGTAACATCCTTCCCATGCTGGGCTCTACCGTGTCTCACCACCCTCAAAGGGAAGAATTTCTTCCTAAGAGCTCATCTCAGTCTCCCCTCTGGCAGGTTAAAACCATTCCTCTTGTCCTGTCCCTGCAGGCCCTTGTCCCAAGCCCCTCTCCAGGTTTCCTGCAGCCCCTTTAGGCACTGGAGCTGCTCTCAGGTCTCCCCTTCAGGAGCCTTCTCTTCCCCAGGCTGCCCCAGCCCAGCTCTCTCAGCCTGGCTCCAGAGCAGAGCTGCTCCAGCCCTCACAGCATCTCCGTGGCCTCCTCTGGACTCACTCCAACAGCTCCATGTCCCTCTTGTGTTGGGGCCACGGAGCTGGAGGCAGTGCTCCAGTTCAATCAGGTTGGTCCATCCCCACATACATGCATGGTCTGATGCAGAACCCATCCCTGAGCCAAACCAGCCTGAACCACTGCACAGCACACTGCACTGGTACCTGCGGGGTGACAAGTGTCCATCACATGAGGCACTAGAGAAAGGAACTTGTGTGTCTCCCCCCCGTTTCATGTCTAGTACAAGGTACCATTTGTGACACCAGTTTGCTCTCAAGCTCCCTTTGCAAAGAGGGATTACCAGGTAAAACTGAGTTAATGAGACAGAGAAATACTCAGGGTCTTGCAAGCAAGAGAGGCGAAACAGGAATGGTTCAGGGAATACATGTTAGGAGGAGGCAGAGCCACTGAACGCCTATGTCCTCAAATGCTTTCATTAGATATAGTTTGGTGACTGTTGTTGGGAACATAAAACTAGAACAATTGGGGAAGTAAAAAAGAAAAGGAAAAAAACCCCAACAAAAACCCAAAGGGAAAATCAGAAGTGGGAATTTTAAACAGGAAAAGCACGGCGTCGGCCCGGGCGGAAGATAACAGCGAGCCCTGCTGAACACACAAACAAACAAAGGCGAACAGAGACAAACTGGCAAAACATCCCTCTGGCTGACTTAACCACGGCTCTGCTCCACGCACCGGTCTCCAACCGCCACTGCCACTTTGTCACTGCTCCAGCATCCTTCCCTGCAGATAAATGTAGGTGGAAGGGATCTCTTTGCTGTTATAGGGGCTTGGTAACAAAAGAGCCACAAGAGAGAAATGTCAAGAGCCAAATGAGTAATAGTTCTCCTCTTGTTAAATGAGGGTAATACCTCTGACCTCGCTGCGAAGTACTTAAAAAGTTATTAGTAAAAGGTTCTAGATAAGGGGTAAGGCATACCCCTGGTACTGCTGACTGCGGCTGCTTCCACAGAGCAGGGCTTCCCTTTAAAGTCAAGTCCAAGATGTGATGCAAACAAACAAGATGACTGATCCCTCCTGGCCCCAGTGCCACAGGAAAGCAAAACGCTGCAGCTCTGAAGACCAGCACTGCTCTCTTCCAGCCCTGCTGCCAGAAAACCTAAATCCCATAAAGGAAGAATGGCCACATCCATGTCCCAGCTCCTCCTGGTATCCCTGCCATGCTGCCCCACCAGCAGCTTCTTCCTCCATCCTACTGTGTGATGAAGTATCCCAGTGTGTTAAATAGACCTCCCCAGCTCTTCCCCCAGCACAGCACAGCAATGGCACTCACCATCTTCTCGGGAACTGACAAAAACCAAGGTCTAATGGCAATGATTGCTCATATAATTCAAGTTTGGGTTGCTTTAAAAGACTAAAATCATCTAGAGACCTCAGCACATTGCCCTGGGGATATGAATAGCAACTTTCAGATCTGCAGCCCTACTGACAGCCATCAAGCAGAGCTGAGAACAGAGTCCATGATCTCCTGGGGAATGTGGAGTTTATTCCAGTTACTCTAATTGTTCCTAACACTATTTCCCAAATAGCAGTGCATTCTCAGGAGATGAAGAGAGGATGGCTGTTTATACCGCATGCCATAACTAAACAGTGCTGGAGAATTATCTTATCTTCCCATCAGGATTCAAATGCGGAGGGCTCCTTTGTAAAGCTCAAACGAGCCCCCTGGAAGTTTTCCCAAACATTGTTTTACACATTATTTCATCCACGGAAGTTAAAGGTCTCTCTTCAAAGAATGGGAAACGTATCACTTCTTTCTCTTCAGATCTCTGTGAGAAATCATCCCAAGTGGATGAAATCAGTGGAAAGCTGAGGTCCCTCTCTTGTGTACAAGGGGCTGGGAGAGTCACCATCAGTCCCTCATGCTGATGGCAATTCTATGAAGCCAAAGCCTGAAATTCCTTCTGCCAGACACAAGAACCCCGTACCCATACATGGAGCTGGTGTAGTGTGATCAGAGATACCCCACACCAGCAAAACAGGCTGTGTCATCCTGCACCAGGACAGGGAGTGCTGCTCAGCCTGACCTCGGTGTGGCAAAGGTTTGGCTGATGGCAGCTGAGCAAAGGCTTCCTTGGAAAGCTCTGCTCCCCACTGCCCTGAGAGCTGGCCACATTCCCCATTGCATCATTTGCACCCCCCTGCAAGGCTGTTCCTCACACTGAATTGAGAAAAAATGAAGAATATACGAAAAGAACCATGAGGGGAAGATGAACTGAGCCTCTGAAAAAGTTCTGATTGATTATTAGGAATAAATAGTCCCTGCCCCATATACAGCACTTCAAAAGACCAGCTCAGGGAGTCCTTTCAGCGTCCTGTAATTTCCTTATCACCATATTGTAGTATTGTAGGGAAAGAGATGTGGGGATAGACACCACCCCCTGCCCACCATCACACAAAAAGCTGCCTGGATTGGGGAGCCAGTGTTTTGGGAAGAACCCAACCCAACCTCTCTCTAACTGAACCATCATCAATGAACATCATGAGCAAACTTGGCCCACGTGTGATAGCTCCTCATGGCAATCTTTTAAATAACAACAACCACAATAATAATATATTATTAGTAATAATAATATATAATAGTAATTATTATTATTATTAAGAAAAGGACAATAACAGTTAAATTACCACTACCACCAACTGCTCAGGTGTTTTCAGAGGAATGATTCTCCAGAGTGGCAATTATTTCCCTGCATGTATCCCCCTGATTTTCCACAGACTCCTGTTCTTACTGCCATCAAGCACCTCACAAAACTGAGTCTTCTCTTGATGTCTTTCAGAAGGACTGAGAAACATGGCGGGGGGAGAGAGAAAAGAAAAAGAATACTGACCAAGAAACAGGAAAAGCCATTATACACAGTAATAAAAAGACTGCTTCCCCCCCCGTTCAAAACACGATTGTATTATCTTAGCAACCAGCAGAGCAAAGCAGATTTTACCACAGGAATTGTATAACCATTCCTAAAGAAACGGGAAGGGGAAGGCATTTATTCCTTTCTATATTTTATGACGTGAGAGCTGATATGATTCGCTGAAGTTGGGGTTGCACATAGGCTTCACACTCATTGTTTTTGTATTTCGCAGCCTATATGCTGCAGGGCGAGGTAGTTTCCTACCGCTGGTGTTTGAAGAGCCTGAAACCATAATAGTCTCTCTGTAACATTCCCAAATGTTGGCATGTTTGGTGCCTGTTTTGTCAAGTAAACCTTTGCAGTCTCTTTCAGAGTTGTCTCGGGTGCACTAAATGAGTTGTTCTCGCACTTCTGCTTGCTACTTTCTGCCTGGCTTCATAAAAAGCCCTTCAGGAGAAATATACGGACATGTAAAAAAAGCCCCCCAAAAAGTTTTCCTTGCTATATAAAGCGTGTGCTCAGATCCAGCACTTTGGGAATGCTCTGTGGCGCTCGCATTCCATAACCCGTGCCGTGAGAAGGGTTAAATGTGATTTACAACCGTTCGGAGCAATTACACAGCGCTGCAATTTAATGGTAATTCTAGCAAGAGCATCTCTGAACAAGACAGACATGTTGGGAGAGCCACTCACAGGAAGCTCTTCAGGCAAAACATTACATACACTGTTAATTAGGGTCATTGACTCCTCTGTGGAATGATCCTTATCAAGGATGGTGAGGCAGAGAGCACAGGAGAGGACAGGGATGGTTTGCAGAGGGAGGATGGGTGGAGAGCCAGGTCCTGTTCAACTTGGTAAATCATTTTCCCTGCTTTATATTGCTGAAGGACTGTGGGCACTGAGGAGATCTTGGAGCAAACCAGGCTTTGCTTGACCTGTGAAAGCTGTTTGTTTGCTTTCTGCTCTACCTGGGCAGTGAAAACAGCTTTGCTTTCTGCCTGTCGACCCCTAGCAGGCTGCTGAAATGCCTGAGTGACAAACGTGGCAGGAGGAGGTTTCAGGCTAAACAAGAACCCATTTTCATTGCCTTTTTGCCCTTTTATTTCCCTGCAAGATCTCTATTCATGTAGGGCTTCATAAAACATCACCACACAGCTTAAATGTGGGGCCCACGGTACCTGCCAGTTCTCCTCTCAAGCAAGTCTAAACCCTAATTGCTGGGCCTGGCCTGCTGAATGCTTAGCATCTGAATAATGAATTACTTATCTTTGCTGTTGAGGCAGAAACGTATGAGGCATTACTAGCTCCAGCCTCAGATTCTTTGACTGGGTTCCAGCTGTAAACATTCAACAGGAAGAGGTTAATTTTTTGATTCAGTTAATATAAATACTGAAAGGTTCCTTACTTCACTGTCCCACATCACTGCAACATACATGCTGTAATTAGAAGCATATTTTTGTGATTTCAAGGTATATTTTGCCAAACCAACAAAAAGCATCAAACTCCAACATTTATGCCAAAAATACCCACTGTATAATTTATGCCAAATCAACAAAAGTCTTCTTTTGTCCTTCCCAAACCACACTAAAGAGCAGCCTGTGAAGAAGTCCAAATGTTAAAGTTCAAAAAAAGCCCTCTATTATACAGCGTACAAGATAGGGAGAAACAACAAACCCGACCGATTCCGGCGCTGCCATTCCTGTGAGGTGGAAGTCAGCATCTTTGTCCCTGCCAGGAATGGTATCTCTCTTGAACTCTGTTTATTCCCCCTCCACCCCATGCACAGTTCTCAGTATTTCTCTCTCCCCCGCCTCCATTTTCCTAAAGCTTACTTAGCATCTGGAATGTGTAGGCAGCGATCCATGTGTTTGCAGTAAACTTTGAAAGCAGAGCCAATGAGGACCACATGGGTAGGTATCCTGGAAAGCTAACCTGGCTTTCAGGGGCTGCTTAAAGTAAGATGTACCAAAACCTATTGGACACAGCTCAATTATGAACAACAACATGGAAAAAACCAAGGAAAAGAAAGAAAAGGAGAGCGTTTTGGTGGTAATTAAGCCTTTCCTTTCCCTGACTTGAAGAACAATTTTAATTAGAAGTTCAAGCATTTGGTTTTAATTCAGCCCAATGCACAAATGGTTTATTTCCACACGGCATATTTTCTTAGTCTACGAAAGAGCCTCCAACTAGGAAGCCATTACGGCCAGTGATTACAGCTTCTACATGCACTTATTATACTTTTGGAAATAGTGGCAGAACGGATTCACTTACATTTCTCCCTGCATATGAGGGTGGATCCATGTGCAATTAATTAGACAGGCTCAGTACAGGCAATTAACAAACATTCTTTTTTAAACAGAGAAATTCAGTAGCCTTTACATAGTCAGCATTGATATTAGAAAATGGCTTTTTGCCAGGGCGCACAGCTCCGAATGGAATTTACTTTAGAACATCTGCTAAGTCTTTAACTAACTGCACCATGACTGAATATTGTTTGGATGAACGTTAGACAATAATGTTCAATCTGGCACCAGCAGAGACCGAATGATTCATTGCCATAGTAACCACTAATGCAAAGGGTCCCTTAAATAAGGATTCGTTGTTTAGAGACGCATCAAGGATGCTCCAATGCCTTTTCCTTTCGAATTTGGTTTTCTGATGCATGCCAGGTGTTGAAAGTCACTTTGGAGGTGTTGAACCCAAGGTCTGGGCTGCCAGCAGACCATCAAAGCCCCCTGGGCCTCAGCAGCTTTGCCCTATCCCATTGCCTCCAATGCAAAGGCAAGGTGTTCAACTGGCAGCAGGCGATAAGGGCTCTCAAATGGTGGTATCAAAGACCTCACAGGGTGTAGCTATTCCTGAATAAGTATATAGAAATTACAGGGAAAAAAGTCTATAGAAAGAAGTACATAGTAAGTAGAAATTACATAATTTGGAGAATTTCTTAGGCTATGTCAGTCAAGCAAAGAAGGTGTGAGGAAGAGCTCTATCTGTAATTGTATCTGATCAGTTTTCTTGCACATATGAATAGATATGAAATACTCCACCAGGAACAACAAATTCAGCTCCATCAGCCGACGTTTTGGAACCAAGTACAAAATTACAGGGATTTTAGAAATGGTGGGGCTTTTATCCATTACAATGGGTCCTCAACCACCTCTGCAGAACAGGTTTACTGCCACCAGTAGCATTGAAACCTCTCAGGATGGATGTAGCTTAGTGAGCAATAGCACTGGGAGAGCCACAGTAGCTTCCGAGGTCCAAACACCCACTATAACCCTCCGTGCTCAGGTAGCAGAGTGGATGAACCCCCTGCCTCCAAGGTCAACATAAAAGGCAAGGAAAGGCTTCTTGTGTAGGTTGGGAGCTTCAGAGGAACCAGGATCGCTGTCTTATGGCTCTCTCAGAAGCATAAGAGTGGGAGCATTCAGACACACAGTGAAATAGTCCACGAGACAGCATTTGGGGAGAGAGGCTTATCATCTGTCCAGCCATTTCTGCAAAACTTCCTGATTCATTTCCTGCTGGCTACTGTCAGTGAGGGGACAGGACTAGCTGGGCCACATCCCAGATCCCGTCTGTGTTCCTGAATACTTACTTTATCTCTTTGTGTCATGGAGCTGTGATTACATAGCTTGAGGGGCTAAAAATATTGCCAAAAGCTTTAAAAAGAGGCACAGTTTTGTATTTTTTAACTGCATCAGTAAATGGGAATGACTGGACAGATGGGGGTAAGGGTAGGGCCAGGGTGGTTGCAGCAGATCTGGATGAAGCCCCATTCCTGCCTGACATGGGTTCTTTTTATGAGGGTGCCTTTCACCTGCATGTTGAAGACGTGGCAGAAACGGCAGTGGGAGAAGCAGCAAAGCCATCAGAGCAACCTTCTTTTGGCCACCACTTATCAAACCTGGCTTCCTTTAGGCCTGGCTTTGGTCACAAGCATGGCTTTGGTCAGCAAAATTGGTTGGAAAGCCAAAGTGAGAATCTGGGGTCATGTTTTCATGGCTGCAAGCCCTTTGCAGAGCCAAGTGGGGGCCACTTCCATGGGCTGCAAGGGTGACTGAGCAGCTCCGTGCCCCAGCACCCATCCCTGGGACTGATGGGTTCTGGGTGAGTGTTGTCAAAAGCACAGACCCCTCTGTCCCAGGGCCAGCCTCCATCTGCAGGATCTGTCTGCCAGTGCTTCCAGTAGCAAGCTGGGAGGGTCAGGCACATTGCACTTGGCAGAGGAGGTGGGGAAGGGAGCCAGGGTGAGACCTCTGGGTGAGCTCAGCGGTGCAGAGAGGTGAGCCAGGGACATGCTCTGAGGCTGGCTAATACACATCTGCAAATGGCACGGAGCAAGGGAGCCAGATGAGACCCCGAGCCATTCACCAAGCTGGCAGGCAAGGAAAAGCAGGGGATTGCTGCTGTCCCCATCACAAACCCCAACTATGGTCCTAAGAGCCCATTCAGAGCTGAAACACGAAGCACAAAACTGCTGAACTCCACCAGGAGTGACCTTTCACGTTACCTCTAGCACTATTTAGATTGGCTGAGCTTCCCTGGCCTAGCAGCAATCACAGAGCCTCCATCTGCCCACTCCAAATTAGAGTTATAGCGTGTGCAGCCGATGCAGTCTCTTGGGTTTGTTTTTTTTCTTGCAATCTTGACTTCATCCCAGCAAGGGCTCCTGTCTCTAACTCGCCGCTGTCAAAACAACTCCAGCGGGGAGATAAGGGAGAGAAGACTTTGAAGAGGCTCCTTCCTGCAAGCTGCTCGCTATCTCCCCAAGACATTTGTCAGCATCCCCTAGGAAGGGCAGCAGACGTGGGGAAGGCAGGAACCATTCCCCTTCTTAAGCCTCCAGTCACATCACAACACAGTATTTAAAATGGCTCGTGAATCCCAGATAAAAAGCAAGCGATTAGCGTCTAGAAGAAACCTCTGTTTTCTATCACCAGATGTGGCCGTTTCCCATCAGGACAGATATTCATTCATGGAAGGACAAATATTTCTGTCCATTTTTCCCAGCTTTCTTGCTTCTCCGCTCTTCACAGCCACCTTTCTCCTGATTTAAATTAGGCTGTGGCTTTGGAGCATGCCCAAGTCCACCCCCAAGAGAAAATAAGATTAGAAAAGGGATGTGATTCATTTGGTAGTTTCCCCTTTCTTACATCTTGCTTTGAGTGAAGCATCGTCAGGCAAAACTGGCAATCGACAAGAGCCTGCTTCTTCACCAGAGGACATGATGCAGGGCTGTTCTGGTTTCTGGTGCTGGTGCAGTTGGTCATTCTGCTTCCATGGTCCAGCATGGCCAAGGCTTCCCTCTCCTCCGCTGGGCTCTGCAGGCTAATGCAGCTCCCTTTATCTGATAAGCAAATCATGCCCAAACTGAACCAGTTTCTGCCATCAGGGAGAACTTCCCCCCTTGGCTGGGTGAGGTGGGTCATTCCCATGCCTCTTGGCTGTTTGCAAGAGGCTTATTTGCAGTATTCCTCAATAGCTCCAAGCCTGTGGTGCAGCTGTCGTGCGGCAGCACTGCCCATGGAGCTCGCCTGGTGATAAATAACCAAAGCTTCTCCAGCTGGCCAAGGGTTTGGTTATTTTTTATTCAAAGAGCAAACCACAGACCTTGAGCACCAATTTTCAAGTTTAAACCTGTGAAACGACGCGATTTGGAAATATTTCCATCCCAGTTTTTTCTGGGTACCTGCTGATCAGCATGAGCCCACAAACCACGCTCAATGCAGGGCTCTTCTCCACTCCTCACTGATTATTTGCAGTGGTTATTTGACTATTTCATTATTGATGTGATTATTGATGGGCTTTAGCTGCAAAGCCTCCTTTTATACTTGCTGCGACATACAGCTAACACCTAACAAGTCAGGTCTTGTTCCCTTGGAAACCCAGCATCCTCGCTGAGGACTCCCTGCTGAGAAGGCCCCCTTGGACCACTGAGAGCAGCTCCCACTGATCCCCAACCTGCTCTGCATCCCCATGGGAAACCCAGCACCCAGCACCATCCTCAAGCCCCCCAGCACTGAGCAAGCCCCAAACAAGTTTTCCCAAGGGCTTGCTGAGCAGAACCATGCCACAGCCATTGAGGATGCCTGGCTAGAAACCCAGCAGCTCACTGCCCAAAGGGACCCTGGGGTGGATGATGGTGAGACATGGTGCAGCCACCACCGCCAAAGGCAGCAGAGGCGGCGAATGGGAGACGCCAGGCACAGGGAACAGGATGGAGGGGTCGCAGCACCTGAGCCCCAGCCTGGCTCCGCAGCACTTCCTGCACCACTGCTTCCAAGGGAGCTCAAAAAAGCCACCAGGGCTGATACTGTTTTCTGCTCTTTAAAATGGGCAAACAAAACACAGGAGTAAGAGCTATTAAAAAAGAAAATACTGAAGTCTGCAGAGAAGAAAAGGCTCCAGCGCTCCACGCCTTTCTTTGGCTCAGCCCATTGTTCAGAGGAGGCCTGCTGTCCCTTTCCCATGCCAGCGAGAGATTTGCCTGGTGCCGGCCAGTTCTTTATCCCACTGCGCAATTAATACAGCTTCCCTCAGATAAACATGAGCTTGTTTAACTATGTCTCTTGATAGGTCCCAGTAAGGCTTGATAACATGGATGGTCGGATGTTGTCAGGACTAAGGAGTCAGACATGCTGGCAACAACCTTTTCCCTTTCAAAGCACACATGTTTAGAAAAGAAAAGGGCTGCGGCTCTGCACAGCAAAGCTCAGCTGAAATCTCGCAGGAGCATCAAACGGGAGGCAGAGGCACGGTCTGGGAGCTGCACCCTGCCTGCTGCTGAGCCAGGAGCCAGGCTGGTCCTGGCACAGGCTGTTCCCAAGCCATTAGAAAGCATGACTTAAACTGCTCAGACTATGATTTCTATAGCAGCAGTAGCAGAGGAAAAGCTAGGAAGAACAGTAAGTTTTAATTCTCTCCTGGTTTTAACCCCCCAGCTCACATTGATGTCAGCTTCCAAAGGTCACCCCCAACCACAAACACCAGTTTCTTAATTTAGTAACTTTTTAACTTTATCTTAAAAATCCCTTTGATTTGATTGTGCAAGAATCTCAGCACTCATTACCAATAAACTAATTATCTGTGGCGAGACTGGGATCAGGACAGCGACAGTGCCACAGCAGTGGTAAAACTTCTATGGAAATGGGTCAGGACTGCACCCACATTCCTGGCTGCTTGGGTGTCTGGCTTTCAAGATGCACCCTATACTCTGATGGATTTGGGGATGGTGAAGATCCCCCCTACATGATGCTTGTCCCACTGCAAAAGGATGGCATGGAGGTACCTGGCCAAGACTTCAAATGGGTACTCGGAGGAAGATATACAGGGATTTGAGGGCACCTCATTGATGCAGCTTCGGGGCCTCTCCACCCAGCCACTCACTTCAGGGGTCCTGTACACCTCCCATCCTCTCTTCATGCCCAAGGCTGAGTTATCTCCACTGCCCTGAGCCCACCCTGCTCCAAACACTCCTATCTCCCAGCTCCTTCTCTCCCCTGCTGAAGACATCCCTTCCTTTCCCGTCTTTCTCTTGGAAAGTACCCTGTTCTTTCCATATTCCCTCCTTCCTTCCTTCCTGCTCAGCTGCAGAGACTGTTCCCCAAGTATCAGCCCTTTATCTGTGGGGCAGGATATGAGGGGAGCACAGCCTGCAATGACAGATGTTCTCTTCCTTCCCACCCTGTCCCATCCTGGACAGCCTCCCTTGTGTGCCCACCAACCTCCCACCTCTCCCAGTCACACTGGGATGTGCTTGGAAAAGGGCAGCACCCACGGTCACTGACGGCACCCATGGGAGCACCCATTGACACCCAGGTCACCTCACCTCACCCTGCACAGGAGAAGCAAATCAGCACCTCAGTTCAACCCAGGTCTTCAGCTTAATGTGAGGGAGCTGCAGGTGTTCATCAAACAACAGGAGAGGACAGAAAGCTCCCAAAGCACCTCAGCCCCCAATTACAGGGGTAGGGCTGGCTCCAGAGCTGGCCTGAAGCAAAACCCAGCAGGTCTATTAAAATAATAAACCCCCAGTGTCTCAAAAGTACAGGGCAGCATCATCAGATAAAAGGTGAGAAGATCTGTCCAGGGACTAGGTGTGTGCACCAAACCAAACACAGTCTCAGAGCCCTCTTTGCAAACCTCCCTATGAGAAGATCAGCCCATGGCACCAGGAATTAATCCTGTGATAGGTTTCTTTCTATTGTGGTCACAAATGTTCTGCTGGCACGGATCCTCTCAGCCAGCAGTTGTGTTCTGTGTTATTTCAAAATCTCCATGTAATAGGCAGATTAAGCAGGTTCACACTTGCAGTTTGCAAATAACATGGTCAGCAGCAAAAGGAATGAAATTCAGGACCTTGTGAATGAAAGCACCAAGTGACCTTGGTGGGATGGTACTTGATGGAGAAAACAAGGAGAGGATGGCACAGCCATGCACAGCAAAAGATGAGTGAGTGCATGGAGTCTAGCTCAAGGTGGTCACTTTCCATTTATCTAAAAGGATATTGATCCTTCAGAAGATAGGGGCAGGTTCAGAGAGAGGAAATGGCTTTAGAAAGCCATCTTTGCCTTCCTCCTTGCTCCAGCTTATCTTCCATTTCTTTCCTTAGCTTTTCCCTGTGACAGGCTGCTAAGATGCTGCTGGGACAGATGAAGGCTGCACAAGTAGCAGCACGACCATGTTCAGCTGACATCAGGGGGCAGTGAGTGTTACTCTTAAGGCAGGCTTTGGGTCAGCAGGACAGGTCACCATTTTGTGAGTTCCCATGAACACAAAACCACGCTGCTATAACCAGCCCTGATGCTGCCAAATGTACCCTGCCCTTTCCTTTATCTACAGCAGACTGGGCCACAAATGTATTGCTCTGAAACTGTATCAATGCACTAGGAAGGTAAGAGAAAAGATTTGTGAGCCAGAACTCCAGGAGTAAGGTCTGTGATGAAACTGGTAGTAGTTGGAGCTGGGTGGTCTGGGTGGTCCATGGCAGTCTTCGTGGACATTGAGGGCTCTAGTCCTCTTCTGCTCGCACCAGACACACCAAGTCACAGCCCTTCTAGATCAGAAAAGCTCTTCCCTTCCAAACCATCACCCCATCAGCTGTCATGAAGGTTGAGGTATCTGAGGCCAGCATCCATGCTGAGGGATATTCAGAATCACCTCCAGCTTCAAGTGTAGCTGTTGATGCCATGCACCTTGGTGCAGAACTCAGCATGAGGTAAACTCTTACCCAGTCCAATCACAGCAGTATCTGAACAGAGCCTTCTGCAACATGCCATGAGTACAGTGGAATATTACTTAAGCAAAGAGCAAATTATAGATTGACCATTGCTGGCTTTCCAAAATTACTAGCACGCACCCAGTAATATTTGGCATTCCACAGTGTTATCCAACCAATTCGCCTGTGCCTGCCAGATGGCCTCGCATCAGCCTGATCCTCGTTTGACAGCTAAAGAGCAGACAGAGGACCAGAGTACAAAGTGAAGGGCCTGGATTAGAAAACAGAGCTGCCTGACTCCCAGCTCAACACGCCTTCATCCGCATTGCACTGACATCTGAAACAATATGGAGACAATCCTTTGATTCCCTTAAACCATGAAGGATGATCTGAGACTCCCTTTTGTGATACAGTAAAAGAAAAGCAGAGTTGATCCAGGGCATGTAATGCCACAGGATTCATTTAAAAGTACCTGCCAAGCCTCCAGCCTGGCTTCACCACCTGCACAGTGCTGACAGGCATCAGTATTGTCAATATGACATAGAAATTACAAATCCTCCCACGCACCAGGGCCACATTCACCTCTCCCCACAAGAATTGTGCTGCAGCCATGCCTTTTCCTTTCCTTTCCTTTCCTTTCCTTTCCTTTCCTTTCCTTTCCTTTCCTTTCCTTTCCTTTCCTTTCCTTTCCTTTCCTTTCCCTTTCCCTTTTCCTTTCCCTTTCCCTTTCCCTTTCCCTTTTCTTTTCCTTCTGTTAGATCCCAAAGAGCTAAATATCCTTCAGTGAGGCCCTACACTACCCCTTCAATACCCTCACTTGGAGGACTGAGGCTGAGTCAATGGGTTGACTGGTAGGAGGCCTCATACTCCTCTAACTGAGCGTATTCCTGAGGAAGTCCTTCAGAAGGAAGTGGCAAGAGGGGACCTGAGAGAGTTCTTTCATTGATCAGATGAGTTTTAGAAAGCAGATTTCCCTGACTGGGTTTCTGGTTTCAGTGAGAAGAGCAGCTGGTGCCAGTGTTTACAACTCAGAGTCACGTTACAGAGTCTCAAGGCAGCGGAAAGTCTTATGAGCCTTGGACAATGGTCCCACTGAGCACAGTTTGCCATGTTCTAGGTGTGCTGGGTTGTCAAACTTAGCTCTAAGGACCCAAACAGCATCAGTCCTTCAACCACTGGGTGGACCCTAGTGACTATCTGCTGGATGAGTTGGAGCCACACACCTCTAAACCACTGGCAAAGAGAACAGTAGAGGAGTGAGAGCAACATTTCAATGGCAGAGGTGCTACTAAAAAGAAGCTCATGTTTTTCCGACAATGTAAATGCCCTTTTCACATCACAGAGTTCGTTTTTCGCCTTGATCATCCTATGATGTTTTCTGCAAATGTTTTTGTGTCTTCCAGCACGCTATGCCCAAGGCCTACCTGCAGCATATAGTCCCAAATCTGTATCATTTGGGTAGGAGAAGTGGCTGTGAGGATCTGCCCTGCTATTCTCTATTTCCCCTCACCATTCTCCTCTTCTAATCCCAAGGAAGTCCAGGATGGGAAAAATTACATGGTTTTGCACATCAGAACCCTTCCTGCATAAACCCCAGCTCAGTCCTGTCACCCAGCTCCAGTGAAGCCTGGTCCTACTTCCATTGCCTGCTGGTACCTACCTCGTTCTCTGCAGAGCACCAATAAAGCTCAAGACAGATCATGCCTGCCAAGTCAGGCCAAGTCTGCAGGGATGCATACCCTTCAGCCTTGGAAGCACCAGGGTCCCCTGTGTGTCACACATGTCCCCAGCTGTGAAGGCTGCTGTTCCCCTCCACACAAGCAATCCCACTTGACAAAGATCTGATCTAGGGCCCAATAGCCCTCGTGGGTCTTCAGCCCCTGTGCAGCCCCTTGAACTTGCCTTGTGTGGGACTGGAGGCTGGCACATCCTTGCACAGGAGCAGGGGGTCAGGGAGGGACAAGCCACATGGCCATGTAGTCTACTTCCCACAGCTCAGCCAAGCCCACAGCACCCTGACCTGCTCCAAACCCCATTTCCATCAAGGATTAGGCCCCAAAAGCAGAGGTGAGCCCTGTCTGGAGGAAATAAAGCACACTTTTGGCTCCCTCTAAGCTTCTCCATCCAGCTTCCCACTGACAAAAGAGCCAGAAATCAACTGTCAAGAAGGAAAAATCAAAGAAGCAGCAGTTCTAAAAGGAGTAAAATCATCCTTTCATTGGTTTGTGATGGTTTTCAGCACATGGATTTGGCCAAACCCGCACGCAACTCACAAGGCTCAGCTGGCCTCTGGTTTGGAACCAGGGATCAGATTCATGCACGTCTTCTGAGGGCACCATTCCACTTGCTAACGTGGGATGGTCACACCCAGACAGCTTGCAGGATTAGGTCAACACATACTCTTTTCTTTAATTGTTAAGAAAGTCAGCCCTTAGGGAGATGTATTCCTGAAAGACTGCTCAAGAAGTATGCAGGATTAGCAGAAAAATCAAGGACAACTCAAGGGAGGCCAGTCTTTGCTAAAAATAAACTAAAAACTCTTTAAAAAGGGGGGGGGAAAGACAAAAAGGATGCTGGCCATTATGGAATATCTCCCTGTAATGGCACAGGGTGAGGCTCTTTCAGTGGGGTTGTGCATTTTTGGGCAAGTTGAGGATCTGAGTCAGAGCTTTCCAAATCCTTCCGCTCACCCCAGCCTATCAGGGCATGCAAAAGCCCTGAATGGACCCAAATGTCTTTAGAATCAACATCTGGCTCCAATAAGCAGCCCGATGGTCATGCTTTAACAATGTTTGTTCCAAACTAAATCTTTAACTAAACATTTTCTGAAAAGGGGTTTTGATAGTGGAGTTGCAATAGCTAAGAGGCTGCTCGTGTTTGTTTTTACTAGAGATCCCAGTTCTCTTGGGTTTAACTCATCCTCACACATTCTTCTGGGGCTGCAACTTGGTGAAGCAGAAGAGGTTTCTGTCATTAGAACCAAATTTGATGGGAGGCATCACTCTGGGGATTTTAACCTGCAAACTCAAAATGGGCATAGCAGCAGAGTAGATGCTTGGGTCATATTTGGGTACTCCCTCCTTGTGTCCAGGATAGGCAGGACAAAGAAACCTACAGCAAGGAAGATTCAGGATAGAGAAAAAGGATTATAAGGATTAGGCAGAAATACCATTGAGGGATGTTTGCAAGAAAATAACCCACATCTGCTGAACAATGATTCAGCCCTGTGATGGGGATGGATGAGTTGACTTCCCAAGGTGCCTTTTAGCCTTACTCTGTGATGCTGCCCTAAGGACAGCAGCAGAGCCACAGCGCCTGTATGCCAGCGATCACCCATCACAGATCAGTTCATGCCATCATCTGCAAGGGGCGATTACCAGCCCACTGAAGATTACAGGCCTCTGCAGAAGAGACATCCAGTCTCCTTCGCTCGTAGGCTACAAGCCACAGTCAAGACCAGACTCGCCCATCATCCAGGTTGTAAACTCTCTGCACGGGGCCAAGTTCTCACTCAGTCTAGACAAACCAGGCAGAGCGGAGCAAAGTGGGTTGCAGCCTGGGGAGAGGCAGGAGCATGGCTGGAAAGCACTTGGGTCACAGGCTCAGCAAGCAGGAGCCTCTTCAGGGGGCTCAGAGGGTTGGTGACTGTCACACAGGGTGTGACTTGCTCTATTCCCACTCTATGGGAAAAGGGGAGCGTGCAGGTACATGCACCAGCCAGCCCAGGAGCACTGGGTTCTGTCTCTGGCTCTAACAGTAATGCAGCCACTGTTGCTAGCTGTATCACAGGGACACAAATGCTTCCCTTGTTTCCTAAAGCACTGCCAAATATACTTAAAACATTAAAGAATAGGTAGTTCTAAAGCAGCTGCTAGGAGTCCTGTCTTTGTCTGTATCTGCTCTCATGAAACATGGAAAGAATTCCCCAGTGCAGAGCAGTATGGGCCAGGTTGGAGCCTGGATGGCAAATGGCCTCTCTGCATGTCTCACTTCATTCCCATTCTGCTTTGGGATGCTCAGGGTGGTTGGGAGCTGGGTACCATCTCTGGGCACCACTGGTTTAGCCATTGTAGCTGATCCAAGAGAGGAAGAGCCAGCAGATTGCATTTATTTCCTAAATCTAATAAAATAGTTATAAAAACTCCCCTTAGGATGCCGTTACACTCATTCACCTCCCCACATTCCTGCTTATACCCTGTTCCTTCCAGCTCCAAACACAACCCCAAAGTTAAAACTGGACTTACACCTCTTGTGTTTTATTCTCTGAGAGTTGGTCCATGCTGAGATCCCAGGAGCCAGCCCAGACAGTGATCCGTGGCCAGGTAACACTGCACATCCCATCCCATCCCATCCCATCCCATCCCATCCCATCTGCCCCTGTGAACCTTGATTTGCAATTTTTATTTTTCCAGTTGTCCCTTTCCCATTCCAGAGACGTTTCCTGGCTTGGCTTGCCGAAAGGAAGGACACTTTGCGAACTGCAGATGTGGAGTCTGATTCCCATTTAGGACAGAGGGCCCCTTTACCCTGCTCCAGCACCGCATAAAGGCTTCAATGCAAATGGGAACCAGGCCCTTGGAGGTCTCACTTTGAACAGGTTATATTCTTACCACTTTAAACAAACCTTTAGGAGACGGGGGAAACTAAGGTTTAACCAGTACAATATGGCAGGGGCTGATGTTTTAGGCCTGATCTTTTCCTCATCCCAGGAGGACCAGCCCTTCCTTTCTGACACCCTGGGTACCGCTGGGGAAGAGCTGAAGGGGAAGGGTCAGGAACCAACTGCAGCCAAACAGAAACCTTATTTTTTTTTTAGCTGAATAAATATAAAGATACTGTACGTGAACAAAAATGAAGCACGCTCCACAGAGGATTTTAAAGCTTCCAAAAATATTCCCTCAGCCCTTGCCAAAGGTAATAGAGCCAGACTTTCCATGGAAAGCATCATTGTGCACGGTGGGGTTCAAGGAGGTCGCTCTGCTTGAAGTGCACAAACAGCCAGCGCCCTGTCCCGTCCCTCCTCTCCACACACAGGCTCTGCCACCGGGAACAAGTGCCCTTTTTTTTCACATGAGAAAGAAAACAACTCTTTTTCCCTCAAAGGTGGTATAGAATTCACCCTGGCCGCACCGCGGCAGCCAGCTACAGCTTGTGTTTACAAGAAGCCCCCTTAAGAGGACTTTGACGGCTGTTTATAGAAAGCCCGGACAGCAACAGGTTTGCTCAGGGGGGTTCTGGGGCTGTGGAGGTTTTTCTAAGCCCTGCTTTCTTCCCCATCCCCAAAGCAATGGCTGTAACAGATCCTGCAGTAAGGAGGTGGGAAACGCACTGACGAGAGGTTACTGCACACATACACATTACTGCATGCTTCTTGGAGGGCTGGAAAATAACCCTCTTTTCTAAAGTTGCTGCCTTCCACCTAATTATCCCCAAAGCTTTGACTTGTAAACACCTGACCTAATTCTTTCCATGGGCAGTTTTTAATAAGAGAAATTCTTCAAAAGTGTCTTTATGATGCATCACGCCGTGTTACCTTGTAAATGAGCTGTGCACCGACCCAGCATTTTACAGTGCAACCAGAGAAAGACACTGACTCACCCAATACTCAGCGTTAGGGAGAGGCAATACAGTGAGGGTGGCAGAGGTCAGTCCCCTGCATCTGAAAACCCACGTCTGAGCTGCTTCAGAGGAAGGAAGGTCCTTAGACCTTGTCCTAAGAACAATGCATGTGCATATATATTTCCTTTCTCTTTTGGATTACAAAGATTCTGCAAATATACATCAATGAGGATGCAAAATGTGTTCAACACTTTGGTAAGCAGGGGAGAGAAGGTATAAATAGAAACTCAGTGATGCCCAAGCCTCCTTTGCTCAGCACCAGTGCTACCCTGCTTATCACAGTGGGGCTGGACTCGATGAAGGTCCCTTCTAACCCAAACTGTTCTATGATTCTAGCCCTTGCGGACACTGGGCACAGGATGAAATCATCAGTTCCCATGCACTTCTCAAGCACCACAAAGGTACACATGGCAAAACCTGGGAGCCTCTCCAGGAGATCAGCAGGTTTCCCTGCAGCAGCACTCCACGCCAAGGGAAGAGTTGGGAGAGGAACCCTGATCTTCCCACTTCCCCATCTCATGCTCCATCCCATGTCTTCTCTTGGCACTCCGGATCAGAGCTCATTTTGCAAATCCCCCCTATTTGCATCTTGGATTTGTATATATTTGCATATGGCCATGCCCAAACCTGAAGTTGTTTCGATAGCACACATACACCTGAACTAGTGAACGCACTGTATTTAGTGGCTGAGCTCAGCCTTGGTCCAGTGACACTCAGAGTGACCCAGCAGAGCCCCAAGGAGACCAAGGGGCAGGGGAGGGATGCTGCCAGCTCCTGCTGGCCTTCAGCAAGAGAGATTGACCCTCCTGGCTGGAGGGAGGGAGTTAAGGAGCAGGCCTGGAGAAAGAGTTGCCGAAAGCATTGCAACATGATAGAAGCTCTGCAGGCCTTTGATCTCAGAGCTGTTCTTGAACTGTCACTTTAATGATGTGTCAAAGACTAAAAAGAGTTGAGATTAAGAATACTGGAGCCTGGGGAGAAGGAGAAGGCCATTTTAAGCCCTCTGGGTCTTCACTGGGTTTCTGGAAGCTTTTAGATCCTTACAGCATACTGTGCACCAACATATATCTGCAAAGCAGGTCAGATTTTCAACGTCCTGCACCACAGTTTGCCTTGTAAAAAGCCTGCGTGCTCCCCGCATGGGCAAATCCCTGCCTGCTCCAAACGTGCACGTGCACGCTCTGCTCTAGCAAGTTTTTCACACAAAAGGCTAAAGTGAGTTGTTTTCCCGAGTTTCTTTGTGGGATGCTCTCCCCCTTTTAACGTGTCCCGAAAGCAATGCCAAGGCTGGGCTGCAGAACTACCGTGGTGGCTGTAAAAGAGGCAGATCTTCCTTAAACCAGCCTGAACTGCAACAGGCACCAGCAGGTTTATCAGTCCCCGACTGGTAGGAGGACATTGGGCTCTCTGCAACTGCATATATTTCATTAATATCCCAGCCAGCTTTAATGGCATTACCATCAGGTTAATCTACTTTAGATTAATGAACCTCAGTTTCAGCCAGGCAAGCTAATTAAGATGATTTTCTTTGAACTTGTTCTAATGAATGTATTAATATCATTCAGGGCTTCTTTTGGAGCTACAAGCATGGCCATGTTATTCCTGAGAAGAGGCCAAACATTTTTTTATTAGAGAATCATGTGCTGTGCAGAGGCTGAGGCTGCCTTGCCTTTGTTTTCTCTGTGTTGTACCTTTATGCTCTGCAGAGAGAGCAGCCCTTTGGCTTGCAGATTTTGTCATGGCTCCACGAGTCAGTAAGAGTTCAGGAGTGCTCAGGATTGGACCTGTTGCAAAAGGTCAGGAACATTCACCATTGACCAGCTCTTGTTCTTAAAAAACACTTTAATCTCTTTAATGGCTCCTCTACCTTCCTTCCAACAGCAAAATGCAAAGCTGTAGTTTTGTGTGAATGATGCCCATGCTGGTATCACCATCAGCAGAATTTTAGGGTTCCCTGTTTCCTGAATGCTACTCACACATTTGGCACATACACTTCTATGCAGAAGCATCCATATAGCACCTGGTGTAAAATAATAGCATACTCTTTGGGAAAAACTACACTTAACTCCATTCACATGAAAACAGAGCATGAGGGCATGTGTCTGTATGAAGACCTGACCATGAGATTGGCTCACTCAGCCTAAGCCACCTGATGTGGTGTCCTTCCAGCTGTATTGAACCTTGCTCCTGTCCTCAAAGACAATTCAGCTACAGTTACATGCAAACTGACCCCTCCAGTCTGCAAAACTCGCCCATAGGATGAGTACTACAGGAGTACTACAGGTACTAACGGAGCCAGGCAGGGAAGGAGAATGGTGGGGTTGCTGGTAGCCGTCCAGCACAGTGTGGGGCTGGGAAGGCTGCAGAGTTGGGAAGAGCCTCCAAGGCAGGAGCTGTGCAGAGCTCTGATGGTAGTAAGGAACCAAGTCTGAGTGTCCGTGGTGTAGGTAGCTGGGCTGGGTGGGCAGGGATCCTGTCCCTCTCCATCATGAGCACAGCCAAGGGCAGTTACTGGCTTTCTAGAGTGTTGATGACCCCCACAAACGAGCACAGTTGTTACAGCTTTTCTAGGTGATTCTGTGTCAGTTTCCCATGTGAGTAAAACGGCAAGGCTATGGTCAAGGCTGGAGTTCAAAGGAGGCAGAAATAACTCACAACTTGCCCTTGCTACAGGCTGCCTGCACTGGGGTCTCTCTTGGACACCGCTATGGGAATCTTCCTGGGCTGTTGTTCTGAACAAACATAAAGAATGCATAGGGATAAACACTGGGTTTGCTCAGCCTCTCACACTCTGCCTTCCTGACAGCCACCGTTGCACCCCACGTCCCTGGGGATGCCACTAAAGAGACAAGTCTTCCAAATGACTCCTTTCTGCAGCCCCAAAGACACTCAGCTTGATGCTCTCAGCCTCCTGCCATCGCAGCCCAGGGCTTGGGAGCAGCTTCCAAACCCATGTCCCTGGACATGTACAACACGGACAGCACAACACGGAGCTGGCTTAAATAAGCTCTTTAATGAATTGTTACTCAGATGAAATGAGAAAACCACAGGTCCCATCTCTGAGAGTCACAATCTCTCAACATGAATAAACTAAACAGCCTGGAAACAGTGCTATAAAAACATACTGTCACACAGGTATCATTCAAAAACAGGGAGTATTCTGCTTTCCCCCCTCCCTAAGTAACCAGCCTGCAACTGATGTGCCAGGCCAAGGTGGAGTTTATTTATAAATGCACATTTGTGATGAATCACTGGAGGAAATGCATGCAGACTGGAGACAAAAGTCTGCAGTTGCTAAACCAAATAGGAAATGCTCTTTACATCTCCTCTTCAGTTGGCATCCACTTCCCTTAAGTTTCTTTTCTGCTGGATAGGCCTGTTTATTTTTGGGCTACTTTTGTTTGCAAAGCCAAACAGAGCTTCTGATTTTTATATTTATCTATTTTTTGTCTTTGTAAACAGCACTTCTCACTTATCCAAGCCCCAAATTATTAACAGTGGAAATCGGATCACCTTCTTGTGTAGGGTTGTTTACTCTCTTCGGGGAAAGCAAACCCACAGAGTGGAACCAGGGTGGAAAAACAGCCTCATTAAAATGATATAAAAATAAGGACAATGCTGGAGCTACCCTGCCAGCTATGGAAGAATTCCCATTCTCTATTTTCTATTAGGTTTACTTTAAATATTACTAAATTGAAATGATTAAATCAGTACAAATCACTAACCAATGACTACTCATACCTCAGCAGTAAGCTTTCAAGTGGCAGGACACTGGTTGGTGGCACTCCCTGTCATTTTTATTTGTTCTTCCCCAAACTGGCCCTACCAAAGCACATAACAGCAAAAGGAACAAGCATCATGTGTTTGCCCGACAGATTGCCGTAGATCTCTAATGGGACACCATCAGGCCTATGGGGATTCACCCATCCCCATGCAATAAAGAATCAGCAGAGCTTCAGGGAGAACCTGCATCCCACCGATGAATCCTACTCACCTCCCTACCTCATCCATGTGACCCTGCAAGTTTTAGACCTCTGTTACTGCACTGCACTATTTACTGTGTTTGAATATGAGCTGATGTGAGATAAGGAACAAGCTCTTGTTCATAAACCTGACAGGCTGAGAGAGCCTGGAGAAGAGAAGGCTCTGGGGAGACCTTAGAGCAGCTTCCAGTGCCTAAAGGGGCTACAAGAAACCTGGAGAGGGGCTTTTGACAAAGAGATGTAGAGACAGGACAAGGGGAATGGCTTTAACCTGCCAGAGGGGAGACTGAGATGAGCTCTTAGGCAGAAGCTCTTCCCTGTGAGGGTGCTGAGGCGCTGGCACAGGGTGCCCAGAGAAGCTGTGGCTGCCCCATCCCTGGCAGTGTTCAAGGCCAGGTTGGACACAGGCCTTGGAGCAAGCTGCTCTAGTGGAAGGTGTCCCTGCCCATAGCAGGGGGTTGGGACCAGATAAGCTTTAAGGTCCCTTCCAACCTGAACCAGTCTGGGATTCTATGATTCTCTCATTAAAGCCTTGCTTTTCTCATATGAAAATTGCACATTGGCTATTTAATCACCACTACTTAGCTCAGAGTTTGTATGCAGAAAGCTGGCATGGTCTGAGACTTCAAAATCCTTCCAACCCCACTGCAGAGAGAATTCACACTGCCAAGGTTTTTTTTTTCCAAAGGGTTTATAGAATGCGCAATGCGTGCAAAACGCAGCCTTTAACTGTTAGCAAAATACAGTCATTTGAAATGTAAGCAGCAAAAATAGATGCGCACCAAAACAGAAACAAAGATGGATGATTTTATCCGCTTCAGACTCGCTGGAGGAAGAAGCACCCTGGTAACTATTATCAATGCTAAACACTACCTTTTAGTTCTGCAGGACAGAGCAGTGCCTCTTCTTGCCGCTCGCTTTTTATAGTAGGTTAAAAAATAACAATATTGCCATGGCAGGGTGACGCAGGCTCTAAGTTCGCGCTGTCAGAACAATCGCAGCAGTCAAGGCAAAGCCCAGGAACGTGCCGGTGAAGTACAGAACTCCTCACTCTCTTTGGTTGGAAGGCAGAGGATGGCTGGAGTCTGTGGTTTGCAGGCACTGGAGGGGCAGTGCTCATGCTTCTGCAATCTTGGTTTTGTGGAATGCTCTGCCTCCTCCTGACCTGCGGAGCATGGATCTGGCCAGCCTGAAGCAGCACTTAAGCAGCTTGAATGCTCTTAGGGGCTATTTGGTCCTTCGTTCCCGTTCACTGGCTCTGAGAAAGCCATGGAAGTCTTCCTATTTCTTTTACTGGCCTCGGGAGCAAGGCTTTGTTTGGGAAGGGAACCTCGAGCAGGTTTAGCGACTTTACACCCTCAAAAGTAATCCCCAAGCTATTTCTCTGCCTTACTCGAAGTAATAGCAGTGACAAAGCCCTGCACAGCAGCTCTGCACCCACTGAAAGAGCAGCAGCACCTTCTCTTCCAGGTCTGGCCGCAGGCATGGCCCTTTGCACAGGGTCACATCTCCTGGTTGCCAATGCAGCTCACAGTGCCAGAGCTTCCCGAGGTACTCCAAAGCTTTCAAGACTGCAGAGGGATATGTTTGAATAGCAGCCTGCTCCCAAAATTCAGAAGAGCTGTATTATCCCTCCTGCCAGAAATAACGTAAACCAATGTTACTCTAGGAATGGAGGGGGGGGGTGACCGGTTCCAGTGCCATGCTCAGGACATTGAGGGGAACTTGCTGTTCTTAAAATAAAACAGTTCAACTAATGAAAAACTGATAAGAAAATCACTGAAATGCCAAAAATTCTCTCTCACACTAAACAAATACTGGCTCTTGTGATCCTATATATATATTTGTTGGTTAAAAAGCACATACCAGCCTGTCTAAACCTGTGATCGGTGCCCAGTTTATAACACCTTTGTGGCTTTATTTTCTCACCCAGACACATCAAAGCAGGGGACAGTTAGCCAAGGAAAACTTCATTGTTAGTATTAACTCACTCCAAGAAAAAGATTTTTGGAAGTTTGAGAATTTTTCACTTCATGGCAATTGTTGATTAATGAACCTCAATGGGCTGCAGCCTAAAAGAGGACTTTGTTCATCAAAAATGCTAAACAGCCCAGGCGGGGTAAGGAGATACTTTCTTTGAACATAATTGATAGAAAGGCGTATACAAAAGAAGAACTGTGAAGATGGATTTATTCAGTGTGATCCTGTTTGCTTTCCAGTTCTGCCCCGGGCTATTGCTACTTGCAGAAAAAGCAATTACAGAGGACAGGAGGAGAAATCAAAGCATCACAATATAGCTGGAAAGATTAGAGCGCTTGGGAAATACTTAGCAGCAATGATAGGAAAGGAAGAGCATTACCCCTCCTCCTTCTCTTGGCTACCCCAGCAGAGCTCTTGTATCAGAGCACGAGCAGGGCCCAAAGCAGTGACACCTTCTAGCAGGGATGGGAGCACCAGGATCCTGGGGTCTGCCTCTTGGCTTTGTTTGGAGAAGTCAAAGATCTAAGTCAAAGTCTCAGATCTTGTTTAGAGGAGTCAAAAGAAGTCAAAGCAAGCTAAGATCTCTGCAGCTAATTGTGTCAGTCTGAAAACAGGGTTAATAAAAATGACTCATTACACTGGGATGATCCAAGCTTAATTCCTGTTTACTCGCTGCTTTAGGCTTCCCAGCAGAGAGATACCACATGGAAACATGATTTTATATCTGTTAGCAGATGGTGCTGATGCTCAGCTTGAGCTGGTCGCCAACACCAGCAGAGATACGGTGAGGGACCTGCACACAGAAACCAAGCTCATGCTTGGAGGTGGCATCAGTCACAACTGGAGACTTCAGATTTTCCCTTATGGTTCCTAGGGTAGGGAGGAAGGTTTCTGAGGAAGGTTTCTAAGGAAGGTTTTGGCCAGCTCTGAGGAAACAGCATGGCCTAATAGGCAGAGCATGAGGTCAGGGTGACCTCAGTTGCATCCTTCCCTTCATCTAGAACTCACTTTCCTCACACATTTATAGGTTTATTGAGGCAATTGTTTGGGATGTGGAGTCATATCTCAAATATGTTTGGGATCATTACAACACCCAGGCAGCTCTGGTTAGACATCAGCTCCTCAGTGCTCTTGAAGCCCACATGAGGATGACTCCATCTTGATCTGCTCCAGCCAACTGGAATGTGCATGAAGATCTGGAGCACCCCCTGCTAGAAAAAAACCCGACCCTTTCCTTGGGGACACTGGAGAGCTAAATCTTTGTATGTCATTTTGAGATGCCCATCGCAGACAAGGGGAGAGGAATGTAGCATTATGGTAACAGGCTGTATATTTAGGGAGTCTGCATTGCAGTCAGAGAAAAGGGCTGTATTACGGAAATTATATGGGAAGAGATATGCCCGGGCAGTGCTGGCTGTGCTCTGTAGTCTCAAATCGTTGTGTGAGGGGGTGGTTAGATGATGGGAAGAGACTGCTGTTTACTGTGGAATGTCCTTTCCATCCCTAAGTTTCTGAGAAAGAAAGGAGAACTGTGTGCCTTTATGAAACTCAGTATTTGTATCCTGCCTCTATGATAAGGAGCAGTTTATAAATCACTGAATAAAACAGCTGTAAATCATCATCCAAGCCATTAAAGCCTCTGGGGTCTTTAATAGATTTCCTACCCCTGCTAGTTCATAAGCACAATCCAAAATGTCACCCAGACACTTCTCCCCAAGGCCTTATTTTTCATTTTGGGCTCGAAGTCTGAATTCACAACAGATCCAAAGCAGCATTTATCCCAGATGGGGCACCACATCCCTGCCATGCCTCTGCACTTCCTTTATCATGCAGCCCTCGGAGCACTAAATAACATGACGCAAGGGCAGACCTATTTCTCTGCATCATGGATCTCTGATTTCCATGAAGCACAGCTGTAACGGTGCAGCAAGGCACCAAAAAAGGTTGAAACTCAAGTCACTGGCAGCACACACCTCATACAGAGCCAGCCCTCTTCCCCCTGAAAGCAGGGCAGATGCTTTCACAGGGCTCCACCACCATAGGAACAGACCCCCATGCCAGGAGATGAGAACAGACCTCAGCAGCAGGGTTACCGGCTTCCTGATGGTGGGTTGCGACATGGACAATGAGGGGATTGCAAAACGTTTGAGGACAACATTGTTTGGGTTCCCTGTTCTCAGGAGGCTGATGACAAATCCTAGCTGGAAGGAGAAGTCCAGCAGCCAAACTCGACAACCAAGACTGAAGCACAACCGGCAAATGTCTCCACATATCCCACCTTTTAGCTCGTTAGCTCTGCCAGGCTGGAGTGAGTCCACCTTAGCTCCAGATTTCTATGGCCAGCAAACCCAAGTAACTACTTCTGATGAGTTTTTCCCTGTTTTTTGAGCATTCACTTTCAAACCCATGGAAAAAGACTTGTACATACTGCAAGCTCAAGGCACAGTCCACAGTCAGTTGTTCCTCCAAACTCGAAGGACCAGCTTGACATTCAGCTCATCACTAATACAAAACATCCCTTAAACAATGAGGACCATATACAGGACCTCAAGGCCTGTGTTTTAGATATACTATTGCAGCTGACTTACATAGTGTCTTTGTGTTAAATAAACAGCTATAACATCTCACATGGCAGAGGTACCTTAATAAACATACTCCTGGGTTAATCTCTTGAGTAGGAAATTACTACTCAAGCTGGAGAGAACCGAAGAAGGCCCTCAAGACCCAAAAAACCCCAGACGCTTCCAGGGACAAATTTTCAGTGGTAGCTTTAGGACACCAAGGATTCACAGCCTGTTAACACTGCAACCAAACCACTTCGGCTCAGCAGTTAGTTAAGGTAAAGTTTAGAAAACAAAAGTAAAACTCTGATGATTCCAGTCAAGAACTGAGCAAAGCTTAACTACGCGCCAACTGACGCACTACAGACTTTTCTGGATCAAACTAAGGAAGCCCAAAGGAATCCTTGTCAAAATCAGGAGAAGGAACAAAAAGGCTGCCACCATTACAAAAGAGATGCCATTTGATCTTGTTAGTGTTTGAGCCATGTAGCTGAAAACAACAGAATTTGCCTTAGACCAAATGCAGAGGTGTCCCTGCCCATGGCAGGGGTTGGAACTGGATGAGCTTTAAGGTCCCTTCCAACCCAAACCATTCTAGGATTCTACTCCTGAATGACCACACTGGTACTTTCTAAAGTCCTATTTCAATCACTATTTTTACCAGGCATTAATTCACCCACAGTAAACCAATGCAGATAAGGCAATTGTAGGTATATAAATACTAGCAAACAGCTCCAGACTACATGTACTTTGCAAGCTGACACGTACAAACTATGTTATCACTGTCAGGGGATTGTTTTTCAGCAGGTCGACTAAGACAGGAAACAAGATGCAGGTAGCTCCTCTGATGAAGCCAACACTGCCAGGGTATGCTCTGGGTAGATCCCACTTTGTGGTATGAAATGCAGAGCCCTGACTGTGGTATTGTTTGTTGTATTAAATCCCTCAGTGCAGGAGCTGGCTGCCAATATGAGTTTGCACAGAGCACACCTGGGCCTTCATCTTGAATGCATCTTCCGTGTTGCATCAGGTAATGTAAAGAGAAACAATACCCTCTTCCCACTATTTCTGCTGTGAAATGGGAGGTTTTCCTTCAGTACCTTTGTGCAATGAATGTGCAGCCAACTGGCAGTTCCAGACTTTGTTTTTCCTTTCCTGGCCATGTACCAGTCCTGTTGGAGAACCCAACTTCAAAGGCAATGCAGTGGGATAAAGGGCTGCCTCTGCCATGCCAAGAATGTTTGTCTTAGACAGGTTGAGAGGAGATGATAAATTGGAAGAAAAAGAGGGCTCTTTGGCAAACCTGGTTCCAATGGGTTTACTGTCAAGATGTTAAAGAAAGTATGTAAATAGCAGGGGGGCTGAGAACATCCCCAGTGTCTGTCTCCATGGAACACTGATATGCTTTATTCCCTGTGAACATCCAGTAATATCTGTGAAGATACCTATCCAAATCCACCCATGGTTCAACTTCATGGAAAGAATGCTTTGACACTGAAATGAAATTCTCTTGTGCTTTATCAGGGAACAGGAAGATTTGAGAGACAGAACCAGACCAGAAGGTGGGAATGGAACAAGGTTCATCTGGGGGAGCATTTGCAGCCCCTTTGTACCTATTTCAGCTGAACAAAGCCCAGGGGCAGGACTGCCTAAAGACCTGTTGGAGGTAGGAAGGGGTGGCTAAGCGTGTCCAATTCCTCCTTTTTCCAGCATGCAGCCTGCCTGCTGCCAATTCCAGGTGTTCAACAATAATGCAGCAGTTACTCCCAAGTAACACCTATAATTTGAGTCACTGGGACATTTCCTCTGGCATTTCAAAGCATATGGAAAGGAATGTGAAAACCTTTCATTAGCCACAGGCAGGCAGCCTGTAAAATGAAATGTAGGGCACGTCAGAATCACTCAGACGTGCCCTAAAACTTTTCCAAAGAACATATTGATGCCTCTTAGTTGCTGTGCACCACTGGAGACCATGCATGCGAACAAAGCACTGATTTCTACATACTAAATATGCAGCAACAATTGCGACTGCTCCTGCCCTCTGGAAGGGTTTTAAGACCAGAACATCATGTTCAAATCACTAACCTTCACCAAGTATCACCCTGTGCTGCCTCAGAAAGGGAGGAGGGATTCCGTAGCCTCCAGGTAATGACAGCTCCTTTTCCCAGGTCGACTGGAAGTCCAGGAAGGACATGTGGGGTTGGAGTTGCAGGAGTTTTCTATTCTGCTGTTCCATCCCTGTCTTTTGTGGGAAGACCTGCAGCCTCTCCTGCTCCCGTGATGCTGTTACTCCAGAAAGTTGTGAATATCTGACCATGTTCTACTGGATGGATATGATTTGCCAGATTTTGTGTTTACTATGGAATTTCTACACAGCTTCAGGAATCCCTGTATTTTATAAGAAAACAGAGTGGCATAGAAAACCAGTCTTAGTGGTGTTTTATTTATACTATTAACAGTCAACAGAATATAATGCACTTCTATGCACTCCACCTCCCTGCCCTAAAACCCAGTTTTGTTTGACAGACAGTTTTGTTTCCCAGTCTCCAGGGGTACATTAACCTCTGCAAAGTCCATGCTTGAGTTCAGAATTGGCATCATCATTCCTTCTCCTGCAAAGCAAAATCCAGCAAACCCAACACTGAGCCTCTCTTTCCCACTAGAAGGGATTCTTTCAGTCGCATCCCTTGGTACAGGCCTGCAACACAGTGGCAATTTGAAGGCTGCCACCACATTATGCCAAGTGGGAGGGCTGCTTCTCCGAAGGCCACCAGTGACTCGTGGGACTGAGACATGAGCTGCTGCACTCAGGAGCACACGATCTCCCTAGATAGATCGGTGAGATATGGATATTCCCTGCAGAGCAGCACAGAAGATAATGTAGGTACATTTTACGTTGACATTTTACCAGCCCCGTGCTGCTTGTGAATCTGCAGTTCTTCACATGTTGTCAATCTGTCATGCATCTGACTGTTGTGAATCCCAGCCTGGAAACCTCACCAGAACCACGTGCTTGAACTCAGGACTCTGAATGTCCAGCCTTGAGGGCAATTTGAAGTCCCCTGTTTATAAAAGGAGATCAAGATCTATGCAAGTTTCACAACATGCCACTTGCACTCCTGGCTTGCTGCATATTATACGTGACATTATCAGGATGGCCACATTCCTCTTCCTCCATAGAGCAGTGTGCTCTGATTCATGGCCAGTTAATGGTGTCCAAAGTCAGTGAAAGTTCAGCATTAGAGAAGAGCTAACATGAGATTTGCAAGAGGCTAAAGAAGCAAGATATGTGAGAACAGATCTGAAATGCAACCTAGTTCAGATGTGCAAATGGCAACCCCCTCTGAGGTTTTCCTGGACATCTTTTTCCTAACACATCTTAGCTAAACCGCTTTAAGAATGGATAAAACTGATACAAAGATGTCTACACTGAGGCTGTCTAGGAGTTTAATTAGATCAATTTGAAACTGATTAAGTTTAAACCAGTGAATGTTTTGTAATGTGGACCAGACTTTGACTTTCAAGCACATCAAACCTCATTACATGTATGCTTTATTATAACAGTGCTTCCCTCCTTGCTCTCATGGCAGATTCCTGCCTCCTGAGGTTTGGGCTGGAATGCCAACAATTCATTTTAATGCAGTTCAGACATTTTAAAGCTTTGCTGAGCTATCCCCAAAATAACCACTGATAGTAGGTGGCAAGCACCCTGAAATGATTAGGGTCTGTCTTGTTCAGGAAAAGAAGATATTTGATGGAAAAAAGGGAAAACTGATGCAAACAGGATAAGCATTAAGAGAGAAAAGGCATGTGACAAATGGTTGAATGCAATGCCTCAGCATGATGGTCATTGGGCATGTTATGTCAAGGTTTTACTTAATATAGTTGCACACTGTTTGCTCAAGCATTGGAGTCACATTTCCCCTTTCTTGTTGCCATGTCTCCACTGTATTTTACTCCATTCCAGTTTTACTTCCTACCATGTTATTGGCTTCATGCTGTCGAAACACTGAGCACCAGCTGGTACCTCCTTGACATATATGGTGCTCTGCTTCCCATCCTCCCTGGTCCTCGTTCCATGAAATGGCTTTTGCTAAGCTCCTACAGACTGTAGCAGGCTGACTGCAAGGAACTGCAGCATCTGCTTCAACCTGAGACGTGGGTTAATCCCAGGATGGGATGGTGGCCATGCACTGTGTTTTGCTGACTCAGCCTTTTGGAGCTGTGCATTGATACAAGCCTAGCTTGAATCTCTTAGTGATTGATCAGTTCAGCGAAATGACATTTAATGTTGAAGGAGACAAATTACCTCTATCCCCACACACTGAACAAGTCTTAAATTAAACAGGCACTTCCCCAGACACAGAAAGTTATCCAAACAATGCCTTTCTTTCTCCATAGCTGCTTCAAAGTGGCCACTCTTTACCTTTTGGAGAGAGATATAGCTGCACTCAGTGAAAAATATCCACCTGAGGAGGAAAAGGATCTCATTCGGGAGTTTCAACCCCCATCCATAGCACAATTTCAAGCACAGCATCCCCCATACTCAAGGTCATGACCAGTACTGAAGTCAGGAAACAACCCATGGACATTACTGCAGTAAAAGAAGAAAAGCTTTTCTGCAATGTACCTCTCAAAATGCCCTGTGCATCTAAAACATCTCGAAACAGGCCACCAAACAGCATATTCCCATAGGCCGCCACGCTGCCAAGTCTTGGAGATGAGAGTCACTCATGGAGCCAGCATGGAGCACTGGGAAGCCGCGAGCAGAGCTGTGCCATCCCCAACAGTCGTGTTTTGCCTTTCAGAACTCAGTGACTTCACATAGTTCTGATTACAAGAGTTCACCTGCTCTTGGTTAATGTTTCAGAGGCCTCAAGTGACGTGTTCCCAGGAGGTTTCTCGGACTGCAGGAGAATCACTCAGGATTCTTTCATTCCTAATACGTGAGGAGGTGTTTCTCCCTATTCTCATAAGGCACAACAAAAAACAGAGCGATGTGGAGGGGAGCTCTGGATACCTTGCCAGCTATTGTCAACACAGATTGAAAGAAATCAGAACAGGGAAGTTATGTGGTAAGCACTTCTTATTTTTCTTAGATGGGCTTGAAATGAGACCTTAACTTCACTCTAGATCAACAAACACTAAAACTTTCAACCATTCAAATAACCCTTTTTCTGCTCTGGTTATCTGAGTTTCCTGTATTGCAACAGAAGACCTTAACTAAGTAGGAATAAATACAAACCTTGGGATCCTCCAGGTTTTACCAACCTCACAGAGCTCCTATGAAAGCCTGTGCATTGCCATAATCCTGTCTGTGTTTCTAAATAAACCCCTCTACAGTTTCCAGTGATGCCACATCTGGTACTAAACCAGAAATGAAGTCAAACAGAGGACTTCAATCTTGCTGTCTTGCAAGGATTCTTTGTGGGATAGCCTAGGAATGGTGGGAACAGCAGGGAGGATATGGAAAGGTTATCCCAATCCAGAAGGGACTAGAGGGAAATTCCTTGTTGCTGGGACTCCTTGCTGAGTTTGTGCCCAAACAGCCCGGAATTTGGTGGGGAAATTTTAGGCCAGGAGAAAGCAAGAACAGAAATGATCCAGGTGTTGGAAAAGCAGCATCTAACTCTGGTTGAAGAGGTCCAGGGGATGCCACTACAGCCTGGAAAGGTGCTGGTGCTGCCCAAGGGGAAGCAGGGGGTGGAAGAGAAAGTTGGGCACCTCGGTGTGGGATACAGTTGGGAGCCAGCGGCTCCAGGGGACGCTGAGGAGGAAGCTGTTTGCTTTGGATGTCATGCTTGTGTTTTTGCTGCACCGCCCCGGGAAGGCGCAGCAGGGAGCGAACTGCCCAGTCTGGTGAACTTTTTATATTCCTTTGGCCTTTTATTACCCGGGGAAGTGGAGGGTTTTTTATTTTTAAACATAGCTGAAGGGCTAAATTAGCATTTTGGCAAGGGGAGCGAGCCTGAAAGGCAGCAGGAAGGGAAGCAACCATTACCTGGAGCCAAAACTGAATGGAAACTCAGGCAGAAATCCCACCAGTGCTGGAGTCCCATCCCTAGAGAAGAAGGTGAGGGGTCCAAGAGAAAGGCCTGCACGAGCTTCTGTCAGTGTCCTGTGGTGATGAAGTACATGTGTTGGGACTGCCCTTGCACACAATGCTCTGGCAACAGACCTTGCTTGGGTGAGCTTCTCCTGTGCAGGGCAGCAGCTCTTGCTTCATGTGTCCACCACAGAGTAAGCCTCCAAGCCCACCCCATAGCAGGCACTAATATAAACAGGCTGGTCCCAGGTATGCTCATGGAGCAACTGGGCACCACCTTTTGCCTTTAGTGCATCCTGGTTTGGAGCACCCCATTAAAGACAAACCTGAGACCCTGTTTTGGCAGGCAGACCAGCAGAGCGGCATCACATGGAAGAAATTCAGCTGGGTACATAGTCATACAGAAGCATAGAATCATGGAATAGTTTGGGTTGGAAGGGACCTTCAAAGGTCATAATCTCTCTCTCCATCTGCTCATGGCAGGAGGTAGCACTAAGATCACTGCAACATCATACAACATCTACACAAACAGGGATGTTCCATTGCATCCCCGACACAGGCCATAGCTTGACTTAATGTCTCCAAATCCCACCTGACACCTATCACAGAGTTCATGTACACAAACCCTTCCCAGCTCTTTTCCCAAGAGGCAGAACTCATCCCAACCTGCAGCATGCCCAGCTTGCCAGGGTCTGCAGTTGGACAAGAGCATTAGCAGAGCATTGCCCTGGGTGGCAAATACCCCGTGCTGCCACTCACCTCTCTCTCAGTTTCATGGACGCAAGGCTTTGTGGAGCAGTGCTTTGGGAGCAGGTTTACTTTAGAGGGATGTAGAAGCTGAAGGCAATTCACCCTCTGACCATCACGCTCACAGACCTGTGGAGCGGCTCTGGCTTCAGTCCTCAGCAATGCCTCTTTAACAGTCAAGTTGTTCAGCTCCATAAAAATACCCTTTTTTATATATTGATGTGAGACAATACTGATACCCAGTGGCTGATTAAGTTAATTACAGTTGAGTAAACATCCCCCTTGGTCATCTCCAGGACTGCACCCCAAGGCTTGGCTCCCACTATCTGCAGCCGCAAGCAATGGGATGTTCAGCTCCCACTCATTTTTGGTGCTCTTCAGGCCAGAACTGCTGCTAGAAACTGTTTTTTGATTGAGAATCAAGTGCAAGTTATACCTACTTTGCGGAGTCAAAACATTAGCTAAGGCAAAGACTGACTCCTTTAATCATTCCAGCATGTTATTTGCATTTGCTTTGGCTAACAAATGCCAAAGAGCCATTACCAAAACCAAAGCAGAATCGTGCTGAGGTCATGTTATGCTTTTTTCATAGCAGTGTGCTGCACCTGAGTATCAGTTTGAAACTGCAAACAGGTTTGGTTCATCAGTGCGGAGCAGGAAAACTGTGATTTCACAAGCCTAGAAACACTTGGCTGAGGGTGCATCAGGATTCCAGGCAGGATGCACTGCAGCCCTCTGTGAGAAAGTTGCTATTTATTTTTCCATCAATAGTTTTCCTTCCTAAGTACATTTCATTTGAAAGAATGAATGAACAGCAGAAACAAATCCCTGCATCCCACCAACATTAGGCAGCCTATGGACCAAGCCTTCACAAGGCGAGCCAGCGGGGGAAGGTTGGAATTTATCAAAACATGACAGAATAAACTACTTAATTATGTTGGGGTGATTGCCAGCATGCAACGAGAGCAAAGAGCTGCTCAAACTGGCCTGAGGGCAGCAGCAGTTCAGCATCTGCTGCTTTACCCATACGTTGCAGCAGTTTCCTGAATCTCCTCAGGTATATGGTATTCCAGGGTTGCCTGTTTTCCTGCCTATATTGATAAGCTTTGATGACATGGGCCCAGAGCTGCCATTTCTGCTGTGACAGCTCTAAAGCGCTCTTGCCTCTTGACTGCTGGAGTTAGCAGTGTCCCTCTTTTGTCACAACCTGCCTTTTGGTATTAGCAACAATCCCCAAAGCATCACAGAATACCAGCCCAAGCCACCAAACTGTCCTCCTTCAATGAGATGTGAAGCCAAGGCTTTGTGAAGATCAAATCAATGGGAAAGGGGGGGCTTGAGGAGCCACCAGGTCCTCCAGGAACACCAGGGGTTGTTCTGTCTCCACCAAACCGCATTTCTACAGCATTCACCTCCTCAAAGGATGCACATGTGGTTGTGCCTGGCTCCAGCTCGCCAGGACTTGGTCTCTGCTGTGGGTTGTAGTTTGGCTCCAGATTTGTCCTTATTCTTGCTCTTTGCTCACTCAGCTGGTTACGACCTGATCTGATGATCTCTGGTGTTGGTGCCCCTTCGTTAGGCATTTAGAATGATCCCTGTTCCTGAACCTGCCCATGAAACTTAACACCAAAGACTAAGTCTTTCTTACTTACTGATTTTTTTCCCCACCAGCACACGCTGCAGAATGACAGCTTCCACAGCTGCATTATTTACCTCACATTTTACTGAGGCTGCTTTTATAGCAGTGCTAGAGGTTAAATCCACTGTTATTTCCTACACAGCCTGCCTAGTAAAGGCATGTAACTGTATGTTACAGTGCACAGTAGTCATCTAATCCAAGCAATAAAAGGATATACCAGCAGCACTGTTCTCCAAAAGAGCAACTCAAATAAAACCAATGAATTTAAATCAAAAAGCAAAGAAAGAAAAAGGGAAAAAGAAAAGAAATACTTTTTTAATGCAGTAAATGTGTCCCTGGAAGGAAAATCACAACATTTGCCTCATTTCTCAAAGGCAGTGCAGCCAAGAGGCTTCATGAGATTCACTTCAAGTTGGGTAAAGCTTCTCCCCCACCATAATGAGGGGCAATAAACCTCCATCACACCCCAAGGCCAACGGTCCCAAACATGGGTAGCACCTCCTACAGGAACCCTGTGGCTCCTGCCTACCTCCTTCAGCCACTGCCAAAGAGAAGGCAGATCTTTCTTCCATCCATCCATCCATCCATCCATCCATCCATCCATCCATCCATCCATCCATCCATCCCTGGGGTGTCTCCTCTTGGCTAACAGCACTCCATCCCTGTAGTCACAGGGGAAGGAAAACACCTCTAAAAGACTCACTGCTCCCTACTTCCAACCCTCCTTCCCACCAGGAGGGAGCTGCCAGAGCAACTCATCCACAGACATTTTCCCTTTGGATGCAGGAGAGGGTGTTCCCACGTTTGGCAGCATCCCTGCATTAAGAATTCACCTGGCATTTTGCTGGTAGAAAAGAAAGCAGATCCCTTTGGAAACTCGCATGGAGGAATGAGCTGCATGTCCCTCATGCCTCTAGAGAACTACAGATAGTGGTTCTCAGTATAAATAGACACAGAAAATGTGTACAGAAAAGCAGACATTGCTCTGGCCTGGCAAGGTTTCTCATGAGATCTCCCACAAACTGCGTCATGATGTCAAGAGGATTTTATTCCCTGTAATTGAACTGTTCTTGCCTGTGTTCTCCATCCCACCCTTCAGTGCTCTGCTCTCTGAAAATTCCTTTGTTCAGCCTAAAGAGACATTTCATTAAATAAGAAATAATTTCTGGGCGTGGTAATTACAGTCTTGGTCAGACGGATGATATGGGGCTCTTCTGTTTTCCTTTCTGTTAGCAGAAAACAAAGAGAATCCCAGTGTCTTTCATTAGGTGTCAGCTCCAGCCACCTTTGCCGCTGCAAAACTCAAGCAGGTCAGTTTTGATCACGTTGAATTTGTTCTATCAAATGACTGAGACAAGTTGGAAGTGAAGCCTGATGCTCTTTGCTGATGGATCCTGCTTCCCTGAGCTCTGCTACCCTTGGAAGGGGCTATTTTCTTGCACTGATTCAAGTTGATCTTGTTTCTATTTTCTTCAGGGTGAGCTCAGCACACAGGAAGAAAAAAGCACAATGTTGAGCAAGGCAAGGGAGAAGAGTCAGAGCCCTGATCCCCTTCTGCACTGTCCCAGCTTGGTATCAGTGGAATTACACCCCTATAAAGCCCATGCAGCACAAACCTGAATCCTGAATCTGCTCCAAGGTGTGCTCTGATCATGTTTATTGTGTATTTGCCAAGACATTATAACCAGCCTTATATACGTGGGGGGAGTTGGTTAATGCCCGAAATTGCTGCCTTTTTAGTTAATGAGACACTTCATCAAGGTCTGTTTTTCATCTACGTTTCTTCTCCTGCAAAGTGCTTTACTGAGCCCCTCACTTTACAAATCAAAGCAATTCACAGGGCTGCTAACAAAGCTTGCAGAGGTATGAAGCTTATAGGCACCATCATGCCCATGGATGCTCTCGGAGCTGCACAAACTCCCACACCACAGGGAGCTTTCTGGCCCATCTTTCCTAGCTGTGTCTGCTCCCCTGCTCCAAGGCCAAGACATGCACTAGACGCCTGCTTATTAAAGCTTGCAGATCCAAACACAGCAGCAGTGTGACTTGGATCAGCCAAGCAGTTGTGTCATAGGCAGCACTGCTGGATTTTAGGGCTCTGGGGATTTTGTCCTTAGCCAAACCATGCATTTCCTTACATGAGATGAGCTAGATGCCAGGGTGAAAATCCATGGCAAGTCACAGCATCACAACCAGAGGCTCTTTTCCCAAGTACCATCAGGACTTTCAAGAAGGTCCCACCAGTGTCTGCCAATATCTGTGAATGGGTGACATTCCCCTAGGAAGAGATGTGCTGCTCTCATCCTATATTCCCATGGACTGAGCTGTATCCACTCTTCAGGACTGGCTGACTGCAAACATTGCTGGGAATCCTCCTTGTCACTGCTCCAACTCCTGCTCAACTTGGTGGATGAAGCAGCAGGTCACCTCTGTCCCTGTGCCACTGCACCATGGTTTCCTATTTCACCTGGTTCCATTCCCAGGTTTACACCCTGTAATGGCCAACCTCAGCTTCAGAAATCCTAAATTCTTCAAGTTCCATGAACAAGCAGCCTGGTAAAGAAGATGGGGTGCTTTGCTTCCCCTTTGGAAGAAAGGGAGGCTCATACCTCTTCCACCACTGGAGACTCCGACAGGTTCCCCCGAGGACTCCAGAGCTCAGGGCTGCTCTAGGAATTACTTGCTATGAACCTCAGCCCATCCCCACGCAGCACATCCCTTCATCTGGCCAGAAGCTCTCTGGGAAGTCAGGAAAGCTGAGATGTCTTTTCCCCAGCAGATTTCCTGTGTGACCTGGGCAAGTCACTTACAATCATGTGAGATCTAAGAAGTGCAAAATATCTTAAACTCCCTTAAGTATAAGAGAAATTTAAAGTTTCAGCATAAGATTCCTTCATTTGGAATTTAGCCAAGCTTTTGGGTTTAATACCCCTACATTTGCAAGAGGCTGTCAGAGATCCTTAATGCCCTCCAGAGCTCACAAGCTAGGTTTATGTTTCAGCTGGAAGCCAATCAACAAGTAAAAAGAGTGAAACAGCCACTTTTGTGTGCATCTGAAGAATGCTATTTCCAACCAGCTGCATGGAAGAGTCCTCAGGGCCACCTACAATCTACCTAAAACACGACATAAAATGACCCCAAGGTGTTAGGATGCGGAGACAAACTTCACATCGTTTCTTAGAGATTCATCTTCCCAAAGTTTTCCAGGAAACCCCCCAGCCACGCTAACTGCATCGCTCTCACTACACCTAGGCAAACAGAACAGGAGTAAGTAGATATGCCCAGCTTGTTCAAGCTCAACTAGCAAATTCCAGCTGACAGCTCCCAAACCGTGCCTCTGAATTTACTGGCATTTCAGAATGTTTTATAGAACCACGGTCCACTGGCAACAGAGAGCCTTGTTACAGAAACGTAGGGATCAGCAAAGTAACACAGCACAAAGCCCTTTATAAAGGTGCCAGTTCATCAGTATCGTTTTTAGGGAGGACACTTGGGTTCTGCACCATTCAAATGTTTCCAAATAACTGTGCCTAAACATATAGGAGCTGAAAACAGGCTGGAAAGGAGCCTGAAGCCAAATGAGCCTGGTCAGATCTGAATTCCTTGATGTGAGTTTCAGCTGGGAGTTACAAGGCACACGAGTGAGCTGCCCAGAATAGCCCTTGCCCCAGCAAAGCTTGCCTGATGGGCTAATGGGTTCAGGCTGCCCAATGCTGCAAGATAGAAAGGTTGGTTTGTTTTCTTTTGAAGAAAGTTCTCATGTTTCAGAACACGAATGACTCTGAGGGCTTCATCCTCACCAGGTGTAAACCCCTGCATCCCCTCACAAAGGGGCTTTGCCAGCTTCCACCAACAGAAGGGCTGGCCCACAGTAACTGAGCCCACCAGCCTCTGATCTGAACTGGTGGTGTGATGCTGAGTGATGTGTCACTGGAGCAGCAGGGTTTCTGGAGTCAGACACAACTATATCACATATAGCATCAAAAGCCTTGGAGCCTGGATGATGTATTAATGTAATAACATCTGAGAACACAGTAACTTTAATGATGGCAGACATTTGAAATGAAAAGAATACTCATGGTGCTAACTCAAGGAAAGCCAGGAAAATCTGGAGCTATGTCTTCCACATTTCCCCATCATTCACATGTTGGTGAAGTGACTGCGAAAAACTGGGAAGAGAATCCACCTGCAGTCCTTGGTGGGAGGAGAAGGCATCACGCACTGCAGCAAGCAGAGCTCTTCTCTCACCCCGGGGCTGTGCCCGGGGGACCTGTGACATGTATGAGGGGTTTGCTAAAAGAAGAGGCATCTCTGAACCTCTTTACCTTCCTCTTCACACAGCCAAAGCCAGACAAACAGGTTTCCCCATCTTCAGCCCAGACAGCTATGGGCTGTGGTGTCAGGTAGTTTAATTCTTCCCTTCACACTCTTTCATCCCTGTCCCTCATTTAAATCCTACACTGATGTGCCTCTAAAAGAAGTGGCATGAGTACCCATGGAACAGGCAGCATTACCTTGCTGTGCTTCCCTCCTGCTAGCTTCCATCTCTAGTTCTTTAGAAACCAAAATACTCAGTGTCACTCTGCATCCACAGATGTAACTGGGGAGAAGGAAACGTTCGGCTTAGCTGTTGAAAAGACTGACATGGAGTCAAACAGGAACACCCCTGAGCAGCACCGCACCATCCATCACACCCCTCCCTCCTCCTGCTCCCGCTGCTTCAGTCTCCTCCAGTTGTCAGGAAACCCTGCACCAGTAACAGGCAGTACTTAAACTGTCTCAGCAAGTAAAGCCTAACTACTCAAGATTTCAGTATATTTATGCAATCCAGTCTGGCTCTGGTCCCACCTTAGCTTTATTTATCTACTGTCTGTGCTGTAGGCGATGAATTCATAGGGAAGGGATTATTAGAAGACAACATGCATAAAGGAGAGGCACAAAGTAAGTGAGAAGTCCAGTGGAGCAAGGCTCCCAGCTCTCCTCGGAAATGGTGATTGGAGCAGCAGAGCTGGGAGAGCTGGAAGGGTCCTTGGGCAGGGTCCCTGTCACAGCAAGAAGCACGGGTCTTTGTACCTCGTGGGGACCCTTCCCAGCGAAGACACGCTGATAATTAGGAGGAATATGATTAGAAACCTGCTTCAAACTCTCAGAATAAGGGTCCAAGGCAACTGCTTTCTTGGCCCTGGTGCACACAGGGGCACAGATCTTTTCTGCCTAATAACAGCCTGCACAGAACATCCTTCCCTTGCCCGCACCATGCAGCCATGCAGACAAGCCATGGTGTGAGGACAGGGAATCCTCTAACCTAACACCCTGGCACAGCCGTCCTGATGTACAAACACCATTTCACACCATTTACTATGAGGGTGGTGAGGCACTGGCATAAGTTGCCCAGAGAAGCTGTGGCTGCCCCATCCCTAGCACTGTTCAAGGCCAGGTTGGACAGGGCTTGGAGCAAGCTGCTCCAGATCACAACCATGTCCAATAAAACACTGTTCTAAACTGAAACTTCTGTTACCATCCTACTACTTACAAAGAGAGCGGTATATTCCACTAATTGCCTCAACCCGATTAATTATGCAAGAAAATATGTCACATGAAAATTAATTCCATGCAACCAGCCCATGGAAATTATCCTGGAACCTGAAATCAGCATTTCCGCAACGATTAGGAGTTCCTCGGGGACCCTTTTCATGTGGGAAGGACTCTTGAGTCACCGTTTCATGACACGTTGTCAGAGAAAAGCTGCTTCCTAGAAAGAAAACCACCTCCTGAGACTTGGTAGTTGAATCGAAGTATTTAAATTCCCAACCAACATGCATCCAGAAGGGAATACTCACACATCCACCACAACGGCCGGGATAAAGCTGCCTGTACACAGGGCTGCAGAGACTCTTGAAATAAAGGAGGTAATGGATCATAAAGACAGTGTGATCACAACGCTTAAGGATGGAAAAGTCAAATCACAATAAGGCGGTGTATCCTGTTCTCCCCTGGTCATTCCCTGGGACCTAACACTTGGGATTGAGAGCATCCCATGGCTCAAAATCACATTACAGCTCCGGCTTTAATCACTAGACTCTGAACAGAGATGGTATTTTCCTACCCCCAGTTTCGATATCTAAATGGGGAAAGGGCTGTTTGCTTCATTCCCAAATTCTTTTCCCAGTTCTTAAGCAAAATAAGAAAAGGTCCAGCTACAGCATGAGATAAAATTCTGCCCATAAGAATTCCTGATTAGACATGATCTGATAAAAGCTATTTCCCACTGAGCATGAACTGCTGAAGAAAACTCCTTTTGTTTCTCCCTAATATTACCTCCAGACTACAAACCATCTAGTTCTCACATAAACCTGGTTATTTTGCTTAGAAACAAGCTAACTCTAAACTTTTGCTGCTTTAGGAGCAAGGTATTTGCTCCTATGCATTAGTGCAGCAATAGAATTCGAGTCATGCCTTTATACCTCACTTTTTTCCCTCTTTTTCTTTCTGTAAGCTCTAGACAGGGGGAAAAGTGCAACGTAAGGAACTTGCATTGCTGGGGCCTTAGTAATATCCGTCAGTAAACCTGTAATTAGATAGGGAGTAGTATTAATCTTGTGCATTGCCTGAGGGACATTGCCAACATGCAGCAAAACCTCTATTGATGAGGAAGGATTCCAAGCATGCCTGTATGAAAAATGAAAGAGATGAAATATTTACTTACTTTACCCTTCCCTCAACCACTCATTTGCAACCAAGAAACCCTCTAGACCCCCAGAGACTAAATCTTCTCCTACCATCAATGCTTTAACACAAAAGGCAATGCACATTAAGCCTTGTGGTTCCTTCTCAAATGCCTGTTGTAACAGGTATTTCAAAGGAACCTCAACGTGTGATGTTTTCAGATGTACAACTTTTTAATTTGAAACGTGTTAATGGGCTGAGACTGGTTAATACAAAGCCAGATATTGGTCAGTTGTGATAATGGAAGTCACAGCCTTCTCATGCTAACACATGATTCATAACTTAGATCTCATTAAACTGGCATCAAAGACATGATTTATAGATGTGCTTTTTCTGCCCGCTCCACCCTTGTTTCCTGGATGAGAGGGAATAATCTGTTTTACACAGAGGTATGAATTTTTCTCAGATGAGTCTGTATGGTGAGAGATTACCCTGGCCTATTACAGAGAGCTGAAACACCCCCAAAAAGAGTTCTCTTATTGAAAAGGCATTTAATAGAAACAAGTGACATTGTTCCTATTGCGCCTCATTGCCGCCTTCAGCACTTCCTAGAGCTATTCTTTTTTATTCTTGCTTTTTTTTTTAATCCTAATAAATACCTTATTAGAATGATTGGATTTGAACCAGAGAAAAGAGGCAGCAGATGGGAATTGCCACAGTCCTTTCCACACTTGTTCACTACTTCAAGCAGAAAACAGTTGTGATCTTTTGTTACAAGCACAGAGAGCAGAATAGAGACAGCTTTGCGTTTTGTTTTCCCTTTAAGGCTTGCTGGTTTATATCTCAGCCAAGTGCATCCTGGAGAAGAACAAACCCTGTCAACTGCTATTTCCTTGTGATCTCTTTTAGAGAGAAGAAAACCCTGGATTTTGACTTGAATGGAACAAGCACTTCACCCCACCTGTGTGATTAACACTACTGAGGCTCTGCAGCTAGAGCATGCGACGAGTCTGACAGCATGAGCTACTAAAGGCACTGAGGCATCAGCTCCAGGGTCTTGCACATCACTGCTTAATCCAGGGAAGAACTGAAGTATACACTTAACTTCAGGCTAGCGAGTAGTTTCATTGATAGAGATGTGATTATACAAGATAATCAGCATTAATTATGCACCTAAGTGCTTTGCATATCAAGGCCAAATTGTTTTGCAGCTTGAAGGGTTGAGACTGCAGGCTCTGAGCCACCCGTGCTTTTCAGAACTCCTTCCTTGCATGTGGCCAACAACACTGACAGTGGATTGTTCAGCCACATTAACATTATTCATTACTAATTTTCAAACACTAACAAGTGTGAATGCCGTATCTGTTAGGACTCAGAGGAGAAATCCAACCTTCCTGCTCCGTTTTCCCTCAGGGAATCCCACCCACTATGTCACAACCATCATTTTCAGTGTTTAACTTCTCATTTATTAAAGAGGAAAAAAAAAAAGGGGGCTGCCCCAGAAGTGAATGGAGCCCAATGTGTCCCCGTGTGTATTCACACACATGGAAGTCAGCTCTGTGGCTGAAGCACGCCTGTGATTTCAGCACAGGGCTCAGTGAAAGTTGAATCCAAATGGGCCCATCGAATATTCTACAACAAATATTTTTCCTCTAAGGAAAAGGCAGGTTCTGAAATCTCCCCATTGTAGCAGTAAGGAAGGGAAGCTCATTAAAGCAGTTCTCAGGAGAGCAGCTGGATTAGTCAAGCCAGTAAAATGCAAACTACATTTGACCGTCACTTTGCCAGCACTATTATTTTTTAACCTAGGGCTTTGCACTTTGGTGTCCAAAGCACTGCACCGCTATGCTACTGAATGAAACTGCTCTTCCCAGCATGACCAAGCACACTGGGAATGGGTTATATATATATATGTTATAATTTTATGGTTTTATTTCATGTTGTGCCGGTGTGAAAGATCTTTGCCCTAAGAAGATGCAGAGCCAGCCAGGAAATACTTCAGTACTTCCAAAACCAGGTATGGGTAAAAGCAGGATTTCCTACCCATTCCTCACCATTTCAAGCACACCCTCCAAGGCAGTCCCAGTGGTCTGCTGAGTGCTCAGCTGTGTGTATTATGGCAAAGCTGGCTTGAGTGATCCCCCTACTCTCCATAGCTCTTCCTCTTACTCCAACTCTCCTTTCCTGCAGTGGGAGGCACAGGCTGCCTCAGCTGGGTGACTCGGCTCCATGCGGTCTCATGCTACCTGGGCCTGTGAAGCAACCTGGGTATGTAAAACCAAGCAGGCTTCCAAAACCCCAAAGTTAAAAACAAAAATAGCCACTCAAACCAAGTCATTTTGTAGCTCCACACTGGGTAGGTGCTTGTCTGGGTACAGGCTCCAAGTGGTTCTTACTCATCCCACACCAGAGATGGCTGAGCAGCCTCCCTACCTGGCTCACTGCTATGGAGCTGCTGGGCTGCCCACAGCAAGCAGCACCCCAACATCCCAACAGACAAGAGGGGGTTTGAAAGCAGAGCACTCCCAGACTCCTGAACCACACGTGAAGAGGAGGAAAGCGTCCCCAGGAACAGGCTCAAGCAGTCCTTTCACAGGCTCAGCATGAAATAAAACACTTCTGTGGCCAGAGTGCTGCTGTAGCCTTCCTTCCTTCCTTCCATGAACAGCAAGGGACATCCCTGAACAGGGTGGTGGGCTCCATCTACTAAATAAATTGCTCTCTAGACTTAGCAGAGGAAGCTGGGGAACAGGCAGTCACCCAGACAGTGATAAAGAGTTTCCATGACCTTCTTCTGTCGAATGGTAAATCCCTGCAGCAAGTCCCCATCAGTTTTAGTCCAGCAAGATTTACTGAGGCTGGGAGACTAAGCAAACTTGTGAGGGTCTGCAAATGTTCCAGAGGATTTTCCCAGCAGGAAGAGTGTTAGCTTAGGTGTCCTTGCTAAATTCTGCATATAAAGCTTTATTAGTAACACAGCCAGACAGATCATTAGAATCAAACATTTGTGCTCAAACCAGCTCAGTCTCTATAAATATAATTCAAAAAGCCTTTGGGCCCTTTAAAATTCCATATGTTCTTCAACCATTAAAGGGCTCCATCCCCCTGGAGGCAGCATAGCAAGGACTAAAAATCGATCTTACTAGTTAAAGCCTTTGACAACCAACTTTCCTGTCCCAGAAGGTTATTTGGGGAATCTCACATGACATCCATTTGTGCACAGCTTAGCGGTGGAGGAGACTCCTTTAAACAAGAACAGCAATAGTATGGACTGATCAGCAGTGCATTTTCAACCATTATTTAACCCTTGCCATGCTTTTGTGAAGTAACACATATAAAGGAGTAGGTACTACTGAATAGAATCATAGAATCACAGCCTGGTTTGGGTTGGAAGTGACCTTAAAGCTCATCCAGTTCCAACTCCCTGCCATGGGCAGGGACATCTTCCACTAGAGCAGGTTGCTCCATGCCCCGTCCAGCCTGGCCTTGAACACTGCCAGGAATGGGTGCCAGGTCTCCAGGTGAGCCCAGTTCTTTAGTAGCTTACAACAATAAATACAGGTTTTTAGGCTGGGATGTGAGGAAGGATACAACGACTGCTTGAAACAGAAGAAGAAAAGAGTGAACTCTGGGCACTGACATTTGTGAGGGTGCAGTTAGATCTAATACCCCTAATGACAGAAAGTACTTCTACCATCATGATATTCCCCTCTGCTGCTTCTCCAGAAAGGCATGACAGTTCCCTGCTGTCCTTATGCAAGGACATCATCCTGTACAATCTGTGTAGGAGGGCCTGGAGCAGGAGTGAGGGTGCTGGTAGGCTCCCCACAGGGAGTGTGGCTCCCTCAAAGCAGCTACCTCTTCCCACAGAGATGCTGACCAAAAGGGAAGTCCTATGACCTGGCTCCACAGAGCTCCTATTCCCTGGAATTCACATGGTGCAGCAAGTACGGGCAACTCATCATTTCTGGGATATCACAAAGCGCATCCATTATAAGCAAACCTAACAAAGGCTCATTTTCCACTTGTCTGACTCCCAGTCTTTCTCCACCCCCTTCTCCTCATGTGAATCTCTGATGTTTAATAAAAAGCGAGCTGCTTGGCCTCCTCCCCGAGCATGGTGCTAACAGGGGCTCTCCCATTCATTCCCTGCCACCTGTTTTCCCCAAGCTTGTAGGAACACATCCCTCTTTGAGATCTTCACCCTTTTGCTCAATCTGGTTGGAATTGGCCAGCGAATTCAAAAGCTATTAGACACACACATACACCCCCAGAGGCACTGTGATCATACAAGACTCATTTCCTTAGGATATTAGGCAAAAATGCCTAGTTGAAAGCTTTTTGATGTTGGGTACACCTCTCTCTATTTCCTGGTTCTGTGTGAAATGCCAGCGAGAACCAAAGATATCACAAGTAAAAGCCCATCCCCAGAAGACTGTTATTAGCCTTGTTTCTAGAGCAACTCTTGGATGTATATCAAAACAGAACCTCCTCCCCCTCCGGGGCTTGCTCACTCTATGCAGATCTGTGGGTGGCATCTCCTGATGATCGCTCTCCTCAGGTCCTGCACTGCTGATGCTGAGCTGCGTATTTTTAGCTCACTGATCGAGTCAGAGTATTAATGTTATCGTTCTTACCACTCTCCTAGACTCTTCTGTGAGCCTGGTCATTAGGAGGAACATTCCACTGGTTAGCAATAATGTTACTCCAGATAGACAAATCAATATAGAAGCTGCTACTCTCAGCCTCGGATGTATCAGGGGCTTTAACTAATTCAGTGTAAGTTATTAAGAGGAAATGATGGAAATGAAGATTAAGCATCATTTGTATCAGTACCATCAAGACTTTTCCACTCTGGTCATTCTGTTCCTACCTACAGGTGAAATCACAGAATCATGGAATGGTTTGGGTTGGAAGGGGTCTTAAAAGCTCATCTAGTTCCAACTGCCTGCTACAGGCAGGGACACCTTCCACTAGACCGGGTTGCCACAGTGGTACTGGCACATCAGGCAAGATGGAAAGAGAAATGAAAACCAGATGGACTAATTAGACTAATTAGACCTTATTCTGGAAATAAGCTTGATGTGAACACAAATGCTGCTGCTGGACCACCGTGACTCACTTCAGAGTGATCGTCCGTGCAAGAACTGCTACTGAGAGGTTATTTCAGACAACTTCCACTTGCGGTCAAGCCCTTAGACAGGCAGACTTGGATGAAGGCTTTCATTCCTGCTGTAAGGCATGTTTGCAGATATTTAGCTCTAAGGTAGCTAAACTCTAAGCCTGTTCATAGCAAAATTATTTTAAGCCCTTAACCCCAGAGTCACGAACCAAATGCTGATCCAAAAACCATATCCTCAACTCATTTCCCATTCTAATCCCTCCTGGAAGATGCTGAACTCTCTCTGTTCTCATTCATTTCAATGGGAGTTGAGGCTGCTGAGCAGAACACAGGATCAGACCTGTACAGTCAAAAACTCCTACGGTGCCTGAAGAACCAGCTTTAAAATGAGGAGCAGAGAGCCTGGGTCTGAGCTGGGAGCTGAATCCATAGAGGGAGACAGCAGATCCACGCTTCAGTTAATTATATTAAATAATACCTTCTAGTAGATACACAGATCGCTTTCTCCACCACCGCTGCCACCCCTGTGCCAATTATGCTAACTATGGGTTGCTTTTCAAAGGAGGAAGCAAAAAATAACATTCAGTTGAAACTGCAGGAAGAAACTTAAGTGGGCAGAGGGTAATTATCCAAGCTGGAATCCAACCAAGGGACCGGAGTGAGGAACCCCTGCTCCAGCTGTGAAGGATCACAGGTTAACCCATGGCAGAGGGGTCTGGGGCTCATGTGCTGGCTGAGAGCTCTTTCAGTACAGCACTTTCAGAAAAGGCTTTGTTTCCCATTCTCTGTCTTCTTGAAGAAACAGAATTGTGCTCCTCAGATAAGCACACCGCAAATGGAGACCTATTAAACCACAAAGATCTATTTTAAATTAACATCAGCAATCTAGCTTCAACCCACAAACCCGAGGAAATGCTCCTGAGCTGCTCTCCCCACCAGAAGTCAGTGCACATCACATGTGAGATAAGAATGCTGCAGGTTTTAGGTGGTAGATGTAAAACCCATCGCTTGGGCGACCTCTCGGTATCTCCTGCAGCTGCAGCGCAGACAGAGAGGTGGGTGGATGCAACCACAAACCTGAAATTTCCCAGCTTTCATTTTTAATTCAGTTCCTTAAAGTTCTTGGAGGGAAAGGAAGGGAAGGGATGGGCTTTGGGGCTGGGCTTTTTTTTTTTGCTTAGTTTCTCTGCCAATTTAAACTTCTCTTTATTCTGCTCAGTGCTATGTTTAGGCCTCTCTCCAAAGACTGGCTCCTAAAAATGAAGAGACGATTTTATTACTCCACAGAGGAACTTCAAAAAGGGATCTGATAGTGGGGGACTTTTCAACCTTGCTTAATGAGATCTAATGACTGGAACTTGCAACTAGACGTATTCGACCTTAAATTAAGATGTAATCTTGTAGCTGTGAGGGTAATGACATACTGGAAGAGTTTCTCATGAAAGGTAACCTCAGTATTGCTCAGAAATGTTATCCTGAAATCAGATATCATTCTAGAAAACAGTATCTAATTTGGGTCTGGGTGAAGGTCTAGGGGCTGGAAGCAGACAGAAGGGAAAGAGGATGAGATCAAGCTGGATGTTTATCTGGGTTTTAGGGATGGGAAAGTCTCTATCACCTCACGTATCGCTGTCCTTCCCTGGCCCCAAGGAGAAGATGACTGCCCACGTTGCTCTCAGTGTTCTGCAACCCCATCCCATGCTCCAGCAGCTTCAGCAAGAGATGTCAAAAAAAGAGGTGGAAAGCAGCATTTCCTCTGATGGGAAACTCAGGGAGGGAATTCCTTCCAGGAACATCTAACCCGAGTGTCCCGTGTTGCCTGGTTGTAAACTCTGTAGATTCCCAAAGACAGAAATCCTTTTGTGTGTCTCTTTAGCTGTCCTGTCAATGCACCTGCTCTGTGTTTGCAGGCAAAGCCTCCTCAGGTATTCCCAGTGGAACTGGAAGCATCAGGGACTACAACAGGAACATCATCAGACCTTCACCCTCCTATTCTCAGGGTCCAGGAGCACTGCTTGGTAACCAGTCAGCAGTTACCAGTGCAAGATGCCTAGGAGAGAAGAGCTGTGCTCCACTCAAGCAGGGATGGAGCTTCAGAAGATGGAACGTCAAGGATGTCTGGAGAACTGTCAGGATAAGGATGCTGTGATTCAGTGCAGCTGGGAAAGGGGTAATGAAGAGCTGGTGATCCTACCTGGGAAGACCTGGACCTCACAGAAGTCTCTCCCTGTAGAGGAGCTGTGGTACACCAGTGTGGGCACCAGCTGCCCTCCCACAAATCCCCACAGTTCATCCCAAACTGTCTGTGCCTGGGGTTTGGACCAGTTCTTTCAGCCAATATGGAAAGTGAGAGGAAAAAAGCATAAGGTTGTGTTTTGTTTTTCCACTTTGTAACTATTAAATGCATACAAAATACATAAAACACTCGGAACTCTCCACAAAGGAAATGGCCCTTACGTGGATTTATGAAGTGTTTTAAATATGAAAGAATGCAAACCAGCAGCATAAACCCAACTGAGAGCAAAAACAAGGGAGTAGAAAAAAGAAGCCTAGGGTGAATAATGAGAAAAGAAAATGAATTCAGACCTATCCATGTGACAACAGCCCAGGAACAACATCTTTGTCTTGAGATCCAAGTTACCCAGAGCTGCTTCCACTGCCCCTTGTTACCACCTATACCTGGAATTTCTTTCACAACCAAACATGCAGACAATCTCCAGAACATTTAAGCCCCATTTCTACCAAAATAACAGAATTTGCTGCTGTTCTGAAAGGCCTTTGATTTTGTGCAGATTTATGAGGAAGAGTCCCAATAACCAGTAACTATGAACAGTGCATGGCTTAAAACCCCTGAAAAATAAATGTCTGAAGCGTTTAACACAAAATTTCCCGATCCTGGTGCTGCTGAAACCAGTTCAGAAATGGTCTGCAGGTGCTCAGAGGTGACGCCTTTACATCTGCAGGTGGAGGAGGAGCATTGCTAGTGGCATTTTGGTGAGCCACCTCCATGGATTCCATTATGCTGGTAGGTGAGAAGCCCTTCATCACCACTACTTCCCACTTCCCTGGCTGTTTTCCCTGCTTCGCTGGATGTAGAAAGACTCCCATAAATTTTAAGGAAGGAAAAAAAGAAGAAGGAAAGTGAAGAATGGTCACGGAGGCTTCACAAATCACACAAAGCCCCCAGCATACAAGGGCATGTCATCATTTTACGAACTGCCTGCAATCCAGTGAGAGCTTCTGACATTGTGAGAAAGGAAAGGGCCAGTTCAGGATCTTTCCTTAAAGGAATTAAAAAGAAGAGCTGGAAGCAGGCAGGAATGTCTCCCAGTAACACATGCCTTTAGAAGGATCCGATAAATCTTGGCCTGGATTTATTTGAAAAGGAAAATTCACATAAAGACACTCCCTTGATCAACATAGCCTGAGTGGCTTATCTTTAAATCAAACCCAAAAGCTCCAAGGCACACATCTTTGAAATCTGAGCTTTAATGGCATTAAGAGACTCAGAGACCACCAGTTTCAGACTCGGATCCTGAAAAGCAGGACTTGAACCAAATGGGTTGATTGTATCCAGAACAGCATTCTTGTTTTCAGCTCGGGGGAGGCTGGAGAGCGAAGGGTCAAGCGGGACAGAGATTTATTTACTGGCACTGAAAAGTAAACATCAGGCATTATACTGATAACAACCTGGCCCTGACAAAGGCCATTGGCAAGGCACATTCTTGAGGAGGAAGAGGTTTGGTTGCTATATTTCTGCTTTGCTAAGGGGATAGACAGTAAAGCAATTACATTCTTAAGGAGTGGAGGCAAGGCAGGGAGCCCCGTGTTTAAAGGGGCAGCAGATGCCAGCAGAGCAGGGACAGCGGGAGGGAGGACAATGGCTGCAGCCCAGCAGGGGAAGGATCCAGGCTCAGGTCATTGCCAGCCTCTCTTTATTTCCCTGCCACTCATGTTGGTAGATCTATGAAGCCTGTTAGCCCGGCTATTGGGGCATATCCGCATCCCAGGATGGGTGCAATGCACCATCATCTTCCCTATGCTAACCTGAATAACCCAGAACTGCCCCATTTGCATTTGATAACTCTTTGCATTCTGTGAACTCATCCTCTCAGCAAAGATATCCTGCACTAGACAAAGATGTAAGATGGGTCCTGTGTTGGTAACAGCTCTAAATTAGCTCCATCCACAACAGAGACCAGCTACCTCTCTTAGGCTACATAAAGTAGGATGGGAAGGAAAGCCCTAGTATTACGCTGAACGGGACCCTAAGCAGCTCAGAGGTGCTCTCTTTATGCTGATGTTGCTATTCAGGATTCAAACTGGTTTCCTAACACAGTAACCATATATGAGAATCAGGTATAAAGGTAGGCAGGCTGCTTCTATAGCATCTTCACACTCTGCATTTTGTTTTCCCACTCTATTTAATTTTGAATACTTACTAAAGCAGAGTCTCCTGTTACTGAGTGCACCAAAAGTCAAAAAGATGCAGTAGCTTTCTGGGTGCAGCTGTAGGGAAATTCTTCATGCTCTCATCTCAGCCTGCTTCCCTTTACTTGGGGATTTAACTATTTACATTAGAACAACTTCTGAACAAAACTACTAAGACATTTTAAATGCTTAATTCTCCTAAAGCAGGGGGATGCCCCACTGAATGCCCTTTGTTGTCACAGCCTTTTTATCTGCTTCATAGTTCTGATTTTTCTCATTTTAAGGACCCTTAACGTATAGCAGGGTTTGAGAAATTTATGTCTCGAATTACTCTAAGAATAAGCACAATTTAATACTTTGTATATTATTTGCAGATTTTATTAACATTTGATGACAATGTGCCTTGGCTGAGAGCCCAGAATGCACAATGCACCTGTCAAAAATGAAGAGGCCTTTATACCCATTGCTTTCCATGTGATGTCTACATTCATCATCACAATTTGCCTTGCTTTATTTTCCACAAAGAAACCCAAATGTGGGGTTTGGACTGAGTGATGTTGAAGTTATTTATGGGTGCTGCTGGTCATCTGAGTGGACTTTACTGTGAGATGGATTGGTCAGTCCAACCAGTACCTTAATGTTGTTGGCCAGCCTTTTTGGATGAAAATGGAAGAGTATTTAGCTTGACAGGGCAAAACACCTGGGAAAAGCAATGGAGTACTTGTGACAGTCACCTCGGCATGGTGAAGCAGCTCTCCAGGCTGCTGGTCTCAGTGTCTGTGTTTTGTCTCAATTCAATCCTTACATATTTGGGATGGGGAGGTCTTAAGGTTCTAAAGAGCCCTTCACTTGGTAAAGTTCCTGTCTACAAACCAAAAGTACATCCCAGTTTTCCCAGTGATAGCAATCTGTCCACTACGTAACCACATGCAGCTAACACTGATAGATCAGATATGGCAAGAACTTTGTGCCAAAGCACTCAAGTGCCCACTTTCTACTACTTGCCAGCAAAGGTGTTGGGTTTCTACCTTTGTATTTGTGTGGGGCAACTGAGGAGAAGTCTAACCCTGAAGAAAAGCCATCACCGATGCAATAGTCCTGTCACAAGTCCTAGGCTGAGCCTGTGGAGCCAGGCAGAGGCATGGTTGGGATGTGCAGCACAGAGAGCTCATCCCAGCCAGTGTCTGCTAAGAAGGTAAATCTCTGTCTTGTTGCTCACCATCTGAAAGGCAGGTTGCTGTGGATGAAATATGGAACTCACAGTAAGAAAAACCTGTGCTATCTCAACAGTTTTTTGGCTACAGAGACCTTACTGCAGCATCCACCAATATGAAAACAACCCCAAGGCACTGCTTTTTCCCCTGGGCTTCTCCAAAATAATAAAGCCAGCGTTGACAGGTGACAGACCACATCTTCCACACTGAAAGATGAACGAAGGAAATAATGATGGCAATCCATGCTGCATCTCCTTCAGAGCAATGGAGCTGAAGGAGCAGGAGCACTGGCACAAAAGGCCAACACAAAACAGGGGCTCTCTCTGTTTAAACACACAATTGCCCTTTATGATTGTGGGGTTTGACGTTTCTTTTTGAACATTTATGATCATTTTGTGTTATTAAAAAATGCAAAGCTCAGCGTTAGTCCCATAAGCTGTCAACATAAAAGAAGCATTTCTATTTGCTTTAGCCAGCGGCGCATAGGAATTTAATGTATTATTAGTGCTTCATATTTTAATCCTAAAAACCCCAAGAATCAAAGAACAGTTTGTATTGGAAGGGACCTTTAAAGCTCATCCAGCTCCAACCCCCTGCTATGGGCAGGGACACCTTCCACTAGAGCAGCTTGCTCCAAGGCCTGTGTCCAACCTGGCCTTGAACACTGCCAGGGATGGGGCAGCCACAGCTTCTGTGGGCACCCTGTGCCAGCGCCTCAGCACCCTCACAGGGAAGAGCTTCTGCCTGAGAGCTCATCTCAATCTCCCCTCTGCAGGTTAAAGCCATTCCTCTTGTCCTGTCCCTACAGGCCCTTGTCCCAAGCCCCTCTCCAGGTTTCCTGCAGCCCCTTTAGGCACTGGAGCTGCTCTAAGGTCTCCCCTTCAGGAGCCTTCTCTTCTCCAGGCTGACCCAGCCCAGCTCTCTCAGCCTGGCTCCAGAGCAGAGCTGCTCCAGCCCTCGCAGCATCTTCATGGCCTCCTCTGAACTTGCTCCAACAGCTCCACGTCCCTCTTACGTTGTGGGCCCCAGAGCTGAACGCAGAACTATAGCTGGGAGCATCTGAGGTTATGGAAGCTCAACCTCAGCATCAATCTTTAACTCACTATTAGGTACCTGCACTGGTAGAAATGGTTCCTGCTGCTGCCAGATCAGAGCGATGGATTTTTACCCTCACCTCACACACCTGCAGATACGTCCAGAAATGAGAGAAGCTTTGGTAATAGGAAATCTCCAATCTGTTCTTCATTCACTTTCCTCTTCTCCCTGAACTTAAAGGTAACCCTGGAACACTGCTGGGTAGCAGGGAAGTGCGCTCCCTCTTTCCTCCTCCAAACCAGTAACTACATCAGCTCCCCCTGCTATAACTCCCCCTTTCCTTTCACCATTTTCTTCCATTTATACAAATTCCTCATGATCTTTTCTATTTTAACCTTTCTGGCCACTGCTGAATGATGTTTTGTAGAGCTATTTAAGGAAACCTCCGCTCTGTTTAGATCTATGCACATAAAACGCAGTAGGTAGCACAAAATAAACTTTCCCATAATCCTTATAAATCCGTCTAGTTTCAGAAGATTGCTCTGCGTGGGAGAACGGTGAGGTCACTCCAAAGCCCTCATTGCCAAACTCCTTTGGCAATCTTTCCCACCTTCTCCTTGCCCTCACCCCTCTGCTCCCCTTCCCCACTCCGTTCTGTCATCATTCCCCTTGTTCCTTTATTCATTTTCATACTAATTCCAGTGCAGCTGGAAGGAAACACACGTGATGGCAACGTGAAATAGCAATACTGAAGACCTTAAAGAAAAGCACATGGAAAGATGAGCACTAAAGGAGCACTGATTGGAGCTTGGTGAGCATTTTGTCCTGAACAGAAGACCTTTTCTCACCTATTAGCACAACAGACTTCAGATCGTGACTTCCAGGAGCAAAAACCTCCTATAGAAAATAAGACTATCCAGCAACTCCTTTTAGCAGGTTTCCACTCTTCAGCATTTTCTAGAAGCTGGAAGAGCAGCTCAAAGCCTGTGTTCAGTAAATCCCACCGCATAAATAACACTGCTGAAAGCAGAACCAAAGCTCTGCTGTGCTATCATGCTACAGAGCCAACAAACTAAAACAACACTCATGAAATCACTTAACCAAGAGGAGCTTTCCCAGTCGTGTTTCATTAGAAGAATGGCATTCAGCTCTGATCCCAAAAAGCAGCAATCATGCTACAGTATTCATAAAATGAACTTCAGCAGACGCAGTTCCACAGAAAAACATGCACTGAGGTTCTCTTTAAAAAATTCCCCAGCTAGCAATGTAAGGAAAAATATGTGTAATGCCCTGATACAACTGACAAGAAAAACAGAGAAAAAGATTTATAGAGTAAATTCATTAAGCTTTCAACTCACATTCCATCGTTCTGGAGTCCAACTCAAATTACTGTATGAAAGCTCTTTCTCATGGAACTAGATGAAATTTAAGATTACTTTTAATTACAAAGGGTGTGGGAGAATGTTTTCATGGGAGACAAATACCTCTACACCTCTTACCAGTGTGGATTTAAGAGTCTCACAACAAACAGAAACTGATTTATGAGCATTGGGGCATCATTGTGTCAGGCTGCAGCATGGTTGGAGACTTAATTTCTTTACTTTTTTACTGCCACGAATATATCTTTTGCAAGTTCTAATTGGAAATTAAAATGGCAGAACTTTTATGGGAGGAAAGTTTATTACTACTAATGGTTTTCAAAACTAGGCTACAGAAAAAATATTAACCACGGTGATGATGTGTTCTTTTTAATTTAAATCTAGTTGTACTTTCAATAACTTTTTACATAAATCAAGGTCCTGCCAAATTGCTTCTCTGGTTAATCAAATGTATCCTGTTTATTGAATAAATAATGGTCTCAACCTTGCTTTTGCTTGGGTATGAACAATTGGGTAGGAGCTATTAGCTCACACAGAGGTTGCAACCCTTCTTTTTATCAAGATTGTCCAAGTTTGCCAAACAGAAATCCTTTCTACTATTGCCTCTAACGCTGCCAAACTCAACCATTTCAGATGAAGCTTTCCATGCTGTGCACTGATTGGTTTTTTCCTAACCAAATGGTTCAGCAACTTCAGAGGAAAAGGATTAAAAGAAAGGTATAACCCCCCCTAGCAGCCTGTCAGTGAAGACAGATAACACAATACATGTGCCAGGGGTCAGCTGTAGGTTAACAGTGACATTTCTGACCATCCAAGCACTTGACTTTGCAGAAGAATAACCCCCTGCTTTTAAGGCAGCTCATGTTGGTATGTAACAAAAACTGAGCCCGTGCCTGGTGCTGGGCATTCATTTGCACACATTCATACCCAGCTGTAAGTGATACAATAAACAAAACCCACCAAAATGCCAAATACAGCCTTTGCACACAGAAGCCCAGAACTTATTTGAGATGTGGATGCTGTTCTATAGGGAAGCAAGATCGAAACAAGCAGCCAGCTGAGGTTGATGAATTATCAGTTGTTGTACAATTTAAACCTTAAACTATTTTCCTTTTTTGATGGCTTTTGAAGGTGACTGCCTTCTGTTCTGGGACTCCTCAAATGGCAGATGGTAACTAGGGACTAATGCTGCCACAGGAAGGCCACAGCAGCCCTGGTGAGACAGATAGTTCACCACCTCTGGAAGGCTGGCTGCAGCTTGGGCGTGGAGGGTTGTGAGAGCAGGGTTTGGAGGGGTATGAAAAGACCTCAAGATACAATAAGTCAATTATTGTTTTTTAAATTCAACAGACAGGAATAAAAGAAAGCAAAATTCTTTGAGCACAATTTGAGTGCCCAGCCCTCACCTGGCCATAGCACCCTGCCCGCTATCTCTGTGCATCACGTATTTACCACTGGGTCTTGTACATCTAGGACCCAGGTTACATTCTATAGACAACCTTTTTGCTCTCTAACTTCTGTCTTCCATCCTATTTTCAACTTTTCCAAAGGGGTGGAGAAGAGCTGTAGAAAACACCATGATGCAATTAGAGGGTCATTAAGTCACTGCTGGCACTGGGTCCTGCTCCATGACTGCTTGCTCTTGCTGTCTGCCCTGTGCCAGCAGTATGTTCTGTGGCTGAGCTGTGATCCAGATCAGGGAACTGATCCAGCTGAAAACTAACTGAACCGATAAAACGGTAATGTCAGCACAAGAGAGAGAACAGGGACGAACAGCAACAGCAGCAGCGGTTCCGAGGATGGAACCACCCTTTCCAGCAATGCAGCAGCCATAGGCCAGATTAAAGTAACCATATAAAAACAATTTCAGAGTTGTTAAATCACTCCAAGCTGCCGTAATGAGTTCTTTTATAAATGTACACCCCGATTTGCTTTGCAGGTCCATCACATGAGTCCCTTCATTTTGCTGTCGTGCCTGTAAAGGCATTCAGAAGGGATGAAAGACTTTGCTTGTGCAAAACGTTTTGCAAAAGCTAATTATAACTTCTGTGCTGTCTCACAAAACAAGAGCTAACAAGATCACGTGCAGAGGCACAGGTTCTTCAGGTTAAGAGTGGTTTTATATCCCCACACTATCAGGGGACTGGATCTTCCTCTCAAGAAAATGCATTTCATGTTCATGTACTTCTAAAGGGAGGATCCGCTTGTTTATGGCAGGAATTAAAGGCTCTGCCATTCACAAATATAGGATTCTGAAGCCACATCCTTCAATAAAAGAAATGAAGATGAAGGAACATTAAGAAATCATTTATGCAAGCCAAACTATCAAATGGAACTGATGTCCAGGTGACCATAAGCACTGTCGGTTACTGTGCTTCCAAGCTAACATTCTTCCTTGAAATGAGATAACGATGCTATTTTGATTTTAATTCATTTTCCAGACAAGAAGTACATCTTCTTTAATATTAACTGAAGTTTACCTGGTACTTCATGTGAATCTGTGCTGTCAAGTTACAACCTTAGTTTGGTTAATAGTATCTTTCAAGTGTCAGTACCTCCATAAAAATGCCAATTATGCTTGGAAGGAGCCCACGCAAGCTCACAAGCTCCAATTCCCTCATTCGCTGATATTTCTGAAGACTGGATGGGGGCAAAGAACTGGTCGTGAAAAGTCAAGCTCCTTGCTTGAAAATTACTTGAAAATTGCTTGTCTGTGTCACTCTTCACTTGGAAGAGCTGTTGCAAAGTAATCCTTCTACTTACAAGCTTCTAAATAGCAGCCAGCATTGAGCCACCCGAGTAGGAGAGAATCAGCTGCTCAGGTGATGAGTGAAGGACAGCCTCGGCCACTCAGCCCTGGGAAGATCAATGCTGTTGGACGCCTGAAGGGACTCACTGAGCAGAGGGGCATTTGAGCAGTCACTGCACCCCTTACCTGACACCATACTTGAGGGTATGACCCCCACACCTCCATCAGCTTTCAGATGTGGAGGCAAAAAAGGAGAAAGTAAGAAATAACACACTGAGCCCAATGGCTACACTTCAGTCCCAGAGGGATGGGAAGGGTGACGTGGGTGATGCAGGGCTGACACCTAAGGGACTCCAGGCCTGAGGAGGAAGCCCTGTTTGCACTCCACACTCTGTCACTACAGCCCGGGTGTGACTTCTTCTATGATGACACGGGGATTAGTAGTCTTCCTTATTTAGACTCTACCTAAGTTATAAATCCAGGCATTGGGCATGGAAAGAAGAAGCACTCCCAGCATGGACACCATGGCAGAGATGATACTGTGGTTTAACCTTCCTAACCATGCTGGGCAGGGAAATATGTTATACTGTGTAATGTAACCAGCTCAGTGTCAGAGCTGTCGCCTCCGAAGTTTCCTGGTGAAATCAAAGATGCATCTTCGTGTTTTGACTGTGACACCCAACCTGAGCTGCAGGAGAAAGTTTGCACTTGGGGAAGGGCAGACTCCTGCTGAGTTAACTCCATGGGTCAAGTCTATAGAGGTTGGTGCAGAACAGTGCTCACAGAGGAAGTTCACAGGGGATTTCTATTGTACTTACACAGAATTTGGTGTCTGCAAATACAATGTCTCATGACACAGCACACAGGCCGCCACACTGATTGATAGGTTTTAAGTTCAAAGGAATCACTGTGATCATCTCCTGTGACCTCCCACGTGCGCCAAAATCGGAGTTTCCTCAAGCAATTGGTAAATTCAGACCACAACCTGCAGCTCTGTAACTGCACAGGAATTTCTGTCCAACTTTGAACCTCAAGCAGTGCATTTGAACAGCAGCAAGCCAACCACCTATCTGTGTAAGACATCTCAATGGTTGTCTGTTTTCAGGGATTAAGAAATACACAATAAAATCAAAAGCACCGCACTGCTAGACTGAACAGATCCAGTTTCTAGTCTCCAGATTGTTTTCTCCTCTTCCTAGTAAACAACATGCCAACATCACCCATTTGGGTCCCTCTCACACAATCTGAGAAACTAGATAGCCTCAGCATTCTTGATTCCTCACTCTGAGAGAAGTTTTCCAGACCAAAAAGTCACTTGATTCCTCATTCCTGAACTCACTTCAGTTTGTGAATCCTTCTGTAATCACTGCTCAAAAACGAAACCAATATTTCATTGTGGGTTGTATGACACTGATAGTAAAAACCCCATTTCCATATGGCCACTGGTTATACACAAAAATTATATTAACTCCCCAAAATAACTGTGCAGAATGTAACTACTGACAAGGCTGGTTTAGCAATTGGATTTGTTTACCTAAATAAAGGCCCACCACATGTGACCTACATTATTTAACTCATCTGACATTAATATTTACCATCTTGGGGTACTGTTCCCTATAGTTCCATAAACCACTGCCTCCTGCAGTTAACACTTGCAGATGCTGTCAGTATTTTACTGTATGACAAAATCAAGATACTGAATAGAAGCAGGTAGCGAACAGCAGCGGTAAAAGCTCTGCTTTTTGAGATATTCTCCCAGAAACCCTTAGTACTGGATAATGTTTCTCCATATTCAAGGGCTTGTTTAAGAAAGATCAGTTGACCAGATGTTATCATATTCAGTAAGAATTACCTTGATTTCATATAATTTAGATTTCATAAACAAAACATAGCTTTATAGGAAATCTTAGACCATGCAGAATTTACATTTAGGGAAAATTACTTCCCATGAACTATTGAACACCATTATCAGGTTTCTTTGACAATATCTACTCTCTTAAGAGTCCTGTCGATCAACATTAATTCTACTCCTGTCCTGTAACATTCACTGAACACATCACTTATAAAATCTTGTTCAAGATGCCCCTGCTCATTGCATAGGGCTTGGACTAACTGAGCTTTGAAGGTCTCTTTCAACCCAAACCATTCTATGATCCTATGAAGTGATTTTATATTGAATTCATATCCAGGTAGACAGGGTGCTGCTGCTGGTCTCACCCTACTCACCCTTTGTAAATGCTGACCCAACATTTGTGTTACCTCCTGCTTCCTGACATAGGCACTGGAGCTGTAGCACTTGCTGCTCAGCACCTTGGGTGTATGAATATAAACCACTCCTATAGTTCTGTAGCTTCTCAAAATATCATGTTTGGGTTTTCTTTAATATAGAAACAGTTATTTAGGGAATTCTCCTGTCTTTTCTGTGCTGCTGTGGCCAGTTCTACTGCCCCCATCTAATGATTTTCCTTATTTTCTTATATTAGGAATCTTTATTTCACAAATACCAATAATTTCTAGCTTTATTCTCAGTTCCCTATTTTCCTTTTATTTTCATTTATATGCATGCAAGGCATGTTTTCCTGTGTATATTGGTATGGCAGCTCTCATTTCCCTTTTACACTGGCTTGGAGGAGGAGAGACGGGGTTTGTTCACACTGATGAAGTTCCACAGTTACAGAACTGTGACTTTTACAGCATCTGCTGCAGTTTTCTTAAACCATTCCCAATTATCATTCCCAGTGTTTGGTTTAGGGTGTTGCGTTTTTTCCTTTTTCAACCCATTTTGCTTGTAATTGCTTTAATCTTTGGGAAAACAGCCCTTTTAAAGAATCAAGTATATCCATTATACAATTAATGACTCCCAGCGGCCTTCCCTAGCGTGAGATGCTTTGACAGAAGGGAAGTTGAGCAGATTTATTTGCAATGGCACTTCACAAGATCTTGTTTCAATTTCTTGGCCATGCTGCTTTCTGGGACAAGTAGGTCATTGCACATAAACAGAGAGCACTGCCACGAAGCCTTCGTTATCTTCCTCAATTGAAAATAGGAATATGAAAAACCAAGTGAAACACTAAGTTATTATTCCTGATTTTATACTGTTTTCACACTCCTGTTACTGGCCTGTTTTCTGTGTCCTATAGATGTGACGAAGAGGCAACAGTGAAAACAAATACTGCGAAAGCGAAGGGTGGAAGAAAGGAAATAGGATTATTCCCATTTTACCAAAAGAGAACTGAAGCACTGAAAGATTAAATGTCTTGCTCATAGTCACACAGGGAAAACGAAGAAGAATCTGGGATTGAACTCAGATCTCCCACAACACAGTCCAGTACTTCAACCACAAAACCATTCTTCATCCATAATGACTAGCTCCTGGCACGCACATACCATTAACTGGCCAGGGGAAGGGACACTTCTAGTCAATACAACATTAACACTTCATTGCAAAACGGTCACTGGACCATCCCTTGGACTGCAGGATCCAACCGAACTGATGAGATGCTGAAGCAACTCAACCGTTAACTCAAGCTGGATTCCTCTTGTAAAAAAGGCAATGATGTAAACTTGGTGCAGAGGCTGAGCCTCCTATTCTCTGGAATAAACACATTTGATTCATATGCTGATTTATTTTAAAAAATGGAGCTCATTTAAAATGGGGTGAAGTTTTTTGGCATTCTCAAGTCACTAGTTCATGTAATGTTACCATACCAGAGGATCTTCGTGTTCCTGCCAAACTTGCAGCCAGCAGAGTCTTTTACTGGTGATAGTTTAACATTACAGCCCTGTGAGAAAGCAGGCATTTCCCATGATATATGGGGAATCATTTTCTTATTGGCAAGGTCATTGGAAAATTGCAAAATATTTTGCCTAAAACAGAGGGAGTTTCATCCTACTTTTTGCAGGAATGTGCAAGGAGGGGGGGTGGGGGGGAGAGAAAAAAGATAGAAGACAGCTCTGCAGCTTCCAGGGGATTTTGGTTAAAGGATAGGGGAAAAAAGGCTTTTTTGTTTCAAAGTGCTAGTGTGTCGCTATCAAGCCTGCTATGTATTACACTTCCTCCTAGGAACTGTACATACAGTATACACAAGTATAACAGCCTGAACTGCCCTTGCTTCATCTTCCAAAGCTCATCCCTGGGACCCAGCACCACACTCCAAAACTCTCGGACCTTAACCTGAAACTCAGCAGGAGAAACAGGGACATGCTCCCTTCAACATCACCCCCATGTCAAAGCACAACGAGGACTGATCCTGGGGGAAGCCTCAAGAAAAAGCAAAGAGTGGCACCAGTATTCCAGCAGAAACCTCTTTTTCCTTCTCAAGGAAGCACCACTCCTGCTTGCTGCCCCAGGAACATTATTATCTCAGAATGAACCTGCTGAGGTTTATCACTAGCATTTGATAACAAATTGCTGCTGCTGAAGAGCAAAACTAACAATGCCCACCTTGGCATCTGATCTTTGGCCAAACAGACATTTGGATACTAGAAGGGAAATATATTGCTTTGAAGACTTGCTCTTTGCTCAGAAACAGGGGAGAGCCCCAGCATGTCCTTGGAGGAATTCCACACTTTAGGGACAAGGTAAATGAGGGAAGAGGCAGGAAGCCCTTTTTGAGCAACCCCTAAGAAAGTGCTGCACAAAGTGATGTGTTTCAGAGGGTTTACTGTGGAGTTCACAACTCCATAAAGATACTCAACAGTTTCTCCTCTGCAATGAGGTTTACCTGCAGAGAGAGAGGGCTGTAAAGGAAAGTGGTAACTGTGGCCACATGTACAGGCCTGTGTGTCCTGCAGGAGACACATTCTCTTGTCCCCTGCCTCACATTGCCCCACTGCAGCACCTGGAGGTTGAGTGCTCCTAGGGCAGAGCAGTAGTTGTTACTCACACCCGGATCCTCCGCGCCCGATGCAGCCGGTCAGCATGACTTGGATCCACCGACAAGCTGTGTCTTGTGCTCAGGAGCTGCTCACACTAAATTAGGCTGAGATTATTAAGTCTTCAAGAGTATCACCAAAACTGAATTAAGACTATTATCCATGTTATGTCTGCCAAAGGTAACTCATCTAAGGTATGGCTCCATTTCCTTTTTCGGTTTCTGAACTCAGGATGTGTGAAAAGAAACCTCATTTTATTTGTAGTATCATGGAGTCCCCGGAGCTCCTGGCAGCAGAGGTGGCTTCAGACTCCTTCAAAGCAGTGACCAGATTTCCAGTGCCAAAGTAGATGTGTATAGATCTGGTGCTTGCTTCTGCCCACCATGGAAATGGATCTCAGCTCTGATCCTTGTCTCATGGACCAGATGTGCAGAGAACAGACCTAGGCCAGGAGGGAGACAGATGGTTCCTCAAAGTCTGAGCCTTTGGGTGCTATTATGTCACTGTGTTTTCATTACGAAGGCTCCTGAATCTGCATCCTTAACCAAAAAATCTGCAAAGCTGACTCTTCTGTCCCCATTGTCTATTAGGAGGCTGCTGGTATGAAGAACTCCAGTCACCTCTATCCCAGTGGAGCACTTTTATCCCCTGGCTGCTCAGACACAGGTCTGTCAGAACCAGAGCGGGGAAAGACACGACACATACCGGAGTGATGCTCTGTCACAGCTATCATCTGTCACGACCCCAACTCAGTAGCCGACCTTAAAGCTGTCTGGCTGTGGTTTGTAAATGCATCTGGAATGGGGATTTTCCTGCAGGAAAAACACATTAGACAACACTTTTTTTTCTTTCTAAATACTTGCAGGATTCATAGCTCAGAGTTTGCAGCTATAACCCAAAATGCTCAGACAGTAAATCTTGTTGGTGCAGAACCAAGTCCTTGTCCTGGCTCAGCAGGATGCATTCGATGAGGTGGTGGCATGTGCTGGAGGTTTAGGATGTTTGTGTAAATTTATCACTGGCTCCCAACTTGGTCAGATATTTCCCCTCTTTCCTCCAAATCTGACTTTCCACAAAATTCAGGTAATAAACGTCATCTGTTCCAAATTACACAGCATGATCCCACCCCAGTGCCTCAGAGCTGGCAGGGCTGCAGCGCGCCGTCGCTATGGCTCGAGGCAGAAGTGTAGCTTATGTATCTCCAAATATTTGCCTGAAAACGCTCTCTTTGGATCAGTTTTTCTGACATTTGCTTGAACAGTTGTCAAGAAACACCCACCCAGTGTTATTGTGCTATGCAGAGAAAGTCATGCAGGCTAACATTCCAGATGACGAACTCTCCAGCAACGTGTTGTCCTCTTGGAGGGCTGGACACAGCTTCTCAGTGAGGCCGGTATCAACTGTCAGCAAAACTGATCCTTGCAGGTTCACAACAGCATCAATGAACTCAGAATCCAGATGCCTGCACTCATGCAATTCCCATTAACGGCCACGGGAGTGGTGAGCACATACATGTGTGCTGTTCCCTTTCATTCCTCCCCATATAGAAGAGCAAACACCTACACTTTCTACTTTATCTAAGGTGACCCTTCCATTCTGAGAACTCTTAGCACCCCCTCCAGATACCTACAAGGAAGCAATGGAAAACTATCCCATTACCACTCACTGAATAAAGATGTCTATCTTTCTTTTCCTCCCTGCTTCTGCTGCAAGATCCATTTTCAGTTTGGCCTTTCTCTTCCCTCAGGTTGAGTTTCTTTATGTTATACTTTTAATGCAAAGATGAAGAACTGAAGCAACTGCTATGAACAACCTTGGTTTATCCAGGAATGTATTTGGGGACAAGGAACTACCTCGTTCTTATCTTGAAGCTGTTCCTTTCTCCTGCCCATAACGTATCATTTCCCTGTCACCGTGCCAGCCCACTGAACGCAATTCAGCTGGACAGATGCCAGCCCAGTATTAATTCAGACTCCTGTTAACTTCAGTGTTTCCCAAACCCTGGTGTAAGAGCTAATGAGAAATCAGAATCTGGCGCCATGGCTGGAACGAAATCAAACCATGAAGCTCCTTCCCGACCCATTATAAAAATTACAGTGTGGAAAGTGAATTTAATGGTGCAGAGTGCTTAATTGTAATATCAGTGAAGGCTTTGATCTGGGTGACTCTTGACATCACAGAATGAGGAAACTCCCTTAATGATTTGAAAACCCACACAAATGGATGGGGAAGGAAATTTGGTTTCTGCGTCTATATTAAAAAATGTTATTAAGTCTCAGGGAGAATTTTATGGAGAGGGGGGAATGTTTGGAAAGGGATCTGGATCACAGAGGAAAAAAAGGCAAACAAGACATTGAGGGCATTTTTAGTACAATGGAGTTACAGTGGCCTGGTACAACTTTGCTGAGGACTGAAATATGTGCATGTTCTCATATGCGTCGTTTCTTTAGCCCAGATGAAGCTGTGCCTTAGATGCAACCCTGCTCTCAAAGCTTCTTTTACCTCAGGGATGGAGGATGAATATGTGTCTCCTTAGCCCGTTGGCTAACGCAAGGTACATCCATTTCCAAACCAGCTGACTCAAGTTGTTGCAAAAGGAAAGAAGAGACATGGATCCACTTACTCTTCCAAATGAAAGGATGGGAGCTTCTGATAGAAGCTGGACAAAGACCCAGGCAGAGAGGAAGAAACTTTCACCCCAGGAATCAAACATCACTCACGCTCCCATCCTCCTTCCCTAGAGGTCTAAACACTTGAATTAAGCACTTAGCAAGAGGCTACACCTTCAGCTGGCAAGGAGGAATAAGCACAAGTCTTACAGGTTCTGCCCTCCTTATACTGGATCTTCTGCGTATCTACCTTAACGTCAGAGATGATATTTCATTGAGCCAGGGCTCCTGAAAGGAAGAATTTCCTGCACCTTAGGCTGCTGACAGCTGCCAGACTTGATCTGGCAAGATTTCCTTCATAGGCTGATGTGAAAAACAGAACCTTTGCTGATGCCAAGACTCAAAGAGTGTGATATGTGGCTCAGAGGGAGAAAAGGAAAAAATATGTATATTGGTAGCACTGTAAAACCCAAGTCGTGATTTGTCTGCAATCTTTCAAGAAGCCAGTCAGGGAATCAGAATTCACAGCTACCTGGTTTCCACAGCAGTGCTCAGCATACAAGGTCAGGCTGCCTCAAGTAAGCCTCCAAAGCCATCTGCCTGGATGGGAAGAAAAAAGCAGCCTGGTTTTGAGAATTAAAACTTACACCCTGTAGGATATTGTCCTTGCTCAGCCTTCCAGGGGAGCTCCTGAGAAGCTCAGCTTGGCCTGATGTGGAAGTGGAAACAGTCCCACACATAGTGGGAGAGCTCCTCTAAGGCAGGGTCGCTGCAGCAGCATCATGCAGAGGTGTCTTGGCTGGATTTCAGAGGGGGAGAGGCCAGACTGTGGATCACAGCTTCAGTGGCTCCCCAGATCTGCAGTCTCTGAAGAATTAACAATACCACTGCTTGGGGATGCATACCCTTCTCCTACACACCCCACTTCTATCTTATGAATTCGTTTCTAGAAGATTCTCTCAACCCAACAATCAATACAAACCATGAAAACAAGGAACAGTGCAAAACTCTTCACTCGAAGCTCACACTTAATGCCAGCATTGAGGTTTTTATGCTAGAAAACGACTTCTTCATGGGACTGAATCTATCCAGAGTTAGGATGTGGTACAAGACAATTCCAAGGGAAAACCGTATTCGGCGAGATGCTCTCTGAGCTCCTGAAGCCAAATGCTTTGGTCCTTGTAAGAAAGCTCTAGGAGAAGAGCTCTAAACCTGGATAATATATCTGAGCTGAAAAATGGACACCTTGGCAAGTAACCCAGAAAAATGCACACTTCAATTGTGTACCTGCAAAGTCACCTTCCAGGCACTGAAAGATTCCCATTACATTCAGACTCATAGAGTGCAAATCAGACTAAATACTTGGCTCTTAGGCTGACGGAAATATTAGCACAAAACAGAGAGAAACGTCACCCCATCTATAAGTGCCTTTCAGCAAACACCTTGCTACACTTTGCATCATTTCAATGGCTTGGTCATCATTTCCTTGCAGCGTGGCAAGGGCTGGGCTCACCACACTTCGGGAATGGCCATCCCACCTCTGGTTCCCACTATCCCATGGGCAGGCCTGGGCAAGCGCCCACCTTTCTCCATGCTCCTATTTCCTTTACCAGCCTAGTTTTTTCTTTGTCTGTTTTAGACTGTAATTTCTTCGGGGGCAGGCACCTACCAAGGCTGGGACCCCTTAGGTGGAGCCATGTGCAAACAACCTAAGATAAATGCCTCTCTTGCAAAGTGTATTAACTGCAGTGAATTTACTTTTCCCCAGCGGCTGCCCACTGATACAGGAAATCTAATCCTAAATCTCATTAGGTTCTACAAACAATTTGGCTTCTTTCCCCAACAAAGTCACCATCCTGTGCTGCTCCATGTTTATATTTTATTTCTCAGTTCCCCTTTCTCTCTCCATTCCCTCGCCCTTGCCATTTTCCTTTTGGTAAATATTTCTGCACGGGAGAAATCTGGCCAAAAGAGATTGCAAAAAAAGAACATGAGCGGGAGAGACGGAGTATCAATCATCTACCTTCAGTTCCCCAGGGAAGAGGTGGGGAGAAAGAACAGCAAGGTAAAAAGTTAAAAATGGCAGAACCACAGCAGTGTTCTTTGAAGAGCATCCAAATCTATTTCTTCCAATGCTGAGGCCCTTGCAACTAGTGCCAAGACTTGGAAGGGGAAAAAAATCCCCACTAATTCACTTCCAAAAGTGAATATTTCAGCATCAGGCCAAACTGCTCAATGTTAATTTGGTTATTTGGCAAAAAATAACAATAATACTAGTACCTGAACTATTGCCATCTGCATCTAAAAGATCCTGGCCAGCCCATTTCCCAGTCCAAGAATTACAGCAGATACCCCTGACTATTAAAAAGTAGTTTGTTATTTTAAATGGCTATTGTATAACCAAGCATTGCATCGTGTTGGGAATGTAGTGACAGTATCTTACACACAAACATGAAATGAGGTAAGAAAAGGCAACATGTCAATTGTATAAACATTTCAGAGGTCAAATTTTGGCTCTTATTTCCTGTCATAAATGCACAGCTTTAATTAAACAGTCAGAGAAGTGCTGGGGAGATGAGTTATTTTCAGCTGTTACCTACAGAATGAAAATATTCAACAAAGAAAGAGTGTCCTCAGATGCCATGTGCGGGAATGCCTCAAAAGCGCAGGAAAGGGACACAGCTGCCTCCCAAATAAAAGCTACCAGCAGATCCTGGGGTGAGCGATGGGACAATCCCAATGAGACCACCCCAGGCTTCTCTCTAGTGAAAAGCAGCAATATAAGGAGCTTGAAGAAACCATTTCAGCCAGAGCCATGGCAGGGTGAGCAGAGAGGGAACATAGGGAAGAGCAGCGCTGGGCTGGGCTGAGCCGGCTTTCCCAGCAGCCAGAGAGGAGCTCTGGAGAGATGCTGCTCTGAAGAAAGAGTGCTGCAGGGAGAAAGGAGGGGGAAATAAGGCAGAGGCCTCTGCTCACTGCCCACAGACACCACAGGGATTTGCTCCAACCCCAATCTCAGCATAAGGCTAGAAGGCAGTGTACAGCCAGCACTCACGTGTCCCTCAATCACCTTTCGCATCCCACAGAGAGCCAGGGGTCCCATACATGGGACCCAAGCCCCTGCCCAGTCAGGATGCTCCACTCAGCTGCCTCTGCTGCTTAGACATCCACAAGCGAGTCACACAGAGCTGCCTCTTTAAGATAGAGCAGAAAAACTCTCTCCTTCTACTCCCAGAGAATGTGTTGAGTTGCCATTAATTATATTTTGGATGACTCCTGAAAATCATGCTTTCAAATAATTGGACAGTGGGTTTTAATTGAAAGCCTGATATAAAACACATTGAAAGCTGAAGGAAGGGTGCTGCTGGAATGTTTATTTGTGCAGGGCTCTTTCTATGGAGAGTTAATCCTCTATTTAAAGCTTTCACTAATGGGCCAGGCAGGTTGGATGTTTTCCTGCTGAATTAAACACTCTGGGGCACCCCACAGACCTTTGCTCTTGGCTTGCAGCAGAACCTTGTCACCCCTTGGAGACCTTGGAGGGGACCAGGATCTCACCAGGCTCTTTCCCTCTACACCAGACTGTCACTGTAAGATCATGATGCAGTCAGCTTGTAGAATGGGCTAGAAAACAGGGATAGGGATTGTGAAATAGATAGCACGCTCTCCTAAATCATCCTCTTTTCTCTTATGAAAGACTTCCTACTCAGGAAATGCTGGGGGATTAACCTATTCTTCAAAGAAGTGAAAAGCTTGCAATTAAGAGGAGCTCTCTGCATACTTGCCCCTTATCTCAGTCCCTCCCACGGAAAGGCCAGGCAATCTCCATCCAGAATAACTTCCAGAACACAAATCTGGCATAGAAGGGCCTTGTGGACGTGCAGTGACAGAGCTGTGAGCCAGCAGCACCAACCAGTGCCTGGGGCCCACGCAAAAGAGCTTTGTCCAAACAACACCCAGGGTCAGGCTTGATATAAACACAATGGAATTTTTACTGATTAAGGCCTTTCCTCCCTGCACTGGATATAGGATTTCCTGTCCTGAAGCATGTTTGAGTATGTTATTTCTATGCCAGGGAAGGGAAAACACATTCACTGAGAAGAGAAAAATGTATCTCCTGGGGTGAGGAAAAGACACAAAGCAAAGAATCCTGCCTAACAGCAAAGGAAGCGTAAATAATACAAACTTTAGTGACTTCTATTACTACTGACCATCCTCTTCCCCACAGCTTCTTAAGAAGAAAAGGAAGCCCCAAACTCACAGACATGAGGAAGGGGAAGAGATTTGAAAGAGCCTTAAGTATTTGCATTATTAAACCTATACTTCAGGTTCTGAAGTAGCTGGATAACCCCACGGGATTCTTCTGCCACAAAATCTTAGGAATTTGGAGATGATGATCAGCAGGTTGACACAAACACACTGTGATTGGGGAAGTGCCCTGAGGTGGACCTAATAAGCTTTATGAAAACTGAAGATTAACCTGCACCAGTTTAAACAGAAAACGCAACACTGAAGAACTTCCAAACTATCAGCACATGGAGGAATAGCAAAAATGATCTTTACAAACATATAGTCCAAGCTAATGATTAAATGTAATAAATGGGTGATAAGCTCAGTCCACCACAGAACTGGGAGCACAACAGCGTTACTCAATCAGTAACACTGGGAGTACATTAAACCTCTCGAGTAAAGTTCTGCCTAATAAAAATTCCCCTATGCAGGACACATCCTGCCACTCATGTGATACTCTGCAAGAAGACTGAAAGAATGAAAGCAGTTTATGGTGCTAAGATGATAAAACAGATCTCCAGGACGTCTTTCAGCAGAGCAAGCCAAATCGTACTGCGACTGTTTAGTGATCCTGGTGAAAATAAACAAGCGGACCCCAGCAACTCTCTGATAGTACCAAGAGGCTCTGTGGGTGGTTTGCACAGCATTAAGGGTAACAAGGTTTCTTTTTCAAAGGAAGTTTTGCCATTTAAAAAGAAGTAAAAGAAATTATGCATTACAACAAGTGGCCATTCCAGGAGACGCACAAACTCCGTTCTGACTTTATGGAAAAAGGCATCAATACCTCGGCTGTTCATCAATCACAGGGATCACACGCTCCCGCTTTGTGCTGTTACACTGGAGGAAAACACAAACCCCTTCCAAAGCGGTTCCTCTACTTAAAGCTTTTCACTCCTCAGGACATTCTTCAGCGGGCAAGTACCGAGCAGTGGCTCTGTGTGGAGTGAGGCAGATCTGTGCCAAAGTCAGTTTATGAGCAAGTTGCTTGAATGCAATGCTCACAGCGAAGCTGCAACAGGCATGGAGACCTCCAAGAACAAAGCACTACCAGAAAAAAAGCCAGAGGAAAAACAAACAAAGGGCCTGGACAGTTTTCAGAGGAAAGCAAGAGTAACCCTTGCAAGGACTGCATAACTGCGGGCGAAGCTGTAGCTGTGAATTGACCAGTAAACTGATTGCTACTGGCTCAAGCCTAAGCGAATATGGAAGAAAACTAATCAGTGTAATACTGTTGTGCCATCAGGCCATATGCAACACAAAACATTATTGCTTTGCAGAACCCAGCCATCTCTTGCTAAGGATCCTGGAGCTTCACAATTACAGAAATGGAATTCAAAAGGGGAAGTCACAAGGAGCTAAGTGCCATTTATTAATGTGCCCAATGCAAATCAGCTTCAGTAGACAGTCCAGCTGGTATATATGGGATACATCCATTCTGGGCATCCATTCCTTTTCATTTCCTTCTGTAGTTCTTGCTCAGTCAGAACTCCAGTGTAGAGGCAGTTCTGCCTCTCACTGTGCAGAATTACAGGTCCAGTTCTCCATCCTCTCCCACTGAAAGGCAGTTGGATGCTGTCGCTGGGGGGAATGATGCCTATTGCCACTGAAAATTTCAGTTTAGACTCACCAATGTGATCTTTCAAGCCCTGCTTACTCAATGCCTTACTCCAATAATTTGATCAAGTAGTTGGTGCCCACAAGTAGATGCTTAAATGATTAAACCAGCAAATATAGAAGAGTTTATGAAATCCCTTCTGAATACAAAAAGTTAAGCAAAACACTGTCATGAAAACATTTCTGATTCCCATCCAAAAAAGCCTACCATTTATTATGAAGCCTTTAAAATTGACAATGAGAGAATTCTTCACTGTGGTCTCGCCCTTGCTTTCACCCTACAAAGTAATGCTGTATGGAGGCAGAGTAAACACTATGTGCTGTATTTTCCTAAATAAAGCAAAGGAAAAAACCAGATCGATGTCTCTTCTGCTGCCAGCAGATATGGACTCAATTAAAAAATGAAAATATACAATAACTTAACTCTTTGCACAGGGCTCCAAACATATCAATACTGTGAGCATAAGCACACTCTCAGCGTTCAAAGTTTGAAGGTGAGTTTGTTGTTCCAAAAGCTGAAGGATCAGCAGGCAGCCCCCAGGCAGCTCTCAGCCAGGCCCCTGAAATTCACTTCCTCGCCAGTTCTGCCAAGGATGTTCCCTAAGTTTATCTTTTCCCAGGTGATGTGCCAGGCATGGATATCCTGGAAGGGAGGAGATGGAGAAGCGATCCCAGCCTCTCCCCAGGCTCCTCATCATGGCACCCACATCACTCTTGTCTCCAAGTTTTGGACAAGGGCACCAGATAGGGCTCAGCCTCTGGTTAGGCAGATGCAAGTGGCCCATGAGTTTCTGGAAGGGGAAAGAGACTACAGCTGCCTGCCTACCATTTAGTGGATGTCTCTCCTTGACCACCGCCAGCCCATGGTCCATGCAGGTAACAGATCTGCATCACCCAACGTGGAGTGTCCCACAAAGGGTAGCATCAGTTTGTCTGCCAGCATGTGAGAAGGGTGCAGATGTACAGCTGCCCCATCAAGGCTGCTTGTGCAAAGCCTCATCTGCAAAATCCCTCCAAGTGATTTCATGCAGCACACAGAGCCAGAGGAACTCCCACCCTGCCCTAGACACAGCCTTCAGCACTGACAGTCTTTGCTCACAGTCACAAGACTGGAAGTGAGTACATTTTAGCTTTAAACAGCCATTAACCTTCAATTCTGAAGTGCAAGTTTAGTCCTTGTCTCGTTTCCTAGTTCCAGAGCTGCCTCAAAAACATTTACCTCATCTTTCAGCTGGTACCAAACCAAAATCCTGTGATCAACTCCTAAGCATGGAAACATTCTTAAGGTGAATGCACTTCCAAAACTCAAAGCTGGAGCTGAGCAGCAGCTCTTCCATGCTCCATGTGCTGTGTGGTGCCTTCCACTATCAAAGTACTTCTGCAGACCTGGCTGGGAGAGTCAATGTTATGTATTTTTCTCTTAGGAGAGGAATCCAGGTGCCACATCCCCACATGATGCCATTACATGCTGCTGTAGCCAAGCAAAATTTTTGCTTCATTTTGGCTCTTCCCTGTAACTCAGTGCTGACTTAGACAAACTCTCCTGACTTCAGCTTTTTAATTCCCATTAGCATCAAGTGTTTTCCTGAGTTAAAAATGTCTTGAGATGGGCAAAGTCCAGGAGACTTTGTTAGAACAGCTGCATAGCCAATGCCTTGCAGCTTCATTTTCAAACATATTTCAATGGTGTGGCACAATCTGAGAAGTTCCCATATATAAAAACTAACCTTGAGATACTTTGCAGCATGAAGAAAGGAGCTAGAGAGGATAGCAAAGGTACTAGAAACTATCATTGCTGCAGAGGCCAGGTTGGTTGTAACTGTGACAGCAAAGATGGGCACCAAAGAGGTGGAACATTCCCCTAGCTGCCTGTCAGTCACCTTATCTGAGCACATGTTTTGGTAGTTTGGAGGCAGATGGGTTGTTGTAGTCTCCTAATCCCTCTCAGTAAACTCATCCCAGAAATGGAGAGCAATGCTGGCTCTCTGTCTTCAGGTTTACTCACTGGTTAGAAATAAAAGCTCCTGCTAGAAGCATGCTGAGGTAGCCACCGTATTTCTCCAGCCCCGTAAGGTAATTCCTCCAACGCTGTAAAACTTATTTTTACTGTAACTTTTGCTCACCCAGCATCTGGTAAACATTGGCCTCAAACCACTGTGCTGTGCTGGAAGCGGAGAGCAACTCCACCATGCCAGGCCTAGAGCAGCCACACATGTACGAGGTGCGGATTAAAGCAGTAAATACCTCAAATCGGATGTGCCAACTTCCCCCAAGCCATCGCATTTCTGAGCACGCTGCGTGAATCAGGTCCAGATAACAGCTATTTACTGCCTTCATTTGCTAGTACTCATAGTAAGTCAGGAGCTTCTTGAACTGCTGGATAAACTGGCAGCATCCATCTTCCAATGAAGAGCAGCTGGAGGGATGCACAGTCCAAGCTGTACCCCAAGCTCCTGAGTTACACACAGAGTTTCTGCAAGCCCACTGGATCAGCTCAGCCTGTAGACAATACTCTTGTTTCTCATTTGGCTAAGTTTGCCAGAAAATTTCATCCACTTAAGAGGGTTTAAAATGAAACCCAAAGACTCCACACTGGGGCAGCGTGACTGGCTGCTTCTCTCAGATGTACATGTAGTGAGCACATTCCTCCCGTGGGGCCTACCTGCGTGAGGGACGGCTGCCAGGCAAAACCAGGCCTGAAGAAAACCAGACTTGGATGTAATTTAACAGAGTAGCAGGTTTGCATTCTTTGAAAGTTAAATAACCTGTAGAAATAATCATAAATTGATCAAACTGTAGCTTTCTTTTTTCTTTTTGATGCCCATATATATCCACATATACCCATGCGCGTGTGAATATATATGTATGTATGTATGTATGTATGTATATAAAGCTCACATGTATGGTCCTTCCAGTCCAAAGCTGGGGACCACAGACAGGAATTACCAGCCAGGCTGGATTGCAGTGTCTGTGCAGGTCACTCCTCTGTCCTCACTAAGACCAGAGCTCAGGAAAGGAGGAACCTGTCTGACGCAGCTGCACATAGAAACTGAGGAAAGAGTATTTATGAAGGCTGCAAAGTCAAACCCAAGGAAATGACTGAACTAAGGTTGCCTTTGCCTGCAAAACCTCTGTTTGACCTCTCTGAGTGTGTACATTACGACATAGTCTAATTACAAGATAACATGCTATCTCTCCATAGGATGGTCTGGCTCCAGGAGCTCAGTAAGGAAACTGTTGTCCACAGAAGCCACAGAAGCTTTTTTGTTGAAGAAATGGTAAAATGCACAGTGAACAAAGCAATAAGGATCCTTATTCATTTATTTCCTTTTTTCAATACATTTATTCTACACAATATCCCAAGCTACCAACCTGCACCTTTAAATGACAGTGAAAAACCATCCCTATTGATCAGAGATATTGGGGAAAAAAACATCTTAGTGAAGCATTCGGGGAAAAAACTGATGAAAATCACAAAAACTCTTGGAAAATTAATCATTCTCTCTCCAATTAGAGTTTTCACAGCTTGCTGCAAGTATGACCTTGGCCATATGGAGAATAAAGAAGAAGAAATAATACACCGAATAACTGCCAAAGAGTAACTAGTAGTACCAGTAACAGTGCAGTGTTGCTGTAGGGAGTGTCTGTACCTTGCACTGCAGTGGTTGTTCATGCAGCACAAACCAGCAGGATTATACCTCTGCCAGCCTTGCAGGCTTTAGGGATGTGGCAGCTGAAGAGCTGGCGAGCACATGTTGCATGGGCACACCTGGACACATACTACATTAAACTGAGCCATCTCCCATCCTATCCCTTCCTGATACGATGCAGCCCTGCTTCCAGTGATATCACCTGGGCTTGGCATTTTCCCCCAGCTATTGAGGCTTCCCCATCCATGGGGAATTCATTCAATTGTAGTGTAATTGTAAGTGTAATTGTAATGGAATTCAATCCATTCCTCATTTCATCAGGTTCATGAAAACCCTGAGGGGTTTCAGAAGGTGTAAATCTCAATTTGGAGGTTTGTTTGTTTACTTGTTTCTTAAATGGGAAACTGCCAAAATTCTGGAAGTGTTTTCTAATTTTAACATTTTATTTCCAACAGGGGAAAATCAAATGCCTACAATACAAGTAATTGCCATTCAATCTATACACTGGGTTAGATTTCCCAGTTGGTTTCTCATCTTCCAGGGCTGAAAGGAAAGACTTCCTTTGGGGCCTGCAAACGATCCCTCCATTATGTGAATGCAGTCCATGCACATTCACAGGATTACAAATCTGAGTTTACTCGAACGACTTTGGCATGGCTATCATGAATCTATATTAAGCTATTCCCCAATATTTATTGTCAACAGCGCTGAGATTAGAAGATGCCTGCCTCCTGTTTCAAAACTTAATGGCCCATTGACCGCACTTCCTCCAAAGCACAAACTCCATGTCCCACGACACTAAATCTGTGCCATGCTAATGAAAAGCCCTCTTTATTTCAGGCCAGTATCCAGAATGGAAATGATTTAGGTCACAGTCGCTGTGTATTTTAACTCCCTAACTCACTATTTCTTTAGTAATTAGAGATGAGGTCCATGACGATGCCAAGTAGTTTGCTGACCTAAACATGCCTATCTATTCTGGATACTCTCTTGGAGATTTTTATTTAACACATTTCAAATTAGAGCTGAGGTGGGAATAAAACATTCCTTGGCACAACTGAAGGACACAGATGAGTGCATGTTCTACTTTTTTTTGGGTCCTTAACACAGCAGTATTTTATTTCATGTTAAAGACACCCAGATGAGATGTGACAAGTGACAGGAACGGATTTAAACAGGGGCCTGCTTAGCACTACAGAAGGAGAAGGATTTCCCAGAGCAGAACCCTCTGGGCTTGTTCTGCAGGGTGACTCGGGGAGTATTACACACAGAGGCTGGCAATGGCCTTCCTCCTGTTTTTATGTTTGTTATTTTTCTAACCTCTTCAATCTCACTTTGCTGAAGCAGAGGAAATGAGGTAAATTGGTCCTAACACGGGCCAGGAATCGCTGTCCTACTACTGATGTGGGGTTTAAAGGTACTGGGGGAATGGAACAGTAAATCTCTGGAGCACAAATTTCTTGTGATAACACTAAATTTATCCAATATTTATTGCTAAGATACAAAGTGTTATGGCAACATGAAGGAAAACAACTTATAAGGTTTCCCTTTAAGGCATGAAGAACCACAACACTCCGCATGCTGCTGCCTACATTTAAGCAAAAAAATAGTGACATTTCAGTAATATATCAGTGCACTCACATGCCTTTTCACCCCTCTGACAATGCTCATATAACTTACTTCAGTTTTCATTGCTCATCAAGCAGATATATGTCTGCTATAGGGACAGGATATTCTGTAGCTTTGCTTCAGACAGTTATTTGCTCCAACATTCCACCGCTGTCTTAAACAAGAACCACAGAGGCCCCACACTGTTCGGGTGGGACGATGGCAGATGCAGTACGAAACAGTTTGGAAGTGTAACTAGAACACTTTTGCACAAGTTAACAAGAAGCAAGCACTAAATTCAGTCTAAGGTGGCTACACTCTCAAGCATCTTAAATAAATATGAAGATGACACTAATAATGCAGACGGTAGCATTTCCAAAACCCATAACCTATTAGAAACAGCTACTAATCTGATATATAGGCATATATATAAACACACACAAATGATCCCATGCTTATTATATTTTTCAACCCAAGATCAATATTCTACTTGATCTGAAAGACCACCTTGCTTCCACAAAGGATGCATAAACCAATCCTTCCAGTCTTTGCCTCTATCCTATTTTTGATAAGGTATTTCTACTGTGTATCTTAGGTTAAGTATTAACTTACATGAGAAACAGATGTTTCCCCTTTGCAAGGAAAAGCATCTTTTCAAAGGTCATCAGTGGGAGAGAAGGACTTCCACAACTAACAAAAGGCAGTGGCAGCGGCCACAGTCCCTTTTGCTTTTAAGATCTTTTTCACGTGGTTTTAACTCTACTGAGAGTTTTAAAGAAGCTTTTTCATGCCACTATCTACTAAAAGGTATTTTCCATACTTCCACTGCAGTGAGATTCATTCCTAAAACCACAAAGACTATTTTGTTGAACGAATCCAATCTCTGTGTTCATTCCCAAACATAACTCATAATATATTTCAGTGGTGCCTCCCCTCCTTTAGATGTTTTTAATATTGGATAGGGAGATTTGCAGGATGTAAGCTTTACAGCCTGTGAAGTTTTCACATCTCCAGGTGGAATTGCTTAGCAGTTACAAAAAAAGAAGGCTTAAAAAAAGAGGAAGACTTGAACCTGCTGGTCCACAGAAGAGGAGTTAATAAAACAGGAAGTATTCTCCAACAAGTACAGTTTTCACTACTGGTTAAACTTCATGGAATTAATGATCTAAGTTTCAGTGATACCTGAAGGCTGTATTGTATTACTGTGTATATAGAACAAAAAGTCCCTGTCCCCTTGCAGTATTTCCCTCTCTTCAGGAGGGTAATGAAGGGCATTCATGAGTAATAATGTCTAACTATGCATATGTGCACAGCTAAACAGCACATACAGACCGACAGGCAGAGCAGAGAGGGGCTCAGCCCAAAATTAGACATCAGCGCTCACAGGATTAGGAGAATTTCATGTGGAATCCTTGATCTCAGTACATGATTAAATAAGATCTGAGGCAAAGGTGGATCTAACCTGAGATTCTCAACCTGGATTTGTTAATTCAGTGTGCGACTACAGGCAGGCAATACCATTTGAATTCTTTATACCACCAGCTAAGGGAATACTAAATCTTTGAAGAAGGAGGCTGTGAATGGAGAACTCTGTTACTCCTCTCTAACAGCCTGTTCCCAGTGATCTTATCTGATCACACAGAAGGCCTCAGACCTGTTCTTGGAAGACGTCCTACGTGGAAGGTGGCGCAGTCCTAATATCAGAAGGACTTGGATCAACCCCTGCTCTTGCTTAAGATTACCATTTCTTTTCCCAAAGCACAAGATCTTCCCAAGATTCCCTGCCTCCTGCACATGCCAGCTCTAATCAGCTGTGCTGAGGAGAGGGAAAAGCATCCCCAGCCCAGTTGATGTGGCCTATGCCTCCCCTGCCAACACCCTCTTTACCTCCCAGAGCGGAAGAAGAGGCATAGCAGGGAAGGGCAAAGTGATGCCAAACCACAGGGTGGAGCAAGGAGCGTGTCTGCAGGAATTCTGCAGCACCACCATAGATAGCATCAGTGACTAAGAACTTCAGTATCACACACATTTGGAATTATCAGCAAGTCACTGGTTGGGAGTGCACAAACAACACTGCATGGCATTGCGCTGACTTGGGCTCCTCCTCACTCTTTTTTTATGCTTTAAATAAACAGAATCAAAGTCCAAGAGTTAAAACTCGATTTCAGCTCTTATAAAACTGCCAGTTTCTGAAATTACACAAGTGAACAAGACTAAAACAAATAAAGCCTAAAAGTGAACACTTTCTAAGAGCCCATACCAACATTAATGTCAGTACCAGAGAGCGTTTGTCTTCTGTGAAGTTATATGAAGCCTTGGTTTGGCTGAACTCACGTTGTCTGGTCATTTCTAGCTTCCCTAGTGAGAATATGAATGGTTTCTATTTAGAGGAGATTACAGGTAGCCATAAATTATCACCTAAGTATGGGCTGCCTTGCTCGCCTGAGCACCTTGCCAGCTCTTCACATCACTAGATGGCTGATGCTTTGGCAGTAAAACTTGCCAAGGCCTGGTCCACGTAAACTTAGTTTTTGACATGTGTTATGTTGATCATAGGGAACCATCAGAGAGACCCAGTTATGGAAGAATGAAGCATTTTTTCCCCATCTATCATAGGTACTTTTCAGATGACTGCATTCCCGTATGACTACATCATCTTTCTTTTTTAAGCAATCACTGCCCTTCCCTAAAATATCAGCTCGGAGCAGCTCAGAGTGTCCATAGCATCAGCTGCTAGACACAGGATGTACAACGCACTTCATTAGCACCTGCACATCGCTGTTACTTGTGGAGCTTTGGCTTTCAGGCACATGATATTAATGACTACATTTAAGTTTCTGACTCAAACAAGTGAGCTGACATAAAATGCTGCCATGAGTGGAGATGCACACAAAGGCCTTTTCCAAAGTACGCATTCACTTCATGTTCTTGGTGTAAAGCTACTTATATGTAATGCATGTGATATACATTAACACTAATCTTTTGCAGTGTATTAAGGAAAGTACTTTAAAGGCATGGTTTAATTACGCTCCTTAACACTCCTTTGTGAGGATGAAATAATCATCCCTGTTTTGCAGGCAAGTGCTAAAAAGTTAATTAAATTACAAGAACCAGACAGTGACTTAAAGACATAGTCAGGAAAAGAGGCTGAAAGACTCAGTACCAGTCCCTGCTGACAGGAAACTCTCTCCAATGGAAGAGGTAGCTCAAGTCAGATTTCATCTGGCTTCAGGTGCTACTGCAAACCTCTGTTTTAATGAAGAGATGAATTGAGCCATGAGAGATGTTGCTTTTCTGTAGAAAGCATAAAATATTGGGGGTATTGTGAAATGGTGACAATGATAAAAGAATATTTTGTATTCCAAACCTGAAAAACTCAGGGAAAAAACCAAACCACATTAAAATTATAGCATGAAACGAAACTGCAAGAACCTGTTAAAAGGCAGCACAGTAACTGGTTTGGATCCTGAAGCCTCTGAAGGGTTCTGCCCTTTTTGTTTCCTTCATCAGGTCCAAAACAATCAGAAATAAATGAATGAATGGTTATTACTGGATATGAAGATGCTGTTTGAAAGATAAAGTGAGCTGGAGCAATCATCAAAATGATCCAGGTAGAAGGTCCACTGATTTACATAGGAATGATTTGTTGTTATTGCATTAATGATGTCATCTTTTTATCAAGTCGCAATATAAAGCAAGTCAACTGTTTGGCAGGTGACTAAAGACAAGCTATTAACCAAGTTCAGGTAAACAGCTTCATTCTGCTAGAAGAAAGCCTGGATATTGAGTTCATTGGGCAATCACCAGCTCGATAGGGCTAATTCAGTCAGTTATGCAAAAAGATTCTGGCTGGCCAGGGCAGGCAATGCTTGAGAAGCATTGTGGTAGTACATTCACACACACATATCTGTACCTCTGTGTGTCAACCTGCTGTCTCTCTCACTCTCAGTCCTCAAGCAGTTTATGAGCAAGAAAATACACTTGTTCTGAATGATCATCACTTTGCAGTTCTTGGGTCAGGACATTGCTGCTCATCCAGACCATGGCTTGAGTTCCCTAGTACAGATCCTAATGCAGATTCAGCCACAGGGATACAAGGAGTTCATTTCAAATGAGATTTTCAAGCTATATTGACTCAAAAATATTTTCAGGATCAGGAGCATTACAAACTGAGGATAAGTCCATCTGCTCTGTGTTTTCCAAGGGCAAATACATGCTGAAGCATAGCAACATATCTCAGCATAAAGGCCCTCTACACAGAAAGGATCCAGCAGCCAAATTCCACCCTCTACCACACTGTTAATAATAGTTATTATTACTTGAGCTCCCCTAGCTATCCTGGGTGGTTCTCTGAAAACAATGGCACAGTCTTTGCCTTGAAATGGTAATGTTCCATGGAGACATGATACAACAGGCCAGAGGAGCAAATATGAAAGAGGTGGGTGGGGACCGGGGAGGCCAGGACAACGGTCACAGGAATAGGATCACTCCTTATATCCTGTAACTATCTTGATGCTCCCATTAAGTGATTTAATTAATGACTTAGATACATTTCCAGGAAGGCTTGAAAAGGCAGAGAAGAGGGTGGGGCAGGAGTGTTCAGGAGCAGTAACTGGGAAGGCAGACGGGTGAAAGTGAACCCAGTAGTTCCTGAACGCTGGAATTAAGGGAACTTGGATGGATTTTGCTTTATGACATAGCCTGTGGTCAAGACGTTACAATGCCTCACACACACGTGGATTCTCGGGTGTCTAGCAAGGTGTGAGACCACGTCATAGCCAAAACATTTATGGCATCTCCCACATCAGTGCAGCTTCTTTGTATCACAGAACTGGGAGAGAGTGAAATTCTCAGCTTCAGCATTTAAAAGGGAGGGAGGCAGCTCCACAGACAAACAAATAAGACCATGAAAAACAACTTTTCCTTGGGAAACCAACATGCAAACATGCAGAGAGTTAGAGAATGGGTATCATGAGTGTGAACAGACCACACATTCTCCAGTTACCAGCAGAGAATGGCTGGGCAAGCTGCAAGGCTCTGGGGACACATGCCACCCAGATTTAGGGCCCTATGGATACACTTCACAGGGAGGGTATTTTGCTGCTTCCAGAGACAGCCCTGAAGCACTTCCTCTAAAGACAGCAAGCTCTGTAGCCTGACGTGACTTTCTCCTGTCTCTGGCATCCATCAGCTCAAAACACCTTGAAAAATGGAGCAGAGACTAACTGAAAACATAGTGGTCCTTATTACAGATCATCTTTCTGTTCCATATGAAGACTACTCATGTGTTTGATTTTAAGCACTCAGGACAGTGGAGGAAGAAAACCTCATGTCTGGTCTCCCCTTGTTAATGGGACTCGCCATGTGCAGATGGAGATGTGAGCAGGAAATGGAGCTTTGTGCACCACCTCAGCAGTGTATAATGGGTCATGTTAGCAAAACAGGAGGTTTCTGCTGCGTGTGTTTGTCCCAGAGCAGGTGGGACACACGCAACAGCTCTTGCCCCTTCACTCAGAAGGTGCAGAACAGCTTGGTCCATTTCAAGCAGGCAGCCCTCACCTTGCTCAGTGCTGGAGAGGCTGACAGGCACAGTAACTACAGACGTCCAGATCCCCACTGTGCCCCCACCCTGAACTTCTGCACCACTCACACACTGCTTCACTGAATAAGTAAAGTGATTTCAGGAACCAGGAAGCTTTCATCTGGCTCGGCCTCTCTGTTTGTTGGCCTTATATAGTCCCCAGGTGCAGAGGTGAGCATGAGGTAATCACACCTAGTGAATATGAGGTTTAGTCTATAGGAAACCAGTGGAATTTATGTAAGTTTGGCATGCAGAGCCTTTCTCCTCTGTAAATTCAGCATTGAGTGGCATGCTCAGCTCCAGAACAGTGTGTGCACTATATTACATGCACATCTTCCTAACCCAGCTCACTGTCTTAGTCAGCGGGAAGTGGTTATGAACCTGGACATGGGTCACCACATACTCCTCAACCCGCCAGTACTTCCATTGGAATACTTGGGTCACATTCAGAATAGGGATTTGAACTGAAACAATGTTTGTTTGCTGCCAGAATCTAAATTCTGTCTTAATGGGACATTTGCCAATTGATGGTAAAAGTTCAGCGTTTATCCTGGATATGAGGAGAGTTGGAAAAGGATGTTCAAGGATAAGAAGAATCTTTTAAACTATCAGTCACAGGCTCAAGGGAGAAGAAGAGGGAGGAAAAGACCAATATTTTCTATTTTTTAATTCTCCTGAGTGATTCAAAGCTTGTGAGCAGCAGCAGCTGAATTAATGCTGTATCTTGAGGCTAATAACAGCTCATGTACAAGTGACAATAGTCCAACAGTTAGACAAATCCTCTGAGACAGGACTTCTTTGTGAATGGCATTATATTCAGGTCTCATTCACAGCCTGCAAGTGTGAACACTCAAAGCAGTCCAGCTCTGCCTGTGACAGGGCTGCTCGCACCCTGGTGTGGTTACTTAACTCCTACCAAGGTTAAGGGACTCCCCACAAGCCATCATGACCCTGAGCTCTCTGTGTACACAGAAGTCCCCTGACTTACCCCATGCATGTGACTTTAAAGGAGCAATTCAATCTGCAGCTCAAAAGCACATAGACATTGAGAGGGTGATAACATGCGGAAGGAATTGCCATTATTGCCCATGCTCAGCATTCATGAGACTGAAACTCCAACACTGTGGTCAGATTTGGGCCCTCCAAAATATGATATAGATATTTGCACATCAACAAATTGGAAAGAGTCTAGAGAGGGACACTAAGATGGTTGGGGCTGAAAAGGAGAAGTTCCTTCTCAGCCTGAGGCCTTGTTCATCTTGAGGAGGAGAAGGATGAGGTGACACCACACTGCACTCTGCCTGCCTGAGAGGTTGAGAAGGTTGAGAACCAGATGGTTCTCAGAGGTGCCCAGTGAAACGATAGGAGGCAACAGATCAACATGGGAAATCCTGCCTAGACATATGGAAGAGTCTAGTCCTTCTGAGGCCAGGAATAAAGGGAGTAAAGCAGCTTTAGCCTCAACCAGCATTTTACACACTGACACCAGAGGTCCATTAGCACAGATTTCTTTTTGTTTCCCTACAGAATACATCCACATTGGTGCTTCCAAACAGTAGTAACAGAAAGCTGCAGTCCTAATTTGGAATTCAAATGTCATGATAACAACTACAGCAAAAGCTGCCATATCATCCATGCGAAGGGCTGAGGATCTGGGGGAAGGGTTTGCATATTTGTCTGCATTTTCAGGGGGGGTTAATTGCAAAATGCTTTTATAGATACAGGTCCTTTGCCAAGTTTAAAGTTTGAATTCCATTTTGACTCCTAAATCCCTGCCTTAAATCAGCAGAGCCCTTTCAACAAATCAAAGGCTTGAACTGAAAGGAACAAAGCATATTGTCCTAAAGGTTAATTCATTTCACAGCCTATTAGAGATCTTCATCCTCACACTCTTAGTTTTAAAAGTTCTTCAAAGCCATTGAGCCATTGGTCCTGTCATTGGATGTTTAAAATGTATAATTTCCTCATTATGTGGCTACATGGTCCCCTGTGCTATGGCACACGTACTAGAGAAGAAGCTGTGAACTTCTGCATGCTCATGTTCCTGGGTTCTTTATTTAGCTTTACCAATGAGAAACATTTTATATGAATACAAGACTTTATTGTAAAAACCCTTATATTTCCCCAGTGTCTTTTTGTGTCAACAGAGGACTTTAGTGGCAAGTAATGAGTTTGCACTAAGCAGGCAAACACAAATAAATGAAATCTATGTGGATAACCAAGTGTGGTGTATTGTATCTCCAAGGATTTCAAAAGAAAAACAACGAAATAGCACCAGAAATCTGGTCCTTCTAGAAAACAATAGCCATTTATAAAACGGTTTTTTGCTACTGACTTTCTTAGAGAAAAATTAACCCCTGCCCAAATGCTTCAGGTTTCTAATGAGTTATTATATACCCAATCATGTATATGGCGACCTATCGAAAGCGCATATGCTAAATACATATTATATATTATATTATTATACCATTTATTATTAAGTTTTGTTAATCAGGATTTAGGCTTTTGCCTCTCTCAGCACTCCCTAACCTGCTCAGATGGGCACAAAGTCCCACTGAAATACCCTGTGGCAGTCACAAAGGTTGCCTGTAAGAAAAGCCTTTGGCTGGCTGTATCACATGCCTGACCACTTCCCGGCTGTATCAGCATACAGGCTGTTTGGCTTGCAGAGCTCCAGCCTAGCTGGTAGAATTGACCTTCTCAAGAATATCTGAACAATATCCAGAATTTGCTAAATATTCAGAATGTTTGCCATAGGTTGTGTCTGAGAACAGAGAATTTATGTACACTGCAGAAGCAGCAAGTCTGTGCCTGTCTTCAGCTCCTTCCAGACACAAACTACTGGACCAGACAAACCTCTGGTCCAACCCAGGACAGGCACATTCTTTTGCTCACTTACCTTCAAATACTGTTTCTCCACAGCACCCTGCACTCATTCACCAGTGTGCCAGTCATCATGCTCAAGTTATGCTCCTTTCAAAAAGGAGCCAAAAGAAGAGCTAGAACACCTATTTCAGTATAAAGGTCAGCCAATGATGCAGAAAGGTGAAGGGTGCAGTGCAGTTTGGAAAGCAGAGATGTAGGTGCATACGTGCCACTGATTTCAATGGAGACAAAGGGTTAAACTTCTCCAACAGTTTAAAAATCCCCACATAAATGTAGAACTGGCTTCACCACCACTGTGCTGGAACTTGGCAACAGTTTAAGAGGACACATCAACACTAAACAACGGTTTGGAACAGGAAGAGAAGATGAATATCTAATCCGATTGAAACTCCAGAGGAAATATCACGCAGGCTGACTGGAATGGAGCCAGGAGTCTCACACTAACAGCTCTGGACTTACGAAAAGTTCTCCACTCAAGGTCCCTCACTACCATCAATACCCCACGTCAGCACCTGGAAGCAGCACTGCATTTCTAGTAGCCTGAACCTCTCACTCTTAGAGCACAACTAAAAAGAACAGTTTTGTATCTTTTACAATCAAAAGCAGTCTGTTAATACACTCAGTCAGGGATGTTTGGGAGGAGATGGAGGTTCAGATTAATTTGTTTCTTTCATACAGAATATATGACACAAAAGTCTTCCAAAATATAAGTGCTTCCTACTTAGGATACAAGTGGCGGGAGCACTGCCTTGTTGCTTCAAAAGGATGAAAAATCATGTATCCAAACTCTTTCCACCCAAAAGACCCAGAGGACTCCAAATTTCCTCGTTATCTAGGAAACCCCTCTTACACAAATGCTGTTTCCCAACACCCCAGCTATAAATCGCCTCCGCTTCTGCACAAGAACATCCCAAGAACTGCAACAGCAGAAAACCGGGAAGTCAGCCAGAACCTTAAAGAGCACTTGATCACAGTTCCCACACCGAAGCTGTTACATATGAAGTCTGTGGTGTCTCAGCGTTCTTCCTGAAGGCTGTTCTCATGCAGATACAGAATGTGAAGAAACCTGTCTCTCCTAGTCTGTGCCCATGGAAAAAAATGCTAATGCACTGAAGCAGGGAGCTCACAGAGAAGAAACTGCATCAGTGATGGCAGCACATGCAGGCCTCAGACATTCCTCCTGGCAGAGTTACCAGTGCAGGGAGTAGATTCTTGTAGGGAAGAAGTCGGCTTTTGAGCTTCCCGTGATTCATTTCTTAGCATGGCTCCCTCACAGACCTTGCTGGGCAGATCTGCACAGTCTGGTCCTGCCTGTTACTCCTACAAGCCGCAGAGGCACTTCATCCTGCCCTCAGCCCAAGGTGGTGATTCTTTCTTTCTTTCTTTTTTAATAATCCAGTGCATTTTTAGCTGGACCACATTTCTGATCCAGGTCATTGTCCTGAAGGCTAATGTTGGAGCGAGGGAGGCAGCAGAACAAACATCTGGGGCTAGAAGAGTGGGATAGGATTTCCCTTTGCTGACAGCAGACACTGATTTCAGGATGAAGTGACCTCATAGCAGCTTCCTCACTTGCTTTGTGAACACCTTCTGGACACACCACCACAAACTGCATCTATTCCATTGACTGTTCCTTTGTATTACTAGTTTCATTGTATCTGAGAAGTATCTCCCATACAGCTTTAAAATGGCTTTTGAATGCATCTACCTGAGCAGAGCGTGTCCCTTCATTGCCCAACATGTGCTGGCTATCTGTTGGTCCACAGCATGAAGACCAGCCATGCTCTGGTCCCATTTCATTGCCACAATCTACCACAGGCTTTGGGAAACAGTTGTCATAAGGGGAGAAATGAGGATATTTCAGCCTAATTCACCTTTTAAGCATTGTCATTGGTATTCTTTCACGAAGTTACGTAGAGGACTTAACTTCTCCCTAGGTCTCTATCAGCATCAACAATTCTTCAGGACATAACCTGGCTCTCACTAATTGTATGGCACATAACATAGCCCTGAACTTGCCCAGGGATTTAGGCAATCACAGAACAGTTTGCATTGGAAGGGACCTTCAAAGATCACCTAGTCCAGCCACCCTGCAAATAGATCAGGACGTCTTCCAGGTCAAGTTGCTCAGAATCACATCCAGCCTAGCCTTGAAAACCTGACTATAAACAACAGCACATGACAATAATGACCATCAGCATTTTTCCAGTGCACAGAGTCTATAGCCCTGTTCCCTTGAACTAGATGATGTCTCATGGCCAAAAACCTACAAAGGGCCTTTGCCATGACTCTTCCATATTTCTTCACTCTCAATCAGATGGTGGGAGAATATTTGTTCTTGGGGTGCCCCTGATGTAGAATTGCCAAGAATAACTGTTGCCTGTCCTGAAATGGCAGCTGCAGCCCTGTGGAAAGAGCCGCGGCGGGTTCCTTTCTGAAGTGACAGCAGGTCTTACCGACATCAAAGGGGACGTGAGGTTTTTAGTGAGCGCTGTTTGTTGATTTTTTCCCCAGTGAAGTGATATTACATGGCATTTCCAACCCTCAATCCTATTAAGTGACAGAACTACCTAATAGCACTCATTAAATAACATAACTTGGTGTCAGAAATTCACTGACGGGCTCATGCAATTGAAGGAGTGGACTTACGCCCTACAACAGTATGGGTTTGGTGTTATTGTTACAGAGTTTTTTTAACAAATGCCATTTATTTTAACAGGTGGAAGCAGAAGAGCCAGCACAGTTCATGAAAAGGATATCACCAACACAACAGTAAAAAAGTGGGGGCCTGAATTTTACAATTAGAAGGCAGAAAGCATTAAAAACATGTTCACTGCTACACTTTCATGGAGACCATTGCTTTGGCGACACCAGCCTGCACTGCAGTGTTGTCACAAGGTTATGTTACAACAGTATTCAGGAACTTTCCATCTTTCTGTCCAAGGAACTAATGTATAAATGAAGATACTAGTTCTTTTTTAATCATTTTTTAAAGGTATCTGTTGCTTATGGGCCCAAAGCAAACAGAGATAATAAAAACATGAAGGTCTTATGCACCATCACCACCCCTTGCTCTCAGTCAGCTATTAACTGCACATTTTAAACCTTTAACGTGATGTATTTCTCTTGCAAAGTGAATGACAAAGTTTGTCAGCGTTCACAGAAATAAGTTTATCAATGATGTCTTGCTTCTTTCTTTCTACAGCTCTCATCCTTCTGAAGCCCAAATTGTTTTCTATCAACTGACATGCAAGTAATAACTGCAGCTTTCCTGAGGCGGAGATCTGGCATCAGAATGCAAAGGGAACAGCCAGCTCTCTGCCCCAAATCCACCTTTCCTCTCAATAGACAATGCTAGAATACAGAAAATAGACATCAGAAAAGATGTAAGGGGCCTCTTGATTCACATTTAATTTCGGAATTGTTATATACATGCAGAAAGTATTAGAAACCAGAATTTCTGTAGAACATTTGTGAAAGTAAACTCTACTCCTCCCTTACAAGAGAAGTCTACTTTGCAAGTTGCCATACTCAAAACCAAAGCAGAAAACATTCACTCTACACAGTGAGCAATGAAGTTTTACTGGTAAGTGGCTCACGACAGATCTCACTGGAACTGAGTGCTCACGTGAGCAACTGCTCACCAAAATGAAAAGTAATTCACAACCTGAGCTAAAGGTGTGTAGCTTGCACAGACAAATCCTCTCAAGGTCTGCCCCTCCACACTGAAAAGTCATGGTTTTCATTATTTCTCTACCTGTCCTTTCTTACCAGTCGTGCAGCAAAAACCTCTCAGGGTTAGTTCTACCACTTTACAAGAGCCATTCCATCTCTGGAAAGACAAGACATCATGGGGCTGTTTTCAGCATTGATCAAGTTGTCATCTTCTCAATGCTATGGGTCATTTTTCATTTTTAGCCACGGAAGGATGGTCAAGCCGATCCGCAATGGTTTAGAAAAATCCTCTCTTGTATTCTTACAGCTACAGACAGAAACATTATCATCAGCAGCAAATGCAGAGGCAGAGTGGATCATTTCAGTGGCGGAGTCCATTGGAAAGCACAGGGAACCTTCCCTTTTCATGGGATCATAAAGTAATCTAGGTGTAAAGGGACCTCTCGAGGTCATCATGTCCAGTGACACTAAATCACCGTCTTGGCTCTGCAATGTCATTGAAGGGAGCAGGCAAAGCAGCAAGCAGCCTTTTGGCTCTGTCACCAAAACCCCAGCTCCCCCAATTTTCCAATGATACTTTTAATGGAACATGAACATTGTTGCAAAAATGACTTCTTTTTGTACCCTAGAGGATTAAAATCAAACATTCTTCCTGGAAATAACAATTACTAGTTAAATCCCTGACTGTAACACTAGGTAAAGGCAGAATGCTCTAAGGAATAATAAAACAATGCATATTTCTGCAGCAGGAAGAGTTCGGAGATGCTTGTTTACCATACAGCTTGTTCCTACTTGACAGATTCCTAAAGAACCCGTATCAAGAGCTCTGATTATAAATAGTCAGACAGCATGAAACAGTGTTTCTAACTTGTTCATAAATGGTTTAAAGGAAATTAGAAATACATCCAAAAACCAAAACCAAGTTTACAGAAAAAGGGCAGATAGCTAAATTCATCCTTCCAGTAAGAAATATGTTCTATGGAACTGAGCTGAGTACATCTGCCATCATTTTACCTGAGAAAAATCAAAGTGGGGAAGGGAGGAAAGATTTGTAGTTTGCCCTTTGTTTTTGCAAAAGCAAAACAAAAGGAAAAAGCCCATGTATCATATTCACCTATTGTACATATGGATAAGTAGTTGAAGTAACACATACAACGATTTCACAATGTGCTTTGAAAAGATTCATTAATGGCTTTGGAAATATGGGAAAGTAATTTATAACAGCACATAAAAAGTAATAGAGGGCCCAATCCTGTCACCACTAACTCAGACTGGGCAGAGCTGAGCTCTCAGGACCTTCTGATGGATTTAGAACATTTTTCAACAGCCTAGTGCAGATATTAGCAAGCCCCAGCCTGGCTGGCTCCTACCACGTCCCCACTTGCTAAATTACTCCCTTTTCCTCCTCCCTCCTTTATTATAATTTAAAACAAAAATATTTTTAATGTATTGAGCATTTGTATATTTGGAATCAGTGCCTGCCTTTTCTCCATCCTGACAGCTCTGAGCACTACTGGCCATTAGCGGCCTGCAAGTCAAGAGACGCAGACCAGCCAGATACAGTAGGCCAGAGCAGCCCACCCTTGAGAGCACCCCTGAAACCACCAGTTCTGTGAATTTCTGATTTTCTTTCTGATGAAAACCAAGGTCTCCTACACAATCAGAGGGTAATTCTTGATCTGTAAAGAGAGTTGAGTTTCCAGAGCCCTTTATGATCTGAAGGAAATGTTTTCCCTCTGTCAACACAGTAAGCAAAATTACGAGGATGGACATATGGATTGACAGGTTGTGTGAGGGGATCAGCTGAAATTCAGAAGTCCTCTAGGTTGCCTCCTTTGAAGCCAACTTTCCCTCCATCACCAAGGTATTAAACTCCTCAAGTCAGCCCAAATGAACCACAGCCTCTACAAGATCTAGTAGTTCCTTCTGATAACCTGAAATAGGAGGAACAGCCAGCCAGAGGCTGGTGCCCTTCAGTGTACCATCACACCTCACAGCATCCACTCCCACCCTGACTCCCTCTTGTGCCTCTGGATACCAGCACAGGACCAGGCTTCAGCCCTTCTCGGTGAAGAATCCCAGAATCTCTAGTTAAGTTTCAGTGAGACAATTAGATCGCATGCCCCATCCAGTTGCAGGACACAGATCAGAGGCTCTCCCACAGGTTTCTGAACCAGCTTTCAGGTTCATTAACTTTTGTTCCTCTACTGTACAGTTTGGTTCAGATTCAAGTGCTGTGCTAGCTTCTAAGTTCAGCTCCACTGCGAATGCCTCTATCAGTGCCCGGCAGTTCTTCACATTTCCAAGACAGCTCATCAAGTTACTGCAGGCTGCTATGTCTCTTCCTTCCAGTTTGACATTACCCACAAACAGTAAAACTTTTCCTATTCAATTCTCTTGCTACTCTTCAAAGGCTGAAACAACAGGGTAAAAAAGCCCCACCATAATGCAGTTGAACGCCAGTAGGAAAGTTTATTTCTTGTGCTTTTTACTACCTTGCTGCCATTCCCTAGCCATAAGCTGGAAATGTTAAATTATTAAAAATACAATATTAATCAACCAATTGAGTTGCCAGTTCTAATTTTGGATAGAAAAATGGACAAAGCAATAATCAAAGACTTACCAAAAAAGCAGATGGCTGGAGAGCATTTCTGGCAGTCATGCTACTCACACATGGGACCACTTGAGTTTAACAAATTGGACAACAGAGAGAGTACTGAAATGGAAATTGGGGCTCTACTCCATTCAAATTCTTCAAAATGTTTGTTTTGGATTTGTACCTCTGCTGCAATTTACAACTCGAGATTAGATATAGCAACAGCAATATTCTTGACTAGAAGAAAAACAGAGTGACTCAATCGTTTGCCAAATCACACAGATTGTGTCCCTGTATACAAATAATGACAATGTATAAATGGTTTCTTAAATAAAACCTGGTACTAAACATGTCTTTTACTAACACAGCAATAAAGTTCTACTAAAGTAGTTGGAGCGAGACACAAGACACTTTCCTGACTCAAACCGCAAACCTTTTCCAAGCAAGGCCCATATCTGCATGTAGACATGTCTAAGTTACACCAGCATGAAAAAGAAACCTACAGCAACTTGAGATTTCAGGGTTGTCTCCACAGAGCACAGAGACCTCCTATTGCAAGTCAGACTACACCTCAAAGTTCCTTGTTCTAAAAGCATGCCCTTCACTGCTAAGGAACTAAAGGGCAGTTGTTTCTGTTAGCCAGTTTTGAGACCGTAAAGCACAGTGCAGTACTTTCTACTCAATCAGGGAGGGAAAATATCACTAAACCAATGTCAGTAGCATCAATACAAAGGCACACAGGTATTAGATGACACCAAAAAAGGACATAAAAATGACTCATTCCATCAGTCTTGTTGTAAGAAATCAGTTACCTAAATGTTTGACAGGAAAAACATGGAGGCCTTTGTCAGGGAGATGCCAGTTGCAGCTTAAAGTAAATGGATGGCCAAATATGATGTCACCTACCCCAACCAAAAATTAAGATGAAAGTTCTGCTGGTCTCAGAGACCAGTCACTCACCAGGGAACCGGGGGTTTATATGCACGCCTTCCCGAAGACTCCAAAAATAACACTTTTCCATAGAGCAGAAATTCCTGTAGCCTTCACGCTTTTCCTTTCAGTCATGTTGCAATCCAAAGTGCCAGCCCTCTGTAATGAGGTCATCCGACAATATAATTTGTAGTGTTTTATTCTGTCAAAATTGATCTTAGTATTTCTATAGCAACTAGATCAAAACAAAAGATGGAGCAGACAGAATAAGTCTCTCCCTGCCACCACCCAGATTTTTACATAAATATATATGTGTGTATATATAAAGCATTACACATATATAATGTTCATGATTCATCATTAAACAACGCTAGAAAAACAGCACTGGAGAAATAGCAGCACGGAGGATGACATTTAAAACACGAAATGTTAGCAAATGCATAAACTGACATCAATAAAATGTTAAAAACAAGCAATTATTCAATTATCAAACACCTGGGAACAGAGTCTGTCTTTCCCATTAAATCCAGTCAGAAAAAGGTATTATCCATTTCTGGTTGGGATGGATGGAAGTGAATACTTGTTTTTCTGACAGCATGTGAAGAATGCAGTATTTTTCTCCCCAGAGAAAATCTCACTTTAAGCACAACTGTTAGGTTGTTAATGATTAAAAAGGCTTGACTGCATTTAGCCACCTAAGCTTAGCTTTGGAAGGGATGCTTGCAACAGATTTGCAAATGTCTGACAATTTATTTTAGTGCCCCTGCAGGAGCTGAGCTGAGTCCAGCTGCTTGATTACAAAGCACCAGGGAAAACTCTGAATGTGGAACCCAATGCCATTTCCAATCAACTAACATGATTAATAGCATCACCACTCAGCTCCTTCCTTCTGAAACAAAGATTGATCCATTACAATGGTGGGATAAAAAACTGGATTTTCCTGCAGACCAATTTTCCTTAACATCAGAGTAGCTTCTGAACATTTCTTAGCAGATTTCAGTTAGATTCTGAACACAGACTGTCAAACACACACTGTGGGCAGGTGGACACGTACACCTCACGTAAGCACAGAAAGCCCAGAACAGCCACACAGTTCCTAACTTGGGTTTTAAGGAGTGGATGAACCTCTCCTAACGTGCAACATGTACCTGCTTCCAGAAACCCACGTAGTGTCACTTACAGCCTCTAGTCTAAAAACATGCAACGGTTTCAGAGAGATCCCCAAAGTGGTTGGGAGGGAATTTCTGAGAATGGCATGACAGTCAGGAAAAGGAAGATGGACTCACTGTATCACAGCAGGTCCCACGGTGGTTCTGCTGCTGGCTGCCATCTATGGAGGTCACCACTGCATTAGCCATGGTGAAGGATTGTCCTGGAAGGCAGCTTGTCTTCTAGGCCAAGTGCTACTGCTCGTTAAGAAAAGAAGAGAATGTGAAGTTAGAGAAATACTGTCATTTAAAAGAAACAAACACTCTCAAAAGCAGGATATTTCTTTGACCCCAAGCTCTCCTGCTGGAAGACAGAATTCCCCCATCAGTTTAAGAAGGGGGGTACAACGGACAAAAAGTTCTTGGTGAATACAGGAATAAAATTCTGTGCACGGCTAATTTGAAGCACAGGAATGTTTCCACAGATTACTCACCCTCCTAAAATTAAACACACTCAAGTCTTTCACCTGAGTAAAGACCCTGACCCCACGAAGCACTCTTCCACTTGATGGCAATTCCCTTGAGTAACGGCAGAGAAGAATTCAGTCCTGGCAGAAGCCGAACTATGTATTCATACTGAATTTGAAGATGCTTCTGAAACAACTTCTATCTATACATGGTCTTGTAGTACTGACATTTCAAAGCTTATTATACAACTGACACAGATGTTGGCATGTCTTATATACTATAAATTATAAAATACTATCTAAATATATTTATAAATGCGCACATAGAGCTGTTACCTTATTTTAACTTCACAAAATCACTGATCTGCTGCTGCAGCAGGAGATGCAAAACACTGGCTTAGGCAAGAATGCTTAAGTATAAAATAAAAGAAGCTGTGAATTTCTTCCTAATTATCACCAGTTTCTGACTGTCAGAGAAGATGTGCCTTTTCCATGTGAAACCCCTCATTACCCCTTCCTTCCAATAAAGGCAATCAACATTGAACTTAGAAGTTGCAGTCTGCATCCAGTTTACAGGCTTTACCATCCCGGCCCTTTGAAATGGTGCCTTGGAGAAGGCCCTTCAGAAAACACTGGAGGAAATTGGAGCTAAAAAAGATTTTAAAATAAAACCAGTATTTATGTCTCCCAAATGGGAAGTTTGGAGCAGCGAGGGCAGGAAACGGTATTTAAGCTGATTACCCAAGCAAAGTCCTCTGCCTTTTCAGCAGTGCCGCGGTCCCTCAGTAAAACCATTTCAATTAATTGGGGTTTGGAGCAGGGGGAAGGGGGGAGATGTCAAATTTTATCTGGCGTGTTAGTGACGGCCGGCTGGAGAGGGGCTTTCAGCCCTGGTAATTGGGCCTGTTTGCTCCCCCGCCACCACCGCTTTGACATGCAATGTTCTAATAACCCACAGCGCAGGTGGCCGCCGGTGTCAGCCCTGCCTGTCCCTTCCCCTCAGCGCCCGCTCGGCTGAGCAGGCTGCCCTAGGCCCAGTGGCCATTAACCCCAATGCTCTCGGCATGTCGCTTAGCAACCGATTAAGTAGCCGGGATCTTTAACATTTGTACCAGAAATTCACACAAATGGAAGTCTTTTGGGCCACGCTGGCCTCAGAGACATGGATCTTATTATGCGTTTTACCTAATTATCAAGTGAAGGCAAGCGGAGCGTGGTTTCCTTGGGCGATAATTCCATGGGTGTTTGTGTCCCCATAAAAATTACATCTTCTCATTCACACTTGCACATAACTGACTAGACAAGTAATATTATCATAGTGGGAAGAGCCAAAATTAGAAAGGAAATACTGCAACGTTTAGATTTAATCTGGTGAGCATTAGATCATGATTCACTTTGACATAAAAGCTCAAGAGCACATTTAACTGGGACAAAACGCAGTGCGATGTTTTACACAAGAAGGAAATAAGTCTGATGTTTCATGGGCTGCAGTATTTGCTGTTGAAATCCTAATAAACTGCCTACACTCTGCACTTGTGTTGTACCTAATGAATTGGGTTTAAGTTTCAGAAAGCTTCAACAAATTGGAAGAGCTTATTTGCTTCTGACTTTCCAACAAAGAGCAGGTTTTCAACAGAATAGAACAGAAAACTCACAACAAAACCCCCCTCAGCTTCCAATCACCACACTCCATTCATCTTCATCTTATGAAGTTCTGTTCCATAAATCAGTATTTCACAGCAGCATTTTTAACATGAGCATATTTTTCGATAAAATACGTTTTAAAAGAGGTAAGTATTCAAACATCATAAGTAAGACTGGCATTGTTGTTTTCCAGTATCCACAGTTAAATATCCCATAGCGGATACGGAGCAATGCTTCTCAAAGGCTAGAACCTGCTCAAGCCTCAGGAAGTTTTGATTTACCAAATAAAACACTGAATTCATGCTCCATATGAACTAGTGGCTGACTCCACACAAGTTTTGGAAGTGGCTTAACTCCATGTCTGTGCCTTCCTCAGTGCAAGGATACCAATAAGTCTCCCATGTTCATGTCTCCAGCATAACCTGCATTTTTCCGTATGATTTGTGTTCATCTAAATACATTTCCTTCATGCAGCAACTGGAATGAACAAATCTAGAAAGAAACCAGATCGCATAAACCAAGCTGCTAACTCTTTCTCACATGTGCACATACGATGCCAGTTCCCAGAAGCTGCTGTGATTGTCTGGATATGGTTCTCTTACGAACCCAGCTGAGTGTGGCAGGGCTCTGTAAGCATCTGCAATTTCAAGGCAGATAAACGTTATGTAAACTCAAATCTTTATCATTGTGTATCTTTCATGCCAAGTGGCTCCTTACATAGAAAGCAAACATCATGGAGTTTATTTCCAAAAGAGCAAAATCAAGTTTACAGTTCTGCTTGGCCTAAGGCCTGTTTATAAACACAGGAGCAGGCTGGCCTTATTACAATGGGAATGGCAGAAAAAAACCCTATTTTCAAGCTGAATATGAGCCAACAGTGAGCTTTCAGCAAGTAAGGCAAAGTGAGCTTTATCTGAAGCATGGCCCTGGCCTCATTGGTCTGAGGAAGAGATGGTGATTTACTAATAGCAGCCTGCAAGGAAGTAGCCTACACTGAATCCCCTTACTTGAAGTGAAATTATAATGGCAACAGAGCTAAACTTCTCACTTGAGACAGATGACAGAACAGGGGCAGCATCAAAAACGGTGTCTTGGCAAGTTCAGATTGGAGATTAGGAAGAAGATTTTCAGCAGAAAGGTGGTGCAGCCCTAGAACAGGTCACCAGAGAAGCAGAGGATCTCAGTTCTTCAAGATGTTTCATGCTAAACATGTACCTTTTGACATTCACATTTTCAGTGATAAAGTAGCCTGTTAAGAAATTCTTGGCAGGTATTGGAGGAACCACGGATGTTTGGCACTCAACTACCCAGTAAAATTCATAAAAGGACCTGGTCCTTCTTCTTTAAATACCCAAATGCCTTTAAAAGTCTTATCATAAACTGTCTAATAATTGCAGCTCCATGCTCTGTACCCCGAATACAAAACCATTTGGGGGTTTCATTCACATGCAAACCCTTGCACTTCATCCCAGCGGACTATTCTCTATGAATACAGACTTATTCAGAGTAAAAGTGCAGGATCTGGCCATAGAAATTGCCTCACAAGAGCAAACTTCACATATTTGAAAAGATTATCAGTCAACTACAGTGCTTTCTACTGTAGAAACAGTTACTCAGTTAAGATAAACAATGCAATTCCCATGCACTGAAAAGGAAAACCTATTAACTGATTAAACATGTGAATCAGTTGATAAACTGGTTATCAAAGTTCTGAAAACATTTTTAACAATGACCCTTCCTGCCATTTTTAACAATGACCCATAAAAGCTAGAATAATTCAGTGCTTTACAGGAAACCAGCTGGAGAGAAAACAGAACGTATTTCAAATCTAAGAAGCTGCAGCTCTGCCCTGTGAGCTGACAGATTGAGACACCAATTATCAGTGAATTAGTGATAAACATTTTTAATACCAATTAAAAGCTTTGGATAACATTTTGCAAAGGTTTCTAGCTGTTTTCAGCACACAAAAAGATTACCAGTCTTATCCCATCTGGTGTTACTTCTAATTCATTCCTTGATGGTCAAGAGAGAATTCTGGTGCCAGATTAAGGGGTTCTGGTTAAGCAACATCATTACAATTGCTCGCTGTAAAGCATGGACAGAACCTGCTCTATTTAAAGAAAATGCAGCCATGAACTTCAGGTGGAGATTTATATTTTCCCCAAATTCAGATAAATATTCAGTTCTAAGGCACTTTTCAGACTATTCTATACAAATGCTTGACATCTATTCCCCTTCCTCATATCCTTTGCATTAGCCGTGTAAAACAGCTGCTAACCAAAATACACCCCAATCCTGAACTCCCCTTCTGCATGGTTTCATGGCAAGTACAATGTCTACAGCTCTCTTTTTCATTTCATTATCAGAAAAGTCAGTCTAGCTAAAAAGCAATATCACAAGTCAGAGAAATCCCAGACCACAAGAGGTTTCCACCAGGGTCTTGTAGACTGTTCTAATAGTTAGCCAAGATTTTGACATAAAACTTTTCCATCAACTAAGGGCTTTTTAAGAAGTCCTAGAAAAAGATTCAAGCTTTCTTCCAATTACTGCAGAGCACTGGAAGTAAGTTAAAAGGTCAGTATTTAAACATTTGGCTTTACAATGATCTTAAAACAATCCAGTCTTTGTAGAAAAAAACCCCTCTCAGCCTTCTCATAAGCTGAAATAATAAGGCAGAGAGAATTAAAAGCCAGAGTTAAAAGCCAGTATTCTATTTTCGTTCCAGAAACACAACATTTAAAAGTAATCAAACAAGGCATTTGTTAACAGAAGAGCATAAATAAGATGAAAATGACCAGAGGTTTCAAATTTTGACGTCTGCTACCATTTCTGGGAACTTCATATCTCAAAAGCATGACTTGCTCATGGTATAGAAAGACCCGATTTCTTTGGCTACAGCCTGATCTCAGTACTGATGCCTGTGCTTTTGGAAGACAAAGAAAACAAGAAGTTCAGAGGGTTCTTTTTAAAACATTTACATGTATTCTAAGGCTATGATGGATTTGGAATACAGCTGAGACCCACGCAGACCCTGGGATTGGAGGGAGGCAATGCACTCAGCACCTCTCTGTAAAGAGCTCTTCAGGTCACAAATCTAAAAGGAGATGAATACACAAAGGGTTTGATACTTTCAGTTCTGTAATTTGCAAAAGAAGTAGAAACTGCCCAGCTCATATACTTAAGGTCATGTTGCACTTTTTTGGTCTACAGAAACAAAGCAGTAGTAGAACGCTATGTTCTCCCCATCACCTTCCTCCCACTGCCCCCTCCCCACAGCGGGAAGCTCCCAGTGGGAGCCACTCACTGCCTTTCAGAGGGGTTTAACTGTGTGTGAACAGAAATTCACTACAAGTTTCTATATAATTCCTGGCTCAAGCAGTTCCTCCTCCTCTCTATGAGCTGGGCTCCATCTGTACTTTGTGGAAAACAGAAATGTGGTTTTCCCCACTGACACTACAAAAACCTAAAATACTCCCTGAAACTAGATTAAGTGTAAAAATGTACAGTCAGTTTTGCAACCTTTCATTTCTCCTGTTATCCCGTGCTTTGGAGCAGCCCCTCTGAGATCAGCACAGCTATTTTGCAAACTCAACCCCTACATTTTTACAGAACCTGCTTGATTTCAGATGTTTCAGTTACCAGGAGCTCAGCCTGAAGAATTTGAAGCTTTTCAGAACTTTCAAGTCACCTTTTTCCAGACAGCCCAGAACCAAGTTGCCCACAGCAATGTCCAAACATTTCCAGTGCCTGTTAACAGACACTTGGTTACCTATAAATACATTTACAGCTATAGCCTCTTTATACATCCCAGTTGTACCAGTATTCAGTTAAATGGTTTTCCTATTCTACTTAGATATTTTTGCAGTTACACATAATATACACTCTTTGTTCTTCTTCCAGGGTTGAAATTTGAGCAGAGCCGTAAAAGCATAAAACACCAATGCCCAGATTCGTGATACAGCTCAAGAGCAGAATAGTGCAGCAAATAATTGATAACATATAGTAGGTATCTTTGCTTCGATATGGATATAGCTGTGGCCATAGAATAGGGATGAGTAGTCCTAATTTTGCAGCAAGGGCAAATATAAACCTTACATTTTAAAAAGCCTGTGCGCATACAGTGAGTTGTCATATTTAACATGGATTGATCCCTCTAGCAGTTGTGAGTTGTCTTGTGAGTGAAAACATTGCTGGGGTGGAGAAAGGTCTCAGCATGACCTGTTGATGTGACTCAATTCAGTGATCCTCATCAAGACCTGCTGAGCAGCAGTGGCAGGACCCTGTGGCGGGGAACACATGGCACAGGGCTGCACTGTGCACTACTCGTGCGTGCTGGAGATCGAGGAGTAAAACTTCAGAGGACAAAAAGAGGGATGGGAAAAAAGAGAGATTCAAGCAAAAAGCAGAGAACTTGAATTTCTCAAAGGAAAAAAAATAAGGGGGAAGTTACAAAAAAATTCAGAGATCAAAAATCCCCTTTGCAACACGTGATCACTTTTTGTAGTGACAGCATCATTTTCAAACTCAGGTTTCAAGCTTTGCAGATGAAGGCAAAAGTATTAGACAAATAACACCCATGTTCAGTCCTTCCTATAGCTCAGGCCGGATCAAAGCCAGACATGGCATGCCAGACTTTCCTCCTCTTTGCTACTGGGAATTCTTGACAACTCCTGTGGACCAGGGGAGGGTGTTTTATTGCTCACAGATGCAGCCTGACTCATCATTTGCAGCTTGATGCTGCATCAGGATCCCTTTGATTGTCAGCAGGGCCGCAGACAGTTTGCTCTTGAAATGGCAATTCAAATGTGCATTCTCATGGAGCACTGAGGTGTGTGGTCACATTGGAAGGGACCTTAAAGCTCATCCAGTTCCAACCCCCTGCCATGGGCAGGGACACCTTCCACTAGAGCAGGTTGCTCCAAGCAGCTTGGCAGAGAGACTGACACTAGAACTTCTTGAGTTCTCCCTCAGCCCTCCAAAGGGAGCACTGAAGTCTCAGTGACGCCTTTAGCTCTTCCCAAGCTGACAGCTGATGTAGATCCTTTTCAAATTGAATAATTCAACTGAATTGCCATAGACTGACAAAACAAAGCAACTGTGCCAAATCTGCAGTTTTCCTAAGAGAGCTAAAGGGGGAAAAAAGAGTTAACAGTAACCCTGCTCTGTCTCACAATGCCTTTATTTAAAAGTAAACCATGTGTTAAAAAACTATGAAAGAAAAAAAAATCCCTGTCTGTAACATTATAGTTTTCAAAGATTGTGCAGCCAGGAATTACAGATAAGCCCTCTTAAGACCATAAAGAGAAATCTTTTGATAGTGCTCAGCATATTGAACTGGCTTCTCCCAGTATTTGGAGTAATAAAGCTGTCAAGCAACCCAAAAAAGGAGAGCTAAGCATTTCAAGACTCAGACACATGAACTGCTATTAACCTGCATTAACATGTAATTGTTGCTGTGAGCACATTGTTCTCAGTGTCAAGTGCTCGTAAAGGACACAAGGAAAATCTTTCCATGTGAGACAGGACAGGGTAACCACTGCATTGTCCTATACATTTCTGACACAGTCTTCCTGGCAAGCCCTAAATTGATATGTAGGAGTTATTCCTGGAAACTTCCCATATGGTCAGTAAATTTCAGAAGGGAAAGATAGGTTATTTCACTTTAATAACTTCCATGTTTTACATCACACCACGTAGAAACTAGTTTGCTGCAGTCTAAGAGCTGAATGAGTAATTTCAATATGATCATATACGACTGCTTCAAGTCACTGAACAGCCTACAAGTCTCAGAAAGGCAGCAGGGGGTCAGGGATTGTTTGCTTCAAAGCTTTGAGATACCCTGGCCAAATCAAACAGGTAATACGGCAGGAGGAGGTTTAGGATACAACTTCAACAGTTCATCTTCAACACTGACAGGCTGAGAGAGCTGGGCTGGGTCAGCCTGGAGAAGAAAAGGCTCCAGGAAGACTTTAGAGCAGTTTCCAGTGCCTAAAGGGGCTGACAAGAAACCTGAAGAGGAGCTGCAGGGACAGGACAAGAGGAATGGCTTTAACCTGACAGAGGGGAGACTGAGATGAGCTCTTAGGCAGAAGCTCTTCCCTGTGAGGGTGCTGAGGCGCTGGCACAGGGTGCCCACAGAAGCTGTGGCTGCCCCATCTCTGGCAGTGTTCAAGGCCAGGTTGGACACAGAGGCTTGGAGCAACCTGCTTGAATGGAAGGTGTCCCTGTCCGTGGCAGGGGGGTGGAGCTGGATGAGCTTTAAGGTCACTTCAACCCAAACCAGTCTGGGATTCTATGATGATTCTATGATCTTTCATTCACTCAAGCTGGCTGTGTCTGAAGTGGATGGGAATACACTTGTAATTCACTTGGATGCAAACCCAAGCTATGAAGCACTGTTGCATGAACATCTTTTTGGACCTGGATGCAAAGCCCACACAAAGCCCATTGCATATCACCTGGAATCAGTAGCTTGGAAGTCCCTGCACTGCTCCCTCAGGCACAGTGAAGACATACCTTTTAAGATGCAACAGAAGTGAGATTGAGAGGGGGTACACAAAGCTTTCTGTAGATAAATCCCAAGGGCAAACAGCAGGAAGAAGAGCCATATAATCCGAAGGAAAACATTTGCACAACAAGCAGTGGATATAAGCCAGCCATTAATGAACTTCTGCTAGAAATAAGAAAAAGGTGCAGAAAGATTCTGGCACAACCTTCCAACAGGATGGGAGAAGTAGAAACCACACAACAATGTTACTGTGCTTTAAAAGGGTTGTTTATAAATCACAGAGAAGATGAGAGGACGCAGTGACCTATTACTGCAGGGACTGGACTAGCTCAGCTCGTACCCCAGGCTTGTGCTCCATGATCCCCCAAACCCTTCCTTTCCAGCCAGTGCAGTGTTCTGGCATGGCTAATGCTCATGAACTACAAGGGTATCACCAAACAGATGATGTAGGAATATTCTCAGAGAGCAAGATATGATTGCATAGAGAGTTCACAGAATGGTTTGGGTTGGAAGGGACCTCTAAAGATTGTCCAGTCCGACTCCCAGGGTTGCTTCTCTGAGTCCTGCTGTGCTCCCTTAAAGAGATTGCTCCTGCCTAGGTAGTTCTGGTTAACCTTCCAGTGACTGAAGTAAAGGCCAGCACATCAGCATGTATTGCTAAGCAGGTAATCACAAAGTCAACTCTCCAGGTTTCATAAAAGCACAGTAGAAGCTGAAGGTGCACTTATTTCTTTGGGTTTCATTCCATGCATTGTAATCTGCCTCCCTCACCTTTCACCATCTTGCTTTAACAAATATAGCCTGGGGGGATTTCAGAGCCTGTATCTTCACCTCAGGTTAAAGTGGTTGCTGATGACAGACAGGGCTAAGCACGCGCACTCAAAACCTGAGCTCTCAGGCCAGAAGCACATAGCTAAACTTCGCCAAATTACTTTCAGAAAAGCCCTGATTGAAAGGGATCTTCATTGTAAAATGCTGAAAGACACACAGAGAAACCCCTGAAACCACGGAATGGCACAGGCAAAAGGCAGGAAACAGCCTGACTGTCACAGAACTGCTCACTTTCAGCTGATGACCACATCAGTTTAATGTGTTCCAGAGCAAATGCCCTTCACACAGGATGCACACACAACCCTACCCAAAGGCCAGCCTCATTTCCACTGTGGCTGGATGGGCTGCAGAGTCCTTTAGAGCTGAAGAAAGCTCAGGCCTGCTGAAATTTATACAGGCAGTGCAAATGTCTGTTTCCATGGAATTGCATGAAACCACTTTGCTTCCTATTTTCTCTCCTGTCTAAATACAACTGCTCAAAGATTCAGTCATCAGAATTGATGTAACTCTGCCTGTCTAACGATCTTCCATTTCCTACACTCCTTCATACATCCTCATCATGGGAGACTTGCTGGAGATACTCTGAGGATGAGGCTAACAAAAAGAGAACTAGAACACATACATATTCCCTATCCAGCTATTTCTGTGGCATCCCCAACACTGGAGACGCCTAAGGGCTGTATTAAGACTGCTTATGCACAACCTACTTAAGTCCATATTCCATCTGGAAGATGACATGTAAAGGTTTGGTAAAGAGGAGCTTTCTTGATCAGCTCAAGCTTCCGCTTCTCAGAATACAAGAACAGAACAAGGATTAAACACTGTTAATGCATGCCATTCTCCTTCACTTCCCTGGCAGTGGCATCCTTTCATGTGGTAGTTTGTTTTCCTACAAAACGATTTCAGAAATACATCTCTGCAAACATCTGGAAAACATCCACTTGCTCTGCCCACCAGAGCAGGAACCAGAGAAAATCAGATTGTCTGTGTACTGCCAGGGCCACGTTTGTGGATTACGTCTGCCCTCCTTCCAAAGGCTGGCTTCAGAGCTCATTTTGTGGTTACCTGAAAGCCTGCCATTGCCTCCTGAGAGCTTGTCACAACACCGCTCCTGACGTGTTGAAACCTTTGGTGCCTCTGTCCCTGACAGCCATGGCTCCTTTTAATCCTTCCCAGTTGACGCAGATCATCCTGGGATGAAGTAACTCATATTGTATGCTTAAATCATTAAAAAAGAACAAGCAGCAGCTCACCTCTGATGACTGACAACTAATTCTTATGCAGAACAAGCTCTTTTCCTAGGCCTGAGTCAAAGCTCATTTTCGTAGTGGGCAGAAGAGGGAGCAGGGAAGGCCTGGGGTTCTCCTTAAGGCACTGGCAAGCAGGGGTCTGTACCATCATCCTGCTCTTTCAGTATCCACAGCACCACCAAACATCTCGTAAGAGATCCACATTCCTCCCTCTGTCAAGTGCAGCTCTAGGTGCCTTTTCCATTCTGATTCTAGCATCCCTATTGACTGAGAGCCACAGGAAGCTCACTGCCACTGCACAGAAGACATGGACTGTCTTGAGCAGTGCACACCCAAATAGTTTAATCTTCATTTCCAAGATATATTCAGCCTCAGTGATCTACTTCTTCAAATCTTCTTGAGAGAAAGGACAGGACAGTGACTGCCAGAATTCACCATCCACCAGTTCCCTTTTGTCAGGGAAGAGATACAACAACTGACAGGAACCAAGATTTAGGATACGATGGCATTCAGTAACCATTTCATTGAATTGAATGTATCTGAGCAGCAAAAAGAAACATCAACAAATTCCAGATGCAGAATGTAATTATGTTTGGATGGCAGAATGTTTCATATTGTTTTCTATAGGGGAAAAAAAAAGTCATCATTAAAGCAGTGGAATTTCAGTAAACTATGTTTTGGGTTCCAGCCCAGAATAGTTACACTTGGCAGTTCAGAGGCATGGGTAAAATATTCCAAGGTTCATAAATCCTTGTCTTTAATTTGTAGATATAGGTTACAGTTTGAGTATCACTGCAAGGGGGTAAATCACGCTCCCACCTAAACAGTTGCCAAAGGTTTTGTAGATATAGGTTACAGTTTGAGTATCACTGCAAGGGGGTAAATCATGCTCCCACCTCAAGAGTTGCCAAAGGGCGTTGTACCAACCTTTTCAGCTCTGTTGGGCAGCTTTAGGAAAACCATACATCAACGTCTTTCGAGCTCCTATGGCACTCAGATACTATATACTCATAGCAGAAGGCTTCTTTGGCTCTGCAGCACCTCTTTTAACTTACACGCTTAGATGGTGGTGATCCATGAAGGAAAAAGATACCTGGAGGTGGGCTGGACATGAACAAGATGTTTCCTCTCTCACATGAGGTTACATCAACTATCTCCGTCCTGCAGGCTCAGTATGAGGAGGCAGTTTGGAGCTGTTAGGAATTAATTTGTAAAACAAAAAAACCCAGCAGCATTCAATGGCCTATAAAGAATTGAATTTAATTTGCATTCTCTGGAACAAGTTAAAGGGTTCCAGAAGCACATGGTGACAAAGAAAGCAGCTAATAATGTCTTGAAAGAGCTTCTTGAATAAGATCTCCTCAGATACTAGAAGCATCTTCATGCTTCTCTCAGAGCTTGGGTTCTTTGCTGTCTTAAATTAAGGGTTTAAGAAACTGGTACACAAGATTTATTAGTAAGATGCTGGTTTGTACAACAAACTCTTTACACAACCTCCTTACAATAAAGACCTGTCACACAGCAACATATGCCACAACAGGGTAGTAAAGCTGTAGGATGAAGCATGAGCCTGTCTGGAGAGACTTTACACATAGCTCCCAATCTGTCTCATTGTGTTAAAATCCTTTGCTACAACAAAGCCTTGACACAACTAAAACAAAATTCATTTAGAGGTTCTAAGTTAACCTGGTGAACAGTCAAAAGCTGAGCATCATGGGCCACAACTGAAAATGTAAGTATATGCTTAAGAAACACCTGAAGAAATTCCATTGAAGTCAGTGGGACTTCCAAAGTGTTTAAAAGTAGCTCCAAATTACAGAGTCAGTATTGGGAGTCAGGAAGTTGCTTGTAACAGAGTGAAGTGTGAGTTTCAGAAAAAATCATTCCTCCTTCTACCAGGCCTCAGTTACTCTTTGATTGATTTCAGTTCACTTTTGTACTGGCTGCATAATTATTCCATTCATATTCCCTCTCAGAAGTTTTCCTGGAATCTTTTCTTTGGAAATGATGTGATTTTCCCTAGCATCACACCCTATTCTGAAGTCCTGGACTCTTCGTGTAAACCTGATTTGCCCCAAAGGGACACCTACAATTTTTTCCTGTTTTCCCAGGGTGACAGGAACAATCCTGCATTCTAAGACATAGCCTTTGGATTTCAATCAGATATAACAAGGTGATGAGAAAGGTTTGCTTTAAAGAGAAAAGAACCCCAAACAAATTAAACAGCAGTCTACTTGTGTGTCCTACCACAGCTTTACCATAGACTCAGCAGTATTTGTTTCTTCAGAACATTCAAATTGACACCTGTAGCTCTCTCAAAGGAGTTCCCAGTTCCTGGAGAAATGGAGTCCCTTTTAATCTATGCAGCCTGCCTTTGTTCTTGGAATTCCTGCTCACCCAGACCAGCTCTATAAACTGAATATGAGGTTGAGCCAGACTCCTCCAAGCCACTGGTCCTGCCATTGTCCCATGTGAGCACCAGGCGCTTGGGTGGTTCACCCTGAGACATTGTTCTCTTGCTGCTTGTTTCTCCTGACGTCCTGCTATTAAACTAAAGCAACATGTCCACACAGCAGGCTCCCAATAACTGGGTCACCATCTAACATTGAGAAATTAAAGAGCAGTTCCACTTCCACTACTGAGCCAACCCGCACAATGAAGTGCTGGCCTGGGTTAAAAATTGTCCCAGAGAGGAAGAAAACTGTGGCCTTGTGTGTTATGGACTCCCAGTGCCTCCATCCCAGAGGGTTTGTAGGCTTGTACTGAGCTCTGCCAACCAGATTAAATCTTAGCTGGGGAGAACTGTGCTTTTCTAGAGAAATGTCAGTGCAAGGTGAAACACAGTCCTGCTGCTTCACAGCCTATCGCGCCAAATGTATCTTCTCCAATAAATGTTCTGAGAGAAGTTGAAAAGTAAGGAAAGACATTTCCAATAAATCCAGATTTATATATATTAAACTGCAGACATTGGAGGAATGTGAAGTGCTTTTCTAATGGAAGAATTCAAGGGAAAAGCCAGAGTTTTAACATGCAACAAATGTACATACCCTGCAAAGTCTGCAGATACATGGCTATGAGTAAGTGGACAAATCAAATGGGTGTGCAGAAGGCTGTGTAGGAACCATTTTTACTTGTATGTTACTAACTGACACCCTCAATGACTATTATGTCTCACTGTTTGGGTTCTAACAGACTCAGATCCTCAGACATATTCAAATCTGTGACGCCTGGGACTCATTATTACTATACTCTGGTCATAAACCAGGCATTGAAAATGTGCTTTACAAAATGACAGTTCTGGCTACCAAGCCTGTGTTTGGAACAGGAAAAGAGATGGATATAAACAGGCAGGAGAACACAAGGAAATGCTTCCAGCTCAGGAGGACAGGAAATATTGGCAGCTCAACTTCATTAACCCAAGCCAACCAAATCCACAGTTCAGCAGGAGGCTGAGCCAGGCACCTCAAAGCCATCAGTTCTAAGGTTACCATATAGCAACCCTCCATCACGTAGGTGGCTCACCTTCAGACACTGCATGCATAGAGATTCAACCACTGTCAAGAGCAAGGTCTAAATGGCACCCAACATGCCAAGGGAGTTCCAGGTGACTGGGCCTGCAAAGCCAGGCAGTCATTTGCACAAGCAAAGGTCAAAGCCAGGACACAAGGGATTGTATTGGAAAGAGTCTGTGCATCTTGGTTCACATCCGGCCTCTAACAATTTCATTTTTGTATCTTATTTACATCTTTATCTGAATAGAAATCCAGTAAATGAGGTTAAGTTAAACTGGTAAACACGAATTTCAGCTTGAAGCTTTGATTCAGATGATCTGCTTTCTGATAGTGCTTATGTGAATTGTGCTCTTTGGTTATTTCTGGAATACCAGCAGGCAGAGTTTGTAAACAGGGAACCTACAACAATGTTCCATATTCCCCCCACCAGCTTAATACAGTAAAGGCTCACCTAAATTTAAAACAATATATTTAAAACATTTAGAACCATTTCCTGGAGTGTTGCCTGGTTTGTTTTAAACTCTTTTTAACAACCACAACAAACAGGAGAAGCCCAAACTGAGAATAGCTTTGTATTGCTTTTATGTTTCAATTGTACTTACGAAGCACATAACTGTATTTGTACAACAGCCCTTTCAAAAGAGGAAGTCACTCATGCTCCTAATTGTGTGGTTTTCAACCAAAGACATGAGAAAGTGGACCACAAAATGATAAAAATGGTTAATTTTAAAGGGGTATTTAGATATGAGTCTGAGTATATACAATGAGTAACTCGCACCTCTGTTAAGATACACCTCCTTACAAGCAGCACATGACGCCCATTTCCATTTCTTTATTTTTCATGTCAGACTTCCCTAAATTCTTACATTCCCTAATCTAAATGTTTGGAGACTTTCAAGTCCCCCTCCCACAGCTTCCCCAGGGATATTTCCTAATGCACTGAGAATGAAAAGATAAGAGTTCCCTGACGGTGTTCACACTGTTGGCTGCATTGTTTTGGTTTTCCCCCAGTTTTCAAAGAAATATATAAGATAATGAAAAGGCCACTTTCTCAGTGAGAACACTTGTTCCCATCGGTAGACATGGCAAAACAAGAGAGGCAAAAAACCGCAACCACAGTGCTCTTACATGTTGTTCACGTTGCAGTCCTAAAACTATGATTTTTGAAGTATTTGCTACTTAAAAAGACCCCCCAAATTAAAGAGGTTTTCTGCCATGCCTTCACCTAATACCGAAATAATTGTTTAAAGGTTTTACTTTAGGATTCAGAGGTAACAGATGCAAATCCACAACTATGGAATAAAGGTACATCGGACAGTGATGACAGGAGGAGCGCAGCAGGGATTGTCTCTCCCTAATGATTCCTTCAGCAGATGTTTCTGCCCTGGCATGGAGGACTTTGTGCTAAGCCCCATGAAGATACTCCTTCCTTTTCAAAGCATGCCTTCGAGATGCAGCTGTGGTTGGGCCACCTATATCATGAGATTGACCCCTGACCCTGCACTGCCTGCTCTACTACAGGCTTCCTTTCTCTAGGGACAGGCAGGGGAGGGTAGTGTTTCGCGGCTGCCATTCCAAAGCAAGAGCTAGAAATTCAAGAGTCTTTACTTAATAAATAAAATTCCAGCACTATTCACAGCAGTGATGTCTCAGTTTACATGGAGAGTTGACAGAGTTTTCTTCTAGCTACGGGGCTCAAGTGAGTTACAGCGATGAAGGAAGACCCAAGAATGTTGATTAACAGATATTGTAACCTACAAAAAGGAGGCCTAAATTCACATCCATTCCAGCCGTTAGGAACAGCAAGAGGGCAGGGCTGAAGCAGCAACCAGAGATGCAGCAATGTGAGGTATCAGTGACACTCTGCCGAGTCAAGTCACGCTTTGTTCTTTGCAAATCCATGAACAACTCATGTTAGAAAAATGCTAAACACCAGCACCTCCAACTACATGGAGATAAGACTGTGAGGACACGGCATCACAGCAGGGCATGTGATAGATTTGAGGTACCCACGGGACGCAGTAGAACCAAAAAACTGGCAAGCATCTGCAAATGAGGTCAAGAAAAAAATAAAGAGCAATAAAGTATAGAATCATGGAATGGTTTGGGTCAGAAGGCACCTTGAAGCTCATCCAGTTCCAACCCCCTGCCACAGACAGGGACACCTTCCACTAGAGCAGGTTGCTCCAAGCCCCTGTGTCCAACCTGGCCTTGAACACTGCCAGGGATGGGGCAGCCACAGCTTCTCTGGGCACCCTCTGCCAGCGCCTCAGCACCCTCACAGGGAAGAACTTCTTCCTCCTATTCAATCTTAATCTCCCCACTGTCAGTTCAGATCTTCTGAGAAACTTCCCAGCCCTCTCTCCCAGTTCAATGAGCACCTTCAAATTAACAGCTATATTAATTTGATTCTTATTCCTATCTATCTAATTTTACAATAACAAATGTATGTCCAGCATCCTCAATTTTACTAATTACTAACCTTCTTACTATACAAGATTATACATCATCTATAACACAGACATCTTTCAGTTTACACTCCCAGTGAAGAAAGAAAGCGAACACACATCTAACCCTACCAGAAATTACCTGTCAGGCTCAGCCATCCCAGCAGAGCATTGAGCTCATGGTTATTACAGATGACTCTCCAGAAACTCAGAGCCTTATGAGGAGCAGGTTTTACAGATTCCAGACGAGCGGCTAGTCCTGGCATGATGACAATGCAATAAACACACATTTCAAAGCCACTTTCCTCAGGTTCCTCTGTTGTGCACTGGAGAGTTGCCAGGAAAAATAAAAATGTTACCCAGGGGTGAGCTCTCTGAAGGCATTAGGTGCTGGAGCTGAACTTCTGCGTTGATGGAGCTTACAGGATCTCAGCTGTGAGATGCCAGTAATTGGGAGTTCGATGCTAAGTTTATGGAAAACAAGGTGATATATTTCTTGTTGTTTTATTAGACAAAGCAAAACACAATCAGTGCTCCATGACATGTGATTATGGTATAGAACAAGTAGTGAGATTTCTCAAAAGGGAAAAACAAACCCAAAACGCTCCTGGGGAAGCATCAGTCATCTGTTAAATGAAACCTACTCTTTCTTTCAGATTAGCTACTGTCTAGTGGTACATAATTAATATTGATTTGAAAGGCAGTCTGCCCAAGGGATCCAGAACAAGTGATTGTAGCACATGCTGACAAATGAAATATCATAATGGTCAGTTTACAGCACGACTTGAATGAATATCTATTAGTAGGAGGGTTTTTTCCCCCTCCTCAGACTTCCAAAAGGCTAAATTCTAATTTGACCAGATTTCAAACATTGGAAAATGGAAATGATATGTGAGGGAACTGGAAAGTACTGCTCTGTTTTTTCAAACACTTTAATCAGTTCTTCATGTCAAGCCCGGACTGTGTGCCTCAGTGAAGGAATTCCTTGGTGAAAGTCAATGGACTAACGGATGGCATTAAACCTGCATTCCCATGTGAGGTTTGTGTGCAGGTTCCATGAGCCACAGACCTCCCAGTGCAATCAGGTGAAGGAGGGCTAGAGTTCAGTGCTGTAATCTAGGATGGTAGCAACATGAATTGCATTTCTTGCCCTGCCACAAACTTTCTGGAAGATACAGGGCAAGTCTCCATCTTTTTGTGGCTTTCTGTCATACCTGGGAAATGGGAGTAACAGGATTCTCAGGGAAGGATAAAAACTGAAGAGCTAAGGAAAATGAGGCCTGTAATAGAAGAGGGATTGACCAAAGGGTTAGATGTCCCTACCCGTGTGCAGGCAGTGCTGTCTGACACACTTGCTTTCAGAAATGCAGTTGGCTATCAGAGGGAGTGGACTCTGATGCCTTCTGCTCCTCCTTCCCTCTCCTCACTGGAGGATTCAGGGGAAGGGTGAGAACATGCTTGGGTTAAGAACATCCCAAAGTGGTATTAAAAGGAGAAACCAAAACTGGCACAAATAAAGCAGCTGCTGTATGAGAGACCTATTTATACCTTGCACCAAACTTTCTTTTATCTTTAATGATAATGCAAGAAGTATTAGCAGAGCCAGGCAGACTCCTTCCCCTGGCACCTCTGCCACACTAGAATGTCAACTCTTGAAATACAGTTACTCTCAGAAACCACTAACGTAGACAGTAACATTACATAGTTTAGTAGAAGCTGTGCTCATGACCAGGACAAGAGCTGGAAAGATTGCCTATGTTTCCATCAAACATCCCATTTCCCTCTATACAATCCTATCTCAGGAAACAAACAAAGCAAAACAAACCAATTCTATTAATTCAGGGGTCTAAGACTAAAGAAGGAAATGACAAGTTATATTAGGAAAAAGAGGGTGGCACTTTACAAGAGAAAAAGCCAAGATATTCCCAGTTACTAGGAACAGATACATGTGTTCCCTTTGGCGCTGAAGCAAAACTGAAAGAAGCCTAAAACTACTCCTTTTTCTTCAGCTTACACAAGAACAGTGCATGATAGATTTGTTTGAGAAAGCAATCAGGATTAATCCCAGAAATTATTAATATATCTCAACGAGATTACTGAATCTCTTTTAAACTGTTTGCATTCAAGTCCAAAACAGTCTGAAGCTCACTCTGTAAATCCTGGGGCTGCTGAGCATCCTGCTGAATTCAAGAGGCATCATTAAAAATAACACATTGTTTGCATTTTTCATAAAGACATCAAGAGGACTTCATCCCTCTGAAACACGATCTCCCCCCGGGAATTATGGATGAGCAAAACCAGAACAAGTGGAAGTTTCATTTTTTTTCCCCTTTAAATGCCAAGAAGCCAATGGGTTAAGCTCTCAATTTATCTTTGTTTCTCCAAAGATACACCACCAGTTCAGAGACATTAAGAGCGAGACCACACCTGTGTTTCTTTAGCGGTGGCCTGCTGAAGATATTTGTCAGGCATTGTGTCAGAATCCAGAGCACATTCTTTCACTTTATGATTAACCTTTAAAGAGATGATGTTGGGAAAAAGCTCCAAGTGACGTTCATAGTATATTAAGTGCATTCATACTGGAAAGGGTTTACCCTTGATGTTGGAGGTGTTTTTCAAACAAAGCCCAACTCAGCCCCTAAGTGTGTGTCCACAGGAAACTGAAAACACAACCAAAAGCTGAAAACAAGCCAGGAATGTTCTGATATTTAGACAGTAGTAAATTCAATGCTCCATAGGAAAAAGACAAGAGTGAAACTGGCCCTTCTTCTAGTAAGATCTGGACATAGGGATGAGCAAATCAGCTTCAGTTAAGTAAAACCTGAACCTGGACATGCCTTGCACATAGATCCCTCATCCCACAAACACCCCAAACATCTATGAAAGGTTCTGCCACCTCTCCTGGGCTTGGCATTGCTCCTAGCTGTTCCTCCTGACAAGGTTTGCTCCCTGGATCCATGTCAGTTGGTGCAACTCCAGCGTTGTTTCATTGAGAGTTTATCTCGGAGACTAAAGCAAAAGTCAGAGGCTGCCTGAATCTAGGCCCTGGGCCAAATCTCTAAAGACAAAGAACTTTGTCCAGCACGATGATTACACCCTCCTTTTACAAAACATTAATTCATTTGACTTGGGGCATAGGATTCCTTTTTCACTTATACAGTAGGGCTTAAAGAAAAAAACACGCCCATTTGTAAAGCCTCTGCAGCAAGACCTGATCAAACTTATTTTCCCACTATTACACGGAACAGAGTCCCTCACTGCACATCAGAGTGATTTGTACTTCAAATGAAGTGGTAGGAATGATGCAAAAGTGAATGTAATACATGAGTTATGGAAGCAATGTGCCAGCAGCACAGCACAAAGGCTCTGCTGCATTCCCCACTGCTCTGCATGTCTATGGCCACTTATGGTGGCAACCAGGAAAGTGATCCCTGAACAGCCAGTTTCTCATATTCCGTGCAAGCACTGGCTGCGGGCTGCTGTCCCGCCTCAGCACTCCGACTTGGACCTTTGCCCAAGCCACATGGGGATTTTTCCTTATGCAAAATAACACAGAATGCTTCCCGAATAGCCAGGCCTGCATCTGCACGCCTGCGGAGGGAGGATGACAAAACTGATGAGTGACAGCAGCCATTTGGAGTGCAAACCCTCAGAAACTCGAGAGCCCTCAAAACCTTGGGAGAACATTTCATGTTCTTGAGCACCATCTGCTGGTACCTTGTCCACTGACACATGCGCAGCCACCTTCACTTGCACGTCTTGGCTTCTCTGTCAGAGAGGACAAGGGCTACCTTCTATCCAAGAACTGCTGAACTATTAACTGATAGGTAATACCTCTTAACAGCAATCAGGTAGCATTTAATAAACGAAAACAGCAAACTGAGGCAGCCAGATCTTTTCCTCAGGGGTAGCATCCATAATAAGGTAACTAAGTGTATCTGTAACAGCATTTTAATTCAGATAATTCAGATTAGAGGAGTGGTTTCTGTGAAGTGAATTGACCAGTCCCCCCCACTCACTGCGTTCTACTGCTCTTTGAAAGTCTTGAACTGCAGTCATGAAATCATAGAATCCTAGAATGGTTTGGGTTGGAAGGGACCTTAAAGCTCACCCAGTTCCAACCCCTGCCACAGACAGGGACACCTTCCACTAGAGCAGCTTGCTCCAAGCCCCTGTGTCCAACCTGGCCTTGAACACTGCCAGGGATGGGGCAGCCACAGCTTCTCTGGGCACCCTGTGCCAGCACCTCAGCACCCTCACAGGGAAGAGCTTCTGCCTAAGAGCTCATGAGAAGAGAGGAGATGAGAAAAAAAATCAAGTTCTCAAAGTCAGAAAGAAAAAAGTACAAGTTTGACCAGGATGCAGAAACCAAAAACTGACAAACGCAGGGTTATTTCTCTTTCAAGTCTATATTATTCATAAACCAGTACTGCAATGTCAGGGTCTGACTTAGATTTGAGGGCTGGTGCTGTCACTAACAGTGCTTCTGCATCGTTCAACACAGTCTGAATCCAGCTTCATTGTTATTTAAAAGGCCATAACTTGAGGATGAACATTTTGCAGTCCAGTCTCACACAGAAAACAGATGGTGCCCCTCCTGAGAACAAGGACTGTACCCAAAAGTCCTGGGAAAGGACTTCAAGTCTTTCAGGACAAACTGCTTATAGGTTGTAAGATTTCATCTTCATCCTAGTGTCTAATTGCTGTTGCTTATTGACGAAAGACATGAGAGGACAAGGAAAATGATAAGTTTTACTACAATAAATTTTAAATACTCTTTGATACAAGTGTTTTTTGTTAAGGACCATGGGCATTTTTGTGCGATTCAGAACGATTCTCTGTGATAAGTCATGAAGATAAAAGACCTGTGATCACAAGTTCCAATATAGGTTTCACTTATCTGTAATAAAGACAGTGTTCAGTTTAAAGGTGAAAACACTGTGAACTCACATAACAAGGATATTTCTTGAAGGTTCCAGCCTCTGCAGAGTCCCAGTTCCTCTTGAAGTGCTTCTGTTTTCTATACAGCTCTACAGCAGTTTACTCCTGCGCTTGGAACGCAGCGAGCTGGCAGCTCCTGTTAATGTATTCATCAGGAATCTGTAAACTCCAGATGGGAGCACGGGATTAATCCCTCTACGTGGTTCCTAAAGCATCTGATACTCGGGAACATCTGGGATCTTTGTGGTGTCCCACAGTGCAGACCTTTTGTACCACCAAGCAGTAAAACTCAGCTCCCTCAGGTAGGAGAAAATAGCAGAGCACAAGGTCACTCCCAGCCTTGGTTCTGGGGGAGTTGTGGGGATTTGGTAATTAGAAAGACTTAATATCAAGTAAATATTTGGAGCTTAGAGAGGCTCTTTCTTTGTTGAGTGACTTCTCAATACATGGGCTTTCTGTGGTTGTTTCTGTCAACATCATGGATCGCTGCCTTTTCTTTTTTTAATCAATTCCAAAAATCCTTGAAAAACACCAAGACAAAGGCATGACTCACATTCAGAATTTCCTGTGGATTTTTGTAAATGACCAGGATGTCATTGGACAGTTTGTCCTAAAATAGACTCATTGCAACCATATTCAGAAGGCCAAGGCTGTAGAAAAGTTTAAAGCAGCAATTCTGCTTTATGAGCCCCTTTTGCCAACAGTGCTGTGAGTGAAGCCCCAGGGCAATCACTGGCATTTTGGCAGGTACAAGATTCCCAGAAATGGGCTTTAAAGAGCCAGTTTTCACTGAAGACTTGACAAAGCTGTTGGTGTTACACCAAGAATCAATAGAAACACAACAGCAAAGCCATCTCCAAAATCAGAAATGCACTTCAAGGTTTGTCCTCCTGAAACACTGGGAGATATTGAGGCAGACTTCAAGGGTGGGAGATGGACAGGAACGTCAAGGGCTGATAACCTCTCCTCTTCCCCTGGAACAGGCTTGCCAGTGATGGTGAGAAATGACCAGTCTTGATCACATCCCCCTGCAGGAGATCAGAGACAGCCCTGCCATCCAATGTCACATCCCAGTCACTGAGTAGGTAGGATAAACTGTTTTCTCGTCTGGGCTGACAGTGGCAGAGAGGATGAAGATAAATGGGAAGGCAGCACACTAGCAAAATATTAAAGAGAAAGTGGTTTGGGATGGCACTTGGAAGTGTCCCAGAGCATATGCCTGATGGTGTGTTTCTCTAGAGCCCCACAGGGATGGGAAGTTAAGGTAATTCGGCTCCTTACAGGCACATTAGCAGAAGTGAATGTTCGGGTTTTCTCCAGCTCTCACATTCTGTCTTTGAAAAACAGTCTGGCTTTTCATTAGACATGGGGGATTTCTGCTGACCAGAAAGACTGAAGTTGAATGCCATATGCTCCATAAATCCACGCTGATAATTTTGATGATCTGTTAGTTATTTCATTAGCATTATGCAACTACAAAGGGTGAGAGGCCGTGTTAAACTCCATAAAACTTTTAGAGTCCTGTGGAGGAGGAGTGGTGGGGAGAGAAGGAGGGCAGGGAGCAGCCTTAGGAAAGTATTGAGGAAAATAATACAAATGACACATTATGAAACTCAGTTCTGGTCGGGCTGGCAGGGTTAGCAGGTGGGCAATGCTTTCACATGCCTTTCAGATACATGCGGATATTGTGCAACTGCAGAGGAAAGCATTGGCAAAACATTACAAAAGGTTGAGAGCCTGTTCCTTGGTCTGATTTGAACTGCTGTTGATCCCAGAGCATGAATCCCAGCTGAACACAGGATACTTGCTTGTGTAGACAGGAGCAGACTCTCACTTTGCACCGCTATTGATCTGAAAGCAGCAACACAATAGGGCGGGAGGTGGGAAATGCTGTGACTGGGGAGCACAGTCTGCGTGACTCATTCTCCAAAAAGAGATCTCCAAAAGGCTCACAGCTGAGAAGCAGCCAGCCAAGAGACTCTTACTGGTCAGAAATGTAGTATATGAGGGATAAAAACGTGCTCTGTAGTTCCATATGGCCCTACATCTGCAAATATTTTACATTTTCAAATGTTTAGAGAATTATAGAAACACTAATTCCTGCAGCCTCTCTGTAAACGTTCTCAACACATTTTATAGAAGCAGCAGAGGCAGCAAAGTAGCTTGTTCCAAAGCCAGACAGTCAGTAGCAGGTTTGAAGAGATCCAGAGGCCAGGTTGGATGAGGCCTTGGATGACATGGTGTAGTGTGGGGTGTCCCTGCCCATGACAGGGGGGTTGGAACTAGATGATCTCAAGGTCCTTTCCAACCCTAACTATTCTATGATTCTATGCATATTGCAGAAGATGAAGAATGCTCATTGCATGGCACATTCAGCTTTACTTCCACAGCATTCACTGTGCTTTTTGACCTAGGTGAGCAGGTTGCCATTCCAGACACTACTTTGTTCAACAGAGAGAAGCAGAAGTCTCAAACACTCACATGTTTTTACACATCCTTTTAAAACCTCGTGTTGTGGAATCAAACCTCCACCTTTATTCTTATGGTTTGGGGATTATTATGGGGTTTCAGTTAAAATTTATCACATATTTGTGGAAAAGACATCGGCGCCACAACCACCACCTTTACACCAGTGATGATAAAGCAAATAGAAGAGAAACCTTTAGTTATTTTTAGATAGTCATTATTTCTGGGGCACCCAACACAAAGAGGGACACGGCCATGGAGAAGCTGCGAGGGCTGAAGCAGCTCTGCTCTGAAGCCAGGCTGAGAGAGCTGGGCTGGGTCAGCCTGGAGAAGAGAAGGCTTCTTAAGGGGAGACCTTAGAGCAGCTTCTAAGGGGCTACAAGAAAGCTGGAGAGGGACTTTGGACAAGGGCCTGTAGGGACAGGACAAGGGGAATGGCTTTAACCTGCCAGAGGGGAGGCTGAGATGAGCTCTTAAGCAGAAGCTCTTCCCTGTGAGGGTGCTGAGGCGCTGGCACAGGGTGCCCAGAGAAGCTGTGGCTGCCCCATCCCTGGCAGTGTTCAAGGCCAGGTTGGACACAGGGGCTTGGAGCAACCTGCTCTAGTGGAAGGTGTCCCTGCCCATAGCAGGGGGTTGGAACTGGATGAGCTTTAAGGTCCCTTTCAACCCAAACCAGTCTGGGGTTCTATGATTTCCACTTATATCTTCTGATATTAATGAATTTTGACAAGGAATGTTATGTTCACAAACTCGGGGACTATGTAGGATTGATAATGAAACATCCAAATGAAAGAGTCCTTTTGAAATCCTCATTTAACTCTTCCTACTTTAAAATTCCCAGTCAGTCATTCAGGAAACAGGATCATCATTGTGCAGTTCAGTTGCCCAGTCAAATACTGCACATACCAAATGATGAAAGAAATAGGAAGCAAAAAGTTTAAGAACATCTTATGGGCTGTAATCTGTTCCCAGGAAATGATTCCTGCATAATATATACGAGTGAACCAACGAAAATTAAATTCTGTTAAAAAACAATCCATAAAGAAGAGAAAAACTCAGTAAATTACTAGCTGCAGGCTCTGGTCAGGAGTTCCTGGCTCCCATTAGCCAGTTCTGTCTCCTAAACCACATTGGTTTCTGCCACACAAACTCCAGATGGAAAAGGCTCAGCTTTAGGTCTCCTGGTTAAACAAAAGAGCAGGCAGGGCTGCAGCCATGGGACTGTAAATATCCTGGTTTGGGTTTTTGGCATCTGTAGTATACAGCTTTCTCCTACATGAGCTTATGCATGTGCACACACACCCATAAAGACAGACTGTTACCTAGAGGGAATAGCCAAAAAGCTCTAAAGTGGTGACCTACTGTTATTGCAACCATATCAGCTTGAAGTTGTAATAAACCCTTCCTCCCTTCCACTTTCCTCATGCACTTGGAGCACAGATGGCCAAACCCAGGCTGGGTATTAGGAACTTCCACTCTTCCGAGCTGTGTATGGATGTAAACGGACGCTGAGTTTGGTCTGCAGTGTTGTGTATGTTTGTAAAGAACACAGGCACTGATACAACACATCTGCTCCCACTGCTTCCACAACACTATTTCTTTCATCTGCTTGAGTTTTGGCTTCACTGAGAGGAAGTAATTGGCTGTTAATTATGGGGGCTGAGAACTGGTCACATCACAGGACTGTGTTTGCAAGCATGATTCATGACAACATCATTTCTCAGCAGCTGTCAGCAGTAAAGGCTCAGCACTTACAAGAAACTATTATAATATTCCAGCAGAAAGGATGCAGACAAATGCTGTGCACAGCTGAGAAAGCAGCAAACTAAATGTTTTTTTAAAACCTTTATTTGATAGAGACTCAACTTGAAACATGCTGTTTCTCAGGAGAGATAAACAACAACCCTGCCAGCATGGCTTCCCAGCCCGGGAAACTGAAATCCAAACTCTTCAGATGTCCTCCCCAGAGCTGGATGAAAAATGAAAGACCTTTTCTCATTAATAGCTGGAAATCTTAAACTTGTTCTTAATACTCCCCAGACTGTCTCTGTTCCCATGTCTTTCTTGTCTTAAACTTAAATTGTTTGTTCTTTGGGGAAGACATTTTGATTTGTTATCTTCATATAGGCCCTAGGAGATCTGGCCAAATTCCACCACTACGGTATTTAAAACCAGGAAAACAGTCAACCTGCATCAGCTCAGAAGTCCATATAGAACAGCATCCTGTCTCCAGTGACTCCCAGTAGCAAATGCTTTTGGGGGAGAAAATTCAAACATCAGAGCATGTGTGGACTGAACTTCTTCCTGACTATATTTCTCCCTGCCTCCTGCAGCCGGTAGCTTAGTAAGAAACAAAGAAAAGAAATAAAAACTGGCATTATGGCACAACAGAGGCACTTAATGTAGTGTCTTAGTCCCCAGTGCTGCTGGTGCCACACTGTTGTGGTTGCTTCTTTCAGAAGGACCTTTGAAAAAGCAGGGAAAGTTTGTCCTGTAAAGCACTAACTCATCACTACAGATACCATCACCTGAGGTGCCAGATGCTGGCAGAGAGCTGATGGGTCGTACTCATCCCATTTTACAACCTTGTGTAATAACAACCTGAAATCAGCCACAGTTTGGGTTCAAACGCCGGGCTGTGAAGTGTGGTCTTCCACAGGTGTCCCTGCTGTTGGGACAGCAGGTAGTGTCACCATCAGCCATCCCAGCTAAATCCACCCAGGCACATCAGATAAACGCAATTATCACTCTATACCAAGCCTGTTCTTGGAAAAATTTTATCCCTAGAAACCCAGCATTAGTGCAATGGTCACTGGAAGAGAGGGATGCATGCAAGCAGCTTGTCATAACCTCAGTTCTAGACTGGGTTTCCATGCACAAAGAGAAATGAGAAGCTCTACACAAGCTCTAGACAGCTCTTCTCAGTGGCCACCACTCACTTCCTACTGTTTGCCAGAGGAAGAATATGGTATAATGGACAGTACCTCTGCCCCAGTGTAGTCATTAGCAATGATGAAAAACAAGGTGACCCACAGACAACACACAGAGAAAAGCACAGGCCTCTATAAGAAATGAAAATACATTTATATGGGCTTCCAAGTTTTTGGTGTGGTTTTTCATACGCAGTTCCCTGCAGCATAATTGATGCTGGGGAAAAGTCTGGTTTGCAGTAGGCAGGAAAAATTAAGGCATTCAAAGGAGCTTCATGTTATTTGTGGGCTAAACCAAAATACCAGGACTTGTATGTAAAACACAAACGAGAAGAAAGGAAAAACAATATCATAAAACCCCAGCAATGGCGCTTAAAGAGAGATGAAAGATAATATCTCTAGCCTGCCCCCTTGAAACAGGCCTGAGCCTTTTTTCATTGACTTCCTTCAACTTTGGAAGGGAAACTGAACAAAACACTTGCTTGTCAATACCCAGGAAATGTTCAATTCAATACTAATTATTTTAAGAAAATGGGATCTTTAGAAACTTGAAGATCATGATCTACTGCTCCCAATAGTCTGACTTTCACATCTTGGAGAAGAGCAAGACATTTCCTTATTTTCATGAAAACTGGCTCTTCCTGGTATTAGAAACAAAACATGACAGTTTTATTGATGAGGAAGTGATTGCCAGAGAGAATAAATCCTTTGGCCAAGAACTAGAAAGTGAATCTTGATCTCTCAAGGTATAGGTCAGTGCCTTAACCCCAAGACTGTTCTTTCACTCACAGTCATGTATCAAAGTCCACTCTCTACTGATTCCACTAAAAAGCCTCTCAGCCCTTTTGCCCTTTGAACATCTGAACCGAAGTTTTACCAGAGTCTTCGTCACACTGCTTGAATGATAAGAAGTTACAAATACAACTGCTGTTGTAGTGCTTGACCGGTGCAGCCTGCTGCTCTCACAAATAATAGCATTGGCTGCCCTGCCTGGCAGTCCATTGCCACTTTTCAGTGGTCACTGCTATATTTCTGAATACAAATGAGACTATCTTTTAAGGCTATGCAGGGGCAGACCTGTTGAGGTCATGATACCATGTAACAGATTTATGGACAATACATATGACCGTGTTTAGGGCTGCAGTTTTGATTTTGTCTCTATCTTTCCTTGGTGAGCATGAGCCAGAAAAACTGGAGGTGCAGAGCTTTCAGCCCTAAAGAATCATGGCTTACGATCTAACACCATCTGACTAAGCTTAATTGCATGGTGACCAGTTCCTGATTCACAAGTCTTTAGGTAACTTTCCAGGTTAAGTAACTATCATTTCCCAAACCAGTCCAGTTCCTTGGTACTGAGAGTCACAGCCTTGCATCTGACCAAGACACTGCACAGACAAGGAAAGCAAAAGAAAAGCCACTTCAGCAATCCCATGTCTTTATACCTATTCAGCACTTCCCACTCCCACACAAATTAATGATGGCCCTGTTTCCAGTGTTACCAGAAGTTTTTCAGAATAAAATAGTAGGTAAGTCCCAAATCTGGAAGTCTGGAGGGCACCAGCCTCTGTTGCTGCAAATCTGTCAGAGAAGACATCTGGTTTTGAAGATAGGTGTGACCTATCAGGTTGAGAATTTAAGCCTATAATAAATGTGCCACAGACTATATTGCAGAAGGACTACAAGAGTTAGAGATGGTGTTATCTTACTGATCAAAAGCTGATCTTCTGAAGTGTTCCAAAATCTATGTACTTATTCAGGTTGTCTTTATAATAGCTGAACCTTACAAGTATCCGGAATAGGGTGAGCTACCCAAAATTCAAATCATCCACATAAGGGTTTCCAAGATACATCTGCCCTACAGAAGCCCCTTGATAAAAAAGCTCATCAGCTCTTTTAACATGTTCAGGTTGTACCTATATACATGCATGTACGTATAGAATATAATCCTGCCCAGATCAGCATCGCCTGTGAGGATTTGATTGCCCGTTGGTGAAACTGTGCTTAAAACCACTCTCAACATAAGGGTTGAGTACAGCTCTTCCCTGGTTAATGGGGTTTCAGTCAGAAGGTTGCAGTCTCTGCCCTAGACAGGCACTGCCTGTCCACTCAGTCACCATTTTTAGTGACCTTCTGGAGCAGTGAGTAGCAATGTTGAAGATGTAGCTACAACCCAAACATCTCAGCTGGATAATCATTAAGCAATTCACCACAAAGAAAAACAGTGTCTTCTGCAGAACTCAGAGGAAACGTGCACAGTTGCTTTCTGCACACATTTATTGGAAGGGTTTTAATAAACACAGATGTTGGGAACGGATGGCTACTGTGTAATCATGTGTAGGAAAAGCCAGAGGACAAAATATCCCTTAATGCAGACCTGCATTCCATGCAATAGTCCAAAGTAAGTGAGGAAGAAATATGGTCAATGTCACAAACAGACAAAGCATAAGAATCCAGGTGCCAAGACTTGATTGTTTAAAAACATTTTTCTCCCACCCCTCATTTCTAAGCTAAAGAAGAGCCCTAAACACGCCTTGCTCTGAGCAACATCCAGAACAGCCCAAGAGTTCAAAGGACCCACAAGGTGGGTCCCCTACAAGGAACCCAAGTCACTTCTGTAGAGTGTTAAACCCAGTTTTAAACAATGTCATTTAGAGATGGAAAGACTCCCACTATTTTCGATATCCTTATTCTATCCCTACTGCTCTTGCAGGGACACAGATGCTTAGATGAAAAGCTTTGACTGGGTTTTAGGCTCTGTTCTATTTTGGTTTTTAGAGGTATAAAAAATCTCCATAAAAATATTTCTGAGGCAACAAACCCATTATTGGCCAGTGCAATTCCCAGGAACAACACTGATTCTGCTGTGACCAGAAAGAATCCCAGATTAGCAGAAACGTGTTCACTTTTTCCGAAGAGCAGAAGAGAAAAATAACTGGACACTGAAGCAAATCAAATGTCCACATTCCTGCTTTTTAACACTCTTCAGTACAAAAATACAAAGTTCAACTTTTCCGGAACTAACTCTATAATATGCTGGCAGAGCATTGGAATACTGTTTCTAACTGGATTTCCCCCTCCTTTCCTTTTTCTTCCCCTTCATTTGGGACTTTCATTCACTAATCCCAACTAAATAATCCCCAAGGAGTAGAAGTTATTTTTGCAAGTCCAAGATCCTCATTATGGCAGTGGACTTTGCCGAAGAATCCAAAACTTAGGCAAACTGAAGAATATATTTGCAATATTCAACAAAATAATAAATTCAGCACATGACACAGGAAATAATAATCAGATGATCTCAGCCCCAGAAGTATTTCAGTGCTGTGGAAATGCCAGGTTAGAAAGTTCATGTGGAAAAGGAAAAGCCTTGTAACTTCTCCAAACATCAGTCATCACTTCCAGATACCTCTAAATACAGCCATTCATTTCACACTGCAGGATATTGTATTGAAAAGCAAGGCAGGGCCAACACAGTACCTTCTACCACTAAATATGCACTGCACAAACCTTAGCTAAGTGTGTTTTTCCTATTTGGAATAGGGCTCTTTCATTTCCAAAAAAGAGGTTCATGCTTCTCGCTGAGCAAAATATTTATAGCCACATGCAAAAAAATATAAAAGAGCTTGAAAAGGCAAAGCCAGAGGTATTCCAGGATAACTCCATGTCAAATACAGAATGACTCATCCACCTCTTTCAATGAAAATGTTCATCCTAGATAGATCAAAGGCACTAAGTACACCAAGCCCTTTCTGCAAAACCTGGCAAGAAAGTAAAAAGGTTTTCAACCAGCACTCACTTAGTGGGAGGTCTGGGAACAAATGAAAGCCATAAGATGCTGGCATATGAAAGAGACCATCCCCTACAATGGACAATAGGGACAATGTATGTAATCTCAGCATAGTTTGCAAGGAATAGAATAGAATGAATATTTTTGTGCAGCTATACCAGATGCGATAGGAATCTGATATTAGCAGTTACGCATTATTTTTGCTCTGGACTTTCGAAGATCTTCCCTGCTGCCTATTATTCACACACTTCACTGACACAGATTTGACAGCTGGGAGAAACGCAGCCCTTCATCTCATTGCATATTTGCTTTTGAGTCTCTGTGTGGATTCCTACCAGCCTGCAATCGGTCTGAATTTATCTTAAAATCCCAGACTGGTTTGGGTTGAAAGGGACCTTAAGGTCCCTTTAAAGCCCATTCAGTTCCAACCCCCTGCCACGGGCAGGGACACCTTCCACTAGAGCAGGTTGCTCCAAGCCCCATCCAACCTGGCCTTGAACACTGCCAGGGATGGGACATTGCAGTAAATGAGGCATCTTGCACTAACTGAGGTCACTGCAGTAAATGGGTCTCTGCCAACTGTTATTTTCTTGTTAGGTTGTATTTTACCAGTTGGGCTTCCACCTCTTCCACCACCTCCACAAAGGCTATAAGAGAAGGGAAACAGGAAACCACAAAACACAGGAAAGTAAAATGTCCAAGTCTAATTTCACATAACCCTGACCCATTGCAGTGACTGCTTGCAGCAGAGGAACACAAGGCTAAAGATTATCTGAGAGAGTGGTGTTCTGTGTTCTGCTGTGGCTGCCATCCCTTCCCCAGCAGCCTAGGGAGAATCCTTGTACCAAGAGCATCCAGCAGTGCTGGGGCCCTTCCCAGGAAGCTGGGCAGCAGATCCCAGCCACACAGTGACCACAGGCAATGGCATGTGCTAGCCCGCAGCCTTGGCTAAGGGAAGGACTTTTCTCCAGAGGAAGGCTGGAGAGACCCCGTTGCCTGCCTTGCTCCTCTGAGCCGCTCATCATCCATTTACGTGTTAGTGTTTCTGGAGATCAACTTTTGGACCTCACAGAAATCATTGTCACTCCAGCTGTAACTGGGCTGTAATCCATGCTGCCAGTTTCTGCACCTCGGGGGTCCTTTACAGGGGCTCTGGTACCTTAAAGTGGCTGGTTCATGGGAACAGGAAGGGTCAGGAGAACTGGCTCACAAAGCTCCTCAATCACGACTTCACTCAGCCTGTGCTGCTTCAGCTTCAAGCCAGGCTACCTGAACAGAGGGGTACACAGCCTAAATTATCTCTGCAAAGAAGATGGAGCTATCAGATCTTCCAAAAGCAATATGCAGAAGCTCTCCACAGTTTCCAGAGAAGCTGGAATTGCTTCAGGCACTTCAGAGCAACTGATAAATTAATTAACCCCACACTGGTGGTTCAGTTCAAAGGCAACAAAGCCACTGTGAAAGATGAACACAACTGCCCAAATTTCATGACAAAGTGTAGATGTTGAACCCCTCCGACAAGCACTGCGTGGCTTTGGGCAAACCCTACTTCCTCAGCACAGACTGCAAGCTGTCTGAGGCAAGCAGGACATGAGTGGGCCCTCCTTGATGATTAAATAAGAATGAACATCTCTGGGCAGAGTATATTCCACCCCCAAAGGCTTAGCACTTCTGTGTTGTAAAGCCAACATCTCGTATTCCTCTCACTGAACGCTTTAGTTCACTGTTTGTGGGAAATGGAGAGAACAGTGTCCTATAAAGCTTCCTTAGCAACTTCCCAGTTTTCTTTGTCCTCCTGCTTCACTATCTGTTGTTTACCACTTTCAGCAGCAGAGTCAGCAGGCCAGGAGACCTATTTACATCCTGCAGTGTGGCTAATCCATAGCCAACACATAGCCAGGGGGACCAGTAATCTACAGGCTGGCCAGATCATTGCCGGTGAAGAAGGTGCTGCCAGACCACAGCGTGTGGCCTCCAACTCAGTCCACGCTGTGATGCTGAATACAAGTAACAAGGATGAGGCAGGCTTGTATTAACACCAGCCTGACCAAAGCTGTCAGGCACTTTACACTTCATCATGAGAACATTACAGAGAGAAAAGCTCAGTTGCAAGCTTCTTGGATTCAGGTTTTTTTGTGAAGTTCTTATAACCCTTTTTAAATATTAACTGTGCAGAATTGATTATTGCCATAGAAGAGAAAACCCCGACACTAATATACTTCTTAGTCATAAAGAATTCATGCATCTTACCCTATTTTGAAACTCATTATCCAAGCTTCTGGAAGCAATTTTTCCATGACCCTTACACTCCACCAGTAACAAACAGTTTGAAAATTTCACTGGGTAACAGTTGCCTGCAAAGCACTTACAATTCATAAACTTCTCATACAGTTTCTGACATTTATCATTGCTAAAGTAAATGGAAGCCATGGAATCGACTATGCATCATGAGTAATACAATGCAATATTAAAGGACACCCAGTGGAGTACTTTAGAGGCTGAGGAATCTAAATCATACACTCAGTGCTGGGAAACCGTATAGGAAAATGTGCGGCACCATTTGTTGGTTGACTGTAGCTGTCACTGCTCAGTGTTAGGAGAGGGCTGAGCCGCACTGCTGATGTGCAGGGTTACACAATTGACAGCAGTGATTTACTATTCATGTGAATTAGAAGAGAAAGGAACTGTGGAAAGAATTCCTAATGAGTGATCACAAGTGTTTCCACACCGCCCGCCACAGCCTAGGCCGGACAAAACTTGGAGCAAGACAGGGAGATGGGCTCAGGAAAAAGGAGAGGATAACTCAGGCTACCAGGACTGAGGTTCCCAGGGGGGCAGCCTGAAGGAGCTCTGCTCTTTTGGGAGTGTCCATCTAAACCATATAATAAAGACACATAACAAGTACAATGCTAAGTAGCACTGATGAGATCTGAAGGAAAATTCCCACCTCCACCTCTTCTAACTTCCTTTTTGTTGTCCTTCACTCTCCTGTTATAGGTAGAGGATGCACAGGCACTGAGTGGGAAAAAAGAGTTACTTTGAATGCACAGTTGTGAGCACTACAACAGCAGCTGTGATCTCTGCATTTCACTAGGCAGCAATCCTCCATGTCCTCTTTCTATTTTGTTTTTTAATCTTGCCTGCCTTCCTTTTCTTTCCCTCTTTTTGCCTTTTTCCTTCAGTCCCACTGAAGATACACAGAATCATGATGTAAGGAAATAAGTCACCCTTCCCATTCCTCTATTCCTCCTCCAATAATCTGCAAATCCTATTAGCTGAAACGATGTGGGACACTGGGATGGATGGGGGCAGACAGAGAGGCGCAGACAGAAATGCTGCCGGGCAGCGTCTGGCAGCCCAGCACTGCCCCGCTGCCGGTACTGTCACTGTGGGAGAGGTTCATCAGAAGGCTCAGTACAAACTCTAATTGTGTTACAGAAATTGCAAGATGAAAATCAAAGTTTAAATTACTTGGGTGTTTATCTTCATTTGTATCTATTTGGCTGTTAATGACATGGATGCATACACAAAACCACTCCCGTGGCAGATGAAGCAATATGAGCTGAAACTGAAGAACAGCCAGTTGAGACCTCCGAGTCCTGTCAGCAGTTACAGAAGGCATTTTGGGGGGTGATGGAAACACCATTAATTCCACTGCTGAAGCTCAGCACCCCTTCATCTGTGCTGATGCAACAGTCTGTGGGACCAGAACTCTGGAAAAGGGTGGAAGGGTGTTCAAGAAAAAATATATTTGGAGGACTCTCTATGCTGCATCATGAGATCCTGGGATGTAGACCTGCTGCAGAACAGCCATATACATGACACATGAAGCATCAGTCAAATGAAAGTCTCAAAATACTATTTAGTTCATGTTTGTGACTTTAATATCAAAATATATATTATTTTCCTGGTATGACGGTCAGTTACATTGATCTTCTGGGATAATTATACATTACTATTAGCAAACGAGCAGCTTCTGAAGTCAGGAAATTGATTTTGAGAGTACTCTGTTCTCGGGCTATTTTAATAAGAAGCTTCTCATTATCACAATTACCGAAGAAAAGTTTGGAAAGTTTAAAACTGTCTAATGGCTCAAACCAATGAGAGAAACAAGTTTTGAAGCTTTAGGTTCATGGTCTTTAAGAAAATTTCATGACTTCAGAGAGCTTTTTGACTTCCGAAAGCTACCACTTAGAGATGTGATACTGCTCTTCACAGCCATTTCCTTAAAATCTTTGCAGACAACATCTGCGTTTGACACAGAGCAGACAGGGAAGCAAAGAAACAAGGATCACGTCCAGCATGACTGCCTCGTGCTCCCCTGCTTTGATGTTTTCATGGCATAAGCATATTTACATGTAAAACCAGCACTGCTCTGATGCTACCAAGAGTAAACTTGAGATGGGTGCATGTTGCACTCTCACCAATATCCCCAATTCAGTCTGGCAAAAAGGAAAGACCAGAGGATCACTGCTTTCCTATCCCCAGCTCTGCCTGACAAACTATGTGGTCACCTCATCTCCACCTCCAGATTCAACAAAGCACCACTGCACTGTCTTCTTGCTAGCCAGAGGAAGTCAAAAAGATAATCCTTATGGAGTCCTTGGCCACTAAGGACTGAAATAGAAAAGGCCAGGTTGGACAGGGCTTGGAGCAAGCTGCTCTAGTGGAAGGCGACCCTGCCCATGGCAGGGGATTGGAACTGGATGAGCTTTAAGGTCCCTTCTAACCCAAACCAATCTGGGATTCTATGAAATATGGAAGAGAAATTCAAATCTCTTGCTTTCTTCTGAAAGATCTGTAATCAGCCGTCATCTTTGTAGGGGCGTGACAACTCTTTCACCAAGTCACTCATAGTGCCACTTCCTCTCTGGTGATGATCATGCCACATGCAACACATTTGGCACACAGAATCATAGAAGAGGGCAAGGGACCAGACTGGGATATCAGTCATGAAAGGGACAACAAAAGTTAGAACTGCTCAGGAATGTTTTTTCTGATAGGGGCTGTCTGAACACAGGTCTCTTGTCAACCAGAACTCAAGATCATGGAGGAGGGGAGGCACTTACCTATGCTCCTAAATGCATCATAGTGAGAGGCAAGAATTAGATGTGCCTCACAGCAATATAAGGTTTGTTTCACACATACATGTATTCATACTTGCAGACATAAACTCACCCACCCTATGTGGCAAGCTCATGGAATGGCAAATCAGACTCGGAGTTTCCTGAAGGTGTTTTGGGAAAGCATTAAAAGGAGGCTGTATTCTAAAAGTGTAATGTCAAAGCCTAGTCTCTATTGCTCTGATGTCCAAATTGCCAAGCCCCTGCAAAGACACACACACACTTTGAAAAACAAAACACCATAAAAAGATCAAAGATCCCTCTGGGAATACATTCTCTGCACTCTTCAAAGCCAAGTGTCCCCTCACTTGCCCCCTTGTAAACTGATTAATTTCAGTGAGAACAGTCTGCTCACAAAATCAGCAAATTCATGCAGTGAAAGCAAGTACTTGTATATATTAACTCAGGGACTGCAAGAGAACCCTCTGTGTTTTTCTCTGCTCAATAGGAACAACAGGATTTATACCGATTCTCATTTTCAAGCTGCAATTGGTATTTAATCTGTTACCAGGCAGCTTTTTCTTGAGTCATTTTGCACAGGGATCAGATGCAACCCTCTTTCCCTGAATTTAAGAGTAAATGAGTGCACCATCTGGCCAGCCCCTTGTCTGATTCAGCCCCAGCGCCTGCGGTGGTATTCCAAAATGTGAGGAATGCTCACCCAGTAGACTCGGTTCACATCCTCCCTCCTATTGACTAAAGCTGCTCTGGCCCCTTCTGGGCCGCTTTATATAAGAATTTGGTGGGAAAAGTAGGTCTGAATTCTTAACCATCTTCAAATGTGCATGTGTGTGGTCTGAGCAGGCAGCTCATGCAATGAGAAATGGGAAGCCACTAAAATGATTCTGCTGCTAAATATTTTGACCTTTATTGACATTTCTAAGTAGCAGCAGCTTCATTACCAATTAAAGGAAGTTATTAGCTACAAAAGGAGCCTGTTCTTTTTTCCCTTTATGCCTCCTTTCCCAAACCGGTGCTGTTAGATGAGATCTCTGTGGCAGGACAAGCCAAAGGAACCCAGGAGACCTGGGCTACTTTATAACTAACCTCTATAGAAATCCTCATAGAAGTCAAAGAACTTTCATAAAGTGAATACTCCAGAGACAGCCCATTCAGAACAACAGACTCTCCATTTCTGTTGGTGTGAAAGTCTTGTCATGTTTCTCTACATGGGATTGCTTGGTGGGCATTACTGCTGGCTGGTTTTCTTTCAAGCACACCCATGAATAAGGCCTATCCAAATTGATTTTGGTTGGGTTTTTTTTTTTTCCACTATATGCATTTAGGGGCTGGCACGAGGAGCAGAGAATATACAAGACTTCAAACATGATTTCCTTACTGGGTGAATAACCCCAAGGTATAATTTCCCCAGTAGCCAGGAAGGTAGCTGCATGATCCACACCACATTTCAGAGTATATCAAACCCAAGACATCATGGAAGTTCCAGCACTTTCCCAGGGACAGTAATTTAGCTTTCATCACCTCTCCTCCTGCTTATACCAAAAGAAATCCCATGACATCTTCCACCAACCTCAGCTCCTGATTTTCTGACGGCTTCTGGACTCTCAAGCAAGACTTTAAACACTTTTTTTTCCTTCTCTGATTTTTTTCCTCAGATCCTCCTGGCTTTTCCTCTGCATTCTTTACATCTTCTGTACTGATCTGGTAACTCGCCCTCAGCTTGAGTTAAAAACCTCTTACTTGCAACCTATTTGAAACTAAGGGTTTGATCCCGCAATAACTAAAGTCAAAGGCAACAAGGGCAGTTCTGTTCAATGGGAATAGGACAGACCCAGAGTTCCTGGACAGTGTGTTTTTAATCAGGGAGCCTTCACATTTAAAAAGGAAATCATTTGCATCATATTAGTATTCATTGTCCACCTACACAGGATGGGAAATATGTTGAACAAAAAGGTTAAGTGTGCTGATGCCAAGAGGGCTTGCCCATTGCAGAGCGGATCTCAGCAATGAAAGCATCTCAGTTGTACCTGTTCCAGGAAATTACATCCCAAACCCTCTGCATTCGTGTCTCAAGGGAGTCAGACCTGTTTCTAATGGTACATAAAAGGTCAGCTGTGATCACTGTGTGTATTATTTCATCTCAGGAACAGGCCAAGTGTACCAAAAACAAAAATAAAAGCTTAAGTGAAAGAAGGTAACAGAAGGGAAGCTGCTGCAGCCCATCTGACGTGGTTTACTCCAATATGTCACTTTAGATCAACAGAGAAATGTCCTCCTGCAAAGTGTTTATCAAGGGACCCTTGACTGGAAAAATGATACAAGAGTTCTTTGTGCCTGTTGCTAAAAAGCATATGTGGTCTTCACCATGCAGGACAGTTCTCCCCAGCCTGTGGTTCACAGTCAGCTGGAGGCGGGGGCTACTTCTGAAGACTGTGAAACAAGGCTGAGACAGAAAAGCCTCTTGTCAGAAGGCTGCAGTTCGCTACAGAGATGCAGCCCTCTCCACTGGAAGAGTTTTAGGCACCTGCAGTTCAAAAAAAGATCACAAGTCACTTGTTTAGGGATTGTATACAAGATGACTTCTTTGATATTAGATATTAGCTCTAGTGATAAAGACTCAAACCCTTAATTTTCTTTCCAAGAGGCTTCCAGAGCTCCTCTGAGTCCTGCCCTGCTGTCTTTTTACTACTTCATTTATATTCACTAAATCATTTTTCCCTTCATCTTTCCATTTAGAGCAGAACCTGAATGTGCAAAGCTCATCTGTTTCCAGCCCTTTCTTTCTTTGGATGGATCTGCAACAATGAACAGCACCTTCTTATCCTTGCATGTAAATCTGTTAAGCATGACCAGTAAAACTGGGAGCTTAGAGAATAGTGAAGTTTAGAAGGGACCTCTGGAGATAGTCTGAGGAGAAATTATACTCAAAGATCTTTTCCTAAAGATTAATACCAAAGAAAGCTTGTGCGAGTATCAGCCAAAGTAGTTACTGATGTGCAGTCTCCAAAGACTTGGAAAAGCAAATCCAGCCCAAGCTTGCACCAGTGAACAGCTAGGAACGAACTATTTGCCTGAATTTTGATGACCTTGAACAACTCAATAAATCACATCACTCCACGTACACAGCTTGATAGGAGTCAGCATACTGCGCTGCCCTTGAGAGCTGGGCAGTGGCTTCTGGGAGGAAGGAAATAGCTGCCACATGCAGTAAATAAAAAGAAGTTAAAACCAAGAAATACACACGCAGTTCTGCTGCAGAATCATTCCATTCAGCCTGGCTAGAAACACAGGCAGCTACAAACCCATCATTCATCTCCAACATAAACACAGATCTGGTTAGACTAGCAGCAACATAGGTTGAGATTTTTAGTAAATGACATAAATAAACGTATTTTTATATTTCCTGACCACATTAAGCTTGAAATCAGAGTTCTAAAATGTGAGCCACACACTATAAGGCTTCTAATAGCCAATAAATTCAGATAGTCACAGTGAAGCAATGTTTTCTCCTTAAAGGTACATTTTGCTGCAGCGTATATAAATACACTGGGACTTGGGGTTTTATGGAATTGAAATTATATGTAGCTGAACATGATCATTCAGAAAAGGTTAAAGTTCTCTTAGGAGGACAGCAAGATGGAAACCACTTCAGAAGGCACAATCTCAGATTCCAAATATTATTTCTACATGGAAAGACATTAGTAAGGTGATGGGGGGGGAAGCTGGGGAAAAATACCTTCCCCCCAAAAGGTGCAATCCAGGAGAGGAGAGCTACAACATCCCAGGTCAAGAACATCAATGTATTCCTCTGTTCCTGTCCCAGCTCTGCTACAATAAGAAAGCACAAAACAAGTTTTTATCCTGCCCCAGTACGTCCCCTTCCCATTTGTAAAGTAGGGATTATAGAGCTAGAATTCCTTCAGGTGGTGTTAAAAGAACGAGTGGTCTTAGAGAATTATCAGTAGAACTTACAAGCTAAAATACAGCACTTTAAAGCGGAGATCGGCATTATCACCATGATATCCCACACTGGGAAAATGAATACAACAGATATAATGAAATTCTGGCTTCTCAGAATGGGTCAGTAGCAACGTCAGGAGTGATTTTCAGGGGGTAGTTGGCCTTACAACACTTAAAGGCTACCTGAGATCCATGAAGACTGATGTCCATGCTGACTCCCAGGAGTCAAAGAACTTAATGCTGAAAGAACTTGTGGGATCACAAGGCTGACTTCCAGCCTGGCACTGCTCACTAAGCAACCTCTGCTGAAGGACAGCAGTGCACTGCATGGATTTCGAAGGCAAGCCCTTCAAAAATGGAACACAGTTGTTTAGTTTTTGGACCTACCACTTTCTGCGGGTCTCTTACAAAGAGACAAGTTCCCAGTGGGTGAGCAATAAAGCCAGTCAGTGGGTGCTGGCTCTACTGCCCATTATTGACTGGATATTGCTGGAAGAGCCAAGATAAAAATATCTGAGTGCTGATGTCACCTCAACACAATTCCCGTGGAGGTTACTCAGTTGTCCTTGGGGCGCCTATTTATTTTCAGAGACATGCTGATCTTTGCCTGATGGCTGGAGTTTTAAGACCAGAAAGAAATGAAGATGGCAGCTAAGAGCTTCACTTCACAATGAGTAAAATCATCCTTTTAAAGGGGAATTCATCATTCCTAGCTCAGTTTAAAAACCAGCAGTTGAGACTAAGGAAATGGAATGTACCAGCAGAAGAGATTTTAAAACACAAAGTACTTTCAAGTGGAATATAGCTGCACAATGACAAACAAAACAATAATGACAACCTCTCCACCCACCTACGTTAAGGTGGAAAAGTCAAGTATTCAAGAGCTGGCAACACCAGAATCAAGGTTGCTTTGTGTAGTCCTAATTCACTTCTCCTGTGAGATACAATTAAAAGCTATTTTTCCCCATGGCCTCACCCCAGTTAGTGGGCAGGATGAACAGAGCTATTCAGTATTTCTTTTTGAGTCAATGTGTGGCCTTGGTTTTATTTATAGCATGCAGTTTAAACTCTTCACTGAAAACAGGATTATTCATATCCTTGTGGGTTATAATATAACACTTATCACAGAAATATTTGCTTCAAAAACATAACAAATGTCTCCTGACAAAACCCCTGCCAATGAGGTAGGATGGTAGCATGGTCCCTTCAGCCCAAATGCTTAATCAGAATCAGAGGTCCCACAAGATTGTTTTGATTAGTATGAGATCATCTGAATGTAATACAGCGTATAATATATTCTTGTCTTTAGCAACCCAATGGTAAGAAAACCCCATTTCTCCGAGAGAGAGCTCCAAAACTTCCACTGTCATGAGAACTGTATTTAAGGAGCCAACTGTTTCCTTTCAGGATCATCCACAGCATTTGCAAACCTTGGTTTCTGTGGTTTAAAGCACCTCCTTCTATGACCACTGGGCAAATGAAAAGCAAGGCCTCATCTGGAGCTAAGCAATGGAGCAGAGTAAGGCTAGGATGTAATCCTTCCCAAATCAAGTGAACTGGGAATATTCCCACTGAAATTTGTAATTTAAAAGAAAAAAGAATAAAAATGACTCCCTATCTCTGTTTCCCCTCATTTAGAAGTGCACATGCATCTATGTATATACACCTAAACCCAAAAAAGCAGTCATTTCTGACTGCAAAAAACCTGAGACATCTGTATGTCTGTAGGATTTTTGTTGGAACGCAACAGTGTCAATGTCCTTTTTCAGCAGTTATCAACCACAGGCAATGTTTTAAATAAACTTGAATTCAGGGACTACACGATCATTCTGCCACAAGACAACTGACATCCACCCTTTTGAGTTGGATCTAAGCCACAAATCAAGTAACTCTTCTTTTAAGACATCATCTCTGTGGGGAAAAAAACCATTACCTCGAGTTCGTCCACCAGTACGAAACCTATCTGAGAAATACAATTTTCAAGTTTATTTGCACAAGCTCTCCAAGAAATCAATTCACGATTCCCTATGTCATGCTGCTTGTTTTACATTACAGCCTTCGAGAAAAATGCTTATGTTCGAAATATGAAAACATAGCAATTACTTACTGTTCTGACAGCCATCAGGAGCTCTTTATACTCTCCTGGTCCCCATGCTTATCTCAAACTGCTCCTCAATGATATTCTCTTCAGAGCAGAGGATCCGACAGCTGAAAGGAAAATGCACAATGCTACAGTTTCTATCCACAACACTGGGAATTTGGCATGTCTGGAGGCTTTGGCATTATTATTATTACAACTATATTTTGGAATTTGTATTTTTGGCATAACTGGAAGATTCACTGTAAAGAATGTAGCTCTTCTTTTTAAAAATGTGTTAAATCAGCTGGGATTATTTCAAATTCAAGTACTCCAGCAATGACTGTAACTAACACTCCTGTTTGATTTGAGGTAGCAAGAAGAAAGTTAACAAACACAATCCCAAGTACTACTTAGCACCATTACTACCCTAGGATGCAGCTGCCTGATACACTGGTGTTGCTGCAACCTCACTGGATCAAGACAGTTTTGTTTGTTAGAATGTTTTTTTTCTTTCATGCAAAGCTATTTTAAAGTTTAAAAACTTTAAGAAAACCAAACCAATCATCCCTAACTGGAACTACCACTGTCAGTCACTATCTTGTGCTCTGGATTTACAAAGACATACTTAATTCACAACGTAAGTTACCCCTCATAGTTTAAGGCAAGACCTTTAATTTACGCAGACAGAAGTTGATGCTGCTGTCTAGGTTGTAAGTCCATCCTCCAAACCACCATTATTCTTTAGTAGTATTAGCACCACAGCTCAATACAAATCAGTTGTAACAGCACTAGGGATCTTCCACTGCAGACATGGACTTCACTTAATTAACTAAGAGCTGTATAAACACAGCAGGGAATAGAAACGGTCTCTTCCTCAAAGACACTGATGCAATTATTCTGTTCTAGCAGGAGGATCACAAAGCATTGCCCAGCTCAGTCTCTCTGGAAGGAAGGCTGTATTTCAGACCTCTTTTACATATGGAGAACTCAAGGAGGAATAAGTTCAGTAGCAAGACACAATGAGCTGTGCTTTCTCTCTGAAAGGGGACGCACTCAGAGTGCAGGACTGGAAGTTCACTGGTTCATTTCTGCAGAAATTGGCACTAAAGCTCAGAATCCATTGAACTCACAGACTTGATCCTGGTATTTAACCTGGTTTAGAAGCATCCACCTCCTCAGCCTGATTGAGACTACCCACCCTCCACCTGATGCTCTCAAGTGACCTCACTGAATCACTCTCAGTCCAAAATGCCTGTCAAAAGAATGCACACAAGCTCACTAATCCACTGGGAAACACAAGCAATGTTGCTTCATCCACATGCCTGAGGAAGCTATGGTGATGTAACAGTTGCCACAGATCCTATACAAGGTACAGATTATAATTATCTTATTGCCAACATCTGGTCAAGTTTAAGATGAGAATCTTATAAAGCTTCTACTTACATCTCCTCGTGCTTTTCTGAGCTTGGATTCAATCTCAGCTCAGAGTTTTTTTAACTTTAATAAATGCATTCTCTGATTCATTGCAATATTTCAACAAATTATTCCCATTATTCACTTCTTTACTGCCTAAATTGAAAAAAAAAAGGCTCCTGAAATTTTAACCCTTCACATCACAAAGTGACAAAGACTGTCAGAACCTCATCTAAGCCACGTGGTAATTAGCCACACTTTCCACTGCTTAGGCAGTCCCCAAAACAAGGGGGCTGTGCTACAGCAAAGCATTGAAGGAGATATTTCACTTGAATAATACAGCAAAACTCCGCTGAAGATTGCTAATGGGTCTTAATAAGGCCTCATCTCTGACATTTACCCCTGACAAATTAAAAGTAAAAGCCATTGCTTTTTTTCTTGCTGGTTTGTTTGTTTTAATAAACAAGCTACAAGAACAACCAGGCCCTGCCACCAAACAACTGTCACTGTAAGAGCTCACCCCAGCTGTACAAGAATTGGGATTATCCTGGTTCATCCTCATACTTTCCCTATCAAGCATAAAAGTTTTCCTAAGAAATGAGGACCTAGCAGTTTAGAAAACAGCTCTCTCAGGTTGTGCTCATATGAGTAAGCACTTACTTTCCCTTGCAGACCTGACAGTCCAGTCCCATCAATCCTAAGGTCATAGAGTACTTTTGTATTCCTTTGCTGCTCTTCTCCACATACTGACCAGACAAAAAGGAACAAATCCCCACCACCAAACTAGCATTAGTAGCTCATAAATAACAGATTTCCAACTCACTAGCACCTTGTGCAGCACTTTTCAACAGGACTTCTCAAACTGATCTGCAGGTGATGGAGGTGATCAGCACTGCAAACACCTCACAGGTGAAGGGACTGAGGAAGCAATCACAGAGTCAGCCCGGCACTCCCCAGGCTTGCCCCCAGCTCCTCCAGAGCTGTGTAATGCTGCCCCTTGGTGGAGCTCGGCTAAATACTCCGCAGAGTAGCTCTCAGCTTTCCTTTCCCAGCCTAAACCTCTAGACCTGGTAGAAGCAAAACTAATCTTGAGTTATTAAGGTGCTTTATCTGTCCACTTCCTTACAGCTTCTGTCTCCTGCTGCATGAGAAAGGTCTAAGGTCATACCTTTTAGGGTAGCATTAAAGATAAAATGCCCAAGGGGTGTGTTTTAAAACTGGCAGTTAAACTGGGCAGCCAGAAGCACTGAGTTTGAATGTTTAATAAGGTAGGTTAAAGATCCATAGAAAGAGCAATTGTGTGACTTTAGTAATGAGCTAATTCAATTAATTAAATAATGAACTAATTCAACCCCTTCCAAATCAATTTGTGAACTCTTACTATGATCAATTAAAGTGCTTGGGGACTTTTATTAATTACAACTATTCCTAGTTGTTATATGCATTTTTGTTATGCTGCAGTGTAAAGATGAACATTCAATAAAAATAAAACTCTGCCTTTTTGTTCATACTCACAAACTGATGGGAAAGCCTCCAAAAGCATTCTCAATGTTTTGTAGTTGTCAAGACACTTCATTTTCCCTCATTCCCAAGCTTCAGAAGCTTCCTCTTTGTGATTGCAAACAGATGATGGCAGAGCATGCAATTAGACTAATACAAGTAAATTCCAATCAGCGGTAGCCTGCAGCAGCTTCTCAGTGTTCACATCAAATGGAGTCCAACTCTTAGCATGAAGCTGTCAGCAGGAAAAGATAAATTAAAAGTGATTTTTAGAAGCAAACTTCTGTGACCTTCTTCATTGCACCCAGGAGGTTAGATATGGTGGGTTGGGATTTTCAACCATCCACTCAGTTTGGGCATTCAAAAACCCAATATGTATCTTTGACTATATGAGTGCAGTCTCACTAGTTTGGGCCATTTAGGAGAACAGTGTTACACTTGTCTGCACCATGAAACAGTATTAATATACAATTTAGGAACTTGTTTGAAAATGACATCTTTAAAACTTGAGCTTTTAGTACCAGTAGAATAGGTTGTGCAGGTTTACCCCATCTTCGCCAATCTTTACAATCCTTCTTTGCAAAGCAGAGATGGCAGATTCTCAAATAGTTTAGCTTTTACAAAAATTATCACTACAACCAGTTGTTAGTGGTAACAGCTACTCAGTGCTCTCAGTAAGCATAAACTATGACAGCACTAGCTTTCATAACAGCGTAGGGGCTGCTAAGTAAATATGGTGTAAGTTTCAGAGTTACCTACCTTGCTCTCATCTCAGGGATCACAGTTCAAACACAAGATCTTCCAGACTTCTGGGGGGGTTCTTAAGATGGAGACTGTCTTCAGAAGCTGCCCACAGATTTCCCAGGCTACAAGAAGACTGGTATTGCCATCAATGGGAGGCCAGCAGAGGTACCTCTGTCAGACTGAGCACCAAACACGGTAACATCCTGCTGAAGGTGCCAGCCAATGTTTTGGTGCATTGCATCCTGGAAGGGGTTTGAGCCTCTTGGTAATCCAGAGGAAAGCAGGCTTGTCTTGTCAGCAGGCCAGGTCAGTCCATGGCATAAAAAGCTGGGGAAAAGGTATATTACAAGGTCAGGTCTCCCAGAGTTTATTTGGTGCAGGGCAGAGCTATGCACACATGACCGCACAGTTTGGAGAACAGCACTGATGTAAGAAATAAAATGGCTTTAAGCATGGAGATGTTGCCAATTTTTATTCTAAATTTACTGGGCAACCCTGGTGTATCTATGCAACTTCAAACCCAGGCTTTTTAGAGCAGAATGAGTCGTCAGTGTCCTTGATCTCTTTTGAAAGGCAATGAAATGTATCTCCCACATTTCCAACACTCCCTTTTGCCTTTCAAATTCACTGGATCAGAAGAAACAGTTCTGAACATCTCTATTAACAACCATATTCCCCTAACTGCTTCAAGTCAAAGCAACATGACTGATTGTAAAGCATGACTGTGACCTCATTTCAATCACTTCCAATTTGTTATTTTTCTCTGAAAAGCAAGGCCAGGCCATTAGTACAGCTGAACATTAGACAAAAAGTTTCCAAAACCAGCTAACATAATGCCACGAAAGTCATTTTGTAACACAGAAAAACACAAGTACAGTTACACAAGTGTTCTTGTTCCAAGAACAATTGTAAGCGGGTTTTGTTTTGATTTTGAAAAATCTCCAATATCTCAGGGTAGCTGCAGTAGACCACACACTGGAAAATTACATGGTTTTCTGGTCACCGTATAATAAGAAAGGATTTTTCTCTCTGAGACAGAAAAGGCCTATTCAAGGTTGGAAAGGGAGTGCTGGAATCAGGAAGCTGGGGAGATAGGTCATAATTGTATGAGGATAATTAGGTCTAGTTGTCTGAACTGCTGCCAGGGAATTAGGAACGACAGCTTCTACTTTTCCATCAGCCTAGGCAAAACATAAGGGCTAAAAGCAAAACTCAAATCAATACCAGTTTTATGGTATCTGCTACTGGGATAACTCCATCTCTGGTTGTCTATCTGCAGATAAGAGGTTTTGCAACATGAAGTGTAGGATAAAGAGAAAATAAAGTGGGAGGAGAAGTATCAGTTCCTTTAATATAGTGGGGTTTGTGCAGTCTTTGTGATACCATCACACAGTATCCCACAGCAAGACAATACAGAAATATCTACACCGTTTATGGATGAAGATCCACCCCAGGCTGCAGACAAGTGAACAGCAGATAAACTGTGACCCAAGTCAGTTGTGACTTTGCCCTGACTTCACAACTTGCTGTAGGAAGCCAGTTGTACAACCCACTTTCCAGATTACTTTACTGCAGTCATTTGGCAATTCTGGATGGGCTCCACTGAGTACATTTTTTTAACATTCTTTTTACCAATAAAACAAAGTAAGAGATTGCATAGCCTTGATGTGTTTCTGGCACATTTTAAAAGCTGCTGCTAATAAAACTCTTCCAAGACGAAACAAGAGGAAAAAATGACCAAGTTGTAGCAATGTAAATATCTCTTTTTTTTTTCCTTTGTAAAGTTGAGCTTTTCTGCAGGAAACTGGGAACCAACATCACAGAACAAGATTGTGTTAAGAGAAGAAAACCCATGTAAGCACAGCTTAGAGTGGAATAGTATCACATTTCTAGTAGTCCCTGTTAAATGGAGTTTGAAAGAATCCTGTTTTCATGCACACCAAGGGCTTGCTCCTGCTGATCACTGAAGTCAGTGACAATTCATCAAAGGACTTCAGTGATGCATAACCTAGTCCCTAAAGCAGCAGACTGGCTTGTACCTATGGCACGGGGCAGACAGCCAAGAGATCTGAGTGCAGATCCTGGCTTGACACAAGCTCCCTGTGCTCTTCATCCATAAAGAGGGGTGATCTGTGTCTGCTTCTATTGTCAGCTCTCTGAACAGTCAGTCTCTCTCCTACACGCCAAAGCCTTTGTTTTTGAGATGTAGTTGTGATTTAACACTGAATGACTAATGCACACCCTTAATTATCCCAACAACTCTAGCATCATACAGCACTGCTGTGACTCCTGCACCCTGCCCTACCCAGTTCTGTGGGAGATGAAGCATGCCAAATGTACAGCAAGTACTTTAAAATGTGCTGTAAGCACCACTCACCTGCAGTAGGCTCGCCTGTGTATAAATACTGCCCTTTGTGTGCATCACAAACCACAAAGTTGCTGCTCAATGAGCTGCTTGATTTTCAAGGATCACCTCCATGCTTGAAAAAGGTCCCTCCTAATGAGCAGGAAGTCAAGCAAGTGTACCAAGAGACCTGCATGGATGAGCAAGGAGCTCCTGAGGATATTCCCTCTAGAGTTTCAATGCACTTTTTCACTTCTGAGATCAGAGGCAGTGTATGAACTGCAGTGCCATTACCTATCTTACACTACCAAAGAACACTTTTAATGTTAATGCTCTTTCATGACATTGACCACGAGAGGGCACCAGTATTGCTCCAAAAAAAAAAAAAAAAAAAAAAAAAAAAAAGACAAACCTGAGTAGCTGAATAAATAAATGGGAGTTTGTTCATAAACTGTACAGCAACAAAGGCCTGAGATAGCAGGTTCCACAGTCAGGAGTCACTCACCCACAGAAAGCCCAAGTGTCAGGCAGCTACATGGGTGCACTGCAGCTGGGAGAAAGAGAATTCCCAGCTCACTAGAGCCAACAGAACTGGTGCTTTCCCTGCTTCCCCCACAACCCTCCCTTTGCTTACAGACCCTTTTGCTCAGGGTGGGTTGGTGACAGGTTCACACATCTTTTTGCATGAGCGTTGTTCAGAGCCTCCCTCTGCAGCATCTCTGTCCTACGTCAGCCCTCCTGCACAGAAGCAGTACTTATCTCTTGGGAGGCTCAGCCTCTTCTCTCTCAGCAGAGAAAGGCTTTTCATTTCTGGAAGCCAGGTGAGCAATGTCCAAACCCACAAGTTTTCAGCCCAGCAAGCCCTAGCAATGGGTTTGCTTGTTTCATAGTCCTTTCAATGAATAGTACCTATACAGGAGGACTGAATGATAACTCACAGGACTAGAACGAACAGCCATAGCTCAAGCTGAACAGCTGACCTCTAAGACATGAAGAGTTGTTTTTTCCACAAAGATATCACCATAAGGACATCTTCTAGAAACAAGAGAAAATAAAAAGCATATTAATTTTCAAGCCTGGATTCTGAATATCTGATTCCATATTATGCCATATAAAAAATAAACCCTTGATCTCACAAAATCTCCCAGTGACATCTCTCTGCCAAATCCCATCCAGGAATCAGACATCAGACAAGAGAAAAATGTCTACAAACACCTCATTCAAGAGCAAGTGCAATTATGTGTGAATGTATAGATCACTCGCAAAGCTAATTTTGCTTACAAAGGAAAATCTTGCTAAAGGTTCGTATGGTTAAGCTAAACCTTTTCCTGCAGCGTTCACTGTGAATACAAAAGGATTGTTCCTTTTTGTTTTAGCTGTAAGTGGACAAAATGCTGTTTTCAACTAGATGTTTCTCCCGAGTTTTTGTGACAGTTGGATTAATTCCATGCAATTATCCTGTGAAAGTAAATTTATTCTGAATTCCCTGGTAAATTTCTGGCAGTTCAGATGAATCTCCTGGCTGGGACACATCTGCTGGGAAGACCACCAGGTAAGCCAGAAATTGGGGGTAAATTCAAATAACCTACAATCAAGGTAGGAGGTAATACAGTTACTATAGAACAAGAGTCAAAAGGATGTTTTACAACACCAGCCTTAAGCTTAAACTTCTGCGCTATTTGAACCTTTGCACTGTTGATGAACCTTTCTGCACTATTCAGGTAGCTGCTTCTTCTACTGTATTTGTATTTTGCAGAAAACCAGAGCAATGAAGAGTTCCAAAAAGCAAGTATTTATTTGCTTGCTTAAAAATGTGTTTCTTGAGCTTGGCAATTGTTAAAGTACTGAAATTATTTCTATCTGTCTGAATTATAGGATGTGGTATTTCAGACTATTTACTTGCTCTTGGGATGCCCAAGGCTGTTAACTGCTCATAAGCAGCCCAACTGCTTGTCTCAGTGTACATGTCCAATCCTGTAATCCCAGTTTGCTTTCCAAAGCTCCAGATGTATTTATTTTTTATACAACACTGCAATGCAAAATATGATTATTTTTAATATTTTTTCTACTTTTCCTCACTTTCTAACCCCATCTTCAAATCCACAAACAGAGGCTCAGGAAAGTAAAACACATCTTTCGGGAACTGTATACACCTGGGGAAAGTGATATTGTCCTACAAAGCCCTTCTGCAACTTTATTTATAATGGATAGAATTGGTCATCCCATCAGTTAAAATTGTAAGTTGATGCTGGAGCTGCATAAAAGGGACATCATCAAGATAAAAGCTGCAATTATTAAAACTGCAACACCTACAACTGTTAATTTTCCTTTTCAACTTCCACAAGGTTTGTTTCCATTACATATGTAGCTGGGAAGATGCTAGAGGCATAATCACTTTTATTTCTTGCTTCTCACAATCACTGTTTGCAGGGTTTTACTGACAATAGTGGGACAGTGGCATCCAGAACAAAACAGCTTCCAACAAGGAGACTTTAGAATATAGCAGAGATGAGTAATGTTATAGCAAACATGCAGGGAATGCTTCTAACAGTTCTAATTTTGCACTTCATTCTTCCCTCATTTCATCACCCTGCCAGAAGCTTAACTGCATCTTCCACTTCACCCAAGCACTGCTTTTGTACTCACCATTCAGCAGAACAAATAAGCTCTTCCCTTTAGATCACCCTAAGCCTACTTTGTAGGGAGGCAACACTTGACAATGCTCTTCTATTTTACCAGGTGGGAACTGGCAGAGGATACTTGGCAGTGAGGAAATTAAGAGTGATGAAGACTTACATTCTGAGACTATGGTATATGCTTGTGCCGATAACACAGCTGGATACAGCTGAGAATTTCCAGTGGACAAAGAATAACTCAGGCTCCTTCTATTATGGCACTTTTCCAAATGGTACTTTTGAACTACGGTTGGTTGTGGGGTTTATAATGCTCTAGATTGACTTGTGCGTTTGCACAAGGAAACTACCAAAAGGGTTTCCTTGTCCTTCCAGGGAAACGGCAGAAACAAACATTCAGGCTCTTGCAGAATGCATACTTAACACCATGTGCATCTAGCTCTGGGGATACAGGGATTTACCTAACTCTGCTCTTCATACAGTCACTTAAACCAGTAAACTGAGTAAATGCTACTAGAGTAATATTTTATATCCAGATCTCCCTTTCCTCTCTGTGATCAAGATGCACAGAGTGACAAATCACACCTGAGAACTCTTCTCTTTTTTCACTAATTATCTACAAACAATGAAGAACTATCAACTAAACACACCCTCTGTTAGGCAGCTAACTTAAGAAACTAACATGAGTGAACTAGTTGTACTGCATTTGTTCCAACCTGTTTAGTATTATCTAATCCACCCTTGAGTACTGCTTTATGAAACCTCGTTCTTTCTTCAACATGCATTTATACACACACATTTCATTCAACCAAAACCAAACCTAAAAAGATATAAGCACTGATTTGTTTTCATGTTTTTAAGTGGCTTATAAAATGGATTAATCATGTCCTTTTGTATGATACTAGGAAAATAATCCAGAATCTTTGCATGTTTTATATAACAACAGCTACACTTGTAATCACTATAAAACTCCATGAAAACTAGTAGAAATGTGGGAAACTGATTTTTTGTGACAGCAGGGCATTTCTGCCACACTATCAATGCACTTCCTCAATACTGCAAAATAACAGAAACAAGATTTAAATATGTGAAAGAATTAGATTCCCTTTTCAGTGCATGAGAAAAGGACACCTTTGGTCTATGTCACATTTTCAATCATTTTTTATGCACTGTTAAAGTTTCACAGAGAAAACATTGGCCTCTTCACTAGGCACAGAGTCATGTTCAGTTCACACAGCTCTGAAGGTGTATCAATTACTTTCTCGTATGAAAATTCAGTATGAAGACCAGTTTTGCAGGGAAACGTTGTGATCCTGACTCACTTCTTTTTACTTTCAGGGTTTTTATGGGGTATTGGAAGTTCTGCGTACCAGACTGAAGGGGCCTGGGACAAGGATGGGAAAGGACCAAGTATCTGGGATGCTTTTACTCACAAGAAAGGGAAAGTGTTCAGAAATGAGACAGGAGATTCAGCATGTGATGGCTACTACAAAGTTAAGGTATTGCTAAAGAGGAACTGCACCTCCAGAAACGTTCTGGAGCCTTGTAATGATATTTATTACTGAATTTATTCTTTGTGCTGACTCCAGGACGAGACATTAAATGAAAGCCTGGATTTGTGGTCTTGTGCCTAAGCTGAAATGTCTGAAGTCAAGATTTACAGGTTTATATTCGTTAAAACATTCTCATTGCAAATTCTGACAAACATAATCGTGTTGCAGAATACCTCAACTCATTTTTCTGCCCCTATTTGATGGTGAAAACAAGCTTCCACAGTTATTAACACAAAACATTACAGGACTTCTTCAGAAGTCAAGGAAAGAAGAGTCAAGGAAAGAATAGTTAAAAAGGAAGTACACAAGTAGAAAGAGCCATCGTCTCAAAGCAAATGCAGAAAATAACTGATAGAATCCTCTTTTGGGGGGCAACTCTTCTCCAGATTTTCTGCATTTGGTACTATTTAAGAGAAATGAGTAAATGTAGGGTCACTCTCCTCAGACATGAGATATCTTAATTGGGTTTTCTTTTCACAGGATGACATTCAGTTACTAAAGGAGCTGAAAGTGAATCACTATCTCTTCTCTATCTCATGGCCTCGGATTATGCCCACTGGAATTAAAAGTAAGCAAAACATTTCCACCACATTCTTACCAGCATTAGTGGACATTCCCTAGTTGTTTAACATTGCCTTTAAGCAGATTTCTGTTTCTTTGTCTGCAGAACAAAATTTAACCATTACCCATCTGTTAAAGCACACCCATCACTGTAATGTAAAATGCCTCAGTAAAAATGTTCAGGTTTCCATTCTTCCAGCTATTTGAAAACTAATCCAGGTAATTTCTTGTCTGTGTGTTTCATCAGCAGAGCAAGTGAATGAGAAGGGAATACAGTTTTACAATGATACAATTAATAGTCTTCTGGAAAACAATATTATCCCTATTGTGAGCCTCTACCACTGGGATCTTCCACAGGTTAGACAATGTTTAAGTAAGTGAAATGTTAATATAAATGCTTCTGATAGGAAATTCATATGTAGTTAGAAAAATATCTAAAGATGGCTGCATGCTCTTACATATGCTTAGAATTATTTTCTATTAATCTGCATTTTATATACACTGAAGATCAAAAAATCTTCTGAGCTACTGAAATATAAAGAAGTCTTTGGTAACAGGCAGGTGAAACTCTAAATAGCATTATTGATTCTTGACATTCTTACTTACAAAGGTTCTCCAAGAAAAGTACGGTGGCTGGCAAAATATAAGCATGATAAATTATTTCAATGATTATGCAAATCTATGTTTTGAGAAGTTTGGTGATCGTGTGAAACACTGGATTACTTTTAGTGACCCCTGGGTAAGTTATCAATGCTTTGCTTCCAATCACTCCCATGACACAGTCCTGTTCCCAAAATTCTGTGGAAATGACACTACAGTAAAGTAGGTTAAAAATGGGAGAAGGAAAGGGAAAGGGAGCCACTTTGCCCCAAAATCTCAGTGGCCAGATTCTGCACAGAGTTTTAAGATATGAAATTACAGTCACCAAACACATAATTTCCAATAAGCCACAGTATATTATCCACCAAGCAGTGAGGTTGTACACTGAAGTCGAGGGGAGGTGAAAGAAAAAGGGGAGTGGAAAGGACAGAGAAACAGGCCATACAGGAGGGCAGAGGATCCGAGTACATAGCACAGCAGCAAAATCTTTAGCTCTGCTGCTCAGAGACTAACTCACTCTACATACTCTATGTATTTGCAGGCAGTTGCTGTAAAGGGTTATGACACAGGAGAACAGGCACCAGGCCTGAAGCTTGGTGGATGCGGCGCATACAAAGCAGCAGATCATCTAATTAAAGTAAAATTAAAATCATGCTTTAAATTATGTGTGAATTAAGAGGTTTTAACAGGTTATGTTTTTTTATTCTGTTCCTTAAATGGAAATACGCTTTTGCACTGATGTAATTTCCAACTAGTACATTTGTGGGAACCATAAGCCATCCTGTTCCCGCTACGTGGATAATTAAAGAAGAATTGCTGGTAGTGCACCTGGGTCTTGAGCAAGCCAGGGAGTGTTTGTGTGCATGGGTGCAAGGTCGGGCTGGGAAACAGCCCGGGGAGAGTGATTGTTTATAGAATGGAATTTACAGTGACTGAAGACAGTAACTGTGACTGATGTGGTTCTGTTTGGCTTCATAGCTCAGATCCGTATCTGCATGCTATAGCGAATAAAGAAGAACCGGACTGGAACTAGTTGTGGAAGCAGTGTGTGTGTGTGTGTGCGTGTTTAGCCTCTTTCTTTGCAGACACCACAATTTCCAACTAGTCCATTGAAATTGGCGCCTGATTTAAACCACCAGCACTGAGGTGTAGCATGACATACTAGGTGCTTGATGTGACACTTGCAACAACTTCTATTTTCTTTATAATTTAAGTATCTCTTTTACAGTATGTTTCAAACTGGGTGAGTAACAAAGGACCCAGGTTACTCCAGAACCAAGGAGTAAAAATCCTGACCAAGAGCTTTGAACTTCAATTCTGAAATGAACTTGACTTTTGCAAGCAACTTGAGTAAGGTTAGCTCTCCTGAAAATAAACTTTGACTTGCCTGAATAAATTAGGCAAAGACATCCAAAGAGGGGACACTGGACATACACTACAGTGCATTTTTATCACCTTCATAGGGACCTCCTGGAATTTAGGGAAAAAATCAGGCACAAATGCTTTTTTGACATTTTATATGAAATGAAAGCTCCCACTATATACATTAAAAATTATGTGGTGTTTTAAACAGTGCAAAAACTGCTCTTGATCTTTCAATACTGACTATGGCATAAGATTAAAATGTGCACATGATCTATTTTTTTAACTTCCAGGCTCATGCAAAGGTATGGCACTCCTACAATGACACATGGCATAGTGAGCAGCAAGGTAATAAGGAGTCATTCTGTGATTATGCTTCTATTTATCTTAGTGGATTACAGATGGTGCATAAAGTGCAGAATTGTTGCTTTGTGGTTTAAGGTATGGTTGGAATTTCCCTAACGAGTGGCTGGGGTGAGCCTATTGATCCACACAGCCAAACAGACAAAGTTGCTGCTGAAAGATACATACAGTTCCATTTAGGATGGTTCGCAAATCCAATTTACAAAGGAGACTATCCAGAAGTTATGAAGAATTACATAGGTAAGTCCCAGTAACCAACTGCAACATGAAGAAATTCTACACTTAACAGCATATTACAATGACCAACGTATACTTTAGTCCAGTATGAGGACACAGGAGAGGCAAGGCTAAGCAACAACCAGCCCACAGGCCAAACACAGCTCCTCAGCAGTCTGGGGGACACACTAGAACTAAGAAGTTGAGCTGCTCTTGAGCCCAGCAGTTGCTTATCTCAGTGCTCCAAACTGGAAAGGAAGCAAATACTTCACTTTTCAAGTCACAGTCCATTTCAGTACCCTGGCTGATATAGGGAGTTGTTAAATATCTTTCTTTAACCTAAAAACAAAAAACCAGCAGTTTTCTATCACTATAGCTTGCATTTCCACAGGATTCCACTATCTTTGTTACACAGGATGAATAAAATAGGCAATGTACCCAGCAGCAAAGCACTTCTTTTCATGTTTCCTTTCTAAGCATTCTGTTGACATTCACCAATGCTCTTTGGAAAAAAAATGCTAATCACTTTAGTTCACTTTCTTCTTCATGTATGGGACCCAACTTACTTCTCCAAACCAAGAGTGTGAAAGATTATTTCAGCTTAAAAAAGCAATCAAACTAAACCGCCCTCTACTAACACCAAGTTCAGGAAAGCAGCATTTCTTGTTGGTGAGGTAAAGAAACCAAATCTCTGTGCTTCTCAGGTGTTTCCTGTAATTACTTTAACAGGTAAGAAGAGTGCCCAGCAGGGCCTGGGGACCTCGAGATTACCAACCTTCTCAGCACAAGAGAAAACCTACATTAAAGGCACATCAGATTTCCTGGGAATAGGCCATTTTACTACTCGTTATGTTCTACAGAAGAGCTTTCCTTTTCTACAAGTACCCAGTTACCACACTGATTATGATCTGGCTGAACTGGTGGACCCAAAATGGCCAGCTCCAGGACCTAAATGGTTATATTCTGTGCCCTGGGGATTCAGAAGATTACTCAACTTCATTAAGGTGATTATAGAGTAAATCTTTAAAAGGAGATGAACAAAATGCCTGGTTACATGCAGGAACTACACTTACACCATTTTAGATTGTCAACTTTTTCACCTACATATGTCTGGTCATATTGGGAAGTTTCTTTGCCACCTTGATTTCAGTTCAGAAAACTATAGAATTGAGTAACTTCAAAATAAAACCACAGTTAACTTAAATTCCTACTTACACATTTACTTACTATTACCTTTAGGATGAAAAATCTGGTAAAATGCATAAAAAGCAATTTTCTAAGTCTTGTGTTCTGTATAGGATGATTTTGTTTATATGAACCAGTCTAAAACCATCTTTGTTTGCAGACACAGTACGGGAACCCTCTCATTTATGTGACAGAGAATGGAGTTTCTGAAAAGGTACAGTGTACTCAGCTGTGTGATGAATGGAGGATAGAGTATCTGAAAGGATATATTAATGAAGTACTCAAAGGTAAAAACATCTTTTAGTGCGTGAGCTTTTTGAGTGTTTTCACCTTCTGATTATTTTTTACATCATAGAGAAATAAATACAGATCTAAGTGGAAAAAGTAGACTAATAAATTTCCACAGAAATGAGAACCCAGCCAAATGTAGTGATGCTGACAAACATAATAACCTACATGAGATTTAATACTGTAACAGATCATCAGGTTCCACTTTTAGAAAAGAGAAATTGCATCTACAAACTCTAGTACCTCTGAGCTAAAGGAAGCATTTTCAAACAACCTAAATTACTTCACATTAACCATTTTCCTGTCCTCCTCCCCATCTCTTTCCAGTATAAAACAAATCACCTACAGAAACAGATTTTAAAGATGACAAATATAGGCAACAAGTTTAACAGAATCATTTCTGTTTACAGCTCTGAATGATGGTGTTAATGTCAAAGGTTACACTGCCTGGTCACTGCTGGATAAGTTTGAATGGAACAAAGGCTTCTCTGAGCGATTTGGATTTTATCACATTGATTTCAAAAACAAGAACAAACCACGATACCCAAAAGCATCCGCTGACTATTATAAAAAGATTATCAGTGCAAATGGATTCCCAAACCCAAGAGAGGTGATGTCAATTGCTAGTTTTATTCTTTTCTCTTTTTCTTTGATATATGGGCAAATATCACCTTGAATTTTGGGAAACAACTTGCACGAATACGCTGCATGAAACACCACTTTGGTTCTGTAAATTAGGGATGTGTTAAATACACAGACTGCAGAGACAAAGTGGAAACAGCCTCAAATACTGTTTCCTAAAGCATTTCACAAACTCTAATTGGACTTACTGACATGCTTTGAGATTTGGAATCATGTTACTATCAGATTTCTAGGCAGAAAATTACATATGTGCTGCCTTATCAGAATATGGAATATATCATGTGCTTCTAAAAATTTTATTAACAATTAACTATAAAAAACATTGCAATAAAAATCACAAAGATAAACATGAAGCTTCAGAAAATGTGTTGACAGAATAGTTTCAAGGCAGCTGTAGTGGGCAAACGCTCAGGGACAGAGAAAAAGCTGCTGAGAATGAGACAGAATATTACAGTCTAATCAAACTGCTACATGTCAACCTTCTCAGGTGGACAACTGGTATGGGGAAGCCATGGACTCTTGCTCCGCCACACACCAGCTCCTCAATACAGGTAATTGTGCCTTCTGTTCTCTTTTAGAAAAGCATATCATATGATTTTCTAATATAAAATTTCTCAGTAGAGTAATAGAAATGCTTCCATTATCAGATCCTAAAGGGTATTTTCTCCCTGAAAGCACAACAGCTTTCAAATACAATAAGCCTCTCAAAAAAATGTCTTTACTCTCTCCCACTAAAGTCATCATGACTAAATGGATCAACTTGGTTGTTAATGGAATACATGAAATGAAGGAGTTACTACTTAAAATTAAGGCTGGGGATGACAGTATTCTCCTTAAGATACTAAAAGTGCTAAATGCTCTTTCAAACAAACTAAATTCAGACAAATCAAGACAACCTTGCAGACAGAAAAATCTCTAAATCATAGAATCACCCAGTTTGGAAAAGACCTTTAAGATCATCAAGTCCAACCATTACCCCAGGACTGCCAAGATCACCACTAAACCATTCACTAAGGGCCTCATCTACATGTTTTTTGAACACTTCCAGGTATGGTGATTGGGCAGCCTGTTCTAATACCTGATCCCCCTCCTGAACAAAGCAATTCTTCCTAATATCCACTCTAAACCTCCCCTGGTGCAGCTTGAGGCTGTTTCCTCTAACCCTATTGCTTGTTCCTTAGGAGAAAAGACTGACTCCCACTACATCCTCCTTTCAGGTAGTTGTAGTGATAAAAGAGTGGTAAGGCCCACTCTGAGTCTTCTCTTCTCCGGACTAACTCCCTCCAGTTCCTTCAGCCATTCTTCATCAGACTTGTGCTCCAGACCTTTCACCAGCTCTGCTGCCCTTACTTCTCTAATCCCGCTGCCACACTATTTCTGATACAGGCCCGGGTGCTGTTGTCTTCTTGGCTGCCTGGGCACATGGTGGCTCATGTTCAGCTCCATCAATCAGCACCCCCAGGTCACTTTCCACCGAGCAGCTTCTCCAGCCACTCTTCCCCAAGCCTGAAGCATTGCATGGGCAAAATAAGAGTATTGAAGGGCTGTTTCTGCCCGGTTTCGAACCGGGGACCTTTCGCGTGTGAGGCGAACGTGATAACCACTACACTACAGAAACTTGCCACATTTGACTACCACATAAAATGGAACTATAAAAAAATGGGCTCAGGACTTGCCTAAGGTAGTGTCAAGCCACATCTCTCCTCTTTCATACTCCTGGTAACAAAGCTGACAACACCACAACTTCCAGCAGCTGCTTAAGAATACCTAATGCAGCAGACTTCACCTGCAGTTCCCACAGCGCTAATGCATCTCACTCAAGGCCTTCAGCGTAATTCAGGACCTTTCACAACTCCTGAACTAGAATTAGTCTAGCACAGTGGGTTTCTGAAACTTTCAGGAAAGACTAAATAAGTATTATAAAGTCTCAGAAGGAGGATGAGATAAATTCCACATGCTAGAAAAGGTCAAAGCAGTCATCCTGAATGTATCCTACTTGGCCTTAGTTGCTGAGTTACACATTCTGTGTGAATTAACTGCTTACTGAACTCCTTGAGGCTTATGTGTGGAGTAAACTACTACAAAATAAAACCCATTTGATTTTTTCTAAGAAAAACCATGAAAAGGCTGAAGTACTTCCTGAGGCTTTCTCTTTGACAACTTTTTTTTCTACCTTTCCCTCTGGGTAGGGAGACCAAAAATCAAAGTAACAGTAGAATACTGCTAATGCACTGAAGCTAACTCATGGTAAGCACAGTATTTACAGCCCTCTGAGTACTGCCATATCTTCAGAAATGATCTTAGAAATAAAAAAAAGAGATGGAAAGCTGTCATGGATTCACTTCAGGTTTTGCAGACTTATGGATTTTTCTGCTTTGTTTTCTGTTTTTGTCAACATCAACATTTAACAAAGTAATTTTAGCCATAAATGTTAAAAAAAAAAATCCTTATTCTGATAACTCTGAAGTTAAGAATTAGTATACTCCAGTAGATTAAATGTCTTATATATTCTTCAAATTTTAGATTCCCTGATTGCTCACATGGAAATGGCGACAGAGATTGTTCTTCCCACAGTTTTCACACTCTGCATACTCATCAGTATTGTCCTACTAATATTCTATCTTCGAAATCACAGTTAAAGTTGCATGCTTACACACACACACCTTCATTTTGCCTAATAAATAAAGTGTAACCGGGCTATTATATTGGTTAAAGTTTACCACAGGTACCTCTTTTCTAACACTGCAGAACGGAATATTAGGAAAGGGATAAGAAATAAGATGTACTGAGAAGAAACCAGAAATTCTAGAGATTTATAATTTTTAAGAATCATAAATATTGGGGTTTCCTTACTCTTATCAATACTTTTGTGAAAAAACATTTGTCTCTTATTAATCAATATATGCTACACTATGTAATTGTTTAAAGTTACACTACCAAAACATCACCAACTATCAACATAACACATGCAACTGTGATCCCAACATATTTCAATGCTTATGCCCAGCCAATTATACTCAAGAAAATATGCAAAAGCATGCAAGAAAGCAGTTAAAATAATTCAGTTTGTATTGAGGGGAAAAAAGTAATCTGAAGAGGAGAGAGAAGTAAACCCAAGAATACTCCGATGAATAAATACAGGGACAAAGGAAACCTAACTGTCAGAAGTCCACACTGTCCTGGATGAACAGCTTTCCAGATATACCTGGAGGATGAAATGTCTCTTGACACCAGGAAAACGTAACAGTATTGCTTGTTCTGTTGGATTAATTCACCCTTTGAACAGTATCTAACTGCATTCTTAAAAAAAAAAAAAAAGATTTAAACCCCCAAAGTGCAACACTTTATTGAATATTTGTAAATATATGAACAAAAATATCTACTATATTTTCAAAATAATTATACTGTACAGTCATTATTGCACAACATTTATAACAAACTGCATGCAGACAGAGGAATTATGGCCATGTATGTCAGTCACACTTGGAGCACACTAAAGCAAATAACTCAGGAAGATACATTGTTCTTCAAATTACAGAGTGTTTCTAAATATACTGTTGGGACACAGATAATACTGAGCTTTCCTCTCTACTGTACCTTTCAAGAGCCTGCCTGCAGAGAAACATGCATTTATCTGAAATGCACCTGACTGCACTTGACCAATGTAATAAAATACATTCTTTCTTCGGTGCTTGCATTAACTGTGGAATCAGATAAGAGACCTGCATAAATGAAAGAATAAAAATGTGATTAGCCACTGTCCTTGGAAAGAGAAATTGTAGAGACCAGGTCATGCAGCAGCTTCAAGAACTGGTTTCAAAACTTTTTACTGAAAGAATCACTTTCTGACAAAAACTGACAGGAAAGCTTTGCCAAAGCATTACCCTGTAAGCAAACCTCACCCCAAAAGGCAAATTATTTCTGTACCCGTCTACATGCTTAATTCTTCCCCATTCTCACACTTCTGTCACGTTAATTCTAAAAACTTACACAGCAAAGTTGAGAGGCAGAAAAGTCACCGCTTTCTGAAACTCTTAATTCTATAAATACCATTTCACCCTTTCAATAAAAGAAAAAATATCATTTTGCTTTTGCTGAAAAGCTTAAGTAAGAAAAAGTTCAGACCCACTGAACCCAGTATAAAACCCAAATTTGATTCAAGTGTCTACTTTTATTATTTCATTTTGCCACAAAGACTCCTTACCTGTATTGTTTGACGTCATATGTTCAACTGGAGGATTAGTACTAACTTGCCACGTTGTTTTAACCTCCTTTGGTCCATGCCCGCTACTTATGTCCACCTTCCATACTTCTGGGTGACTGCTGAGAGAATACCAAAACCAGTCCAAATTCAGTCAGGTATTCAGTCACATCTCAATTTTAATGCTGCAAACATTGAATGTTCTCTTACTCTTGATAAAACTTCTTGACAAAAGCTGAGCTGATGGACAGTTGAAACACATGCTTCTCATCTAGAGGGTTCTCTCTATAATATTTCATGCAGATTCTACAATAGACAACAACTAGTTACTTTGGAGAAATGCTTGTGCAACACTGCATAAACCTTGTGTAACATGAACTATACTCTCAGATTTTATTACTTCCTTTCATTTTCAATTTTAGTCACAAAGCAAAATTTAGCAGGAAGATGCAGCTGCTCCTTCGGCAGTCTCATTATCATCAATATTGAGGGCTGCTTTTTAAAGAGAGTGTCTTTACAACTGTTGAAAATAATCTATTCCTTATTGTCATTTCAAGAGCAAGAAGTAAAACGAAATAATTACTGTGTCAAAGGGAAGAGGTTCTCGTGTTTGAACTGAAGTAGGACTGTACAGCTGACCATTATTTCCAACATATGGTGAAGCTTTTGAACACGATGAACTTGTTCTTGTAAATCTACTGATGTGGAAATGAAGTAATCCTGGAACAGCAAAAGAGCTTCTGCTCTTAACTGGACACTCAGTGTCTACAATCACACAACATAGCCTCAGGATACTAAAATCATTTTCCTCCTTCTTTTGAGATGGCAAAATTTTAAGAACAGCTCAGCAGACTCAGAACTATGTTCCATGCTATTCAAGTATGAGCAGAAGTTCTCTGTCCTGCCTGACAGCAACCTATATCAGGTACCTAGGAAATCATATATGAATAATGAAACAACATGGACATTTCTGCAGTACATGGTTCCATCCTCATGATTTGCAATTCAGTTTCTCAGCTTACAGGAATGATTGCATGCCCCCATCAGCTAAGGGTACTCTACACTGCTTTCAGAGCTTAAAAAAAAAAAAAAAAAAAATCTTACCAAGTACGTCAATGTTGCAAGTTCCTGGCCTGTGAAATAAGCAGGGGAAAGGAAAAAAAAAAAAACAAACTAGAATTAAAACTTACTAAATAGTGCCTCATGAAATAGAAATACCATTCAGGTAATCAAACAGGGAATTTTACCAAAGAAGAGTCACTAGGACTGCAACATTATTTATTGACATGATTACTCATTAAAGACAAGGAAAAAGCCTGTAAAGCAGCATGGTAGGGGCGTTCTTTTACTTAAAACCAATCCTGCACAGTGAAGAAACCTCATATTTCAAGACAAACCCTCTTCTTGGGACATACAGGCTTACAAATAGTGAAAATGCAAAAGCAAGTGAAACAAAGAATGAAAACAGGATGACAAAGCAAAAAAGAAATGAAGCGATAAAGGAAAAGTTAGTAACAACAATGTTAAAACACAAACTCCTCCTACAGATTCAGAAAAGCACTCCTGTTCTGGGTTCAGCAACTGCAACAGCTGCTAGGAAGAAGAAACATAACTTACAGTTGAACCCAGGACAACCCCAACCCAAACTACAATACTGAAATACTCAGATTTCAATTTGAGAGAGCAGCACACAATTACACAAGTTCTAGTTACTTTAAAACAAATTAGTTTAATTTTGCAGCCATATACAACTGCAAAGTACAATGACTAAAGGAGACTGGAAACAGCTCTTCAGCAGACGGGAGCAGAAGCGAGATCAAGGTTACTCAAACCATCATTATTTCCTGTATGGAATACCTCTCCTCTTGAATTTCTAACCATGTTAACAGCTAGCAGGCTTACCTATGAAAAAATTGACATAATCCTTCTTCATCTTATCCAAACCAATCTCCAGGAGCATTTGAATTGGAGCGATGCCAGTGAGAGAAACAGCCTCCATCTTTCCATGGTAAGACTGTTGAATCAATTTGCTCAGCAAACTGCTACTCCCATGATGAATCTGAAAATTAGAAAGGTTTTCTTGTGATGTAATTGTGTACAAAACAACACCATCATCAGTCAGAAGTACACCACCACTGGACACAGGCAACCTGTGACACCTCAAAGTCATTTGAAAACAATACAACACAAATGAGGGGCAGTTAAGTGACAAGAACTATATTGTACTTCAAACAACTCAAAATGTTAACATTTACTGTAAAATACAAGTTCAAACTTATTGTGAAATACAAATACATACCCAGGGCTGTATCTCACCACGTTCCAGGGATTCCAGGATCAGTGTGAAACATGCTATCAACTCCTGATAGGAACTGACATCTTAAGGAAAAAAAAAGGTGCAATATTTTACCAATCCATATCATGACTTTAAAAAGGGTTACTCTAAAGAAACAATGACCAAAAGAGACCACTGAACTGCATATGACTGCTGGAGAACAGCACACAGCAGCAGCAGATTGTCATAGAACACATTTTAGCTACATTCTCGCTATAGACATTGAAGATCAACATACTTTTATAAACTTATCTGAACAGTTGTTGCACTCAGTAGGAATGAATGCAATTTAAAAGATGAGTAAGTCAATCCCTCAAACAGAAAGGAATTATTATAATCTCTGGAACAGCTTAACAAAAGTTATTTTTGTTTAGTGATCTGAAAAAATGGTAATAAATAAATAAAAATACATTTTACTGAAGGACCACGAGTGGTATTAAAAGAATTATGATATTTATAAGCAGCTTTATCAACTTAAAAGATGTCCTTCAGATCTAGAAAGACAATTTCTAAAGCTTTCTGCTTTAGAGCACTTGAGTATTAGTAATTTCTTTGTAACTTTTACAAACAAATGAAATGAAATATAATATCTGCTGCTAGATGTTGCTCTACCTTTTTATGTTGCAAGAAAGTAAATCAACTCGCATACCTAAAATTGACTCTTTGAGGAAAAAACAAAACTGTTGATAATTTTCTGAAAAGCTTAGTCCTTAAAACTGAGAGAAATTCATATTCATTTCACTGAGAAAGCAACACAGAAGAGTAGAAACAGAGAACAGAAGAATTAATGGAAACAAGATGAGGCAAAAGCCCACAATACACTTACATTTCATTTTGCACCATAATTGTTCAGCAAAATCCAGGTCTCCTCGTTCACTGAAGATTGATTTTATTGAACTGTCCACTGCCTCTGTGTCACATTTGATTTTCTGAAAGAGTTAGTTTGTCTTAAGTAAGACAGGATGCCTAAGGTCCAAAGGCCTTCAGAATTTAACTTTCCTCCAGAGATCAAAATTGGAAGCATCAGTAATTTTTCTCCTTTTCCAGAGAAACTACCACCTAGAAACTACTCTGCATAATGGTTTGGAAGCATATATTTATTTAAAATTGAGACTAATTCCACTCAGAATTATCACATTTGATAATTGCTACTTTTGGGCCAGGAAGTGAAGCCTACCATCAGAAAGGCTATTGATCACAGCCAAGTAAAGCTCAATCAAACTGTCTAATAAAAACATCTCAAGATGATCCTTTTCTCCTTACAATGACACGATGCATAGAGCATTGGTAAATAGCAAGAATAGAGCCTAGCAAGTACTAGCTCAGAACAACCTATGCTACACCAAATTTAGATGGTTAAATAACTGTATGTACACCCAGCAGTACCCTTGGAGACCAAAACGAATACATAAATAGGTTCTCAGAACAAAAAATTCTTCCTGTCATCCCCATCCCAATTATTTCTGGTTTAGCTGATACAAAACACATTCCATTTTCAGCTTATCAGTAAAACCTAAGTTTCTTCTCAATAGGGAAAAGGCTCAAATTTTTTCCTGTAGACTGAAAAGAAATTTCTCCATTGCTTTAGAATATCATAAAACTCTAGGTAAATAGGACAGACACCCAACTGATACCATTAAATTGGCCCAAAAGCATTACATTAGTCAAGAAAAGCAAATTAATGATAGAACATAAATACTATATATCATAGAAGATGTTATGTAAGTCAAAATTTGCAATAACTGCAGTTGTTATAAGGATAACAAGCTGACAAGGTAATCGGTAGGAAATCAGATATACCTCCATTCCATTCTTGTTTCCAGACACACAATATCCATCCAGCTTCCTCTTTAAATCTAGTAGAGGAGAAAAATAAATTTCATCACTATGAAATAAAAAAAGTATCAAACCAATTATCTAAATCCCCAGAGACATCATCACAAACAAATACCCTGACCAGATGGCTAACAGACCAAATGCATTCATTTAGAAACTGGTTTTACTCGGCAAGGATATAGTCTGAAGATAAAATTTCTTAGTGTTAATTATAAGCTCTGCATTGCTCCATATACCTTTACTACATACTATTATCTGAGTATTACCTTCTGACGTGCCAGTGTGGAAGCAGAAAGGGGCAGCAGGTGGTCTGGTAAATGTCTGGCTTTCTTCTACATGATTTCTCAGAGTTTTTGTCTGGTTTATCTTTTGTGTGGTTTATGTTTTGTCTGGTTTATGTCTTGTCCAAGCTTAATCTACATACCAAAAACCTAACGGTTGCATTTGAAAAGCTTTTGCATCCCTACATCTAATTGCCTTGTTAGATCTGGTTTCTACTATCTTAAACTTCTGACAAGACATTCACCACAGTTTTCAGAAGGAATCAGTCATTTTGGATGCTTTAAGACATCATCAAAATAGTTGTCCACCACCAAAGGGACATTTGGCACATTTAGAAGCTCATGGGGAATTTCCTTTTATTTCTGTGAAATGTGCCATCCCTCCCCTCCCCATCTCCCCATGTAACAAGCAGCAATTACCAGCCAGAAATTCCTGGACTAGTTCAACAGCAGATTCAGGCTCTAACGGCTCAGGCCACTTGGTCACACCTGTCTTCAAACCTTCAGCCAAAGCCTAAAGCCAGTATGAACATTGAAACAACACAAATCAGTTCTTGTGTGAGGTTCTGCACACGTCATATTTCAAAAAGTAGTTATCTTCCCCAAGAATCACACATTTCTCTCCGTACAGCCAACCATGAACTTGAATTTCCTGGCTTGGGTGTTCATGAGTCCTCTTTGTATTCAAGGTTCCCCAAACTGAACTCAAAGTTTATTCGAAAATAAAAGTTACCTTTGAAACATCCGGTGAAGTTTTAAATAAATTATTAACACAGAAAATCACCGTTCCATGTAAATCTGAAACTCAAACTTCTCACTTATACTTACAAGGAGAAACTGCAGTTCTCTGTATAGCTGATACACAGGACTTCTGGGGTCCCCGGGCTCCAGGGCAATATTCTGAAAGTTCCAGGAAGTTTATGTCAGTGTCAAGCTTTAGAAATCAACTGTCCTAAAACCGTCATTAGTGAAATGCATTTCAGCATAATTGGTAATTTAGACTTTAAACACTTGTGTTGCTTAGATAGTCACACAAATGTCAAGAGTTAAGCTTATTTTCTATCCTTTACATGGTTTATGTCACAAGTAGCATAAAGAGCTTGGGTTTTTTTGCTTCTTCCTTCTTGACTTACCAGTGTGGCAGCTGAAATTAGTGGGGGTGTCTCCAGAATCTTATCAACAGTATTCCATGTAATATCAACACAGATATTGCTTTCAGATTCTACAATTGTGTCCTCTATTGCAGCAGCTCTGATAAGTTCATATTGAGCAAATCCTTTTGTTGTCACCTAGGATGAACAGGTTTAAAAATCAAAAAACCACAACACTGGTTGTTTTGTATGCATGCAAAATCACTTTAAAAGCATTTCAGACACACATAGAAAGGGCTAATATCAGACAAATTCATTACAACATAGGGAGCTCAAATGGTACTTCAGGAGAGACATATTATGGACTCATACTAAGGTGAGTTTCTAAATAGAATCTATAAAGCTTCCCAAAACCAGTATCACAAACCCAAAACCAGAGTTTTAAAGCTTGGACTGGAGACATGACAGACTGCAAAAAACTTACAACAGATGAATGATGCATTATTTTATGTTGCATTTTGAGCTCTTCCAGGTTTGCAAAACAGGTTTTATCAGCTGTAGGACCTAGAAAAGGAAAATAAGAATAAAAAAAACCCAAACGTTTGGCACAATTCAAATTTAGAACTTCTTTTTCCTTCCCCCGCTGCACCTCCCTTATTTTTAAAGCAAGGCAGTACCAAGCCAACACCTCACAACGGACAACTTTGGCATTGCTACATCGATATTCCCACATTTTTAAGCCTTCTATATTTCATTATGTGTCATTATAACCTTACCATCACATGTAACCATATACAAATTGATCCCCATGATTTTGTTTCCAGCTTTGAGAGGCTCAGCTCCAAGCCAACACGTATGTTCAGGATCAGAACCGTCACACCTTATCCAGAGGGGAGGAAGCACAACTACTTCTCCTAGCTTCAAGTGGGCCACGTTTGGATTTTGAACCATGGTAAACAAGGAAATCAACTGTCTGAAAAGAAAAATGGGGAAAAAAATAACATGCCAGCAAATACAGCTAAATGCAGCCCTATGTAAAATCAAACTCATGTCTATCATGCTTTGTTAACAGACATTCTGCAAAAACAATGCAGTCTCATAATCCTCTTGCTACAGCTTTCTTTGCTCTCCTACCCCCAGTCAGTCCCACTAACCTCACAGGACAGCTCGCAAGTGCTTTCCCAATACCTGGACTTCAGCTTACTTTGTGAGAATACTATTAGCCAGGAGATGCCATTTCACAAGATGAAAAATGGTCATATCTCCTCACTCAACTAATGCGTAATTTAACTCGGGGGGATTCAAAATAATACAGGTTCTGAATATTGGGAAGAGAGACAAAAAAAAGTGACATCCAATGACACTTACTTTGCTCTTCTGACAGAAAGAGGCACTAGTCCAGGATTCTCCTTTGGTAAAAGCTCAGAGGCATTCGCTTTTGATTCTTCCATTGAGTCACTTTCTTCATTGGGTCTCTTTAAGAGAAATACATAGATATGTCAAAAAATGGAAGGTGTGTGAAAATATTTGATGGGAATTCAAAAGTGTGGATTAAACAACTAGCACATACACTTACTGCTTTCTGCAGAATATAAATCATAGTGTTTCCATTCCAAAATCTTTCAATGGGACTTTTGCAGCTATCACCAATCAAACAGATCTCTACATCACTCTGAAAAAGAAAACAGTTAAACTTTTTAATACACTACATGTAAATGCTGCATTCCAGCACATTTTTCATACCAGAAATGGCAAAGTTAACTAATTTGACATACTGTTTCCCAACCCTATTACAACCATTCACATATCTAAGGCTGTCTGACTTCAAGAAAACACAGTTACTGCCTGCTGTAGGTGGAATCAAATCAGCTGTGGAAATGCAACAACTTTTTGTTCACCAACATGGAAAATTTCATCTCTAACAGGTTGATTCTACGAGAAGCTGAAGTTTGATTTGATGAACAAAACTTTAGATACCTTGAGACATGAGGATCCTTGTTGTCACAACTGCAGTCACCAGACACCTTGAGTTGGAGAACACTCATTTAAAGTGACATTAAACACCAATCACTTCTCTTAATGTCTTGTGAGAACTCTAAACAATGTCTGGAAACATTAAACAACTCAAAGCTGTTGTGGGGTGTCCCTGCCCATGGCAAGGGGGTTGGAACTAGATGACCTTAAGGTCCTTTCCAACCCTAACTGTTCTATGATTCTATGATTCAAGAATGAAGGAATACCAATCTGTCTTTGGGCTTTTCCATGTACAGATAAATATTGTTTGATTCTTTGCAACTAGTTTGGTTTACACATTACTAAATCATATTACCTGATTTTATTTTCAAACCATTACCAAAACTCATTTAAATTCCAAGATTAATACAACTAAATAGCACTGATGCTCTCCAGCTGTTCCTACGTTCCAAAAACTATTAGAAGCAATTGCCATTTTCGTACAGATAGCCCATTCCTCATAAAAGTACTTAAATAAAAAGCATGCCATCAGAAGCTGCATGTCTGAGGCATGAAAACACTACCTGAGGACAGCCACTGCAGCAGCAGCTGTTTCCTCCCCACACAGCTCCACTGTGCACCTTCTGCGCTCCACTGGGCCGCCACCCAGTAACACTTTCACGTGTACTTGACCCATACAGCGATTTTTAACAACTTAACTCCTATCAAGTACCAAGCAGCAGGTGGAGCGCAGAAATGAGAAGGGCAGAGAGGGCTGGCAGAGTGACCCAGGAGGGCGGCACCGAGACCCGCGTCTCCGCCCTGAGACAGCCGGATTTAGCCTTAAGATAGAGATAGACTTAAGAGGGATCGCTGAGGTAAATTTTCCTTTTTACGCGATATTCTCACACATACCTCAGCCGCTGATCAATGGCTGCACATTTTAAACAGACACACTCAGGTTATGTGACTTTATTTTCATATATATGTTTACCTCAAAGAGATATGGATATTCAGGGACGCTTTCCCTTCCTTCTTCATATATTCTGAAAGAAAACGTTAAAAGTACGTTAACATTTAACGTACATACAACTTTTTTCCTCAGCGTTCCTCATTAAACAATAAACTTAACTGCATAAAACCAATTCGGTCTTACAAAGAGAGCCCCTGCAGTCTCTCACACAAGAGCCACTCGACCCCCCCACCTCAGCCACACCCTTCCCTACGCAGAGGCCCGTGCAGGCAGCAACCGCTGCTTTTGGTAGAGCCTCACCGGAGAAGGCTGTGGTACAGCCCGACCGCTTCCCGTCGCCTCTGCTCTGCTATCATGACCGTCACCCGCCACAACCGAACTGCGCGCCTCACCCGTCCCCCCGGTACTACATTTCTTTGAGGCAGGATGACTCGTCACGTCGGATCCTTCCGACAGAAAAGAGTCCCTCTGTTTGGGAGGAGGCTGAGAGTGACAGAGGCCTCCGAAGGGACAGAGCTCGGCATCGCATGTCGTGACATAGCCGAAGGGGCTCAGGCCAAGGTTAGGGTAGGGAACGGACTGGCGGAACGGCGGATGGCAGTGGGGGTAAGGTGCGGAAGAACATCTCTCATACTGAGGGGAAGGGCCGCTGTACTTCCTTTTCCGGTTGGAGCTGCGGCGGAGACGGGCGGGAGCACGGTCCGCTCCGCGCCGCCACCATGGTGAGGTGCTAGGCCGCGGTGGTCGAGCGTGGTCGGGGCTGTCGCTGGAGCGGGCGGTGGGTTCAGGCTGGTGGGAGCCAGGCCCGGCTAGCAGAGCTGTGCCGGGCCATGCTGTGCCGCGGGCAGCCCTAGGGCTGGAGGCGTGGGCCGGCCTGCCGGCCGCCATTTTGGAGCCGTCAGCGCTCCGCCTGCCGCGTGGAGCCCGTGTGGGGAGGCCCGGCCGGGTGAAGGCGGCCCGGGGCGGGCGGCAGAGGGGATCGCGGCCGAGGGTTTGGCTTGGTCCGCTAAAAGTCACTCTTTCACGGTCCGTGTGGGAGATGAGGCCTGCATCGCCGCCTAGCAGGGCTTTTCTGGTTTCCTCACTTATCTCTCTAAAGGAGAACGAAGCCACACGGAAGCCTTGGCACCCACATGGAGTCAACAGAATGGTTTTTATAAATAGCCCTTGTTTCTACCTTTTTGGTTATTCCAAAACAGAACGGTTTGGGTTGGAAGATACCTTAAAGATCATCTAGTTCCAACCCCCTGCCACAGGCAGGGATTACCGAAGATTACTAAATTGTTATCCAGAGATTCAATTCTGGATTAATTTCACCCAAATGACTTGGAGATCTATTGAGCTTAAAACCTCAGGTACAGTTTTCTGGCCGTGGATTGTGCTGAGGAGCACTATGTTACATGAAAGTTATTGCTATGATGATGTAATTTGCGTCTTATCCAGTGCTCAGCGACAGTTGCCTGCTGTCAGTGTGCTGGCACTGCTGAGCTGAAGACCCCTTCATTCTGAGCAATAGTGGGTGGATGTGAATAGCGAATGCAAGAAACTTACTTTACTTGTGCTTAATTGTTTCTCCTTTTCCTTTCCCAGGCTTGCGCTCGGCCACTGATCTCTGTGTACTCTGAGAAGGGGGAAGCATTGGGCAAAAATGTCACCCTGCCCGCTGTGTTCAAGGCTCCCATCCGCCCGGACGTTGTGAACTTCGTTCACACCAACCTGCGCAAGAACAACCGGCAGCCCTACGCTGTCAGTGAGCTTGCAGGTATGTATGGATGGAAACACTGGTGGTAGGCCTTGCCTGTGGTGCAGGTGGGCTAAAACTGAAACAGATCTAGAATGGAAATGAGAAGTGCTCTCAGTAAGATTCTGTATAGAAGGTGTGATGAAAACCCACATTTAATAATCCCTGCTCTGTGTTGAGATTTGCCTGAGGCATTTGCCAAGAAGAAACCTGTGCAGATGGCATTTGTTAGAGTTGCTTCAGCAGCTTGTAGGTGCCGACACCCTCTGCTTTCCAAGAAATCTGTACTAGGAACATGCACTTATTGATGACAGTATTTCACATAAACATTTCAGCCCGCTGGGAGCAGCAGTGCCCATTCAGCTCTCCAAACTGAGGGCCAGGCTTAGAGATTAGGATGTTAATGTACTTGATTGTAATAAGCAGATCTTTAATATGGTAAGAATTAATTACCCTGCTCTGATTGGGATTTGTTTTGCTGAAATGATGAGATTCCACTTCATTGGTCCGTGTTTCTGAAACACATGATAACAGTGGAAGTTCTGATGGCTGCTCCTGGATTCAGCCTATCCGTGTTTGGGAAAATTCCTCTGCTCTCACTGTTTGAGTGAAAATCTTTCTGTTCCAGGTCATCAGACCAGTGCCGAATCTTGGGGCACTGGGAGAGCTGTTGCTCGTATTCCTCGAGTACGAGGGGGTGGAACTCACCGCTCTGGCCAGGGTGCCTTTGGAAATGTATCCTTTCATAGCTGCATCCATCAAGCAGGACAATTAAGTATCTAAATGTTAAAAACAGAACCTTCTGCTTGAGGCAGTGGTAATCTACAGTGGATGACCAGGTTTAGGAAATTTGTGATGTGATTAGAACCTTCTGTATGCAAATCCAGACTGGCTTTAATGAGCAGCAACCCCCATTGATCCCCACTGCAGAAGGGGATGTCATGCATCGCATGATGCCCTATCCTGCCGTGATGTCGTAATTTGCGTCCTACTCTGTGCTGGGTGACAGTTGCCTGCTGTCAGGTGTCCTGGTGCAGATGGGTGACGAGCACTTAACGCTGAGCAAGGATTCAAGTGCCACACTAGAGAGAGAAGCTTCAACAAGGTGGTTCTTAACAGTCCATACCTAGATGTGTCGTGGAGGCCGCATGTTTGCCCCCACCAAGACTTGGCGGCGCTGGCACCGGAGAGTGAACACAACTCAAAAGCGTTATGCCATCTGCTCTGCCCTGGCAGCATCTGCTCTTCCAGCTCTCGTCATGTCCAAAGGTGGGAATACTGTCTCTGGAAACGCTTTACCTTGCCTGAGCAACATCAGTTACTATGTGATGACTCAGAATGTTTCTCCTGGGTAACTAAATTCTCTTCTAAAGAGTTGAGAGACGGCTCGCTCTTCCGTGCGGAGTGGTTTAGTTATATACAACGTGGGAAGGCACTTTGCAGTTGTGCAGTGTTGGAAGTCAGAGGATGGGGAGGTGCTTTTCTTTGTGTTGCTGACACAAATCTTGTATTTATAAAAACTGAATTGGGACTCAGATGGCAGTTCAGTTGGATTACTGCTCATGGAAGCCAAAGATTTGCTTAGCAGTTCTCAGGTACAGCAAGTACTGCACAAGGCAGGCATGTGAGACTCCACTGAGACTTCACTGCTGTAGTTACTTTGCCTGAATATCAGATCATGAATTTAATTTCCACTTGTGATCATTCTGTACCATTTCTGCGCACAAAGACAATAACATTGAGAAATGCTTGTGGCCGGGGTCAGTGGGTAACTACTCCCTGTCTTGTAAAACCCTCACTAGGCCACCGGATTGAGGAGATTCCAGAACTTCCTCTGGTTGTTGAAGATAAAGTTGAGAGTTACAAGAAAACCAAGGAAGCTGTTCTCCTTCTTAAAAAGCTTAAAGCTTGGAATGACATCAAAAAGGTGAGTTTATCAGGTGTTGTTTTGGAGGGAGACCTAGGTGATTACACCCTGCAGTAGGAATCCATTCTCATCTCTGAAGAATGATGAACTCCTCACTGGTCCGTGTTGCAGAGCCACAGTGATGATTGTGAAGTTCTGACTGAAGCCGTTTGATTGTGCGTGACTGGTGGGGTTGAGACTCCTTGAGTATTCACCATGTCGCTTTTCCATAGGTTTATGCCTCCCAGCGGATGAGGGCCGGGAAGGGTAAGATGAGGAACCGCCGCCGCATCCAGCGCAGGGGACCCTGCATCATCTACAACGAGGACAATGGGATCATCAGAGCCTTCCGGAATATCCCAGGTAACTTTTAACTTCAGATGTGCCAACTCTTTGTTGGGAGACTGCCTGGGATGATGAAATTCCACTTCACTGGTCCGTGTTTCTGAAACACATGATTTTGTGGAAGTTCTGACTTGCTGAAGAAGCCTCTCTCTGTTTCTGTGGACTTCCGTGTGTCTGTTTAGAGTGTAGTCCTCCATTCCTTGATTTTAATCACAAGCTGACAGGATCGATTTGCCTATTTTCCTGTAGGAATTACTCTCCTCGATGTGAACAAGCTGAACCTGCTCAGACTCGCTCCCGGGGGCCACGTTGGGCGTTTCTGCATTTGGACAGAAAGTGCCTTCCGCAAGCTGGATGATCTGTATGGCACCTGGCGCAAAGCTGCCACGCTCAAGAGTGACTACAAGTGAGTGTGGACAGGGTGAGATGGGAGAGTTCCAGATCTGGATTAGACCTTAGGCAGAAGCTCTTCCTTGTGAGGGTGCTGAGGCACTGGGACAGGGTGCCCAGAGAAGCTGTGGCTGCCCCATCCCTGGCAGTGTTCAAGGCCAGGTTGGACACAGGGGCTTGGAGGAACCTGCTCTAGTGGAAGGTGTCCCTGCCTGTGTCAGGGAGGTGGAACTGGATGAACTTTAAACAACACAAACCAGTCTGGGATTCTGTGACTGACAGGATGAATGTGTGTTTCACAGCCTGCCAATGCACAAGATGACCAACACGGACATTGGAAGAATCATGAGAAGCCAGGAAATCCAGAAGGCCCTGCGTGCTCCAAAGTAAGGGGTTTATCTATGAATGGGGAATTTCCCCAGTTGCCTGAATCCCTCAGGACAGAGGGTGGGGCTGGGCTTATGTTACACTTTGGGTACAAATACAAGGCATTACAATTCTCAAACCTCAGTGAAAACTGAGTGGAATGTGGATTGTGGCCTGAGCTGGTGCTACACCATGGATCTGTTCTCCGCAGGAAGAAGATTCGCCGCAGGGTCCTGAAGAAGAACCCATTGAAGAATTTGAGAATCATGATCAAGTTGAACCCGTATGCCAAGACAATGCGGCGCAACACCATCCTGCGCCATGCACAGAACGTGAGTGCGCCAGGGCTGGACATGGTGGGGTCGGTACCTTGGGGATGCCCTCATCATCTTGTTTTGTCTTTCTTTTTGCAGCATAAACTTAAAGAGGAGAAGAAAGCCAAGGCCAAGCTGGCAGCCAAGGTCCCGGCAGCACCCACAGCCAAGACCCCCACAGCCAAGACCCCCAAGACCCCCTCAGCCAAGGCCCCCGCGAAGGCCAAGGCTGAAGCGTGAGGTGGGCGGCTTCCCGTGGGAGGGTGCCCGGCTGTGTCCGGGATCACCGGCAATAAATCCTCTTGGAGCAGAGCGCTGGTGTCGTGTTTGTTGTGTGTTCGGCGGGGAAGGGAGACAGGGGGAGCGCTTTCCCCAACCCCGCTGGAGCCGGGGTTTGTCCGTTTCCCGTTTTAACCATGGGGCTGTGACTGGAGCCGGCCGCACGGTGGCAGCCGCTGCCCGAACACGTGCCAAGGGCGGTGGAGTATGTGGCTGCGCCTCCTCCGGCGCGCTAGGGGGCGCTGCGGCGTGACGCGGGCGGGGCGGGGTGGCGCGCGGCGGAAGATGCTGAGCCGGCTGCAGGAGCTGCGCAGGGAGGAGGAGACGCTGCTGCGCGTGAAGGCGGCGCTGCGCGAGCAGCTCACGCGGCTCAGGGTGCGCGGGCGGAGGGAACGGGACCGGGAGCGCGGGGAGGACGGGGCGGACCCCGCGGCCCCGGCGCTGAGAGCGGCCGGGCCGGGCCCGAGGCGTGTCCGAGCTGCCGGTGGTGCCGCGGCCTGGCACGTGGCTGTTGGTGCTGGAGATCATGTGACTGATGGTGTGTAATTACAGACACCGAGAGCGGGCAGAGGGGAGGCTGAGGCTGCATGGCAAGCAGAAGCTCTTCCCTGTGAGGGTGCTGAGGCGCTGGCACAGGGTGCCCAGAGAAGCTGTGGCTGCCCCATCCCTTGGTGGGGGGCAAGGGCTTGGAGCAGCCTGGTCTGGAACTGGATTTAAGGTCCCTTCCAACTCAAACCATTCTGTGGTGTTACTGAGTAATTGCTGCAGGGGTGTCTGTGTTCCCGTGCTGCAGGTGGAGGAGCTGGCCCTGCAGTCCATGATCAGGTCCAGAGAGGAGAATGCAACCGTCCCTTCCTCAACAGCAGCAGAGGAGGTTCAGAAGGTGAGGGAAGGCTTCGCAGGGGGAGAACAGGGGGAGGGGGAGCTCCAGGGGTGGCACCGAGGTGATAGCAGTGCTTGTGTGAGTAGTTGGGGGGGTTGCGGTTCAAGTTCTTCCTGTTGACCTCGTTCACATTGCTTAGTAATTATAGAACTGATTGTGACACTCTTACCATGACAGACTCTTCGGCAGATGGACAACGAGGCTGCCATCAACCAAACCAAGTTACACTTAAGTCTTCAAGATCACAGAGAGGAGGAAGAGGAGGAGGAATCTGATTCTTGAGAGAGGAAAACCTGAGATGGTTTGAATATAGACTCAGGAGTTTCTTCCTCATTCAAACTCACCATTTTGTCCCGTGCATGGGTATGAACTGCAGGACATGGGGCCTGGGGAAGTTACACTTGAACATGTGAGTGTCATGTCTTAGACCTTAAAAGAATGAACATTTGCTGTACAAACATGTAGCATAACCCCTTCCATATTTAAAACCTAATGTAGCTTACTGCATCCCTAGCTGGGGCTTGGAAAAGCCATGAAGTCAGACTAATTTAACACATATTGCGACCAGCAATAGTTTGTTCTTATTTTCTGATGCTGAGAAATGAAACCAGGCCATGGAGGCTGGTGCTGACCCCGTGATTGTGTTGTGACCTCATCTGCCTCAACTGGTAATTGGGAGGTGGGAAAAGCCATGTCCAGGCCTAGCTCTGGGCTCTTGGCTTCCATGTTCTCACTGTCAGCCACATGCTGAGCACAAGGTTTATTCCTTCCTCCTTCTGTACCTCCTGGTGCTCTAACGTTTTGTCAAGTTGGACCAACACAGTGAAGTGTTTCCTACTTTGTGCTCTTTCAAAGTAGCAGCCAAGAGCCTTGTATTCATCCACAAATTGTAGGTGCTACTTGTAAGAAGAAACTAGTGCTTTTCAAGCACTGTCACTTCCTTATTCCCTTACTAATTCATAAATAATGCAGTTCTACCTTCTGCTTTCAGGTGATCTTCAAGGAGCAGTTTAAGAACTTAGTTATAAAATGGAAAGTGAATGCCCTCTCATTTCTTGAATGGCACAAAAAGCACTGTAACTGCTGCTCTTTGTCAAACAAGATGCTTTTCCTCCTCGTGTTATCTATTCTCATTTAGAACACAGAAATCCAAACTCCATTAAACTGGTTAAAAACAAACAATAAAAGTAATACACTAACTCAGCCACTCTGTCAGCTGTCATTGTCACTTACACCCTGGTTGTGACTGCACAACAGTAGGTGCTGTTGCTGGCTCTGGTATCACTCAGAGAACACAGAATCAACACCTTTGTGAAGTTTGCTTTTAAGCGCAGGAAAGGATTTGGGAATTGGTCAAGTATCCCAGGTGTGGTCAGAACCCAGGATTCCCCCTCCAGTGAGCTGTTGCCCCTGAGGAGAGATGGGGTATCTGGCTCTTAATTGGTTTGTAGCTTCTTGGGGTGTCCTATACCTGGGCTTGCAGTGTTCCTTATTGCTGTCTGGGGAGCAAACATGTAAAATGGGAGTTGAGTCTCAAGCTGGCTGTTCACATACTGCACATTTCTATTACCAACAGTAAAGAGTACTAGTGCAGGGTTCCTGTGTGTTTGTGTGTGTAATTCACATGTAAAGCTCAGGACATATTTAATTAAACACTACCCAGCCTTGGCACTACTAAAAAAATCACATTCAAGGGAGGAGCAGCTGAAAGAAGCCTCAGATGTGTCAGTGAGTCACTTCCTACTGTCAGTGGCTGAAGGGCTATTCTATCCCTCTCTGATACCCGATACTGTTGGCCAAGTGGAAGTTTACATCCAGACAGATGGGGATTCCTTTTGGGAAAGAACTTCAGACATTTCCTTCTCTGAAATGTCAAGGAGCTGAACTCTAGATAGTGCTGCTCACCACAGCTGTTACATCTCTGTGCAGAGGGGACACTCCTGGTTCTGGTGTACAGGAACAGCAGCAGCTGATGGAAGCTGGGCTTGTGAAGGAAAATAACCTGCAGAAATGAGCATTATACAGTGTAGTACCTGGAGCCATGAGTGCAGTGGCAGATGCAGACAGGTAGGACTGCCCTTGGCTGGGTGGATCACAATATTCCCATGCCACAGCCTGTCACACCCTGCCCAGGGGGGCCACAGCACGGAGCACTGAAGGCTGTACAAAGTTGTGCGAGTGACACAAACACAAGCTCTGGAGTCAGGCTGCTCTCCAACAGCCCTCAGAAACACAGGGAACAGGGTATATACAGAAAAAGAGCGAGTAATGCACACACACCTTCAGATTAAGGCTTTGGTTAAGGTCTTAAGTCTCTATAAAAGCTTCAAGAAGTTATTTGATAATATATTTATTAAGAGAACCCATTGCTAAACATCTGAGAGAATAAAACAATAGAGGATCTTCATACACTTCAGACACTAAACACAGTTGTCATGAAACTTCAGGTTAAAAGAAAGCAAAACTGCCTGGATCTTTGTCTTGATTCTATAGGACACGGCCAAGAACTAACTTTTAAAACTCAGTTAGAAAGACATCACTAAACCCAAGTAGGATGATATGTTTTAAAAATAAATATAGAAATATGAACAAGTCTACAATTAGAATAGTGCCCTGGACGTTCCAAGAAGTGCAGAGCTCTTCCCATCTAGACCTGTGAAGAGAGATCTCAGAACAAATATTGGAACCATCAGGCCTAACTTTCAGGTACAGTTTGACAGCAGCAGAAGCATGCTCGACAGATACAGGTTCAGGGCATCCCTAACCCTTTCTGTGTGGGAGATTAGGTAAGCATGATTGAAGTACCAACAATTTACAAAGGATCTTGATAAAGTTCAAACAGGCTGGGAGGAAACACCCTCAGTGATATCTTCATTAAGAAAGAATATCCATAATCACTTAAAATCAGCAAGCACTGGAACTTAGACATCTTTATAGTTTGGTCAGTGAACGAATGTCATCCAATACAATACCAATTAGTTTATGACAAAGTTTAAAACCATTTGGCACATGCTATAAAGACATTCTTCCTTAAGAGGTGAAATACATGTTTGAACAGGTAGAAGCTGAGGAAAGAGGACCAAAATAGCATCGTTGTTAACAGATGTACAGTACAGGAGCAGCTCTTCCGCACTCAGACTCCAGCAGCATGTGTGGGGGTGCTTGGTTGGTTAAGGCCTATGGTTGAACAGAGCCACCCTGCAAAATCCACCTCCTCCGCTTCAGATCTCTTAATGAAAGCATGAATCTGAGCAGAGGAGAACATCATCAGTATTCAAGCACCCAAATCTGTTAAGTAATAGTTTTGAATAGCCTGCAATAGCATAAATCCAATTTACTTTCAGTTTTCAAGCTAGCTATAAGATCTGGCAAGCCACACAAAGCAACCAGGAGAGCTTTTCTGCAGGATTCTGGAAATAGCCAGCATATGAAGTGTACACGTGGCACAGTATTCCAGAGGAATGCTGCCTACATGGTGCCTAGTGCACAATACGTAAGCACAATACATAAGCACAATACCAAACTATGCAATAAGGACGTGACTCAGCCACTTGAGATAATACTCTGGAAAATGTCTGCTTGTGCATAGAGAGGCTTTTTGTAATCAAAAGAGTCTGACTGCATTTTGTACCCTTATTGTACAACAGGATCACAGCAGGGAAAACTTGATTTTCTGCAGCAGAACTTAAGTGCTAGAGTCACAGTAAAGACCATGAAAAGATCCAATGAAACTGGTAAAGTCACTTAATGCAGAAAAATTGCAGCATGTTTATGTGTAGTAGTTCATAGTTTTTGCTAAGCAAAGCTGACACAAAGGATAAAATATGCCTCTCTTTCAACAGATGATTAAAATGCATTTAGCGACTCCATAAGCAAGTGGTATTTTGTTCTCTTGTCCTCCTGAAAGTAATAATCTATACACTTCATTATTGACTGATAAACCCAAGAAAGAGAATTCTTTTGCTCATTCATAGCATTAGGTCATCTACTTCTTGTCATTATCAGACTCCCAAACCCACTCATTTTGGTTTCCTTGACAGTCCCTGTCCTGAGAGCTTGTGAAACCTGTAACTCCTTGAAAAGAAGCCCCAGAAAAGCAGCCGCTGTTAAAATTGTTTGAGCTGTTTATGTCAAGGGACACAAACTACACTCTAGGCCTCATGCTCTGATCCTGACCAACTGAGGAATCCAACCTGCATGGACAAGAGCTCTTAGTTCAAGTTCAGAGCGTTCACTTACCATCAGCTGCTTCAAGTCAGCTCTCTCAGCAGGATTTTTAATTAAACTAGGAAAACAGAAAGTGTTGCACAAATTACATGTATTATCTTGTAAAGATCAGGTTACATCATGCTGGTGTGCTGCTTCGGTCTAAGAAGATCCCACTCTAGATACAAGCATTAGGTAATGCAGTGCCTCAAACAAATCAGGGTCTGTACACGAGTCCCTTCTGTAGTTGTCACAAGTACAGTTTTAGGTATGAAGTCCTGAATTGCCTGATAACTCTCCATGGGGGCAGCAGTGAGTGTCTATAACCAAGCTGGAGAGATCAAATTCCCATTTAAACAAAGCCTCAACACTAGGAACTGCTTTATCCCACAAGTTTCTTTTACCCAAGTCTTTTCAAGCTCTGTATCAAGTATGGCTGTTGCATTACTTTTCTTCCATTTGGTAGCAGTAAATATGTATATGTAGCTTTTAATAAATTAACTTCTCAAACTGTAACAAACTGCCTCTCTCAGCACTGAATATACTGGTTCAGTGCTGGTATCACTTAAGTGCAACTGGACAAGTAAATCAGTGGGTAAACAGCTGCTGTGATAAAGTTGTTGGTTCAGTGAAACACTGGGAAAGCAAAAGACAAATATCTGGAGCCTGCAAGACTTGTGCATCACATGGAACAGTCATTGCAGAACACTGTGAGGTTACTCTTAAAAGTAAAGATCCTCCTTTAGAACTGTGGCATATGATCAGTCATAAGTGCTATGGTGTTTTTGATGCTGAGAAATCTAAGCTGCATACAGCAGCAGAAATCGTATCTTAAGGAGGGGAACATCTCTCAGCTTTGGGGTTCTCTTTGGATACATATGCTGTTAAGCTAGTGCCTGCAGGATGAGCTTTAGGCACATCAGCAGTCAGAGAAAGAGGATTACACTAACTGAAATTACATTTACCATAGCCACAAGTAGGAACTGTACTGGTTTTGGCTGGGATAGAGTTAATTTTCTTCCCCGTATCTGGTGCAGTGCTGGCTTTAGTCTGAGAACAATGGTGATAACACACCATGTTTTAGTTTTCGCTAAGTAGCACTTACCCTGATCAAGGACTTCTCAGTCTCATGTTCTGCCAGTGAGGAGGGGCACAAGAAGCCAGGAGGGAGCAAAACCAGGAAAGCTGCCCTGAACTAGCTAAAGCCTTATTCCATACCACAGACCATCATCCCAGTATATGAACTGGGAGAAGTTGGCCAGAAGGGGCTGCTTACTGCTCAGGGACAGGCAGGGTAGTGAGCAATTGTACTGTGCATCACTTGTTTGGTCAGACAGTGTTTATTCCTTCCTTTATTTCCTGTTATTATTATATTTTATTTCCATTATTAAAATGTTCTTAACACATGGGTTTTTACCCTTTTTCTAATTCTCCTCCCCCTTCCACTGTAAGGTACTTAGCAAGGTACACTGCAGGGGTACCAGGTTACCAGCTGGGCTTAAACTACCACAGGATTCTGTCAAGTTATTGATACATTTAGGCAGCAGGGCTGATCCCAAGTGTGTACCTTCCCAACTTAGCCACAGAGAAAGTACTCACCATTTGTTAACAAAATCTTGAAACTCAGAACCGAAAACACCATTGGGCAGTTTTGGAGGTGGCTAAAAAGAAATAAATCAGTCATTCAGCATACTAATACACAGTGATGCACAACCTACCTAGAGATCTACCAATTACATGCCCTGTATCTGGGTAAGTTTACAACTGTATTAGTACAAGTGCAAACAGTTCATTACCTCGTTGACAATGTAATCAAGAAGCTCAAAGATTGCCATTGGGGGTCTGCTGTCTGGTCCATAGGCTAAGGAGAAATTGTAGAAGTAGAAAAGCACATTGTTACTCTCCTCCTGTGGTAGGGGTGTTTGAAGACACTAAGGCCTTGAAGCTGACAGAAAAGGGTATCAGAAAAGAATGTACACGCTGTTGTAACTTACAGCTCACTGGTCGACCAGGTGTTCTTTGCCTGGGTGAGGTCTCTGTGACTGGTGAATCTCCCTCTACGGGGCAGCCAAACATTAATTCAAGCTCCTTAGAGTCAGGAGGAGGAATCGGGTATCTGCCTATAGCCATTTCCACCAGTGACAGCCCCATGCTCCAGATATCCGACTGCACAGAGTAGTGAGTTCCCTGTAGTCTTTCCGGCTACAACAGACGAAAAGAGAGGAGAGAGTATAACAAGAAGAGAAAAAAACCCCCTGCATTCTGCAATAACCTGAATAAAACGAAAGATGAAATCTCAACCTATTAGAATGACATGTTCCAGAGAGCAACTTACTGATCTTTTTCTTTCATTCTCTCATCTGGGGTTCCAGAAGTCTCACAGACATTGCATACACCACTGCAAATAGCTCTGAGAACACTCTAAAATGATGCTATTATGTCACTGATTTATTTCTTTAGCTTTATATCTAGATGTTGCCGATATTAATGATGGGATAACTAAAGAGCAAGAAAGCAGAACTAGCACAGGCAACTGAAGATTCATCTGGTTTCCCTGAGAAGCTGCTCTTGGCCTTCTGCTTTGGGAAGGAGAGGGAAGGTAACTTTATTAATTGTGTCCAAAAGTGACCTGGTGCTCTAGCAATAGTCCTGTGGTTTGTGGCATCAGCTGAGAAGTGTCAATCTGATAGGTCCCTACAGCAGAAATGCATTTATGCGAGAGCTATTCTATACATGCATGCTGCAGTTTCAGATCCATATTCAAATAACTTCTAAAGAAGCTGGTGAGCTTTATAATCCATCAATATGCTAATAAAATAAAACATACAAATTGAATGATACAGTATTATACAGGGCACAGACCTTTCCTGGAGGTATAATGCTTGAAAAATATATACAGGATAGGACAATGGGCATGTGTTGTGCAGGCTGAGCCACCCGCACACTAAGGTCTGAGAAAATGAAGTGAAATAGGCTTATATTTAATTATTTGTATTATACAGGTGTATGCAGGTAAGACAACAGACTCAGCTATAAACATGCTAAGGAAGCTGCTGCCAGAAAAGATACGTCAGACGCTATCAAAAATAACAGAATCATCATCATGGCTTGGTCTGTGACATATGACAAGAGAGCAAAGCTAAATCTCAGTCTGTAAAAACAACAAAGTAAAGAAGACCACAAGCAGACAGCACTTTGCTCTCACTCCTACTGAAAGAAAAAGAGAGAGCCAGCAGTATGTCAAGGGCCCAGAAGAGGTGGGGCTGTGAATTTCTTTTGTTAATTAGCAGCAGTCCCTGACTGTATGTGGGAACATAAGCCAGTTTTATTTCAAGTATATTACCAATATTATATGACAAAAAAAGAGAACACTGTCTTTGCTGTTGAAGTGCAGGACCCATACAAAGCTATTGTGCTTTAAGCAGAAAAAAATAGTTTAAGCCCACACAGTTTCAATCTTAGAGCAGAACCTCTGAACATGCTATTGCAGGAGCTAATTGGTTGTCTGCTGCACCAGGTGTGTACATTAGAATGAGACTTGTTATTTCCATTAACTGTGACTTTCAATAATGCAAAAAGTTCACAGGAAGAGCAAGTTTCAAGGTATTCCTCATACAGAGGAACAAAGAAAACCCTGTAAACAGCCTCAGATTGCTGCCATGGCCTTGTCCACAGCAGCCACTCCCATGCTTTCTCTTGTTGCTGCAGTGCATTGGGCTCCCAAGAGCACGCACAACAGGATCACTAGTGAGGCAGCAGTGTATACTTGCCTGCATAAATGACCACAGCAAAATGATGGAGTGGGAAGAAAAGAACACTTCAGGAAAGCAGACTACAAATAGTGGGCTTTTTTGGAGACATGTATCCAAATCCCAAATGCATTAACGGACTGGATTCTGCAACATGGACACAGCTACATCTGTTACAGTGTTACAAACCATACCAAGTTGCTTGGTTTTGCTTGCAACAGTTCCTTCTCTCCACATACAATCTGATACTGGAATGTTCCTGGAATGCAGGAAGTGCTGAACTATGACCAGCAGTAGTAATAGCAATAGTTGGTTTCTTGTTCGATTACTGGAATCATGGTATCTCTACCAGAACATAAACTCAAAGCTACAAAATCTGTACTTACAGACATGTAGGAGCGTGTGCCAACAAACGAGTTTGCCATAGAATCTATCAGTTGTCCACTGACACCAAAATCACAAAGCTTGATTTCCCCTCTAGAGTTCACCAGGATGTTTGAAGGTTTAACATCTGCAAAAAACCATTATGAATGGATGAATTATATTTAACAGATAAAACAGGAAATTAGGTAATGAAAGTAACATGAAAGGTGAGAGTTACCATGTGTCTCCTTTTGTTTCCCTTCTAACTATGACACAATTCTACCCCTTCTCTGGGAATACTCAGGGAAGAGATTTGGTTCCCTAGGATCATTTCACTGGCTATTTATCTACAGACAGTTGCAGAAAGGCTGTTAGTTTGCACTTTTTATTTCACCCTGTTCCTTGTCCTTCAAATACTAAGTTTGGACATCTACATCCTCCTTGCAATGACTCAGATGCAAGATAAACATTAAAGTGTACGCCAGCACAGCCACTTTTGGCCAGAAAGAATCACTAAAGAGGCCCTCTATTTATTTTACAAAGGTAAAAGAGCTACAGCAGCCACTTCATCATCCTTAAGTTAGCATTCGTATCTACATAGCATAAACCATCCTTTAGCAAAACAGTTCTTGGAGTGTGCTCTTGCTGTTCCGGGGTTTGTTTGGGGGGTCTTTGAGGGTGGATGCTGTTGGTTTTGTCTGTTTGTTGTGTTGAAGTTGTTTAAAAAGCTCTGAAAAAATCATTATCCTATTATTGAAACTCTGCATTTGAAATGCTCTGAGACTGTGTTTACCTGTGACAGAACCAGGCAGGATTTTGACTCCATCAATGTTTCTAAATAGAAATGTAATAAGGGTCACTGGTAACCAAGCAACTAATAACAGCTATTTGAACGCAAAGGTACAGAGAACAATTATTTACTGCTTCTTTTGGAGCTGTAAGGTTTTTTTATTGCTTAGCTGATCCTTACCAATGCATTATCGAGATAAGTAAGCAACAGTTCACATTTGCAAGCAGTGCTACATAAATAAGGGTACTATAAATGGGGTTTGAAGAAAGATCAGCTCAGCCTATTAGAATTTTACTTTAGACCCTGCTATTCAAGAGCAGACCCAGAGGTCTAGATAATCTGTAGCATATTTTCATTTGCTTTTCCCTTTTGAACACAAATATTTCAAGTTGGTTTTATTTCAGCGACTGCAGAACTGACCTTAGCTGGTGATAACAGGATGGCACTGGAAAGATGATACTAACATTACTCCTCATCACTGGAAAAATATCCCCATGTAGAAGGTTATGCCTCACTGAACAACACCCACAGAGACTGCAGATGAAGACAAAGCTATGTCTTAGCTGTTTGCCATCTCAGTCCCCTTGCAAAGAACCAAATCCAAGCTTAAATAAAGTTACCTACATATGGAAATCGTGCCATATCTTCTGGTTCATAACATCACCCTTCCAGCTCACTGAAACTGTCCAGGCATGCTGGAAAGTGTTTTAGGATTATTTCTGTGTATACAAATTCTTCTATGCTCAGCTACAGGACAGTAAGCCTGCAGCTTGTCCACTTTGCTTGGAGTAAGCATCAGCCTGTAGAAAATCCAGAGTGATCTAACACAAACTATTCCCTGCTCTTAACACGAAGTCATGCCTGTGCACTTCTTCCTACCAGAAAGTAAATCCCAACTGCTTTTGCCAGGTACCACCTTCCTCCTTATGGAGGAAAAGAAAATAGGCACATATTTCATGTGTACTTTTAATTCCCTATCCCTAGGAAAGCAACTGGCTTATAAACATTGCTCTCCTCAATAGATTTTCCTCCTGTCCGAGGAACAGAGGTACTGGGCAGTTTGTGGAGCTATTGACCAGGCAGAAAACAGAACGGTACAGGCCACCTGAGCAAAGAGCTGAACCTTCTGCAAGTTTTGACTGCTTGCAGAGACCTCAGCACATTGCACAGTGAAAAGGAAGAATCCAGTCCAGCAGCTTGACCTATAAGTTTGAAATTCCAGCAGGAATAAAACACAAACAAACCCACAAAACCCAAGCAGATGGTGGAGTGAAGCAGGCAGCAGAGATTCCGGCTTCACAGGAATCTGCACCTAGAGCTCTGAGTAAAAGCAAAGGGGAAAACCAACGTTTGTGAAACACTGGAAGCACTGCAGAGCCTGAACAAAGTGAGAGACATGGCCTCTAGATTTGTACTGCTTATCTGTGCACATCTACTTGTTCATTTGCGAATAAAGACTTAAATCCTCACTTATTTCTACAGCTCATGAATACTTCATGTTTATAATTAAATGGCAAAAAATAACATTAGCATTCCTCTGTCAGTGAACCAAACAACTCTCTCTTTATATTCATCTTACATGCCATAGAATCCACCTGGGCTTTTGAAGACTTAACTTTTACCTTCAGTGTTCTCCTAGCTGATAAGCCCGCACTGTTCCTTCCTTACAATAGCACAGCGAACCCTGAATCCTCACTGGAGTTTTGCACAAAGCTTGTCTTTCTCTGACCTTTTTCATTTTCCTCACAAGGCACCCAGTGCAATCAGTGTGATGTGTCTGCAAGGCTGCTGTCTTCCCATCCCTCTCACTGCAGCACACTATGCTATTTTAACTCCAGAGTGCCTGAGCACTTCAGCAGTTTCTCTGGAAACCAGAGATTCGTATTGCCAAATGCAACAGGAATGCCAAAGCATCCTTCAAAAATGTCTGCTGCAACTGGCAAGATGTGGATAGATCTAGAAAGGAAGAAAATGAAAAGACATTTCATAGAGCATCCCAGACAGCTGTGCAATTCTAGAGACGTCCTTAGCCAGTCCAGAGGGATGGATACATGACACTGAAAAGGAAGCTAGTTAATACAAAGAAGCTTCCAGGATTCACAGAACATCTTGTAATCTCTGTAAGAGGTGTGTCTGCCTCCTCTGCCTGAGCCCAGCTTTCCCCCTCAGGTACAAACCTAGCTCTGAAAGAAAGGTGGCCCTGGGCATTATCATAACACCATCAGGCAAGCATTTCTTTTGCACAGAAGCTACCCAGCAGCCAGACAGCTGACCATGGATTTGCTTTGCAGCACATTATTGGTATCTTCCAATCATTCTTATTTCCCAAGGCAGGATCTCAGGAGAACACTCAAAAGCTAACACACTAGAAGGGACCACTGACAGCATCCCTGCTGTGTGCTGCCTCCTGCCCTGGAGCTGCTGGCTGCAACTGAGTTCAGAAGTCTCACAAAGCATTTTCTATGCAAGAGGAGGGTTTCCAGAGAGAACCACACTCCAAACTGGGCTCTGAAACCAAAATGATGCTCTTATTAACTTACAGGATTCTTATTCACACAGGGACAAAACACAGAAAAAACACATTAGTGTCTTAACCTGCAGCAATATACTTTGTCTTTACAGAACATTCCTTTCCTTGTCATTTAGTGCCTTTTGTAATTAACCACAAAGATAAATGGGCCCACAAAATTAGCATTTCCTGTTCTTGACCCAGAAGAAACTTTAAAAGTCTAAGAATGCAAAAGTGTAACGTAAGAAGCTTTGGTTGTTGAGGTTTTATTTATTTACAATGGTATTCTTGCATTTTGAAGCCACATTTAACATTGAGATGCATTACTTAAGCAAGTTCTGACAACATTAAACCCTACTGACACCAGTTCACTCTACACACTTTGCATGGATTATGTTTTCTCCAGTTCCTATAACTCCTTAATCCCAGAGGACCACACAACAGTACAGCCAGTACACAGCTGAGCATCAGTCAACCTGCAGAAGATACCTTCACGCTGCAGGACAGCATCTTGCTCAGAAACCTGACAGCAGGAAGCTGAACCAGGGCCCTCCTCAAGGAGGACAAGTTCTAACAGCTCAGTTGAGCGTGCCAGCTTACACATAAGGCTCAACTTACATATGGGGGGCGATTGGTGGACAGTATCAAAGACAAACACCAGCAGATTTAGGTCCATATGTCAAGAGATGAGCAAGTCTGGCTCCACATGTCAGGAGACAGAAACACTTCTGGCTGGTTTTCCTTTTCTCTGCTAGCACTAGCCACAACCAACTTCCAAAAAGCCATTTTAGCTCCCACTTTATCAGACATCACACATTTCAATGAGAGCTCCTGCACAAAGTGTACAAGGTCACATATTCCTGATGCTGTCAGAGCACTCAGCATGGAAACTGAGCTGAGAAAGTAACAACTGCAATCTGCACATGGAATTTTACACTGCAGGGCACATTCAGTCCATTGGAACCAACGGAGACGAGGAACTTTTGCTGGTCTGTGCATTTAATGTATTCTGATGTAGCCAGTACTGTGAGGTTAAACTGCACTTAAACACGCTCAGGAGGAGGTTATTTTGGATTTATCAGATTGTAAAACTGGAAATTAAGTTAGAACAATTGCTGTGTCAGCACCCAGGTGAGCAAGAGCAACACACGCACACACCCCAACCAACATAAGAAACCACTGTTGTGGCTCAACTGAGAGCTACAAAGTTGTTCCAGTATTCCCTAAAATATGATCTCTTTTCCACGAGTCTCCCTTATGCTTTAAACAGAGACAAATGACTTTGTAACTGTCATCAGAAATCTCTACAGAGTCTACCTCCAGCTCCTTTCTCCAGAAGAGCTATACTTGATTGCTAAAAGAAACACCATCTAATCATGTGTAAGGTGATCCTACAACAGACTGTATAAGATGGGATTGCTAATTACTCTTCTCTGCCTGGCCAACAAATGTAAAATCAGACACATATTAGTGTCTGATAAAGATATTTTTATAATCTGAAGATTGATCTCATCTGGTACAAGACTCCCCGAGCAGTTGGCATGGTTTAGACACATTGCCTTATCACTGCAGTGAGTAGTGCCAATCAAACAGAAACATGAAATGCTCCATATCCAGTCGTCACTTTACACTCACATTAGGAATAATGGAACTTGGTACTTTACCATTTCAAGTGTTGGTTTTGTTTAATAGAAAAGCACAGCAGCTTGAAGAGCTGGATTTTAAAAAGGGCAACTATAAGGTGAAAATAAGGCAGTGCGTTTATTTTTCAGTAAAGTAACTAAGGACCCCAGGAGTGTAGAAGCAACACGCACTTTACATAGCTTCACTGCAGCTTTAAACTCTTTTAAGTATAAAAGATACGCAATTCTGCATGACAGATGTCTGTAAACAGCATGTGAGTATAAGGCATCTGCTGGGAATGGGGACTTTCCTTTAAAACTTTGAATGGCAATAATGAGTATTGAACTGTCAAATTCATTTAGGTCAGGAGTTTTCATCCTCAATCTCTCCACAGATGTTGTCATGGTGGTTAATAGATCCGTTGCTATCAAAAGACTAGAAGTTGCAATGAGGAAATGGATACAGTGGAACAATGCTTTTTAATAATAGTTTTCTTCATAAAGAGTTAGTTATGCCATTAGAAACCCCATTCATAGGTATCTTAACTGTCTTCTGCTTCTCTTTAACTGAGCACAGGAATGGAAACTACATGAAGAAATGACCTCCATACATGCTGCCTCATTTCAAGTGCTGACATTGCTAAGAAAGCTACTGCCCACAGCTACACTAGCCAGAGTATTTCTTCACTGCAACTACACTGTGCAACAGGCAACTTGGCCCAAGTGCCACTGCTGGAGGAAGAAATGTTTGAGAGCTTCCTCAGTTCACAGCACTAAGACTGCATTCTTCGCTTCTGTACCTGTCTGTGCTTACCTAGAAGTTTACAATGTACTTTGTGTTGAAAAAGTCTATTCCAAGGAGGTGAAGGAAGACTTATCTGGTATTTAAGGGAAATACAATCACTCAGGTCCTTCAAAACATTCTTATCTTTGCTGCAAAGGGAGTACTTCTGGTCTCAAGTTAAGATTCCCAGCTCTAGCACATACTCCCACCGGCCAAATCACTGGCAGCAAGCAGTTTCACACACTGACAAATCCTCTTATAAATGCAGACAAATTGCAATAAGACATCAGAAGTTGAAAGTACATGATAGTAAGATACCTGGATATGCCTCCCAAGAATAACCCTCTGAACCAAAATCACATTAAACTATAAAGAACCAGTCATACAAGAAGCACATATTAACCTGAAAAGTTATATTCAAGCAAAGTTACAATGTAAAATTCTCACCTCTGTGCATTATTTTATGCTTTTCTCTCAGGTATGTGAGTCCTTTTATTACCTAAAGACAAAGAAAAAAATTAATTTACAAAGCAGAAGAGTGCATGCTTTGTACAAGAACTCCAGCTGAATGCAATGTAACAGAAATCCCAACATGTAATCACTGCAAATCAATACTCTGATTTAATTTGTACCTCCAGCTCAGACTAGAGAAACAGTCAACCAGCCCTCACTGTTAGTTCTGCATACAGAGCTTGTTGCACAATAGATACGAGAAGGTAAAGTTCTAAATTTTCTAATCAAGCATTGATTCTGTTCTTATCCAGAAGCATCAACCGACATAAAAGCAGAAAATCAAAGCAAATACAATGTGTTACTCATTCCGACACCCCGAGATACCAAATGATGACATGTACAAAAACTGTGTTTTAAAAGAAACAGGTGAAAATCTGGTAGTATTTATCCTTCCCCCATAGCCCAGCCTTGAAGTGGTGTGGGAATGCCAAATCCAGGAAGCTGCTGAGACAAGCATGTACTTACTTCCAGCCTTTGAGAGCAATGAACACACTCACCGCAATGCTAACTTTTCCCAGTATCTGCTCGGGAATTCTTCCAGCCTTTTTCAGTACTTGATCCAAGGAGCCACCATCCTAATAAATAAATAAATGTTCAAATAGTCACAATTTAATCAAATTACTCTAAAGCCGAACTGAAACCTAAGTGTGGGAAGTAAGGAAGTGTTGCTTTTCATGTTTGACTTAACATTGTTATGGTGCATATCTGAAAATCATAAATTACTCCATGGCCTCATGTTTATTTTAAACAAACATTCAACCAGTAACAATATCCACTCAAATAAACACTCCACACAATGATCTTCCATACCAGCATTTCCATGGTTTGGATCTTGTTAAGGAAGTACAGTCCACAAACAGCTGTCAACCAAGTGTTTGGAGTCTTACAGATTCTGTCCACTTTCAGTCCAAATCAGTAACATGCATTTTTTTCTTGTCACAGTCACTCCCTGATACTCTACCCCCGTCCAAAGATGGAGGATTGAATGAGGATTGAAACACCACAGGAGATCTTATGATCCTGATTACAGGGATAAAAAGGAGTCACACTGGAAAAGACTGTTCTCTTCCTGAATGTGTGCTAGTGGCACCCTATGATCATAATTAAGCCCAGATCTCTGTTCTCCTCATCTCCCAGAGGAGATCCTACATAGAGAAGGTTGGCCTCTTAGTTCTGCATATCCAGGATGACCCTGTCAACTTCCAAGGATGGGGAGCTGATTTGGCTCTCAAAGAACCAAAATAGGAAGAGATGATTTTGAAGTTTCATGGTAAGTAACAGTCTCAGTAATCATATTAGGTTAAATAAACTGACTGCATGCACACACACCCCCAGCAAAGTCAAATATATTCCACTGTTGCTAAGAGCTTTGGAGAAAGAAAAATGTAAAAGAAAAAAGCTATCTATTTTTAGCAACTGATCCAACAATAGGCTTGTGCATAAGTTTTGGATTCTCTAGAATAGAGAATATGTAATCAAAGAAGAAAATAGAAAGCTATTTCTCTAATTGCAAAACATCATCCTGTTGTCCAGATCAGCATTTGGTATCTCCCACTACTCAAGGCAAAAATCCACCTTGAGAAAGCAATTGCCTTGTGCCTTAACCTATCCATTTACACATGTAAAGAGAAAAGCTAAAATGCAAAGTTTTGTTAATTGAGGACTAAAATCCAAAACTCTTATGAGAAGGAGCGTAGAGAGCTTACTTGAGCATGTATTTTTGTAAAAAAAAAAACACACCCACATATGCTACACTTGGTAAAAATGTGTCAACAGGAAAAAGATCTGTACACAGTTCTTGTATAACCAACCTGCATTTCTGGACAGCTGTATTTCATACAGGTAAAACCCCATTTCTTTCTTCCCCTCTCCAAGGACTAGCTCGGCTCCTGGAAGAGGCTGAACCCAATTCAATTGTCTAGTGTTGGCTGCAGCCTTCAGTGTCTTCCAGGAGCAGACTCCAACACTTTAGCCTGTTAAATACCTGCTGCTAAGGAAAGTTATGCATTGATTTTGAATTTATGTACCTAAAAATATCAAACACTCAAATCTTCAAGTTCCATGCCTTTCCCGCCTCCAACTTCTTGTTCATATTCATACTTCTGTTTTGTAACTCACTGCTAAAAATAAGGATTTTGACTGGCAGTAATTGAAAGGTATATACAAAAAAGGCCATGGAGATTCTCAGCTCATTGTTCATCCAAAAGGAGATCAAAAACTTCCACCTAATGATCCCCACTAAGCCATCAGTTTAATGGCTTAGGACTCCAATTTAAATAATGCACCTTTTCATTCTATTGCAGAGCTTATTGATCTGTTGGCCTATGTGTAAAATCTTGTATGCAGTCTAACTTTGACCAGATCTCATCCTGCCTTCCCCTCAACTGAAGAGCCTTATGTCAGATACATCATACCCTGCTTAGGAACTTGCAAACCCTCATTGCTCCTGTTAATTTTCTCATTGACAAATTAATTGAGATTTTTTATGCCTTTTATTTCTACATGTAATCACATACCACCACCATCTCTCTTGGCACATATTAACATACATATCGCTCTTCTAGCTATTGCAGATGCGCGCATTTGTGACATGCATTACATGCATTCTGAAACAATGCCCAGTCAGTCATTTTTAACATCTATTTTTCTGGTTTTCATTATTCTTCTCCATTCTGAGAAATTAACTTCTTTGTAATTCCCAACAGTCACTTGCATTTTGGGGTATGCACACCTTCTATTGGGTGAGCACATGCTTAAAAATTGGATTATGAGCACTTGTTCCTAAGCAACCATCGATTCCTTCTAAACATTTCAGTCAGGGAAGGCCAGAGAAGCATTAAAACAACCACATGCACTTTCCAGAAAAAAAGAAGGCTTGTCTCCAAAGCAGCAGAGTTTTTTTCCAGGAAAATACATTTAAAAAAGCCTTCAGATTTATTGTATTTCATATTGTTAAAAACAATCCTCTACTGAGCAAATGAGGCACAAAATTTGCCTGACCTTTAATTACAGAAAATTCCCTTTTAGTGTTTGGCTCCATATGGTTGGAGAAAGGCAAACAGCTGTTGAGAAGAAGCTGTACTTTTCTATTAAAATTAAACACAGTCAAAAGTATTTTTGGCATTAAAAACAGTTGTGTAAGATCCTTCTGGGCTTGTTCACTTCCTAGGCACTAATCTTTGTTTGTATTTTCTGTAAAATTTGAGAAAAAGGAGACAAAATATCAGTTCATCTAAATAAGATTAAACTAGATCAGGTTGCTCCAACCAAGCCCCATCCAACACTACCAGGGATGGATCATATACTCTGTTAGCTTAAATCCTTTTGACATGCAGGTTTTGCACTAATGGTCTGCTAACAGCTTTAAACTAAGACAGATTCATATGTACTTACCATGTGTTCCATGCAAATGCTGATTTCTCCATCACTGTAGAAAGCTCCATAAAAGCCCACTATGTATGGAGAGTTGCACTCGTGGAGGACTTGCAGCTCCCGGATGATCTGGTTTCGAATAGCTGGCTTGATCTCTAGATGAATTAGCTGTAAAACAATTCACTCTGTATTATTTTCTTAGTGGTACAGTGCCATTCAGAAAGACCAGGTTGTTCAGAGACAGTTTTCAATACTTAGCTGGATAAGGGCCTGAGCAGCCTGCTCTGATCCAACAGGTGACTACTTTAAGCAGGAGACCGGACCTTCTGAGGCAACTTCCAACAAGAACTAATCTATGACTTAACTTTAAAATAACTCATTCTTCTAGTGGCAAAGGGAAAAGAAAATACTACAATACAGCATGAGAAAGGTGAAACATCAGCACCCATGAAAAGGTGGGATTTCCATCTCTTCTTTTCACAAAAGACTTCTCTACCACATACTTTTTGTTCCAGCACATTTTCTTCACTTGGGTTTTGTTCTATGGAAAAGGCATGAACAAATGTCTAAAGGAAACGTGTCAAAGACATACTGACTCAGAAGCAGCTGCTGAAAAATATCTGCACAGGTGTTTGTAAAGCATTAGTGAAAGGAATGAGCTGAACCTCAAATTAAAGGCTCCCCAAACAGAATCTAATCTGAAGAGAAGATTACAAACAATACTTTGTTTCACTAGATGGTTTCTCTCCTTCAGTCCGAGAGGTGTATTTCTTTTGTGAAGGGGAAGATTAAGAGACATCATGGAAGTCAAATTTTAGACAATATATGAAACAAAGACCGCAGTTCAGCAAACATCTCAGTTGCATTGAATATTACTGAATTTCCTGTTAAACCCACAGTATGTGGGAGGGGGGAAATCAATTCAATGGATTTAGTTCAAGAAAACCTCAACGATTTGTGTATTTTGCAATTTTCACACCTTAAAAGTGGGCATTTTTATTCGCTTCTCTCCAAACTGTAAAATTTTTATTTTTCAAGTCAGTACATGCACATTTTCCTTGAGTTTTGCTGAAGGTGACAGTGTACTGCTCTTAAAAAAATAAATACCTCAAGTCTTTGACTTCTCAGTTAAAAAAGAAAAAAACCCTGAAGTTTTCAGTAATATAACAATGGGATCTGGGATGCGAGCATGACCTGTGTTTTACCCTTCTCAAAGGCAAGGTCATGTTTCTGATAAAGCACAGCAGCCTGCCTGCCACCTCACCCACTGCAGTACAACAGCCTATGTCCCAACAGGCTGCCTCCCAACAAGTGCTACCTGTGCAAGGAACTTTACCCCTGGAAGGACAAGGCACAAGGTACCCAAAGCAATTATCTGAGATGTTTTTCCCTTACTGCATTTGGTTCCCAGGGATACTGAGAGAAAGTGAAAGCTCCCCACATAAACAAAGTGAGGATTAAAACATCAAGCTATTGCAGCTAGAAAAATAATCTGTTCTCTCACAAACTAGGTCGCAACTGCTACTGCCTGTAAAGCATAAAGCTGAACCCTGGAACAATACTCTTGCCAGAAGGACAAGGGACAAGTACCGTTCTGCACAGATGCCACCTGCACCCCATGACGAAACTATAAACCAGGAGATATCACTGTACCCAACACATTCCCTCACTCTTGTTTTCTGAGTTCATTTCTTCCTGTATTATTCAGAGCCCATTTCTGGTCTGCAGCTGTGAAGGAACACCTTAGACAGGCAATATCCTTGCCCTTCCTCTAAACTCATGGCAGGAGATATCTATCTATCTATCTATATAAGGATATTGTCACTTTTCCCTCATTCATACCTTTCAGTAACTTCAGTAACTTCTACTCATTACCGTTTTTACCACATTTTATCTGAAAGTACATACGCATCTGAAAAGAGTGTATTTGTCAAAATGGGGAAATAAAAGAGACAGAATGAATACCTAGCCTCTCGTTATGGACACATGTGACGCTATTCATGAAAACCTGGGAAGTTTAGGATAAGCAAGTGCAACTTACCCTACTTTCAGAGAAGCTGATGTACTTCATGAAGTTGACATTATTTTTAAGTATCAACACCACTTATTTCTCTAAGTCGAGTCACCATGTTTGATCAGAGATAATCTCATTCATAAAAATCATCCCCCAGTTCCTATTTTTGAGACACTCACCTTTCTTGCCATTATGAGACCAGAAGGTTTGTGAGATACTTTGAAGACCACACCACCATTTCCTGCTCCCAGTTCACTGATCTTCTCAAAGTCATCATCTTTCAGCTCACCGACCTTTTGTTTCTGGGTAAGGAAAGCTTCAAGGCGCTTTCGTTGCTGCTCATCCAACTCTAGTTCTTCCAGCTTCTTCTGAAGTGCTTCCAAATTTGTCCTGTATCAACAGAAAAAGAGCAGCTCCATTATAAAGCTGTTTGAGCTTACCCAGCAATGTTGCAAGAGGAAGAGCAATAGAGCACTGAGGTCAGATTAAATCCAGTACAGTTTTGCACCTATATATATTATCTCAAAAGACCTGACTCGTACAGTCATCCACATCAGACATACATTATTGGAACTCTGATTTAAGTAAACAGTATTTCATTCCAGATAAAACAATGACATAAGCATGAATGGATAACATCCAGTTTCCCCATCTTTGAGGTTCTGTTCAGATTCATGCACCTCAAGTTTCACTACCTACAGGAGTGGCTTCATGACTCAGCATTGATGACCTGAGCTCTCATGAATCACAGCACATCACTCCACACTATTTTTGGTTTCATATTTTCAAGGATTGTGTTGTAATTTCCTACACAGTTTGTCTACATGTTTTATCTACTGATTTTCACACAACTATGTAACTAATAATCCATTCTGAAGCTTCTTATTTAGGTATCAGTTATTAAGCAGAACCAGACAAACGTGCATTAAAACCACAGCCACTGGAAACAGAAGTTGGCTTAACTGGGGAAAAGAAATAGCCCAAAGGTTTTAAGCTCACTTTTTCTTTCATTGAGGGGCACATCTACTAGAAATCTAGGTTTAACATCATTAGGCAATACAGAATAGTAAAACACAACTTTAAACAGTAGCTAAATTTGGGACTACAGAAACAAGTTCGGTTTCTCAGGAAGATTCTTTGTTTAATAGCTTCACTTCAGATCTTATGGACACCCTTCATTCCAATAACACAGCACCTTCAAAGCTCACTTAAAAGCTCCCTGCTCCCAATTGCAATAATAATGTGCTGCAAGAATAAGTATTTACCAGCAAATATCTGTTTTGCTTAGCTAAACTTTATGCAAGGTTCCCAGAAAATAACAGTGTTGCTAGGATGAAAGACTTGAACAGAATCTACTTCTTCAGAGCCTAAATTATTCTCCATTAAAGATACAAAATCCACTAATAATCAAGAAAACTATTTCTATTCATCACTTTATAAAATGTCCATTTTCAAATCATGCTGTACAAAGAGACATTCTCTGCATGCCCAGTAAGGTGCTGGTCACTTGAGGAGATAAGACTGATTCTCCAAGAAGGACAAATAAGCCTGAGACTCAACAGAAAAAGGGAATTATAGGATGAAACCCTCAACTCATTCATTGGAGAGCCTGCACTTCCAGGCAGGATAACAATCTTGGTTTGACTGTAGGAAGGTTTAATCAAGGCAAATAAAAATGATACAAATATTCACAGCTCTTCCTTACTACACAATCACTCTGAAAGCCTAAGTGGTGACGCACTCCTACTTCCATTTATCAGTTTAAGTATGTCAGACAGGATGCAATTGTCAACCTAACTTAGGGTGATAACGCTTAGAAGAGTTAAGTAGAGGAAATGGAAAAAGACCTTTGATGTTAAGGGGAATTCTGTTTGACATTCTAACTGTCCAAGCATAAGATTATCAGGCAACACTTGAAGCAGGTTTCACAAAACACTCACCCTGGGCACTGCTGCTCAAGGCCATGAAACAGTCTCACATAGTAAATGTGGATGTATCTATTCTACTGTAGTCACACTAGATTAACTGTCTCTATCTTGGTGTAAAAAATAATTTCATTCTGGTGCAGATACTTCATTTTCAGGCTATACTACAAAGAGAAACACACTCTTGTTTCTGTCCTCATACCACGCTTTACACCAGTATAATCATACTGGAATATAATCATACAACTAATATCCTAGAGTATTCACCAACAGAGATCTCCCTACGTAGATAAGCCTGGCTTATAGGAACATTAAAATCACTCTGACTTACAAACTCTGCTTAAAGATTAACCATTAAGAAAGAGAAGTTTTTCAAAACCAGTTTCTAAAATGCAAACCAGAAAGCAAAATCACCAGAATTCCAAGCTCTAACAGCAAAACCTTCATTACATGCAGTGATGAGTAAGACAATGAGAGCAATTAAGCTTTAGGATGTCACTTGGATTTTTCAGGACCAATCCTCTAACTGTAAAGCAAATTAATCTGAAGATATTAACCCAACAAATGCATTGTAAGAACTACTAATCAGAATGTAACTAGAAGTAACATCTCCAGTTAGTTTTATGATAATTGAATGACACTTCAGGACAGAATTGATGTCTTTTTCATTCTGGTCCTTTGCTTGAAGCACTAAATATTAATCAATTTAAAATTAAAACAGATAAATAATTAAAGAGTATGTATGTCATCAGAACACGTGGTGGCAATCTACACTCTATGTTTTATAATGCAGGACTCCAGCAGTTTCAGTTTTTAACTTGAACTACTCTAAGAATACTGTCCCCTGGCAGGTAACTATGAGGACCCCCACCATATAAAAGCATCACAGGTGCAGTGCAAAGCACACACAGGAACAGGTGGATATTTAAAATCATTGCATATGAAGTATTATAAATGAAACTAAACTGACACATACAAAATGAAGAGGGAATGCTCAAGTCAGTTCATCACTGATCTTTATGGTCTCTTCCAACCCAAACCATTTACGATTTTATGATCACTAGGACACGATGAAAACATTAAGGAAGCTTTGCTAGCTAAAAGTAGCAGCACGCTGGTGTGCTAGTATCTGCCTCCAGAAGGAGCACTAGTATTGACTTAATCTTATATAAAACTTTTATTCAGAGACAAAAAGATTCCTATTAAAATTCATCACCATCACCTGCTGCAGTCTTGGAGTTGTTTTTTCTCACTGTCAGAGCACTCTGCCTCTGCCAGAGTTCCATCAAATCACCTCAGTGCTTCACTGCTCCAAGCGCTACTCTAAAGCAATAGGTTATCATTTAATTTATTGCGATCTGTTTTAAAGCCAAGCACATACTAAACATATGGCACTAGGGAAAGAATTCAGCTTTCATAATGTGACCATCTGAATGAAGCCACAAGGAGGCCAGTGCTGGTTTCTCCATTCATTAAGGACACAGTGTAATTTCACAGAGCACTATCTATAAATATGTTCTTATTCAGGTAGCAGAAATGGGTAAATATGCTCTAGAGCCAGAAGACAACATCACTGCACAAAGTGTAGTGTCTTAGGTGTTGGACTTCAGATACCAAGATCTCTCTCTTCTAGACTAGATTGGAAATTAGAATATACACCCAGGGCAAGATTTTGGGGAAGTTGGTTGTTTGATTCCAAGAGCAGCCCCAGGTGCTCCAGAGGTTCTCCACCCACTCTTGATCAGGTACAATCCTTCCCGTTGAGCCAACATTACTTCTTCCTTTTTGTACTCAAAGTTTTGCTGACAGTGCAGTGCCCTCCTCCCAGTTATGTGACACTTCCATAACCTCAGAAGTTTAAAACAAATGCTGAACAGAATTAAGAGAGCAGCCTCCTACAAGACGCACACAAGCACACCCCACCTCCCCACACAACAGCCACCCTCCGCTGTGTGTGAAGAAATTTCACCTCTATTAATATCAATTTAGGCTTTACAAAAACCCCCATTTTAGAGGCCAGAAGACAACTGCAACCTGACATCCTGAGGGGACCCACATCCACCCCTTCCACAGCCACCTTGTGTTATATCCCAGAGGTGAGAAAGGTTTTCTGAAGAGAAACACAGCATGGGATACTGGGAGCTTTTCAGACTCAGTGCCACCTCACCTGTACCGAAGCTCACCTAAGTCCTTCCGAAAGGGCTCACCCACCCCAGTATCTCACCTCTTGAGAATGGCAAAAAGCAGATGCTTAGAAAAAAAAGAAAACTGGGTGATAACAACCAAAGAAAAAGCACAGCAACACCTCTAGCTGCTGCTAGATGAAATGTTCTGTCCTCTGCTTCCCAGAGATGCACACGTCCATTCAGAAGTCTGTGGATGAGACCAAGATGTGTCACAAATGCCATCACTTCACCAGGTTACCAGATCACTTTTTGAGCCTGTCATACTGTTCCCTTAATGGATGGTTGAAGGTATTTTCAGACTTTCCTTTTCAAGACTAACCCCCCCCATGACTTATATCCACTGTAAACATGCATATTATACACAGGTGAGAATCACAGGGAGATACGCATGTGTTAGGTACTGAGCAAACCTGGTTTTCCTACACACAGTTTGGGCAGGGAAGAGTAACAGAGTCTGCAGAGGACTCTCACCCTGCACACAAAGATGGGCAGAAGGCAAGAAGAGATCTCTCAGCTCATGATTTTGGGGGCAGCCACCCCAGCACTTGAAAAAAGCACTCCTGGAAGAGATACATTAACTTCTCAGAGGATACTTGCTCTCTTTGAACCAGTAACGAGGAATGAAATGCCTCCGTTAGCCTGCTAGTACTTAATGTTAAAGCAAAACCAGAAAAATAAATCCTTATTCTTAACTCATATTAATAATACTCCAAATGCTTGAGAATTTAATTCACACGAGTGATAAGTTAATCATATACTCAACCCTAAAAGCTACATTAAAGCTGTACTCAACCCTGAAGTCTACTTTAAAGGGAAGAAAAAAAGGTGGTAAAGGAAGAAAGTCTGACAGTCTTTAGCAGTAATTTGTCAAATAGTTGATAAAAGTTATTACTATCAGTTTTGCAAGCTGAACAATTAGCATGAGTGAAAGCATCAAGAAGTACGTTCAGTTTCAGATCTCCTGTCACATGAGGATACAGGCTTGGGGGTTGTTTTCCAGAACAGTGACAGTAATGCTTTCCCCAAGCCTACACAGCTGTCAGTTTAGAGAAAAAAGTAGGCAGTTCACTACATAATTTCCATGAACAACCTCAATCAGGGAGCTGAAATAAAGCATTAGGAACATGAAGACATTCTGTGGTTTTGAAAAGACAGACTACTATTTCATGTGACTGTGCCAAACCCAATAAGGCTATTTTCTATTTAGCTTTTCCTTTAGCAAAAAAGAGTTCACAGAGTAACATGGAAGATAGAAGCGATTACAGTAGGCTCATAGCTCACTGCACAGGTGTCTATGTCTGGGCTAACTCCAGTAGACTCATAAAACCTGCAGTTAAACCAACCATGCAACAAAATCCAAACTCATTATTAAGTGCAAAGGAGTCTTGCTTTGGAAAAATACACTATCCCCCAGTTCCTGCTTATTTTCAATCCCTGCAACATGTCAGAGGTCCTTCATAAGCTGTCTCTACCTTTAGGCGGGTATACAATTGCCTAATACACTTGCCCACTTCTAGCATGAATTTTAATATCTGAAAATGAAAGTTCCACTTTCACAACACAACAGACATAGCAGAGGGTATAGTGAGGTTTAATACAGCCAAGGAAAAAAATTACCCAGTAAGAGGCAATTTGATTAAAATCTATTTCTTAGTAAAAGGCAGGTAAACCAAAACTATTAAAAGGGTATTGTTCTGTCAAAGGAAGTAGCCTGCTAAACTTATTCAATGTAAGAATTCTCATTTGTCTAAAGCTCAGAGTCATGCATTTGAAAGAAGAAAATCTGAGCTAGGACTTCAAGTCTCCTGCTGAGTCTCCAACCAACAGGACAACTTAATATGAACAATTCCTCATCAACTGAGCTGCTGGGCAGGAATCTCTGCTTAAAGCTTCCCCCCCTCTCGCTTTAGCAAAAAAGCATTCAAAATCCCACTAATCATCTTGACAAATTTTTTGTTAAATAACCCAAAGCATGCCCAATATCATCTGAATTGAAGACCAAGTTCACTGAAGAGAGCAAAACCACAGAAGCGAGCAGCAGCACAACTGGACAGATGCTGGATTCCTGCCCTGGATGCCTCTTCCTGCCAGATGTTTTGCAGCTGTTCCCAGCCAGCACTCAGCCTCACAGCCCTTTATCCTGGATGGTGGCAGGAGCTGCCAGCAAGGCTCAGCCACCATTTCGCATGGTTAGCTCTGTGGCTGAACAATGCAACTGGTGGTTTGGGGTTTTTGTGCTCAGTTAAAAGCCTTCCTCAGGACCAACTGCAGCACTGAAGTCAAAGTCTTCCACAAACTTGGCTGTTTCAAATTAAGAAATTCAAGAGCTAAACCTCCAGAACTAGAAGTCCCTTTCATATCTGCACACCTATCACTGATTTTTCCCAGCCAGCACTACACACAACCGGAACAAATGAACCATAGGGCAATTAACACTTCCTTATGGACAGAAAAAATAACTTAGTGGATATTTAAAACACAAGCCCAGAGGATAGATAGAAGTTATAAAATTCTGATCAGGAACTGACACGTGTATTTACACAAGTCCTGCTTTTCCATTGTTTTGTCTCTCAACTAAGAGTTAAACGCAATGACAAAAACAAGAGATAAAGATGTGCAGTAGTAATGGTAACACTATCCTCACAACTCCATTACGTGGTAGCAACACAGCCACTGTGAGACACTACAATAATACAAAAGATGAAGTTACAGTATCAGTTTACAAGGCTTATGGAAAAGCCAGGATTAGAATTGAAACAACTCTGTGCAGGAGCTGAGCAAGCAGCACAGAAGCACAAAAAAATGCCAGAATGTGGAGACGAAAACCAATAACAAAAATTACCAGAATCACCAAACATAACCGGGATTCAGTGGATGGAAGGTTTAGCTCCTTGCCTGCATCTTAAATGGATGGACTGCGTAACACAGCACTTGTCAGCAGAGCCACTTAGTGGAATAAATTAGTAATTTTTACTTAATATATGTATAGGCTGTACCAATACATATAGAAATATTCACACGTCTACATACATCTACATCCAGACTGAATGTTAAACATGCATTCTGTGACTGTTCTATTTGCTACATTAAAACTGCTGACTCATCTTCCCACCACATCGGATAAAAGGTTCTAGAAAAGCACAGGACAATGCTGAGTTGTACAAAACACCCCAAGAAAGAAGAGCTGCCAGGAAGTTCCAACAGTTTGCTTTAAAACCCCGTAAGTAGGTTTTTAAGAAGATACTTGCTCATCCAAAGAATCACACACACACACACTACTGGAGTATCTCTGTCTTAGTTCACAGGCTATAAAATCATCTGCTTCCAATTTGTATCAGACAATCACAGAATGGTTTGGGTTGGAAGGGACCTTAAAGCTCATCTGCCCTGCCACGGGCAGGGACACCTTCTACTACAGCAGGTTGCCCCAAGCCCCATCCAACCTGGCGTTGAAAGCTGCCAGGGATGGGGCAGCCACAGCTTCTCTGGGCAACTTCTCTTCTTGCTCCTTTAGCCCATGCCACCCCAGAACAGACACCACTTACTACTTCCTTCTGCTGGGGTGACTGAACCCTGATGAAAACCACATCCCCAGCTGTCAGTAAGCAGAAGTTGCGCTGGAATTCACTCTCCTCTTCTTCAGACAAGACTCAGGATGACAACAGCTTCTCAACAGATGTTTGCTAAGAGCCACCAAGTAGTAAATTAGTCTTTTCCTAGCTATTCAATTCCTCTGGGCACTAACTGGCACTATGCTGTGCTCATTCCTTCCAAAGCATAACCAAGATTTTGCTCAAGTAACATTGAACATAGAGCAAACCAGAAACCAGCCAATTCCTAATTAATAGCATCACATTCAAAGTCTTCATAAAAAAAAAAAAAAAATCATTGCTTCCTTTAAAAAACATAAGTTTAAAAGTCTTTGGAAGAAAGAACCTGCTCCCCAAAAATTCAGCAAGCTGGAAACTGATGTTGCTTCCTCAAAGAGACATTTGTGTGTTCTGGCAGTAGAATCTATACACTTCATAAAGCCCAGTCAATCCCCAGGGCAATGATGGGAGAACAAATGCAGCTGTAAAAAGAGTAACACAGGCAATGTGCGGGAAAAGCCTTCTTACTGGAACATTTCAAACTGAATCATTTAAAGGGAACATCTAGGTTCCATACATAAACCAAAATGCCTTCCTCAGTTCATTTCAGAACATTTTTCCTGTATACATTAAAATATTTCCTCAGTATCCACTCAAATGATGGGCTGAGGTATTTGCTGTCTCATGTAAATTCACCACAACTTTCATGTTGGGTGTTTTTAAGCTACTGCTAAAGCAAAGACCCAGTAGCATCGTTATACCAAATAAATAATTACACTACATATGTGGTTTACCTGGTTCCTTTCAGTCTTTTTTTTTAAGCCTTATTTGGTCTAGGTAACACTGGAAGGTATTCTAGGTAACACTGTAATGCGTTCCTCTTGAGAGAGAGACCTGAGACCACTCGATTAAGAGATGTGCTGCTCAAATTGTAATAATTACCGAATTTCAACATCTCAGTGGTATCTCTTGGACTCTGAGTGTGCTGTCATTGGGTTCCTGCCAAAGCAGGTGGCTCTGCCACATTCTGTCCCTATTCATTCCTAAGTAACCAATTCAGGTAACAGATTCATTTAAAATTAACCTAAATACTGCAAGTTTTCAGCCAGATTATTTCTTTGATTTAGCTCATCATGTGGCTTCATCAATGCTGCTGTGAGTGCAAGAGGACAGAATCTGGACTTCTTTGGTGGGTAAATTCTCAGTCCAATCAGCACACACATCTGACCCTCTGAAAGCATAGATACAAGAAAAGCATCAGGGAGACATGGGCACAGGAAGAAAAGGAGAGGACTTCAGAAGAACCAGGATCTTGCACATGCTCAGTTGTGAAAACACACCTTTGTAACTCTACCTGCAGTAAAGGACAGAAAAGGAGAAGTGGCTGTATCCATATGACAGCCTGCACTTCCCTCAGCTTTCATCTCACTGGGACACAAATACAATTTATTTTTTACAGCCAGTTTTTATTTAACTCTCCAAAACTGATTAAGGCTTTTTGCAATACATATGCCTACATTGCTGTCATTACACTTAAACACACGCATAAGAAAATCACAAGACTTGGTATTTACTGTCATCTTGGTATTAAGTGTCTTAAAATCTCTCCTACACTCATAACTGTAAAGTAAAAGCTGCCTATCAAGAAAAAAAACACACAGGTCACTTTGCCACTTGTGTTAATTTCTGTACTACTTATGTACACCTAATTGTAAATCTTTTCAACACAAACATCCAGAAACAATGTAAGTACTAAGTAAGAAGTTATGTTCCACCATTATAATGGATCACATGTTCTATTAGCTTCTAAGAATTATTAAAATGCTATTTGTAATTCAATGGAAGACTATGTCAGACCCATGCACATTTAAAGAGAATACTCTGAATATGTTTTAAACCAAAACTAGAAAATTTTGTTTCTGAATCTCTTTTCTTAAAACTATTTACAAGCTTGCAGTAATTCCACATTCGTATTCAATGCAACTGCAACCTGGCCAGGTCAGTCATAAAATTCCAGGACCTAATCTTCCAGAACACTACACAAGGGTGCAAAGCTCCCCTGAAGTCAAACGAATTCCACAGAGGGGCTTGGCCCTCCTCAGAGGCTTTGTGGTTTTAAAAACAATGGAAAAAACCCTCCAGAACAAATTCAGAAGTGACCCAGCATGCATTAAAGTGAGTGACTCTGAAAATCTTCCTTCTATTTCTCCTAAACTCACATCCAAGAAAACTGACCAAAAGAAATTGTTCCACGAAGGACAAATCCTCTTGGAAGGTCTACTGGGAAACAGCCCACTGGTTATGCTGTTCCCCCCACTCCATTTTACAGTACGACCTTAAAAACAAGAAAATAACAAACCCAAAACACAACCCACACTACAGATGATGGGAGATAATCTGCCTTTTTACTCCTACAAGCCCTGAAGTGAAGTTTCCTTGAGAAAGATACTGAAAACATTAAAATTGCAAGATGCAGAGCAAATACACAACTATTTATTTTCCAAATTGTAACATAAGGTGGAGTTCAAACCAGTTTTGCATCATTTCCAAGTCCTTCTTTGACTATCAAATACAGGCAGTTGTGCTCAGAGGTCATCCAGCTCTTCAGGGGCTTCTTTAAATGCAATTTAAACAGAATAAAAACCAGTCCAAGCAGAAACAATAAGAAAAAGCTGACAAATTACAACTGCAGCTCTTAAACTGTGACTGGAACTTGCCAGTCACTCATTTCTGCAATATTACTCTCTGGTCTGAACAGTTCTAAGGCACACATGTACTATAATTAAGAAAGCTTAAAGAAAGAAAAATCCAGAACTGCTCTGGATGGGCTAAGCACCACCAGTGGCAGCAGCATCGTGCCTGATGACCTGTTTCCACTCACCATCATCTCTGGACTTCCCTTCATACCATGCCCTTAAGAAAACAATACACTTCCTAAGAAGATCATGGCCATGGGTCTTTACCACCTTAAATTCCTCTCCAATACCTGCCTGTTTACAGCATATTAAAGGAAGATGCAAATTCCATTGTCTACTTTTGTGTTTACATTTCCATCTAATTTAACAAAAGCCAGAACTCATCTGTCATACTGTCCTTAGTCCTCCCGACCAAGAATATAATCCTACTTCACTCATTTTACATTGTATTACAGCTATATCACATCTGAGATGTGCTTGTCCCTGTCTTCCCAGTACAGAGATCACAGTTTAGGCCTGATTTGAGAGATACTAGTTGTTGCTAAAACACATACACAGTTTGTGTATTTTGGAATTCCTTAAACAGATGACTGTAAGACATTTGAGTCCCAACCACCTCGGCAATGTCAACACTTCCACAACACATAGTCAGTGGCACTTAATTTAAAAACATTGTTTCCATTTTTGTATTTAATTAAGGTCCCAAGTTCTTCTGGAAGTTCAAGTTCCAATATCAGAGACAGGGAAGTTGCCTTTACTCAGTGAAAGTAAAGAGTAAGCCTTTAGAGAAGTTTGTTTGTAGACATACCCAAATGTAACTGATGTACAGAAAAGGCAATCAGAAGTTTGAAGCAGTGACAACCATTAACACATATTGGTAACTGCAGCAGTAATCCTTCCACAAGAGACAAGTTAACTAAAAAACTAATTGTAATGCTCATTGGTGGCTCACTGGATTGTTGTGCTCTGGGACAAAACGTATTGACTAGTTATTTCATTTTTTCTAGTAAGCACTTTTAAAATAGGCTGTGAATACAGGCTACATTATATGCCAAGACATTCTATTTCATTAAACATAATGTAGGATCTCAAGGCACAGGTTTAATCAATTTTTCCTGTGCATATACTTTTGGACATGGACATTTTAACTACAACATTTTAATGCACTTCCCTGAGACCAGTACACTTCAAAGCTCACTATGTAATGTCACCTATACATAATAGGCTTTGAGGAATGCAATACTGATTTTTCCTTGAAATATATTATGGGGCTGTAATATAGAAATATGCAACTATAGGTGCATTTTGTGCCATCTCAAAAGAACTTTATGTAACAATTACATTTAGTATTTGTTTTGAATTTAAACTAACAATCAAGCATTGTGATCTCATTCAATATCTAAGTATATGTAATTGCTATGTACAGCAAGCTATAAAACTAGCTATCCTTTATCTTCACCAGCATTTTATATCAAAGTAACTTTCTCATAAATATGATCCTTCCCTCTGCTTTTCTGTAAAGATGCAATTCGAAAATTATATGAAGCAACCTTCTTTCCATGTGAACAAACCCCTTACTGTAACACAGAAAGGGGCATTATTTTGAAACCCACCCTCCTGCTTCTTTGCAGAGCTTCTACTTCATGTTCTAGGTCTAGTTTGGATTTAGAGAGTAATGACCATAAGACATTCAAAGGGATAGGGAGTTAAAAGTCTGAAAGGAACAGAAAGTGGAAGTTTTGTTCTTGTTTCTTTTAGGTCCTAAGACAGTAACTACCCCAGCATGGTCAGTCAGAAGAGAAGTATAGCTTTAACATATTCTTACAGGTTTGTTTTTCACCCTGTTTTCTCTGCAAAATCTTTGAACAAGTGTAACTGTGCAGCTCCAAAAGTGCAATAATAAAATTAAACCTGCAACTGGCCAGTGTCATCTTGGTTTCATTCTGGTGATCGGAAGCAACACAAAGCTCAAGAACAGCAGCACAGGTTCCACTCGCCCTGCACAACTGCTTCTCAGCAGGAAGTGTCAAAAGCAGAAGTGAAGCTCAGGAAAAATCTTTTAGTAAGTTGTGTCTATTGTCCAGCAGGGTAGCTGGGAATTTGGAAGGCCCTAGAGAGAACCACAGCATCCTGTGCAAGTAATTAATCACTACAAATAAAAACTGCTATCAGAGAAAAATATTGTGAAATTGTCATTAAAATAGCCAGGATAAATACAGTTAAATTGCAAGTACCCTAACTCTCCTTCACACTACCTGGCCAGGGGAAAGGAAAAGAGCAGGAAGATAAAAAACAAAAGTAAAAAAAGGAAAGTCATGCAAGTGAGAACCAGGCCTCATCTGCATACTTCAAGCCCTACACCTCATGCTATAAGCTTTTTCTTACTCTAGTCAATGAGTTCCCATCACCAAATAAGGATGAAGACAGAGGACAAGATAAAACGGAAACCAGGACATCCTGAATCATCCAGCCCCTTCTTTCATTTCCTTTCCTTCCCCTTCCTTTCTGCCAGGAAGTCCAAGTATCACATGTACTCATTCCTAGAAGTATTAAGCTTCAATATTTTAAAACCAGCAGGACATCCTGGGAGTCAAATACCCATCATAATATGTTGCAGAACCTTCCACCTCTGACATTTTCTAGACTCCAACATCAAATTACTGATGGCCAATATATATCTGTTTGATTTTGTGCCAGCGTTGCCTTTAGGCCTAAATAGCTTCCTTCCTTCTGGATATTTAGGTCCTCCATGCATTTACAGACAGCAATCATATCACCTCGCTCTGAATCTTCATTTCACTTTAGCTGAGTAATCTGAGCTCTTTTCATTCTCTATCAAGAGGTTCTCTTCTCTAAAAAAGAACAGGGAAGCATCTGAGATTATTTGCAAAGTGACAGATTTGTATATGGTGGAAGCGAATAAGTAACTGGAGACTCACATGGCCAAAATTCCATTATACCGGGAGCAGAGCTTCAGAAAGTGCTAAAATATGGTAGCTCACAGATGCACAGCATACTTGAAATGCCTGACAATGCATACAGGCTGACAAACACCTCTACTGTTGATCTCAAGCAGTAACCAAAGGCAGGGGGGAAGCACAGAACAGGAGAGGGAAAAAAAGAAACCATCTTACAGATGAAGGAAAAAACCAAAAGTTTTCAATTTAATTCCAAAAACATTTCCAAATTCTGATGCAACTATTCTTCGCTGTTTGAAATCTTTCACAAAGAGGATTTAATATTAGCAGGATGAGGGGATATTTCCATGATTAATTAATTCTGGCTGTTTATAGGACAACAGGTTGCTGGATTTACTTTCACTAAGCTACTGCTTTTAAAAATACTTGGCACATCTCTAAGCCTGGCAAAAGCTGGTTGTAAGGTCTTCTATATATATGGGGGTTGGAACTAGATGATTTTAAGGTCTTTTCCAACCCTAACTATTCTATGATTCTATATATGACAAAGAGCAGAAGTCGCATACCAAATAAATCAACATACAAACCAGAAAACTAAGCAAGATAGCTCCCCAGTGTAACCAAGATTCAACACTCCCATGAGCCTTCAAAGGTTTCCAACAAGTAAATGAGTACCAGACATGCAAAAGTAATGCAAAATTAATGACATTTGTTGAGTGGGGTAGTGCAATATTTAATATATTACATGTTCGGTGATTAACTTTAGGTACTAAAACCAGCAAGTATCAGATTTATTCTAAAAAACAAGACTAACATGCAATAGGGATCCCCAAGGAGTAACTCAATGTATCACCAGCTCTCATGAAGACAATTAACTGAAAAGTGCTACACAGGCAAACACAGAAATAATATTTCCCCCCTTCCAATCCAGAACAAAAACTGCATAATAGTCAGATCACAATGCTTAGATACAATCCGTAACTCCTGCCAAAAAACAGTTTTCAAACAGCTCATCTCTCAGTTAATCATCAAAAGACTTTGCTAGAAGTGTCACAGCTGGAGCTGCTAGATGCTGATTTCTTTTATAAGATGCTGGGGTGGTTAAATGAGATCTGAGCCTGTCTGAAAACGTGGCAACAATGATCCATGCAGAGCACTTTAAAGCCCAAAACTCACATGTCTCCCTGCAAGTGTTTGACGTACTCTGTCAGGGTGGCACACAAGCATATCAGAGTTCAGTTCACATATTCAAGAGAAGACTGGACTGACCATACAGGGACAGGAATCCGTTCTTCCAAGACGCAGCTTTATTTCAGGGCTCAGTTAAGAGCTAGCCCATCACCTTAATCTAAATATTAAGTGGTGAACACAGACCTGTTAACCTCAAAGAGAAATCTTTTAGAACACTTCATTACTTCAGGGTGCTGGCGCTACATCTGTGTAACTGAAGCCACGATGCTCACCCACATCCACAAGCTCAACACAGGCTTCGTAACAACACATAACTACTCAGTGTTCAGTCTTTTTTTTCTTCCGTAAGTGCACCCACAATTAGCCTTCCACACACGTACACGGTGTAATGTTTGTACCACAGGCAGGAAAGCTCAGAAGCATCTTCTGCAAACACGCGCACTGAGGTACCTGCCATAACATTGCTAATTACTGAAAAACAGATTTACTGAAACTAGCAGCAGCTTGGTTTGAAGCCAGGGACGAGAGGAAGAAAACAAACAAGCAGAAAAAACCTAAACAAAAGCAGAACACCTTTCCTACAGACCTGCGCTTTTCAACAGAACTTCTCCCACACACACATTTATGAAACATGCTATTGGAAATGTATAATTTGGCACTTAGTAGATAATTATATAACCTGAGAAATCAGCAGATACCATTACGGACTACGAGAAGAGAGTTAAACAAGTTTTCTCCTATTTTTAATCCAGGTTATTTATCTTGCACAACTAACAGAAACCTGTCTATTGCCGAAGACACCACTCACCGATTACGGTGAGGAGACCCCCAGTAGCTACCACGGCAGGGACCACGCACCCCCCGGCATCGATAGCTCTGATTCTCCTAGCAGCCAAGGCCGTGCCGACTTAAAGCACCGAGGCTGAAGAAAAAGCCGACCCAACCGGGCCGGTGCCGCTCCTGCGGAGACAACTGCTCCACTACGGGCAATGGGATGGGAGCCGCCGACCCGGCCGCGCCCGTCACCTCAGCCCCGCCGGAGCCCCGGCCACCCTCTTCACTCACTCTGCAGAGCTGGTCCCGTTGACGGCAGATCCATCCGGAGCGGGATTGAGCTGAATCGGGCCGGGCTTCTTCTTCGGCATTTTCGCCCCCAGACGGCGCGGAGGGTAACGGACGGAGCAGCCCTGGCCCCACTTCGGCCAGGTCCGAGGGACTTCCTGCGGCGGAGCAAAGTTGAGGAGTCCCCTAGCCGCCGGTGCCACCGCGGACGGGCAACCTCCTCAGCAGGCAGGTGCCTGTGGTGGTGGTGGTGCCGCCGTCAGCCCCCGGCTCTCCGCCCGCCCAACGCCGGCCTCTCCCCACAGAGTCGAGCAACACCCAGCTCCCTCCAGCACCTCCCGACGGGAGCGCTGCCCGGGCTCAAGATGCGCCCTTCTGCGGCACTGCGCCTGCGCGCACCACTCAGCCCGCCCGGCGCGCAGCCGTGGGGAGCAGGCGCATGCGCCCTGAGGAGGAGGAAGCCGCGCTGAAACCGTGCCCGTGTTGTGTGGTGCCCGCAACGGCGGAGGTCGGTAACGGCGCCCTCCGGTTCATGGCTTCATCTTAAAGTTGTTTGGGCGTGACACCGGGAGTTTGTGGAGCGTTTGTTGATCTACCCCGTGTGCCACCATCCATGCAGCCGGTGTGGGAAGTGCTGTGGTTGTAATTAAAACATCAGCCTCAGCCGGGGGACTGACGGCTGCTAAATCCTTCCCGAAGTAAATGACTGATTTAAAAACGGAAACCTGACGATTACAGTTATAGAATAAGCAGTAAAAATAAGTATGAAAATTAAAGCAGCTGCTGGTGATAAAACACTACTGGGAAGGGCCAGTTTGTGTCACGTCAATACGTTAACGCAATGATGGTTTTCTGTAGGTACATTTCTGAGAAGTTCTGTCTTCAGTCACCACGGTTTGGAGAGCTTTCTAGGCTTTTGTAATTGTAGTGAACCTGAAAACATAACCAGGAAGATTTTATTTTCCTGGAATACTAAAGGAGGACGGTATGAGTGAGGAAGTATGATTTATAAAACAAAGAATAAGTGCTGTCGTGCTGTCTGTGGGGATTTGTTCTTCATGCTTCTTTAACAGTTTTAAGGTTGGGCATAGAAGACCTGAACAATTAGAGAATGAAGCTGTGAGCCCACACGACAGGAAGAACAGTGCCTTGTTTAAACAGGTCAATTCTGGGGAGAAAACCACCGACATAAACATGAGGTTAAGCTTTCAGACAACAAAAGGCACCTCTTGCTGCTGATAAAAGCTTCCATGCTGAGGCTTAAACACCAACTTGCTCCCACCCAGCTATAAAGTATTCATTTTTCAGACAGGAAATCTGCTGCATAGTGCATTAATTAACTGACAGAGAAGAGATGAGATCTGAGGAAGAAGTTCTTCCCTGTGAGGGTGCTGGGGTGCTGGCACAGGGTGCCCAGAGAACACTGCCCCATCCCTGGCAGTGTTCAAGGCCAAGTTGAACGAGGTTTGGAGCAAGCTGTTTGGAAGTGCATGAGCTTTAAGGTCCCTTCCAACACAAACCAGTCTGGGATTCTATGATTAATAACTACTTTGATTAAAAATATTACATCACTTTTGCAAACCACAGAAGAACCTCACCATGGAATTCAGAGTGGGTTTTTATACAAAGTATTTCCAATAGATGTGTTATTATCACCATGCTTCCAGGTAACAACTTCTTCCTAATATCTAATCTAAATCTACTCTTTTTAATTTAATTAATGCTTTTATAGCAACTGAAATTATGAACAAAGTCCCCTTTATTTTACACGAAAACGCTGTATCGTTCCTAACATTTACCTAGTTCTAAAGCGGAAAAGATTGAATTACTATTTTCCCGATTTCCCCGTCAAAAGCACGCTCCCTCCTTCCACTTCCAGGATTAAGAGAGAGCTCCCTCCTCTGGAGCACTTCATGCTTGCACTGCAAACTCTACTGAAGAATCTTGGTCAATTGCTGAATTCACCCATCGCTTTCAGAGTGCCTTTTTTGTGCAGCACGAAATCAAAGATAGTTTGAGTTGGCTGAATATAGAAATAAGGTCACGGCAGGGGGTTGGAACTGGATGATCTTTAAGGTCCCTTCCAACCCAAAGCAGTCTGTGATTCTGATTAATGACTACTTTGATCTAAAACATTACTTGACTTTTGGAACCCACAAAAATATAAAATATGTTTTGGGAATTTGGATATTCTCTGTGGAAGGAGCTGCGTTTTGCTTTACAAACGGGTGTTTCTGAGGGTGGATTACAGAGAAAAAGGTGAAGGTAAAAAATAGAAGGCAATGTAATACCTGTGAAAGACTTGTGAGCAGGGAGACTTTCTGACTTATTGATTCCACCACTGCTTGGAAAAATACAACTAATGTCTCTGTAAATAGAAATGCAGGAAAGAAGCTTGTTGTCATTACCACTTTTTTCCCTCATGGAAACTGAATTTTGTCTAGTTTCTTGCATGAAAAAAAAACCATGCAAGAAACAGGATACATATATAAGAAACATAATTACAATCTGATTATTGTATAGATTGATGCACCACTTAATCAACCCAACTTTTAAAACTTGATTGCCACATAAAGCTGCTTATTTACTGCCAAAACATATGCTTTGGTTGTGAGATTTAATGTTTCATAATCCATTTAGTGGTTAACAAAGCAATTGAAGGAAATAATTAGTCTCATAAGCAATGGAGTTTAAGGAGCCTGATTCGAATTTGATTGAAATTGGCCAACAGGATCAAAAATTATTAGAAGACGGCTGACAAACTGACTTTCAAACAGCCAAAGATCACAACCTGTCTTGCACACCTTGTTTTCCTCAAGAAGCTGGGGTTGAAAAGAACACTGCGGATAAGAACACAATCTTAAATGTTTAGTAATATACTAAAAGCTTAGAAATTAATGTTGAAGATGACTGTAAAAATATAAAACTTAGATTAGGTTAGCAAGGTATAAATCACAAATAGCTGAAGTTTGCTTAAGCCATGAGATGTGATTTCCCACTAACACAGCTACCATGGTACTGGTTTTGCAGAGGGTTCGTTGCAAGAACAGATCTGCCAGCACAATATTGAGAGAGTTTCTGAAGACAAGTGCTTCTCCCATAGGAATAAAACCCTTCAAATGTAGAAGTAGCCAATTATTCACGTAACAGGTTTTCTTTGCTATATATTTAACACGAGACAGGAAACGAGACTGAAATATAAAATAAGGTGCTAATTTTCTGCATTTTTTTCTAATGAAGTGACACTATTGAACAGAGAAACAAGTAATATTTCCATTTCATCGCAACTAGAAGCCAGAAGCATTTTCTAGAATAGAGGCAAGCTAGGTTTGGTTTTTATTTTCCCCTGACTTATTATTTTATCAGCATGTGGCTGGTTATTCATTTCCTGAGGAAAAAACCAATAATCAATGCCTGCCAGCATTATGCTTTTCATTTAATTAGGAATAGAGGGCTGGAAAGAACCACCCAGGTCATCAAGTCTGGATTCTAATTAAACACTCTGCAAAAATATTGATTAATCAAAGCTGCATAAATATGGGAGGTTTTATAACACCGTACTCCTCTGCAGAGGTTGCAAGTGGCCTGTTTTAACACTTGTATAGGAGGTTTTATACCTTTCCAGCACTTTTTTCCTGTCTGTTATCTCCTGGTTCCGGCAAAGGCAAAACACAACAGAACAGAAGTCTACTTATGCAGACCTGGGTATACGGGGACTGTCCAGCCATACAAAGTCATACTCCCTTCTCCCTGCCTTTGCTCTCACAGATCCCTGCTATGCTACTTCTGTTCATTTAACAGCTGATTTTGCAGAAAATATGCAGGGACTTAGGGGAATTTGGAAGTCTTGAGCCTCTAATCAGTTCAGTTGACATTAGCCAAGTATCTAAAATCCAATTACTTCACATATAACCTCCCCCGCATTAAATATTAAGGAAAACATTGCCATGAAAAGATGTATCACACTAATAGATATGAATCAGATATTTAGGCTACACCAAACACCTAATGAATTTATTTGTAAGGGGTTTATTTCATATAAAAAGTAAGTTATTTCCAAAGCAAAGAGCTCATCATATAGACATTTGATTTTCAGTAATTTTACATGACAAATCTTTAGTGTTTTAAGATGGAAATCAGCAGTATTACATCTATTATTATTAATCTTTGTATTTCTTTAATACTTCAGGTGCCTCAGTCATTTGAAGAAATTGGCCATATCTAAAAAGATAAATGGATTCAGTACTAACAAATCCATTACCATGCTCTCCCTATATTTAATGTATCCTTGGCTAAAAAACATGTTGCTGCATTTGGGAATGCACATTTTAAATATGAAGTGTTACTATAATTCCGACTAAAAGATGTTATTTTTAACTGGAAGGTAACAACAATTGATTTTCTTTGTCATATTGAAAAGAATACATTAAATTACCAGAAACAACATATGTCAAATATGAATTTACAGAGAAATAAGGGAAAGCCAATTCCTTCAATGTATTAATATGGTATTACTTTCTCTCACTTTGCTTAAAGGAAGAACCTATTACTTAAGTCAGATATACTTCTATGGACGGACCTGTAAAACTACACAACTTTCCAGGTGCATCAGCACTGGAGATGGAACTTGGACCCTCTCATTTCTGCAGTTCAACTCCTTTAAATGGCATTCTATGCGCACAGGTGCCAAATATGAAAAGGACTTGGTATATTAATTACACACAATTGCAAACTGCTTAGTTTCAGGCCACCAGAAGGCTTTAGCTAGTATCTATACGGAGAAGAGCTTGGGATTGCTGCTTGTCCTGGCAGACCTTCTCTCAGAGGTACGGAAGCAAGGAAGCGCTCAACATGCACTATTTTAAGCAACATTCCTGGACCTGATCGCTCGCAGGGCTTCGCAACCTTGGACTCAACCTCCCATCTCCTGTAACTCTCGCCTAAGGAAACACCACCATAAAATCGCCTCACAGATCGCCTCAGCCGAACCTTCACCCTGCCCACCCGTTGGCTTTTGGCGCCAAAACGGCCATCGCCTCCCTGCCGCGCATGCGCCCTGTCACGCAGCCGCCGTCGGGTGACCGCTCCCCTCAGCCGGGCCGTTCTGGCACTCGCGAGAGCCGCGGTTATCGCGGCAAGTCCCGGGCGCGCTGCCCGGCTGGAGCCGGCGTTCAGCGGGGTAGGAGAGGCGCGGAGCACCTTTGAGAACCGCTCGCCTCGGTGTGTACGGACTTGTCTTCCCTCTTCATCTCCCTTCCCACCGGTGGGAACAGGAGAGCCCTCACCTCAAATCCTGCGCGCCTCAGAATGGCTGTAGCGGTGTGAGGGGAGCGTGGCCTCCTTGGCGCCCGGTTGGCTATAGCTGTGGAAGTCTGGTCCTGCAGGCCCCTGCAACCTTCTCTGCTGTCCTCTTTGGTCTCTCAGCCTCCGTGAGAGCCTCGCAGCCCGGAGGGAGGGAGCTCACAGTCAAGGGTCAGCGCAGTCGGAGCTGCTTGGGGTGTTCCCTCGTTATTAAGCTGCCTCAGAAACAACTTCCCCAGGGAAGGGCCCTGCAGGGCCATTCCTGCAGCCGTGGTGAGTCCGGGTCATGCTAAGCCTGATGTGATAAAAGTTTTTGGAATTAGCTTCGCTGGAGGAGCCCTGAAAGGGGAATCTGCCTCTAGAGGGCATTTCTGAGTGGGTGAACTGTAAATTAGAGGAATTATCCCCTTGCACACCTCTGGTAACCTTTGATTATCAGGGATATGAGTGGTAAAAAGCTGTCTTGAGAAGTGCTTTGGTTGGAAATCCATGCATTTTATTCTATTCCTGTGGCCTGTACCTACCACTCCCAAGTCACTTTGAGGATTTGATACATAAATCCTTATTTTATTCAGCCCAGTGAGGCTGGATTGTATCACCCATCTGCATGGTATCTGCTGCTTAATTTATATGACACTTTTTATTAGCTGGCGTTTCTTTTCTGTAAAAACTGTATGTAACTGATGTTTATCTGCTTCTGTGGCAACCTTCTCTGTTTAAATGCTTTTGGTATTTCCTGTAGGAGGTTAGAAAAGCTTACCTGTGACAATGATGGAGCCTTTGGAGAACAACTTGTTTGATCTTCCTGATTATGAAAACACAGAAGATGAAAGGTTCCCACCTCTTCCACCTCCTGCCTCTCCAGGAAGAGATGATGCTGAATGGGCTCAAGCTAATGGAGGTGAACACACCTGACCCCTAAAGATCTTTTTTGTGGTATAGGTAATGAAATGCTGTGAAATCAGTATTACTGATGGTGTCCTTCACCGTCTTGAGTTTACTGCATAAGAATAGTCTTGTGCAGATAAGAGAGCAGTTCACAACTTTATATTGTTATTGACTCTATGCTGTCAAACTTGTGGGGAAAGTTTGTTTCCATAGATTCCATGAAAATATGTTCACAATTGAATCTTTATGAAATTCAAGCTCTTCTGACAAAATGTTTGTAGATAATTTTACAGGTGTGACCTGTTGCTCCTCTTTTTTATTACTTGGATTTAAGAAGAAGTAGTGATACACATGTTTGCCTTAATCGCTGCTCTGTCTGTGTTGCTGGTAGTTTAGGTCTGGCTTTCAGAATTATCTGTGGAAATCTTGAGAAACACCTATCAAATTATGTTTATTGATACTGTTTCTTAACACTTGGAAACAACGTTTACTGTTAGTACATTCTTGTCAGAAATACAGTCTAAAAGTTCTAAAATTAGGAAATTTCCCTTTTAAGGAGCTTACTTTGTTAGGAAAGGGGATTCCTCAGTATATTTTAAGAGACTGATTTATTTCCAGTCTGTTTTGTGGGAGAAGCAATGTGAAATATGGAGATGTCCTTTTCGAGTCCTGTACCTGCAGTGCAATACTTGTGACCTGCCTTTTTGATAGGGTAGAAACTTAAAATGTACATGATGGAATTCTAGTTGATGCCAACTGCATTATATACTTAAAGTTTGTTGTTTTCTTTGTTAGAACCAGATGAGAACCAGCAATCACAAGCAAAGGAGTCTGCTGCAGCTGTACGGAAAGCAGTTAAAAGGCCAATGCCTAAACTAGATGCCCAGAGGTAATAGTTTTTACAGAATACTCCTTTCTGGGATGAATTTGGTATATGGCTGTGGGGAAATGATTAAGGTTACTGTGTTCCCTGCTTGGTTATAGCCAAAAAAAGAGTTATAGAGATGGAAATGCCTCTTGTACACTGTATCTCAACCTTTGTATTTCTTGCCTACCTGTGTAATGCTGTTAATAGTCTTTCTTGAAGTTTTCTTGGGACTTAGTACGTGACTAATACTCTAAAAGATAATTTATTATTTATACATAAGACTCTTCCAGCTGGATCTTCTTTATTTTCTTTCAGACATAGTATTATAGATTTCTTTATTTAACTAAAGTCTGCATCAAAATAAGCCTCAATATAATGATGACTGTAAGACAGTACCTAAAGTACACTTACACCTGACTTACATAGAGGCTGGATAAACTCTGTATAAAGGATTTTAATATTTTCTTTGCTATTACCACTAAAACTGGTTTAAGTTCTTCATAAGCAATGGAAAGAATCTGAACTTCCCATTTCTTCTATTTTAAATACACTGATGAAGTCAGTGATACCGCAAGGTGATGGTCACTCATCTAAGAAGTTTCACTTGGCCAGTGTAGTTGTTAGACCTGACCATTCAATTTTGTTTCCATGTCATCAAAAGCAAAAAGCTGCTTGGACTGTGAAGTCGAAGTATGTATGGTGAATTAAATAATAATAATTATAGTCTTGGGTCTTGCAGTAGTCTTTATCCTATTCTATGTGTTTTCTTCATGACTTCTAATTCCATTATCTATTTATCTATTAAATATTCTGTGTATCTTTCAAATAGAGCTCTGCAGCTTCAGGCTATTTAAAGGAATTTGAGGGGGTTTTGTTTCCTTGAAGGGTTTTTTTGTTTGTTTCTTTGTTATTGTTTTTGTTAATTAGAAGTAGTATGGGTTTCAAATAACTTCACCCATTTGCTATCACCAGGCTAATCTCAGAAAGAGGACTTCCAGCCCTAAGACACATGTTTGACAATGTAAAGTTCAAGGGTAAAGGGCACGAGGTAAGACATAGGGAGCTTTTGTTTTGTTCCTGGGATTTGATAGATTGCTGCCCAACTGACAGGAGAAAATTGATATTACACTCTGGTTAGCCAGCTTTTAGCAGTATTTAAATGTACCCTGACGGGGTTTGTAATTGCAAATTTAATGAAACACAAACATACATTAATATTTTAATAAAATCCATATTTTGATCATAAAACTGTTTTCCTCTACTGCAAAACCAGAATATCATGTCTGTGACTCTGTTGTCCACAGAAGGGTTTTGAAATTGCAGCAGGCTAACAAGACTGCCTACTATGTCTGGAATGCCTTTACAACTAGGAAGAAAATTAACTCTATCTCAGGCAAAACCAGGACACATTTCATGACCAGTTTCCTTTGTTAGTGAAAATATTCTGGTGCTGCTGTGACACCTCTATCACAAAGGTTTTAATATTGAAAAATTGTGACATACCACTTAAGCAAAGAGAAAGCATTACCTTCTCTACAGACTGTCTCATTGGCTTGGATACACTTAAACTTAAAAGCTGATTTTTCTTCTAAGTATTATTAGATGATCAGCAGACTTGCATATTGAATATAATATGAATATTGCCTGTGCAGCTCTGCTTTACAGGCAATATTCATGGTATCAATGAAAGACAGAAAGAAACAAGGTGATACCAGTGTTCTGAGCAGAAATCTTTACCAGATGAAGTGATTTAGATGTACATTTCCTGTGTGTTTTGAGCATCAGAATAAATACCAGCTGTGTCTGTGTGGATTCTTTTTTGTCTGGGTTCAGATCTAGGTTGTCTTAAGGCCAGCTTCTTAGAAGCTATCAGATGTTTTGCGATATGTAAATGCTCTTCCTGAAGTTGGATTGCTGCTGTTCTTCTCATAGCTTGAAATTGCACTTTCAGACTTGGCTGTGGGAGAAAGGGTTACCCCCGCGTTCGTATCACTTCAGTTTTCAAGAGACTTTCAAGCTGCAGATGCTTAATACTTTCAGAAACATTACTGTCCCATCTCCCTCTGCAGTCTCCTGAATTAGCTTTTACTAGCTGGATGTCATCTCCTATGCTCTAGGCAGAGGACCTGAAGACTCTCATGCGACACATGGAGCACTGGGCTCATAGGCTATATCCAAAACTGCAGTTTGAGGATTTTATTGACAGAGTTGAGTCTTTGGGAAACAAAAAGGAAGTTCAGGTATGTGTTGCTCCTGTTATTTTCTCTTCATGCAGTACTGCATAGTCTAAGAAGCAGGTTTAGGAGAGCAGTTAGGCAATACAGGAAAACTTAAGTTGTACATAGTGCTAAGGAGTATAATGTTATTGAAATTAATGTCTCTCTTTGTAAAAATAGCTCTTCCCAGTGTTTAAATTTACATTTAGAGATAAATGTTCTTTAGTTGAATTCTGGAGAATTGGCTTTGACTTTTTCAGGACACCTTTAGCCAAATAATTTGCTTAAGAGTGCTGGAACTGATTGGTTTGGGGATTTTGTTTGTTAATGTTTGAACCTGCAAAAGAAGGTTTCTGAAGGCTGCTTCATCTGGCTGGTGGGAAATGAAGGACTAAGAGAATGAACCACAGCATTAAAAGTTGTGGGTCAAACAGAGATGTAATGAAAGGAGAATTTTTTTTGCAGAGTTTATAAGAAATTTGGAGCAGTGTTAAAACCAAAGCCATATTGCATAAAAGATCTTGTTACAGGTGAAATATCACTATTTTAATCTCTCATTTGCAGACCTGCCTAAAGCGGATTAGACTTGATCTTCCTATTGTACATGAAGACTTTGCAGATAACAAAGGTATGCCTATTGTGCTTAAAATTTACTTCCCCTCCTATTGACAAGAAATTAATGATCATGATTAAGTTTTTAATGTAGAAGAAATGATTGAGGAGTTCCCTATTTTGTAACCAAGCTTCTGTGAGACTTAAAATTGCAAACCTGAACTGGTGCTTGGACTAAAAGCTACGTGTATATATATATGACAATAAATAGCGTGATCTACTGAAAGGAAATGGAAAATGGGTATTATTACCAGCGTTGTTAGAAATACTCTTCCAAAAAAATCCTCAAACTGAAATTACTAAGTAAACACACTGGCTTGTATTGTACTCTTAGGAGTGTGCAGTCTGAAGAGCTCTTGTGTCTTATTAATGCAGAAATCAAAGCTATTATACTGTTTATACTACACACTGTTGCAGTGAGTGTAGTGTCCTCTATAGGGAAAGTACTTACAGTTGTGGGCAGTGTGATGTCTGTCTTCTTCCAGTATCGAAGCCCACTTAGCAAGTAGATAATGCCACAGTCTCTTCCAATCAAATGATGGTTTAAGAGTAGAAATAAACAATTATTTATTTTTTTTTTTAATGAGTAGAGGGAGCAGAGTTAATCTGGTAGCTTGAAAGTAACTTAATTGGCAGAAATGAGAGAGTTCAGTAGTTGTTCCTAAGGTCCTTTGGAGGAGTTCACACTTTGATGCTGAAACAATTACCTGCCATTGTCCAGTATAACTTCAGGTGAACCTCAGCTCCCAGACCAGCCAATCCTTGGGAAAGGTGTTCTCACCTGCAGGGACAACCTCTGGGGAGCTGGGGACCTGTGGCTCGTTTCACTGCTGGCTGCATTCACTAGGAATGAATGCAGCCGTGAGCAGCCACAGACAGTAAAGCCAATGGTTCCTGCCGACAGAGTCTGTAGAGTCATCAGATTTTCTGTGCGATGGTTCCATACATTTGTACTTAAATATGGTGCTGATCTGTTCTTAACTGTGTCAGTGAGCGTACTGCTACAACTGCTCAGTCCAGTTGAAAAGCTTGAGTAGGTATCTTCCAGTTTTGAAATAAAAATTCAAGCTACAGTATTAATAACCAACAGCTTGTTGTTGGCTAACTTATCTATTCACAGGTTAAAGTGGTGCAGAGGCACAGGCATTCTGGGCCTTAGGTGCTCTTGAGAATGCTCTGCTTCATGTTGTTGGTGAAGTTTGTCTGAAGGAGTTGGACTGCCTCCATTTTGCATGTTTTAATGTTGGCAAATGAGTAAATATTCCATAATAATGGCACACTAAATTCAAAACTGATTGTTCCATGTCTGTGTTTGAACCTCTGTGTGATTCCCATAACTGGTCCTGCAACTTCCTAAAGGATAGTGTCCTATTAGTAGCAGGGATAGGAGGAAAATCATGTGGCCTTTCCATAGGGATTGCTTGCATTTACTGTCTCTTTAACCTTCAGACACAACTCATGACTGCTGACTCAGAGCTCTGCCTCTCTAAACTCAGACATTTATTGTTGTGTATTCAGGATATCTGATAAGCATTTGTCCTGTAGTTTGAATATCAGGTATGTGGACCTGGGCAGAAAATTGTCCATTAAAAGTAAATTACAAAATGATCTTCAGTTGCCAATGCAACCTTAAGTGTAGAGCATAAAAATGCTTTAAATAAGTTCTCTTGACAGATATAGAGCAGTAGAGCTCTCTAGGGTCAAAGTTTTAATTCTGCTACTTTACCCTCATTTTTAACCAGATGGTGAAGGGGAAAGCAATGGACCAGATACAGCAGCAGCAGATGTAGTTTCCAGCGCTGGAAGTGCAGAACAGCTCAATTCTGTGTCTGCTACGACTCTCACAGAGGAGCAGCAGGAGCGAATCAAGAAGAACAGGCAGCTGGCCTTGGAGCGCAGGCAGGCCAAGATGCAGTGCCACAGCCAGTCACAACACAATGGTAAACAGCTTGGAACTCAAGTGTTAATGCTAAGGTCTATAGCCTTAGAAGCTCATGTAGCTGATTGCTGAGTGAGTTTAAAGGAGAGGGTGTGGGTTGCTTTTCTAGTCAATAGTGAAATGTGGAACTCTCAAATTTGAACTGTGTTCCTGCAGTTATGCTCCTCCAAAGCTAGTTCAGAACTATTTTCTGTAGTTGCCATGCCCAGTTGTGATGGCTTGTCTTTGATGAAGTGAAACTCAACTTGCTGGTCATCCTTGGAGTTGGCTTTCCTGCAGACAGATTTTGGTGCTAAAAGCTGCAGTTAAACAGAGCAGTGGTGGCTTCCATGGTAGGGAATTGGTTTTGGTTCGTTGACTTTTATTTTTCCCGACAGAGCTCTCCGCTAGTTACTCGGAAGAGGAGTTTAACACCCCTGTTGCTCAGGATCCTGCTGACCATATTGAAGACACCCCAGTCACTGCACTCAAGGTTGCTGTGGATGTAGATACAGAAGCTGAAGACGGAGACACAGATTTGGAATATGCCAGTGAAAAGCAGTAACCAGTCTCCTTCACTTGATGGAAAAACCCCAGTATTTTAAGTACTGTCATTATAGTTGCTGGCTCTTTTTACTATGACTTTTGTGAAGTTGGACTTTTGTAGCTGGAAATGAGCACAGAAAACAACAGATTCATTTGCCTTTGGGACATCTTTCCCACCTCCTGCAGGAGTGTTTAGGGAACATTAATGAGGGGCTTTGACCTATTTTGCATTTTGTTAACACTTGATGTCAAACTGAATTAACTGGGAATATTGAGAGGTGACGTTTATATTAAAGTTGTGGTTATTTTAACACAGTGTGGCCACAGTAGGAGGTAGTGCGGTGTTGGCCAGGGGTCCTGGATTTCTTTAACTTACTCTTCAAGTATGTGCATCTTTATCTTATAAAATGGAAGCTATTACATTTCAGTTGTTGTTGTATGAGGCTGTCACAAGTACAGGCCCTCCACATTTCCCCATCCTTTGTGCTCATGATGTCTCTTTACAGACAGGTCCATCCCTCAGGGGAACATGCTTTGATTTTGACCTTATTAGTTATTTATGTTCAGCTGATTATGTTCTCTGCCTTGAGGCTGTTTCATCCCCCCTCTTACAGTCTTGTTTCTTTCCCTGCACAACAGCCTCTCCCTTCTGTGAAATGAGAGGAGCAGGTAAATCCCTGATCCTTCCCTCACCAGCAGGACAGGAGAGACTGTTGTTCATAAGGAGTAGAGTTTATGGAAGCTGACTTAGGACAAGAATAGATGAAATAAGTTCATGTCATCAGGTGTTACTTTATGCCAGATGTGCATATGGGGGATTTCAATAATTCTAGGTTAATGTGAAGGAGCTTGCCTTTATATTCTTGTAGCTATGAGTTAAACTCGCTGGAATAGAGCCAATAGGAGGAAGAATATGGGAAAGTAACTTTTAGGATGATAGCTAAAAGAACTCACCACACTAACTTTAGGCTGGAAGATGAGTTTTATCATATATAAAATCTTTTACAAACTCATACATGGTCATAAACACAAAAATAATTCTTCTTTAAAATAGATATTTAGTTTCTTATTAAAGGATTCTTTAATACTTAAATAGAGTGCTTTTAAAAATCCCAGCAGCGATACAGAGTGGACAGGAGCAGAACATCACCATGCTGGGTTATAGTTCAAGTTCTGACATCAGCTGAGACATCCAGTAGTGCCAAATCCCTTATCTCCTCCAGCAGTTGGTATAAGCTGGCTCCCTTGGTCTGGCAGTACTTCTCAAAGTCTTCATCAATTACTTCAACTCTTGTTTTCTCCTGGGCACGCTGGGCAGCTTCTGCTGACTGACTGACTGCTTTCACCAAGTCACATTTCACCCTCTGACAATTCCTCTGGGAAACCTCCATGTCCGCAGTCTCGTGCGGTGCATTCTTGATTATTTCAAGCTTGATGGTGTCGGCGTGGCAGCGGGAGGTCTGCACCAGCATCTTCACCTTAAAAACAAGAGAAAAATACTTTGTTTCTGCTAGTGCTCTTTCTTTTTGCTTCCTTCTGATTAAATTGTGTTGGCCCCCAAAAACAAGAGGGACATGGAGCTGTTGGAGTGAGGCCAGAGGAGGCCACGGAGATGCTGTGGGGGCTGGAACAGCTTTGTTCTGGAGCCAGGCTGAGAGAGCTGGGCTGGGGCAGCCTGGGGAAGAGAAGGCTCCTGAAGGGGAGACCTTAGAGCAGCTCCAGTGCCTAAAGGGGCTCCAGGAAACCTGGAGAGGGGCTTTGGACAAGGGCCTGTAGGGACAGGCCAAGGGGAATGGCTTTAACCTGCCAGAGGGGAGACTGAGATGAGCTCTTAGGCAGAAGCTCTTCCCTGTGAGGGTGCTGAGGAGTTGGCACAGGGTGCCCAGAAAAGCTGTGGCTGCCCCATCCCTGGCAGTGTTCACGACCAGGTTGGACACGGGCTTGCAGCAACCTGCTCTAGTGAAAGGTGTCCCTGCCTATGGCAGGGGTTGGAACTGGGTGAGTTTTAAGGTCCTTTCCAGCACAAACTGTTCTGTGATTCTAAATACTCACCGTAATATGATCAAAAAGGCTTAATGTAACTGATTCTCCAGTAGTTGTGGTGGAAGTAATTTTGTTCTGAAAGCGCTGCAGTGATCCAGGCTTCCACTCACAGTTCCCCTCACCTTGACAAGAGATGACTAAACCTTCTTTGTTTTTCATATATGCTGCAGCTTTGATTCCGTATCTATAAAAGAGCAGATGAGCAGACAGAGGCTGTGCTAACCATTTTCACATCAGTTCTCTTAATTTTGAAGCTAGCAAAGATTATGTAGAAGCCACATAAAGGGGCAGTCACTGTAGTCTGATAACCCTGCTTCAGAGACACTGCTGTGCATTGTCAAATAAACCTCTAGAGTATATGAGAACAGCCCAAAGGTGGTGACTGATGTGATCTGAAAGAAACAAAAAGTAAGAGAATGTATCACCCTGTATCTTATGTGTTGAGTGGAGACCAAATGATGGAAGGGCAGCAGCATTACAGGTTATTCCAGACAACACAGTGAGGTAACAGTTCTCTATTTCAAACAAGTTACTTGAAAAACAGCAGATACTTGCAGTGGGTTCTCTGTAAGGAAGCCTGCCTTACTTGGGTAGGTTCTGGCTCTCCAGCCTTGCATCCACATCAAGCCATCTGGAGACCAGATGCCTACATTGAGCTGGTTTATATCCAAGCTCAGTCTGTGGCCATGATCAAGCCAGCCCCTAGCTGTATTTATGCAAGTTCAAGGTATTCCTGTAGCAGTTTGCTTTATCATCCCTGTAGAATGCTGTTTGGGTTTTGTTTCTTATTAAGTAGCATTCTTATGCCTACATTTGACATACTTGTGAGCTAGCCAGGCAGACAGTGTTGCTACCAGAACCGCACAAAGATCATTAAGTAACCCAAAATGTCCAGAGCCAGTAAGGGAAAGGAAGGGGCTTTCTCTTCCCCCACAGCTTGGAGATCTGTGTCCTATAGAAGGCAGCACTCTCTAGTTCTGTTGTGACTTGCCTTCTTACACCATTCACTAGTCAATTTGTAACATATGCAGAACACATTTACTGTACTTTAAAATACAGATTTAAAAGCTCAGAAAATGAACTGTAATGTTAGCTTCCTGCAAAGAGCTGTATTCTACCAGCATAAATCAGCAGCATGATACAGGCGCTTATAAAGCCTAACTACCATAAACAGCTTCTTTTAAACACTTCTATGCTTTGTGCTGCCTCCTATGAGTAGCTGCTTGAAAGGTGCCCTCAGCCTGCACAGAATATAGTCTGTTGTGAAGGGAAAGAGCACAGAGGAATGCACAGCTTTGTGGTTTAGGAAATCACTTCCTATTGTTAAAAAAAAAAAGGGGGGGGGGAAATGCTCCAGTCATTGTGCTCGGGCAAAAAATGCCCTTCTCATGGTTTCAGCCTCACAAAGCATAGTCTTATCGTTTCCTCATAGGAACTCCTTCCCAGAGTCAAAGCACAGCAAAGCACTGCTAATGCTTTAAAACAGAAATCTAAAACACAGACATCAGTCACCACCAAGCCAGGCTATGAACACCTCCTTTCTCAAGGGCCAGAGGTGTCCTCTCAGCATTCCAGTAACACTTATGTCTTGTTTTTAAACTCACCTTGGCACAAAAACAAGCACTCCATTTGTTCGTATGGAGTAAATAACACCATCTGCTAAGCAGCGCTCATCTGTTTCTGGGGTTTTGTCTTTGAAGTACATGCACTGGAAGAGTTCAGTAGACTGCTTCTGAGCACGCTGGGCTGCCTGCAAGCACCCCCCAAAGAGAGAAGACAAAACAACCTACTTAAGTGTTTCAACTGGCTTTCATTTCCGTAGTTTCTTTTTCCCATTACTTTCTCCCTTACCCACCCTTACAAAAATTACATCTAAAAGACAATCCTACATGTAGTACAGGTGAAGTCATTTTTACAACCACTCTCACGAGAAACCCAGTATTTAAGTAAGAAAGCCCCACAGCAATGAAGTGATACTCTGTTGTGGTACCCAAACGTTGTGGTCAGGATCGGTATCCCATTCCTTTGGGTAGTGTGGGAACACACACGGAGACACATACAGTGACCACCTTACCCTGTTTCTGTTGTTAATGTGTTTGCACAATTCCTCGAGATCCTTATTACTGAGTAAGTTATCCTTAACATCACCTTTCTTTTCCTTCAAAGTCGCTGCCATCAGGAGTCTGTGGACAATAATATCAGCATATCTTCTAATTGGAGAAGTAAAATGAGTGTACTTCTCTAGGGCAAGTCCTATGAATAAAAGAGGGAGCAGTGATAAGCAAGCAAAGCAATCCTCTGCCTCCCCGCAACAGTTCAGAAATCAGAACAGGAGTAGCGTCAAATATAAGGTGACAAGATACCATAATGATGAAATTCCTCCTCAGAGCATGAGCCAGTTGAGAAGTACAATGCATTGGACATGGCATGAGTGGCCATAGAGCGCAGCAGTTGATTTACAATGGGATCCAATGGGTCATTTGCTTTATCTAGAGACTCGGCCAAAGCTTTGTTAGACCTGTCAAAAAAGTGTTGATTCTGGAGAAAATTATGCTGTCCCTGCTCATAATGGCTTAAAATTAAAAACAGCTGTTAAAAATCAGCCCTTGTTTAGAACATCATCTCCCACTCACAGAACGGTATTGGGAAAACTGGGTTAAGAATTGCTACACAGAGTCTATAACATTGGTACTCAGAACTGCAGTGGTTTGTGACAATAACAGCCAAATACTCAATTGCCTAACTTTAATTAAAGCACTTAAGTAATAAAAGATACCGTGTGTCCATTGTGAAGCCTTTGGCACTGGCACATTCTCGGAGCTCAGTGAAGAATTCCTGCCGTGGTGGAGGGTGCTGCCGCAGCAAAGCTTGGTGAGGAAAATGCTCAGAAATCTTTTTTGCCACCCAGTGGTTGGCAAGAATCATACATTCAGCTACAGTCTCGTGCACCTCCAGGGGCTGCTTCGGGATCAGATCGTGGATGTTGTGTTTATCATCCAGCTGCACTCGGATTTCCACCCCTTCCAGCTCCAGAGCACCGCAGCTGTCCCGCTTGGCTCTAACATGCCGTGCTATGTCCGTGAGTTTTGATACTGCCCAAACCAGCTCAGCCAGCTTCTTCTGCCTCGTTCTTTCATCCAAGTCTTTTAGTTCCAGGATATCACCAACCACACTTGTGTCTCCACCCAATAACCCCTGTGCTGTTTCATAAGTGAGCTTGTATGCAGATCGGATGATGGTTTTGTTGTAGCAGACACTCAGCATTTCGTATGATTCTTTCTCTAGTTCCCACAAGACGCTCACAGCGTACCTTAGAAAAGAGACCACAATGCTGTAAGTAGTGCTTGTTCACTTAAACCGGCATTTCAAGCACATCCAACTGTTACACATTTACAAATTTCATTCTGGTTGGGTTTCGTTTGATTGTTTTTTTACTGGAAACATCTGTCTCTTCACAAAATAAAGCAGTGCTCAGCAATGCCGCCAATTAATGCACTTGCCTGTCAGTCTCATGTATCACAGTAAGTGAGGACCAACTATAGACTGTAGCAGTATTTTCATCCCATTGTTGAGGCAGAGTATCCCTAAGATAAGAGGACACATCTGTTCTAAAGCACAGCTACGCTACACTAGTTATTTTTATTAATTTGTATTTTATTAATCAGATGCACCCACAATGAATATATCTGCACTCTACATATCCTCATGCCAGCTAACTCTCTAAATTGTAATAAAAGGGGAAAATGGGATGTTTGAGGTGCAGGACAAGAGTAACAAACATGATCATACACATAGGTGCACACACCAGGCTGAAACGCATGTGAAAATAACAAGAACAGAGATGCCTTCACTTCTACGTTGCTCATTAAATACAAAGCAAATTGCTAAAGGCATGGGCTTCTGTACCTGGGGAAGAACCGTCCTCACTCTCCCTGTGTTATCAGCAGTACTGAGTTAGGCCCTATAAAAGTGATCCTGGAATTACAGAGTTGGACATCTAACATTTAGTGTTAACTCCCACTGAAAACAAAAGTATACATGAAAAAAAGCATACATTCCTGGTGCTCTCTGGAAGCCTCCACAGGGCTGACAGAGGTAGGAAACCTTGCTTTTGCTTCAAAATTCTGTCAGTGTGCCTTTTGGCGGGGCAAAGTATTACAAAGCACTGACCCTACTTAACTGTGGTAGAATTGAAAGGTAGTTTGAAATGTACATTGTTCTTTCAGTTGACGATTTAATAGCAATGCAAAAACATCCAACCAGCTGATGAACAGACTGGCAGCAGCAATTAAATTACTTGTAAAGACCTCCTTCCTCAGAAACATTACAAAATCTTACCTGTCAACTCCACTGAGCAGAGAGCAGATGTCAGCACTCAAGACAGAGGGCAGCATGTCATAACGACGATCTGCTAAATAGTAAGTTGTTGCCCTGAGGAATAAAACACATTTACTGTTCTCACAAGGACTCAATGGTGTGTATCTCTCAAGCACTTTTTGGTACAAGCATAGCTTCAGCAAAACAAGACACACAGCATGATTTTAAAAGGTATTACTGAACACACAGACATGCACTATCAAAGTATTTAAATAACTATTTCTATAGTATAAGCCCCATTTTGCCTTCCTCAGTATTTTCAGCTGCCATTAAGGGCAGAAGTAGGGCTGGACAAAATAGGCTAACTAAGAAGATGTTAGTTTACATCACTTTGCAGCTACAAAGAGTATGTATATTTCATGAAGTAATTCAGCAGCTTAAGTTCCAAACAGTGGCAATAAAAGAAACCAGAAAGAATGGAATATTTGGCATTTTAAAGCACAAGTTTGGATATTAAAATATAAACCTGCCAAATAACTCTGGAATTAAATTCATGTAATAGTTCCATTTTGTGGGTGTTCTATGTGAAGATTTGTCCCCTTTTGGAATGCAAACAAGTGGTTTGTAAATCCTTCAAATCACAAATATTAAAGGACACTGTAAAGGAAACAGCAGTGAGTAGGGAAAGATAAATCCTAGCTTTGTGGAAAAGAGCAATTTCATCCTAAAAGGGTGAAGCAGTAGGTCAGAAGCAGCTTTTTCCCCAGCAGGCCTATTTCATCCAAATAAAAGCAGAACACCATTAGTTACACAGTAGTTTTCATAAGCTGTTTCCCTGACACAAAGAAGAAAGAATGTTTCCTTCCTCCCACTGTTTCTCAGTGTTCACTTCAGGCTGTGTTACAATGTTCTAAGCTCCATAAATTGTCTCAGTTTTAGAAAGTAAGTTACCTTGCTCTGGCCTCAACATCAGTGTAAGAGTTTGCTGCCACGAAGTGGGTCACATCTGCAATGTGGACACCTAATTCCAGATTCCCATTAGGCAGAGTTCTAACGGAGAGAGCATCATCCACATCCTCACAGCCTTTTGGGTCAATGCTGAATATCAAGTGTGTAGCTCTCAAGTCAAGACGTTGTTCTTCCTCCTCTGGACTCACTTTCCATGGATTCTTTGAGGAACTCACGGGCATTTCACTCATCTGTACAAAAACATTATTGATGAACATACATTTATATCCTTTCCTACAAAAGGAAGCCAAGATTTAATTAGCCTTCCCTTTTCTACACCAGGAGTTGTTTTGTGTACTACTTCACCCTAAACAAATTCTTCTTCTTTTGCATTTTCCAGGTAAGCCTATTACATGGAAAGTATGAAACAGAATTGAAAAGAATGTACACGTTTTATTAACAACCCATATTACTGTGGTGATATTGCAGCTCTGGCAAACATAACCACTGCATATTGGTTTTTACATTCTCTTTCTTTCAAATAATTGTAGGTATCAAAGCAGTTACCTATGAGAGCTGCTTCCTCTCCTGGTTGAAGACAAAAGGATTTAAAACAATGATTTTAGTAGGACCAAGTCTTTAGGATCAATACCATGAACACATACTAAAGACAGTAATAACCCAAAAGTCTTCTTCAAAATTGAATTAAGAGTTTGTAATCTTCTCATAAGAGAGGGATTTTAAGATAATCTGTTTGCTGACTTGAAAATTTGTAGTATCTATAGAACCACTGAGCCAAAAGTAATTCCAGAAAAAACATCTCCAATTGCTTTTCAGCTTTCAGAAACCTTTTGGCAAACCAAGACACCCAGCTGTAAGAGGGTCCTCGAGAATCAACAGAAAAAGAACGTATCTAATCCCAAAACCAACCTGGATTTCTGAGAAAGGAGCAACACAGATGCTGTTCTCCACCAGAATAGCTGCAATTTCCCCCTCCAGATCTCCAATTCTTCCTAGAACTCTCACAAAGTGTCCATTTGGATACACAGATGTTGACTCCCAAGAATCAATACGCACGACGACTCTATAGTCCTGCCACAAGACAATTACTGTTAGAGCAGCAACCTGCTCCTGACAAGCAACCAATATGAACACCCCTCCAGGGGCACACGAAGCTATCCAAGACCAGCAACTCTGACAGCTTGATAGGAAGGAAAAAGAAACCCACAGTGAGAGGCAAACGTATACTGAGAATTACATTTCTTTCCTGATCCCACTTTGAAGAGTATAAAGACCCACACCTGGGGTCATTACATGGAGAATCTCTATCTTGAATTATAAAAATTAACAAATACTCTTATACCAGAAGAGACACATTCTGTGATTCTGGGCGAAATTACTTCTTGCCTGTGAAGAAGTACTTAATGTTACAGGGTAAAAGCAGCCAGGAATTAATAAGCCCACATTTCTCCTCTCTACAGCAATGGCAGGCGAGTGCTCCTAATCCATTATCAATTTGCTGAAAAGCTCTTCTTGCTTTCACCAAAGTTATATACATGTCATAGATGCAATAAGGCCACAAGGGCTACTGCAATTTATACCACCTTTCATTTATCAGAAAAACCTCAAAGCAAATAGTATATAAATGCTCAGGTAGCTCAGCTATGGCTCAAATTCAGAGCTCAAATAAGCTTTGTTACCTGAAGCTGATGTGGTTTTGACAGGAATTGAACACATTGCTTTGAGGCAGGAGTTGAACCGCTCTCCCAGGCTTCATTTTATTCATATTTGTACCCATGTTTTTGCCAAGGGAAACATCATTACAGCGTGTAACACCCACACAATTCTGTAGGAACATGGAATAACAAAACACTTCTGTCAAATTACCTGTAGTGCTTCAGCTTGCTGGGTACTGATCCGGATTTTGGGAATTCTGTAGTCCCAAGGTGTAACAAGGACCTTCTGAGCATTTCTGCCCTGGGGCTGGCTCTCTTCTCTAGAGGGGAAAGTGACCACATAATCCCTCCAGTTCTTTTGGATGATTCCAACAACTTTACCTTTTAAGAAGGAACATTTTTGGCTGTACATTAATGATTTAGAGAGGAACATGAGAGCAAATATGTGGGAGGTATAGAAGAGTCAATGCTTTGCAGTACAAACTAATGTGTCCACAAATCTGTATTACAATTGCTAACAACATTTGGCATGCAGATAATACAAGCTTGTTATAAATTATCACTGGCGCAGCCAGATTTTAATGAGCTTTTTTGTTTATGTAGAGACTAACTCACTGTATAGATTGCAATTGACACAGCACATCAATTATTCAGAGAGATTCCCACTCCTACTGAGATGTGGCAAATTCCAGTAAAAAAGGAAATTGAAAGGATCAAAATCAAGCATGCTCTTGCAGGAAGAGATTTAACCTCTTAAAACTCTTAACTCTGACCTTAGCAAACTTTTAAGCTGTAGCTATACATGCAGAGTACTATTTTCAAGTAAGACTCTGAGTTTCCATGGTACACAGGCAGGTCACATTGCAATGGGAGCTGGATATTTCTTACCTTACAAAAATCTTAAATGTTATTTATCATCAAGGAATTAAAAGGATGCACTTATCTTTGTGTCTAATCAACAATGATAGTGGAGAATTTGACTGCACAGTCTGGTGAATTGGTCTCTATTAGAATTGCAGTTCATCTCAGAGCTGTGAAGAGTGACTGCGTGGGCTTGGGTAGCAAAGTGCTCCTAACTCAGTATTTTAGGAAGGTAACTGCAGTAACTGAGCTATTTCTGAGAATGAAATGAAAGGGGTTCACACATGGAAACAATCTCATGGCCTTCTTGTTGGGATACATTAGAATGCTTTAATTTAGGATAATCACTTCATATTTACTATGGTTCAAAAAATGTGACAGTGACAGAAATGGAGGGAAGGGACTCTAATGAAGAGCACAGCACAGCTTGGAGCAAAGAAGTGAGGTAATCTTAACAAAACCTTTACCTGTGGGCATAGGGTCACCAGTGGTGTCTAACAGTGCTTTATCCTCAGTCTCATTTTCACAGAGGGCAACAGTCCTTCCTTTCCACTCATGCAAAGGCAGCAACTCAACAGCCACCACGTCACCATGGATTGCACGATTTCGAGCTTTGGCCCCATAAATAAGGATGTCACTCTGAATTTCTAAATTTAAAATAAAAAGAACTATAAATTTCTAAAAAAAAAAATCAAATCCCTTCACTCTTGGCAGAATTCTGCTGAAAGAAGAGAAAATGACATTTGCAATATGATTTCTTCCATAAAGGACTACTGGCAAGCAGTTAATATTGCAATTAAAACTAAAACATTTTCCTCTTTAATAAGGCAATATTAAGCAATTCTGTAAGTGCACTTTTGGCTAAAAAGATGCATCGGTTGGGATGAGTTCACTGTTCTTAGACAACAGTTTAGAAACACCCCACAGTTACCCTGTGGAAATCCCTGCCACAGGATTCTGGGCAGGGTCCAGAATAAAACAGGATTTAAAAAAGTGATTAGTATATTGAACACTTGTTTGCCTGCAGGGTCTGTCACAGGAACATTTGAAAGTGGGACAAGAGATTTGTGCAAGGATAATGGGCTGTTCCTCCAAAGTATTTATTACTAGCTCATACCAGAAAGACACTACTGGTGTTCCAATCCAATCCAAAAGGTATTGTTCCTATTATGCTCACAATAACCAGCTTCTAATCGTGCCACCATCTATACAAACACTTATTTCAGTCAAACGAGTGGTCATCTGAAGCAGGAGCAAAGCACACAGATTAACAATTTGCAGCAGTATTCAATTTCAGAAGAAGTCTAGGAAACCTGTCAGTAGGACAAGAGTCCAAAACATGGAGGAAAGAGGACATAAAGGGTATTGTTTTCCCCTGAGGTCCACCCTCTGTGTTCATCTTCCCCCCCCCCCTTTCTGGCCCATGAATAACCCAAGCATTGCAGTATCTTAGCTTTCATCTTGCTCAGTAAGTGATCAGCTACATACAGATGGCTCCATGGCATCATGCAAGCAGCACAGTGTCAAAAAGGCACTGAGTAAACCCCCTTGTTGTCTTTTCACCTGTTTCTTTGCTGCTAAATCCCTGAAGTCGAACAAAAGCTTCCAGCTGAGCTCTGTGCTTATTGACATTCAGTGCACCCTGAAAGAAAATAACAGATAAAGAGTGAAACAGTCACACCTGTAAATAGCCAACTTTAAAGTATAAAATCTTTAGTGTTACAATTGTTTTTACATAAACTGGTAGGCTTTATTGGTATGTAGGCTATTCTGAACACAACTGTTCTCTCTATAGGGGAGAATAAATGACACAGAACTAAGTCCTCACTTCTGGAAAAGAGTGGGAAGTTCTTCTTGTTTTCTCTCCCCCTTCCCACTATAGCAACATTTCTTTATCTAATCAGTCTAATTTAGGCAACTAAAGGGACCAAGCACAAGACTGCTGTGTATGCTCTCTAGATAGCAAATTACCTGTATATATCTTCCAGATTTGATCCCAGCCTCCAATACTTCCAGAGGTAAGTGCTCAGGATATTCTTTTCCATTGTTTTCTTGGCTTTCAATCTCCCGTTCACGCCGAGCTTGAAGTATAGAGTCAAAGAGTTCACGGGCAGCCTTTAAGTCAGGCCAAAAGTTATCCAAGTAATTCTGTATGCACATATATGAACAAACATCAAAGTATTTAGAAGTCTCTGCTCTTTTAATCACACATCTGGAAAGCCCATAATAGATAAGAGCTGTCTCATGCTACACTGAAATACCACTTCCAAGTGGTAACGAAATGTCTGCTCTAAACACCCCAGATTTACTCCAGATTCAGCTTAACTCATTTATTAAATACAAGAAAGGAGGTGCGACTGTTAAGTTGGCAACCTAGACCAGAGATTCACAAAATTTTACTACCAACATACCCCATCCAAGCTATGTGCTTCTCATCAAGTGCCACAGCAGAAGAATTAAACTGGCAACTCATTATTTTTACACTTCTTGTACAATGCTACATTTGGGCCACTTCCTATTGCCTTGTAGCAATTAAAATCTCAGCATCATCATTTTTACATAGCTTTAAGGTAAACCTGTTTGGTCCTGGTTTTACTCAACATACTTTCACAGCTACACATGAACATTTCATCCACGTATCCCACTGAATAATGCAGTATCAGAGATCAACAACTAACTGGAAAATGAATTACCTTCTCATGCATCACTGTATCCTCAGTAGTCAAGGCTAAAGGAAACTGGCAGAATAATGCTGATGGATATTAAGGCTATGACTGTACATGTACTGCTTGCCCTTCAGGTTTAGGCAGCTGGCTGATGTCACTGATCATTGTTCATCTATGTCAAATTCTTTAAAAATAAAGAAAACCACAAGCAGAGTTACTAAGAAAGACCGCCTCTGTCTTTGGAGCTGCTGTTTTGTTCTTCAGTTCCCTAGTTTGCTCACTGCAATGATGCTCCCATGACCGACATCTTAGCCTTTTTTGATAAACGAAGACATGGGTTAGCATCATAGTTTTCTTAAATGTAAACTCTGAAGCGATTTGCACTATATGTTGGGCTTTAATGTACTCGATTCATCATTTTGATGCAACATAAAAGAAACCTTCCTCTTTATTTCTAGCATGTTACCTTGAAGGAAATCACAAACACTCCTTCTGTTTCATTTCCATACTGCCTCATAGCATCTTCATCTTCTGTTACCATAACAATTGGCATCTGACCCAAGCAGTGATTATAGTACCAGACCGCTGCATTGTAAATACTCCTAGAAAAGCAAAGTTTGAAATAAGATTTCTGCCATATCCCATTTGTTACTTGCAAGACATTTGTCAGCTTTGTATAAAGGAGATTTTGGGTTAAGATGCACACTTCTTAGAGACACACCAAGCTATATGAATTTTCTATTCGCAAAAACTATGTGCCATACATAAAGCACTAAGAGAACAGAGGAATATTTCCTCCCAAATAAATTCACTTCTGCCCTTGCTGCAACGTGACATATTGTTCCTCTGAGTAGAAGTTTGGAAAAAGCAAGTTGTAGCTGTCAAGACTGTTATGATGCTCGCAGGCTCTCAAACAATAATACATCTAGCAGCCCAACAAGATATGTGTCCTACTCATTGTGTTAAAGCATTCTTTAAAACGGCTGTGGAACTTGAAAATGATTCAGCTTTTTTAGCACTACTCCATTTAATTAAGTACACTTGTGTCTGTTTTCCTTATAAAATAATATTGACACTTCCTTAATCACTATCTAGACTTCCACTGTTCCAGAGCCAAGCAGAGGAAGAGTATGAACTCTTATACACCAAATGCATGCTAGCATTCCTAAACACAACGCCAGGATGTTGTTCAGTATAGCACCGCATAAACCAAACCTGGTCTGCCATTTCTCCATGGATTCCCCCTTCTCCCTTGGCAAATAACAATGCTGATGGAATTCATTAGCAAACACAGCACAGTCATGACGAGCATCCTTTGCTAGATTTCGTAGCTTGTTGTACTGTCTGGAATAAGAAAAAGATGAATAAATACAATATTGCGCTTCCTTTTGATAATGCTACTTTAACTCCAGAGGAAAATACAGCTGAAAAGCTCAAGGAAAAGTACTCTCATGCACCAAGAAATGCATTCATTAGATTACATCATTGCTGACAAAACCTAAAGCATAATTTGTAAGCAAGCTTTTCCTACTTCTATTATAGTTATTTTTAAACATACTTGTTTTCCAGTGAGCCCCACAAAACATCACAAGTATTCAGGAACTTATTTTGCCACTTCTGGGACAAAAGCTCTTCCTTCAGATGTGTTTGTGCTTTAGAATACAGGAAAGCCTTGATGGCAAATTGTACTCTTACATGCTGCAGCAACACATAGGTTAATGTCTGGTAAGGTAAGTACCACATAATGATATTAATTGCTCCTCAAAGACAAGTGCTCAGTCTTTAATACAGCAAATCAAAACCATGTCCTTAATCTAGTTGTGGCACATGATATTTGATCATTAATGCAAAGTCTCCTTAATACTTGTCACAAGCCAACTGATCAGTTAATAAAGCTACAGGTTTAATATTGCTCCTATCAGGTAAAAACTGCAACAGGCATTTATGTCCATGGATCACACAGGATTAGAGCTCTTTCCCTTCTGTGAAATTATATGAAGACCTTTGAAAGACTTAAAACCAAATTAATCTGGTTCTAAGTATATTTGCTGTATATTTGCTGACTTCGGGTTACTGTGCTTACATACACACTTTACTATATTAGTTTCTTCAATCTAACTTAAAAATAAGTTATTATAGGGTAAGTACCTGCGTCCTTTTTGATGTTGCAAAGCTTGACATGCTGTCTGCATGAAGATGATACCCTTCAGTTCCGGAAACTCAAGAATCTCAAGGTAATCCTGAACCACCTTGCAGTCAGGGACGACATAATGTGTAACATCATCTGATAACAACTTGCCATCTAAAACAGAATTTGGAGTTTAAAGGTTTAAACTTTCAGTTGCAATGTGGGGTTCTTAAAAATACTTTCAGATGTCTGGAAATTAGGAGTTACACATCCTCAAGGGTATACACACATCTGTTTCTGATGAACAAAATTATGACTACTACAGCATAATTCTGTAGTGCAATCTCTGGAATTTGTGACAGAACCCTTTTGCATCCAGTGATGCAAAAATTTCATGCAAGTTTATCCAAATGAGTGAAAAATATCCACTTAAAGAACGCATGTAACAGTCCCCCTTTTTTTTTTCTACTTTCATATGGAAAAAGAAACTAAGCATCTGCCACAGAAAATCTTTGCATAGAATTTTCAAAGGGTGTAGAATTAACCTGTTACGCTGCTTCCATAGCCCTCTCTACTCAACACAATTCATTTAGAGCAGGCTGCTTTTCTACATCTTTACATAAAAGAATACAGATAAGGCTACACATGGAGAAAAGCAATGCTACTACAAGATGATGATGTTCTTGAACCTAAATGATTAACCATCAATGCTAATTTTCTCTAAAGAGACTCCATCCCTTAGGAATACACCATCAAAATACCACAATCAAGCCATCACAGGTGTCATCTTGAAATACACTTCGAAATTAATGAATTTAATTGCTTTAGATACTTCAAAGATTACCAAATAAACTCCAGGGCAGGGGAGGACCTCCACCGAATTTTCTCTCAGTGTCTATTTATCCCTTATGGTATTATAAATACTGAACTACCCTAGTGCAGGCAAGTTATATATATAACAACAATATATAGATCTTGATGAGTCAGGTTACTTTCATGTATGTCTTAGAAGCTGACACAGGATAATCTATTAACTGTGATCACTAGAAGTGTGAATGCAGCAGGCACAATTCTGCACACAGTAACATGGCCCCATCTCACCCTGAGGGCATACAATGGATGACAGCAGAATGCACAGAAGAAAGCTAATATTTATTAATAATTCAGAAAAGCATTAAAAGTGAAATGTCTCTTAAAGATTTATGTAATCTACCCACATTAAGCTATCCTTGCCTAACCTATATATCTAGATCAGAATAACTTCTAAGTAGGCACAGCATACCATTACAGGTGTCTGTAGATGTGATTTATGTAGGCAGTCTCTCCCAGTGCATGAAATAAGTTTGCTCAGCTCACTGTGTAGAGCCAGGAATGAATCAGAGTCATGGGATAGTCTGGGTTGGAACGGACCTTAAAGCTCATCCAGTTCCAACTCCTTGCCAGGAGCAGGGGGACCTTCCACTAGACCAGGTCATTCCAAGCCCTGTCCAACCTGTCCTTGAACACTTCCAATGAAAACAAATGTTTACCTCACCTCAGAGTTACCTAGAATTAAATTACCTGGAATTATTACAAAGAGACATATTCCGACACTCATTCACAGCACAATTTACACTGAAGTCCAGAAGAGGGGAAGTTAGGCATGGCAAGGGAGAGAAGACTTTTTTTCCTGGTATTTGCCTGTTACTTATCCTTAAGGAATTCATAACCAAATGCAGTACATTAGGGAGCAGTAACTATCACTAATTCTGACATCCTAGACAGCAGTGATATACTACACTGCCTTCCACCCTCAACTGCAAAAGGCACCTAAACCAAAAGTAACAACATCTATGCCAATTACAGCTCAGAAAAAAGGAGAGTTAAAATTGTCAACCTTTTCTTTCAGGTAAGGAAATAATGTCCTTTATTTAAATAGGTTGGATACTGTGTTAGTTATTTCCCTAAATTGTGCTATTGAACTACAGCAAAACACCCTGAAACATCAACCAAAGGTCATATGATGATCTACGGTGCACTTAATACCCCACAGTGTGTAACAACAACAACAAATCTAGACACCATCGGGGCTGCCAGTATTTCCCTGTCTGAGATGAGCAGATACAACACAGGCAATTAGTTAATTACTTAACAGAAATAACTGCTGGAATTACAATCACCCCCAGTTAATGGCTTGACCCCATCGTAATTACTTAACACATACGTGTAGAACTTAATTCATGCTATAAACCACCAACCTTGCAGAAATCAATGCACTTTTAAAAGACCCTTTTAAAAAAAGACTTTTAAAAGGTGTTTTATAGAAAGCAAACTGTGAAATGTGAATAATCCTGTAGCCTTTTATGACTGTGAACCCCTATAACCCACCACCCTGTGCAAATTAATGCACTTTGAAGCTACCTTTTAAATAAACTTCTAAAGGAGCTTTAAAAAAAAAACCTCGAACAACCCTCCAGCCCCTTATCACTGTCTGTAAATCAGTGCACAGCTAAATCCTACAGCAAACAACTTCTCAATTCCCTTTTCTAAACACGCCGCTTATCTCTGACAGACGCTGCTCTGCAGGAGTGTCTGTTGCTGTACCCTCCATGTGACACCGTTCGGCTTTTCCACTACTTCATACGTTATTCGCTTCCGTCCGGACCCAGCTCAGGACCAGCCACCAGCGGCCACGGTGCCGGCTCCCCGCTCCCACCCGGCCTTATTTCTCTTTTCTCCACCGCCGCACCGCTCGCTACCCCCCTGCGCCCAGTCCCGCTGGTTCTCATCAGGCCTCCGCGCCCGACACCTGGCTTGGCAAGGCCGCACGGACCCCACCGCCCCAGCTCCGGCCTGCATGAGCTGAGGCACAACAGCCCTGCGACAAACTGTCCGCTGCTCACCCTGCATGTTCTCCAGTCCGTACCCCGCTGCCTCCCCTCCAACCCCAACCAGCACCCGCAGCCTCCCACCGCCAGCCCCCTCACCGCGCGGGCAGCCGGCGCGGCACAGGGCGCTGCGGCACGGCACGTCGGGGCGAAGGTAGTGCTCCCGCACAACGCGCACCGAGCGGCCCTGCTGGCCCCGCAGCTGCAACACCTTCTCCGTGCGCAGCATCGCCGCAAAGAACAGCGCGACGCCCTCAACCAGGCCTGCCGCTCACGGGGCGCATGCGCAAGGTGAGGAGGCGGTGCAACCATAGGAGGCGGGGCGTCGGTGGAGGGGCGGGAAAGAGTGGGCGAGGCAAGAGAGAGGAGGGGCGGGACGAGGGAGGCGGAGCGGCATCTGATTGGCGGGACCTAAGGGGCGGTACGTGAGGGACGTGACCTGAGGGGCGGTGCCTGAGGGGCGGTACGTGAGGGACGTGACCTAAGGGGCGGTGCCTGAGGGGCGGTACGTGAGGGACGTGACCTAAGGGGCGGTGCTTGAGGGGCGGTACGTGAGGGACGCAACCTGAGGGGCGGTGCCTCAGGGGTAGTGCGAGGGGCAGTACCAGAAGGCGGGGGCGAGCTGAGGGGCGGCACCTGAGGGGCGGCACCTGAGGGGCGGCACCTGAGGGGCGGCACCTGAGGGGCGGTACCTGAGGGGCGGCACCTCAGGAGCGGTACCTCAGGAGCGGTACATGAAGGCGGACGCGAGCTAAGGGGCAGCAGCTGAGAGATAGTGCCTGAGGAAACTGAGGCAATAGTTTCAGGTGCAGTAATGAGCGTAGGCGTGAGGTGAGGGGCAGCACCTGAGGAAAGCGGGACCACAGCTGAAAAGCAGAAGTGAGGGGAAGGGGCAGGGTGGCAGCTGAGAGGAAACTCTGAGGGGCTGTGCTGGGTTGAGTATGAGACCGGCTATTAGCAGGTGCTGAGTCCTAGGATACCTCTAGTTTCTGTGGTTGTGTGAGCAGAACCCACAGATTCCCTTTCAGTGAGGGAAAACCCGAGAGATCTGGGGGACAGTGGAGAGGATGCTGAAGTGTCTACAGAAGGCAAGTGAAAACAGGGTGTTAAGCTCTGTTAGGCTGCAGAGGTGTGAGGGAGGGGTGGCTGTGGTGAAGATACATGCAGGGGTTTTCTGTTTGATCCTAGTTTGCTTATTACAAGGGCAGCGATGTGGGTTTTTTCGTGCTGGAGGATTGAAAAGAGTCTAGGAAGAACAAGCATAGAACAAGGGTGTCTCATTGTGCCGAAGCTGTAGTCCCACATAAATGCACTTGTGTGGATCTCTGCGTTCTGAAAGAGAAGTCCCAGGTCTGTTCCTTACCTCATCTGTTCTTTGCATTTATGGAGACAAAGATAAAAGCACTGAAAGATTAAGTCTATCTCAAGATGGAATAAAAGTAGTGGAGGGTCACAAGCATGATGCGCTGTCTCTGTGTCTGAGTCAGTGCTCTGTAAGTATGGCATTTTGGGGATTGTTATTTTGACTACTAGAAAAGCATTCACACTTTACTAATAAAAGTTGCCTACATCATAGATTCACTTGAACATAAATACATAGTGCAAACTATCTAGCATTTGTCCTTATGAGGAAAAGAAGCCTGGGAAAGAGCCAAGGCAGAGTGTCACTGTATGTTCCTGTTTATTCTTCTTATTTTTTCACATGTTTTATCAAATGTGTATCTCCAATGACTAATACTTCCAAGTAACCAATTGGTGCCAGTAAATGGAAGTACCATCTGTAAGAAACTCATTTTCAGAAGCCAAGTTCTCAAGCATATGAGGAGGAGGAGGTGTTAGAACTTAGTGAGAGATGACCAAAGTGTAGACCTGGTTTTGGCAGTCAGGATGATTTTAGGCTTATTATGTAAGCAGGATGTGAGAGGAGAGGGGAAATGGAGACCAAAATACTGGAGCTGTTGTTCAGTACGAACAAAGATGAAATAACCAGTGGTGAGAGAAAGGGGAAAAAAAACATGACGTTTGGGAGGAAAGCCATTTAATTCAGTTTGAAATGTGACTGATGCTGATTGCTGATACAGCAAAGAACACAGATCAGTGTGCTTGCTCCGTGTCATTCAGTGGCTGCAGTAAAATGAAGGTTAATTAAATAAAAGGTTAATTAAATAAAATTGAGATCACTGCTCTCATTTGTTTCCTCTTTCACAGAGGAAAATAGAAGACATTTGGGCTAAGGTCATGCACTGCTGATGTTGAGTAGCCGTGTGCTTATTGCTAGTATTCTAGTCAGAAAATGTTTAAAATTCTTTTTTCTTCCTCTTTTGGAGAGCAATCTCATGTGAGTAAAAGGCAAAGGTTGAGACATGAAAGTCAAGAGAACTGTTTATGCTTTATCTAATAACTGAGTTTGTCCATTGATATCAGAGACAAACTAATGCTTGTGTAGCAATTGTCTTCATACATGGTGAGAAGTTTGTGCAGCGACAGCAAAAACCGAGAGGATAACAATAGCATCTTTAATTTTCTTTTAAATAAAAGCTGCAAAAGTGAGTAATGCTTTTGGACAATCATTAAATGCTGAGGAATGAAGGTGGAGGGCAGCGCAGCTGTGCAATAATGTGCTATGTGTTTCTTCGTGAAATTTTCCTTAATTAAGTGCTTGAGAAACAAAGCATGGTAGAACAGAAAGCAAGCAGTACACATATTATTTTCATAGAGTATTCCTTGCTTTGTACAGTGCTGCTTGGATAACACTGGTGAGTGCTAGAGAAGCTTTTAAGTGAATGGGAGAAGTGTCTTTAAAGTTCAGTGGCATGTTCTTGCCCGTGTTGGGAAGTGTGAGCCCCCAAGGAGGTCTCCCTGCTTGGAAAAGCACATTGGCTGATGCAGTACAGAATTCCAATGTAGTACCTTTTGAGGGAAGTTGCTCAATATTTTGACAAAGAACCATTTCAGGGCACTGGAGAATATCAGCTTTTGACTCCAGTTTCCTATCTTGAAGACTGACTCATCTGACAAATACCTAAAACCAATATGGCTGAAGACTCATTTCAAATGCAGAAGTAGAAGTTTATTATGTAGGTTATTAGTCTTCTACATGTGGAAATGACACGTGCACAAGGCAAGAGCAGGTATTCTAGTACAGGCATGACATATTGTTGACCATTCAATGTTCACCTGCTTGCCAGTATTTGCCCGCTGTCACTCTCTGATACACCCCACTTCTGCCCTGGCAAAGCAACTATTGGGTTTTCTTCTTGCGAAGGGACTTCTGCCACAGATTTGTAAACCTGTTGCTATACTTTCTTTCCTCCTTCCCCCCTCTCCTGTTGTGAGATGGGCTGGATGGCTAAATTGGGCTTTATCAGCCAAGTTTAAGATGGTGACAGAAGAATAAATAGGAATGTATATAGCAAATTATATTCTGGCTGGCTACTGTGCTTATAAAAAACCTCTGCAGTTGACAGCCTGAAGATGAGGTTATGTAAGTTGTGAGGTCTAATACAGGCTGTTTAAAGAAAAAAAGATGGAGTAGCACAAACAAGAGACAGATTATTAAAGTCTGGGATCCATACAGTTGTGGAATCAATAGAAATCATATGTTTCCATTTGAAAAAGGCCTTTTTCTTTTCTTTATTTCTCCAAGAACTCCATTGCTGAGGCAGAAGATGGCAAGATTTGATTATCTTACAGCATATCTTCGAAGTTGGTTCTTCCATTCTTAAAGCAATTTTGAAGCAACTGGCAATTCAGCATCTGCTTCTAACTCATATAAAACTGAATAAATGTTGTCTTTTCTCTTGGAGATTGTTTCTCCTGGGTTGCTGCCTCACTAAAAGTCAAATATTGTAAAAATGGCACCTACATCTAGAATGGTCTTGAGCTTAATACGCCATTACTTGCAGTCATAAGGAAAAATATAATGCCCAGTTGCACTCTGGATGCTGATACTTGGTGTCCGTTAGGGATTTAGCCTCTTTCCTATTACGCAGTAGGAATAAGCAGCTGAGAAGAGGAGCTGCCTCTATTTTCTGAGCGAAAGAACATAAAATCAAGGTCAGTATTCACTGCTTTGTTTTATGTAGCTTCGTTTCTGAAGTACAATTTGTTGCCTTAATTTGCGAGAAAGCACGAAAAACTCCCTGCATTTGGTAGCTAAACTGTTCGGCTTTTTTTTCCTCCTTGGATTTCAGTTAGTCCTAAACTTACTTTTAAGTTTGCAATACTGGTTGCTACCACTGGGAGACACTATTTAATTAAGGTTGGGATGAAACGCTTACATTTGCTTCTATTACCGTGTCTAAGAGGCTAAAAGCCTTTCAGCTCCTGTGAACAAACTGCTTTAAGTTGCTTGTAACACAACTAGACGAATCTCTTCTCAAAATAGACTAGAAATTGATGCTGTTCTGTAATACAAGAAAAAGTCTTGCAGATCTCTTCAAGCATATCAGGAATATGAAGCTGCATGATGCTTACAATTATTGGAGGCATAAAAGCAATTCATCACAATACCTGATATTTTACTGTAGAATGCATTTGATTTTCTTCCCACTATCCTTTCCTCCTTGGCTGCAGTTCAAAAGCTACTACATCACTGAATTGCAAAGTCATGTACTATTTTGTTTCACTTGCTCCTGTACCTTTACTTCGCTTATTCATGGGGTTTTACTGTGTTTACTGATGAAATATTTCAGATATTATTTAAAGGAAAAGAGCTTTTACAGCAACATTATTATATTAAGTTTAGCTGATTAAGGACATTTAGATTATTTGTAGATGATAGTATTTTGGTGGATTCCAGTATTTCTGCTTTCATAAAATAGAAATATATTTGTTATGTTAGAAATTATGAAAGCAATTTAGATAGATCAGAGGAGGAATTCACCATGTCACTTTTCTTGTCATCAAAATGCGTTTGGTTTGGTTGGAGCCTTCCCCTTGAAATGATGCTATGTGGTGCCTCGGCCACTGGAGTAGCTCTTGCATGATTCAAAGGATAATGGCTGTTAGAGATGGAAAGACCTAACAGGTCACCTTTTCCAGCCACTACCAAATTGGTGTTGCTCCCTGTAGTATATCTAGCTCAAGTCTGGGGTCAGTGCTGTACGATATAATGCTCTAAGGTTTATTTATTTATATGCCACAGTAAATAGGAAACAGAATTGCACGGGTGACTTTTTTTACCCTTGCTTTCAAAATAACAAGAAGTTTCTGTGTGAAACTGATTAATTTCCTCTTTGCCTCCTTCCATAAGAAATTAAATGGGGTTGACTTGTGGGGAGCTCTGATGTTGTGATTTGCTCTACAAATGAGGTACAAAAGGTTTTCCTTGAGAGCTCAGAGATGTATATTGAACCTAAAGGAAAATATATTGCAGAATATTTTTGGCCTGCAGCTGTGTACCTTAGGGGCTTTATCTTTTTCCTCACTAAAAGCTATGAGTAAAGATTTTATGCCCATAATTGCTCTGTCCTCCAGCAAATCACACTCCTTGGCTGGGCTATGTAAATAACAGTTTACTCTATTTGGTTTTAATTCTTTACAAAGGAAAAAAATAAAGTAAAAATAATTGTCATAACTATTGTCAAGTACCAAGTGCTAGCCAGCAAATAGTGAAATATACCCCTAATCGTATATTGTAATACTTTAACTTATGCTGCCCAGTTCTTACTGTGTGTGAAAACTGACCAACAATGGACATTTTGATTTTAGTTTGAAAGTCATAAAATGGCATATGTGCTGCTAACCACTGATCATACTATTTGAGGTTTTCAGTTGGCAAATATTCCAGCTTAAAATGTGTTTTTCATGATTATTGCTCTTATTAAAGCTCATTTGCTCTTCTTGGAAACTGAGCACAAAAGGGATGTGAACAGTCAAAAGAAATCCATTTAAAAATTCAAATGAATATTCAAGGGACACGGATTGCAGTGTTTGCCCAGCTCTACTGGGGATCCTCTGCTGCTGAATGTCTTATTAATCGGTGCCTTTGTCATTGTCCTTAAGGCTTTCATCACAAATGCTAAATAGTTTTGTTACGACTTCATATTGCAGTCATTATGCAAAATTTCTTCTTGATATTGCTCAAATGCTTCTGTTAGAGTGATCTAGGTGAGAGTGTGCTCACCATCTGTCTGCTCCTTTTTCAAATGAGTTAAAAACTTTGTTGTTGTGATACTAACTACTGAGTTTGAGTGTGGTAGAGTTGAAGAAATTCAGGACATCACCCCATGCTAAAAGCTGAGACATTACTTCCAATGGCCTTGCTTATGCTAGTGTCAGAGACCCTGGTTAGCCTTCTGTAACTGCCTATGTAGGAAAAAATGCTTACCTAATGATAGGAAGAATCTGGATTATCAACCATGAGAGCAAAACTCTGTAGCTGCTGTTTATTAGCACTTAGACTGAGCTTCTGCGTGCTAAGTTGAACTTTTTTCTTTGCTTGCTTTCATGGGAGCAGGATATATATTTAAGGTTCTTTTCTCCACTGCTTTCATCCACAAGGTCTTATCAAAGTAAAATAAACCAGTAACTGTCCTTTGAGTGCCACACATTTCATATAGTTGCCAAACTGCTTCTTGTTAATACTTCAGAAAACACTACAACATCTTCTCTAATCACATTTGAATCTTAGCAGTGTGATGGGGTAATAGTTGTAGCTAAGGTGTCAGACTCTGCAGGGTAATGTGTACCGGTGTTGCCTTCACAATGTTACTTGGCACTCCATGTGTTGAATCATGGACTAGTTCAGGCTAGGAGGGACCTCAGGAGGTGTCTCAACCCTCCTCATTAAGCAGGTTGACTAGGACCATGTTGAGTTGGGTTTTGAATATTTCCAAGGGTGGAGACTCCACAACCTCTCCTGGAAACATCTTCATGCCTGGCTACTCTCATAATGAAACAGTTTTTTCTTAGTTTCAAGTATTTTTCTTATTTTCAGTTTCTGCCCATTACCTTTCATCCTGTCAACGAGCACCACTGAGAAGAGTCTGGGTCTGTCTTCTTTACTCCCTCTGATGGAACTATACACACACAGATAAAATCCCCTCAAGCTTTCTTTGCTCGAGACTAAACAGCCTGAGCTACTCTGTTATTGCACATTAAGCTACTACCTAAAACTTTCTGAAGGGATAGACTTAAAATGATATAGAGAAAATGGGGTTGTTCTCTTGGATGGCAGTTAGGAATTATTTTATTTACAGATCAGTATAAATATAGAAGGCAAATTGATCTGAAGTCCAGTGGTAAAGAATAAGTAGTTCTTCTTTGTTGTTGTTTTAAATAAAGCAACAGCCTTCACATGTGAGCCTTGTAATTTTTGAATAAAGAATAAGTGTTAAAATATGGGCTATAAGTTTTGTACTGTAGTTAAATAGTGCAACATTTATATGTTGTAATTCACTATTATGTTGGGGAGTTAAAGTTATGTGAGCAATTGCGTAGTTTCTAGGGGTAGAAAGCTGAAAAAGAATTTGCTGCATCATTCAGCCTGAGGTTTTGAAGTGGAGTTTCTTCATGCAAGATGAGGTCAAAGGCTGGTGTTTTTCAGTAGGGTCTTGCTGCTTGGCTAAATTTATAAGTGCTTGAACTAAACCAAAGAAAATCAAATTATGTGTCTGGGGTCACATGCCAGCTGAGTGCCCCAGCCAGGATCTGAGCCAAAAATCCATTCTCTTGGTTCGTCACCCTTGACTGTAAATAGTAGATTTCATTCCAGTTTATGAAAATACTAAGCAGGTAGTATAATCTTTTATAAGTTTCTGAAAGAGGCTTGAGCTGCCATGTTAATGAGGAAATAGTCTAATTGGCTAATAAAAAGTTAAGGAAAAACAAGACATGAAAAATACTGTCAGAAGAAGAAATTAAACCTTGGAGCAGTAGTTTACTCTTTGTCAAACGGTCTGGACCAGAATACAGAGTTTCCCTGGGGAGAAGAGGGTTGCACATCAGGCAGTCTGTCACCTCTGGCTGTTCCTGTGACCTCCAAAGGGAAAATCCATTATGGATGTTGTAAGATGGGTCATTTAATGTCAATGCTTCAGGTGTGAAGACGCTGCTATAGGTTGCCTAAGAAATTATAAATATAGATCGGTAAGAAGACAGCATTTCAACACATCCTGTTCAGAAAACTTTGTGTTTAGCTCTAGAAATGGAGCTGCTTTATGTGGCAGCTGATGAGATACAGAACTTTCTGGGAACATGAAGGATGTGAGAATGTCCATCAAATATCATAATGTTCATTTAATCTAGTAAGAGACAGCCTGATTTTTTTATACAAGGGTTTTTTTTTTTTCATATTGATGCTTATTTTAGATATTTTTTTTCTGCTCTTTCTCTAATCCTGATTCCACATTCTAGGCTAGAGTGTGTGTGACTGAGGAAGTGCAAAGCACCACTTATGAGAAGGTGTCCCACGTGTTGGACTAATGAGTGCAGCTGCAGGTAAGAGACGTTTTCTGCTGGTGCAAACTGAAGGGAAAAGAGCAGATCCAGTTCTGTGGTAGAACATTCTGTGCTGAGTCAGGTCATGTGAATGCTCTTTCAGATATGGCAGCCTACATTTTAGAAGCGTGTAAGGAAGATGGAGGGGCTATCTTGAGTTATTTCAATCTTTCTGCTTACAATGGAATAAAGTGTGTTATTTTCCAGCTTATCTCACCACTCCTTCTTTGTTTTCCTTCTGGTATGTCCTATCCCTTCAGTTTAGTTTTTGGAATTTTATATCTCCCATTGATGACTTTTGTTCCTTACCTTCCCTTGATCCATTTCTGCTTCTCTGTTAGATTCTGTTCCCTTGAGTCTCTAACTCATGTCTCTCCATATGTTAGATTAAAAAAACCCCATGAATTATGGTATGCGAGGTTGTGAAAGGAACTACAGAATATTTATGTGGTTGCAGCAGGCTAACCATTAGAATTATTTCTACAGCATTTCAGATGCTGCGCTTGTCAGTTTCATTTCAAAACTATTTATACTCATAAACATCTATAACAGCATTGCCATTATTTTCTTACGTGATTTTTTTTTTTTTTTTTTGCTTATATTTTATCAAGTTGGCTTCTTCTATTCAGGCCTGATGTCAAACAATAAGAATATGAAGCAGAAAAATCCTTTTTAAGAGAGACTGTAGCTTTTTATCTATTATGGCATCTTTCTGTGTCCCAACATATTTTTACCTCAGTCTACTTTTCAGCTTCGCCGGTTTGTTTGATCCACTGGTATGACATGCAGAGGAGACTTAGATGAAAGTTTCACCTGAGGAGTGTGCATGCTCATAGCTGAGGACCCTTACTAAAGCTCCCCTCCTCATTATTCACCAAAGTCCTCTTGCTGTTGCAGATACAGCTTCCAGAGCATGCCGTGTGAAAGCAAAGGCTGTGTTGCTTTACACTGAAAACATAGAGTAGTTATTTTACTAAACTAGTACCAGTGAGCATCACAGCAGGCAAGGATGAAGAATGATTGATTTGATTTTCTTGCTTTTCTAAATATAATGCTGTCCAAGCATTTAAATACGTGACATTCCATTTTTCTTCTACTTCATTAGAAGGGAAAAAAAGCACCCCAAATCGAAATTTGCAGTTTCGCAAAGGAAACTACAACTGCCATAAAATTCTTGAACAACATCATTGTATTAAATTCTGGCACAGTTTGCATAAAAACATTGTGAAATATCATTCACTGGAGATCTGTAAGAACAACTAATTAAATGTCTGTTAGGAGTAGTCTAGGTGTAACTTGCTCCTTGCTTCAGTAACCGCATCTGTGATTCCCAGGTTCTCCAGCCTAGCCAAACCACTGTCAGCTCTCAAGATTTCTCTGCTGACCACCAGCCCTCCCTTAGTATCAGTGGTTGATGAAAACATAATGAAGACAGTGCTTGTGATGATTTCATAAATTACAGTTTGGAAACCACTAGACATAATGACGGCTTTGGCTCCCTCCAGCTTCATACTTCTGTGATGCATTGCTGTTGCTGTAATTCCAGGGTAGTGGTAGAGTAAGTTTGTGGTGATCTATGATAATAACTGCCTGAGCTACAGCCCTTCCTACAATCTCATTTGATTGCCACGGAGAGACTGCTTGCCCAGGAAGGTCAGCAGGTTGTTTGCTTCCTGTTCAGCTAATTGGCAGGGTGACAACCACTGCCTGCCAAGCAAATGCATTTGTTTAATTTCTGTTGGTTGTGGAGAAAAACTGCCAATAGACAAAAGATGCCTTTTTTAAAAGAGCTTATTCAGATCTGGGTGAAGATGGGGTCTCCCCTTAAACCCCAAAGTATCAGTATTAGCTGCTGTAAATGTGTACTAATAATACACACCTAAGCTCAGTTTGGATCTCTTTCTTTACCTGACAGTGCAGTGATAGGAGAGAGAAACTATTGATCTTAGTATAACATCATCCAGAACCAGGTAAATTTGATGTTCAGTGTTATGTACTTAAAGCTGATGCCAATTTTAAGTGCAAGAGTATAAGAGAGATGAGGAGCTTCCTGAATTAAGATGTGTGAAGCTGATTGACAGTCCCTTTGCACTTCTCTACACAGGCAAATGTGAGGCCCAAGGGAGCCAGTGCAAAGATTCTTTTTGATGTTCATGGGCTTTTGGTCAAGTCCTAAAGATAGAGTCAAGATTTAAGGTGTTTTGACTTTGAAGCAATGGCTCTGATACAATGACATAATTTCTATCATTTAAACTGACATGTGTTATTTATCATGCTGATCAGAACATGCTTTACATCACTGTACTATTTCTGGGTTCATGGTAGTGATAAACAGTAGCCTTTTTCAGCCTGTGAAGCTGTACACTTCTTTTGATTCTTCATTTAGCCTGTAGAAGTGCTCTTTAAGTTTTAAAGGACAAAAACTATGTTTGTTTTTGCTAATTACAGATTACTGGGGGCTAATGGTATTCTGAAAATATAGGAATACTTTTGGTACTGTTTCATCTTTGCCTCTTTCAGAGGTTTCCATACTCTGCATTTGTATGTAATGAGCCTGTTGTTGTCATCTCCCAGTAATGGAGGGCTATCTGTTCAGTATCCTTAGGATTTGCAGGTTTTAATTAGAATGGATTTATGTTGATTAGAGTTGATGGGATTGAAATGCCATGTAGTTATTAATTTCCTAGTTTTAATTTTGCTACTTAGTCATACATTACCGAAAATATCTTGGAAATAGATTTTTTCCCTTGTAAAGTGGCATAACAAAGAAACAAATGCATTGTGGGTCCTGTCATCTTGTGGATAAACTGGCAGACCCTGACTTCTTAGATTCTGTGAATGCCTATTGAACTAGATGAAAATGAAAAGAAAAATTTGCAGCTAAATCTTCATAGATTTTCTTTGAAATAAAACTGGTGGGAATTTCTTGTTAAGCTTTTCTTGTTTTCATTTTACATTTAAAATGTCAGTATAAATCCTTGGAATTTGAAAATTTGGAAATGACCATTGTAATGTTTGTATCTGTAGCATATGCAGTACAGACCTAGGTTCTATACAGAAGTTAATATTAACCAGCACATGGAATGCTATTGCTGTTTTTTGCAGGTAGAAATGTGAGGCACAAAATAATTTGTGGTCCAGTCAATTAGTCATTACAGTCAATGTAAGGATGTATCTTTAGATTTCACTGTAACAGAAGATGTTTTATGCAGAATGGAGTAGCTTTGTATGCTGCTCATCTCTGCAACGATGAATAAAAGCAGTAACAAAAAATCCCAGAGCAGATGAAAGTTCAAATTATCCTCTTTTCAAAACTCCCATGCTGAGCCCACTGAAGATGAGGATAGCAGACTGCAGCACTGATACACAAGTCCAGGTGGCAGAATTTCGGACCCTCAGGTTTTATTCTCTGCTTTAACATCACAACTGTAGGCAGGTGCTTTTCTTCTATTTTGCTTTCACTCTTGCTTGCATTATTTTTTTTTCTTGAGATTGTATATTACGGTGAATATATAGGATAAAGGAAGTCCTGGTCTTAAGAGCTCTGGGTGCTGCCTTAATGCAAATAAATTACAGTGGCTAAAGATAAATATGGACATAGAAAAGGGGGACAGTTGAGACAATGTTTATATTCAGTGTTCACATTCAACTAGTTCCTAAAACTTCAGGGTAAAAATCCATACAGAAATCTATCATAAAGATGAATTCACAATATCTTTCAGCTTCTCCTTTCTGTAACAAAACCCATTCCTCACAGAATGCAAGACCAGTGCACTCAAAATGTCCTTTAACAGAAATATAGCAGAGCAATGTGCCTTCCACAGTGTGTCCAAATAATGCCAATTGCTGTCACAGTACATTTCATACATATTTAAGTTCTGGCTGAAATACTATGTCTATCTGGAGTTCCGTCCATAATGTTATGTCTATCTGGAGACAGATGCTTGAAGAAAATGGGCTAAGCTTGATGATAAACTTGCCCCAGCATATTTAGAAGTACTTGTAAATAAGGTATAAATAAAGATATCACACAGACTTGTTTCAGAATGCCAACCACAAGAATTTCTATGTGCTTCAGTCCGCATTTTAAGTTTATTATCTGATTTGCTGTTGCTATCTGAATATTCTGAGCAGCCTTCTCCAGAGGGGAATTTCCTGAGGGAATATAGTCTCCTGGGTTTCTGTGTGAGGGAGCAGAACTTTGGGGCACCTCACTGTATTGGTGTAGGCAGATGATGTGAATCAATGTTCTTGTTCAGCTGCTGATTCTATGCCCCTTTTTTGGTCTGTGTGTGCTCATGGCTGTTCCAGCCTTTAAGTTTCAGTGAAGGAGAAATTCTGGTCCTTTGTATCACTTCGTCAGTACCAGCATGTTTCCAGTGAAACTGAACTTCAGTTTAAGGACATGAAGATGTACAGTCTTTAAATAATGGCCCTCTGAATGACTGGACAAGATCAAGAGACTGGTAATAATCTATGCAGCTTTTAACTCACAAATACAGCTAATAATATTCAACCTGGAGATGCCTGTTTGGTGGTGTAGAGTTGAGAATCAGTTAAATTCCTCCCATGCACTTGATTCTACCTCAGCCAGTACTAAAAGGAACATCCCGTAGATGCACAGGAGCCTGACGGATAAATTGTCTTTTAACTCTCAAAAGCAGAAGGTGAAGATGTGGTTGAAAGCAGTTGGTTTCCTAATTCAGCTGCAGTATGTGTATTCTTGATAGAAAAATAGCTACTCTTTGAGACTACCCACAATGGAATTTTCACTAGAAAGGCAAAGGCAACATTTGCTGTTGACCTGTATGACATTGCTATTAATTATGCATTGTATATGCAGCTTTGCATACTTTTTTTGAGAGGCCTCTTCACCTCTCAGTTAATGTGCATAACTCTTAATAAGATGAATAAGAACGTAGGTGTTATAAAGTTATTGTCAATCTATTTAGCTATCCTTCTCTGATACTGAGTTGGGTCCTACATGCTTAGTGTCTATTTGAACTGGATGAAGAGTTTCTGTATATTTATGCTAGTGTTATAGAGGATTAATGCTGGATTTCAGCCGGACACAGTGCTGGAACATCTAGCCCAGGTCATGCTTGCCTAGGAAGGTTGAATCAGATGATCTTTGAGGCCCCCTTCCAACCTGGGATTCTGTGAATGCTTTCTGATTTATTTTCATTTTTCCATTACTTGTTCATTAAAAGTATTGGGATGATTTGAGAGAATGGATCTGTATCCATATCATATCCATATGATAAAAGATAAAATAATGTCTCTGGAGTGGACCCAAACTCTGAAGGATGGCTAAGCCTTTTTTCCGCCTTTGGATTGAGGTGTATTGTACTTTTTCAACCTTGGTAGCTTAGTCAACAGTTCTGAGACAGAATAAAGCAAAGTGCAAGTCCTATGAATGCGGGAGTTGCCTCCTAAGTGAGACTAAATTCTTGCAAATCACTATTTGGATAGATCAGGGAAGTCAAACAGAATCTGTGCACAACTGTCGCTACTTAAGACGGTATTTCCTACACTGCCTGAAAGTAATATGTGTGTGTTTGATTTGGACACTTTGTATTGGTAGAAGGGAGTTGTGTATAACCGAGGCCAACACTATTATTCAGTGTTATTAATGATGTTGTCTCCTCGTAGTTTCACAAAAACTAGAAAACTAATAAATTTTACATATTGGAAAAAAATCACAGATAAATCAAACACATATATAAATTTTTTACAGTATTTAATATGTGTTAAGAGGACAGAATGATGAATTCAATATTGAAAACCAATATCAGGTTTACAATTATGTACCATTTATCATCACTGATTGCACAGACAGCATATTATTGCAGGGAACAGAATGATGCATAAACTAAACCCCTGATTGGTTTTATAAAAAACCCCTTAAAGTTCATGTTATATCTGCAATGCTTTGTTTTTCAAGCATTATTTTCAGTGATAATTTTTTCATTTAGACACAAAATTTAATATTTATGCATATTTAATTTCTTGAGCTTTAATATTAAATGTGTAATAATTTTTGAGGGTTGAAAACAAATGCTTTTGCAAACACTAACATGATTCAGTGAGCTGCTATTTTCTGAGGCCCAAGCTTCCCTTCAAGAAAAAGGAATGTATGGAAAATGAAAAAGTAGAAAAGGAAAATGGATTAGTTTTGCATTAGTTATGTAGAAGCAAGCAAATGAAAGCAGTAAAAATGATCCTAGAAGGTGGTTTGACTTTGAAGAGGAAGCATGTACAAGTGGCTGGTTCTTACTCAGCAGATCTTCTCCCAGGGTAAAATTCTGCCTCCCCCAAAATTCAATGGCAAAGCTACTAGTGACTTTGGTGCTTTCAACCTGGTGTGGTCTGCCTGTACTGAAGGACATATCTGCTCGCCTTTATGAAAGAGCTGCTCTCCTTTAAAATCCTGTTGCCCAGCTGAGCTCTGGGAGAGGGAAATGAATTGTTCTCCAGCTCACACATTACCAGCAGAATTATTAAGCAGTTTTCCTCTGCAGAATCACTCTTGCAATGCACTCTTGCTTTTTTTGCCCCGCCCCCCCTTTTTTTTTTTCCAATTCTTTTCTCATTTCCATGTTGGTGTTCAGGTTGCATGGGGATAACCGAAGATATCACTTCACCAAACTAAGGCTGTGCACCCATAACTGAGAGTTGTTTTGTCCTTCAGAATTTCAACAACTAATTCTGATTTATGGAAGAATCTAGCTAAGCTTGAAGATTCAGCTTGGGTTCACAGAGTTCTAACTCTGGGCAAGTCTTGTTGAGTCAACAATAAGAAGAAAAAAGCCAAACTATCTTTTTATTTGTAAATGGTGCATTTTAAAAACAGCACACTGAGCGAGAATCAGTGTGCTGCAATCTAATGCTGTTTATGCTGAATGTCTTTTTAGAGAGGGTTGCATTTAAAGGCTAAGAATAAATATGTCAGTAGTCACCATCAAATGTAAAACACTTCCATACCCTGATTTATTGACATGGCTAATGTCTATCTACTACCCTTCAAGTAGATAACCTTACTGCAGAGAATACCAGAACTGTACTATCCAAACAAAATGACTGAGTTGGATGGGATTTGACATGAGAAAGGAGGGCTGAATGCTTTGTCTAAACTGCTGCAGTTTAATATCTTGGGGTTTTTATGTCTAGAACAGCCCTAGTTTGACAGGACACTTCTGTGGAAAGTTCTAGAGAGAAATCTGAAAGACAAAAAACCATCAAACTGTAGCAGCAAAATGGCCTAATTTGTCTTCAGAATGGTTTTGTGTCCATGCATCTCGGACAGCATCTTACATTCTATAAAGAAAAATCAGTGAGGCTAAATAGTTCCCCAACTGGAAGCTGGTGACAAAACTGAGTTATAAACAATGCCATCAGTATAGAGCAACTGGTGTTTGTAATATTCTTATACAAACAACAGAACCTAATTATCTTTATTTATTCAGTAAATCTAGTTCAAATTTGGTCTATTAAATTTTATTAAATATTGAAAATAATAAACAAACACTATTGCTAATTTATTATTGATATTCATTATTAGGATGTTTGTAAAAATAATTAAAGACAGGTCAGGAAAGATGGGGATGAATTAATTTCAGACACCAGTAGTGCTGCAGATCCTGGCTAGGCTGCCTTAGCCATAGCTAATGAGGAAAAATAGCCTCTGGAGTTAAGAAGAGAGCTGGGCTTGCAGGGAAGAGGTGGGGAAGCAGCATCCACTCCAGCACCATGTGCTCCACAGTTCTGCTCTCCTGATCAGCTGACTGCAAGATTTTGGGAAGGCTGCAAACCAGGACAATGCAGTAAGGTGCAGGTTTGTAATACGGAGACAGGAAAAGAGTGGTGGGAGTGGAGAGGGGTTTTGGGAGATTACAAGGAGTCCTTTATGGAAACGGCATCCCAAATCTGGCCCAAACTATCTGTTTTGAAACTCTGCCATCACCTGCAGTCATGTACTGGCATTTTACCAAGAAACACACAGTGCAGGACAAAGGATTTTGGCAGCTTCCTATGTACGTAAAATATTGTACATTGTGGGAATTCATCATGTGGCTTGCAGTGACAAAAAAGTTTATTAGCCATCTTGGTACATGATCAAAAAGGGACTTGGACTTATGTTCCTTACATACTGAGATGATGAAAAAGGAGGAACTCAGCCAATGTAACTATTCTCATTAGAAAATAATAAGTAATACTGCATACCACAAATAGAGCATTTCATCTTGAAAAAGACTGTGCATGCACAAGATAGCTGATTAGGAGCTAAGTTAGTGCAGCTGCTCAAATCACCTGTCACAAGCATTTGATCTAATTATTTTATCATTATATATTTGTAACTTCTGGCGTGTCTTTCAGGAAGAAAACGACAACTGTGGGGTGTAATTCCTTCTCTGTGAGATGCTTCTGTGAACATCGAGTTGCACGGAGCCATCCTAAAAAACAGCAGCGGAGCAGCCGATTTGACAATACAAGGGCAGATGCTCTGGACGGTAGAGGATGCTAGAGAAGAGGTAATTTTTCCAAGTCGCTTTCCTCTATTAGCATCCCCTCAGCCTTGCCTGCTAACAGCTCTAGCCAGCTCCTCCATCCAGGGGCTGCTTCAGGCAGTCCGAGAGCTGCGTGTGTTTCCCTACGTCTACGCGCCCCTACTGCTGCGTGCGTGTGTGCAGGTGCCTCGCTTTGCAACTTGAAATGGGTCCAGAAGTTTGCATGACCTTCCGCTAAGCACATCCGTGGAGCTGAGTATCTCTCTGCTCCGTAGATCCCCTTCTTTCAGCAGCAGGAGGCAGGAACACTGGGTTTTTCCTATCTCCGACCCTCTGCTGAGCCGCCGAGTGTTTCTGCCTCAGCTATAGTTTCCTTCCTCATTCCTACATGCACGGTTCAGGCGGCAACCTCGGGATGCCGGGGTATCAGTCTGATTCTTTTTCCTTTTAGTCTATTTAAGGTATTTTATTTGAATCTGGCTTAGGAAAACAAACCCAAACCAATACACAAACCCCAAGGCTTCAGGACGAGATCCATCTTCCCCCAAACAACAAATGTTTAAGTAAATAACGAGCTGCCAAACCAACCATCACCAAACGAATATGCCAAAAACCAGCGTCAGCGCCGCAGGAAACGGGAAAGTTTCTGCGAGCAGAAGCTGGCCCCGGGGTACCTCGCGTAAAAGCAAGATCCAGGCTCGGGGAGCGGAGCGCGGCCCTAGCCCAACTGCTGCGGGATTGGGGCTGCACCGGCGCACCTAGCCCTGCACCCCGGAGCGACAGCCCGGGAGATGCTGCTGTGGACTTGGCTCTGCGCTGAGAAACGAATGGCTTCCGAGCCCCCACCCCCGTCTCCTCCCTCCCTCCTCCGCCCTCCCCCGGGTCCTGCGGGGAGGCGGGTTTAAGGTGGGTCGTGTGGCCGCGGTAACTTTCCTAACAGAGCCAAAGAGGCTCGCGGAGTCCCCCGCAGCAGCACCATCTCCCCATCCTGGGCAGCGGCCCCGGCGCGGTGCACGCGTGCAAGCTCCCTGGCTCTGCCGTTGCAGCCCGGGCTGCCGCTCGCCGCCTCCTGCCGCCGCCTCTCGCTGCGTCTCGCTGCCTCCGCCGCAGCCCCGCGGATCCGGCCCCGACGGCGGGGCTCGGGTCCCGCCGAGGTAGGTGCGAGTCGGGACAGGGGCTGGGAGTTGCGGGGAACGCGGCGCCGGAGCCCCAGTGACTGCAGCTGCGGCTCCCCACGCCCCGCTTGCTTTTGGCGCTGTTGCTGCGGGGCAAGGAGCTCCTCCTGAACCCTTAGGCTGCACAGGAGGAAGCCCCCTTCCCTGCTCCTCCTGGAACTGCCGAGGCATCCAGGACGAGCCGGGCGGAGGCAGTCTTTCTCCAGCTTTCCGTTTCGGTTCGTTACCTCGATCTTTCTTTGGGTTCTCGTTGGTGGTTTTGGAAATGCTGATTTACGAGATCCATGTGTGGGTAGTAAGATCTTATGGCTTTATTAGGGCTCTCCCTTATCGGCTCTTCTCTCACCAGCCTCTTCCCCCAACATGGTTTACTGGGGTGTTGTGTCTGCACGAACTTTCTTCTGGCTGCAGGAGGCAGGTTTGGTCCCCACGTTTTCCCGACCTCGGGCTGCTGCCATGCGCGGGCAAGCGGAGTTCTCGGGCTGAAGCCTCACTGCCCGGGTTGTGGAGGTTTCTCCTGTGTGTACTCAGCAGTGCTCCCGATGAAGAGGGTCTTTGGGGCAGAGAAAGGCACAACAGAGAAGTTGTAGGACTCAGTGTGTAGCCTTAGTTTCTTGAGGTTGGGGAGCTGATGGAATCTTGCTGATGCTACTCTCTGCTGCCAAACATTCCGGTTTTTATCCTTTGAAGGACTCTGGCCATCCTGCCAGATGGTTCTTAACAAAGAAAGGAAAGTTTAGGAGTATCAGGACATCAAGTCCCAAATTCAGTGCTCAGCTGGGATTCTCAGCTGATAGCACAACCGTGCTGGTGCCTGTGTTAGTTAACATTCATTTGCAAGCACTCGGCCCAGAATGATGGTCAGAGGATCAGTGTTCTGTGAAACCAAGGCAGCCATCTCTCAAAGTATCACAGGGATTGGAAAGTTAAATAAACCCTGTGATCCCAAAATCCTGCGAAGGCTGGGGTTAGCCTCCACCCAGCTGGAGAAAAGTCCAGAGTTAACTAAAATGAAGTCTGCAGTTCATATCTTTATTACCTCCTGGTTTAGAGCACAAATATGTAACAAATACATTAACTAACATATAGCAGCTTGTCTACCTTCAGTTTCCTCTTAGACTCTAGGGGGAGGGAATGGGGACACGGGACTGCCCCTGGTCATGCTCTGTCCTGTGTTATGGTAATGGATATCTCAAGTCAGGTGGTTGGTGTTTTGTCTCTTAGCTTCACAGTGGGAGGCTAAGTGATGCTGTGAAGGTTTTTCTGGGATAGCCAAGTCTCAGTCTGAATCCTTCCCATACTTGAACACCTCTTAGAGTGAAGCCAAAGCTTTGCTGTCCCACGACCTCTTTGGACCCTCCATATATGTCCACTTTGTTATTAAATCCCATAAATTTTTCTTCTTGGAGTAAGGTCTGATGGATGGATTCTTTTTGGGTGCATTGCCTTGCTTAAAGTAGTGCTAAATAGAGGTGAGTAAATCAACTAAACAGTCTCATCATAGGGTTAGATTTTATGTGATCTTTTACAGGCTGAGGATCTGGTCCTGCAAAAGCTTATGAACAAGTCTGTGTTTATGGGACCTGCTCTGGAGTCTGTTATAGTCAGTGTGAGGCACCTAATGTGGCTCAGGGCAATAAATATGTGTTTAAGGGTAATTCTCTATGTTTGCAAAGCTGGTTTCAATGCAAGTGCAAGAGTACCTCTTTGTCGGTCACAACCTCTGGAGGCTTCCTCACTGTTCAAATTGTTGAACTTAGTTTTCTTTCTTCTTCTTGTTAATATCTGAATAAATTTGTAACAGGATTGTAAAAGTTTTATAGTGAAAGTGTTCCGACATCTGAAACATTGAAAATGGTCGTGTGGTCACTGCCTGTTTTCAAAACGAAGCATCAGTGTTGTCTTTCTTACCAGTCACCCATCATCTACCTCTTCAAAATTAATTTTGTTAAAAAAAAAAAACTTGGCTGAGGTAAAACATATGCTCTATAGCTGCTTTCCATTGTTTCTGGTTTTTGCTTATTGAAAAGGACTCCCTTGATCTCTTGTTTTTACAATTAAATATAAATTAATAGTCCGAAGTATCAACTGGAAGCCAATGCTCTCTTTCAAAAAGTGGCACATTTGCTATGAATTACCATTTTCAATTTGAATGACCCATCATACTTTCCGTGCTAGGCAGCAGAATTAATATCTAAGCAAACGCATACATCAAAACTATAAATCCCTGAAAACAGTTAATTATATTGGAACTGTGAATGTACCTTCAAGTACAGCCTCTATAAACCACTTCTCTGTAGCATGATCACAATTCCTGCAAACCTTTTCTCCTTGTCTGTGAAATAACTTCTGATTCTGTGCTTCAGAAAATCATGTGCTTGGTTATTGTTTTCAAAACCATGTGGTTTGAGCTACTATTTAAATATCATATTTACAATGCCACTTTAGTTGTTCAGCTTAAAAAGAGAAGTGCTGCATTCCATTGCATATTGAAAAGCTGCTGTATAATTACTACTTTTTGCAGTACTGCTGTGCAAATCTCTGAGGTGGAAATTTAAATGGAGACTTTATACAGTTCACAGTTACTTGATATAAAAGCTATAAACTCTTTTTCTTCAAGTGTGGGGGCTGCAGGCATTGGGGAGTGGGGAAGTGTGGTGCCTGCACTAGGTTTTACATTTGATTATTCCAACATGTGTGCTTGCTGTTGGGCTTTGTGTTCTTCCAGGTGAATAGAGAGAGTGTGGTGGGTTCCCACAAAACATCCATCTTTACCACTGGGGGTTTGAACTACCTGTTTGCAATTTGTTCTTATTGTCATCTTATGCAACTATCAATTCTGGTTGCTTCTTGCAGAGGAGAGCTGGGAGGCACAGGCTTCTTACGCTGCTCCTCTCCCCCTTGCATAGCTGTGTAAAGGAAATTCTGACACTGTAGGTCAGAGTCTAGTGCCAATCAAAGCCAAAGTATCTGGGAATTTCTCCACTGATGGTGATGGACTGTTGACTATGGGGGAGTTGCAGGTTGGATTCAGGGCTCGCAGACATCTCAGACTCTCCAGGATACCCTGCTTGGTCTCTAGTTGCTGCTCCACCAGCATTCAGTTGTCCTGTGAGACATACATTATACCTGGTGCTCAATGCAGATATCTTGGTTTTCCTCAGGTGTCTCAAATTATCCTGTTTAGGCAACTCAGTCTTTCCCCAGCTGTCTCACAGGGACTAATAGGTAAAACCTGGGATCAAGCAAATGGTCCCAATTACCACTGGGAGTAAATGAGTTACCCCTAGAAAGGGTTGTTGAGATGTTAATGGAAAAGATGAAGAAATCAACCTGATTGTTCTGCACTGTGCAGCCTGACTGTGCTGCAGCAGCGATTGGTACTTTTCTTTGCACAAAACTGATAGAAACCTCAGTGAGGAAGTTCTGTGTGTTAAGGAGAGAGATAAAAAAGCCTGTACAAAATTAAAAGAGTTACTCCCAAAGGAGAAAAATCCCAGATAGTATCGGTTTTAAAGTTTGCCAGATGAATTCAGCCACATGACACTCCTATGTGATTCCTGTGGGTGATGTACAACTTGTGTATGTTATAGAGAGGAGGAATTTTGTTTAAGAGTTTACAAAATATGATCCTTACCTTAGGAATTAAAGGTTATGTACCAAATTCATGAAGAGACAACACAGTACACCCTTAGGAACATCAGACTCGGTAGCTGTCAAACAGCAGGCTACAGCCCAGAGAATGTGAGGTATTCAATCAGGATGTCCAAAGAGAAGTTCAGAATTCTCGAAGATTAATGTTTTTACAAACACTTGTACATGAACAGTAGTGCTGAGCCCTTCAGGCAGTTTCTACTGTCTGGCTGCTGCTCTAAAGGGAAAGTATTGAAATTTGTATGAAAGCTTCTTTCTGAGAGAGGAAGAGAGAGACAAGATGAAGGTCACCGCTTAGCCTGCTCACAGAAATGCAGCAGGAAAGAAGAGTACGTCCAACTTGCACCAGATTACAAACAAGACTAGAACTGAGAGGCCTAACTTTTTCCTTTGCAGTAACTGACACTGAAAAGTTCTCCTAGTAACAGCCTGACTTAAAGGCTAATGAATGAATAGGCATGACGCTGAAATCAGATTCACTGCTACAGAGATGCTCTGCTTGGAAGGAGGAGTAAGACAGAGTAGCTGAGTGAAAATAGTTCTGTGTGCTAACTTCATATACTTAATTTTCTAGGCTTTTCAACCCAAAACGTTTTATGAGCACTAATAGTCACTCTGAAAATATTTTAAAGGGTTAAAAAGGCACCAGAGAACTGTCAGAATATGACAGCTTAAAGGTTATCCAAGAGTGAAACTTGTGAACAAGTCCCTTTTTTCCTTCTTTTTTTTAGTATATATATTTAACTGGTACATATGAGTGGAAACGGGCCCAGGTTCTTTTAAGTTCAGCTATGCAGCTGAAGTTTTCTGTAACCTTTTTTCTTCGATTCCTTGTTCAGATCTAGACTTTTGCTGACCCATTTTTATTGCAAGTCTTATGGTACGTGGTTTCTTGTGAGGTTTATGGAGTATTGTGAATGTGTAGAAATCTTTCTCTGGAACAAAGAAGATAGGAAAAAGCTATAGAGAAACTATAAGGAGTATTCATAGTTGCCTCCTTATGGAGCCAAAACAAGGAGGTAAATTAAAAGCTCCAAAGCTCTTTAGTTAAAGCATGTAACCTGTTTCTGTAGATTGTATGTCTAGGGAAAGTGTTTTGGGAGTATATTCTACTCTTTCATAGGATTTGAATCTTTATTACTCACATCGGGTTTTGAAACTAATACTTGAAAAAAAAAAAAACAACCAAAAAACCTGTTACTTGATGCAGCCATTTTAAGATCCTTAAAGGTTTTTTAGAGGGTTTGGCACAAATATTTCTCCCTTCTTTTACCAGTGTAAAACATGGAAGTATACTGATATAAAGTCAGTGTAAGCATGAGGAGAATCAGGTTCTTTATCATGCTTATAAAATCTACCAAGTGAGAGAAGCATGGATGATTTGTAAGTAGTCGACTGGCATATGGTACCATTATGATAACATCATGTTCACAGCACTTTCCAGATTGATATACAACCTTTCTAAAATAAGCTCGGTAGAAAAAGAAGAAAGAGTATAAAGTCATTTAGCAGCCAACATGCTTTTGGGAGCAGTGTAGGACACTGGTAGGTGACTTCACTGACACTCAGTTTGTCAAATGAGTTGCGCATCATAGTCTAGTACTTACTTGACAGGCAGTTGCTCCAGCAAAGTGCAGTTGCACTTTGTACACTGGGATCTGATTGATGCTTTCTTAATTTACAATAAAATTCTGCATTCATTTTCATTCCAGGCAGTCTCAGCGAAGTCATGGGGGTTAGCACAAGGTATAGAATTTGTTTCTCAGGAGGAAGTCCAGTATTAAGCTCTTTGTTAGCAGAATAAGGAGAAAGGCTGGGGTTATCTGGGGATGGAGACTGAATTATACTCCAGTTCTGGACAGAAATATCCAAACTGAGATTGAAACTGTCTTACTGACATGCTGTGTCATTTATGGTTCTCAAGGAATGGTAAAATCATAAATATTCTTAGAAGCAGGAGCTTTGACAAGTCAAACTATGACAACGTTTCTCTATTCAAAGGGGTTTTATCTCTTGCCACAGCTAGCTTAATTCTCTTAAAGAAAACAATGATATTTTAGATGTCATTATTATCACATAAATTATACTGCTGTTTGCCTTCATTTAAATGTAAAAGGTGTAAATATCTCTTTAAAGAAGTCCTGGCTGATAAAGTTGAAACAGTATTAACTTCTCTGTGTTAAAATGGATAAAGCAAATCAAACCCATTAAAGCTACAACACATACCGTGGCTCTAACTTGATGTCCAGTGTAGCAAAGTTCTTCATCTTCCTTTCTTTTTTTCCTCATATTTCAGGTGAGCATTTCATCAAGCAAATGGGGCCAGTCAGTTATTTTATAGATACATTTCAAGCATCAGAAAATTTACTTCTCAGTCTTATCGTGCATTGTCTTCTACAAAACACTGTGTGACTAGTCATGAATTGAAACACAGGCAAAAAAAGGGGCTTATACCAGTGCTTATTTGCAAAGGGATTAGACCTCTGGAGGATTGTTTTTGCAGATAGTATCACCTTTAGGATGAATTGCCTTCTGGCTCTGCCCCCTTCCTCCAAGGAAGTCAAGGTAGTTCTTGGTACACTGCTAGTCCTCAATATGAACCAGCAGACCAGAGCAGGACTCTAACTTTTGGTTTACTCAAACCTCGTGAGATGAATCCTACTCATTCATAATAATGCCTAGTTTCCATTTTATTTGTAAAGAGAGGGAAAACATTAAAACCATTATTGTAAATGAATGAATGAACAAGTTCAAAAATGATAATTTGTATTTCTGAGCTTTAGTATAGATAGGATGGGTTTTGATAGCTGTAATGTTAAAGCAAGACAGAGCTGTGCATGTATCTCATATAGTGATGTTTTGCTGGTTTACTGTGAACTTTCCCTGAATGAGGAGTTTTGGATGTAGCCCTGATTATTACCATGTAATGTTACAACAAGAAATATTGTACTTAGTTATGTAGAATTGTGCTTTGAGGAGCAAAGTACAGTAACTGCAGTCACTGACTGGGACTACTCATAATCACTTTTCCAGAGGAGTAAAAACCCCTTGAAAATGAAGTACTCCATCAAATCAGTCTTTGGTGCTGGTAAGTGTGAATTGCAGGGAGTTCTTTTGGTTTGGAGTCTTTGGTGGTGTTATAGCTGTCATTAATTATGTATTATGTGTTTGAAAGGAAAGACTTCAGTAGCCTGTAGGATGTATTTGCACAGTAATTGAGGATTGATTAGATGCAGCCTCTGCAGTGAGGGCTACTGGGAATAAGTCACGGAACTTGCAATAGTGGGAAATTATATTTACAAAACAGTCATTTATAGTAAACAATGATGGTCAAATACACAGAAAGATTTGTATGCTGTGAATGGAAGGACCCTCATTTGCACAGTGCTGCTTGTTGCAGAAGGGGATCCATCTACCTGATACCTAGCACTGGATTAGAAACTTGAGGGCAGAAGTTGTGATTTGTGTCAGATGAAGTCTGTTCAATGACAAAATACCATCGGCTGCTTGTGGCCAGAAGATAGAGAAGTGTCAGTTAATAAACAGGTGAGTGCAGTGGATGCACTGAGCAGTGGAGGCAGCTGCTACAACCATTCCAACCCACATGAATTTTCAAAATTTTCATTTTTCTTCATCTTTCTTTTTGATTTATATTGTATCACTTTGGCTGATAGAGATGTAAGTGAAATTTATTTCTCAAAATATGTTCCATGAGATTGTTTGTGAATCGTCTGAAGTGCAGGCTGGAAACTGAGCTGGTTCCTCTTGCTCTGGCCTGTAAAATGCAAGAAACTTAAGAACTCCAAACAGTCTTGAACAAGAAAGGCAATGGAAGTAGCTTGGCAGGCAGAGGTGTGTGGGTAGGAATGATAAAGGAAGTCACTTACATAGACAAAAGAGCAATAAAATTAGTAAATAAACAAGGTGGGACAAAGAGACAACTAAATACAATTCAGCAACAGATAAAAGGCTCACCCAGAAATCACTGAGTTAAGTAACAATGGTGAAGTGAGGACTCAGATCTGCCTATGGTGTGCAAAATCCTTTTGCTTGACAGGAAGACGGAGAGAGAGAGAGAAAGAGTTAGGGAGCTGCTGCACTGATTTATGTCCAGTATTTAATACTGATGATTTCTAGATAATAGAGGCAGATTTTTCCCTACTGTCTTGTTTTCCTGCAGGTCTTTTCTTTTGTCTTATCCTCCCCAGCATTCTTCTAGGCTGATCAGATTCTTTCTTCCTTTCCAGCTAATATCTTGGACATCTGTGTATGGATTAAAAGAAGTCTTATGTGCCTTATGTGTTTCCTGTCATGCAAAAACCCCACCAAACAACAAAAACCTTGGATACAAATAAATATTTTCCTGCATTAGCATAACGGCTCATTATTCATTGCAAGGAATTCAAAATGGACAAAGAATTCTTCTCATCTACCTAGAACTAATTATTAAAAGACATGAGATAGAAGGCTGTTTGGAAATAGGATAAGGTGATCTTCATGCCATCCTCCTTCATACTGTAATATATGTAATTGATTTAAAGACTTAAATCTATACCATGTATGCCAAAAATATAACATAGCCCCTGTGCTGCTCACTACTGGATTGAGCACACACTTATAACTTTGTTGTATGAAGGACATCACTTTTTGTTTTTATAGTCTCTATCAGAGCTGAGTTTCAAACCTGAACTCACCCAAATGCAGAGTGATGGAAAGCACTAGCAGTTGGAAGGTTCACCTGCAATGAAGTCTTGCTATTCTTTTGAAGATGAGAGATATATAGGACAGTAAGTTTTGTAGGACAAACAGTTTCTTGGGATGTCTTTATATGATATATATACGTTTATTCTGCTTGAGAACTTTGAGCACTTTAGTAAATTTGATATTAAGTAATAAATGTTATGGTTACTGTTGTTTATTGCATAAATCTACTGCCAGAAAAAGAGATGTGTTACAGAATCAGGAATGGTGAAGCCTGTTCTTGGCTTTGTCAAAGACTGCCTCTAATATCAGTGCCTTGTTTCTGGGAATACTAATGCTCCTGATATGTTTTGCATCTTAACATATTTGTACATCCTCTGCAAGAAACTATGTAATGTTGGGTCACCTGTGGCAGCATTGATTCTACTCAAAGTGCTGCAAAAGATGAATACAAACACAAAATAATTTTACTTATTTAAAATATTGCTTGCTGTGATCAAATTGTAAGATACGTAGTCCTCTTTTCTTGAGATGGGACAGGATCTAGTTTTGAGCCAGTGTTTGAAGTTAGCTACCCAAGTGTCTGTTGCTTCAGCTTTTGGAATGCTTCTGTGAGTAAGTAACAGCCTAACCCAAAACCAACTGATGTCAATGAGTGTGTTTTAATGAACTTAGAGTTTGGCCTAAGTAAAAGGCACTGTTTGTAAATAGTACTCATAGTGTTATTCAAATATAATTAAATTAGATAGATTCTGTGGCCTGAATAAAACCTGAAACAATAAGAAACACAACAAAACAAACCCAAACAACTTGTTTTAAAAAGCAGCATATAATAAAACCCCAAAATGCATTTGGAATGTGTAAATTCTGTGACTGTCACATTGAGATCTATGTTCCCCTGGTCAAGCTACTTCCTCAGGATAAATGCTCTGCTAATCAATATCCAAAGAGAAAGAAATGAGACTCGCAAATGATGAGGCACTCCTTGGGTTTCTCCACTGACTCCCTAAAGCTTCATGTCAAATACAGTAGACAAATCTTCACATCTAAATAATTCATCTGCACATGGGGGGGGGTAGGTGGGGGAAGAAAGTTATTCCATGCAAAAATACAATAATGCATTAAAATGAATCAATTTCTTCCTGCTGGGGAACAATCATTTAGAAAACATTTTAATTACCAAAACTGAATAATGGGATCAGTATTTTTGAGAAGGTTGGATTCGCCCTACTGAGCACTGGAGAATCCTCTTCACAGGAGCCGATAAAAACATTGCTGTTTGCAAGTTCCTACTTTCAATCATGATACTTCTGGGGAGAAATCAGATTTTTTCACAGCAGCTTTTAAGGCAAATGTTGAGTGGACAGCAGGCATGTGTTAACCACTCAGTGCCTGAGCACAGCTTTGCATGCACTCCAGCACTTCTCTTTCTTTTTTTCCCTTTGGATTAGAATTTATTGTGCGTTACTTAACATATCTGAAGTCAAATTTTCAAGCCAAAGTGTTTGGCTGCAACAACAGACAATGTTGTAATGTAATGTTGTAAAAATAGCATTCTTGTGTCTATATTCAGCCTAGCAATGAGTAGAAACTTGCAGAAATAAGCCAGCCTGGTCCGTTGCCTAGGCTAGAAGTGGTGTCAAGGGGAATGTTCACGTTATGTTAGGTGTAATGGCTTTGACATTCAGAATTTGCCATGGAGGAGCCTCTCTGATGTGTAAGGGTCTTGGTCTCCAGCTCTAGTTTCATGAGGATTTGTCAGAGAGCTGAATGTTAATCGGAGACATGACTCACTAGTTGCAGAGCAGATGGTGACCCCCAAGGAATAGCCGTTACCTGGCCATCTGGGGAAGTTGTAGGAGACTGTAATAAAAAAATGTGTTTGTAGCAGAAGTTTCTTCATGTACATGGGATATATTTTAGTCTAAAACAGTTTCTCTCTTTTAATTTTTTCTCCTATTAAGCTATGGCAGCTTTGCTTTTTCAGAAGTATGGCACGGCAGACACATAGCTGTGTTTACTCATTTTGCTTAAGCTTTTCTGGGTGATGGATAACACTCATGCAAAGATGTGACTGATAGTGTTTAATATCTGAATCCTAACTGCACAGCCCTCTCATAAATCCCGTGACTGATGATGTAAAATGTCTCTTAGAGTACATTTCACAGCAAGATGACAGACTATTTTGTATGGTGAAGCTGATTGAGAACTGGTACTAGAGTATGTATTAGAGAAGGGAAGCCATGTTTTTTCAGGGATGTATTATAAGTTTTCTTTACCAGCACTAGACACTGGTCAGCAAAAGAGTTAAATGGTGACCTGGGTGCCTGCTGAAGACATAGTCACATTAAACTTTAAAGGTAAGAATACACTGAACAACTTTGCTGAAGCTGCTCTGCATGAATTGCAGGAAAATGTGCATTGAGGTCTTCAGTGTGTGCTCAGAGTAAGCTGTAACTTCATACTTTGCTGAATCAGGATATTAAGTTAGCAAAGAAAATTAAAACAGATTCACTGAGAATGATGTAAATCTTTATGTTCACAGTAGGGCACACAAGCAAAGCTGAAAATCCTAATAATAAAAGTACTTTGTCACTTGTGGAATGAGCAAAGTTCCCAAAATGGTTATTACATGCTGTATTTTCTGTTTGGGATTATTGAAATAGAATTACTGAGAATTAAGTTGGATAAGAGGCATTTTCTTTTTTATTTTTATAATTATTCTGTCACCCACTGAACTTTTTTTTTCTATCTGGGAATAGCCTTGGTTGGTACAGAAAATTGCTGTAGGATAAGTAAAACCAGCCTAATTGAGATTCATAAATCCCCTTTTTAACAAGTACAATTAGGAATAGTTATTAGAGACCAGCTGGAAAACATTAGGGATAAAAATTTACCATAGGAGTTTTTTTATGTGTTTGAGACATTGCTTGATACCAAAACCTAAATGAGATCACCAGAGAAATGAACTTGCTATTTAAAATCTAATTTGTACACAGAAAGTTAATTCTGAATATTCCTATTGAAAAAAATTTTATTATTAGGCTTTGTGAAAGTGCTTGTTTTTAATGGAAGTGTGACTTTTAAAATGCTTTTCCTATCATTAAAATATGAGAAGTAGCAACTTGATTATAGTGAATGCATTTTTGTCCAGTGGCTGTGTAATAAACTCTGGTGCTAGTCAATTCTGTTCTCTATTATGATCTTTGAGAGAAGAGAAGTTCATTGGGCCTAATTGCAACCCAATTTAAGTCAAAGGAATTGTTCAGTTAGTGCATTTGGGAATAACATTTTAGGAACCTAAGCACAGGTTTTCAAACATACTAACATCCAGCTTGACACCTGGGAAGGCAGAAAAGAAATGATTCACTGAGTCTATCTCCCGCCAAGGAGCTCTCTACTGGAACGGAACAATATTGCAATGGCTGTTCTGGATTAGATCAAAGAGTGTTCTGGGTTAGATCAAAAAGTCTTCTAGTCCAGTATTTGGTCTTCAGCTCCAGCTGGCAGTGGTGGCAAGCCCACAGCAACACTTCCCAGGGTCTTCTCCCGGTTTAGTTTTCCTGGGCTCTTCCTATAGCTGGTGCAGAGAAAGAGAAGCTGCTTCAGTGGTGGAGGCCAAACAGGCAAATTTATTAAGAATTTATTAATATTTTTTATTATTGTACCAAGGAAACCGTCCTAACAAATAATTTGTTGGCTCGGTTTAATCCTCAATCGCTGTTCAATAGAGGAAATTATGATAAGTGGAAAATCTTTCCTCAACCTTTTGGCTGAGTTTTCACATTACTCCTGTTGCAATTCAGGCTTGATTTTGGAAGTGCTGTTGTGACAGAGAGAATGCTTTTAACGTATTGAACTGAATGTTTTAAAACAGCATCTCATCTGTCAACTTTAGATTTTTTTTTTTCTCCTTATTTGTGGTTAATTGTATTTTCCTCCTGGAAAATTGGACAGATCAATGTAAATGAAAGAAGACTCTTGTTATTTTTAGGATAAATAGGTAAAGACTTGTTAGCCATAATAGCTGTCTGTGAACAACGCAAGTTGAGGATGTAAATTCACTGCAGGCAAATGGTTTCCACCATTGATACATTTGACATATTTATTATTCATCTAATTAAATTGTGCACAGACAGCAGGCAGGAACCTACAGCGTATGTGGGTGTCAGATGCATATTTAGTACATGTCTGATGAAGATCAGGTAGTTTGCATCACGCTGTTGATTTGTTATGATCAAACAAAACATATTTGTGGAAGGTGTCCCTGCCCATGGCAAGGGGTTGGGACTGGATGATCTTAATGTTCTTTCCCACCCAAACCATTCCATGATTCCATGTTCAAGAGAAAAGAAAATGGCTGAGCCAAATTCTATTCTACAAAAGTTTGAGTAGACTCAGTGGTGTTCCTGGGAGGGTAGGGGTGAAAATATCAGGAAAAGAGGTCTGGAGTTGTGTGGTGCTCTCAGTGGCTGTAGGACACCCTGTGCAATTCTGCAGAGAGTCATTAGACTGGGAACAGCAGTGACTGACAGAACTGAGTGTTGTGTCCTATGGTTGGGTTAGGACGTCACAGTACTTTGGAGATTAGAGATGAGTAGGACCCCAGGGAAGCTGGTGAGGAAGGCCAAAGTGTATGTGAATTATGTGGCACTTTATGTTTAAATAATCTTTGTAACAACCTGCCCATAGAGGTAGACAGAACTTTTTCAGTTTCCATCTTATTACTCTAAAGGTGGTGAGGCACTGGAATGGGTTGCCCAGGGAAGTTGTGAATGCTTCATCACTGGCGGTGTTCAAGGCCAGGTTGGACAAAGTAACATGGTTTAGTGTGAGGTGTCCCTGCCCATGGCAAAGGGGTTGGAACTGAATGATCTTAAGGTCCTTTCCAACCCTAACAATTCTATGATTCCATGATTATTTGCACAAAACCCAATCCTCACTGCCTCTTTTGTTCATCCTTTTTTCAAATACCTGCAACAACAATCAGTTACCTAGCAGGGAGGAATTAGGCTCTCTCCTTCTTGTCAGTTCACTCCTACAACCTTTTTCATTGTGAACTGTAAGCAAAGGGAAAGAGCATCTCTCTGTCTGCTCTTTGAAAAGCACAAGGCAATTGGTTCCAGTGTTGATCCCCTCTGGCTTGCAGCAAAGCGGGGGAAGGTTGGGTATTCTTTAGCTGGCTTTTGTGTATCTGCATGTATAAATCAGGTAAAGCTGAAGGCTGAGTGACATTCAATTCACAAAGAAGAAGGGTGCAGGACAGCAAAGAACTTATTTATCAGTTTATTTCTCCCAACTTTATGGATAGGGTTACCACCTAGGAAGGTGCTTTTATTTGTTATATAATCCAAGTGGCTTGTACTCAGTCCAGAGCCATTTATTTAAGGCAATTAATTACCAGTTGTTATTCCTTCCAAATTTACTTTTTAAAGAATTGCATTGCCAGCAGCATTCTATTTCTGGCAAGACTCATGTAGTGCCAAGGTTAGGGGACATGCATCCCTATGTGTCAAATGCCTGCATGGCTCACTCAATTCCTTGTGGAATCCTGTGAAGATAGTTAGCACAAGGATAAATACCAGGGAAAACCTGCGCTTGCCAATATTGGAAAACAGAGATGTAGACTTATCTCATCAAGCTTATAGCTGGCTGGAACTCCTGAAAGTGAAGTTGTAAATGCAGAGATTTTCAGATTCCCAGCCCTTAATTATGTGTGATTTATGGCAGTGAGTCAGAAGAGAGAGTTTCAGAGAAGTGCAGTTGGGACTGGTGAGGGCTTGTAACATGGAAACTGACATTTGGAGTTCCATTCCACTAAAGCAACTGGCAGTCAATGGCAAAACAAGATGTGCTGCTTTCAGTCCACTCCAGGTATAAATGGGCAGATACAAAATGCTTAAGATGATCTTTTAGCTCATCATCAATCAGAGCAGTGGCCAGAAAATAGAATGTTTATGATTTATATGACGGTGATTAGTGTTTAAGAAGAATGATCACAGATTTCAAAACACTTGGAGATAGAAGCAATCATTTCTGGTGACTCTTTTGTTTACTACATCCAGGACTCTCAAGGGTTCTAGTGGGATTTCAAATGTTTTGATTACTTTGAGCTGTGACTTCTTGAGAGTGTGTGAGCCTGCTTGGTTTGCTGGACTGTCTAAAACTATAGTCTTCCTTTCTGGCCTTGCAGCCCCTGAAAGGCACATTGCTGATAAGTTGATAATAGTTTATACTAGTATGTTCTTTTAGAGCTAAACAGCTGATGTAATCCAGCACAGACACCACTAACTTTAGTAAATTTAAACCACTACTGCAAGAGAGCGTGAATCTTATCCCATGATTTGATTTTGCTGCTGTATTCTCAATCTGGTTAGGAGATAACTCGATAACATTTTCTAGTCAGCTTCAAATTAAATGCAAAATCTTTTTTCCACTGAATAACTTCGAAATTAGAAATAGCCAGAAATATCCTTCCCTGAATGTCCTGTGCCTGAAGGAAAATTATTGACACATACAAGTGCTGTGTTTTGGGCCACTGGTGAAAGAATGTAATATGCCTTTGTCTCAGGAAATACACTGATTTAAATCTGAAACTGAGAGTACCTCTCTTGATTCACTCCCTTAGAGAAGCGTGCAAAGCATTTCTAATTTTTAACCTGTGTTTTAGTCTCCTTTTTCATTAATCCCCAGTCTATTACTGGATATTTGTCAAAAGTTGTACATATTCCTATAGTTTATGTCTTCAGGTACTGCTCCTCCCAGTGCCATGGCACCCAGTGTTCCCCCACACTTTACAAGTTAGAGTTTGTCCTGGTCTCCTTTGATTTTATTGCTTCACTGGTTTCTTCAGTGACGTGCAGAAATGAACATTTAGGACAAAAAGTAAGGCAGGCTTCACTGAAATGAAGACGTTTAATGTGTTTTACCTTTTTGCGGAAGGTAGAAGCTTTCTTTCCAGTCATCTTCTGATCATATGACTCCAGCGTTAAGTGAGTCCTCTGTGTATCTGACAGCAGCTCTTGTAGCTAACCTGTGGTACACACAGTTGTATGTACCTTGTTTCTGCACTTTTCACTTGTCAGTCTCTTTGTCAGTCTATTCCTTCTCTTTCTCAACTTGGGTATGACTCTCTTCCCAAATTTCTCCTTGCTGTTTGAGCCCACTCTCAGCAGTATTTCAACAGTATTGTGGGATCAGTATTTCAATTGGATATTATGTGAATGTCAGGCTCCTTTTCCTATGAAGCAGTTAAAACGAGATGAAATAGAACAGCCCCGAGTGCTGGTACCCTTGCTCTGTCACCTGGGTGATTGAAATGCCTGTAAGCCAGTACCAGGGAGAAGGAAACAAAGGCAGGCATTAATACATCCGCTGTGTTTATGAACTAGTTAGAACTGTGGTTTATTGACCATTCAAATTGCTTTTGGTGTAAGCTTTTGGGTAGAAACATTTCATTACTGAACATCTTCCTCTTATTTGGAGTCCCAGTTTCTTTTCTTTTTCTTTTTTTTTTTTTTTTTTTTTTTATCCCCAACACTGCTTTCATTTTATTACAAACTTTATCTGAATAATCAAATTTTACCCAGTTTAAGGCATAAGGTCTCTTCTTGCTGTGGCCAAGTTTACATGCATAATTCCTTTTAATGCATCAGTATATCAAGAAGAAAATACATCACTTGGTGCTCTCAGAGCCTCAGCTTGAATATTAAAAGATACCTTCCTGTAGCAGGTGTACATGTATGTATCTGATGTCAGAACATGGAAAAGCATATTTTCCAGTCATTTAAAATACAGTAGTCAAACTGCAGATGGTGTATTTGCTGGCTGCACTGACCCTCATGTTTTTAAGAAACAACTGGGTATTTGGATATGAATGTAGAACTGGCAGGATGAGCACATCAGATTTGCATTTTATTTATATCCTCTTTTGATAATGAAGACATAATTTGTAGGATAAGTTACAGCAAATTATCTTTGGACCATCATCTGAAATCTTGCAGTGCTTAGAATGATGCTGTTCTGGTCATCATTAAGAATTATTTCCTATTGAAATCCTCCATTAGGTGAGAGAAATCTTTAGGAAAGTTATGCTCTTGTATAGTTCTTCATGCAATTAGAAAGATTTAGGTTTGGGAGCATGGTCATTTATAGAGAAAATAGGAGATAGATACACGCACATGTATAGAAGAAGCTATGTGTCTGTGAGCATGTGTGTATTTATGTAAAATCTGAATATTCAGTACCTTTTATGGGGGTTTGGTTCTGTGAGTATTTCTGTCATTTGGTTAAAGGAAGGCCAGTTTTTTCCCACATTGTTGACAAAAAGCTTTCATGGTAGGTATATACTTAGCTAGGGGTATCAGGCGGTGCAGCACACATGACAGCAATTGGAATAGTAGCAGCTTCTCTTAGATCTTTGAGTCAGTATTCAGTTTATAAGAAAGTTGATGGGAGTGGAAATTCAGGTGTCTTTTTCTAAGCACACAGCAGAATAAAACTCCTACACCAATACCTTAAAGTACCCACCTAAATAAAGTTATAATTGCCACATGAGACCTCACAATAAGATTTGTAAGTACCAAATCATTTTTTAAAGACGTAGGAAAAGGACAGTAAAACTGGAGCTACAGGGAATGAAGAGAATCTAGAACATATACATTATTAATAAGTATGAGAAGCTTTATGCAGGGCATGATCTAGAAACCAAAAATAACATTGGTTTTAGATGTGGTTAGGCTGCCTGTTATAGAATATTTGCATTTATTTTTATATTTTCTCTTCATATTGCTTATAGATTATGGGAATAAGCTCTATATGCCAAGTCCTTGTGTGTGTTACAGGTGAGGATCAGGCCATTTAATTGAGGGGAACATGTTGTGAGCGTAGCTAGAAAACATTACTGAAGAATCTGACAGGAAAGCTGATCATTGCTGCAAAGAAAACAATTAATTACTTGAGTTGGTTCTGATCACACAATGAAAGAAATCACTAGAGTGGATCATTGCAGCAGGTCATTCCAGTCCAAAGTGTTTAGATATGTGTTCCCAAACTGACCATTTTGTTTGTTTGGGTCAAAAAAGGCTATCTGATTGCATTGGGTTGTCATTGCTGTCTGTGCTGTACCACTAACTGCTTTCAGACCAGGTATGTTAGTTGCCTTAACAAAATGCTCAGGCAGTAGAAGTCAGTTTCTTGCAAACTATATATAGGGTCAGCTCAGGCTAATTTTTACCAGTGTTTCTCCTTTAAACATTCTACAGTGATGCTGCTTCATTTTGTGACTTGTTGTATGTAGGGATTGGTGCATGGACGGGAAGCTGCTAGGAGGGACAGGAACCAGCTGACCCTGGGGAGGTGCTTAGGCGGCAAATATAAGGAATTCTAACTGCGCAATAAATCGTTGATGACCCGCATTCCGTGAATGCTCTATGTCTCAGCCCTAGTTCAGAGGGAACTAGTGCTTCCGTCCCTCACCACATGAGTAGCAAGAAACTACAGTTGTATATGGTAGCAAACCTTATAATTTCCACTATATTTTGTGAACTGATGGGATAATGTGTCATAGAGACCTACATGTTGGCTTTAAATGAATGTAAGTGTTATTGAATTATTTTTAATTTCCTGAATGGAAGTTGAAAGAATATGTTTTAATGTCATTAACCTACAATGCCATTTAAAACTAGAACTATTAATTAAACGTAAACAGTAATAATATTGCTGCTGAAAAGTCTATTGAGAAACCTGAACAGTCACTTTTGTAATGAATCTTTATTTCACTGGCAAGATAGGTAATTAAAACAGATACACGTCTGTTAATTTGTCTTGCAATTTATATGTTGTTATTTGAGTGCATTCAGGTTCACTCTGATGCAAGTGTAGCTCTGTTCTGTCAGCAAACCATAAGGGACCGGCACCTAGTGCTCATCCTATCAGACTTTTTATAAGTATTGAAATTAGTATGTAATATTAACCATCTATCACGATACAAACCCATCCTGATCACTGTTCCAAAAAGACAAGGATGTAAGCCAAAGGTAAGGACTTTTTTGTATTCACATATTTCTTATAAACTATGGAGCTTTCTGCTCTGAACTAGTGAAATCAATATTCTCTAACCATTTTAAAAGTTTCAGTGACCTCCTCCCTTGGCAGAAGTGTTGTTCCAGGACAGAAACGAAATCAGTTTGAGGCTTAGACATGAGACTGTGAATGGCAATAGTATCTTCCAGAGACAAGATATTTTGCTCTTCAGAGATGCTAGCTGTGTGATACCTTTTTTTGATTAACATCCCTCATACATACAGCTAATACAAATATATTTGCACCTTATTTTATATTTCACTTGTAACTCACATGCTCATTTGCTCTGAGCCTCTGCTGATTGAATGTAGCAGAGCTGGGCAAAATCACTAGTGGTAAAACTCTATTGACTCAACAGGAATTAGAACAGGTTTAAGTGTGACATCTGTTACCCGATTTCATAAACCTCTCTCACCATTTTTCCATGCTGTTCTTGTGTTATGTGGCACCAATGTAAGCTAAAAACTTTAACAATAATAATAGGAACAAATTGTTTTCTGCTTTATAAAATATTTCTATTTATTCCATGATGTGGAAATGTTTCTTAATTTTACTTTAAATGATTCATGACCACTTGCCTCAGTAAAACCAAATTCTGTTGCAGAAAATGTTCGAAAAGAGCACTGATTCCTGCTGCTACCATTGGTTTAATCTGAAATGAGTTAAAAACCCAATGCTTTGTAGATCTCATCTGCTATTATTGTCTGCTTGGTGGGGACAGCTTAGAGTCAGATATCAAATTGTTAGTTCTTGTGTCAAATTACGGATGATGAAGGCGTAGTGGTGTAGTTACTTGTGATGAGAAACAGGTAGAAAACTCTTTATCTGAACAGACTGGAGGAGATAAAGTTTGGGCAAGTGGTTTTTTGATTTATTTTTTCAGCTTCTGTTTCTAGCATTTGGAAATCAAAACATGTTCTACATAGACAAAGTTATGCTGGAATGTGCATATCGAATACAGACTTGGATTGTGAACCTTGTGGAATCAGGGGCAAACCCAGGAATTGAATGGTTAGTGCTGGGGCACAGTAGGTTTTGAAGATCTTTTTATTATCTGTGTCAGGAACTTATAACCTTTGCAGTGTGCTTTTCTCGAGCAGCAGAGTGTTGTTACAGAGGTAAATTTGCAGATGACAACTTTGTTAAACAATTTCAGATCAAAGTGAGAGTATTTGTGAAATTCCCATCACAGAGCTGTGCCCTGATCTTGGAAATGTTCGTTTTGTTACCTAAAGCTACTTTGAAGCTGCTAATTGCATGTTAATATCTAAAGCATTCTTTATCAGTGTGTCTTTACCACCACATGCAGTCAGGTTTTGCAGAGGGAGCCTTCAGACACTTATATGAAGAAGGTGACACCCACTGCTGGACAGATGTAGGTCAGAATAACACTATCTGAAACACTTGATGTTTAGCTGATGGGTTTACATTGTTCTGAATTAAAGAAAGGAGCCTCCTCTGACATTGATCACTGTAAGATGTTTAATACATACTAAGAAGGCCAAGCAGGCGCTGCCTGGCTAAGTCAGTTCTTTGCTTTCTCTGATCTAGATGGAATGTCATTCAATATCAGCTCTTTATTCAGTTCATTGCACAACAAAGATTGCACTATGTTGTTTTGAAGCATCTTTTTGTCCTGGGGCAAATGTACCACATTCTGTAGAGCTGGCAAAAGCTCCTGTTTTGTCCACCTCTCTAGCTAGCAGGCGTTGCTCATCCTACCCTCTGCTGGTTTCCAGTCTGTCAAAGACATGCCATTGTTCTGTTTTACAGTAGAAGCTACCTCAAAATGCCTTTGAGAACAAAAGAGCCAAAGCAATGCAGATATGGTATGGCAGACTGGATATGATCTGAACCTCTGAGATTAGGATAAGACTGCAGATAGGACGTCTGATGATGGATTTTTATCATGAAACAAGGATAGAACAAATGGGTTTAATGGATCTTCACTTACTTTGGGGTAAAACTTACACTGAAGCAGCGCTCAGGGGAAGAGGTTGGTGATTATCTTTGTCTTCTTAAGCAGATGCTGTCATTTTTATTCTGAATTCTAAAATAGGGAATACAGGATCACTTCTAGATTAGTCCATACAGGTTCTCTGAGCGACTACAATATGAATGTGCACCCTGAATGAGGAGACTCCCCTGGGGTGGATTTTTGGCAATACTTTGCAATTTGTAGGTCAACAGGAAAGCAGTTAAATATATGGAGGGGTTTGTAATTAGACTCGTAAGTCCTATTGATATCAATGGAGAGAGTTTTGTAAATGAACTCTTGAACTGAGCTCTGATATATACAGCATCAAGCTGTACCTTTTCAAGCTGAGCCAGCTGAAACACGTACAGAAATCTCAAGACTACAGAGAAGATTTGCAAAAGGTATAGCTTTAACATCACAATATCTCAATCTTAACTGAATGATGGAAATGCACCCTGAAGCTGCAAGCTAAAGTTTGTTTATCCTTTGTTTCACCCACTGTATCCAAACAACAGGTACTCAGCTTCTGCTCTATCCTTGGTTTTCTTGAGTACAATGTGATAAAAAGCAGCTTTCTGCAAAATCTCTGTCTTTCTGTGTTGAAAGGACATTAATTTATGATTTCACATTTCTTTTATTTCAACATGTTCTCTGCTTTGTGCCTTGTACACTGAAAGCAGATGCGGAGAGCTCCACTACATCCCTCTGTACACGCAGCCTTGCCCATGTACATCACCTCTAACTTTCAGCTGTACAGCTATAGATCCTCCCTGCTTCTTGCAGGCAAGAACAGATGATTCAGTATTATCTAGTGCATTAATGTACAACTAAGCAGAATTTACAGCACAAAGACAGCCTTGTTGATAGTGTCATCCAAAGGCAGGAAGTTGAGAGACAATACTGAGCATTTACTTCACAAATTAACAACTTTTGATCTTGAAAATCTTCATATGTGTGCTTTCATATCATTCTTACTGGACTCTCTTGGCTGCTGCGCCATGAATGAGTTGCTCTGTATGCAGTACATCCTCTGTATATGTTCCCTGTTTAGAAAGCTAAGCAGAGCCTTCATGGAAGATCTGGAAGAACTTCAGTGACTCCTGCACACCATGAATTTGCTGCTTTTTCAGCTGGCGTTTTTAAGCTGAAGTTCAGGAGAAAGTGTGTTCTTTTATGTGCTTTGCAGTGTCACCTTCAAACCATCTGTGAGTCGCCTGTGGAAAAAGATCAAAAAGTCTGCCAGACACAGAACTTTCTGCTCACCCAATTTATCTGTGCATTTATTGGTAATTTATTACACTGCAAACTGTGCTCATTTGCACCCTGGAATCCTGAGCTCCCTTCTCCAGCTCTTCATATAAAGAAAAATCTCTAAGAGCAGTTTTCAGATTTTGAAGTGGAGGAAAGCCTGAGATCTGTGTGGGAAATATGATTTGTTGAAGTTGATACAGTAAATCAGTGTCAAGTGACAAGCAGGACCATTTTGATCCCCTAGAATCAGTTCATGTCATTAGTTTATTAAAATAGTGTTTTAAGAAATAAACCATGATATTTTTTCCTTCAGTTCTCTGCACTACAGTTGCTTGTATTTTCTTGAGAACATCCAGTTGCAATAAAAGTATGTGCTTTTGTTGTCTTTCCTGGCGTAGAAGTATGTTGCCAAAGCTATATTGGTCTAACAGCACAAGCTAGTTCAATAATAGAGGGTAACTTTAATTCCTTTTGATAGTTTGCTCTTTCTTGATTGGCTACACTATCTGCAGAGACTGTCTTTGTGCCAGATTAGCATTGTAGTTTTTGTATTATCTTGTGCATTTTATGATGTAAAATTCAGATACCTTTTAGAGAAACAAAATCTTCATCGCCCCGACACCCCCCTCCCACCCCATTCCTACAGAGTTACAGATGCAGAACCTTAACATCTTTTAAAACCTTACTTTCATATATTAGTTGCCTTCAACTGGTACTCCCAACTACTTGCTGGGTGTCTGTCCTGGTTTCAGCTGTCACAGTAGCCAAGCATGTGTGAGTAGTTTCAGTGTTAAGAGGAGTCAAACATTTGTCTTTACTGTGGTACATCTGGGACTATAGCAGTTGGTTATTGCTTATAACTATTCTATCTTCTGGAGTGGTGCACCAAGCCCTGCCCAGCATGACTTGCAATGCCAACAGTAAGCACTAACCACCTCAGGACATGTGGGAATTTCAGGCTATTTGAAGTAATAGAGTTGATGCAGGAGTAGCATATCTGCACAGCATCTTTGCAGTCCATTCATTAAACATTGTGTGGGTTTTTTTCCCCCTCATACTCATGTACATGTAACAAATAGTTGCTGCTTCCTTTTTAAGAGAGCAGACTCAATTTAAAAAAGCAAGATAAGATCAATGCACAGTTTTAGGTGTAACTTCACATCCTGGCTTAAATCGTATTTTAGTCCCCTGACACAGCACTTCTCTTATTTCATTTCCTCTGAATATTATATCATAACAAATGTGATGTTTCTTGCAGCGTGCTTTAATGTGGAAATCCCAGTGTTAGGGATCAATGGAGTTAATTAGTAGTGATTAATGAGAGAACTTTAATTGCTAGACCAGCCATTAGAATTGCAAGTGGTCACATAGCTGTCAAAGAGGTGTAACTGCTCAGCCTGCAAAGGCAATTTAGATGCTTTGTTGCAGTAGATGCAGTTTGGTTAGTTTTATCATAATGCTAATTAAATACCTCAAATAGAAGCTATTAATGAAGGATGTAAGTTATGTTTCGCCCTATCTGCAAAAATATCTCAGTGTATTTCTCCAGTTTGCTAAATGAACAAGAGGATTGTCCACTCTGCTTACGGGTGGGTCAGTCTGGAGCAGCACAAGTGACTTCATTAGAATTATCTGAATTTACCACAGTGTGACTGAAATAACCTGCCAGTTGTGATTTACTTGCTGACTTACTGTGTCTCAGATCCTTCTTACTGTTCACTGAGTAACACTACATAGTAAACAACCAGTGTGTGAAAGTGACTTTTTTTCCTGGTACCATGAAGCAATGAGGCAGATCTGTGCGCTTGTTTGTATACAACACAGATGTATTATGCACTGGCTGTTTGAGCTATTAATGCTAATTTTTCATTGTCATTGTATGTATCTATATAGCTGTGGTGAGGCAGTGGGCTTCCTGCAAACAGTGACACTAGCAAAGTTTGATAATGTTGCAGAGCTTTGAAATGCAACCCTTCCCTTTCATTATGTCATGAAAGAAGAAGAATGCACCATTCCAAAGAAAACCCTTTTCTTTTTGCATGACATAACCCCTTTTGTGTTTGAAAGTGTAGTGCCAGAAGTTGAATTGCTTGCTATTTAATCTTTACTAGATGCAGCACAATCTAGCCTTTGGCTCTCTTTGGAAGGGTAGGAATTGGAGAAGAGAAACAAACAAAAATACATGAATGTCTTTCGAGTACAAATAGCTATTAATGGACTCCAACTCAGGCCAAGCTTTTACTCAATAGCACAGCAGTTTTTTATATACTAACAGAGGGCTTTTGGTCTTTGTGGCGTGACGCTTTCCTCCTTTTAAGCAAAAAAGAAATAAAGCTTGTGTTCAGTTGATGAAATGTAAACTGACTTTCTTTAAAAAGAAAACTCTTGCCCTCACAGTGGGTTGTGCAGTGAAGCTTTCCAGGGTGAGTAGAGGTTACCCAATTTAATGTAAGAATCTGAAAAATAATCAAATGTTCCAAGGATTCCAATTAATACTTCTTTTTTCCCCCATTGTATCTATAGTTAAAACACTTGCCTGATATTTTTGAGCCAGTCTGTTTGAGTAGAAGGGATATTTATGCTCTGTAACTGAAACCTTATGATGTCAGCTGTGGGAACGGGTGGCCCGATGACTCAGACCTGGAAGAGTTTGTTTATGAAGAGCCTCGCTTAATGCTGTCAAGTCACAGCTGGAGCATGAAAATACTAATGCAAAAATGATAACTTTTTCTTGTGGCCTAAATAATTTGGCAAAGTATCTGAACATTAAGAAATCAACATGCTTCAAGTATCTTCTCTTTTAAAAATCTTTCTTTCTCTTGTTATAATGCATGTGTCTATAGTCCCACCTCCTAGGAGAGGAGCTGTCCTGCCCACAGTGTGAATAAGCAGGAAATACTTAGTCAGGTTTTCTGATTAGGAAGAGAAAATACGAAGAGAAGATTATCACCTTCAGAGGGATCTCATCTTTTCCCTTATTTAAAACAGATAACAAAGGAGAAAGTTGAATATAAAATACATTCACATAATACCAAGAACAAAAAAAATAAGGATCAGGAAGTACAAGTTAAATTAATTTGTGTTCTTGCGCAATGAATTTTAGTGCTATCAGATTGATTGGTTGCAATATGTATTTCCTTGAAACAGACAATTTGCAAATAAGAATATTTCCGATGCAAGAGGACACATTGAAAGCATTGTAAAAAGGTCTTTTGTCCTTTACATATTGTCTTCATTGCTTGTGGCAAAGGAGAACACTTCCTGGTTTCCAGGTTTCTAAGTTCTGAGGTAGAGGCTTTGAAAATGCCCGTGATACTTTTTAATATGGGTGTTCTCGAATCTCTTGGAGACTTCTGAAAGTAATACAAAAGATGTTAAAAAAAAAACAAAACCCAAACTTTATTTTACAAACCAACATTTTGCTTGTATATATAGAATAGAATATATGAATAGAAGCTTCTCTGCATGTCTCAAATAAAATACCTAGCAAACAAGACACTACTTTATTTACAGAAGTTCCATCGACTTGGAACACTGAAACATGAGAATGATCTTTCTCTTCCATTTTTCAGCTCAAACCAGCTATTCTGATGCCTGGATCAGTGGCTTCTGCTGCCAGGCTGTTTTTAAACTTCAGATTTTGCTTCTAAATTTCACATAATCTCTAAATGTATTGATTTTTTAGTTTCTGATTCTTTTTTCAGTTATTTTCTTTAAATGTTTCTTAGCTCAAAGCTGCTTCTCCCTTCCTTCTCCACCCCATACTACCTCAGTCTTAAAGATCTTTCTCTGTTCTGGACATAACATAAACTGTTAGGCTGGTTTCACGTCAGTGGTTCATTCAGAGGTTGCAGTGGGGCTAGCGTGCCAATATGAGTGTGAAAGTGTAAACCAGGGGCCAAGGTCAGCTGAACTCAGTTCACAGCAGAAGGTGAGTGAGCAAAAGCTCAGTTTTTGAATTGGGAGTTTTCTCCCTGCAGCTATGAGATCTCACTGACTAGTGAAGGATGACAGCTGTGCCTTTGTGACTTCCCTGGCCTAAGTAGCAAGAGTTCTAACGATTTCCTCAGCTGGGATCTTTTGCTTGGCAAAACACAGCTCGTACAGGAAAATTGCTGTCATTTATAAGTGTTTAGCAGTTTCTAAATGTTTAACATCTAACTAAGCTGTTTCTCACTTCAAGTTATCAAGCCAGCAAATTGTGCTTTAAATTGTAGTTCGGAGTGATTTGAAAAATACCAACATCAGCAGCCTTCAAGTGAAGGCCATGATCCACTGTAATAGCTAGCTAGTTCTAATTCCTGCTCAGAGATTTGGAGAGGATTTCATACCCAAATGGAAGTGAAGTAACTGATGGAAACCTGGAAAATGAATCAAGGCACACTGGTCCACAAATCGCTACTGCTGGCTATGGGTAATGGAGAGGACTACTGAAGGACATCTCTGAAGGGATCAGCAAGTGATTTAGCTTAGGGACAAACTTAGTAGTATATCTATGGTAGCAGCCTTAATTACTAATAATGTTTCTTTTAACTATTTAATGCCCAGGACATCCCATAGGTCCTTATCTAGGCAAAAAGGAATGGAAAAAAGATTAGTGATATTCTGTGTGGGTAGTGCTTTGTATCAGATACTGATATAGGCAGTAGAGATGGAGAGGACATCAGAAGGTTAGCTCATCTTCCTTCTGACTGTATGCATATAAGCCATCCCTGATGGATGTTATGGAGTCAGAGAATAGTTGAGGTTGGAAGGGTCCTCTTGAGATCATCCGGTTCAATTCATTTCTCGGGTTGCTTATCTAGAGCAGGTTGCTGTGGAGCTTCTCTTGTTGGGTTTTGAATATCTGCAAAAGGTGGGATCTTCCTGCTGGGATGCTGAGAAAGACAGGGTCTGAAGCTTTACTAAAGCTGTGATAAACATCAGCTACTGTTCTGCTCTTATCCATTAAGCTAGTCACTTCATCATTAACTTATGAAGTCGATTCAGCATGATTTCCCCTTCATAAACCCATGCTGACTACTCCCAATCACCTTCTTGTCCTTCGTATGTTTGGAAGTGGTTTCCAGGATTATTTGTTCTGTCACCTTCGCAGGGAAATGTTGTGTTCTTTTTTCATGGTTGCTTGTGACTAATGTGCTGATCAGTGCAGATGCACTGGGTATTCATGAAGAATAGGAGAAAGTAACCTCCCCTTATGCCCCAAATATGCCAGTCTGCATGACTGGGATTGCAAATCCCTTTCCAATTCCTTGTAATGAGTTGTGGCAATCTATATATATTAATGCAAGTTGGCAAAAGCTAAGTGTTGCTCTGATGGGTCACCTGGTCTTTCTATTATTCCTATTGAAGTGTACTTCTGTTTTCCTTTTAAACTTGGCTGGAGACAAAGAATTGTAACTATTTGCTGGTTCTTTCAAGATTTTCCAATATTATTCGTCTAAAACACTGGAAAAAACCTCAACTGGTCTGGAAGAATTGCTTATAATGTATGTGTATTTTAATAAGAGAATTTAATATCAAGCTTTAATGCTGCGCACACATGGCACATGAAACAACAACAGTGCCAAAGGGGAAGAATCCTTCACAAGCATGTTCTGCATTGACTAGCATGAGGAATGTTCTTTACAAATGGGTGTGTCCATCCTCCAGGCACTGCAAGTGAGTGACATTTAATCTTTGGTGCATTAGACCTTGTCTGAAACTGTTCCATAAATATTATAATAAATTAATTAGAGTAGACATTTTTAAACATCAATTTTGATGTAATTATCATGCTGGAGTTCCTTACTCAGCAGACTGAACAATGGATTCCAAACAGCTTTTGTTTTATTTAAATTTAAATGCCAGTACCTTAAAAACAGATTTTCTGAGCAGCAAAAAGATTATCTCTGTGATTTAATTCTGTGTGTGGATCCATCTTGAGGCAGGCTTTCTCCAGTTATTCCAGGTTCTAAATGTAACACACTCAATAGTGGCTGTGACAGCAAAAGGGGAGCCAGGAGGGCCCTGTCAGAGCCCTGGCCAGGTATAAGAGGCGTCAGGGCCTTCTTTCTGAAGACAAAATCTATCTTGCCTTGTTCTTCAAACACGGCTCTTTTGCTACTGTAAGATTGTTTTGAGTAGGATGGTGTAGTAGCCACACATGTACAATGTTAAGGGAACAAGAAAAAGCTCCTTGACACATTGTATCTAGGAAGACAGTATAAAAAGCCAAATTGCCAAGTTTAATCTTTGATTTGGATATGCTTTGGCTTTAGCATGCAAACTGCTGCACAGGTCTCATGGAGCAGAGACTGCAAATTCATGACCTATCTTTGGACTCTGGCTATATGAAGGATTACCTGGAGCACATTTCTGCAGTGGCTGAAATGCAGATTTACTGCAGCTGCTGTCTGCTTCTTGTCCTGCAAAATGAATCATTCAGTGGGGCTTTATTTCCTCTCAAATTCTTTGACCTTTTCCTCTACATGGAGGGAACATGAAACTTCTGTTTTAGCATTGAGCACTGGACAGAAAAGGTTCCTTCTTTTTGTCTGGAATGTCTTGGGCAGAAGTATATGAGTGTGTGCTCTAAGAGGATCAGCCCCAGTATACAGGTAGCGTGTTGCCTTTTGCGTATTGTTTTCCCTTATGTATGAAAGTTGCCTTAGAGGCTTGTTCACCAGCCAGTTGGAATCAATGGCCAAGTTCTCATTGATTTAATTGAGTTTTGAATAAAATCCCTCATATCTAGTTGTTTTCACCTCTAACAACTGGAAACACAGGATGGTGCTGTGGAGGGGGCTTTCCAGGCTAATACCACATTAGACGAAAGAAGTTACTCTGATGAAATCTTGAAATGGGCATTATTAGCCCAGTATCTTCTCAAGCATTACTCCTCAACTGTCTTCTCAGCACTTTACTGTTAGGTCTCCTTTACGTGTGACTTTCATCTAATGGCAGTTAGCCAGACTTGCTAAGGAAAAGTTACAGATTGTAAGTTACTCGGCAATGGATTCTGCTGACACAAGTAGACAGTGTGAAAACATGTGAAAGACGAGGCTTTATGGCTATTTTTTTTCCTCCTAAGAATGCAGAACGAACTAAAGTAGGGTTTCCTACTGCTCTGAGCTAAACTGGGTACGATGAGTCCTATGCTGATGGAGTTGCTGGCTAGAGTTCTCCCATCTGTCCTTCTGGAAGTCTACCTAAAAGGAATGAAAAAAGTTATGAAGAAAACAGGAAGGAAAATGAACCAAAGAGAAAATAGTGAAATCAGACATTACGATCAGAATTTATTTCCAAATCCCCTGTGAAATTCTATTCAATGATTTTTCATTAGGCATCAAATTAATGGTTTGATTTAGAAGATGAGCCAGTTCCCATACAGCTACATTTTGAATAATTTAGGTTTAAAATGTGATAGCTCAATCTGCTGATGAGTAAAGGTAATGAAAAGAAAACAGGCCACATGGCTAGAATGGTACATTTCCTGAGCATTTTCCATGTTTCCCACAGTTGGGATGTTTGAGCAGTGTACAGTCCCAGACCTAATTCCACCAATAAGTTGGCACTGGAGCTCATGCTGTGCAGGCCATTCAAGCATGCCAATGCCTTGATAAAAACCTCAGATAAGAGAACAGAGTAAAGTAAGGAAGGATTAATTTCAGATTGTGAATATTTTTGTGGGAAATAAAACTCAGGTTTTAGAGCAAGTTTATGTTCTTTTTGGTTTGTTGGGTTTTTTTCCCCAGGTTTATGTTGAACAAAGTTCATACAGTTGGATAGGTTAACAATGACTGCAGCTTTATGCTCTTTCCCTGGGTTGTAACAGAGAACATCCAAATGTGACATCCCAGGAGAGGAATGTGGTACCCTTGTTATCCCTTCTTCATAGCAACCAGCTGTAGGTGAGTTTCACTCTTCACAGTGGGCCATGTGCTTATGAACTTTCCAAGCTAATGGTCTTGAATCTGGAATTTGTAGAGGCTTAATCTGGATAAAGAGCTTAAGAGCAAGGTTTTCAGTAGAGCTTTCATCAGCTGGCTAATGTTTTCCACTTCTTTCAGGCCTTGGAGAGACTTTCTTTCTAGATGTAGGTAAAGTAGTTGAGCCTATTACTTCTGTTATCTTCAGTTTCACTGAGCAGAACTGGATGAATTAATACTCTTTAGTGTTAACTCTGCAGAAAGTTGGAACTTAGCTGCTGGCTTTAGGTAGGTTTAGTTTTGCAGTCATGCAGATGAAGACACTTGTTCCATTTGCCTATGTGTATTCATTCCATCAACTAGACAGTGATTGGCAGTTGAGGAAGTCACAAAAATAACCTTTGCTGAGTGGAATTCTGCCTCTTTGGTTTTCCACAGTGTGAAATCATGGTTCTAGAATGTGTCATTCCCACTGTGGAGACTCTAGTGAGTCTTTCCACACCATGCCACATGAGGTATTTGGATATTCTGATACAGTTAGTTTAAAGCATGTGCTATACAGTTTTCAGTGATGAATAATAAAAAGTGGGTAAAGAGTCTTTTTGTTTAAGGCAGTAAGATTTTGTTTTGCCAACCAATTTAATCTTCAAATAGTATTATTATAAAAATCATACACTTGCTTGAAGTAAGCGCCTGTTATTTGTCAGGTGCCTCCCGGTCACTTATTTTGATCCTTTTCTTAGTAAAATGCACTTCCTTCAGAGTTTGCTGCTTAGTATTTGGCTTTTTCTCTAGAATACTTCTCTGAATTACATGATATATTCCTTGAGGTAGCAAAGGTGTCTGTGCATATAGATTTGACAGGAGACAGACCTGCACCCGAAGCCTATAGAAGCTAAACAACATTATTATTAAATTACAGTGCATCTGCAATGGAATTATAGATTTATGATAACAAAGCATTAAGTCTTCTGTAAAGTAATTCATTTATGTAGCTCACTCATCTTGAACAGTACTTATGGAAAGATTCAGACCTTGGTTCATACATCATCTTTAATGTGTTCTTATCTAAACTCTGCCATACTCTGAGAGATCAGGACATGGAGAAATTGAATTCAAGATGCTCTCTAAACAAGGTTTGTAGGTGTACCTTGGACTCATCACTAGCTCTGTACCAGATCACAAATGTGTTATCTGAAGAGACTTATAATAGTAGCAGAAGAACAGAACTGACATGCCCATGTGTTTGTGCCAGAGAAGGAGGAAAATGACTGCTTGTCTTTTCAAGAGCAGTGAGTGCTGTTTTGGATAGTCAGTATAACCTTGGGCAGAACTGGAACTGTAAGGAGCTGCTGTGCTTTATATGGATCTCTGTAGTGACCAAAGAAGTAACTGAGACATTCAGAGGAAAAAAAAAAAATTAGAAAAAATATTCTTAATATTCAGGACTCTGAAGAACAAAGACATATTTTGAGCAGACTTCAGAAGAGAGAAACTCTCCTAGAGATTATTAAAAATGTATGATTGAAAACTGGAATGTCAGATAACTGTTTACAGCAGGGTAGGAACAAAGTCTTACAATGAAAGTTAATGAGTCAGCACTTGCTGATAGGCCACGTAGCGATTTGGAAAGCAAGTTTTACAGGACTGAGGGACCAGCGTTGTAATCCTTGATGCAGCTGAACAGTCTTTTCACTTTGAAGGCATGTAATAAAGATGTGCATGTGCAAGAAAGGCTGATTCAGGTTCCTGGCTCATACTTGCAAGGGCAGAATGGCTTTTTTCAGGACTCTTTAAAACACAGATTTTGCAAACAGTGGTAAGCTGGGTGATGAAATCCCACCACTGCACAGTCATTTATGGATCAGATAATGATTTTTTTCTGGTGCCATAATGACATTTCTCCACTCAAGGGAGCCCTGGCACTTTTGTCAAATATTGCTGATACACCCAGTATATCTGCCAATGTTGTCTTATTTATAAGCACGAGAAGGAGCTGAGGAAGAATTGTCCTCATTCAAAATAACTTGCATGAAAGTTTCTTGGCACCTCTGTTGTCAGCAAAAGTTACTTGAGCAGCAATGTATATTATGAAAAGAAGCAAATTAATATCTGGATTTTACTTTTGTCAGGAGTTTCATATTACAGACACATAGTATTAAAAATCTATTTTTACATTATGATTTCTTTTTAAGTACCAATTTTTCTATTTGTTTCTTTGGGGGGATGTTTTTGTCAAGTGTTTTTACAGCATTTGAAGCTGCTGCATGAGGTAAGTGCTCAGATCCTGGAGGTTTTACAATTAAGGGAATTCTTACTTAGCTAAAATTTAATTGTGTAGTGCTATGATTTTGATAATGATTTACAATGATATTTTAATCTTATAAGCCACTAAAAAAGAATGCACCTTTTTATCCCAGAAAGCTTTATATCTACATGCTGCAGTTATAAAGTATGGTGATTTATATGCTTACTTAGCTGTGAATGTATGTTTCCTACCTGCATCCTAGAGTGCAATAATAAATGTAATGAACTTGTAGTCACTCAGACAAGCTTAACTAGAGCATCTTTATGCAACATCCTCCAGAATTTAGTTTTTCAGATAAACTCAGTGTGTCATTGACGTCCAAGAGGGGATCAATAGAAGGGAAATTGCCATTTCCTCTGAAGTGCTGCAGTGTTTCATTGCTCTCACGTTTTCACTCTATAGCCCTTTCTCTGCCAGTGAGGCCACATGTTCATGCCAAGCACACAGAGTACAAGGAGACAGAAAGATAAAATATGTGAATGATGCACAGTTCATGTTCCTTTTACTTTGTGTTTTCCATCCCACTCTGGTAAAGTATTGAGCTACTTCGTCTCCCCAGGGAGCAAGAATTTCTCTAAGGGTGTTCAGTGTCTGGAAGGGTTGCAGCTTAACTTTGCAAGTATTGTTTTACCAATACTATTGAACCAGAGGAGTGGGTTTGGGTGTATATACTCATACTCATGCTCACCCTGTGATATATAACTGTAGCCTCATCTCCAGGCATCTTCCTGTGCCGGTTGCTGGGAGAAGGTGGGTGTAAAATTCAAGCACATGGGAAATGGCCTTACATTGCAGAACTGGGGATATGATTTGTTGACTTGTCGGCTGGATTCAAAGTTTCTTTAAGCAGGATCTTAAGGCCAAGAACTAAGCTTCAAGTGTGTCTGACTGTTTGTGTGCATTTCTTGCCTAGTAACAATGCCAAGTTCACCCTGAAGCCAGTCTTTGGCACAGGCGTAACTATTTGAATTCAGCAGAAGCAGCTAGCAGAAGGTTGTGCTACTGCAGAACATACAGCAGACACTGCAGAGGAGTGGGTTGTAGTGGGCAGCAGTTAGCCACTTTTGGAGTGTAGTCTCTTTTTGGTGTGATATTACTTGATTTCACATTAATGGGAGTTACTTGTATGCGTCAAACAGAGATTAGACTTTACAAATTAGTTTGCTGTGTTTCCAGCTTTCCCTCCCCCAGGTTATATTCCATATGCTGTGCGGTATTTTGTTTGATTTGTACCCACACACACTCGATGAAGCAGTCTCTGCAATGCTTAGGCCAACAGTGGTATGTTCATTTGGGGCTTGGTTGCTAGTCTAAAGTAAGTAGCTGATATTCTGAATGTTGAGTCTCTCAGTATATACACAGGATGCTAATGATTTAACGTGAGGGAAGCTAAATGCTAACTCTTAGTATTTGATAGCAGTTCTCCACTGAAACCTGCCCAGATGCATACCTACTATCATAGCAATTACCGTTACTATAACAGAGAAGCCTTCCAGTACTGTTATCTAGTATATTTAGTCTAAATTAATTGCAAGTTAGTCAAAATACTGCCAAGACTTGAGGTCACTGGAGTTTTTCCCTAAACAGAATGAAAATGAAGAAAAAGAAGAAGTTCTTTTTCTCCCAAGGCCTATATTATTCATTCATTGAATGAACAGGTTTCCTGTTGCCTTTGCTGCAGTTGAGGTCTGAGCTCTTTCACCTACCCACTGCAGTGACTCAGTGAGCAGATACCTGGATTTTTAACTAGTCCTTATTTTCAATCTGATATTTATGTATTTCTCATTTGTTATTGATAGACTTTGACTTCTCCTTCTAGGTAATGGCAATTGAATCAGGGAGTAATATATGTGTATATACACTCTTCTGCTTGTTCCAAATGGGGACCATCTCTTCTGTAGGATGGTGAATAGACTCTTCTCACTGTGTTGTAAGGAATGAGAGCTCTCCTGAAACCTCTCCCTAGCCTAGGTCTTCACCATGGTGGTTCCAACCCTTATCTTGCTTCATTGTGGAGCAGCTGCACAGTGGAAAACTGCAATTCCCATGGCATGTTGCGGTCAAATCTATCTGGTACCAGGCTACATTATGTTCTGTGTTTCTCCTGCTCTTTGTGAGACTTATTCTTCAGCTTCTAAAGAATCCTTCAGGATTTTGGGAAAGAAAGTTGGTGTGGCCCGTGTCCTGGTTGTCACAAGTTACATGGCCAGCGCTAGACCTGAGTTTGAGAAGAACCTGACAGAACATCCCTCCAGTGATATGGAGTTAGACTTCCCCAAAAAGCATTTTAAGTGTTAGAAATAGATGGAAGTTGAGGGTAAGAGTCTGCCAGCCAGCACTATTTCAATTTATTATGCTGACCAGTGCAAGAAAGCAGTGTTTACATTTTTCACTCAAAAAGAAGGGAAATGTTTAATGAAATCCTGTGCACATGCTTTCTCTCACTTTTAATCTGTGTCTTTGAAAGAGCATAAAAAATGTGTAACTTGGACAATGATGTTTGACAGATTACCTCTCGTATCCCTTTGGAATGAAAAGATTTTGCAGCAGTGCTTCCTGACATGTTATTTAGAGTAGTCAGACCTTGAGTCTTTTGGTTTCACACTTTACAGTCACTTGGAGTACAATTGAAGTACATGCTGGAGCGATGTCGTTCTCATATACATGGGGAAAAAGCATTATCAGATAATTAGACTGTGTCATGGAGATGTAATAAAAATCCTTAGGAAATTAATTAATGCACATGTACAATAGCTACTTTAAACCACAACACTTTAGCCATTTAAAATGAGGTTCGTTTTAAATAGCAAAAGCAATTAGTCTGCTCTGACTGATTGCTTGCCAATTTTTTTAATGTAAGACATTTTTGATTTATGGGAGTAAAACAAATGAAGAAGGGGAAGGGTAAAATTCCTCCATGGCTGTTCTTAGCAAGGAAAGTCTGAAGCTCAGTAGCTGTTTTTTCTGTGCTGCAGTTATCTCTTACTTCCCACAGTCCTGAGGTAAAGCTTTGAAACTTTTTATGCATTATCTTCACAAGTGTTAGCTTTACTGGCACAATAATGTTTACTAATATCTGCTATGTTCACATAGAAGAGTTAGATGGTATTTTTTATGTTAAATCTCTTCCTTCTGAAGGAAATACTATTCAAACTGAAAAATCCATGTTCTTCTCAGTGGTATCTTGGCTTTTGAAATAAAACCTCCCAAGTCCCCTGTACCATAACTTTTGTTTTTACAAATATAAGTAAGAATATGAGCTATGAAAGCAAAGCAGGAAATGGCCATGACCTTCAGAGCTGGAAGAGAATTCCTGCTTTTGGGCTAGATTCAGCATGGCTCTCGTGCTACATGCTGGACTTAGACCAGGTTCAATTGGGTCTACTAAAGAGCTTGTACTTTGGCGTGTGCTTTGGTATCTGATTGAATTGCAGCTCATGTTTGCAATCAGGAAGTATTTACAGTGGCTTTTGGAGCTACAAATAAATAGGAACATTTCCTACATCAGTTCCTGTCTCCATAGGTAGGTGTTGTACCTTGAAGAGCTGAAGAAAATTGTGGTCATGTATCATGCAGAATGTGGGGCAAGCAGAGAACAATGAATGCATCCTAACTGGGCCTGGTGATGACCAGCTGTAGATGTGCTCATTCCTTTGCGTGTGTTCTCAGCATGTGCAGCTAGCACAGGCCCTTAGGATCTTGGTGTACCTCCCCCTCCCTGTGGGTATTCTGCTTGCCTGAGTTTCCTCAGAAGACACATTACTTGGCTTCCCACCTCCCTGCGTGCATGACCCAGAGCAAGATTAGGACTTCGCATTCCTTTTCTTCAGGAGAAAGGGACAAATTATTGAGTAAGTGACATGGAAGAGGAATTGCTATGCATGTTAAATAGAGAATGATTGCTGACAGCATGCATTATGTGAAAGTGGAACCTGCACAAAATGAAGTGCAAACCTAGCTGGAGTTTAGCTGTTATCTGAATGTATGTTATAGGATTTGCAGGTATTATGTTGTCTTCTAGGGACTACGCAGCTTACATTTTCTTAAAGTCCTCTTAGCATAGTAGTGGTCTTTCTGGTTCAGCTACACCACCTTTTTTGTGTTGTATCGAGCTTGCCTCCTATCACTGGTGTGGGTTGAGAGAGTTTTATTCCAGAAACAACTATATCTCTCTTCAAGGAAAACATGGTCAATCTTGTGGCTTTCCTTCAGTCTCGAGGTTTCCTCACTGCTTGTAAGAACCTCCTGAGCTCATCTATCATGGCATCTGACAGACTGAACTGCTGAGCTGAATGATAGATGTGCTCTGCTCAGTGCTACTGGATTTGCCGTGTAGATACATGTACATATTAAGCAAAAAATGTATTTCTCAAGTTTATTAACTGGGAGTCTTAATAGAACTTCTTTCACATTCAAGTATGTATTCAAGAGGTGCATAGGCATGTGTCTCGCTGCAGGGCACTGCAGCCAGTATGTTTATAGCTGGGGGTAGAGTTTGACCAGAAATTATTGAGAAAACTGAGGGTTATTTTATTAAGAAAAGGAAATATCTAACATTTAGTTCAGCTCTGTGTAATTTATACACTCTGAGAACTGTGTTTTATTACGTTTGTTATTAATACTTTCTCTGTTAACACTGTGCTCGCTACTGAGCAAGCTAAAGTGCAGGGCCTGCCTCACTGTGCTGTGATTTCTACTGCCTTCATGCAGGGGGGAATGTGAAGTCATTCCTAGAATTGGAGAGTCCTTTAGGTTGGAAAAGACCTTTAAGATCGAGTCTACCCATACTTGTGAGAAGTCCTTGTGCACTGCAGAAATGGTGGGCAGGAGCCTTTGCATGCAGGGAGATAGTACTGTGGGGAGTACTATCTGCTTCTGGAGGGAGCAGAACAGCAGAGCCAGGGCTAGGAAATGGGAAGTAGCAGAAAGCAAGAAGAACAATGTAGGCAGAGGCTGTTATGTTAGGAGAGGGTGAGAAGAAACAGGTTATCTGAATAGCCTGATCTATGTTATGTCAGAGAAACTTGAGATTTGCATCACTGTATAGCATTATTATGTGACCTTATAGATCTTAGTGTTACCCATCTGTTATTGGTGAAGTCTCCTGTGTGTCACTTTTTGTAATAAAGGGGCTTATTCAGCAGAAGTACTTGATCTGAAATCAATGGCTCAGACTTGAGATTGTAAATCAAACGCTTTTGACTAGAGCTTAAAATTCGGTACTGCATAAGTGAAAATTTAGATAATAACTATTACATAAATAATGAATAATGTAAAAGCTAGATGCCAGCAAACAAGCTGGGACTGAGACAAACACAGTGGTCATTTTACATATCACTCAATGACATTCAAAACATATTTGGTTGTGGTGCCAGTCAGCATCTTTCTTGAAGACTTTTCATTAGACATTGACATTGTATATTAGAATTAGTAACATGAGTGCTTCTGCATGGGAAATAAAAAAGACTGTGCAGTCGGTATGCGTGGTTGAAGTAAAACTGGAGGAAGCTGCTGACATATTTGCTGCAATGGATTTTGACAGAAAATTTGAGGTTCACAGTCTTGGAAAGTGTTAAGTACTCAGATGGTAGCAGCTCCATGAATTTTCCCAGGAACTCAGTATGTTGCAAGACAACTGTAAACAGCTTTTAGAAACCCTCTAGCCAACAGTTGGGGTATGTTTGAAACCATCCTCTATCTTTAAAAAATATTTATTGATGCCAGAAATGAACAGAGTGTGCACTACTCAGTAATGGAAATAGAATATTTCACCCGGTGTGGTTCTGACATCACACCGTGGGGAATATCCCACAGAATCAGGGTATCTGTTGCTCATCCATGCTCTCAGAGAGCAGCTCTTTTGTATGCTGGGCTTCTCACAATTATCCTCAGTTTGGTTTTACCATCAAATTCAGGTAGTGATTGCTGGAAATGTGCCTAACTCTGTGAAAGCAGGAGAAAATAGCTGTCTGCTTACTACGTCTGTAATCCACCTTGCAACATGGCATGATACTCTGTAGAAACTGTTGATACATGCTGGAATGTTTCTGAAACTGTTGGCTTGAACTGTAATGCTTTGTGAGGAGTAGAGGGAAACAGCTGTAGTGATCTGTCTACGATATTCTTTCCTTCCGAGAGAGGATTTCACATGATAGCAAAACAAGGTGGATTGGGTGATGTCACTGTCTTACTGTTTTACTGGTAAAGGAAATCTTTTCCTTCCCAGTACTTCCTCCTGAGTTTCTGTGTTTTGACTTGCTCTCTAAAGGCTCCTTTGCTTTTATACTGTATAGCTTTTAGTCCCCTGATATCAGCTATCATTTTTCAAAGCATATAAACAGGCCCCTTTCATTCAGGGTGTCAGACACACAGACAGAAGTAGCTTGGAACAAATACATCCTTTTGCCCCAAAGCACCTTACAAGTGGAGGACATAAAGGGAAGAAAAGAGGGAGGAAGGCTGAACATCATATTGGTACATCTTCAGCTTGTGACAATTGCTTGGGAAGTGAATGACAAACCAGGAAAATGCTGTTTCAAGGTTAAAACATGAGCAAAAATATTTCAGGCTAACCCAGTGACTAAAGCACCAGCCCAAACGGATCAAGAGTCTAAACCCTGATTCAGATCTATGGCTTGTACCTGATTTTTTTCCTATCCTAAATAAGAGACTGGATCTTTGGTCAATAAAAGCAGTCTTCCACCTGATCTCAGGTGATGGATAATTATGTATATACAAAGTATAGCAGCTTCATATTTTTCTTTTTTTCCCTCTCTATAGTGTCTAGATACTATTTTAACTTTCAAAAATGTTTTCAGAAAGCAAAAAAACCCAGCCTGCCTGGTTTTCTCCCCATATAATATATATATAGATAAGTTGGAGGCATTGTTTGGGTGGAAAATGTCACTTGTGGTAGGAATTATTTGTCAGATTCTGAGCTTTCAAGGCATGCTGCCAAACCTACCTTTTCTGCAGGCATCTGGTAGGTCAATGAACTGGTTTATAAGGAGTTATCATCCAGTGATTACTTAGATGGCTTGTGGTAATGTTATAATGGCAGTTCAATTAATATGATAAGATCTTAATTGGTTGTGTAGAATATTGTCTTTTAATCTATGCAAAGTGCCAAGGGTATAGCAGAGGTGCATATAAATCTGACTAAACTCAGGGTGCCTGTGCTTCTAGCTTGCATTTAGACCCCTGAAGACAGAAGAGTTTTATAGGACACTCATTTTTCCCCAATGACTGATAATATTGGTGGGGAAACTTCTGTGCATAGAGGGGATATAGAAAGCTCCTGTCTTCAAAAAAAAAAGAGGCTGTAGCTCCTAGTCAGAGAAATGAGATGCTCGGTCAGCAAAGGAGTATGGCAGAAAGGCCAGAAGTGTGACCTGTGGGGCTGAAAACACATTTTGTGAATCTCAGCAAAGGAGTTGGGCTTTGTGGGTAAAAACTTAAACCAATCCGCATTACTGAGCTCAGTTTGTGGCTCCTGGAGGATTTCAGGTTTAGGCATGGACCTTTGTATGACAAATATAAGTCAAATGGTGGAAGGCTTGTGGGTTTTTTTTTTCTTAATTACCTTTCAGCAGCCTATTAGAAGTGTCTTCAGCCCCCAGGAATGCATGGGCCAGCTTCAGATCTGAGAGATCTGAGAACTGGGCAGACGAAGGCATATAGGAACTGCTGAGGGAGCTTCCCAGCCTAACTGTATACGGCTTTATCTGCATGGTGCGCACAAGTGATGTTCACCTGCATGCAGATTAATTAGGTTTTAATTAAGCAGGCACATAGCCCATTTACATGGGCAATGACGGCGTTGCTGAAGGCCATCCACACTCCGGTTGTGCACGGAGTCCTAAATTCTCCATTTGAAAATGAGCCCTTCAGGGTAGTTTAGAGGGCAGGGAGCTTGGGGGGGGGAGTTGTGTCTTAGTGGGAGGTGTTCTGATTAGGTGGGGGTCTCACTTTCACAGGAAATAATTAAATGTACTAAAGTGCAGGATTTAGGCCCAAAGGAAAATATGGAACACATTAACCCGGGAAGCCTTGTTTTTCTCCCACTTCTTTGGTGAGAAACAAATGCTTAGTTGATGGGCTAACAAAAAAGTCACATCCTCATGTGTACCCAAGCAGCATTATTGTAGGAATTGCATTAAATGACATTTAGTCACCTAGTTTAGAGTATAATTATTTCCACTTCACTTGTATCATCTGAATGCAAAGGGACGTGGCAATGTACCACCCATCAGGGCTGTCAAAATGGTCTGTGGTTTTTCAGTTTCTATTCATAGAATTATGGAATCATTTAGGTTGGAAAAGACCTCTAAGACCATCAAGTTCAACCATTAACTCAGCCCTGCCAAGTCCACCACTAAACCATGTCCCTAAGCACCATTATAAATACCTCCCAGGTAGGTGCTTTTACCACTTCCCTGGGCAGCCTGTTCCAATGCTTAACAACCCTTTCAGGGAAGAAATTTTTCCCAATGTCCAGTCCAAACCTCCCCTTGCACAGACTGGGACTGTTTCCATTTGTCCAATCACTTGTGACTTGGGAGAAAAGACCCTCATGTGTTAAGTGGTGTTGCCATGTTGAATGCTCACTACTGCATAAATGCAGGGGAAAGCTGAGTATTAGAAAATGAAACAGTAAACCAAAGAGGCAAGATACCTGTGTAGCTGTGATCAGTCACATCTGGAGTATTTTACTCACCTAAAGTTTGAAGGTTCATTCATGGGAATTTTGTGGAGTGGCCAATTTTGGTTGTTAAACTACACAGTTGCCAAGCATCACCTTCCTCCACACAAACATTCAGGCCTTGGAACACATGAACAGATCAATTGGTGGCAAGTCAAGCTAGTGTTGTTTTAAAAATCCCGAAATAGCTGACACAAACTCTTGGCAATGCTGTAGCTCTGCCCTATATTGACAAGTAAATCTGTGGCTGAAATGTTTGTGTTTCCATGCACAGGCTGCTTGTTTCTCACTTTTCAAGTACTGGTTGTAGCATTTGTGTGTAATTGCCATGGTGCTTCTTGCTCCAGGTTTATGCCTGGAGCTTTTCTTTGTTACTACAGATTGCCTTGGTCTGAAAACTGTAAAGGAGCTGTAGTAGAAGACTTTCTATAGAGGATCTGAGAGGTACTGACTTTGTGGAATAGTTTTGACAGTTTTACATAGGGGAACGGTATGGAAAAAATATGAAAGATGCCAATGGTTAAGGTGAGCAAATAGATGATGTTAATAACTGCTTGATTTGGACCCTGAAGGCCAGAGCAACCTTACTGTGATTAAAGGAGGGGTACTGGTGCAAAGATTCAACAGTTTTGATATGGTTTAATAATGCAGAGTTTTTTGACTATGAAAGTAAAATGATCCTTCAGTGAGAACCAAAATATAGCCTGTCATTAATGAAATCAGTTCTGTAGTCCCAGTTGTACAGGGGACATGATTCATCCAGTGGCCACTTGGGCTATCACAGCAGGCATTATTTGCCCTTCTGAGTAGTTCTCCTTTGCAGAAAACTAATGCTAAGCTTATGCAGATGTTTTGCTGTCGCTCCATTTCAGTGTCCAGGTTGCTCATTTCCCACATTGCACGGGGCCTAAGAACAGAGAGAAGCCTGCGGTTTTCAGAGAGCATGCGAGCACTTACTCCATTGTCTTGAGCACATGTTCCCTCAGCTAGGGACACATTCTGTCTTTATCCTGTTTTTCCACCTCTGCCTTTTTATTAGGGAAGAGGACTGCTGCATCTTTAATGCACTACTTTACAACCTTTTATGTAGAAAGATTAACAAAAAGGAGCCACACTTAATTTAAGATGACAACTTAGGTTTGCCTCTGGATTCTTTTTTGGCAGCTGTTCTCTTAGTAAATTACATTTGACAACCTGAAATAAATTCAAACCAAGATTTATGCCTGCGTTTGCTCACAGGGCTGTGGTTCATCAGACTGCGTGGTTAAAAAGCTATGAAAAGTAACAACTAATTTAAAAATGTATTTTTAGACAACCTACATGGGTTACCAATGCTAAAACTTCGCTTAAAGAAAAATCAGGTTTCTGAACACGGGGAGGTAATTTTTCAGTTGATAGAGTTAGTTATAGATGTTTGTGCAAGAAGAAAGAAAACAACATTACAAAACAAGAAATGAGTCATAATGATACATTTTCAGTTGCAGCTTTAACACAAAAAAAGGTTTTAAAAGCATAACCAAGGACATGGCATCTTTGAAAATTTTCCCAAAGGAGAAGTCAATGTTAGCTGAGATTGCCAGAATTTACTTTAGCTATTACTATGGATGAATAATTATGCTCAATTCAGCCAGTGATATGGGTTCACAGCAGGTTAATTGGTAATAATGGGTTTCATTCCAAACAGTGAAGAACGATATTTCAACACAAAAAGTGCTCTCGCTGAGAGCTGAAGATGTCCTTGCTTCCAGTGCTTCACACTCACAATAACACACAGCACACCAGGGCTCTTGCTTCTTTGGAGCTGAGCTGCCCTAACTTGCTCATGGCTATTCAAAGAGGATGGAACAAGCTGAAGCAACACCTAAGCTGTGCAACCTGGTCCTGCTTCTCTTTCTTCTTTTCCTCCCCCCTGACTAAAGTCTGCATTCCTTGGGATTGGGCAAAGGAGAACAGAGTGATGTTGTTAAAGGTCTATCTACATTCATTATTTTATCTCTGTTATGTAGGTGCAAGCACAGAGTTAGTAATTTAAACATTTGGACAAAGAACTTTCTGCCTAGTGCATAGCACAAGAGTTCTCCATCCCTCCCTCAGTCTTGTGCACTGCACCATATAAATAATAATGAAGAAGGAGTAAGTCTGTTGCTTGTGATCTGGTGGAAAACAGGATCTGAGCCTCTCAATTCAGAATCTTCCCCTAAGGCATGGGTATTGTTTGTCATGTACAGCATCCCTGGAATGAGGAATATGAAGAGTGTAAGACAAGAGAAGATCTGAATGCAGTTGCAGCCTGGATAAGCCTCCTCACCTGGGTTATACCCTAAGTCATCTCTTTAAGTGTTGTATCAAATTCTTCCATCCTTCATCTTCTGTTAACCTGTATGATTTCCCATCTCAGCACTCAAGCCCTTGTTTTCCTGTTGCTACCTAGATTGTAATTTTTGCATTGGAGGGTCACTGTGACTCTCTCAAAAGCTCTCCAGATAGCAGTCAGTAGATGTATTTAAAAATGAAAAAAGAAACCTCTCACAATTTAGTCCTTTCATTTCTTTTGTTCAAAAAGAGGAAAAAACCCCAAACCTCTGCATGTGTGTTCAGAAGCAGCTAAATCTCGTTCTGTTGGATTTGTATGCAAGTCATTTCATACAAAGAGAAGTTGCAAGTACATTACGAGGATGTTTCCAAGGTTGAAATATTTGGGCTGTTATATTCTCCTCTGTCCTAAGTGATTTTTTTTGTAAAGCTCCCCAGAGAGGAAAATGCTATTATAGTGTTTGGATTCTTCCTCTTCACTTTTGATGAGTCAAATGCACCACACCACGCCTTGGGATCTGTTACAGCCATAGCACACGAACAGTATGTGTTCATGAGCACTGAACTGTGCTCATAAATGTTTTCCATCTTAGCTCTGAAGCTTGAAGCCAACAGGATTGTTTGAACGTGCTCTGCCACAGGTGCCATAAACCCTGTGCTCCTGGCTGAGGAGCTGTAACAGGCCAGACTTGCCTATCCATTCAACTCTATTCCTCAGACTTCTCTTCCAAAGTATTCAGCATATTTTCTGTAAGCAGTACCTGCTGCAAAATATGGGAGCGCAGATGCAGATATCGAAATTCATTATGTTTAGACATAATAAGGGAATGTGGCAATATTTCAGTGTGTGTTTTTATTGGAAAAACTATAGATATTAGCCTCTCCATGCATGCCTATGCGGTACCTGGTGCTGTGGACAATCAGCTCAGCTGGGATTTGCCCTTCCAAATACAAACTTCAGATAGTAAGGAAACATTATCCTGTTGGACTTTTTATGGACAGTGAGAGCTGTTTCTCTGCGAGTTTCCTAGTGTTTGATTTTGTGCTGCTTATTTTACATACGATTTCCACAAGTTTTGTAGATTTTGTCAGGAAATTTCCACTACTATTCTATTTCAATATTCTCTTTCTTACTATTTTTCAGTTTCTTCTCGATTTAGTTCTGTGTGATCCTTCTCCTTCCTTGCTATTTGCCATCTTCAAGCAGAAAGAGGCTTTTATTAGCTGTCTCAAGGAAGGCTGGAGGTGGTACTAAAAGGCAGTTGTCACCATCTTATGTTGACACAGAAACCCTGAAATACTGGCCAGCACGTGTCTGTTCACTCCCCAGAGATCTAAGCTACTGGCTGCTTTGCCTACTGTTAATTACTACACCTGCAATCTCACCTTGCACTTTAAAACCTTACCTGGTGTTTTGTCTGAAAGATTCTCTCGAATACAAAGTGCAGGTAATTATCTACATCCATCATTCTTCACTGTGTTCACTGGACATGAAATGCTTCTGCACTGGTGTCTTGACTTCTCTCTTTAATTTCCCTTTCTGCCCATTGGTGTTACTAAGGACTTTTTTTGCTTCCAAGGTCTGATAAGGGCAGGTAGGATGATGTCTCAGGGATTGGAATACCAGCATATTAGAACATCACTGCATCCCCCCCAAATAATAAACCATACAGCATATGGTGGATAAAATAACCTTTTGCTTCAGGCTTTATGACTCCTAGGAGCTACATTTTACCCTGAAGAAATATTTTACTGCGTTTTTTTCCTGAGTCTCCACTAGAGTGATATATATATATATATATATATATATAAAATATGCTCTCCATGCAAAAACTGAGGTGACCTATACCTCATACGTTCAGATTCGGGAAGCTGATTCTGATTTTGCTAACAAAGATGGAACTGTTCTCCTGTCGGTGAAGTCATTCCAGTCTGTGAAGCTGGTGAAAATAATGTACTAAACCATGAGGTGGTTCTGTGACTGCAGCAGTAGAGCTTTTCCAAGTGCATTTCTTGCAATGTAAGTCACTTGGATTCAGATCCTTAACTTGACTGAATCAGTGTCATTCTACTGAAGCTTTGAAACAATCCAAGAAATCTGCTCACATCCATAAGCAAATAAGAAGGATATCATGTGATGCTGTGATTGAGGGCTAGATCTAACACTTTTAAAAGTCCAATTAAAATCACAGAGTGCTTTGCATTTGAATGAGCTTTAAACAACACTATTTATTAAAAAAAGTAATTGAAATTTGTTTTTCAAAGAAAGTTATGAAATGTTGCTGCTGGAGCAACTGAATGAGTTTTACAGATGTGACAGGAATGCTTTGAAATGTACCAAAACTCTCTTGTTAGACTATGTTGAAGACGTAGAAATTGTTTGCCTTAGAAATGGCTAATTGTATAATCAATGATGAGCAATCTGGAGTATGTGGATCAAACATTCATATCAGTTTGTCTCATAAGTCCAATGTAAGTTACACGAGAATTAAAGGGAAATGTGAAATGGCAGCTGCTGGTATCAATAGAGGTTGGGGGATGAAGGGGTTAAGAACAGCCCTGAGGAGAAGGACTTGGAGGTGTTGAGTGATGAGAAGCTCCCTATGACCCCTGCTTCAGTGTGTGCTTGAGCCCAGAATGGCCCTGTGTGCAGGGCTGCACCCCCAGAGTGTGACTAGCAGGTCAGGGAGGGGATTCTGCCCCTCTGCTGCACTCCGGGGAGGTCCCCCCTGCAGTCCTGATCCAGCTCTGGGGTAATAACACAAGAGGGACTTGGAGCTGCTGGAGTGAATCCAGAGGAGGCCATGGAGATACAAGGTCTGCCACTAGTACCTAGTAGAAGTTGCTAAAGTAGAACTGCAAAGAATGTAAAAAACTAAGTAGGACATGGAACTGCTTTACTGGTGTGCAGGTTTTTCTGATGGACATTCAGGTGTATCCTGCACTGTTCTAGCAAAATCAATATTTAAGTTTCTTCAGTGTTGTTTGAAAGATTGTACAGTGACTTATAAAGGGACTAGTTCAGCAGACAGCTTTGGAGGTGTGTGAGTATGTGTGTGGTGGTGATTTAAAGCTATGGGCTCATTCCTTTAACAGTCAGTGGACAGAAAGTGATGGGTAAATTAGAATGTAAAAAAGCAAAAGGTTTGCAGTTTGTTTACTGCAAATCACTCATTAGTCTTGATTTAGAACTCACCAACCTCCCTAATTTCTTGTGAGGTCTCTGTATCAGCCATTCACTGAAGCAGCACTTGAGCAAAGACTTCTGTGGTACGATGCTGTTCAACAGAAAAGAGGCTTTTTAGAACAAGCAAGTCCCCTGTGGGGCTGGTTTGGGTGGTGGCTGCATGAGGTTATAAACCTTAAGGTGGAATGTTCAGAAAAGTGCTGCTGGATCTCTCAGACCTCAGACATGATTCCAAGGAGATTCATTTTAAGAGAGCAGATGTTCAGTAGTTTCTAAAACCAATGCCAGAGATTTTATGCATACTGCAAAATAATAAATTACCACTTCCTTTGGAATATCTGATCAAATCATTAGGCATTACTTGCATTTGTTTTCTTGGTACTAGTTAAATGCACATCCAAAATCCTACTGCTTCCATAAGAAACAAGTAGGTGCTGAATACTTGGGGCAAAAAAGGGATGGTTTTCAGAACCACTGACCTGTAAAAATTAATTATATATTATATTCTACTGCATTTTTCACATTTGAGACATGGAAAAGGTGTCTAGGCCATTTTCAGCATCTGGCAGTGATTTGTAGCATTGAAACTTACAGGATTTTTTCATCTGTGCAACATTAAGCCATATGCCTTTCTTTGAAAACATCAGGTTTAGATAAAGCAGTAATTTGTTTGTTACATATGATGGACAATACTCTTGCACAGGAATCTCCCTTTTGTCCCAAGGTCTTTGAACTTGATACCCCTTCCCATTAAAAAGCAAAGGAAACTTTACCCTTCTTTCAGCAATTCATCAGAAAGGTCAGCACTCTGTTCCCTTCAATTTCCCAGGCTCAGCTGGGAGCTGATTAGAGCTGCCAGCTCTGACTTGTCAGTTTTGTCAGAGACAACTTTATAAACTCTTTGTTATTCACTTTGTGTATTATAAATATATTTATCTTCTGTCAGGCGTTGACTGGGCAGGTACTAGAGGAGCAGTGAAGCTGTAACATGAAACTCTAACAATGTCATTACTTTGCAACACACCAGAAACACAGGCAGAATATTCAGGAACTTTCTCTAGGTTTTTGCTTTTATAGGTGACTGTAGAATGGCTGGAGGAAAAATGTTTGTTATACCAGAAGGCTCCCATCAAGTGTAGGTCTATGTAAGATCAGAATATTGGACTGTGTGTTATTTTGTATCTTAGGGGCAACCTGTTTTTCTGCTCCATGGGTTCCTGTGGGATGACACACATCTGGGTCTGTCACATGAGAAACAGCAGAAGTCTGAATAGGGATGAGTTCAGATGATTGATCATAATGAGGAATGAGTGCAGGCAGTCGGTGATGTTTTCTTCACCAGAAGATGTCAATACATGAAGCTATGTTTGTGTCAGAGCATGTGTGCTATTGCTGACATGGGTGAATTTCTGGTCAGAAGGGGAAGGGCTGTTTGTCTCAAACTGCCAGCATTTGGAAGGGAACTGACTGAACTTTGAATGCCTGTTCTTGATTCAGTTCAGGGTTTTGAACTGCCTCTCTAAAGGAGTTTAGGGGTTTTTATATATTATCAATTCTTATGGCATAGGTGTGTGGCCAAGGCATCCACTATTGCTTCTCTTCTGCAAGGTCTGAATTCATTTCAAAGTGGAATAGGAAATTTTTGAAACCTTGAGAACTTTCTTAGGGCAGTGAAACTAACTACACATTGGCTTTCTCTGGTGCTGATGAGCTTCAAAGTGCCATGGGTGGGATCTGGGGCAGACAAAAGGAGGACTGAAGGGCAGATAGTGTGGTCTGGGGCGAGCAGGTACAGAGGAGGTAGCAGAAGGTCATTCTTAGAAATCTTCCATACATTAATATCCTGTTCTTGCTTTGCAATCTAATGCACCGTAGGTATGTGTCACTTCTTTCTTTCCTTTCTCAAGGGTCATGAACAATAGAGCACTGCTTTAGGATTTTCGTGAGGATTTCTGCCAAGTTCTCCTACTTTTAGACTTGACTGGAATATTATTTCATGCTGCAATAAACTGAAATCAGTGCTGATATACAGTACTTCCTCAGAGGCTTTATTGTATGCTGCTTTCCTAGTTGGAAGACGTGTCTTTTAGTAATGCTTAGCATCACAAGCAACATAAATTTTATGGTTTTAACAAATTCCTCCTGGACTTTTTCATCACCAAAACTGATGTTTACAAGTTTGAACATGCTTTTCTGTATAAGACAGTCTCTTAGGAGTGGAAATCCGGGTGAAGAGAGGCAAGCAGAAGATTTCTTCCAGGTCATGTCTGAGTGATAGTGTTAATGTATACATGCTTGTAGATGACTTTAGTTTGTAGTTATAATCAATACTTGACATATTTTTGCCATGATTAAATTAAAGCTGAGAAGGTGAGATTTCCCTTAGGAGAAAACAAGTGGCAAAGAGTTCATTGGTGATCTGCATCTAATCCAAGTAAGTGCTACAATTACTTCTACTCTCATTCATTTACTTGTTCTTGTTTCCTCCCGCTGGCCTGGTGCCTAATAACTATTTGGCTTACCACCCACATCAGGAAGTGAAACAGTTCATGCATGTAGACTTGCTGTTTTTAATACTCTACAGGATTCCTTATCAGTAAGGTAAAAGAAAACAAGTTAATGTTATCAGTATCATAGAATCGCAGAACCATAGACTGGTTTGGACAGGAAGGGACTTTAAAGCTCTTTCAGTTCCAGCCCCTTGTCATGGGCAGGGGCACCTTCCACTAGAGCAGCTTGCTCCAAGCGCTGTCCAACCTGACCTTGAGCACTGCCAGGGATGGGGCAGCCACAGCTTCTCTGGGTACCCTGTGCCAGCGCCTCAGCACCCTCACAGGGAAGAACTTCTGCCTAAGAGCTCATCTCAGTCTCCCCTCTGGCAGTTTAAAGCCGTTATAGCTCTATTTTTTTTTGCATAGTATTTTGCAAGCAAATCTATAGATCCTAAGCATCCTTAAGGCTCAGTACCAGAATCCACATGATGCTAGGTCATGCAGTAAACATGTTTTCTGTACCCATAAAGAGGACAGCTTGATACTGGGTTCCAACCAGCACAGCTGTGGGAAGCTTTTGACTTCTGTAGGAGTATTTTTTATTCCTAGAGGTTGGATAGGCAGCTGGTGTTTTCTTTGCCTTGTGTCCACTAGTATTTTTGCCAGGGGCTAGGATTCATTCTCCTGTGTGTGCTTCTTGTGGGATGTGGATCTTCACTACACCCCTGGGCTTTGCAGTTAGGTGTCAGCCTGGGTCTCTTTCTCTGTGGGTTTTTGAAGGATTAACCATTGGAAAGAAATTATTCTCTTACACCTCACAATTTGGTTTTGATTTCTTTTAGAACATGGAAAGAATTAAACTGTTTTGAATTTAGAAGATTAGTATATTAAATAAGTAGTCTGTTTTTTCGTTTCAAAATCAACCTTTCTTTGTGCACTATGAAATACCTTTACAAATGCCTGACAAGTGAAGATGTTTAACTGGTAGTTCCTTTGCAAAGTAGAAGACACAAAAATGTTGTCATTTCTGCTCCATTCCTGAGAGAGCTGGTAACAGATTAAAACATTATATTCATGTGCAAAGCTGCAAATTATGGGAGCATTAAATGAAAATTAATAACTCAGTCTTTATGACGTTAAGTCAGAGGCAGACTAATGTCATGCTGACTGTGAGCCCAGATGCTTACACAAAAGGAGCCTATCTTTGTATGTTAAGGAATTACTGTTTCCTCCTTCAGTCTCCACCTCAAGGGTGGTACATTTGGCTCTTTCAGGCAAACATGTTTATGACACATCTCAAACTGATGTTGATTCAGAGTTGAACAGAGAGAAACTGGGAATAGTTCAGTTGCAAAAATAAGCAATAGTTCAGGTGTTAAACTACCGATGTGGAAAATTGCTTTGACAGTTTTCTGATGTTGTTCTATCTTTTACTAGGACTTAAGCTATCATTTACTGCAAATCCATCAGCTGATGCCTTGTTTCCCAGCACCTGCAGCCTGTTCTGTGCTGATTGTATCTGTGGTGGCTGATGTTTTGTGTGGTGGCTGTATGCACATCCCAAATGAACACCCTGCACACTGGACCAAAGAACTTCTGTAAAAATGTACAGAGTACTTATCATGCAGGAGTTATTCTGTTGTTCATATGAGTACAACTTGCACTGAAGCAAACTGCAAATAATAAAACAGGGGCAGATTTATCAAGGTTACTTTCACTTTTATATATTCAGCTATGAGCATGTAATTCTTCCTGAAGAAAAACGCACACTCTTTAGCCTCTGATTAACATGGATGCAGATTCTATTTCCATTTTCTAGATGTAAAGTTTTGGTGATAATGGGCAACTTGATGTTCTTGACTGTTCCTTGCTTGCTAGAATAGTACTCTGTATTTAATCTAGGAGACTAAAGAGCTTCTCAGTACCAAGGTGGACTGGGTTGTCATACAGGATTGAACTGGGTGACCTTGTGGACTAGAGTGGCTGCAAGAAATTTAATAGAACAAATGCAAAGACATACAGTCAGGGACTAACAGTATGAGTCTTTGCTATGAGGTGGAGGTTCATCATTCAGGTATGACAAAGGAGAAGAGAGATCTGGTTATTGTCATGGGTTATAGGATGTCTGTGAGCTGCCAAGCTGAAGTGCAGTGCTGTTCTAGGACTGACTCAGTAAGGTATTTTTGTGCAGAGATAGAAAAATGGCAGAACCATTGTACAACATAGTGGTGAAACTTCATTTAGAATGCTACATACTGCTGCTATCCAACTTATTAAAAGTAATAATAATTAAACTTGAACATATGTTAAAGAGAAGGCCACTGTGGTAATTAAAGCAGGGAGAAACCTGTCACGTTGAGACTAAAGCAGCTGCCCTTTATCCCTCAGTTCCTGTTGCTACTTTTTTTAATGTACATTAGAAAGAAAATACACAGCATCTGAAAATGCATTTGGAAGTGGCCACTGGGGGTCATTTAAAAACATTAATTGCTTCAGAACAGTCACTTTGGAAAAACTCGTTATTGATAGTGGCAGAAAATAATGGTCCACTCATGCAGTAATGGTACAGCTGAAGTTGGGAAAGAGATTTATGTGTCTCACAACATGTGTGATTCTACTACCAGTAGCACCTTCTTTCTCATTTATATGATCTTCCTACAGTCTCTCATAACTCTAAGTTGAAGTAAAGGCCCAACTTTAACCACAGAACTTCTCCTGTGCCCTGCTCATGTGGCTGGATTTGACATGTAAGAAGTGGTGATGGGAGGGGACAGGACTGAACAGAAAGATACAATTTGGCAGAAAGAAGTAGAAAATTTCTCTCAAGTGAGAACTTATTTAGTCAGGAACATCATAAAGCCCATAATGTTTTTGAGACCACTCACAGTGCCAGAAATGGCAGCATGCAGAGAAATGTGTCCAGGAGCAAGCATCAAATGGGAGGCTGTGTGATGTCATAGAATCATTATGTCACTCAATGCCAATTGATTTCCAGGGCTGATTGCAAGCAATCATTAATCACTTTGTATTGAAGAGCACGCCAGCTCCATCACATCTGGGGCAAGAACAAGTGGTACCTATTTAGCCAGCATCCTGCTCTCAGCAATTTCACACTTCGTCTTGCAAACTAAACCAAACTGCTAGAGATGCAGGAAGATTGTGAATTTTTTTCACCCTCTGTGAGTCTCTTATTTTTCCTGTGAGTTTATATCATTGAAAACCTGACTTGTAAGTTCAGTGTTCCCTGCTCATACTGACAACAGTGTGCCACTGAACACCTGGGCATGTCCTATGTGGAATAATAATATTATTCCTATGTGGAATAATAGAGCAGCTATAAGAATATTTAGCATATTTTTCAATATTATTAAGCTATTCTGTATATTTATTAGAAAAGTGAGGTAATATGAGGAGTGCTCCTTTTTACACGTCTGTACTGGAAAAAGTTTTTGCAAGTGAGATAATAGAAAAGTCTCGACAAGCCCAGGGCTTCATTTACCATAGGTAGCTAATATTAAGAAAGAGCATTAGGATATAAATTATCAAAGCCCAAATGTCTTGGGAAATGGGAGTTAACTGACATATCAACTACAGAAGCTGCTCTATGGTGTTAATACGATGCATTTATTCTACCCTTCCTTTCTAGTTTAGGAACAGACATACTAAACCCGATACAATGATTCTGGGGAATCCCAGGACATTTTATAATAACAAAAAAGTTCTTTTTGCCTTTTTCCATGTGCCTGACAATCACTAAAAGTTACTTAGACAGGTTCCATCAAATTGGAATATTTTTAAATATAAATGCTGCTCAATAGCTGGGTCTTGGACAGTCAAAGTGATTGGTTGTGAAACGTTGCACTCCTATGAGATTATGAAATACTTTGGCCTTCTTTAATCATTCTTCTTTAAGGATTGTAGTCATTCCTTTGAAATCCCTGCTTCATCTCTGCAGGTTCTGTTATTTATCTTGTCAGCAACTTCAGTCATGATGGTTTGCTGTCAATCAGCCTGTGTCAAAAGAGAAGTGGATTTCATCAAATATTCTGTTGGTGCTGTCCTGCAGCTAAGGAGGAATTTATCTGCAGACTTTGGCATTACAGATGAGCCAGAACTTGGTAATGAGCTGGGTCACCTGTTGTACACACACCACCTCGAGAAAGCCTTTATGTAAGAATGTGTAGCTAAAGATGACTTGTAATCCTAATGTCTTCTTAGAATATCCTAAACAATAGTCATTGATAGAAACATAAATTTCAGGTATTACATACTTCATTTTTCATGGTGCATAACTAGGTAACTCTCCAAAAAACTTCTGATCACATGTTTTTTCATTAATTAAGATTAAATGTCATTAGCAGTCAGCTCTGCTTGATCAAAGACTGATAAGTTGTAGCAAGGTTCTGAGAACTAATGTCCCATTTACTAATTATATTATTGATTTTATGGTTAAAGAATCCTAATTACATGTGATACAAACTGAACCTGGCTGAGCCTGCTGGGGGTGCTTTGAACACGAGTAGTCTCAGGCAGTTCTGAGCATCTTGCCTGCATAAATCACTTGTGGGCCTGCTTGTGCATCTGTTTTCAAAGGTGATGCTTTAATGGCCTTTGAAATCTGCAAAAGTGCGTTCTGTGTGGTTCTACATGAAAAAGGAAAGAGATTTGGGATTTTTTTAGTCCTTATTTTAATCATTATGAAAAGATTTTAGATCTGTAGGCGGATACTTTTGAACAGGGGCAGTACTGTGGCATGCTCAGTTTTAATTAGTAGGCCAACCTAATACTGAATTTCCCATAGCTCCCTATGACTATTTTTTTTTAAATGAGTTTTTAGTACTTTCTTCAAAGTTAATGATAGAGTCAGACTTTCCGAATTTTAATTTCATGTGAAGGGAAATAACCAAAAAACCCAACAAGTCACGAGGTGAATATTTGATTAGAACAAATGTGGATCTGAGAAACAGCAACAACCTCAGATGTGTCTTATGTAAGTTTGGTGCTTTCATAGGAAAATGAAAAGGAATTTAGATCAATGACATAATTATGAAACGTTACTCTTGCTCTTGATTGCTTATGCTTAAGAACACGAAAAGCCTAGTTTTTAGAGTCTGTGTCTGTGTATGTAATTAGCCTATTCAGTCGCATGAAATTCCAATTTCCCCTCAATTCATGGTAATGGGGTGATACACTACTAGTAAATATTTTGTGTCAATTGCAAAGTGTGAACATCTTTTAGAGCTGAACTGATACCCAGATTTCCAACTGGCCTTTTTGTGCTTATTTTCATTGAGATGTTACAAGGTCTGAAGGGAAAATTTTGACCGAATCCTTCTGAGGAAGAACTTAGAGATAATAATCTATCAGAGTCAGTACTGAAATAAAAAAGAGAAGTTGTAGCATGAAGCACGAAAAAATGGGAGTTGTTTACTATAATTTTCAGAAATCAGCTTCCAATGTTCAGATTTCCAACGTCTTAGAATAACTTTCTAAGAGTTTCTCACTGCTCTGGGCTCTGGTTCCCACCTGATGTTTGACTTGTTAGTTAGCAAATCAAAGAACTGAAACAGTCTGAAGCTTAAGTGACTGCACTGGTGGGTGGGCTCCAGGTTTAAACAAACAAACAAACAAAACACCTCTTATCCCAGACTTCCTTTGTATCTGTTCTTTACTTTGGCAGAGGATGAGAGTCTTTTAATCCTTAGGAGATGAGACGGGGCAGCATAAATTATAAAAAATAGGTAAAATCCAGTTAACCATTGTGCTGTGCGTTTACCTGTGCTTTTCTTCTATGAATGACAGTCAGAAATGGGATGTTGCGAAGAAGGACTTTTTCTAGTTTATCAGGGTAAGACTCAGGCAAAGACAGCTCAAAAGTGTACACATGGCCTTTGGCTGACAGTTGTGCTTGGTACACAGTGTGCTTTATTCTGATCCGCTTGTTTCTTTAGCACTCTCATCACTGCAGTCCCTGAGAGCTAAACTCCTGGTTCTTGCTCTTGTGCTGGCTTGCAAGACTAGCTTTCTCTTTCTACTTCATATCAGAGACTTTTTGAAACAAATGGTGAGGTAAGAATGCCTTAAGATAGAACAAGGTAAATAATTTCCAAGGTGCAGAGCATAAGGCCAGAAGTCTGGACACGCAAACTGCTTTGTCTTGCAACCCACTCTCCTAGAGGGATTCAGACCAGGTTAGCAATCTCAGACCTGTAAGCACAGGGAAGAACAGAGAGAAAACTCTACTTGTCATATGGAAAAAAGCTTAATTAGCACATCTGTAAAACGATGGAAATTAAGCCCTAAAATTACCTTTTATTAACCTTCTTTTCTTAAAGTAGTTAACTAAGTTTTCCACGCCAAATTTAGGAGGAGAAGGAAGAGGAAGCCAAGGTGGTTGAATGTACCAGTTATATTCAGATCTGGGTTTGTCCATAGTGATTTTTCTAGCTACTGTTTTTCTGCCAGAAAGAAAACACTGGCTCTAACCTGAGCAGCCCCAATACCATCTGTGTCTGATGGCTGAGTTGGTAGATCCAATCCTCTCCAGATAGAAATTGGCACAGTGAAATTGGTGGAGTTCAGCCATCTATGCCAGCAGAGACTTAGGAGGCCCTTACATCTTCTTTGCCTTCATTCAACCTGGGATACTGCCCTGCAGCCTCTCAGTTCTTTCTGGGTTTACTATTTCTGATGTATTTATGAATGCTCCTCTCTCAAGTTCATGACAGAGATTTTGCCCAGTGCCCTGTTACTGTAAGACAGGTGCTTTTATCTGTAATGAACAATTTCCTGGAAAAGAAGAGAAGAAGAAATAAACAATAGATAAAGTAGGTTTTAGAGACAGCAGAGTCAAGAGCTTTGCATAATGATGTAAAATTAAATAAGGCTGAGGTCATGTTCTCATTTGTCTCTCCAGATATTGCTCTAACAGTGTCTATGATGGTTCCTGGAAAGGTGAGGATATTTTGGGAGGCTGTTTGGATCTGCTGGGAATTTTGGTCACAGTCTCCTCTCCTTACTGCTCTGCACAGAGAAGAAAACAGGCATTTGCAGATGCAAATTGGCCATCTCAACCTGTTGAGGCCCATTTTAGTGAAGGTGCAGTTGGATGCTGCTCTGTAGCTGAATGAGACCATTCATGTTGCCTGTCTTTGGTTCTATAGCTTGCAGGTCTGCAGTCAGTGGTGGGTGACCAAGAGATCTAAAGAAGGGCAGGTCTGTGCAACCTATTATTTAGGCTTAAACCTAAGGTCCTGTAGCCATTGTAGGCATCTGAAAAACCCGCCTGGTTCTCAGACAGAGATTTGTGTGTGCTCTCAAAATCAGATAAATTCTATTTTTTTAAAATATAAAAATACATATTTTATATTTTATATTTTATATTTTTTATATTTATATAATAATTTATATAAAAATATAAATTCCTAACTTCAGGCTTTCAGCTTTGACATGATTGAACCAAATACCATTCCTTCAGTACTGATAATGTTCCAGATACGCCCTGTAAGAAGCACAGGAAGGCACAAAGAATTACTGCAGCTTCTGAGGAAAACCTCTCATATTTCAAGTGAAATTGGCAGTTTTTAAGTGGCCACTCTAATTCTTAAGCCATTAAAAACCTAAAAATTGATTTACCATTTATCTTATATTTAGCATACATTCATAGAAAATGTTATATTCTGTATGGGCCACTCAATGGCTTTAACAGCTATGAAGTTAAAAAATTTGAAATTAAGATTTCAAGAAGCTGAAGGGGAAATTGAATGCAGGAAGAGAACTTCTGAGTGCTGCTGTAACAGACAATGCCAGGGAGGATAAAGCACTGGGAAAACTTCGAGGAGAACAGATGAAGATAGATGCTATTGGACCAGTGGGGTTAGTAAAGCTGTAGAAGCAGCAGCAGCAAACAGTATTTCCTTACTGTCTTATGAAGAAACTGAAGATAAAAAGCTTTGTCCTGCCTGCAGCATTGTTTGAAAACACGTGTTTAGTCTCAGTGTTCATTTTATCTCAGTGCTGTGTTTCATTTTATTTGGATTACTACCTTGAAAGTTCAAGGCATTCACCAACTTTCAAGCAAAATTGGACAAAGTGAATCTGGATTCTCAGTGCAGCTCCAAGGCTTGCAAATCAGCCTCTCCTGTAAATACTGCACTGTTTCTGGAAGAGATGGGTCTTTAAATGAAATATGAGATGTAGCACTGGGATGTGATAGTGCTGCTGTAGATCAACAGCCATCAATCTGTGTTACTTAATTTGTCCCTGGCTCAGCTGTTCACTGTACTTGGGACCTTTTTGCTGTTTGTTTCATTTGATTTTCCTCTAAGATAAATGAAGACAAAAAGAAGGGGCTTGTTGTTCTTGATAAATAAGAGTCATCTTTAAAAATACAACCTTCAAGGATATTCCACATTTTCAAACAGTTCTTTTGCCTGACGTTCACAAAATCATATTTAATTTATTTCACTGCAGGTATATTGAAATCTTTATATATCATTGCTTGTTTCTCCCAGTTTCAGAACAACTTCATGTGCACTCTTTAAATGCTCTACAAAGAAATCCTGTTGGAATTTGGTTGGGGTTTCTTAGCTAAATACTTATAAACACATTATTCCTCATCTCATCCTGTAATGCTTAGGTTGCTTTATTTATCCTGGGTGTGCTAGGGATACACGGTCTTTGTTGCTCCAAGTGTCTAAGGAAGCATATGTTGTAATTGTTTGTCATCTTGAACATGGATTAGGTGGGTGGCTCTATGTAAGCAAGCTAACTTGAGTTCTCAGAAGATGAGCTTTTTGATGTGTGTCAGCTTACTTTCTCTGCTGAAGTAATGTCTGTGAAGGAGTAGCTGAAATATGCGTAGGATAGTGAATATAAATATATTGTTAGATCAGTAGAGAATGTGGCTCCCCACACAGTTTCAGCAGCTTTAAAACTCCACTGTGCCAGAAGACTGGGATCAGTGCAGGGGACACTATAGCACTTTGGCTGCCTTCCTCTGCTATCCCCTTACGGCTGTGGTTGGATGGTGAGATCAGGTTAAGCTGGCAAATGCATGGAGAGGCTCTTTGTGACTTTCCTTGTTTACCATGACTGTACCAACTGAGAGGGTTCAGAGATGACTGCCTCAGGAGGATTTCTAAGCTTGCAGGAGGTTGTCTTCTGTTGAAATTCTGCAGGGTACCAGGATTTTGCCTTCAAAGCCTGCCAACACCAACTTGCTTTTGGCAGAAGGCGCTGGTGGAACGTCAGCCATCTCCCTGTCCTGATGGGCTTAGGCACTACAAGGAACACTAACGTTTCAGTGGACTTGAGTCTGGATTAATAACTTAAAGGGCCACATGTTCAGAGGGCTGGCTTCCAACTTTACACTGGTAGTTGAGTACAAGTACAAAATTATGGGCAGAAAAATCAGAGATAATATTTTTCTGTGCTGACCTTTCTGAAAAGGAGCCAGCAATTATCTGTACTTGGGCACTGCTTCAGCAATGTTTTTGGGTGTTGTTAATGTCATATTTTCATTATATTTCTGCTGGACTATTGATTAACTAGTCAATTATCTAAGAGAAAGAAATTTAGTATTGTAATGACTTACAGCTTGTTGAAATGGTGTTTGTGCTTTGCACAAGGGTGCAGGGATATTGGGTTTGTGTGATAAAATAGGGCTGGCTGCATTTCTTTGTTTATCTCAGAGTGGATGGATAATGCCGAATGCGTTTAGATGTTGTTGCTTCAGCATCTAATCACTTTTCAGATTGTAGTATGCTTATTCCTAAAGCGGCTGGCAGGTTGGTCAGACCTCTTCCCCTGATTCCTGTGGAACACACTGACACTTTTGAACTTCAATTTCACCTGATGTTTCAGAGCCCAGTGCTGTATGGTGGTTCAGTGCCTCAGGGCTCAGAGCAGGCTACAGAAAATACTAGATGCAGAACTTGGGAGTTTGAGCTATCTCAGTCTCACTCACTTTGCTAATCCAGTGTCAGGCCTTAAGTCTGTGACAGTAGGGTTTAAACACCAGGTACTCTGGATCCCAGACAGATACACCATATGTATGTGTCTTGATAAGCATATTTCATTAACCACAGCCAATCTGATTGCCTGGATTACTTGCCTAGTGGCACTTCTCTGTGGAATTTTTTCCCAGTTTTCCTCTGAGAGCACTGGAGGAATGATCAAGAGCTTCAAAAATAACATTTAATAGACTGAGAAGAGCTTACTTTGTTACTTATTCTTGCTTTGCTTTAGCCAAGCTTCCACTGACTCCAGTGGAAGTGAGCTTATAAGAGGGCTCAGCACTGAAGCACATCTTCAGACTTCATAAGATACCCATGGAACTGTAAAAAAAAAAGTCACTGTAGCAATTGCAGCTCACACTGACACATTTTAGAGCTTAGAGATTTAGAGCAATTTAGGAGATTTGGACACTTGGTTCCTGTTCAAATCAGCTCTCCACCTAGTTATTGGAAAACTGAGAAGCTGTGGTTCAAGGAGTGTGAGGGATACAGAAAATAGGTGGACTGTAACAGTTAGGAGCTTGGTGTGTTTATCCAGTCTTTATTAGAAAGCCTCTAAAATTCCATCTTTGGAAATGGAGTTAGTTCTTTTATTTGCACTGAACAGCACTTGCTTCACTGGATGATGTAGCAGAAGGGGCCTGGCTAAGACTGAGCAAACAGGACTCTGGATGCAGCTCTTTATCATTTTCCTTGATAACTTCTCCATAAACTGTAAAAATATCTATATTTTGCTTTTATTCTTTTATTTTCCAAGTTCTGTTGATTCCAGAAAGTACCACAGAATTGTTCGTTTCATTCACAACATCCATTGTAACTTCAGCCATGATATTTGGCTAACATGATCTAGATTAACCTACAGAGCATAGAATACTTTTATCCTAAGAAGTTCAGGCTCCTGCTTAGGTTTATTGGCATTACCCCTATGACTAGAAGGGCAAAGCTGGAAGAAGCTTGTCTCCATTGTACGAACTGAAGTGTAAGGGAAGAAAACTCCTAGTTTTGTACATCTTGTTGGCATTTTCCCAGCTTGTGCCACTGCTGGGGTTGGCCTCTTCAACTGTACCAACTGGTCCTGTGCCACAAGCTGTCCCAGGAGACCATAGAGGAACCTGCTGAAGGTCAGAAGCAGTTGAGCTGTCTTGGTCAGCTGTTTCTCCCCTTGTCTGTGTCACCTCCAGGCGACAAGAGACTTATGTCTGGAAATATCAGGAACGTTTGTGAATAGCAGTGACTTCTGTATGTACTCAAGTATTTCCAGCTATTGAACTGCCTTCTTGACATCACAGGCAGAGATGCACACAGACCTTAGAGAAAGCAGTGCTTGAGAGAACATGGAAAAGCTGAATGTGTGACTGACAGCATGGGGTTTTTTTAGCACAAATTACACACCAGCTGTTTTGCCTGCATGTAAGGGATAATAATTTGCCCTCAGTACAATGACTTCTAGAGGTTTAAATAGACCCTGTTAGCTGAAGTATCATCTTTTGTTAACAGAGGCAGCTTTTTGTCTACTGTCTTAATCATGCAAGATGTCAGGAGAGAGAACCCAGCAATACAGTGCATAGTCTAGTGTTTCTGCTTCTTCTATCACTTGAATTTCTCTGTGCTCAGATGAAAAGTGCCAGTGCTTTTGTATGCAGTATGCGATCCTTCCTAAAGTGTTTATCTGTTTAAAGCAGCTTTAAATTTTCATTAGAAACAAACCAAAACCACAACCTGCTCTTGGCAATATTACTGCTGGTTGTAGCACCAATTTTTAGAGGTGACTACTGAATTTGAATGGCTTAGTTCTTGACTACCCACATTAAACCAGCCTCCTTCATAGCATGTTTTCTGAGCTCTGCATATTCTTCAGCCCTTTCACGGTATCTCAAGTTATTAATCATAAGTGGAGGCATCCAAAAAATCCTGATCGGTTTTGAAACTGATGGCCTCATTTAGCTTTCCTAACAGCTTGTTTCAAATAAAATCTGATGTAGAGCCAAGTGAAGTGAGTGTTTAAATGATCCCTTGCCTAAAGTATGGTGAAAATTTCAGATGGGATGAGAAGAAGGAATGCCACTGAGGGCAACTTCTTGGAAGCTTGCTACTACTTTGAGACTAAAATAGTGTAATCAGCAAACAGTCAGTCATTTTAATGCTCCTTCAGTGAAATCCAACTTCTTGTTTTCTGGTTTACCTCTTCTCTGGCATTTTCCTCAATTGCTCACTCACAAATACTAGAATAGATTTGAATTTTGATGCGCCTCAATTTTCTTATTTGATAGCAATTATAATTAAGAACAGAATGAGGGAATCTCTTGGTAAATGTAATATATTTATGAAGAATCAACATGGCACCATGAATTGTTAAAGCTCTTTGAGATAAACATGTGGATCACAAAGATCCAGTTAGATTTCCAGAGGGCTTTCTCAACATCTTTCATCAAACTTCCTGAAAGAAACTCAACATTTTTGTTGGGATATTAGAGAAGAAAACATCTATATGTAAATAAAATGTTGTTTATGTGATAGGAAATGGCAGGAAACAAAGTCTGAGAATCGATGATTGATTTCTAACAAAGGAGTGAGGATGTATCAAATGAAATTGAGGATGCAGATGTAAAACCGAAGGAAGTATTTGATACCATCCATGGCTAAGATGTGAGACCATCCCAGGGTGTTACTACTAAAATTTAGATTTAGGGGCTTGAAATTTACATTTTAATGGATCAGAAATGATTAGAGAAATTATTGGACTAGAACCCATCAAATACATTAAACACTTGTTGCCGCTTGTGGCTGAGGAAGTTGCAAATTTCTGGAAGCTACAAGGGTTGAAAAGGGACATGTTACTGTCAACCATCTTCTTCCACTCCATCCTAGATGCTTGCTGTTGGCTCAAAGCAGGATAGTGCTCTGTGGTCTGCTATAACACCATTATCTTATGAGATAAACCATTCTAAATATATGTCATTTCTGTCTTAATTTTTTTCCACTCCCCCAAACACACTTTCTTTGACCCAATGTTTTCTCTCTTTCAAACTGACTGCTCACAGGGCCAAGTGATGTCTGAGGAGCTTTTGTCTGCTATCCTGTTAAAGTGCTCTGTATCTTCATGTGCTGAGAGTCTGTAAAGCCAGGATCCATTAGGAATTTTTAGCACTTTGAGGTAAGCCTTTTTAACATGGCTCCTTGTTAAATGGAAATTTGTGGAGAAAAGTCAGGTTAGGTTGATAAACTGCATATACTTTAGACATTGAAAGGAATAATCTTCAAAAGTACATAAGGATTTAAGAATATTGCATGCTGATGAAAGACACTTCTGTAAATGTTTTCCCTTGTTACAGCTGGACACCAAGCTCATTCTATCCCAAACTGAGAGAAAAACATTCCATTTACAACTTTGTCATGGACTGGAAGTTCTGTTGGAATTTTATGTCGAAGTCATATTACGAAACCTTTTGTGACAGGAATGTCAAAAGGAGATGTGTCACTACTGCCCCTCAACAGGAACAGTCATTTTTAGTTAAATATTCTAGTCTGTCAGCCCAGGAAACAGAGGAGAAATTTAACCTGTGGTTTTGGTTTGCTTTTTACTCCCAGTATACCAGAGTATATTGTAGTCCTCTTTCCAAAGAATATTACCTAAAACCAGGTACTCAACACCTAGAGTAAGCTTAAGGGGATACTTCCTTCACCCAGCAAGGATTCTTTGGGGTCTTATTTTCTCTGCATGTAGGTCTAATCTTGAGTGGTACTGTTATCCTCAGCTTGTGTTGTACAAACTCTAGAAGAGAGTAACAAACGTGCTTTTGTCCACACTCTGATGTACTTTGTCCAATTTAAACTATCACCTGCATCTCCTGGTCTCCTTGCAAACCCCTGCCCAGTTTCCTCAACAGAGATTTTTGAGGTGAACCCACAGACAGATAAATCAATGACTTGCCACCTACCAGTTTTTCTACAGCTAAGATTTGGGGCTTAACAGTGAAAGTGTGTTTCTTTTGTATTGGAATCAGTGATCTGTATCAATATTGTAGGTGAGATACTGAAATTCATTCAAAAAGGAGTGAGGTATGAGAAAATGGCTCAATAAGTATCAGATACCTAACCTGATCAGTTGTAATCAGCAGAGAGGGAGACACCTGTGAGAAATCACCAGCTTGTGTTTTGGACTGAAAACCCCTCTCTCGTGCCAAATTGTACTTAAATTGACTTCTTTCACTCCTGAAAAGAAAAATCAGGCCTGGAAAGACAAAAAAGTTTGAGTCCATGTAGGGACTGCACAGAGGACCTCTGTGCCATTTGTTTTCTTGTTAAAGGCTACATCTTTAATGAAGGGTATAGGCACTATTCCCCTGAAAAGCTGATGCTGCCTCCTTGGAGAATATGTTCCAAACATTAAACAGAACGCAAGAATGTAGGATCTATCTCCTGTTCTCTGCTCTCACGGGAACCTGCTGGAGTGCAGCCTTCAGCTCTGGGGCTTCTAACATCAGAAGGACGTGGAGCTGTTGGAGTGAGGCCAGAGGAGGCCAGAGATGCTGTGAGGGCTGGGGCTGCTCTGCCCTGGAGCCAGGCTGAGAGAGCTGGGCTGGGTCAGCCTGGAGAAGAGAAGGCTCCTGAAGGGGAGACCTTAGAGCAGGTCCCAGTGCATAAAGGGGCTACAAGAAACCTGGAGAGGGGCTTTGGACAAGGGCCTGTAGGAACAGGACAAGAGGAATGGCTTTAACCTGCCAGAGGGGAGATTGAGATGAGCTCTTAGGCACAAGTTCTTCCCTGTGAGGGTGCTGAGGCGCTGGCACAGGGTGCTCAGAGAAGCTGTGGTTGCCCCATCCCTGGCAATGTTCAAGGCCAGGTTGGACAGAGCCTTGTGTGACATGGTCTAGTGTGAGATGTCCCTACCCATGGCAGGGGGTTGAAACTAGATGAGCTTTAAGGTCCCTTCTGTCCCAAACCATTCCATGATTCTGTGATGTTGGTGAGCAATAAAAGCTGAAAAAAATCCCAATATATTACATGTCATTACTGGATTATTTTTTGATGTTGGTTTTTAATATATGTGTTCCTATTTTTAGAGTTTTATTCTGAATCTTGTAATAGCAACCATTTCATTTTGGTATGAGGTCTTTTCTATTAACAGTGATCAAAGTGAAATATTTCATATGAGTTAGGAAAAGAGACACTTGAGATGAATGAGGTTCCGCTTTATGTGGCGAGCTGGATGTTTCTGATATACGATCTGACTTACAAAGTTGGAAAATTAATTGCACAAAGCAGTTCATTTCTAAACAGATAGTAAATTCATATTAGCATTCAAAGTTTAGAAAACAAGTTTGAACCTTTTTCAAATACATTACGAACAAATATTCTGTGTGCTGTTAAGTCTTATAAATAATTCTTTGGCGTTTGTTTGGTTTAAAACCGAAACTGATACTTTGTTTTCTTAAGAACAAGCAGACATCTCTAAGAACTACACAATTCAAATATAGGGCTGCTTTATTTAAATGTGAAAAGGCTAGCTCTCTTAATGTAGAAGTTAAGCTGTCTTTCTGCCTCTAATTAATTTAGGAATAAACCCAGGCTGTTGATGTTCTCTGGAAGTCAACAAACTGAGCACAGAGCCATGTTTTGATTTAAAACCCCCTTTGTAAAGGATTGTATTTCCTTAAGTGGCTTTGGCTTGTCCTTGCTTTGATACTTGTGTTGATCAGAAGTAGGCTTTCCTCTGGTCCAATTTCTTCAGTCTTACCAGGAACCAAAGATGTAGACAATGAAGAAAGGGGTTAAATTGCAACCTATAAACATAGTACTCAGTACGTTGTCCTCTGTACTTTGGTATAATTCAAATGGCAGGTATTTTGGTATGTTAAAGGCATCTTTTGAAGATTTTTTTTTTGTTTAAAAGCCTGTCTGTCATTTTGTTGAGCCTCATACTTCATAGTTCACATGTGTTGGTACATGCTATGCTAAAAGAAAGTTCAATTTACACTCAAGCTCTGGGTTTGAACATTAGGTTTGTTGAACTTCTGTTCCATAAGCACTTCCTGGTCAGCCCCACCAACACATTTTCCTCCATGTCTAGGACAAGTGTAGCAAGTGTCTTTTCAGTAAACAGAGCTCCCTCTCATGCCATCAGCCCTCTTAATTTCCTGAGTAAGCTTTTGCATTGTTGCCATGAGACCTTGAAACAGCCTGCAGGTGGGGAATGGTACTCCCAGGCTTAAATCCATTTCATGAGGAACATTAGCATTCTATCATGTTAATTAACATTAATATGACTTACATGGCTTAAGACCTATCTTAGGATTTAGCTGAGCTCTAGGAATAATTCGAAAGATGAGCTGTTACTCCCATGGGATCTTGACTTCAAATCCACTAAAGGTAACGGGTGTCCTTGAACTGGCTAAGAAGGCTTTGAATCAGGAGGTAGTTTCAGATCAGCTTTCCTGGCTGTCCCTCCGCTGTTCATTCTGCTTTGTGACAACTTCTCTCTGCTGGGCTGTATATCAGTGCCATGCAGAGCAAACCTCTTAACTTCTCTTCTGCTGTTCTGGACCATAAGGCAATGAGCCATGTGGTTTTTTTAGATGATCATATGAAGCTTCAGTCTATTTTTAGGGCAGTCTTGTTACCAGGAATAATTTCTGGGACTTTTGATTTCAGTGGTGGATTATGTGATGATGTGAATGTCTAAAATGGGTATTTTAAAATATTTTTTACTGACTTAATATTTAACAGATTAACACTTTTGTAAGTTACATTTAAAAGCAGCTTCATATTTTCTATCTATTTTGTATTGTTGACTGACATCTTGGGGGGCCTCTAGGCAAATACTGTGGCTTTGGTTTCAAAGCCCCAAATGAGCAGTAAGTATGTATAAGTCAGTACATTCAAGAGATGAACTGTTACACGATGAAGAGACCACAGCTAATAAATTTTATACAATCTGTTTCCAACTTCCATGCAAATATTTTTATTTAATCTTTGGTGTTCTGCATAAAATGACCCAATATTTTGACCTCTGTCACTGTGACTCCTCATCTGAGAGTTAGAAAGCAAATTGATTTTGCTTCAGTCATGTAGTAAGCCTATGTCTGAGGTCTAGCATACTATATTGACACAAGTAAAACCCGTTTAAGTAAATCAAAGGGGGTATTTGGATATTCTTCCTTTTGTCTATAGGCTGATGGAAGAATAGTTTGTTTTAATACCTCAGTAATTTATTTTGTTGTTACAGACAGCTGTAAAAATCATTAGCAGCAATGTTCTTTGGAAGAATCATTGGGGTTATCAATGTCTTGGATAGCTTAATCATCAAATTCATCAGGTTTAGTAGGTTTAAATGTATAAATTCCTTTCAGAATGCATTGGCTGTTTAGCTGAATGCTTTTTGAAGTATTTGAATTTGTAAATAACTTTCCAGTATCTGGATTTGCACAAAAGCAAGGGTGAAAAGGCCCAAGAAGGATGTTTTCTTCAAAATTGTTTTTAATGTCTGTACTTTCTTTTCTTCACCCAGATACAACAATGGTGGCGCATATGCTGGTCAAGTGGATTCTGAAAGGGCCTATTCTGTCTTTTCTGCTCAAATCTACTCTGTCCCTAAACCCAGATGATCCAAATGTTTGTAGTCATTGGGAAAGGTAACGTATAACATGCTGTTTCAGATCTTTACATATAAAAGGCAAAATAACAGCCATAATTTGCTAATGCCACCCTGCCTCACAAAAGAACATGGATTTGCATGACAGAAAGAGTACTTCCGAGCAGCTTTGTGAATTTGGGTCATCCCAAAGAATTGGTTCTAAAGCTTGAGCTGTATATAGACCACATACCCCTCTGTTACCTGTCTGCTCAGTTGTGCTTTGGAAAGCTCCTCCATGGTTTCAGCTAGAGCACTCCACAGGTATTTTCATTTATCATGGAGAGACCTAGAGAAATGGTGGCCTTATTCTGTCTTGCTTTTTTTCCTGGTTGTGGTCAAGCAGGACTATTAGAGATTTTGATTAAGTTTTAAGCCCTTCCTGCTGCACCGTGCAGGTTTATTCTGTATGTCCTGAACTTTGTGACTGTATCTGCCAAATTTGTGTCAGCATCAAAGAATATCTACTTGAAAGCACAGAGAACTAAAGGCCCTGGTAATTCTTGTTCTCTCTATTGTTACAGTGTCCTCATCCTAAAAGTGGATCTGTGCAGGACAGTTCTTATAAGTACATAGAAACCCATCATCTTTGATAAGGTTCACAGTCATGCAGCGTCTGTTTGCAGAGGCTAAAGTTCCTGTACTCTTAAGCTTAACTCACTAAATTTTCAGTTCTGTGGTTTAGTTTCACACAAACATGAATTACTGTCCACTTTCGCAAAATAAACCCTTTTAACCAGAGCAGAGATGGAATCGTATTTTAATGGCACTGTGATTTGATTTTAGAGAGTTGTTTGCAGGCTTGCTTGCAAAAGCAAAGCAAAAACTAGAGAGGAAAGGATTTTGCAGTCTGTATTGTGAGGTGAAGTGCATTCAGAGCACAGGAATAAAATATTGATTTTGTCTGAAGATAGTCAGCAACCCAGAGACCCAATCAAGGAGAAACAAAAAATTAAATACCAAAATTGATTGGTTGTACTGACCAAGATGACTTTGTTACTTAGATGTTAATAAATCAAAGGGAAAAGATTGTTAGGGCAATTGCCGGATAACAACCAGGATCATAAAATAATAATCAAGATTTCTGAGTGTTACTGCTTTGTGTTAATAATGAGCAATGTAAATATTTTACATTTTGCCATTAGTGGCAGTAAAATCATTATTGTCAAACCCAGCAAACTGTGACAGCAACATCTTGTAGAATCTTGGCTTGTCTAGAAGAGGCATGACAAGCAGGGCAGTAGTAGTCCAGCCTTCGATTTCAAGCCAGTCAGACCCTCCAGGCAAATATTTTGGTATTACCTAACGGGTGCAATCTCACAGAGCTTAATCACGTCGACAGTCCCACTGACAAGAAGGAAATCACTTGGAGGATTAAAACAATTGATATAATGAATGATTTGGAGGGTCTAATTCCTGAGTCTTGACCCTGCCTATAATGATTTCAGTATCATTCTCCAAAGATATTGTAGATCTGATAAAGTTGAGCTTGTTTCCAGATCAGAACCTGAGATTGAGTCTCTTGGACGGTGCACACACTCACTATAGGGCAATACAGTGTTCTAAAGTGACTGACACTAACAAGTCCATGAGTTTTGTGTTCTTCTATCACATGAGGAGCCCGGGCACTTTCAATATAATCATAACAATTAATATAGTACCTGATACATGAATAAGTAGCATTTTGGGAAGGAAATTAATAAATTCTTCGTGTTGTTGGAGCTCTGTGATTTCTAACCAACTCGCCCAGTTTTGGTTTCTATCCATTCATTTGTACAAAGAGAGCTAATCCTATTCTAACCGTATGTTCCAAATCTAGATACCAGTTAACTCACATTACAATTTTCACATAGTTCTGAGGTTATTTCTGCTACAGATTAAAAGGATTTAATTTGTGCAGCAGAAGAATAAATACTCCTCAACATCTTTTATAAATGATCCTATTTGACTGGTGCTCCCAATAGTTGAAGTAATGGTGCTGCTTCATCCTAAAATGATGTATCAGCATCCCATCACAGTGGCAACATGCAGCATTGCTAAGCTAATACAAACTCTAACTGCTATTTTGGAGTACAAGCAAAAATTGACAGTCCTAGGCAGGAAGGCAGCTGGGATGTTTTAAAACCATGGTGCTTTCCTCTCCTTAAAAATGTGCAGCATTAAGTCAACCAAATGCCCTTTTCACCTTCTAAACTACCATGAATTTAGTCCTTTTTCCAGAAGGAATGGTTTGTTACTCAGACTGAAATCTCTGTTTCTGTTATGAAGCATTATTATGAAGCATTATTATGAAGCATTGCCAGAATTTTCAGGAAGAGCTGTGGTTGAAGGAAGCCCTTTTTTGATTTTTAATAATGCCCAAAGTTTCTGAGATTATTGATTTAATTCTTTTCATACTGAAGTTAGATGAGTAACATATACAGGGAGCTGAAGCTTTTCAGGTTGCGAAAAACAGCCTTTCACTTCCTTTCTCTGTCTACTCCTAGCTATGCTGTGACAGTCCAGGAGTCTTATGCTCATCCTTTTGATCAGATCTATTATACAAGATGTACTGACATACTGAACTGGTTCAAGTGCACCAGACACAGGTAAGAACTAATCCCCTGAAATTTTAGTTTTGTTTTGCCTTTTTCTTTCCTCACATTCTTTTCATTTATGCAAATTTTTGTGGTACTGTAATGTAGATATGTATGGAAAGATGCATTTCAGCACAATAGCCAGGATGTTTTCCATTCTAGAGGCATTGATTTAAGTAGAGATTTTTGCATGAAATTTGGGTGAGGTCAATGATAGTGAGTCCCTTACACAGCCATTCAGGAGTATGTCTCTTTGCTATTCGCCCTTCCATGGACTGGAAGTGATTATTGCATGACCAACCATGACCAACTGTCTTTTCCAAGAGGTCAGTACATGTCCAGGTTTATGGTAGGAAGTCCCTGAAGCTCCTCAATCTTGAAGAATCGGATACTTCAGGGTTAGTGATAATTATGAATGGATCCATATTTGAAATACTGCACCCAAATCTGTGTTGAATATCTGGTAAAATAAGGGTGGATCCATTTCTAGCACTGATACCAGGAGTTAATTTTTCCCAGGCTCCAAGATATTGCTGTTAGTTCATTCTGATTCCCAGTACAAAAGTATCCTACAAACATCCACTAATATTTGAAGTCTTTCAAGGGAGTTTTAGCAAGCTAATTGGTACCTTAACCCTCAGTAGCAAAGAGGTTGTTCAGCACTATCCTAGTCTGACTGTGGGTTTTGCTTTTTAGCTTCTGTGTTCCGATGTATGGAATTGAACAAGGATGCAGAGCTTTCTGCACTGCTGTATAGACCGGAATGCAGCAGAGTAAATTTGATCAATTTATCTAGCATGAGAGACAATAGATTTTATTCAGTTTCAGTAGTTTCAAATAAACTAACATGAATAAAGCTTTATATAAATATAATATATAATATATATCATACATAATATATAATATATCATATATAATATAAACAGTCTGTTAATATTCCTTTTCTAATGTAGTATCATTGCTAACTCTATGAATAAGTATAAAGAAGCTACAGAATGCTTAAAAGCCATTTCTGTAGACCACATATTGCAGTGGAGAAAACATGCTTTAAATACTCCACTGGGACTATAATGGCATTTTGCAAGGCATTAGTGCCTTGGAAGGGTTAGCAAGTAGGAAGAAATCACTTGGGGTTAACTTTTCATTTCGTGTAGTGAGAGCAGTTTCCGTCGTGGTAATGGCTTGTGTAGTGCACTGACACAGTGGAAGATTCTGCTCATTCCACTGGTGATAGCTGACATTGCTGATTTGCAGAAATGAATCATCTCAAAGAAACTCCTTGCCCTTGCGTTAGGATGGGGGAAATTGTTTAAGATAGCAGTCCTAGGAAGAGCTCCAGTGATTGACTGTCATGAGTACTGTGTTTATAATACAAGTTATATTTCAAGTTTCAAAGCAAATATTGATTTTTTTTTATTGTGGCTTTTAATATCAAAAGCTTTCATGCATTTTAAATAATTATTGAATGCTATCCTTACTATAATTTAACACAAATATAATTCCAACAGTAGGCATTGATTTTCTGTGTTGTCAAATGGCTTTCTGTCTTGCCATTTAGAATAAGTTATAAAACAGCCTATCGAAGAGGACTAAGAACTATGTATCGGCGAAGATCGCAGTGTTGCCCTGGATATTATGAAAGTGGAGACTACTGTATACGTATGTACAGAGCTTTGCTTCAGATCTGACAATTAAAAGTAATTTTTGAAGGAGCTGTAGACACATTAAAGATGTATTACAGTAGTAATATTAAAGGCTGATTTTCAGAGCTGCTCAGAGCCTTCAGGTCCCACTGATTTCAGTCAGGATTGCAGATACTGAACAATTCAGGTCAGTTCAGTATGTGTATTCTAAGTACCTAAGCAAAATTTTGCTGAAATCACTGGGGAGGCTGTTAATCAAGTTTCTGAGTGCTTTATTGAATCAGACCACCTTGGGGAGTAATTTATGCAAGTATGCACTAATGTTAAAGAATTAGGGGAACTAAAACCACACTTACATGTAAACTGTCACAGAGTTTATTAAGTAGCATAAAGTTTCCACCTCTTAACTTGGAAAGTTCTTAGTTCAGGTACAAACAGTTAAAATCTCACTGTTTCGCATGGTTCCTGTCAATGATTTTGCTCTTTTTAAAGCTTCACAAATGTCAGAACTTAGTCCTATCTGCACTGTATAAGTCAATAAAATGCTCTGGAGTGTGTTAGGTCAGTCTGAGGGGGACAAGAAGTGAAGTGGATCATTCAACAACACCTAAAAGCTTTGTTAGTTAAAAATGTCTTGTACATTAATGTTGTGTGTTGTCAGTGTTGCAGCTCTGCTCAGGAAGTGGAGCTGGGAATGTCTTGTCTGCATCTTGTTAGAATGGGATAATGACACAAGAAAAACACAAGAAGGTTTTGATGAACATCAGGATCCAAATTTTATAGACAGGTTTAAAATGCCACAGAATAATTTAGATATTAAAGGAATACAATTATCCAGCCAGCTTTATATATCTTGACACAGTGCTTTAAAGCTATTTGTATCTAGCTGTGTTGGTGTTTCTATCTGAGTAACTATATTGTATTTAAAATGTAATTCAGAAGCACCTCAGAAACATTAATAGACCTTAATCTCATCTTAAATGACCTTTATGCCAAACAGTTACTTTGAAGGGACTTTGGGTTCTGCAAAATTACCAACCCTTTGAGATAGGGCTGGTAGAAGCAGCCTGATTTTACCAAGGGAGTAATCATTTGATCTTTTGAAGTGTGAAGTGCTGTTACTCAGGTTCTGAAAAGCATTGAACATGACCTATTGCTGAAGCCCTTCCTATGTTAAGTATGTAGTTACCTTAAACTCCTCTAGGGTCAGTATCATTTCAGCAGTTGCTCCACATACTTCTATTACCAACTTGACTTTATGACTCAAAATCCTGTCTGGCACAGGACATACTTATTTTCACTTTTCTCTCTGCAATCTATTGATGTCTTTTATTTTCTGTTTTTTAATTGCCATACTGGTTGCAACAACAGGAGATCTCTGCAGCGCTTCTGATTTTATGAGGATATTAACATTTATTTTGAAGTGCTTTTTGGTTAGTATTAATCCTCAAGAGTCCTGCTGCTGCCAGACAGATATTGTGGAGAAAGAACAGCACAGACCATAAACCAGAGTTCAACTAATGCAAGACAGACAGCAGGCACCTGGTCAGACCAGTTGTGTGTTTGAAACAGTGTAGGTGATATTTAGATTCACATGTGCAGGAGTCAGATTCTTACACTGAATGGTCTGCATGGTCAGAAAGGTGAAGTGCATGCCTCAAGGCCATTTTCTATCTATCCTCCTTCCTGGCAGATCTGAGGAGCAAGTGCTGCTGGAAGAGAAATGATGTAAAGGAAGCAGCTCTCCATCATGATTGATTCTAGATACGTGGTCTTACTGCTTTGATACCACAAGAAGCCACAAAGGAAAACCAATCAGGCAACTGAAAAACCTCATTGAAACTCTCTGACCCTGCAACTAGCAGTTTGAAGGCTCAACAATATTTTGCTATTGTGATCCTTTTTGTGTCATACCTCCTGTTTCTAATGCACCAACCCCTTGTCCTGTTAGTTTTGTTTTGTTCGTTTCACAACATATTCCTGTGCCAACAAGCAAGTTCTTCCATTCATCATTCTTTGCAGTCAGCAGTGAATTCCATTTTTGTTCCTGGTGGCACCTCCCTGCTTTTCCCTCTTTCCTTATCTTCCATTACCCACTTGTTTCTTTTATTTAAATTGATGCTGTCTTCTGTTGCTTACCAAGCTAGTCTAGCACTACTGTCCCATATTCCTCCAGACATGTTCTGTGCCTTTTCCTTTAATGGCAGCAGCTACAAGAGGGAGGTCAGGAGGCACTATCAAAATCATCCCACTTTCCTTGCTGCCATAGGGCGGCACAGTTCAAGATGAGTATCCTTCTGCTAAGCCCCACTGCCGCAAATGAAAGGAAGCTCCAGCCCTGCAGAGAAGGTTCTCCAAACCCAGCCAGCCCTTTAAAATCTATTCCATTAGCAATCATGGAAGCCACTACAACATGGGGAGAAGAGAATACATCCCACAGTGAGCCTGATGATCAAAAGAAAGTTTGATTAAAAAACATTGTGTAGATTAAAGGCTAATTGGTTCTTCTTTCATTAATAGCAGTCTTTATTTCTTGCAAAAGTTAAATAGCTTTGTAATTAACAGTGACATGTTTAGACTAGAGAAGGCTGAGTTTAAATCTCTATTAATGACTGTTTCTTGGATTTTAAAGCAGGAGTGAAGGCTCTCAGTGACTGTTTTGATCTTTTCCCTTCTCATTTATTATTTTTAAAAGAATGTCAGATATACAGTTTTATCTTTGTCCTCCTGTTGGGACTTACTAAATGGGTTTGGTCTAAGAAAATCTGCCCTCAGTTCTGTATAATCAGGATGACTCAGAACTTCTTGCTCTGCCACTCTGGTGTTTTCTTTGCCTTTCTGAGTTCTGGATATGCTGGTGCCCCAGAAAATGTGGAATTCAGGCACAAGGTCAAATAATTAATTTGTTGACTCGTAAGTTATACATCTGGCCAGTTCATTAGCACTTAGGCTAAGCAGTTTTGGGCTATGAAATTGCCTTTGTGCCTATAAAAGGCTTGGAATATCTTGGGGTTGTAATGGTATTCCAAAAATTCCACCTGAAAAATGCTGCAAATACACATCTGCATATTTTTTCCATTGATGTCTTCAAAATGGTTGCTTCCATTCTGGTAGTTTTGCAAATTGATTCCCCTTCTCTGAATGTTCTTATACATGACATAGCTTTTCTCTGAGCTGCCCCTGAAAACAAACAGCACAGGCTGGGTAGTAAATCAGAACAACTGTGATTGCCTGTATTTTGTATGCTAAGGTAAGCTTTTGGCAGAGCAAATGCATAAACTGCATAAAATCTTTTTCTTAAACCACCACAGGGTTTAACTGCCCTTCAAGGTTTGCATAAGAATGTTTTAAAATCATATTGTCTGATTAGTATCTGTGATAGTTAAAGCATCTCTGACCACTTTACTGGTCAAAAAGAAAAAAAAAACACCACAACAACAAAAGGAATATTATGTGGCTCTTCTGTAGTTTTTACCCATTGAGTAGATGGTAATAGAATGCTTCCCTTTAAGGACATGTCAGGTGGAAAGATTCCCTGTGTACTAAATGGGTGCACTTTTGTCTGGGAGACCAATGCTTTGTTCAGGCTGTCCATATTAATCTTATTCTTTCACAACAGCTTTATATAAAAGAGATGTTTCTTATAGGTAACAAAGGGTCAGAGACCCAAACATCAGAGAAAAGGAAGACAGGACTGCAACATCTGCTGTTCTTGGCAGAAAAAAACCAGCATGAAACACAAAGTTGGGAATTCACCTTTTCTTCACAGATTGAGATATTTTAACAGTTTTATTTTTCACTCTCCTACCTTACCCTCTTTTTGTAATGTCTAAATCTATGCAATGTGACAAGATGTAATAATGACAGGATTAGCGATTAAACAATCTTACTGGTGCCACTTATTTATCATTCAAACCTGCCAAAATTCAGTAGAGTTATAGATTGACCATGGGTCTTTCCTTTCTCAGCCAAGATATTATTGATCTCAGATTGTTTCTCAACATTCAACTTTCCACATTACAATTGCCACAACCATCATTCAGGGCTCCTTGACTTTGACAAATCTTTTTATAGAGAAATTCTTTGTCTCACTGGTTGGATCTCAGTTTGTCACCTAGAGTGATGGTTCACTTGGACGTTATTATATTTACAGGTAGTTATATACCCATCTTTTCAACCTATGTCTGAAACCTATAATGAATTTCAAAACCAATGAGGAATGTTCTGTTAATAGCTGACTTGGTGAAATTGTCCAAATTTAGGACCTGATACTTTTGAGGGTTTTAAATAATGTTTGATAAATCCTGCAATTCCATCAGACACACCAACTTCATAGCATGATGTATGCTTTGATTGTAGCAATAGGAACATTCATACTTGGGGACTGCGCTCCCGTTTACAAGGCTGCATGTCTCGTAGCTTTTGTGATCTTTGAAAGGGCCATCTCACTGGAGCCATATGGCTGGATTGTTAAACATCTGTACCATAGGAACAACAATGCCAGAGCATCCTGCCATCTGGATGAATTACAATCCTTGCAATTCAATGTGTATGTTACAACAACACTGCAGTGAAGTGTACTTGTGATGAAAAGAAAAATAATGGCTTATGTGATCAGTGCAGAAGTTGCACACTCTGACAGACTGTTGAATCAGCGGCTTAAACTTCCTGAATATTCATAGCATTTGTTCATATGTCAGGTTTGTTGATTATTTTCACTTTGTCATGCAGAAGCTCATTAACATTTTAGAAGAAATGTTGTCCCCCTCTCTTCTCACCTCAATTCTAAATTCCTCATGGTGAGCATCCCTATAACTTGAAAACTGCTGGACTTGGGAAACACATTTTTCTTATCTTTATAGACACACATTAAAGCTGGTGCTTGCTGTAAGAGCCTTACTGTTACATTATTCAAGTACAGTATTCTGTACATCAATAATGCAACATAAATTAAGGGAAATGATCTAGCACTACATAGATACTTTGTATCAGGGGATATTCCTTTTCTCTATCTGATTTGGGATGTATGAGTCAAGAAAATGGTGTGGAAAGGCCATTCTACATATAAGGTTATTAATTATAGAGTTGAAATGACAGTAGGAGACTCTTCGAAATTTCTCCTTTTATATGCATTTGGGATGACTCCATACATCTTTTTCCAGTGAAGAATATGGGGAAAATAATTTAAGTTCTGCATTCACATGTGAGGGGATCTTGTACAGGAATTGAGAAATTATGCTTTTAATAGTAGTAGTCATAGTCATATTAGCAACAACATTATTACCAATGGGTGGTGACTGAGAGGAATACCTGTTTTCTGTTGAATGTTCGGGTGGGTTGATAGGACAGCAACAGAAGGAGTATGCAACAGAACTGGTTATCTGCATTCAGCTTCTGCTACCGTACTCAGGGTGTAACCTTGGAGCTGTCTAAAAATGTCTGATACCCCATTTTACAGAACACAGTGAGGGAGGCCACAGCCTGCAACCAGTAGACACCTTTGCTTATTCCTTCTGAGCATCTTGGGAGGCAGGATAGGAAGAGGGAGAAAGCCTTACAATTAGCTCAGCTCATTTTGTGGCATAGATAAAGACATTGAGTTACGATTTAGCCTAAAGATAATGGAGAGACCCCTTTGCTGGGAAGGTGAAAAAATCAGTTCTCATCTCTCATCCATCCTCTTACATTTGCAGTCAGCTTCTGGATGCTGATGGATTTGCAAACATGCTGGTGGGGAGTAGTAATGAAATAAGGGAAAGACTTCTGTAAGAAATGCAGGAGAAGGAGGAGAAACAAAATGTTCATACAAAGGAACGAAGGTAGCATGGAGTTGGAAAGAGGGTTTGCTGAAGCTGTATAATGTCTCAAAGGGCTTAATAAATATCAGAGGAAAAATTACACAAGCATTATAGTTAGAAAAAGATTTAGACTGTTGCAAATGTAGCAGTAAAAAAGCTTTTCTGGTTGCTTTAGGCAGTCTCAGTTGGATCAGTATGAAAGAATACTGGGAAGGTAGACACAGAAGGAGGCACTGGATCCAGAGATACTCAATATTCATTCTAATGGACTGGATGCCTGGGAGCTTCAGCAGGATCTGAAAAAGATAATCAGAAAAACGTACAAAAATCAGAGATGTGAGTTCATTGTTGAATTCAGAGCAAGAGCCGTGCACAGTTTAGTCCATTAATTTGCCCACTTTTTAGGTTGATCCCTAGGTGTGTAAATTGGCACAGATCCACCATGTTATCCACATATCCACCAAGAATGGATATCTTCAGTTACTTCATCCTTACTTCTACCTCTTCTTTAATGTCTTGATTCCCTTTGAAAATTCTCTTCCTCTTTCTGCTTTAATACAGCTCAGTGCTGTTAATGCTGATTTGTACTGGTTTTGAGGATATATACATACAAGATATTGGCCATTTATCAAATCACAGAGGCAGGGAACTCCAGAAGATTATTTTTTTTTTCCCCTCCAAAAGACTTAGTTCATTAGTAGTCCAGATGTGTGGTGAGCTGGGTTAACTTACTGAAATCAATAGGGTCAGAAAGAAGATAGATGTGTGAAATGAAACACATGTTTCAAATTGAAGTTGTTTTCTTGACCACTCCTTTACATCCTTCTCCCATTTAATACATTTATTTCCCTTGTGCTTTGAACACATAGGAAATGAGGGGGAGATAGGGAGGAAAAGAAGTTACCTAAATCTAGATGGCCTTTAGAAAGAGCTTCTGATGCACATTAAAAATCTGAGATAGCGTCTTTTCCCACTTCTTTCCTATTGTAGCTTCCCCTGGCTGTGACCTTGCCCTGAGCAGTTCCAGAGTTTTTGTCACACATTAACTCCAGGTGTCTGGAAGCCATCAATCAGATGGGGGGGACGGTTCTATGCAGATTTCTTGCTGACTGGAATAAAGTGTAAGTGCCAGTTGCCCCTCTTCTTCATTTCTAGGCATCTTGTAAGATTGAATCTGTAAATAAAAATGAATCAATACCACAACAAGAATGTCTGAAGGGTGTACAATAGACTAATAGCATAGCCCAGTACCTGGTTAACCACACTGGTTAACACAGTGCCTGCTCACTCACTGAGCCACATAGCTGCTCTCACTTCCCCTGGTGGGAATGTAAAGTGGAACAGGAAAGGAAGAGTGAAAGAAAGAGAAAACTTGTGGATTGAGATTAAAAAACGTTTAATAAGGAAAACAGAAGTGGAAGAAGAGAGAAAAAACCCAAAGGGCACATAGATGGCCATTTCAAGTTTGCAGTAGAGTCAGTTGGCAAATCAGTGTTCATTTTTGGTTCCCTAGTGAAAGATGATGATGATGTTGATGTTGGCTGATAGCTTGAAAATCATCTGTTAACACTAAATACTCCAGTAGTACAGTGTAAAAGTATTAACCAGACAGCAGAAACCAGCCATGGATGCTTCGCCTAGAACCAGATACTCTGACTGCTCACACAGACATTCTCTTTTTCTTTGTTACAGGATTCTAGCATTTCACTTCACATTTGTGTATTGTTGAACATACTTTTCACTTTGCTGAAGGTTTTTTAAAGCCCCCCAAGGAAATGTATCATGAAACTCCAGTCCATTGCACGTTTCTGAATAATTTATCTTCAGCTCAGTGTTTCTAACACAGGCATTCACTTTGGCAAACCTCACTTTCTCTGATGCTCTAAGTCAAGAGGTATTTTCAATCTATTTAATCCCAAAGCTTTCCTTCTTTTTATCAAGTTTTTTTCTTGCTGAATACTATGATTTACTTTCATTACTGTCATGCCCAGAAATTCATGTGCAAACCCACTAAAGATAGCCTTACTTGAAAAAGCTTTCAAGTTAAGTATGTAAATGGAGTCAAATAAAGAGCTCTTTTTCTGATTAAAAAGAAGAAACTGTCTGTGGAACACATTATAAGCAAACTTGTAAAGAAGTTAAACTGGATATTCAGTATAACAAGCAACAAAAGGAGGCTTTTTTGTTACAGCGATGTAGCGCACATCTAAGCTCTGATGAAGCAAGTCACTGGTACTATTTTAGGATCTGATATCACTACATCTGCATTGACAGGTGCCACGGATTAGGAGAATCTACAGTTTAAATAGAATTTCTTTTAAAAGCATTATTAAAGGTATCCAAAATGATCTTTTTTCCCAAAAAGTACTGTATAACAGTTGTGTTTATGCAAATGTTATGTAACATTTACCTTCTAGTAAAAGGTAGACATCTTCAGCAGCTTCTGATAATGTAGGTAGAAGTTTTTATTTCCAGATCCAATCTTCTATTTTCAGGCAATGGTATGAATCACAGGAATCGCGAAGTGCATTTTACCTTGTGTCATTAGTAGAAAGTTTCTCTAGACACTTAGACATTAGTAAGAAATTGGACTTGATCCTAAATCAGCCAGTCTGCACTCTAGAGCTGGGTACAGGAAAGTTTAGACTAGTGGCTTGGGATGAAAATCAGCCCCTATAATTACACAACAATTTGTTTCCTGGGGTCTTTTTTACAGTTCTTTTCCCTAAGTTGCTCTGAAAGACATCATTATGGTTCCTTTTGAAACGTGAGAAGAGTCAAAAGTGTCTGCATTTAAATATCCCATCCCCAGTACTGTTAGTGTAGTTTATTCGTAACATGATCTTCAAACAGACTGTATTCCTATCCCTGATTTCATCAGGGTGACCTTCATTTGGAGTGTGTGGCTTGATCTTCAATGCAGTCTGAAAAGCACTGGCCCTCTGGGGCCCATGCCATCCAATAGCCTGGCCTTGATGACGGGTTTGCCTTTAGAAATGTGTCCATATTCATCCTATTTTGGGGAGAAACAAAGAAAGGATTATTGTTAGATTGGCTTGATGAAATTTGGAATAAGAATGAAGAAAGATTTTGTTTGAAAAAATCAATAGTTTATTCAATGTGCTACAGGACTAAAATTTATCTGGGAGAATCAGAGTAATTCAGTTTTATTAGGTGTTGCATCACTCAGCAAAGATAGCCAGAAGTATCATGCAGGCCAGATGTCTTTGTCTATCTACTTACAAGTTTTTAGGAACATTTTTGAGGCGCACCTGTCCTCACTCTGATACATGGCACATAGTCTCTGCCTATGAAAATCAATCAGCAGTGGAGCTGTGTCATTTACTGACAGAAAATAGAACGTTCTTGGCATGAGACCCGCAAGTCAGTAGTTGGAGATCTATGGGCATGTAGCAACGCTACCAAATCCAATAAGAAATATTTCTTAGGAATGGCAATATGGAATTTGTACACAAAGAAATTCACTTAATGCCCTGAGGGGAGGTAACCTGTAGATAAACATGCAAGTACTGTACTTCTGGGGTGATTCCAGAGAACCAGGCAAGATAACTTGGTTATTTTACAGTGCTGTTTAGGCCAAAGTCCTGCTCATGTCTTTCACTTTCTGCTATAGCACCTCTGAGAGTCTTGCCTTCCTCACCTTCCTCAGCTGTATGTTCCTCCAGTCTTTCTATGATGGAAATGTTTGCTTATTTCTGACTTCTTACTTTTAGCTAGTTTCTGGTTTTGTACTTTCCAACTGACAGCTCACTTTCCATTCCAGCACAACTCCTGGAGAGGCCAGATTGCAGATGAAGGTACCCATGCTCCTGAGTGGAGAACAGTCATTGCTTCAGTAGTCTGTTGAGTGTAGTTCGATAGTAACTGCCATTACAGGTGGTTTGGTAGACCAGGTTATGTTTTCTCTTCTTCTCGTAGGTTTGGCTGCTTCTCCATATATTGGCAGGAATACCCAGGGGTCTTGTGTATGAGCTTCTGCTCTACCTGTAGAATGGTTTGGATTGGAAGGGACCTTAAAGTTCAGCCAGGTCCAACCCCTTGCCATGGGCAGGGACACTTTCCACTAGAATAGCTCGCTCCAAGCCCCGTCCAACCTGGCCTTGAGCGCAGCTTCTCTGGGTACCCTGTGCAAGCACCTCAGCACCCTCACAGGGAAGAGTTTCTGCCTAAGAGTTCATCTCAATCTCCCCTCTTTCATCTTAAAGCCATTAAAATGGCCATTAAAGCCATTATTCCCCAGCCTGTAAAGAATTTCCTTCAGGTAACAAAACCTAATTCCCCTAAGGTTAAGAACAGAATGATTGGGGAATACTTCCACTGCTTTTGACAAGGGAGAATTGCTTCTTCCCTCTTCTGTCCTCAAAAAAACCAGGACCCTCCTGCTGACAAACACTATTTGACTGCATTTAGTTTTGGTGGAGTGAGGTCTGCTAGATCATATATAGAGTGAAAGACAATGCCTAATAGTAGATGTTAATATTTCTGTATTACTTTGGAAAAGATGGAAATGTTGTTTCTAAAGATGCAATATAAAGCACAATTTGCAGAGGAATTATCATTAGGTTTGCTGGTTGGATGAATCAAGTTCCAGTAGAAAATTAACCAGTGAAAATGTATTTTCTATAAATTGCAGCAAAGAGTTGGTCAATTTACCAAAGTGGAAGGAATAGACAGAGGGCACAAGAGGGAAAAGCTTTCCTGGGTCATAGATTCTGCTCTGCTGATTCAGGATCTCTCTTAACCTCATTAAGAGTTTGAACTAGTGATAATGATTGTTGTGAACCCTGCAGTGAGGCAATGGGAAATCATTTACCACAAAAAGTTAAATGCTGAAATTATCCCACAGAACAATATTGTATTAGAACATCGATCAGCAGAATTGATCCCAGCAGAAGTCTTTCCTCTCAACGTGGTAGAATGCAGTGATTATTTCTAGTTGAAGCAATGGCAGAAAACATATAAAATCAGTTGCAGGCCTTAAATGATCAACCACTATCAATATTTAGTTGATCTCCAAAGAGTTCTCTGTGGGCTCAGATTCACTTTCTGTGGTGGCAGTGAGAAAGACTGAGCCTTAACTGTGGTAAGTGGTTTGGGAGTGTGACTTTACCTTCTAGTGATCAGGATTTCACCTGAAAGTGGAATTCCGCTCTTCACCCCACAGAGCAAGCACGGCTACTTGTATCTCATGATCCCTATGGAACACTGGGGATGAGCAAGGGACACCCCTGTGTGATCTGTCATCTCTGACCTTGGTCTGAGGTCTTCCTTTTCTATGTGACACTGGTCATGAGTCTGTTGCAATCAGGCATGAAACAGACGCTTTGCCTTCAGTGCAGAATTTGCCTAGCTCTGAAACTTACCTCCCTCCTGCCTTTGCAGTCATTCCTCTTGCTAGAGCTGCGCTGTAGAATTTACCTACAGACTAACAGATCAGTGTTGCTTTTACCCAGCCTTGTAATCTGTCCACTTTGCAGGGCAGATGCACTTCAGTGCTCAGAGTCCTGCCTTCCCAACGTTCCTTTTTCGTATTTTTGAAGTACTGCAGAGCTCTTCAGTTACTCATACAACCAAACACAAAGCTGTTCAGCTTCCTGACCCCAGTTCTGCTCTTCTGACATTTGCTGCTACTAGGAGACTGCTTTTCAGCTCTCATTCAAACATTATTAAATGGTAAGTACTATCTCCCCTTCCCTCTCTCTACAAGAGCAGATGAAGCCAATGGGGCATCAAAATGATACAGAGAGTCTGCTAAATATGTGACTCCATTGACCTCTTTGTTTGCAGGGCTCTAACCTTCTCCTCTATTACAGTCACTGCCACTATTTTATGGTCACTCATGCTATGCCATTCTCATCTCAGGAACATGCTGCTCCAGCTCAGCTGTTCCTCAGAACCAACCAGACTGCAATTCCAAAAAGTGCTTCACCAGTCTTGCTTTCCTGAAGGCACATAGAAAAAGTGGCTGCTTCTCCTCTACTTTGACCTTCCCCTGGCACAGTCTGTTTCTCAAGCCACTCTTTACAGTAAGACCTACCGCAGGCAATAGATCACAACATAGCCTAAACTAGATTCTCGTCAGTGCCAATTTCTCCAGTATCAGGAAACTGAGCATTCATCCTGTGAGAGACCTGAGAGTCTGAAACACTCAGGTCTGGCTGGAATTGTTCTAAGACCTGTAATCTAGCCCATGTCATCTGCCTGGGACACTCAGCCGTGATAAGAACATGGGGGACCCTGTGTTCACCTTCACATTACTCATCAGAACCCCACATTGTACTAGAAATCTGAGCTGAAACTATCTTAGATTTGATGCTTATTAACAGATCTTCACCTCCTGGCAGATTCACATAGGGATTTACTGATATTTTGTCAATGATGACACTAATATATGTCAGATTCTGCTCCTGGGAGAAGACAGATCCTCAAATGTGTCTCCTCAATTCTTTTACCTCAGACATTCACAAGTCATCTCTGGCATAGCAAACTCCCTAAGCTTTGGCAGGGTGTCAAGTCTGAGGATAACACAACCTAGCTGCTACCTTCCACAGATCAATATCTCACCAAGGTAGTGGTCAGAGACTCCTCATGTCCCAGACAACAAGAAAGACCATTGATTCTGTTCTGATTGCATAGATGCGTAGCCTCTTATTCCAAATCTGCAGGAAAAGGAGATGATCTTGCAACCCATGGCTGTTGCATGATCTGCATCAGTCTCATCTTTCCTTTACTCACATTGATCTCCTTGGGTTTGTATTTTTTGTTATTATTTTTGTTGGATACCAAGGAGATGAAAAATAAGGGCTGCTAGCAGGCTTTGAGATCTCTTAATACCTTTATGAATTAAAGTTGCTGAACCTTGCATTAAAGTGCTGTCCAAGGTGATAAATTAATGGATGTATCCTGAGTGATGACCATAGAAACAGAAATTAAGCAGTGCAAAGAACTATTATCCCACTTCATTGGAACAGTTATCCAGGAAACCATCTAATCAGTGTGATTCCTGATGGAAAGGCAGTGATTTACAGAGGGAATCTTCCGTTCAGCAACAAAGCAATAATCTAAGAATGAGGAAAACCCACCTGGATGCATTAGCTCTAGTCATCTTCCTTCCACTATCGACAACTCCTTTTCTGAGCATATCCTAAGAAAATCTAGCCAAAAGCTGACTCCAGGCTTATCTAATGAAGCCAATATTGTAGACTCAGCACAACCTGGATTTAGGCCAGTACATTAAGATGGAATCACCAGAGTGGCCCTGAGTGAACAGATTCCTAATGGAAAACGGGCAAGCATCTTTTTCATCTTTTTTCATCTTCTTTGACGTCTCTGCGCTATCTGAAACCACTGGCCACGAGATAACTGGTGGTTCACCTGAAAAAATCATTTTGTTCCCCTAAAAGCAACACAGGGGACTGGAGGAATGTGCTAAAATGACCCAAGTTGTTCCAGGGACACATACGAAGTAGTGAAGGAAAGCCTCACTTTTTCCATTAAGCTTCTGCTCTGTGTAGTCCAACACTATTAAGCTTGTCCTTGTTTCAGTTACACCATGACACAAGCATGGGGCAAACTGATTAGATGACCTGAAATTAGAATACTAGCAATATAACAGAAAAAACCACAGGACTACCTTTGGCTCACAGCAAACAAATTATATTGATCAGAGTTTGGGTGAGATCAGTGTATAGGGAAGAAATACAAGCAGAGACTGCTTAAGGGAGGGCAGAAAAAGCATTTGGAAGAACTTGCAGTCTGGATACAATGTCCTTGTGCCATGTGTGCAGTCACAACAGAGCCATTCATTCTGTGTAGGATGCTCTCACATAGTAGCATCTGTATCTTCATTTAGCACTGTTTTCCATTATTATAATGTATCTACATTTATTTATGCTTTCTGTCACCTCCTGGCTGCATTACAATCCCTGGGCAGAAAGCCCACAGCGCCCGGGGAACTCCAGCTAGTACGGAACACTCCAGCACATCTCTTCAGCAGCTCACACTGCTATGAATGAATGCAGTTCACGAAGCTGTTGTCCTGCTTTCTACTCTGGCTTCCTTTAGACTTTGTAATTGTACTGCCCTTTATTTCCAAGGTATTTTCCTTGTCTAGCACCACAAAGTCCCGTCAGCTGAAGTAGGAAGGAGATGGAACGTGCTGGGTCAGTGGCTGTGATTTCCTCCAGGTTCACCACTGAAAGTGTCACCACATTCCATTGCAAGCACAACACATGGGGGTCACTCCATACTTATTCCCATAAAGTGAAACTCTTCTCCAAATACATTTTACCTCTAGGAAAGAGGCTGAGAAGGTAATTGTGGCATGTGTTAGTTACATTGTGTAATGAAGTATAAGAAGTAATGGGTTCATAATACGGGGATGAGCAGGGTTAAGCCTTGCAAAGTTCTAGTTTGGGTCCATACAGAGGAATACAACACCAAGGACAACAGAGATAATCCAGCTGTGGTGCCCCTCAGTTTAAGTAACTCTGCAATGAAAGTATTCTCCAGAAGAGTCTGCTCCACTTAGCAGTGTACTCCTCAACAGCAATATCCTGGCTATTTCATCCCTTTATAGATAAGAGAAACAGACAGCCCATTTAGTGCACCTCAATTCAACTTCAGGACAATTAAAAAATAAGTGCTAGTGTTAGAGAAATCTATGCAGTCATTTCAGGTGTGAAAGGAGTTTAATCTTTAGGTCTGTCTCCCTGAGGATTGACCTTATATGTTAAAAAAAAGCACTGTTTGTAATTATAAAAGAATTGATAAGTATCAAATGAATTGTTGCAGCACTGTTGACTGTATTCCATGCTAAGGAGCAGTTGCTGTGTAACCTTGAGTATGGCCAAATAACTCATGCTGAACGCATCCCTGTGAAGATGGCATTTTGGCAGGGCTTTGTTGTAGGTCATTTTATTGCCAGCCTGCATCAAACTACGAACTGATCTTCAACTCATGCCAAGAATGCTTAATAATAAACTGATCAATGAGGTGCTGGATTGTTCAAGAGAATTGGTCAAGGGAAAATGCAGACATAAAAAGTCTGGAATTCCAAAGGTTGAATTGCTTGGGCTTATTATACTGGGAGGAATTATATTCCTTGCATTAGTGCAAGTTTTCTTTACTCCAGGGGCCTTTAGCCAAGTGTTGAACAGGACAGTGTCAGAAAGTATATACTTATCTTTATTTTTCTTGACCTTTATGTGCAAGTAATTTTTATAGTTCCATTAACTAGTAAGATCATTTGCAAACCACTGTACAAAGTATATTATGAAGAATGCCTTAGGGACCTTTGTATCCTATTATGTTGAATGTTAATAGAATGAAAAATTAATTTAAACTCTGAAGATTAGAGCAAGGCAAGACTTCCCTTTAATAGGGGAGATTCACAATTTTATTTGTTATGGTAAAACTTCAGAGTTCTACCCTAATATGACCTTTATATGGACCTTTACAGGCCTGACTAGAATCAGACAGTGCAGGAGTCTGATTATTTGCTTCTTTGGATAGAATGGGTTTTATCAGAGCGTCCCATTTTAAAAAGGGGGGATTTCTGTGAACCAGATGTATAAGATTAGTCTTGTGTAATTTCACACCTTTAAATGACTATTTGCTAGTGAGCTGATAGCTGCTTTATTTCATTTTACCTTGCTTTTAGCAAGTTAATAAACAGAGATGGGAGAACCCACAGTTCCAAGGAGTGTCTTTATCGTACTTGACTCTTTACTCATTAAACATTGTCATCTGCAGCTATGTGGGACTTAAAATACCTAAAGCACCTAAACCCAAAGATGCAGTCCTCTACAGTACTTGTGTGATTCCTATCACTCGTAGGACAAGGGGGAGTGGCTTTAAACTGAAATGGTTAGATTTCAATGAGCTCTTAGGCAAAAGTTTTTCCCTATGAGGGTGCTGAGGCGCTGGCACAGGGTGCCCAGAGAAGCTGTGGCTGCCCCATCCCTGGCAGTGTTCAAGGCCAGGTTGGATGGGTCTTGGAGCAAGCTGCTCTAGTGGAAGGTGTCCCTGCCTGTGGCAGGGGTTGGAGCTGGATGAGCTTTGAGGTCCCTTCCAACCGAAACCATTCTGTGATTCCATGATCTCTCTAGAATGAGGAATACTATCTTGAGCCTTGCTTGTAAGTCTCACATAGCACATGTCTCAAGGGGTTGGAGCACTACTACAGACATCAGCACTTCTGTGCAGAGCCGCGTGATTAAATGAACTTTATTAGTTTAATTAGTTATTAATATTTCATATTTATGTTAACATAGTTAAGGTGTAATATGTTTGTGTGGCTAAATCAAATATATCTACAGCAATAATGAGCAGGAGTTTTGTTACTTGGAAGAGCGAAGGAACAGTCACCATCCACCTTCTTGCTCACAAACTATGCCCTGTGCCTTGAGCTGAGAACCTGGCCTGGTTAAAAGGATAACAAGTTGCACGTTTTGCATGTAGGAAGACTTATTATTGTAATTGTCCACACAGGCAACAGAAAAACCTCAGTGTTGATTTCCATACCTCTTGTAAAACTAGTCTGTAAGTGACATCAATGAGAACTGTATTCTCAGATACAGCTATGGAGGGCACAGTTTTCAAAGTATCTCTATCCCAGCATGCTGTATATCTTTTAGCACACTGTAGTTTTAATAACAACCTAAATGTATGTGGCTGTTCTTTATGTGGACTTGTTCTGGATAACCAGCCATTTTAAAATGATTGCATGAAGATGTGTATTTCTTTACTTTTAAGTCCTCTTTATCGAATATCCTGTCTTTAATTCCATCCTACAGCTGTAGATGAGGATGCCTCATATCTTCAGAAACTCTAACTCAAGTAAAATAAATGCCCAAAAGATGAGAACAATTAGTGACTAAAGAATTAGCTATCAATATTTCATGCCCTCTGCAATACTATCTAAACACAAGATATGAAATAAGAATAAATTGTCTTTTTGACATGCAGCAAACCTAGGAAGGAAATGACTAATCTAGAAAGATCTTGGAGTCATCCTAATGAGACAACATTCTAATCACTGGTCTCACGTGATTTGATGGATAAAAAAGGAGGAAGATTTGTCCCATAGGATTATTGAAAGTTCGCTTGTGATTTAAAGTGGGATTTAAATACATTATGAATAGCTCAGAGGGTTGGTGTGATGACCCAAACTCAGAATAGACAGCAAAATGTTTCCATCATCTTTGATGCCAGCATAAGCATGGATTCAAGATGTGATCTGATCTGATAGTCCAAACAGAATGTCAAATACATTGGGTATTGTTCAAATAGTCAAGACATTGTGGAGTATGAAGGACCTGGATCTAACAGGGTGTTTCATGTATGGGACCAGTGCAACTTCCAGAAGGTTTGAACTGGGTAGTTCAGCTGGATTTTCAGTACAGCAACACAAAGCTACTTCCCAAATCAGCTTTACTGGCCTCATTTTAGACACGAATGAATTAATCTTTGTCTTGGAGTAAGCATTTTGTAGTCTGGCTTCAGCCAGTTCCTGGTTAAGTAAGCACAATGCCCACATTTCCCATCGGATATGAAAACACAGGATAAAAAACATAGGTTATATATGAAATAAGTAATATGTATATTTGTGTGTATATATTTTAACATAGTGGTCTCATTGCCACTACATCATATTTGTTAGTCTAGATGGAAATTGTATGTTTCAATTTAACCATCCAATTTGAATCACTGACATGCTTAATTTTTGGCAATGTCCTAAGTGGTAAAATGGAAACAAGGTAGTAAGCAATAAAGTTCAGCCTTTAAAGTAGTTGTTGTTCAGGTTTTTTGTATGTGATGGGCATACCAGCATACACTGGAAACATTGCAACAGCACAGGAGAAGAGAAGTCTTAAAACTGTGAGCTGTTCCTGCTCAGAGAGAGGAAAAGAAGATTCTCCTGTGTATATCTCTAGGCAACTGGCAAGGGAGACAGTAAAACCAACCAGTTTTTCATAGTCTAAACCTTGAGGATACTGAGCATTCAATAATCCAAAGTGGACAAATAAGATACAGAACACTGTAGTTATGGAAAACTGGTAACCTTGAAAAGACAAGGCTGCACTTACAGCTACTGCATCGTGTTGTGAAATTATTTCTTTTCCTTGAGCTATTTTCTTACAAATCTATTTTGGATCTTAATATACTTTCAAAGCTGAGCTCCATTTTATCTTATGAAAAGTAGCAACTTGAGCGCAATACAAGAAGCTAATATTCTGTAATATAATAATAATAAGTGTCAGTTTGGTAAAAATTTTATTATGAAGCAAAACTGCCAACCAAAGTAATTTGTGGTGTTGGAGGTTTTCATTGCAAAGCGCTGAAGTGACAGATGAGGATGAGTTATTGCTGTCAAGAGACTTACATTTTATTTTGGTCACTTTGTATTAATTAAATTTTGCAAGTAATTCTTTTGTGTGTGTTTGCTTTGTTTAATATTTTTAAACAAAAGATTGCCCTCTGAGGCATAGTTAAGTCTATGGCTACCAACCACTTACTATGTTTACAATGCTATGCTTTGTTTCTTCCAAACAGCACTCTGCACAGAGGAGTGTGTGCATGGAAGATGTGTTTCTCCTGACACTTGTCACTGTGAACCAGGATGGGGAGGTACTGATTGCTCTAGTGGTGAGTAAAGATTTACAATCATGTGGTGAAGATATATGCTGCTATGAAAGAAAAATACCTTAAGTAATGCAGTAGCCTTAGAACTTGGATGCTTTAAGTGGAAAAATGAAGGCAGTCTGTTGATGCTCTTAATGCTTTCACTCCTGTTATTAGGATACCAATACAGATAATGTAGCTCTATTATTATCTTATTCCTCTCTTAAACCTTTAATACAACACATTCTTCATTAAATACTGTGTGGAGTACTTGGAGTAGTTTGGAAAGCACTGTCTCTAGACAGAATCCTTGTCCTGTTGAAGCAAGTGGGAGTTTTGCCATTGACTTTTCATGCAGCCTATATTCCTCCTTCTGACTTGAAACCCATAACTTAAATTATCCATACTGCAGAAGTTAGGAAATGGTGGAGGTAGGAGTTTGGCACCTTTGGCTGGGAAATTAATTCACACTTGAGGCTTTCAATTCGTTCAGCTGGTGAAGCTGTGTATGTCAGACTCTTAATTGGTAATGATAAGTTTAAGTTTCTGTGGTTAGCTCCTGCTGGAATGAAGCAGGCAGTGCTCTTCCCAGTGCAAACATCAGAGATGTTGTGCAACACAGGCCCAATACCTTATTGATGTAACAGAAATAAACTTGTTAAATGAAGTCTGTTTGTGTGTCAGGGAAGTAAATAAAACTGCATCGAGAAAGATTCTGTGAGTCATTTACTGAATGAACATTTCATTTCACTTTTACTTCCTCCCTTTCTCCGAAATTGATTGGGATCTTAAAAAAGAGGCATCGTTACCAGGCAAAAAGATAACAAAAGGGATCTATAAAGGGAAGCATTAGAAGGGAATAGGACTTAAATGTGACAGGGGATGAACTCCTTCAGAGGCTCAAGTCAATGGGACAGACTTCTCTGGTCAGGTCATTGGTGGCTTGTCTACAGCTTTGCTGAGGTCTCTTCAGTTAGAGCAGAAAAGGCAATAGGGAGGAAGGGCCGAAAGAAAGGCCAGCCTTTGGGGTTTGAAGCAATCTTTTGGGATTACCTGACATGTAGACAAGGGAAAAATTGGGCAGCATCACATACTGACTATAATGATATTTTTAAAAAGAAAACTTGTAAAATATTGCGTAGGCTCTCAGGAACTCATTTTATCCTTTGGTTATTTTTAGTAATGGATATATTTAACCCAAGAGCCAGTGGGTATTTGTACAGCACACTTAGAGAAGTTACAAATTCTAATAATAAAAAAAGGCAGTGACAACATGGACATACCATGTAGATACATACGTTTACATACACACATAGAGTAATAGCACTCCATTCTTGGTAAATATGGAGAGGAAAGGACAAGATAACGAGAGCTCAGAATGGTCTCATGGACTAAAACTACCCAGTGACTCTTATTAAATTGCAGTAACTTGCAAGTGAAGATAAAAAGAAAAAGAAGGTTTTTCCTATATTGAATATTTAGCTTTTTAAAGTAATTAGGAATATTAAAGAACTGACAATGATTGAGATAGAAACATTATTCATAACTTTTATTTCCGCACTGGGCAGCAATCCAGTATATTTCATTTATGAGGTTTCAGCAGTGGCAAGAGAAGCGTTAGCCAATTCCTAAATTAAATATGCCCTGTTAACTTTTATAAATGATAGCCCAGGATTAGCTTCAAAATTTAAGCTTTCATTTTTATTAATATAATTAGTGTGTTTGCTGGATGGTGGTGCCCATTGTCTTCCATTCCATTTGTTATATGTTGGGCAACATGCATGCTTGTCCGAAGGTCTGATCCAACAAGCACTGTCTGATGGAATGCCCTTTAAGTGTGAATGGCTAACAGAACTGGCTTCTGCTGCAGCTGAGAGCTGCTCACCTTTATGCTTCCTGCTAGAAATTTGGATGACTGGCCTCCATCTTGTTAGGAGACTTAGTTTATATTAAAAGGTATAGAACAGATATCAGCTGAATGAAGTGTGTTGTTACTCTGAGTATTTCTGGGAGAGAAGCTGAGAGCCTTTGCCTCACTGAGGTTAACCAGGTTTTTCAGACATGTTGATAATCCACATATTGAGTTGCGCCTTACTGTTATCCAGTAATAATGTGGAAAACATTTTTCACTTCTCCTGGAACAATATAATACCTGTGCCTATGTTTTTTGTATTCCTTCATTAATATTGGGTGCCTGCTATGAAGGTTACATGTTTGCAGTGACAAATGTCAATTGTTGGATGTTTCTGAGAGGTCCTGTAGGGCTGTGCTGTGGGTAAACTGAAGCTGTTTCTGTCCAAATGCCACCCGGCTCCCGCTGAGGCCACAGAACTCTCTGAGATGCTTCTCAGTATCAGTGATTTTATGAAGTCTCAGGCATACTGCTTTTGATGTTGTCAGTTTGAAACTCTTGTACTGGGAAATGGGTTGCTTGCCCAAACACTCCCTTTAAATTTAGAAAATCTCCAAAGAGCTATACTTGTTTCCTGAATGTTCTCTCTTGAAAACAGTGTTGAGAAGTGGACCTGACACTGGGGGTTGTCTTCTGTCCTTTGGGAACGATCTAGGGACACTCACACTTTCTGAGGTAGTATTTCAACACCCTGCAGAGGAGACCACCAGAACTTTCCCAAAGTTATATAGATCACTTTCATTTAGTTTGATGGGTGAAATTCAACCACAAGCAGAGCTCCAGCACAAGGTCCACATGTCACTTACAAACCAGAAGTCAGATCCAAATGCTTGTATTTTTGGTGCGTAATTTGCCAGAAGAGGGTCTGAATTCTGCCCCCAAATAAAGATTTCCAATGGGAGGCAAGATTCTGGTATCAAACACAGTTTCCCAGTGCTACCATTCTCCCTTGGCTAGAACATACTCAGTTAAATGTTGTGAATAGTTACAGCTACAGCCTGTAAGGCATCCAAACACCTTAATCATCATTCTCAGACTTTCTTTCATGCTTTCCTAAAACTCAGCTTGTAAGACAACATGGCTTGCTATCAGGAGCAGCTTTCCAGTGACTGATTGTGGTACATGTTAGAGTTCAGCTGTTGTCAAGGTTAAAATAACTTCAGATGAATTACTAAACAATTATAAAAAAGCCCTGTGCCATATTCAGCTCTGCATGGCTCTGTACCTGTGTTTTACTGCATGCTGTGGTACATCTGTCGATGCCCACAGGCCTAGCCTTGATTTCATGCTATAAAGCTGCAATATATTAAGGCTTGATTACCATAACAATAAAAAGAGAAGTAATGAGATATTAACTAAAGAAGCTCCTAAATAAAGTGTTTTCAAGGTTTTAATGATGCTAGAAATGAAAAGGAAAAGTCTTTAGAAAAAAAACAAACCCGTACCTTTTCCCTTCTCTTTTAACTTGCTTTGATAACATTGTGCCCATTTTGTCCGTGCAGTCTGCACTGTTGTGTTTTTTAAATACAAAGGGAAATTGCAAATGCTGTGTGTGAACTTACCTGCTCACCTGTCCAATTATTTCAAAACAATTAACTTCAAACGGTATGATGTACTGCCTTGAAGTTCTGGTAGGGATATAATTGACTGTTGGTGGTTACCTGGCCTCTTCTGGGTCTTGATAACAGCCATCTGTATCTGCAAGCCGTTAGGCCCCAATCCAGCAAAGCACTTAAGCATATCCTTAACTTGACACACAAGTAAGGCTTTTCATCTGCTTTAAATTAAGCAGGTGTTTAAGGAGGTTACTGAGTCAGTTTAGAAGAAACAGCTAAAAAGATCTCGGTGAAATCTAGACAAGCATCTCTTTCATCAGGCCCCTAAGGGATAAGGTGATTTTCTTTCAAAATGTGAAAACTCATCAGGCAGTATCACTGAAAACCATTTTGACTTTCATGAGCACTTGTCATTGCAGAGAAGATCACAGAAATCTTTCTGGTTAATAAGGGATTTGCAAAGCAATGGACAAGAGGTAGGAAAAAGAAAGTTCAGAGCAAGAGCCCTGAATTAAACGCAAGCACCTTCCAAAATTGTGTGTCAGTTTGAAAAATTTCAGAGTAAACAAACACTGAGGTTGTAATGGAAAAATAAAGTGGGTTTCAAGATGTTTGCTTTGCTGTTGGGATGCGGAGAAAATAGAGTCCTTGCCCAAAGTGTACTTTAGGAGGTGTTGGCATAACAACGCCAAACCATCTTCCTTCATGCTATGTCCCCTGATTACAACATTGCAGCCAGGCATAGGCTGGGCAGTAATGTACATATACAGATAACACAATCTTCTTTGGAAAGGATGTTTTGTACAAACTGTCATTAAGAGCAAGAACCTATTTCATCTTTATCTCTTTGTCAAAAATAGCCAAGGTCATGACAACAGCAAAGTCTAACATCACAGCAAGATCACATTTAAGGGTATAGCCCTGGAGCAGCTGGAGTGCTTCAGTTCCAAGACTTGTGATGAATGAGGACTGCAGATACTTTGCTAAATCTGAAGGGGGGTTGCTCAGCAAGCTATGAAAGCAGTGGCAGATATCTCAGGAGAAAACCAGAGTATTTTAAAGTGAGTCCATGGTGTTTTGAGGCTTGATTTTGGCTTCCATGTTCTTAAAATAAAAAAGAAATGAAGCTCAAAGGAGAGATTCCTGGTTTGTGGATATAGGCTCACACAAAATTCAGCCTAATGTCAGGGACTGATCTGCTGGAATCATTAATTTTCTATCCTCAGGTTTTTAGGATAGGGCTGACTGGGAAACCACCAAGGCATCAAAAAGATGCAAAGATGGGAGACCTCAGCTGTCCTAAACTGTTAGTGGGCAATGAGTTGGATTCAGGGCCTGTCCCTGAAGGACATCTGTTCCTGTTTCTTGTGTGGGAATTTGTCTGTGCTGAGGGTTTGTACCGCAGTGGCTGCCAAATGAGGTGACAGAACTGGGTACAGTGTTTCTGCTTCCATCAAAGCCAAAGTATTTCATTTGTCATTCCAGCTGTTGAGTTCAGATACAGTTTCTAAAGATGTTTAAAGTCTTGAAACTTCCGTTGGCATCCAGACTTAATTATTGCTTTTGCTGAAACAGAATTCTTTATCTACAGCACGTGGACTTTAAAGTTTTAATATGCTTTTCATTTAACCCAAGCTCAAATTGCAGCTTAATTTTGATGTGATTTGCAGACTCAGTGACAGCTACATTGTGCAAAGACATGCAAATGTATAAACCCAAGTTCCAGTGAGGCTCATACAAAGATCTTTCTGTAGCAATTACGGAGTGGAATAGATTTCTATGTCTTTCAGTTCCAACCATTTGCTCTTCCTTAAACTTCAGAAACACCCATCTCCCTTCAATCACTGTGGAGCTGCTGCAATCAGGTAAACAGCTTGTGTTTAATTTTTGCCTCTGCTGGATGTTGGGCCCACGCTCCTGGGCTGGCGTGCCCAGGTTGCATGTGTTCAGCAGTCTCTGGCACAGCCCATTTTCATGGGCCCAGCCTACGCAGGACAGCCTGTATCCAGGGAATAGAAATGTAAACACAAGCTGCTGTTCAGTGCAGTTACTAGCACAGCAGCATGTCCTGTATGTATTTTTACACAGATAATTTGGCTGCATTAAGCTGGGCTAATCCATCATTTTTCATTTGGTGGGAATATTTTGTCTCTTGCTGAAGCTGTTAGTATCTACTCCATTTTTTGTGTCAGTTTCTCCTTGCTCTGTAAGGGATATGATTGTATTCCCTAAGGTTCTGTAAGTTAACTGCTTTGAAGGTGCTGCAAGCTTATGGAGGGAGATGAGAGTCATATTAGTCTTGGCTTTTCCCACAGTAACCAGGGCCAAGCAAAGGGCAACAGCTGATTCTGGAAGAGAAAAAGTAGATCCAAGATTTACTTTGAGAAAAAATTGCTTTTTATACTACTTCTGCGTGATTCATTGATGATCAGGAGATCAGGTGCCAGTTGTTCTAAGTTGTGTACTAAAGTAAGCTGAAAATAGAAATACAGCACCCTGTGTCCCTTTACTTGTCACTTTCATCTTCCCTGCTGGAGTGTGGGAAAGGACTTAAATCAGCTGGTTACATCTAAAGCTTGAGGTAATGGCAGATCATTTTTTCCCAGCAGTCTCAGCCTTCCTTTGAGATGCCTCTTTTGAATGGCTTTGAAGATTCCATTGAGCTGACCTGACTGGCTGCTCCAGTCCCTGGAGTTTTGTCTTCCAGTGTGTTCCATTACTCATAAGGCTTGATCTAGCAGTGTACTTCGTATGTGTGAATAGACCTTCGAAAGTCAATAACGACTAAGCTAAGTTAGATAAATGCTTAAGTCATTATTGAAATTGGAATTTAAGAGATTGGGGGTGGGGGGGAGGATGGGACAGGAAATTACACTGATGAGAATATCAGTTAGGGACCAAGAGTTACTGAGACTCATCCAGGCTGAGCAGCAGCAGGTTTTTCTTTCAATGAACTAACCCCACTGTTAGCTCATCAAGAAAGAGAAGCTCCAGCCTACTGCCAGGTCTCCTGCTGAGCTGAGCACAATATACAGGTCAGGGGTCTGAACATACTCCTTACTCCTAGACAGAGATGACTTTTTGACCTACCACATAGATGAGTACCAGAGGATGGAGATGTGCTAAGAAAATAGTTTGGGTTTGTAGTGTAAAAGGTATTCAGCTGTCTAATAAAGATTAAAAAAAGAAAAAAGTGTAATGTTATTAGGATAAGTCTGCACAATTGTATGTAATTGTTACAATATTACCACAATCATCTCCTCTGTTAAAGCATCCAGGTTTTCTGCATCTTTGGCTGCTTTGGTTTAAGAGATAAATCTGCTCATAATGAGTTATGTACTGAAGTGAATATTTGCATAGAATTCAGGTGATCTGTTAAAACCATGCTTCCCATTTGTACTCAGAGCAGTTGCTGACGAGGCAATGCTTACTGCATGCTAAGTGTTTGTCTTCCATATTGGCCTAAGGTAGCAACATCATTTTGGAGCCTTTCTCCAAAGAAGAAAGGGAGTGTAAAAAGACATTTAGATTTCAGACAAGAGGTGGGCGTGAACCTTTGGGAGCAAACAGGGATATACATGGAAGCTCTCTACCAAAGCAAGACAATTGTGTTGAGGAGGTATTTGTAACTGAACAAAGTAGCTGCCCTCCCAAAGCAGAGCCCCGGTGTACTCTGAGCACCCCTGCCACATCTGGAAGTGAACTTTATCATGCAGCTCTTCTTTTATCTGGGGAATGGCTTGATGATTGACTAAAACTTTACACTTTAAGGATAATTTTCAGTAAATGAAACCATGGTTGCTAGTCCTGAATGGGCTATATGCATTCCTGTACAGGTGTTGTGTGGTTCTGCAAGGGGGAATTTGGCTCCCATACATCTTTCCTTGGCTGCTGAACTGATGAGAGCAGAGGAGACTTCATAGAACGGCAGTGTATGTGTGACAAGTTGTTAGTTTTATTAATCTAACTAAGGTTTCTCTCACTTTAGACAGGGTAATAGCTATAAAAGAAAGAACCTACTAAAATACCTTTTTAATGAACTGAATTGCTAATGCTAAATTTCATTGCTGGAGCATCTTACAGTAACGTGGCTTTAAATGTGCACTACACAAACGAACAGACTTTAGATCAATTTAGAAGTACCATTGGTATAATTTTATGGCCTGGTCACTAAAGAGCTGTCACTTGCAGAAGAGTAGAATTCCCTCTCCCAAAGTGCAGGCAAAAATTTCAGATGTGGACACCCATTCAAAAGTATTCCTGGGGTTTTTGCTTACTAACAAGCAGAAAAAAGGTATAGTGATCCTTGGAAAAGCTTCTTAACCACTTGTCTCTGTGTTAGTTGTCATGAGGTACTTCAAGGAATGCTTGGAGAGAGCAGAGCTCAGCTCACTGTCCAATGCTAAGGTATCAGAAAATACCCTGGGAGCCCTGGCAGGTTGAGGCCACAGCTTCTGAGCCTGGAGGAGCCTCAGGCCTGCTCTGACTTCTTCTGGGTTAAGAATAACTATCTCCAAAGCTGTGTGCTACAGCTAAGAAGGACCCACTCCATGGTCTCAGGATTTTTCAGAAGATGCTGTTGTTCCTAGGTGCAAGACTGCTTCATGGGCAGCCTTTAAATGATGAAATCAAAATGGGAAACAAAAGGTTTCATTCAGAAATAAGACTTGAAACATACTTCAGATCTGCAGTGGGTAAAATGTGCTAGAAAATAGCAGTCGTTCATTACCCTATGTTAGATACAAACCTTCTTGTGTAGTGGTATCCGAGAGCTGAGGCAGAGTCTGTAGATTCATTCAAACAACATTGATGAGTATGGCCAAACATGGGAGGGAAGGTTGCAGGGAGGAAGCACATAGATCTGCAGCTTTCCCTGTTTGTGATTGTCTCATTGTTTAGCTGTAAGCTCCAGCACCCACATGCAAAGATACTGAAATACTTAATTTCAAAAGATGCATCTGGGTGTATTTTAACTACACGTTGGCTGCTGTACTGAACAGCTTTCCAAAAGGGAGGTCCATGTTGTTTGTGTCCCCTCCCTTTTTATGCCTGCGCCATGACCTGGGGGTTATTATAGGCAGTGCCTTTGCTAAAGGCAAAGGTTCCATGCTAAAGTTTCTCCTTCGACCTCACCCTGATTTTGTGTGATCTTAAATAAGCCTCCACAAGGTGGGTAGTCTTATTTCTTTTTGATTCCCATGGGAGTTGAATATATTTCTCAAGTGGATTTACTGGGCCTATCCCAGAGCTGGAAAAGGAGGGCAGGCTGCAAGTGGTGTTGGTGAGAAATCAGCCATCAATTAACATCTTTGCTAAAGATGAATGTAGCTGTAATGTGCTGCTGGCCTTCAGGTCTTGGGTGGGTTGCTTTTAAAACACAGCCTGGAGGCAGCTTTACTAACTTTAGAGATGTATGATCAGATCTGCTGAAGTGATGCAGCATGACAGTTTAAAATGAGGGAATGATAATGCCAGTCTAATCCATTGCCTAATGGAATCATTCTGTTATTTATTGTTTTAAAAGATATTTCCATGTCAATAATATATTTGTGTATGAGTAAGAGATCTCTTCTAGAGCAAAACCTAGAGATAAATGTGCCAATGTACAGGTAAAAATTAGGTAAATATTTTCTTTGGAGTTTCTTTTTACCACAGCCTTACAATCACATGCATTTCTAGTAGCTTCTCAGTGCCAAGATAAGGACCTAATGACCTTAAATCACTATGTGTAAAATGGGAAAGTTTCAGGGAGTTTTCTTCTTTGTTTTACCATTGTTTGTGCTATAGTCAGTATGATAACATCCTTTAGAAGTGAAACATGTTCAGAACTTGCTCTGAGAAATCCTGTTCTCCTAAATTACACTCATGAAAATCCTTCCTCAACCCCTCCATTGATGCTCTAATACCTGTTTGTAGTCCTTATAAAACACTGAAAAAGGATTTGCCACAGGAGCAGTTATCTTGTGTCCCCAATGAAATAAATGTTTGTTGACTGCTTATCTGCTTCAGTGATGTGAAGAGAAATAATGAAGTAGCAGAGAACGTAACAAGCGCGTATCTGACCAGGCTTTGGCAGATCACAGTCTTCCCACTACTGCTCACAGGTGAGCGTTTTGCTCTCACTGCTAATCTAGCTTTGGCAGGGAGTGTAGAGGGGCCATGGTTATCTGTAAGGAAAAGCACACAAAATGAGGCAAGATGTTGTGACCAAAGGAAATAAATGAGCAGATGGTGTGCTAGCATCCCACCTGACCCTCCAGAGGGGCTGCTTGTAGCATAACCACCGCTTACACGCATGTAGTTTTGAAGAGAGGCCAAATCCAAGAGAAGCAGGAGGAAGGTGATGTGTATGGGAGCATGGAATAGAAGGTGGTAGAAAAGAAAGATTGAGACATGACAAAGAAGGAATTTTTTGAGGAAAAATAAGCAAGGTGAGACTGCAGCCAGAAGCAGAGGGGGATAGGAAAGGAGCTTAGTGGGCAGACAACTGGACTTGAGACAATGAACAGCTGAATTCAGATGTTTTGCAAAATGAATGTTATGCTGCGTGTGAGGCACCAAGAATTTTGTGAGCAGACGGTTACTGGCTGGTTCTACCAAGTAGAAATTACAGATTTTGTCCAAATAAGAAACTGAAGTGGAAAGAGAGGGGATAGGATGATGCTGGGAAGACAGTGAATTTGAGATGACAAAGGGACTGGCAATGGTAAAAGCAAGGGAAAACTCAACCTGTCAGGAATTGCCTCAAATGGGGAAACCTGAGATGCTTTTTGTCATGCAAACAATTAAGTAAAGAGAGACAGAACCTAATGCTTGCAAACTGGTGGCCTTGACCTGCCAGAAAAGGGTTTTAAAAGTGAAGTGCTCTGGTTAAAGTGGAATTTGTCTTTTTTTGGTGCTGGCAAAGAAACCTGTTTAAGTGTTTATGAAGGGATGTAAACATCTATTCTCTAGTAGTCATCGGGACTATAGCTTCAATAAACATTGGTTAATGTTTAAACACAATGTACTGAAGTGGGATACTAGAAGTTATAGTGCATTCAACTGCCAAAACTGCCTTTTCTTGGCCTGGAAGTATACAGCAGGAAAAGAAAGTGCAATTTTCAACAGTCAGGTTTTATTCTGTTACTGACAAAAATGTGCAGTGAAACACCACAAATTGTGCACATTAAGGAAAATTTCTACAGTCAAAAGGTCACTTGTATTGCTGTACTCATGAGAATACTGTACACCTTCAGTCTTAACCCTTCCTTATACTGTGTGATCATCTTGAATGTGTGGTCTGTAACTAGCACATCCTCCGGTTATTTCTTTGCAGCTCAGAAAGACTTGATTGAATGCAGAGGAACTGCAGGATTTTCTTTATTAAACATGCTTGTGTTAACCCAGCAGAATACCTGGAAGTTTGGGAGTGAAAATGGGAGTTGCAAAGATCTGAATCTTCTTCAAGAAAGGATGGCGAAGGCCATTTGTCAGGGAAGCTGGGAAGAGACCCAAGTGTCACAGCTATGCGTGTCACTCTCTTTGTAACAGCAAGAACTCATGAAATATGATCAGTAACCTCAAAGATGAGTAGAATCAGATAATAACAATGTATGTTGAGTTGCGGAGTAAAATAAAAAGAGACCTACTGTTACACATAGATTTATGCTTAAAGAACTATAAGAAGCGCACTGAAGAAAGGTAAAAAAGAGAAAGATTCTCATCTGCAGCTAGTTTGTAATAGCAAGTTTTATCCACTTTCATAGCTTTGGTGTGTGTTGTGCTAGAAGGATTTGGGCCCCGTTAGGAACAACAGTAAATGCCAGATCAAAATAATGTGTCATATTATTACTGAGAGTATTTTATATCAGGAAGATCTTTGTGGGCATCAACCAGAAAGGAGAGATAAAACACTCATTCTTTGATCTTGGAGGGTGGTCATTCAAGAAAGAAGTCTCTACAGTTCATCATTTTCAATAGCTTTCTGCCTGTGATATGGTGCCTATTCATGTAAAGGCCAGAGAATTCTGGGCTGTGGAATGCTTACAAATATGTGCATCAAATGCAGGGTAGATCAGGTAAAATTTGCCTGCAAAATTCAAATTTATAAGAAATAACTGGAAACATGAACATGAAACAATGGAAATTTGTAGTAGTAATAGAGGCAAGGACTTGTTACCCTTACTGCCTGCTTAAATCTCACCTTCCTGAATCCTGTGTACAGAGTTGCAGTGTTCTAGTTAAGTGCAGTATTAGTAAATCATAAGAATGGGTTGCACGAGAGTTTTTAGCCAAGGACCAATGTCTGATCCCCTGTCTCACTTAGATTGCAGTGATAGTTTCCTAAATAAATTTCAAAGCCTAGCAACAAACTGCAAGAGGAGGAGGGCTTGTAGAAAAACATGAGGATTTTCGTGGATGAAAGGTCCATTTTTCCACAGAGATGCAGGGTTTGCTGCAGGGGTGGGAGGCAGGGAGACATGACATATGGTTGTTGAATTCCTGGGAATCCAGAATAGCTCTTTGTTTCATCATCTGCTTTAGCCTGTCTACAGTGCTTCCCAATGTCATAGTATCTAGTTCAACTGGGATAGCAGTAAGAAAATACATGGATTTCTGCAAATATGTTTTCCACCTTCTAGAATAAATTCAAGCTGCTTGAATTCTTTAGATTCCAGTCTGGGGATACTGGTAGAGGGTGGTAACTCTTCCTTCCAGACTTGATGGGGTTATGATACATACTGAAATACAAGTTTGAGAACAGAGCCCAATTTGTTTTCAACATCAGATGAAGAATTACTTTTGTCAGAGCTTATTCGGAAGTATAATGGGAGGAGGGTCTTGTTATTGAGCCTATTCATAGGATCTGATGGTGGTGGCCCAGTTTGGGTCTCCCAGGGACCACCACAAGCAGCTGGGTTTCAGGCCTCTTTAGAACACTTAGCTTCGCAGCTTACTGAGATCAGTGAAATACAAGAAATTCCATTTAAGGATTAAAAGACTATTGATCAAATACTGGAATAGTGGCTCAGAGAGATTGTGGACTCTGTCCTTGGAGATATTCAAAATTCAACCAGGCAGAGCCTTTGGCAACTTGTTCCAACTTTGCCTGCTTTGAGCAGGGGATTTGAAGTAGAGGATCTCCAGGGCCCCTTTCCACCTCAACTATTCTACAATTCTATGATTCTATTAATTCTTTTATTCCTATAACTTTGTTGATCTCTGAATCAGAACAAGGGGCTCACTGACTTGCTAGATATGACAGAAAACATAGAATATGTAAGTAGCAGGTCTGAATATTCTAAAAGCCCATGGGAATATTCTGCATATGAGAGCAGAACTATCCAAAGAATTATGTGGTTATTCTCATTTTGAAATCCTGAAATGCCATGGAAATTCTCTTGACAGGATGGATTTTGGGTATAGTGCTAGAATTCCTCACTCATTTTCAAGAATGCAGGCTCTGTTCCCAGCTCTGTTTCTGGACTGCTGCATCATTCTGGAATGTATCCCCTTCCTTCTTTGTATTCTATTTGCTGTTTCATAAAATAGGGAGCCTAACCTCCTTTGTGGGTGATACTGGAGTTTCTAGATGAAAACTGCTGCAGAAGAAATAGGTGCTCTCATTAAATTAGAAAGATTGAATGTTGTGTGCTCTGTAGTGAATGTATGTCCTATCTGGCAGAAAGAAGTGATGTTAATTAATTACTTTGACATGCAGTCATGATGTTGCAGGCTGTGTTATAGATATCCAGATGTTGGGGTGTTCTTCTAGGATGCGACACGTTTGAATGTATTAGGAGGCGCATTTTTTCTTTGTGTATGACTATGACAAATTGAGGCACAGCCAAGCTGCTAAGTTGCTTGAAGGCATCTTTCACGCTCCATCCATTACATGAGTGATAGATGGTATTAAACCTCTTTGTGAAGAAAAACACATTGTAGATAATGGAAAGGAAATCATCAGCACTAATATTTATCCCAACTTGGTTTTGCATCTGCAAGACCAATGTTTTTTTAATTTACTTTTCATTCTCTTTTGCTTCATTTGCTTTGTTGTTGCAAATCTTGCATCTTGGGAGAGCATTGGATCACATTTTGATCACAGTTTTATTAATACAGAACTACACAAGTGGAATTATTCTGCATTCATATCAATGGCAACATAAACTCAGCCATGTTACTCAGATCTTTAAGCTCAATATTTAACATTTCCGTGTTGTTTCTTTATAGTAGATACAATTATTCTCATCAGAAATTTCTTCTAGTCTGATTGCAGAAGGAGATTGAGGTAATCTCATGTGTGCCTCATGTCTCCTGCTCTGACCAATTTCCCTACATCTGGTGGATTGGTAGAGAGTTCAGCTTCCTGCAAATGTGCAAAGCATTGTCTTGATAGAGCAGAGGGTTAGATGGCATAGGAAGGGTCTATTGTTACTCAGTAGATGTGGCAAGGGAAGGACATGGAGATGAGGAACTACACATACTGCAAAGATGCATGAAATTGTAAGGAATTTGATGGATGAGGCTGGCATTGCAATAGTGGGAGTGCAGGGAAATAGAACACAGACCTGTACACAGGAAAACAGGCTTTGTTATGTAAAATTTCAGTCTCAACTGATTCTCAGGATCTTAGCAGATGCTATTTCAGGTATGGTTTGGAAATCCCACTAATGTGACTATATGGCCAGTGCACTGCCAAGGAAGGAAGTCACTTCCACTTGAAAGATACAGGGTTTTCTTTAGTTCTTTATTTTTCAATGGCCAGTTTGGTTTTCCTTTAGCTCAGTTAAGAAGAAATAAACAGGCAGAGTCAAGATGAGGATCATGAGGTCAAATTAGAGAGATTTACACTTTGGATGGATGGATGGATGGATCCAAGTGTCTTCTGTGCTTAGTGTTGAATTGGTTCTGCAGCTACTTAGGACAATTTTAATTAATATCTGGTGCATGAACATTTAAATGTGCTGACTTTTCCACATGGCATTACACACGTAAATGGTCTTCTGTCATTTTATCATTTTTGTCTTTGCCTTGGTAATTCTTGAGGACAGCTTTTAAAATTCAATACCAATTATTTCTTCATTTAATTCATTCTCAAATAACATTTTAGTTCTCTCTGTGTTTTCAATAGGAATTAATTCTTTTTCTAAATTATTCTGTGCCCTGCTCAATCCCCTGTGCAAGTCCTGCAGGCTTTAAAATCCTGAAACTGAAATTATTCAAACTACATAAAAAAAGGCCAGTAAAGCAAATAGTGTCTTCTCTTGGTATCAGCTTATGGACAGTTCTTCCTTCCTTTTAAATTTTTCAGAGAACTCCTTAATTGTCTTGTTACATTTACTCACCAGTGATACCAAGATCTTTGATTCTCTCTTGGTGCATAAACTAGCCTCATATTCAGATACTACTATCAGAAATTTGTCACACTGGATGCTTATATTTTTATCAGACTTATTCAGGACTAAACAGGGCTCTCAGTGGAAACAGGACTTTCAGACTAACCAAACCATTTCCCAGTTTCAATGTTTTCCTCTCAAGTTGAAGAGCAGAGGAGAAAAAGGTCTGATTTTTAATGTTATTTACTTTGATAAGCCATAAAACTGAACTGTTTCAATCCAGTAACAAGACTCTCTTTTGAGAAGACGCTCCTTTCAGTTGTCTTTTAACCGGACAGTTCCTCAAATTAAGGTACAGGATGGCTCCACTCCCCATTTGCAGTTAAGAGCTGTCACACAGTGCTCTGCTGCAGATAAAAGTCCAAATTCTACTTTATCTGCAAGTCTCTTGCACATTAATAAATAGGAGTAGCAGTGTAGCATGTTAGAGTAAAATGGAAATGATGAAGTTCTATGTCAGAGCAGGTACCAGTCTAGAGCAGGAAATGTTCTGACTCTGTCAGTACCATTTTCTATGATGCTTCCTGTGCTTGTTGCACAACACAGAATTTCCACATTTCTTTACTGAAATTGAATATTTTTTTTAATAAAATAAGCAGTGATCAGCACAGGTACATGAGTCATTCATCTTACATATGAAATTGAGAGTTTCATAGCATTCAAGAAAGGCAAGTTAAAATTATAGTGAATTAGGTTAAAAATCCTATTTTTCTTCATTATTGAGAATTTCTTCTTATACTTCCATTACAATGGGATTCAGGAGGGACACATTTTGAAGTTTTCTCTTTGGTATACAGTATTTTTGTGAAAAGACTACTTTGTGGATGGAAGCCTGTACACTGAGCATTTCCAGTGGTGCTCAGTCCTCCATGAGGACAGTATAACATTCCTCTACCGTTTACATTTCATTGAAGACCTCAGAATGGGACTCAGATCCAGCTCCTATCCATCCTAAATGAGATTTCAGTAGTTAATTGATATGGTGTAAGCTGTCTGCACAGAAAATGAACTTTACTTTCCCTGTACGCTGCATAGGAAACGTGTTCATCGCCATCCAGCCACTCCATGACTGATCAGCTTCTATTTACTTCTCTCCCAGTGTCTTCCTCTAGAGCCGCATATTTTCCTAGTTTCAATACAGAAATGGAAATCAAACGTCAAACCAGTCTCTGATATTTCAGAAAAGACAAACTTGAAAACCAGAAACATGACCAGAAGAAATGTTTAAATGTTTAGTGTGGGCCGGTCCTCAGATATCTACGAGCTGATTCTATCTGTGCAGTTCTGGCTGTAATTCCACTTTAAGTAAGTGAACAGACCAGCCTCAGTTGCAGGATTGTTTGTTTTACTGTAATTAGGTAAATTAATCAGTACATTAGCTTCCTAATGCTCAGCACTGTTCTGAAGTGAATTGCAGATATTTGCTATTTTGATAAGATTTAAAGATCCAAAACCTCCCCAGCTGGTCAGTGCTACACAGCTACAAGAGCTCTGTAAATGTGTAAAAGCTTTAAAACTGCAGAAAGAAAACGTGCAGTACAAAGGAAAGTTACACTCGGGTAATTTTTTGGTTGTAAGAGAAAGAAACAGGTTGTTTGAGTTAATTATTTCACTTGCATCTAAATAGACTCATAGAATCACAGAATGGTTTGGGTTGGAGGGGACCTTAAAGCTCATCCAATCTCAACCCCCTGCCCTGGGCAGGGACACCTTCCACTAGAGCAGCTTGCTCCAAGCCACTCTGTCCAACCTGGCCTTGAACACTGCCAGGGATGGGGCAGCCACAGCTTCTATGGGCACCCTGTGCCAGCGCCTCAGCACCCTCATAGGGAAAAACTTCTGCCTAAGAGCTCATCTCAGTCTCCCCTCTGCCAATTTAAATCTATTCCCCTTTGTCCTACACCTACATGCACTTGTAATATGCAATATTACATATAACAACTGCGTGCCCTTGTAAGATGTAAATACATAAGCATCAGTGTATAACTAGCCTTGGCCTAACCTGTAGTTGATGAAACTATATTTCAAAAGCATAATGCAAATGGCTTCCTCCCTGTCTTTTCTCTGCTTCCAGTGCTGCCACTAACATCACTTATATGATCCCAGAAGTTACCTTTTGGGTGATGGTTCTGCCAGTCTTTCTAAGGTCCAAAGTCTCCCTTACCAGAACACATTATATGCAGCCCCCTGATGTTAACAAAGGGACATCTGACAGTTAATGGTAAATGTAGAATGGTGCCTTAAATGAGGCTTTCTGGATTCTCCTGACTCATCCACTCTTTGATGTCAAGCTTTCAACACGCTGATTCTCTGGACACAGTAAACATGAATCAGTTCCTCTGTTCTAGTAGTTGGGTGCCATCCTGTATCTCATTAGAGAAACGAACTCACAGTGAACAATGTCACATTACTGAAACTTTTTTGTCTAAATAGTAAATAGAGGGCAGAAAGCAGGCTGTGTTTTTCTTCATTAGGAAGGGAACCGGGACTTTTATCGAGGCAATGGCTGGCATCACCAGGTCCTCAAGTACCCTGGTCATGAGATACTACTACCACAGCAGGCTGAAGTTAAGAGACGATCCTTTGTGCTGGATCCAGGCCTTTTGTTCCCACGTCCCTCTTCATTCTTTTACTGTCTCCCCCACATCTCATTTTTCTCTTGCCTCTTGCTTTTATCCATTCTTTTTCTTTGCTCCCTTATTGCCCTTAATGCCAACTTACTCCCGGGTGGAGATGCATCAGATACCTTTGCTCTCACCCCCAGCCTGCCTTACAGGCAGACAGAGGCCACAGCCTGGTTTCAGTATTGGCCTCCTGAGCTGGCAGCTCTGCATGGTGGGCTGCCTTCCTGATTGCATATCCACTGGGCAGGAAGTAAAGTGGATTTCAAGAAGCTGCCTACTGTTTTACCCACAGGAAGGTGTTGCAACAGAGCAAGGAAATGGCTCTCAAGCAGAGCAGTGGTAGGATTTTAGTACCTCGAGTTCTCTGTTATTCCCTGTCTTTCCTCGATTGCCCTGGTGCTGCTTAGGTAGCCTGGCTAAGAGCCCACAACACCATTTTTTATAGCAGAAAGATTCCTTTAATGTATTTCAAAATGACAGGCTGCCTTTTCAGGCCATGCATCCAAATAACACTGATTCAGTGTGGTTACTTTCTTAGCTGAGTCACTATTCAAGTGGCAAGTGCCAAGTGTGCCAAAAGTGTCACATTGTGGTCTCCTTCTCACATAATAGTGGAAAACAGAGGGCAATCAGAAGCACTTATTTAATGTAATCTGCATTACTTGAATTCAACATTTGCAAAGGATGCCAGGCTGACACCCCAGGGGACTCAAGCAATGTAGTTCTGTATTTGAACTTTAAGTGGGGGGAGGAGAAGAGTGGGAAAGAAAAAAAGAGACATTTATAAATTAGGTTTATGAGGCATTTTCTAAAATTGAGGAAATAAGGGTCTATAGGCACAAGAGCGTTTGTATTGACTTTAGTTCTAGTAATGGGCTGAGGTCTGTCTGCAAAATCAGGCATTGCTGCTGAAAAGCATCATAGTCACCATCTGAGCCCGCTTGGAGTGTGGCTTTTGAGTACAGGTGTCCCTGCTCCACAACCATAATTAGAATGAACAGAGTCTCCATTTCTTTAGAAATTAAACTCAAACCAAGCTCAGATGCTGGCAGGTTTTGGGAACAGGTGGATGATTAGTTCTCTGACTCTGACCATACACTGCACCAAGTCTCCTTGCACACGGCACCTACCTTGTGTCTTTCGTTTGCTTCTGGTCATTAAAAAGTAATTAGTGAAATTAAGGAGGTTTTCTGATGTAATGCACTATCTTTTGGAAAAATAAGATGGATTTTAGTGGAGAGTCTCAGGTTAGTTCCTAGAGAATCAGCTTACATTGTATGTTAGATAATAGATACGCACATAGAGGTCTCTTTGTTTGCCCTGTGTAGTTAATGCTTCAGGGAAGAAGAGGCTGTAGCTTCTGCAACCTACTTTGTATTGCACTGAAGGGTGTGGAGGGCCTGTTCCTCACTCAGGTAGAAATTACTACAAGATCCTGAAAGGTCTTTAACTGTGTCTTGAGAGAAGTGAATACGCAAATATTTGTTCTAGTCGTAGGGAGGTGAATTATTTGTATCCAACATAATTTTTTATGCACTTTTGTTCAGCAATTAACAGTCTCAAATTAAACTGTCAAACAATATGGTCTTTGCAATACAGTTTTAATGTATCTACCATCCTTCATACCATCATCTACCATCCTCTAATATAGTAAAATATTCAAGTGTCTAATGTGAGTGGTGATTTAATTTGGTTATATTAGTATGAAGATGAGGTTTCATAATCCTCTTTATTTCACTCAGGGTTAGTGTGACTGCCCCATCCCTGGCAGTGTTCAAGGCCAGGTTGGAAGGGGCTTGGAGCAACCTGCTCTAGTGGAAGGTGTCCCTGCCTGTGGCAGGGATTGGAACTGGATGAGCTTTAAGGTCCCTTCCAACCCAAACCATTCTGGGATTCGATGGAAATGTGAGTGCATGGTTGCATTAACGATTTTTAGGTGTTCATTCAGTGGCTTTTCTCTTACACCCATTTGTAGGCTGCCTGGGAATCTGTCTCAACTTAATTCTCTAGTTATAAGCACATTGCAACTTTGAGCAATAATCTTCCTAACCTTTGCTATGGTTGTGTCCTTGATATAATAGGGAAGGTAACACATTAATAGTCACATGCTGAGCTCTGGCTGTAGCTGAGATTTAATGATATTTAACTCTGGACCTAATTTCAGTTTACAAGCGATTACATGCTGTCCTCTGGGACATTGCTGCAAAGAATTTCTAAATAAGTTGCAAAATAGTGATGAATTAACTTGTAGCCTTGTCAAAATCAATTATCTTACATGACAGCTCAACTACACTTTTCTATTTGCTGCACTGCAGCATGCTAAACATCAGCCAAAGCGTAAACTTAAAGTCCTTGTATGTCAAACTCTGTAGTAGATTGATCTTGTATTTCATGTGCATGCAAATCTCCCCTAGGCTTAATGGAAATGTTTTACTTACATTTGCAACAAGAAAATATTCTTTCCTGCCATGTTTGCAAACTGTTGCACTGTGCAATCCTATAGATTTGATATAATTTGATCAAAACATTCTTGTGGAAGTTGTCCTCGGTTGATCAGTTAAAATCCTCCCTTCAGATTGATTCTGCTCAGAGAGTGCCAGGGAAAGATGCTCAGCAAGATGCAGGATGGAAACTGATGCTGCAAGGCAGAGGCTGATTGCCTGCCAGGTGGATAAAGTGATGCCTCCTCCCATGGTACCACGGAGCTGGAGCTGGACTTTTTACAAGGACATGTAGGGAAAAGTAGACAGGACAAGGGGGAATGGCTTTAACCCGCCAAAGGGAAAACTGAGATGAGCTCTTGGGCAGAAGCTCTTCCCTGTGAGGGTGCTGAGGCGCTGGCACAGGGTGCCCAGAGAAGCTACGGCTGCCCCATCCCTGGCAGTGTTCAAGGCCAGGTTGGACAGAGTGGCTTGGAGCAAGCTGCTCTAGTGGAAGGTGTTCCTGCTCATGGTGAGGGTTTAGAATTAGATGAGCTTTAAGGTCCCTTCCAACCCAAACCATTCTGTGATTCTATGATTCAGTATTGAGGAATTTAAATTTCCCAGCCTGGAAAACCTGGTGTGATTTAGCTGCACACACAGATCTGATCAGCTCCTTCTGTTTATAAGACACTTGCTCTGCACAGAGCTGTTCAGAGTCCCAAGCACTTATGAAGGCAAGACTCTTCAGTTTTTACATAGTTTGTAGTTTTAAAGGTTTCACCACATGCTGTGTGCAAAGAGACATTATCTGTGAAATAGGTAATAGACTTTCTTACAGAATTCTGCAATTATATGATTATAAAATGCACAGAGCCACTTTATTATAGTTTATAGATAAAATACTGTTAAGCTGACTGGGTAGCATTATGCTGTAGGGTTATGATTGGCTTCAGAGAAATAAAAGTAAAGATACATCAACATCTGTTTAGGTCAAAAGCACTGCAGGAAAGGCTGCTCAGAGCTTTGGGTGGTGTAGTGCTGGAAATGTGGTTTGCAGGTTTAGCTCTTGAGTTGGCTCTGTGTAGAGGCCTGTCAAATGTTACTACAGAGAGAAATACGTCGAGGACTTGTATCGTTTCCAAGCTATAATTTCTCCGATATATTTTGGAGAAGAAGTGTTACTGAAATACTAGATATTCCTGCCAACAGACTACTGAACCAGGAAAATACTATTTCAGATGTAGTATTGGTAGATAATGAAGATAGAATAAATGACCCAAGCATGGAAAATAACATTGGGCTGAATAATGACTGTTAGATTCATTTAAATCCTAGGGAAACAAAAGGGAAAAAAAAGAATACATATTTATAAAACATTCCAAACTAAATAAATTCATCTGCAATGTCTGTTGGCCTGGAACATTTGGGAATTGTTATATGGTAGATATCCTGAAGTCCAGGTTCTAAGGAGACTGCCAGGAATCACCAACTTGAGCTTAAGAGGTAGAAACTTGTAGCTGGAGACCTTAGAGTCAATTTCATATTAATTATCAAAGGAAGAGATAGTAAATAAGAAGAGAACTGTAAGGAATAGAAAAGAAACTGAAAAACAGACAAAACTATGTCTTAGAAGTCAAAGTATGCTATGGATATCTCGTATAAAGTGCGATTTGCCAAAAGTCAAGCTGAGCTATGGCTAGCGTGGGCTGATAAAGAAAATAGCAGCTGTGTAGGTAAAAAGAGAAAAGCATGGGAGAGTCCTGCTGTAGTGGAACTGGAGCAGGACACTGATGTCACCCAAACCAGACAGTTTTCTGCAAGAATGATGAATGTGGGATCACAGAGAAGATGAGCAAAGGGGAAAGAAATAACCACAACGGGGGTAGGAGCAAAGCGTGCAGACATTAGTATACTCAGGTAGGAGAAGTCAGATAGTGTGCCAGCCGTGTTCTGAAACAACAGCATGTGAAATCTGGCTTGATAGCGAGGATTTGTTAATAAACCTTGCTAAGGTGAAAGGGGTGCAGGTCAGAGCCCAAGAGATGCTGACCAGGTTCTTGCAGGTATTGCACTTGGGGTGCTTTCACGCTTAATGCAGAGTTCACCTATTTGAAGTTACACGGTGCTTTGATGTAGCAGGGTGATATAGCAAACGCACTTAAATCACAGTGCAAGTGTAAATTACACTTAGCAGAGTGTAGCGATTGCAGTAAACCGTTGAATCACAACAGAAACATGAATTTCATTACTGGTCTCTAAGTGTGCTCATGTCACTGCCTCCCCAGTTGCTAGGAAGGAGCATGTGGAACCCATTGCTCTCTGCGAAGGTACCTTCCTCATTGTTCATTTTCTGCATTCCATGTTGGGTTGAGCCAGGTGTGCACTCCCCATGCTGCTTTAGTGAACTCAGGAAGACACATATTTGCATTCTTTTGGTTAACCCGGGGACAAGCAGTTGCACAGCTGGTTGATCCACTTGGCTTGTATAGATCTAGATCCATTGGTCTAGAACATAGCCTACCCTCCCATTCCCTTCTTGTTGAGAGAAGTTCAGCTTCCTTTGGACTCGCTGTGGTCAATCACTCGTTCATCCCTGAGCCTCAAGGGCATGTAGCCTTTGCTGCTTTCTGTAGAGTCTTCTGTTGTAGCAGATTGATCAGTCACACTACAGTGTACTTGAAGAAAATCGAACATAGCTGCTGCATTCAAAAGGGTGGAAATATAACGCATGTAGCTAGAGGCCTGTTCTTCCAATCTCAGTAATATAAACAGCATAGAACATGTTTTGAAGGAAATGAAAGAATCAAATGCCTAGAAGTAAATGAAAAATGGGTTAAAATTCACCATACATTTATCTAACGCAGATAGTCCTAAAGGCAGCTGATAGCTTGCTTTGATAAAAGAACCAATTTTCCAGGCAAAGGAAACAGTGGAAAATGCTTTGAAAACATAAAGAAGTGGAGGCAAATTGCTGGCTAATGGGTTCACTGTGAGTGTTGCCTTCCCTTTAATTCTGTAGCTTGTGGTATGTTAAGAAAAAGTGATGTTTGGTTTATTTATATGAAAATATCAGTGTGAACCACGTAACAGGTACCAGGAAGCCAGCCACATCGTGTGTGCAGTATTGGAGCTGCCTCCTGCTTGCCAAATACAATTCGAGTCATGTGGTTGTGGGGTGTACATCACCCTACCACAGTCATTGTGTGCCAGAAGAAGAACCCTTGATCCTCAGTTTGTGGGACTGGCATTCAAGTGAACCTCAGCCCCCATGTCCAGGATCCAATTTCCCGTCTCGGATGCTCTTGTTTACTGACTGCTCAGTAGCTAATAAACTGCACATGTCTTGCAGGAAAATATATGGGAAGGGCAAAGGTGGTGATGGTGGGGAATATGTGTATGTAACTGCAGAAAGCAGAACAGAGCCTTTAGTCTTCCTAAGAGGATGCTGCAGAAGTTTGAGATGTGCCATTGACACAGTATTTCTGAAAGAACATTTGTTTTCTGATGAAAGCCCCTATTTAGGACTTCACAGCTACTTTTTAGCTACTAACTCAGCCACAGCGTTGATGTCTATGGGCAGTTGAGAGTCTGCAGCTCACAGTGCAGGATGTCCCATTATGAAGCCTCTTCCCATGAATGTAAAGATTGTTTTCATACTGGGTGCATCCAATTCCTCATCTTGTTGACAGCTCCCCAAGTCTCTTGATAGGCATTGCTGTCTCAGTCAGCGTTTCAGCTTAAAACACACTGCTGTTGATCCCTGCGTGTTAGTTAAAGCAGTTGGTTTCTAGCTGGTGTATGTAAAGAACAGTCTTTTATTTAAAGTAGAAATGTATTTTTTTTGAGAAGATTGAGTTTGGCTGTTTGCCTTATAAAACAATTCATCATTATTTATGCCTAGCAGCAGCAGGAGGGGCACCCCAGTGAGATCTGGACTCACTTGTGACAATGATTTAGATATCTGGGCTGGACTGACTCATCAAAAGTTTCTGGGTGCTGTAAACCTGATGTAGGCGCCTGAATGGAAGAAGCAGCTCCCATGAAAACCTTATCATGGGCATTTATAAGGATCACGGGACCATGAAAGGTGGCATGATAAACTTATAGTCACCAAACTGAAGCCTGGAATGGGACCTCTGCCCTCAGAGTTCATGTCTAACATCACCACTCTTCAGGTTTTCAGGCACTTTTCATCAGGAGCAGTTGGTATTTTTGCCTTGAATGGAGTCTGAACGTTTCATCCACAGAGCTCCATTATGCTAACTCCATTTTTAACTCTTATTTGATAAAGAGGAAAGGGATTAGTTACCCACTAAACTGAGTGACATTCCAGTCCTGGAAGGCAAGGGAAGGTTTGGAATTTACTTCAGGAGGGTTATGATTTTATGCACAATATTCATTTCCTTTTTCAGGAATACTCATGTCTGCTCTAAAGTAAATAAATATTACCATGGAAAGTTATCCAACTGCAATTACTTTTTGCATTACATCCTAAATATCTACTTGTACATGACATTTACTAAAGAAAAACACTTGCAAATTACATGTTTGATTAACATTACATCTTTCACAGTTTAAAAAGGGTATGGTAATTGAAAGCTGCATTACTTAGAAACCATGAACTTTATTTGAGCTCTTCTCTACAACTACAGATCTTCTCTTTTTTATTGAATATTTCACTCTGGATTTATGAACATTTATAATAGGTGGAAGGAAAGTCCTCTTAAAGCAAACATCCCATAACATGGAGGTAATGAATATTTCCTGATTTGTCACTCAACAAACAAAGGTGGTCAGGAAAGGAAAAGTGGGTGGAATGATGGTTCAGGGTTTGCGCTGTTAGTACCTTGCACAAGGGACCATCTACAGAGGGCCTACCAGCGGTACTCGCTAGCATGTCATGAGTGCACAGTTTTACATCAGCCAAGTGTGAAACAGAAGTTACCTTTGAAAACAGATACCCTTGATAAGAGCTAATAATTGAATTCTACCCTTGCAAGCCTTCTTCACAGGTAGAACAATATCCTGGGATATTATTCTTGTGAAATAACACTTGAAATACTGTTCTTTCAACTCTGGTGTCCAGATCCCACAGTGATGCAGGTCCAATGACTTCAGCAATGGATTAGTTGATCCCTTCTCAGAGTCAGAGTTGGTTTCTCTAGGTGCTGTTAGGTGAACTCAAAATGAAGTTGAAAGGAGATGTACTGCTTCAGGCAGTACATTTTAACTTAGAATCAAGCTCAAATCAAGTTTTGGGAGTGAATATACTGGGAATACAGCAGCATTCCTATAGGAATTTATTTATGTTGTCTTCCAATTTCTGTATCAAAACTAACCCAAAGTTAGACAGACAGTTACTGTGTCATTCCTGTTTGGCTTGGTGGAACCTGCAGGTCCTTAGCTGGCTGGGAAGCGAGGTGGATAACTTCTCTGCTTGGGGAACAGGGTTAGCATGAGAATGAATAGGAAAAACACAGGCTCTAAACCTAAATCAATCTTACCTGTGCTCTTCTGTTGCCTTCTTGTGATACATGCGTGACATAAATTCTCAAAATCTATTTTTATGCTATTGCCAGCAGCCTAGAAGTCAAGTAAATAGGAATTATGGCAGCTATAATGGCATCGCTTATGAGGAAATACAGGAAAAGACAAACATGTCCATACATTGCTTATAAATCTATTATAAACTGTGGTCTACGCTTTGCTGAAACACTCTTAATTTAATCTCCATTGCAGTGTACAGTTGATACAGTACAGAAAATTTACCCTGCATTAAAGTTGTGAACCAATTAACTTGTTCAGATGCTGGAATCAATTTCTGGATGTGTGTGTATATAAAAACCTCCAAGAGCTTTTGAAGATGTGATGGTCTTGTAAGGATGAGGTTTGTAAAATTGGATGGCTGTTCATTTGAATTTGTTATTCATCTCTAATTGCAGCTGGTTGTTAAGGAATGTTCGCTCACAGCAGGCAATGCAAGGGCCACGATACAGAACAGGTTGCACCTTGGGACTGCTGCTGCAGAAACAATTACTGCAGGGACGTGCACCTGATGGCAGTAACACTGCACGTAGTGCTCCAGGCATGACGTGGTTCTAAAGTTAAAGTCATGCAACAAGAGGTTGTAGCCCAGGTTATTTGCTCACAAGTTAAAAGTCCTGTCACTGGATAATACCACTTCATGTGCTAGTGTGTAATGTGCAGTGCAGCCCTTAGAGAGGGATTGAACCCATCAAATCCAGTTTGCTGCGCTGGGAAGTGTAATTCTGTGGCAGCCCTCTCAGTGGGAACAGTGCTTTGACGACTCCAGTGTGTCCCTGCTCAGTATTTTACCTTGAGCTCCTCCCTGCAGCTCCCTTGTGAGGCTTTGGGGTTTTAGCTTCCACCCTTCCCTCCGGCATACGGTGTGGTCCTGGGATGTTACTCTAGAAAAGATCTGAGTGAAATACAAAACTGAGCGGAAACAGGAGTTGTGTGAGAACTCCTTTGGAACACGAATGCACAGTGAAGTTCTGTGGAAGTTTCTTCTTTCAGATAGGAGTTTGTGTTTTTTTTAACCCCTCAGGCTACCCAAACCCCATTCATTTTACCTTCTCATCACATTATTTAGAGGTTTGCCACACAGGTCCCAGTGGCATTCCTAGAAATGTCATGACTTTTTTCCTTTCCTAGGGGCTCGGCCCTGTGCAGCATGCTCACTTTCAGTAAGCTGTGCTGATTAATAACTATTTCTATCCATTTTATTTCTCAAATGGCCTTTGCACTCACTGGAGCAGCAAGGTCACCAAGCAGTAGAATGAAAACTGCAAAGTCTCACAGTCAAAGCACTTAGTTGAAGAATAAATAAATAAATATCACACACCCTTTTTAGGGAAAGCATTAAATAAGGTGAATCTAAGAAAGATATTGCACTTGCACTATCAGGCCTTTGAAGTACAATTGTATAATGTATTATTTGTTGTGCCTCTGCCCCTGCTGCAATAGTAGCTGACAGGGGAAAGATGTTTCAGGTGAAGAATATAAAGGAATGTGACTTAGTGAGCCGTGGGCTGTAGGAAGGGCTGTTTCTGCTGCTGCTTCTGTGGCTGCAGGTATCAGAACTCCTTATTTTCCTGCTGAATAGTGATTGAGTACATTGCAGTCCTGTTCACTGAAGGGAGACTATGGAGCTTAGCAGCTGCTTTGGTTTTCACTGGGTAAGTTAGTGTGCCCAAGGCCAGCACACCCCTGGAAGTTTCCACTTGCAGACTGCTCTGAGGAGCTGCATAGGGTCACAGTGGACAAGCAAGAGTTTAATTTCCTTTGAGATCACTTAGAGGTGGACTTTGGGTGCTCTCCCCTCCCTTTTCATAGCCTACTCCACAAGTGTCCCTTTGCAGTGACAGGAGGCATTGGCTTTAATATATTTGCATCTGCTGGTGTTTTCCCCAGGCAGAGCATGTCTGGTAAGGATCTTCAGAGTGTTTTCCGTTCCTATTGTTTCATCAGAGCTATAATTTAGGAGTAAGTCAAAGAGAAAAATCCACCTTTTAGCTCTGCTTCTAATTTGGAATCCAAACAAGGAAGCAAGCATGAGGTTTTGGTGATGGATGAGCTGAAGGCTGATCTCTCCTCTGCTGTATGTTTGCTGGTCAAGATATGAATCCTGAGGATATGTCTACTGAGTACATTGTCTTGTGAGGGAATGTCTTTGGTAGTTGGAGCAGATGACTGACTCATAGCTGGGAGAAACCTGCTTCACTCCAGTGGCAAGTTCTGCCAATGGACCTCGTGTGGGACCAGGGCTGGTTCATTTGCTACATCGTGCTTCAGCATCCTCAGTCAAATGATGGAGATATAAAAACTTCAGCTAAGATTTAACATTAAAGTGCCTCAGGTTTCTTAAGAAGTTTGTGTATGAGGGGAAAGAACTACTCCATCACTTCAATACAATGCTCAGTGAAACTGCTTTAAATAGCTGTAAAAAATGTTTACTTGAAAGTTGTATAAGCTCTCACTACTGTACATGAATTAGGGAGGATTCTCTTTCAATGTTACTGTAATTCTCATATTTGCCACTGACAGCCTATCTGTGTTATATAAATAATCTCCAGAGCACCTAATTTAGTACCATTACAGTCCAGATGAAATGTTTATGTAATTTCCCTTCTTTTGATATAAACTTCAGATACAGAGAGAAAATTGACTGTAAAAATGACATTGTAGGACTCTGTATTTATCTTCTCTCAGTGATTTCCATAGCAAATTTACTGCATTTACCAGTTGAAGGCTTTTTTTCCTATTGCCTGATTGTAAGCATGGCAAACTGAGCATGAAATTGTAACATCATGGTGTGTTTCTCCAGATCACACTTGTCACACTTGTAATCTCAATAGAGGCAAAGACAGATTTGGTGTCTGGCCTGCAGTTGGAGCAGTGATCCTTCTGTAATGTAATTATGAAAAGACTGTTTTATTAAATGATACCCCACCTCTGCTATTCTTAGTCTATAGACAACAAGGGACATGTTGATATTAATATTTACTGTGCAGCCCCAGTCAGGGGCTGGCACTTGTTGCGATAGGCATTGTATTATCAGGAGGCAAAATCTAAAGCCTTTGCCTCCAAGTGGTTAATCCCATATGCATCTTTTGGTGCTTAGAGAGAGGGTTCTTTTCTTCAGGGCAGTAATAATATCATCCTTTTCTGTCTCATTGTCTATCTGTAGCCTGAGAACTGCAGTATTTCTGGGTATTCTACCAGTCTGCTGAAGGCTGTTGAAATTGGCCAGTGAGTTAAAACAAAAGGATGGGAGACAGGCAGCAGGCACAGACGCCCAGGGACAATATAAATCCTATTCCAGTAAGAAAACAAAGAGATCTTTTCCACTACAGATCTTGCACTATTAGTGCTTTCAATTCAGCATCGTTTCAACTCAGATTCTTGTTGGAATGCCCAATGACTTGGGTAAGACAAGGTAAAACTTGTCAGAATTGTTTTGTACAATTTGCAGGAGATCAAAACTCTGGTCTCAGGCAGTTAGGAAAACCTCAGCAAATCCACTGAAAGCACTAGGCAAACTGTCATAACCACCTACCCCACAGGGTCTAATTTTGTACAACCCTTAGCAAAGTGGATATATGTGTGGAGCAAGAGATCTGATGGATCTGGAGTCGTGTAGTGTAGACACATTTAAATATCACATAGATTTCATAAGGTTCAGAGTATGTGCTCAGGATGAGATTAGGCAGCATATGGTCTTGGTATCTGTGACTGTCAACACATCCCTTCTCCCTTCATCCATAGAAAACTGTCTTCAAGTGGTAGTCTGCTGGTGGGAAAAATCACTTATTTATTGGCAGTCTACTCAGAAAGCCAAGCTTAAAAAGCAAGAGTGACATATTAGAAACTATCAAAGATTCAAGATTAATCAAATATCCTCATGAAACTGTTCTGGTAAAGGGCTATGTTTAAAGGGAATGGTGTCCCCATTTTGAATAATAACTAGTGCATTTCTGTGCTTTTCTTTTGTCCACAGAGGCCCATTCAGGTAACATTCAGTAACAATCTAACACATAACCTCTGCACTGCTCCATCACTCTGTTGTCTTAGTGCCAAAGAAGACCCAGTGTTCAGGTTCCCCTAGGAAGTGGGGGTGAGAGTTTCTGACTAACACCCATTTTTGACGTGCAACAAATGGAGTCAAATTGGTGATCACTGCTGCTTCAAATAGAGTGCTACTTCTTATTTATAGCATCTTAAACAAACCTCTTCAAGCTTGTCTTTTAGCGCTGGGCACTCATGTTATTGGCCAAGTCCTTGATGAAAACAGGGGTTGATCTGTAAGAATCAGTTTTACACGGGGATTTTTCTCCATTTTATTTCAAGGGGCCTATGATTAATAAATGCTAAAGAATATTCTTTTCATTTACTGATGTATTTCTCATTAACATGAATTCATTGCTGTGATGATCACAGTAATACAAAAGGTGTCTCTGTGAATCCTGGATTGTGCAGTTAGACCTAAGTCTGCAGCATTCTCGAGCCTCGCTGCTGCAAAAGCCATGGAATGTTCATAACTCCAATTTATGGATGGCAATTAGCTTTCTAAACCCACCAACCTTTCAACCTCCTTTCACTTCTCACTGGGGATAATATTGACATTTAGAATCTGCAGACAAATGCTGCAGTGAGAAAGTGAATGTTTTTTTAATAGAGACTTCTGCCATCTCTGTGAGAGTGTAAATGTATGTACACAATTTGCATGCATTTCACTAGATCTATCCTGATGAATTTCAGTGGTCTGTTTTATTCAGGAGGAGAAATAGCCAATGTAGTCACCATAATTGAATGAATATTAGTTTAAATATTCTAATGTGGGAGAAATCATTCTCTGTGGAAGGCCAATATGAGCCTGTGTACCTGTGAAATCACATTTCAGTGCTCAAAATAGACCTGAAGCAATACATAGACCTTTTGTTTTCTTCTGGCATAGAGATAAGGCCTACAAAAAGCTTGATGACAGTAATGTACCCAGTGCACTGGTGAGCCTGTCACCAACTGGGATCGTCTCCTCGTTCCCTTTTGTTCTCTTTGGGTTTAGCCATCTGTTGCCTTCTGACTTAGACAAGAAGTATGTCTGTGTTGCAGCCAAGCTCTATGAGAGTGGGGTATATACATGTACTCTCCACATTTCTTGGTTGATGTGGAGGATTTAGTATAAGCTGCGTGAGTCCACACAGGACTCCAGGTAAATACTAGGTGCAGCGGAGTCTAATATCTGGGAACTAGCTAGTATGTATCAGGGCAGGCTGCCTTCACACCTCAGCGTCTCAACCTCGGCTCCTGATAGCCACTTATTTGGGCAGAGACTGCAGTTTAGCTCTGTGTGTATCATATTTAGCCCAGTGAAATAGGAGGACACAACTACCGATGAGATGAATTTCCTCTGACAAGCTGCCCCCCATCTTACCCATTCCTTTATTTGGCACTGTGGGAACAATCAGGACACACAGCATTACACTATTAGAGCAAAGGTGGATTTACCCCAAGCTGAATCCTTCAGGAGCTGCTTCCCTCCCATACTCTGTTCCAGCCCCAGCTTTACCTTTAGCTGTGTCTTGCCTACCAGTAGCTTTTGGGTTAGGGTAAAGAATAGAGAAAAGTTTTAGAAATTGGATAGCATCATGCTCCATCCCAGTGAATCCCAGTAGACACCTTCCTGTCTATGCATGTGCTTAGTTACTCATTATGGTCTTAATTTGAAGACTTATAGTAAAAACTGTCCAGTCTCTTCTAAAATGGACATATTATCTATTATTTATTATATATATTCATAAGATTTTAAAAATGATTGCTCTTTTTGTGTGTGTATGTGTGGGTACAAGGCAGGATCTTTATTATTCAGTGAAATTTCATTTTTAGACAACTCCAGACATTTAAGAGCGTGGCAGAGCTGATACAGAGCAGAGCAGTAGGGCAGCAGGTATTCCTAGAACAGTCTAGCTGGAATAACCCAAGAGCAGAAGCTTTTGTAACTGAGACGTCCACTATTTGTACCATGGCACAAATGACACTTTGAGGCTAATAAGGGCAGGATAGAAGTGGGAACCAAGATAAGATGTGCATTATTATCTATCCTTTACCGGAGGCAAATTTTACAAAAGTGACATATTCAATTTCTTTCTATGAAACCTTCAAGAACAATGTGATCCACCTGGATTTTTGAACTTGTCTCAATCCTGAAAGGAAAGCTCTAGTCCACAAATGATCAAGCTTGGTATTAGCTTTGCTTTCATGAAAGGTTACCTGTAGTGTGCCTCACATTTATTGGGAAATTTATTTCCTAATGAATCCAATTTACATTAATGTGGGCTCATTAAAAGATAATTATTGTGCTGAGAAGAGGACCACAGCATACATCAATAGAACAGCTGTAATTGTTTTAGGCTTATGATAAAGAGATAATTCTGAGTTCAGCTTTTCATAATGCTGCTCTTATAAATGTCAAAACTGGATTCTTATTGTAACAGCTATGGCAAAACTTAATTACTGGGATAATTATTATCGAGAAGCAGCTGCCCAGCACCAGTTCACCTTCTCTCCATTAGCACAGGATAGAGAGCTAGAATGTTTTAACAATTAGAACTTTGAAAGAGACTACTAGGGTCATAAATGTTGAAGTATCTGGATCAGCTAAGTTTTGCTTAGAACAAAATAGCACTTTTGAAGTCAGCATGTGGAAGACACTGTTAAACAGTGGTCCAGCTGCAAAACTGTTCCATGTACATTCCCATTGATCAAGTTTGAATAGATTTAGTGAAGATATTACATGGAAAATTTGTTTTTATCTGGTGAATTTTGCTCTGTTTGGAATTACATATTAGAGTTTTGGTTCTTTTCCCTGACTCACCCTCTGCTTGACTTTACATTATAATAATTAATGGATACTTGCATTTTATATAGCTGTATACCTTCATGTTTGAAGGATTTCACAGCGTTAACTAAGTAATCATCACAGCAGCCGCATAAACCAAGAAGGTACACTGTACAAAAGAGTTCATGCTCTTTAGCCCTGCCTTTCCAGAATAACAGCTCAATAATTCCTTCTTGGTGTATGCAACAGATGCTTGATGAAGGAAAGAAGAAAGGGAAACAGGAAGAAGCAGAAGGGCAGATTGAGGATCCAGTCCAGTGCTGGAAATCACTGGAAACATATGTGTGAGGTGGTGTGGGGTGTCCATGTGTACCATTGGTAGAACAGTTAAATCTTTTCTCTGGCAGGAAGAATGCATCACTGGTAAACTTATTTAAAAAAAAAAAAACATTTACTGACCCCTTTGAGGGTCAGAAAACCAAACCAGCGATGAACAAATTCATGAACACAAGAACTTGAGGGGCTCTAAGTGTCCAGCAAACCCAAAGGACTAAAACAGAAGAGAAAAAATATCAGCACCATTTGATGCAAAGGATATATTTCAAATCCTCACTCCTAAAAGGTTTCCTTTCTGATTTGTACTTATAGAAAGCACTTATAATTGTAAAGACAACTTTCAGCCTGGAACTTCACTCGTCTGTTTAAAGAACATCCTCGCTAGGAACTGAGTCACGCATTTAGGTTTGGTGTAGCTGCTGCAATCTACCACTTTGATTAAAAAGTCTAATTTCAAATTAAAAATGTATTTTTCAAAGCATTCTTTCAGCTCTATAAATGTTGAGATTCTTTGAAAAGTGTAATACAGTTCCTTTTACTTTGTGAAGCAATACAGTTCTCAGTGTGTCTCAGATAACATCAGGCTCTCAGATCTTCCAACTAGGCAATGAATTTCAGTTAATAATGATGTTTGGGACATTAGCACCTTTCATCTGAAAATACTGAAGAAATAGAAAAACAATAGTTATATCTCAGAGAAGGCCTTCTGGTGGGCAGACCAAGGCAATGAAATGTGGGACATTATTCATGTTTCACAGTAGGTCAGCCACTTCTCTTTAAACTCCAGGCTCTCAGATCATCTCCTGTACAATAGGCATGAAGCCAGCTTTAACCTTGTATTTTTATGATACTGCAAAGCAAAAAGCACCTCCCACTGCTTCTTACATTTCACAAAGGTGGGAATATGACTGTGATAAAGCTCCAATTCCGAAGTTCATCCATATTTAGAAAAGCATTTAGCACATCCTAGGCCAAGTTTACATATGCATATGCATGTGATTAAAGCAAAGCAAATGCTGGAAGACTGCACTGAATTAGCATGAAGGAACATCCAGTCCTACGACATGGGCTAAAAGACTACAACAGGGTGGGTTTGGCATCAGATCCAGTTCTCTGGCTGCCCCAGCTGAGTGCTTTCACACTTCACTGCTGTTCTGCCCTACAGCCTTTATGTGCCACATGCTTTTCAGAAGTGTCTCTCCCAAAGATATTCCAAAGACATGCAGTAGCGTCTTACTAGAATTACTAGAGATAACCATGTTGTCATGAATCCATCGGTGCACATCGCTGACATAGTAATGATGCCAGCCTAAAATAGTTTGCAACTGCTTTACAATGGTTTCTACCATTGGAAACAGGATTCTGTAGCTTAAGCCATCCCATGATTAGAAGAAAGTTCGGCATATCACAGGGAAAAGCTGGGATTCTTGAGTTCCCTCCTATACTACCACATCCATAGTAGAGTAGATATACCTGTGTGTGGAAAGTGAGATGGAAATAGATACAGACTACACCTGCAGCTGAAATAATGGATAAAGCTGCTTTCAGATGAAGAACACACATCTGAAGTACCCCATCACATAGCATTTTTTTCTAGTTAAACCTAGACAGGCTCTCTCTTAGGAAAAGAAGAAATTGATTTGCTACTGAGCTGCTCACAGGAAAAACTGATGCTGAAAGTTACAGTAATTACAAAGGATGGAAAACAATTGGGTCCAAATCACAAGCTTTTTCGAAATGCTGCTCCTCCATTCAGTGCCTTTGACTTCTGCACTGAGGTAAGTGTCTGTTCCTGTCACAGCACTGATGTGGTATGCACAAAGGCACAATCACTGACTTGAGCATACAATGGAATGTCTGAAAAACAGATCTATAGTTTCTTTCTTCTCTCTCTTGCTTGGTTTACCAAACTGTCCCTGGGGTGCTCATTGTTAAACATATTCATAAAATTGCTTCCACTTAAATAGAAACAAAAGATACAGAGAAAAAAGAAATCCTACTTTGGGTTATAGCTGAGCAACACCAGCAAAATTAGGCAGTGGCTCAGATCCTCACTTGGTGTAAATTAGCACCTTCAGCCCCAGATGGAGCTTTAGCAATTTACACCAGCTTGTTTTCTTTGCAGCATTGCAAGTGGCAGCTGAGTTTGGCTTGTCCTGCTAGAGCAAGTAGGAAAAGGAAAGACCAAAATAGACTTTACCAGCACTTTCCAGATGATCTTTCTTTGTGATAGAGGGGTTTGTATCTTAATAATTGCCTTTTCCACACAGTCCAGATACTTTTGTTTGAGCCTACAGAGAAGTGATACAAGCAGCTCCTCAGTGGGTGTCAATTGATGTAGCCTCAGCAGTGTCAATGGATAACCTTTGAAAGCCTAAACCCATAGCTGTTTGCCTGTAGCTCTTCGCCTGTATAAAATAGCATCGTTTACTGTGGGTTGAGGCTGGTGGAACAGCCATGAAATGCACCTAAATTATGCAGTGATCTGATCCAGACTGAAGTTTTCCCACTGAGGAAGTCCCCATGCTTTCTTTAAAGCTTGTTATACAGAAGCAGTTCAGGTTTGTTTCTCTCTGCTTTTTTTGCTTTAAAAAATAATACATGTGCTCTGCAGATCAGTCTGAGTTTCATGCTTTGAAATTGATACCATATGAAATACCAATCTGTCCGCTTCTCCTCCTCTCTGAATATATCCATCATCAAGCTAATAGCAATGACTGAGAGAAACCCACTTGGATTGAGTTGGGCTGGCGGAAAAACTCTGTTTGGAAATGCGTTAAAAGCCATGTCATCTTGTCACCTTTGGCTGTCACAGTTCTCCCTGCTCACCCTTCATCTTCCTTATCTCTTTACACCCATTGCGGCTCTGACAGCACCCAGCAGGAACCTGAATGCTGGAGCAGGGCAGCTTGAGCCCACAGTACATGCATCTTTCCTGCACTGCAGCACATTGGGGGATCAGTGAGCACCCAGTTTTGCTGATTTAGAACATGCTGCTTTGGAGTCTCTACCTGAGAGAGGCTCAGCAGACCTTGAAGAAGCAAACAGCAACATCAGTGCTATTCTAAAAAGGCTCTAACCTTCTGTTGTCCTCATCATTGATTTGTGATTGGAAGAAAAAAGAAAAGAGTAGGTGACCTCTGACATGACAGTACAACAGTTACACAGCCAGCAAAAGAAAGGGGAAAAAGGAAAGAATATTGTAGATACCTGTGATGCATCACATACACATATATGACTGATAAAGTATAAGGAACCATATGTTTCTCATTCCAATTGTTCTCTGCACCCCTTCTCTCAGAAGAAAGGGTAGTAATGAAGTTTTATTACACATAAAATTAGCTTCAGTAAGTGCTACCATTAACTAGATAATAAAAAGAATTGCCTGAATGTTGCAAAAGAATTGTTTTTTAAAATGTCACTTAATTGCTAAACGGCTCCAGCTCCTCTCCAGCTACTTTGTCTTTGCAACAATGAAGACTGAACAAGTGAGTGGAAGGTTTTATGCCCCTCTTCTGTGTTCCCTGCAGGGAAAATTCAAGAGACAGAGCCTTTTAGACACTGCAGCAGCTTTCAATACTAGAGCATCCTGTGTGTTCCTGGTCCCTTTAGTGTCCCCAGGGCAGACTGACAAACCAACTGACTGAACTCCATGGGATGTTCACCAGGCCTTGGCTCAGCCCTGGGGTCACCTGGATTTTCCAGCAGGCTTGTTGCCAAAATAAATTTATTGCAAACATGCTTTGAACCATAGAATCATCATAGAATCATGGAATGATACAAGCTAGGGTTGGACAGGGCTTGGAGCAACCTGGTCTGGTGAAAGACGTCTCCGCCTGTGGCAGGGGGTTGGAACTGGATGAACTTTAGGGTCCTTTCCAACACAAACCAGCCTTTTTATGCCTGTTCTACTTGTTCACAATATCTATTTCCCAAACCTAGTTCAACAAAGCTTTTAAGCACATGTTTAAAATTAATCACATCCTTTGCTGAATAGCAATGGGTTTAAGCATGTTTAAGCATATGGGTAAGTGTCTGGCTGGAGGAAGTGCTGTCATTATGAGCAGCCTTTGAAAAGCCCATTGACTGTGTGCATGTTGCTTGAGCATCCCTTGGGAGCAAAGGATCCTGGGCATCTAGACAGTGGGCTTTCTGGCTTTGCCCACAGCCTAAATTATCATCATTAATAGTGAATTGTATCACCGTGTCTTACCTGCTTATTTATCCTTCAAGAAGTCTGTTTAGTTCATTGTATAGATTAACCTAAAACAAGTTTTGCTTTGCTTTTATACAGTGCCTTAGCATGCGAGCTCTCCAAGTACTGTATAGAAAAAGCACTAATTTCCATCAAATCCTGTCACCTTTATCCTGTTCTTGGATGAAATCCCTGTTGACTCAGATGTCAAGATTAGTACCTGTTTTATTAAAAAGTGATAGGAACACATATCAAATAGGTTGAATTTTCTCCAGCAAAAATGCCACCTCTAGACTCTGCAGGAAGGTTTAATATGCAGCTCAGGGAATTAATTAGGTATGTAAAAATTGTCAACAGCAATGAGAACTCACGTCCATCACCAAAAATGTAACCTATGGCTGAAGAAAACATATTGCTTGGGGACATGCCCCACATTGATCTTTGGTGTGAGATTCCCACTGACTTCAGTGGGAATTCATGTAGGGAATGACAGTGGAATACAGCACCCTGGCCACTGTTTCTCAAGAGGCTTTGGCTGCCCTACAAGACAAGGTAGATGATCTGTAGGTTTTATGGGATGTGGTTCTGAGATGAATGCAGGAGAAATGTATAAAAGCCAGGTATGAATTAGAGGGCCAGGGGAAATGCATGCAAAGAAACCCTTGACCCTGCACTGCCAAATTGTCTCTTTTAGATAGGTTTTTTAAAGTATATTTTACGTCAGTTTTGCAGAGTTTAAATTCATTTTCTCGAGACAATTTTCCATAGCCTGGCACATGCAAATGTAAATTTTATTTAGGTATGCTGGCGGTCCCTCTGAATAGAGATCAGAGGAATCTTAAATGTCTTCAAGCAAATCGAGCTCTCCAGATATTGTTGTGCTTTTGAATATGCAAAATACCATCACTGGAAGGTCTTTTAGCTGGGAGTTTGCTGCGTCTCCAAGCTGATGTGTTGTTTAGGCCATTGACAATCCAGGAGCTTCCCTTCCCACAGTGCAGAAAGTTCACAGTTCTAAGTCCCTGTGCATATAGAAACCCTGGAGTGGGTTTGGGTTTTATTTTCTTTGATTTAATATATGGATTTGTATCCCTTCCCTTTCTCAGAGTATGTGTATGTGCTGGTTGCGTAGTTAGAGGTGCTGGTGTTGATGTTGTTAAAGCAAGAGTTAAAAGTAATTCATTGCAAATGGTTATTATTACCTATAAATAAAAATACAGCCACTGTACTCCTCCCCAGGAACAGGTTTGGTACTGGAATGAAATACTACTTCTGAGTAAAGAAATTTGCTGTTATAACACTATAGTAATGAAAGGAAAATTCCGTGGGTTCATTGCTTCTGTGTTAAATACTAAACCCAGCAAAGGGATTTGGAAGGTGTCTGAGAGGGATAACTAGGAGAGAGTGGAAAAAAAAGGGAAAAAGAGAGAGCGGCAGAGTGGTATAGACGAGAACACACAAAGGCAGTTCCCACTGGTTTATATTCTGATCACACATCAGTGTTACTCTGGAGTAACTCCTTGAAGCTAATAGTTTATAGACAAAACAAAATTGGTCTAGAGAGAAAAGAAAGTATTACAGACTTGTAAAAGGGGAAGAGGAATGTGGCCTCATTGAGAGACATTAAGAGAGGATAACTGGGTGAAATTCTCTGAAGTCTTCTTTTGCACTTTGAAAATTGATGTAGAATCTGTCTATCTCTGCACATGATTGTGGTATGAGTACACAGAAGCAAACCAGATCTAACTTACTAAGTTAAGACACTGCTAGTAAGGCAGATGAAGGGGGAAGAGCTTTCTACCAGTTGCTGTCTGTGTGGCCTGGCAGCCAGCAGTTTGCTAGTGCCCCATGTGTGCTGCCAGCACTGCCAGAGCTGCCTAATTTAGACCAGCAGAGATATATCGCATGTGTTGCAGCATAAACATTTTAGATGCTTAAAGCCAGTGATGCATCAGCTTTTAAGCTTTCTATCACTTCTGAAAATGAGATTTAGATTCCTGATATGAAGAGCTTTGGAAGATTTTCTTCTACAACTAATTTTTATTATAGAAATGAAGAAAGTAAGCAATTTGTTTTTCTGGATTGTATGGATCTTCCCTTTAACTGCTGTGGCCAGTTTAAAAAGTGACAGTTACTGCATTGGTTTTGGTAGGGGGTTGGCTACAGGGATGGCTTCTGTGAGAAGCTGCCAGAAGCTTCCCCTATGTCCAACAGAGCCAAGGCCAGCAGGGTCCAAGATGGACTCACCACTGGCCAAGGCTGAGCCCACCAGTGACAGTGGCAGTGCCTCTGGGATAATGTATTTAAAAAGGGGGGGAAAACCCCTGTACAACGGCAGTTGCACCTGAAGAGAGGAGTGAGAACATGTGAGAGCAACAGCTCTGCAGACCCCAAGGTCAGTGAAGAAGGAGGGGAGGAGGTACTCCAGACAACAGATTGCTCATTAACACATGATGAACTGACCACAACCTTCATTCCCTGTCCCCCTGCACCACTGCTACAGAGGCAGAGAAATTGTGAGTGAAGTTAAGCCTGGGAAGAAGAGAAGGATGGGGAAAAGGTGTTTTCGAGATTTGGGTTTATTTCTCATTATCCTACTCTGATTTTACAGGGAATAAATTAAACTAATTTCCCCAAGTCGAGTCAGTTTTGCCCATGATGGTGATAGCTGAGTGATCTCCCTGTCCTTATCTCACCCCTGATCCTTTCACTGTATTTCCTTTCCTCTGTCCAGCTGAGCAGAGGAGTGATAGAGCAGCTTTGGTAGCACCTGGCATCCAGACAGGGTGAACCCACCACAGTCACTTTTAAGGCAGCACACTGGAATTTGCTATTTGCCAAGTTATCTTCATCTCTAGAATGATCAGTGATATGAAGACGTTGTTTTCTAAGGACAGTGGAAACACTTGGAAATGAACTCTTAAAATCCTACCCAGGACCATTTGTAACTCTTTAGTGAAGTGTTCAGAAGTATCAGCTATTCGAGGAGGTGAACACTGTGCATATTAAAATGATGTCTTTTCAAAGCTCTGAAGCCATTGCTAAAACGTTACAATAAAAAAGTCATTCCATCCAGAACACATTATCAGTTAATGCAAACACAGGATTTTTAAAAAGCTATTACATTCCTCGGTGCTCAGAGCAAGGAAACAATAAAGTGAACACAATCTCCTCAGCTCACACTTGTGACCTCGTGGGGAGTGCTGGTACTTCACAGAACTCGCCGCAGAGCCACCAGTAACCTATGGGATGGGTCAGTGTTTTCTGCTCAGACAGAAAAACTCCGGAAAACAGCATCAGCTCCAGACTTTGGTGGGACCATGACCCTAATGTGGGGACAAGAGGCAGGAAGAGCTCCAGAAGTTTTAAACAGGATCAGGAAAACCTTTTGATCATCTGATAGAAACATCTTTGGATGGAAGTCGAGAATGTTAAAAGCCCATTTCAAAGCAGTCTGGGAACAGAATCAGCAGCACTTCAAGCACCTGAGATCAAATAAGCAATTGTTTTGCAGAAATTCTTGATCAAAGTGACGGTAATTACCTGACTGGTGAACCAACAGACTGCGAGAAGCTGAGGTTCAGATTTATCTCAGCTCAAAGCACAATACTGTACAGCCTGGGGTAGCTGTGCTGTGCACTAGCTGAGGATACGTCCCTACCTTCAGCACCATAGGAAACAACAGAAGTATTTTCCTACTTGAGTTCCAGATGCAGGGAAAAAAAAGGATGTTACCAAGGGGAAAATGCAATATGCTGACCATCTGGTGAGGCACTTGCAGGCAGAGTGTGATCTCAGCTACAGGAATGGATCACCCACATCTTCCTTATCCAGACTGCCAAGCAGCAGTTGAGACGCAGAAAAGATTTGGCTATTAAGAGGTGCAATGAAATATCATCACACTTGAGAGAATTAATATAGCTAAGTGCAGGCTTTAGCTTCTTGACTTCTTGTATGTTTTGCACATGGATTATGTAACAAAATCCAGCAATAAATAATGTAGTATGAGATTTGACCATATGTTTAACATTAGCACAAGTGATGTCACACACTGATTATCATGAACAAATGACCTATGGCTTAAAAAACATTATTTCAGAAATGTACAAGTTTAACCCTGTTTTAAGTGAAAATTATCATTAGCAGTTTAAATTATGGAATCATTATACTGGGCAAAGGCCAGGTTGGACAGAGTCTTGGCTGACTTGGTTTAGAGTGAAGTGTCCCTGCCCATGGCAGGGCATTAGAACTTAAGGTCCTTTCCAACCCTAACTATTCTATGATTCTATATGAAATACATCTCTAATTTTGTAACAGGGCTATGAAGAACTACTTGGATGCCTTCTTTCTGATTTCTTAGGTTTTCTGATTTGCTGCCTACAATATGCCTAGACTTTTAAGAGTTTACAGTTAGTGCCTTCTTTGCTTGTCAATATACTGACAAATCTGCAGTATACTGTATGTCTTCCAACAAGAGAGTGGTGGTGCCCCTACTGATGAAAGAGTTCTCTGTAATGAATCTATTAGCATTAAATATTGGCACTTTTATACATGCCATATTTGATTAGGCCTGGTTTTGTTACCTTTTTGATCTCTACTGTGTAAAGGATGGGGCTGACCAATACTTCAAGTCTTCAATTTCTGAGTTTACAGAAAGAGGTTGATCAAAATATATTGAATTTCTTACAGACACAAAGTGACATATGCTTGCTCTTCTAAGTCTGTTTTACGAGATCTGCTCAAGATACTGAGGCATGGTACAGCAACTGTTGAGCAGGTCCATGGTGACAAGGCTGATCTGAGTCCAGACTGCGATATCAGTCCATGGACTAGGGATCAGTGAGGTTCATGGCCAGACAGAGGCCTGTCTGGGACAGAGCTGGAAACAAATACCCTTACAGCATAGCTCAGGCAGGGACCTGGCAGCCCAGGTCTGAGCTGACATGGAACCTCTGGGCCCAGGGCAGGGACTGTAGTGGTGGTCGCAGGGAGGCTGGGCAGGGCCATTGAGGCCCATCAGTGCACCCAGGACCCTGGCAGTGTAGCCCAGCACAGGCAGCAGTACCTGAGTGGTATATGGCAGAGGATTCTCTCCAGCCACATGGTTCAACTAGTCCAGGAACAGTTTCTGAAGTCACATTCAGCTGTGATAACCACAGCTTCTTTCTTCAAAGGGTTCGGTGTCTCATGTCATGTATGTATCATTGATTCAGTTTGACCAGAATTTCACTTTTGGTTACCAAATGTACCTTCCTTTCCATTCTGGTTTCTTAACGACTCATGCCAGCATTCCTTGGTAAACTTCCTTTTAGTGATGGGTCAAGTTTGGAATGCATTGTGAATGCCAAATTCTCTACTTTGTGCAATGCAGAGGTCACAGGAGTGTTCAGCCCTTAGTATTTTGAAAGTTGTGTAACAAACTAATGTTTAGAGACTGTCATTCCTTGTTTCTCTTCTCAGAACCAGAAATACATACGTATTTTTGATGCATTATTAAATACATCCACCAGGTAGTCAGGCTGAACAGTGTTCATCCTAAAGGCTCAAAAAATAGTACATTGCAAATGCAGTTTCTACTTATTATGCAAGTCTTCTGCAAGCAGAAGTGAAGAGTGGGAGAGGTGGGGATACAATCCCATGTGTTGATGGAGTGATTACTGCAGGAATTCATGTATGTTTTCAGAAAAGCCTTATGCAGATTTGGCCAGGTCGTTTGGATCTCTGCCTCTCGACTGGTCACATGCTGAGGATTCTGGACCCCCACCGAGTTCTCATCATCTGAATTCCTTTTATCTTTTCACTTTGGACTGCACCATACTGAAATTTAGTAGGAATATGTTGTATGCCTAACTGCAAAGTTATCATAATGCACTTAACGCGGCCTGCATTTCAGTTACAGTCCTATATTGAAAAATACATGGGTTAAAGAGTCTGGAGCAGCACATGTACAGAGATCAAGTATTTAGTTAGATTTTATAACCATGGGCTCATAGTGAGAAATAAAAATGCAGGCAGACTTGGTTTTTCTTCTCTTTCCTTTCTTGGGCAGCTGCCCAAGTGTTGCATCTCTGAGTAGTTATACGAGGGAGTTCGATTTGGCTCCTGTACAGATTCCACAGTCACTGAACTGCTTTCTTCATTTAGTTAACGGTCTTTCTGAGCAACACTGGGTTGCATTCATCTTTATTATGCAGTAATGGGAATCACTGCATGGGAAGCCTTGATCTTGAGTTTTGCATAACACTGCAGCTTGCAGATGCTCTAATCCTATGAGCGCTCAGTACAATAAACTTGTAATTGATATCTACGTATAAGTCTTCCACGTTACCTACCTTAAAGCCAAGAGTTATGAAATGTAATGAACTGCATATGTCCTTGGAACTGCAATCTCCGTTTAGGAGATCAAAGTGTCCATCCCTGCTCCTGACAATTATTCTAATAATTGTTAATGTACTATGAGAAGTAATTCAACATCAGGGCAATTTCTGAGACACAGTGGGCAAATTTAAACCATTTTATTGTGCTAATATTACAGTTACAAGTGATATTTTAAAGCAATTCACTGTGATAATGCCAGCACAGTGCTAAGACAAGTAGTTCCTTTGAATGCTGTTCACAGAGAAGCTGGTATCCACATAGATGTGAGGAAGTTCTGAAAGGCTGGTTTAATAAAATTAAAAAGCAAAATCAGGGTGATACAGTGTAATTGTGAAGAAGAAAATGCTGGCTGAATTTCTAGATGTGTATGTAAATGCCTGGTATGAAGCAGTGTTGAGTACATTGCAGTCAATACATGCCACTGACTGTGTAACAGTGTGCCCTATAATTTATGTCTTTTTCCTTCTAAGAAAAATAGAAACTCTGCAAACATATGCAAAAATATTTAACTACTACCTCCAAGGCACTATTTCACCATATTTCTACAATACTAAGACTAACTAATCATGTATGTAATAAAGAAATGCTTGTTTTCCTTAGTAGTATGCAAGGGAAGTACCATCTTTCTCGAGATGGTTACTTGATGAACTACAGCAATGATTATTTGATTGATTTAACTATCAGAGAGGTTATAATAATCATAAACCAATTCAAAACATCATTAACTAGCAGAATATTTGAAATAATACAAATGAGACATTGACTCATGGTCATGTTTAGCTTTACTTTTATGTACTGTTGTGGTCCTTAAATACTTAGAGCTAGTTTATACGTAATTATGGACACTTAGTGCTGTTTTCTAAGGGAGATTCTTGATCATAACTAGTTTGTAAGCAAGGAGAAAGTAAAAAGAGCATCTTATGTCCAGGAAATAAAAATAGAGAGAAAATCTCTGGAAGGAGTTAGAAAAGTGCATTTTACGTGAGAGCTCAGCATGTGTTAAGGATAGGATGGAAACTACCTCCCAGCTGTTACTATGGAATGGCTCTTGTAACTGTACACACTGGGCAGCTCATTACCTCAAATATGGTTTGGAAGGCTTTGGAAAAGAAATGGTTCAGCAGCATCTCTCTTTGTTATGCTTTTTTTGTGCTTCTTCACCTATGGTTGTCTTTAATTATGCTTATGTGTGCCTTAATGCCTGTTGTAGACAGATAGTAGTGACGTTTGTGAATGTTAGGCTAAGGTAAATGTTGACTTTTGAGATACTTACATGTGAGGGTACCATGGTGTTAAAAAATGTAATTTATAAGCGCATTCATTTGATTAGTGAGACTCCTGCATTTCCATTGCAGTGTCTCATGAAGCCTGTAGGTCTTTGCATAGGAACACTGATGGGTTTGAGGATCATTAGATAAACAAAGGCTTCAGAATGATGGCTTCCCCATTCTCTCCTTCCTTCTGACACTGTGCACATTCTTTACTTCCAGTGGAGAAAACTGGTCTCTTGCAGAGAATTTAGAAGCAACAGAAGAGGACGGGGAGGCTCCTCTTCCCTTTCTGAATACCACCAGAGACCAGGTGGTCATAATGTGACTATTGGAGGTTTCATTCAGATTTTCTACAGTTCCTCTTTTTTGCTGCAACAAAGGATTTTCTTTAACTAGGACACACATTAATGATCAGATACTTTTATCCTTTCTTGCCAGAGCCCTATCCATAATATTCTTTGCCTGTTTCTGCTTGATAATCAAGGCAGGCAGTTTTATTAGTTATGGTACCTAATTTAACATCAAAGGAATCAGACCACCTCTCTGGTGTGTGAATGACTGGAAGACCTGATTGAAGGAAGACATAAGGCATGTTAAGTGTTTCACAGGAATCAAGTTTTCTGTCTGCCAGTGTTGCTGACTTAAATGCAGGGAGAGCTGAGGGAGACCATGGTGAGTACAAAAGCAGCAGTAAAGACTTTTTTGTGCTAGATCCCAAAACTGTGCCAGTGAAAATATTTCCTAAGGCAGCTCTCCATCACTGCCTGTATTAAGCCTTTTAAGTCACTGTGTAATCTGGTAAATCTTACTCACCCAGATAGATGCATTTGAAAGAGAACTCACCCTGTGAGTAAAGACCGGCCAGTAGAAAGGTAACAGTTCTTATTTGTCATTCTTTATTCTTGCAACCATATTACAGAGGATAACGAAGTGCAAGTTACAGCAATTAGTCGGTGGCAGCACAAATGATAAGCACAGCACTATTACTTTCATATACTGTGGTGTGCAATGCAGCCTATTGATTTAACAGCAGCTTTTCTTTTTTGCCTCTCACTCTCTAGTAAAAAACAACCCTGAGATTTATGTGAGCAGTACTCTTCTGGAATACAGATCAGGCTGGAGAAATGCTGGTGTGAATCTTTGGATGCTCACTGTTTAAAAAAGGACCAGGCTAGGTTAATTCATAAAATGCTTTACAAAACAGGATAAATGCCGTGTGGTCCACAGTAGGCTCCTTGGCTTTTTTCCTCACACCTGACTGCCTATTAATCTGCCTTTTAACTGTGCCTGCATGTAGCCACACATGGTTGGAGCCACCAGCAATGTATCTCTCTCCAGGCCTCTCCGAACTGGGTCACCCTTTTGCTGTTGGTTAGTGTTAAATTATTCCCTTTGAGATAACCAAGACACTGTGGTGCTATCTATTGTCGTGTTCTGGCACTGAGATTTTATAACAGATTATGGCCAATCTGTCATTTCAGGCTGTTCAAGGATATACAGAAAATTAGACACATGTTGCTCTCTCACACTGAGAAATTTGAACAAAGACAACAAACCCCATATATTTTCCCATTTATTATTCCATTATTATTGTTTATAAAAATAGGGTAAATAAAGCATGAAGTGCATCCTGAATAAAGAACTTTAATGATGTAGGGCATTTGTCATTATCAAAATGTATGGCTTTCAATGGAGAATAATTTCAGCTGTCTTGGGTCGGCTTTGATATGCAGCAGCTTCCAAGATTGCTTGGAGGCTGAAGCCCCACCTGAAAGTGGCCTTTGGTTGCAACTAAGAACACATTTCACCACCTGTCACTTCAGGATTGAGGGCAAACAACTACAGGATGATAATGCATTTAGATTAGTTTATAATTAATGCCTCCTGCTACAGTTTTGAACATTTGCTTCCTCTTTTCATAGAATCATAGAGCAGGTTGCTTCAAGCCCCTGTGTCCAACCTGATCTTGAACACTGCCAGGGATGGGGCAGCCACAGCTTCTCTGAGCACCCTGTGCCAGCGCCTCAGCACCCTCACAGGGAAGAATCCCAGTGCAATCACAGACTTTTCAGTCTGGTGCAGTACTCCTCTCTTGGCCAAGCTCTTGGCTATCACCCTTATTCCTTTCCCTATCACCTATTCTCGACCATGATGGCTGTCCCAACCTTGAAATGAGTTTTGGTCTCCTTCCCTTCTCCACTTACACATAATCTCATTTGGGTATGTGCTTGCCTACACATATCATTTCAAGAAACAAATTCAACTAGTGTGTTTGTCTGGAGATCTCACACGATTTGGGTCTCAGAACAGAAGGGTTTGCATCCTCTTCTCCCACTGTGCCCTGTCTCCTACCTCTTTGTTAATTGTGAGGGGCACCACTGTCATTCTGCTTGTCACCCAAGCACACAACGTGGTTTTCTTTGCATTGTCTTCTATATGTTCACATCCAAGCCAAGTTTTTTAAGATTCTTCCTGCCCGAAGTCTCCCAGATGGATATTCCTTCCCCTTTAATGCTGAGTTATGTAGCTGAGTGAATTGCAGCTCAGAATTTGGTAGGTATGGCTTTTATTGTGCTCATCCCTGATAAATAGCCATCCTCTGCTAGTGAACGTGTTTAATATTTTCACCTACTATTGTATGTTAAAAAGAGAATTGTGTTGGAGATGTCATTGTGAAAAACAAGCAGTGAGATGATAAATGCTGTGAAAAACAACTCCAGTCACTGCAATGCTTAATGTTCTCTAGGCTTGATTTTATATCAGTTTCCAATTTCCACTGCAAAGACCAAACACCGATGTTGATCTAATTAAAAGACATACAAGCAAATTGAGCATTGAATACATATTTCAGAGCTTAGAATAAACAAACCTAAAACGTTTTTACACCATTAAGGAAGCCTATGTTTATATTCTAAGAAAAGGCATTCTGGCAATGGCTGAACAAGGTCTAGCAAGTTGCTCTCCGTGGGGGCAGAATTGGTGGACAAAGGGATGTATTCTGGGACAAGTAATCCTTCCTAGCCCTGTATCTGGTTTCGATTATTTCTCTTGCTCTGTGTTGGCCAGTACAGTCACTGGATGAAGCCTCAACTCTTCATTAAAACCAGAAAGCAAGCCCATAAATGCACTCCCATGTCCTCCGGCAAGTTGTAGAGGTAATGATCCAAAAGGGTCTTGGAGTTTCATTGCAGCAGGGAGGCAGCGGGGGTCGATCTGCACTAAGTCTGTAATTCTTACATGGGCAAAGCTGCAGGGATTTCTGCATGATTAAGGATTGCATGATTGAGGCCAGTGACATTAACAGGCACAATGTCCACTCTGCATCTCAAAGTGGTGATCTAACAGGAAAGAAAATGCCGTGTAATAGCAAAATCCCAGCAGTTTCATGCTGGTAAAAGTGACTGTATCCTTCCCATGCACATGCCAAGTCTGTAAATGGAATGTATTTCTCTTTTTTTTTCTATCAATAGTGGTTTTAGGAACTTTCCTGTTGTATTTAATGCATGTCTCTTGCCTGTGTGGGCTTTAAACTTCACTGGTATTGTTTTGAAGCTACGTGATCAATAAATGTCAGCTTCTCAAGTGCTTTGCCAGTTTAGGTATCAGAAATGAAAACATAAGCTTCAGCTCTCTTTTACTGGTCGTGACAAATTGATTCTTTTTGCTCTACCTTGCATTTCTGTCACTTCATCCATCTGAGGAGAAGTGGATTTCTTGCTGTTCCCTGCTGTTAGACCAACCTGAATCCCAAAATCTTTTCAAAGGTTTGTTGTTAGATTTGTCTTGTGGTCATGTGCACGCTAAAATGGGATTGTGAATGTAACTGAGCAGGCAGTTTGCAAACCAAAACCCAACACTTCTGTTTTGAAACCTTTCATGGTTTGGCAGTTAAGAATAGTAAAGCACACTGAACATGCACTTGTGATTACAATTTGTAAATGGATATTCATGGGTGTACTATTAGGTGAGGAATTACATGCTTAAATGGCAACTTGGGTGCTTTATGGCCAAATGAAAAAGGAATCTTTCATACGTACAGGCGCATAGATGTTTGGTTGAAACCACAGAGAATTGTTGGATCCCCTGTGCAGTGATGTATGCGCTTCCCCAGAAAAGGAGAGGGCCAGCTTGTAAGGAAGGAAGGGTTTTATCCTTGCTGCAAGAAACCTTAGCAGGATTGTTTTCCCATAACTGTTGTGAGTACCAGCACAACTTCAGGATTGGATTGATCTGAAACTATACTTGTAGTTCCCTAAAATATACCCACAGTTTATTTTACAGCCAGCTCTTGCTGAGCCGCAGAAGTACAGCACATCCTGCAGCTTGGTTTAGCTGTTATCAAACACTTTCATTGTTCTTTAGGGTTTGTGACATATGTGAAATGTAGCACGTGCATTTTTAGTGAATGAATTGAGTGTGCACTGCTGCCCCAGTGATTTCCAATTCATTTTTGCTCCATTTCTGTGTTCTTGAAGTTTTAAAACTGTCATCAAAGATGTTTTATCAGTCTTCACTTTGTGACGTAATCTGACCCTTAGTTTCATTAAACGGTGGAAAGGGATGCCAGTTACATTCCTTTCCCTCAGATCCCATAGGAGGAAGTATGGGTGAACAGAAACTGCTGCTGAAAGATAACAGAGTGTGTAAAATACGTATCCACAGGGAAAAAAGTAAAACCAGTGTTAGTTATCTATGCAGGACATATACAACACCTAATTCCATCAGGTTGCTTAAAATCAAAATAAATGACATAAATTGATGAAGGCATTTTGTGATGAGCACCCAGCTCCCATTGTGCAAGCAGACTTTGTGAGAGGCATTTTAGGTAAGACCTTTCATGGGGCAGAAGCTGTCATTGACCACACATTTGTACCACATCTATGGGCAATGGACAGAAGATAGATCTCAGCACCTTGATGTAGCCCAGCCCTTCTGCTTCCTGCTGGGTGACCTTCTGCAAGTCACATCTCCTTTCGCTATCTTGGTCTCCCTGTTTGCAGAATGGGATTATCTGGACAACCTTTGTTAGTCTACTCAGGAATAGCAATATTTAGGAACAGAGCATGATTGTAAGCATAATGTGTGATTTGCATGCCACTTTATTCCCCAGTATGGGCCTTAAACAAGATTTATGTCATACACAGGCTTGTGCTGGATCTCTGCACAGGAGTGAATCGTGTCCAAGATCAATACAGTCATTCCCCAGTCCTGTGGTTTTGATGAGTTCCACAACATAAAGAAATCAGACCCTTCCACAACAAAAGCACTATGAGTCTGCTGTAACTGTTAAGCTGGGGAGCTGGATAAAGACTAAATTCTGGGGTTTTACAGTGTTTTCCACTGCTTCTGTAACTGTTAATATCTCTACTCTGCTCTCGTGAGACCTCACTTGGAGTATTGTGTGCAGTTCTGGTGTCCTCAACATAAAAAGGACATGGAACTGTTGGAACAAGTCCAGAGGAGGCCACAAGGATGATCAGGGGACTGGAGCACCTCCCGTATGGAGACAGGCTGAGAATGTTGGGGCTGTTCAGCCTGGAGAAGAGAAGGCTGCATGGAGACCTCATAGCAGCCTTCCAGTATCTGAAGGGGGCCTACAAGGATGCTGGGGAGGGACTCTTCATCAGGGACTGTAGTGACAGGACAAGGGGTAACGGGTTCAAACTTAAACAGGGGAAGTTTAGATTGGATATAAGGAAGAAATTCTTTACCGTGAGGGTGGTGAGGCACTGGAATGGGTTGCCCAGGGAGGTTGTGAATGCTCCATCCTTGGCAGTGTTCAAGGCCAGGTTGGATGAGGCCTTGGGTACCATGGTTTAGTGTGGGGTGTCCCTGCCCATGGCAGGGAGGTTGGAACTGGATGATATTAAGGTCCTTTCCAACCTGAACTATTCTATGATTCTATGATTACAGTCATGCTAATAATAATGTTACATCCTGGCCATGTAAAGGTGTATGTGAATTGTCAGCAAATACAAGTTAGAGTGAAAGTGTGTGGACCTTCACTTGTTATCCTGCTGACTTCAATCAGGTTATACAGTGTTTTCAAAAATGCCCAGGAAGTGGTATTTTTCACATTATCATTTTGATTTTCTGTAAGATACATCAATAGCACTTATTTACAAAAATTGCCATCATGTTCTTTCTATGGGAAATTGAATTTGGAGGAAAAAAGAAAGCACTTTAGGCAGAAAAACAGTGATTATTGTTAAAAAAAATTAGAGTTTTGCAGTCTGGAAATGTTTTGGTTTTTTTTTTTTTTCAAAAAGTGACATTTTCAATGGAAAAAGGAGGAAAATGATTTCTGTAGTGCAGGTGTGTTGAAATTTCCAGCTGCTTGGGCATGCAGGGTAAGGACAGCCAGCACAGCCAAACCTGGGTGCCTGCCTGCTCTGCAGCCCTCATGTGAACCTGCATCCCTGTGAATCAGCTCCTCCATGCCTGACCTGGAGCCAGCTAGGGCCAACACAAAGCCATCACTGACAGCCCTAAGTGTGCTCAGTGTGTGTGTGTAACAAAGCTGTCGGAAGAGTTCGGTTACAGATGCTCCCTTTCCCTTCTTTTATTCTCCCATGTCCATCTTTTCCTTTTGTTCCATCTCCCATTTTCTCCCCATCCCATATCAGGAAGGGCCACATCTGACTGGCCAGTGGAGCCCAGCGCCACATCGGCAGAGCCTAGTGGGAACAGCAGATACAACAGTGAGTGGTTTCCAACCTGAGGGATGCTGAGCCAGAGAGTCAAGAGAGTTGAGTTGATTCACAGAGGGCTTCAGGCTTCCCAGTCTGACTGCCAGGAAGGTGCAGGGCACTTCCATGCTGATGGGTTTGATGCTGTGTATCATCTGGCATCAGCTGCCTGAGGTAGAACTGCACCCACAAAAACCCAGAACAAATCTGATCTGACTTTATTATGCAAAACCCCTAAAGAGAGCACTAGAATTTCTCCTTAGGGCAGTCCATGAAGGTAGTACCTCTAATGCGTCGGTATTTTCTCCTTCAATATATTTGTGTGTGTGTGGCTATATTTACAAAGCACTTGTAGTTAAATGTCATTGACAAATATAATTAAAAATCAATTAAGAGACCATTTTAAAAATAAGACGTTGTAAAAATGGAATTTACAATAATAACCAGACCAAGCATTTGGCATTTGCATGTCTGGACCAAATAGAATTTCCCTTGTTAGCTGTGCTTGAGTGACAAGGTGCTCTCTTCTCTCCTGGATATAAATTCCATATTCTTGTTATTGCTGGGACAAATAAAGACCTGCATAAAGACTTCTTGCACTGCCAACTATCACCAGCTGATTAAATTCAGACAATTGCTTTTTTGTTCTTATCTGGACCCAGCACCAAATACATCCCATTATATGAAGGGCCAGATTTTGCACTCAGCTTATGCTCAGCTGATACATAGCAGATACTGTTCCAGCAATGCAAGCCCAAGCAGAGACAATTTAATGTTTTTGTTTTCTGTATAAAACCTGGACATGTTTAGGGGCAAACTTGGAAGAAGTATTTGGCCTATAACATGATATGATGGTGAATGTGACTGCTGTGACTAGACCTCTCTGAAGTCCAAGGACATAGTTGCATGAGGTGTGCTTGGACACTGTGAGACGCTAAAGTCACCATGGTACACTTTAGCTTCCACAGAAATAAAGCCAGAGAGATAGCTGACAATATCTCCATGAAATCCATTAGGATGTGTATATGTACATGCATAATGTATGCCTCTATGTTCTGGATCCAAAGCCACGATTACATGAATAGGCTTCTAAATGGTAGGAGTTCAGGAACTGTCTTGCTGTGGTGTCAAACACCCCAGATTTATATCCAAACCTGAAGTCTTCTTACTTGTTAATACTCAGTCTGCTTCCCCTTCCTCTTTCCTCTTCATCACATACAGTTAACAAGTATTTCTGGGGGGTCTTCCTGAGGTTCGTGTAAAGGAAGTGGAGATCAAATGTATAAAAAGCATTTTAAAAATCATGAACCCATAGGAAATACTAGATCAGTGATAATGTCCATCTGTGATGATTCCATGGTTGAAGGGAACAGGGCGGGAGTGAACTACAATGGGCCATTGGTTAGGCATTGATGTGGGTGTGTGAAACATCACACATCCTCCTGTCTCATTCTGTGCTGATCGCGGTTTTTTTCCCTTGTGTCTGGCTTTGGTTTCCACAATTTAGCTCCCTCTCATTCCTCACAGACCAAAAAGAATCAAAGCCCTCCTGAAAACCTGACATTCCAGCCCTTTAGAATTTGGGCGATAGGACGAGTCTCTTTCCGCTGTTTATGAGAAGCTTTACATGTACTACCCTGTGGCTCATCAGTTTAATATCCAGAAATCAGCCCCTTTCTTCAAACATCTCTTGTTTCTTTTTCTCCCAAGACCATCATTAAAATCTTACTGTAATACTCAATCTGCCTTTTTCCTATTATTTAGACCTATGGATATGCCTGAAATCACATACACATGTTCTGTGAGTATGGGTTGCTTCAAGTATTTTCTTCCTTTTTAAAGATTTCTTCTCTCTTTTTTAATGTCCCACATTCAAGGAATTTACACAGGTCATTGCCTGTGACATTCCTGAGACACTATCAGCAGGAAGCATACGCACAGTTGCAGTCCTCACTATACATCTCTCTGAACCATGCAATATGTGCTCAGACTTGGATGGAAGATGGGTTTTTTTGGTGTTTGCATATGAACATCTGCTTCAAAATCCCAAGCCAAGAAAGACAAGAAGCAAATTAAACTATTTGTTCTTCTTTCTCTCTCTTTAATATCAAAGTCATTTCTTACATGTTATTTAAGCTTCCACTTTTGATCAGGAGATACTAAAAATGGATCTCAACAACTTACATCTGAATCATAGTCCTTTGTGAAAACAGGGTAAGAGTGAGCTGGAATAAAAAGCAATAGCCGCTTTGCTGCTAATGCCCACATTAGTAACCTGTACTATTTATTCTCTGCCCTGTCCTTCAAGCAGTGAGGTCCTCTCATGCCTTCCGACAAGTCCTGCTGCGGAGCAAGAGGCTGGTGTAACCGTGCAGCTTGAAATCAGTCTGTGCCTGCACTAAAGCAGCATGTGAACAATTCCCCATTGCTCCTTGAACTGTGCTTGAGACCTGGAAAAGGGAGGGTTTGAGGATGACTCAGATATTCCTTCTTCCCCCTGGGCTTTCTTGGTAGGCCAGCCCAGCAGCTAAGTCCCTGTTCTGGATTCCTCTATTGCAAGTTCTCAATCTTCATCCTCCAGAGTGTCCTTGAACTTTAGAAAATGTCTTTAATACAAAATAAGCAAAACCTTGCCTGTTTTCACAATCCTCCGCTGCTTTTGGACAAGACGTTGTTAACTCCAGGAGGAAAACCAATAAATTATGGTACTAATTGGATTGGATCAATGAAAAATTGAAAGATAGGAATTAAAATGAGGTTTAGCTTTTCACAAGAAATTGGTTGTTCCACACAAACCTGGTTTCATTCTTTGATGAGATCACAGGTTTAGTTGCTAGTTTAATTAGGGTAGCTGTGCAAATATAATCAATTTCTAGAACATGTTTGATTCAGTTCTGAAGGATATTTGGATTAAAAAATTAGCACTATACAATTAGCAATACCCTGCATTATAGAGTGAAATACAAGCTAAATGACAGATCTCAAAAAGCAGCTGTCAATGTGGAATAATCATCACATGTATTTTTGGTGGGCTTCTGGTAGTATAATCAATATTTACATTCAAGATCTAGAAGTAAATATAAAATCACTGCAGATAGAATTTGTGAATGACAGAACTGGCAGAGTGGTGAGTATTGATAAGGACACAGCATTCATACAGGGATCTAAACCGTCTGACAAATCATTTTAACCTTTCCAAAGGGAGGATGAAATTTACCTCCATGTTATCTGCAAGGGCTTGTGGTGCTTTTTGTAGGCAATCCCAGCTTGGAGAGATGGAAGATCTGGGGATAAGGCAGGAGATGACAGTTGGGGTGTGTCAAACAAAGGAATCCAAGGGAACAGTGGGTACATCATTGGGCCAGGTGATTTTCTGACCCTGAGGTTAACTGACACAGACTCAGTCATGTCCATAGAGCTCCAATCCAGCATCCTCTCAAATACAAACTGGCTACATCCAGCTTGCCCAGGGGATTTAGTCCCTGGGCTTTGCTCAGCCCTGCATGGCACATAGGCAGGCTTTGAAGAAACACTATTTCATGCTGGCTTAACAGCATGGTATCAGTCAAGCATCCTGGGCAGTCACGTGCTAATACTGGCCCCCTACCCTGGTTGGTTTACTGATGGAGTTCTAACTAATGAGGCAGAGTCGTCAGTGTGAGGGATGATGAGAGCAGCATTCAGCACACCTGCTGCCTCCCTGCTGCCAGATTTCTCATCTGCTGCAGCAGAGGAGGATTTCTAAGGAAAGAAGTGATGAAGAACAAATATGGTACCTTTTCTGCTGACAAGGTATCTCTCAGAGGCGAGAGGGCAGCATGAGGGGAGATAGAAATGCTTTAAGACTTCAGAATTGAGCCCAGCTTGATTTCCAGGAAAAACACGACACCTTATTTCCATGCATCTGAATTCAGTTCAGTGTTTTGGATTTAACAAAGCCAGCTTAGGTCAGCGGAAAGATTTGCATTTATTCAATGAAGTTTACATTGGGCTTTGCAGCCCTGCGCATCTGCATGCCACAAACCGTTCTCTTTCCTTGCAGCTTAAGGACATTAAGGAATGGCGAGTGTCATCCTGAAGGGAGACACATAGCTTTGAGGACTCTTTTATACCTCTCCTTGTGCTAGCTCAAGTTCATGGATAAGTTAAGAACTGCTCTTCCAGCCGCTCTCATGTTGGCTATCTATCACCAACACTAAAATCTCTTGGAAGAGAAATATGAGAATGTTTTTGGGAAGATCTCACTGTGCCTTTAAAGGGGTATTTGGTTTAGTGGGCAGCTCTATAAATGGCTTTGGTTTATGGACTTTATACACTATAAAAAGCAAACTCACTACCCAAAATCTTAATTAGAGTGCACTGCACTATTCAGGAGGATGTGGGAGCTTGGTCCATGCCTGATAGAAATCACCTGGAGTAAATCTTATTCAGGACACAGTTTTGGGGAAAAAATAGCTCTATTTGGATTACTTATTCCAAAAATACTGATTTTTATCATCACTTGTAAAGCCATTCCCTTGGTTGTGTGATAGTCAGAAATGAGCCTCGCATCTCTTACAGCACAAACTTTGTAAGTGAGGAATGAAGGAAGTTCACATGTCTTCTCATGACTTACACACTAATTTTTGATTCCAGTTACACCACTGTAGCTTAAAGGCCAGAAGATCATGACAGGAGCCCAGGCCTCCTCTTCCTTAGGACTCGGTAGACACCTTTTGAATTCACTATGAAATTTCCACTATCTGCTTAGGGCTTGGCTCTACGTGCCATGAAGATTGGTAGTTCCTTGTCTCTTCTAATGCTGAGGGAGCCTAAACCAAAATGTCCCTATACACAGAAGACTTAAATGGCTAAACACAGTAAAGAAACCTTTATCAGTGAGCTTTCTGACATCCATCTCCTCTTCATATGTGCTTTGCAATATCATAGCCTCTATGAACCCAGAAACCAACCTTAGCCTTATATCCCTTATATCCCACCAGTGCCTATTTTCTTTGGATCGCAGCGATTCCAGTCAGACTCTCTCCTTCCTCTAATTAGCAAACATGAAGTTGTCATCTAGAAAAACAGTAGTTACAGGGGAAATCAGCATCTTTGAGTCACACAGACTCATCCAAGTCTTTCCAAGCTCATTCCACTTCCAGTTTTCATGAGCTGCTGTGTAACATCTCACTGTACAGCCATCCCAGGAACATCAGGGAAAGACCCTCTTTCAGACCAGGAAAGCCTCCTGAGGCTAGGTAGGTAGCAGGACCTGCATGGCTTTTGAGCTACAGGCTGCAGAGGCTGCAGTTCCACCTTGGCTTGTAATATTGTGAGATGTATTTTAAGATCTTATCAGCAATTCACTGAAGGCTGCTCTCTGCTGAGCACAATTCATCCATCAATCTACTTCTATGGCCACATTCCAGCCCACACTGAGGTGACAGTTCAGTTGTACTAACGATCAGCCTCACATTCTCATATGCATTCCACCCCTGGTCTGATTCTTTGTCTCATGATGATTTCATTGATTGAGCACACTGGCTTCTGGTCAAGAAGCTCTTCTCAGCTTAACTCTCACTTTACAAAACTCACTGCTCAACATCTCTATAATTAGAGTTAGTTGCTAAACCCTCTATCCAGGTGATTACTGGTATGTAAGAGGGACATATCTTGAACTGGTCAAATCAGGGATTTAAGAAAAATGCCCTTGATCCATGTTTCACGGTTTGTTAGTATCTTCCACTTCGGGTATTTTTCCTCTTTTTTGGCAGATAAACAAACCTGGGTTGGGAAGGCCCATGTGGAATTAGGACAGTTAGGGTTTAGGTTTTTTATTTGTTTCCCTGTTATTGCTGGGGAAACTCAATATGGTTCATTAATATTGCATTTACAATGGGAAGGGACTCAAAAGCCAAACACTTGAATGATATTCTGAAGCCTCCAATGTGATACAAAAATGTGCAGTGTGATGAGTTCGTGCCATGGGTTAAGACCAACCACTCTTGATTCTTAGTCAAGAGCCCTGTTCCCTCCTTTGTTTCACAGTGCAGTTGTTTTATAACACAAACTGAAACCAAATGACATGATGTGAGGGTTCTTTCCGTTTCTCATACTTGATTCAGGTTCACTGAAAGGCTTAATAAACAAAAGAAATCTTTGGTACTGACATCCCTGACAGACGAGTCTGACCCGTTCCGTGTACTCTGTTGACCCTGCTTCCATGCAGGTGCATATTAAATGTATATATTGGAAAGCTCTCACTGTGTAGCTTGAGCTGCAGTTGGTAAAATGAGGTAGAATGAGCTGAGCTTCCTTTTCTGCTTTCTCATTTGCTTAGTTCAATATTAACATTCAGGATAATTCCATAGAATTATGAACTACCCCTTCCAAACCTGACTGTTCCCCTTCATTATCACTGCTCCTCTAAGAGAGGCTGAGAACTTGAGACTGATTTCAATAAAAGCAAGATCATACTTTACATGCAGAGTAGGTCGCTGATTTTCCTGACACGATGTGATCTGGTCACCAGAAATTATGAGACTTATGAATTGAATTTATTTTTTTCATTTTGTTTTACAGGAGACACCAAAATGAAATTTGATTTTTACTGGATTTATGGCTTGATCACTCACCCTATTAAGAATAATGATTCCACTCGCTGACCTTGTAAAGCATCAGCTATTAAATTTGATATGATAGTCCAAACATTTGTACAATGCAACTCTCAGCTAGTGCATGGCAGTCTATTGACTGAAATACTGTCAATGCACAAATGAGATTATAACCACAGAAGGGCTTGATTGCTTTGGTCTTTTATTCAATACATTGCTCTGTTGCAAGCGACTTCTTGGCATTTTTTCCAGGTTAGCCCGGATGTTCCTTTTCTGACAAATGATGCATCAGTTGGTATAGACAGACTCCCTTCTGCAGTTTATTCTGTCTTTAGAAGACTAATTGCACTACTATGTTTGGTGTCTCTGCACTGTTCAAGCCTTGTACTCTGCAATAGCCTCTTTGAGCCTTACTGGCTGTTCAGTTTTCTGGGAAGTGGGATATGGCCATGATGAGAGACCTACGTGTGCTGGTGCAGCATTGTTCCATAGCAGGAGGAGAAGAGTAGGGTGGGTTTAGTGCCCAATTTTCATTTCATTTAAATGAGCAGATTGGCTTTTCTTCCCCCATACGTATAGCAATTATTAAGAATTTATATGGCTATTCTTTCTGTATAATAATGAACAGAAACCAGGTTTGGACTCTTGACCTTTGCTGTTCGGTAGGCATAAAGAAGCATCAACAGTGTCTACTATAAGACCATATAGATCCACACCATCCTACTTAGTGCTACTTTTTATACTTTGGGAGACAATGAGCTTATGCTGTGTCATGCTTGTACCTTCCCACTGTGAAAAATAACTAGCTAATGTGTTTTTTACTTTCTTTTGTGTGCTTCCAAAATAGATCTATTTATCACTTCAACAAATCCACCCAGCATTCCTCATGTATTCTGATTTTTCAGTTAAATATGGTTTGTATTTAAACATAAAGATTGCCCCAAATGTAGCATTAATATTTTGCCTGCTGAAGTGCAGTTCTGTATCGTATTAAAATTTAAACAGCCATTATGTACATGAAAGATTTTTTTTGTTGTAGTTTGCAAGGTGGTGTAACAACAATTACCAGAGTGCATCAATCATTTCTCATTGCCTCATTTATATCACGGGGATAAGTAGCTCCAATTAAAATCCCATTTTACATAAATAGATATGGTTTGTATCAAACTGCAGTCTGTTTCCAGCTCTGAAATGCTGGCCATAGGAAATCTTTCTCATTATTCAAAGTGTATGATGTGTACTGCTTATCTTTTGGGGCTTAAAAAGACGTAACTCTGCAGGCAGGCATGCCTTACTGCAGGTCTGGCAGGGAACAAATAACTGTTACTGTAATTATCTATCAATTTTACTCTTCCAAGTATTTTGGCCAAAAACCTAACTAGCATAATCACATGTTTATAATGGACACATTATAGTTTGAGTAAACAGAAACAGAAAATGTTTAATATGAATTAACAGCTATAGGAAACACTGTATTTTTTCTATTACTGGTGAATTCCCTTCTACCAAAGCAGCTTTTCTGCTAAATCTGCTTGCATTGTCAACTGTTGTGAAAACCAAGTGAGGGGAAACTTGGGAAATTATCTTTCACTAGTCTGTGATTAGATTAGAAATCAGAGTTTCTCTTTTACACCTCTCTGCTAAAGCTGGTTCCAACCCCAGGCCATTCCTCCCTACACTTCAGGCAAAAGCCCACTCTGACCTGTGCTGCCAGTGGTGGGTGCGGTGATATGTCTCTGTCTTTCCATTGCCTTCAGGTAGTAACACCTGCATTGTTCTTCCATCCCCATTCCCAGGTCCTGGGTTGTATCCCCAGCACTGTGAGCAGCAGGGTGAGGGAGGGGATTCTCCCCCTCTGCTGCCCTTTGGGGAGAACTCCCCTGCATTCTGTGTCCACTTCTGGGGCAACAGCGCAAGAGGGACATGGAGCTGTTGGAGCGAGTCCAGAGGAGGCCACAGAGGTGCTGCGAGGGCTGGAGCAGCTCTGTTCTGGAGCCAGGCTGAGAGAGCTGGGCTGGGTCAGCCTGGAGAAGAGAAGGCTCCTGAAGGGGAGACCTGAGAGCAGCTCCAGTGCCTAAAGGGGCTGCAGTAAACCTGGAGAGGGGCTTTGGACAAGGGCCTGTAGGGACAGGACAAGGGGAATGGCTTTAACCTGCCAGAGAGGAGACTGAGATGAGCTCTTAGGCAGAAGTTCTTCCCTGTGAGAAGATCTTAGGCAGAGGTTCTTCCCCCCGGTTCCAGGTTGGAACTGGATGAGATTTAAGGTCCTTTCCAGCCCAAATCAGTCCGGGATTCTGTGATTCTATGATTCTAGGAAACAGGTTGTTGTTAAGTAAGGCAATCAGAGGCGAGAACTGATAGCTGGTACACACCATCCCTTTGCAGACATATCACTTGTCACGCCATTATACCTGAGGCACATGGGAGATCTCATTGCGGCAAAGCTTTTTGCACTTTCAGAGTTGGAGCATTCAGATTGCAAGCAGTTAAAAATACTCTGTGCCACTAGAAGTGGGTTTCTTGCATCATTTCTGCAGAACCCAGAGCTTGATGAGCAGAGCACTGCAGGAATCCTCAATGCCTCCAGCAAAGGTGCTAAACAGCAGCATGGGCCACACTGCGCATTGTCTGTAAATTCCCTTCTCTTCCTCACCCTTAACACACTAGTTCTGGAGCCATCAGTGGCTGTTGATGATATTTAAGCTTGTGCTTAAAGTTAATGGATGTTTTGGGGCTGTCCAAAATAAGGACAAATTAGGAACTTAAAGCAAATGATTTAGCTCAGTTGTACAAATTCTTTTCTAACTGTTGCCTGACAATTTGCTTTCTTCTTCAATTCAGTGCCTACCAGCTTCATTTTCCTGCTGCTGTTGCTGAGACTGAACTCCCTTATATCTGTCATAATCACCAGATTCCCTCTCTGAAGTGCTGAAGTAGTAGATAATGTCTGTGTTTTTATTTGTAGGGTCAAGAGCAGCAATTCATAGCTCAGGGATCATCAGCACAGTGAGCCGACAGCAGAGTCAGTCCAGCTTCTGTTTTCTTATAGTCACACAACAGAAAATCAATGGTGTCAGGAACGTTGGGATAATTCTACTGTTATAATCAATACATGCTGATTAAACTAGTTGTGTCTGTTGGGTAAATTTGCTGCATCATAATTAGAATTATTAATTAAAAATAGGAAATCAATTGACACAAATTAAGCAAAAAAAGAAATTGGCTTTATTTCTTTGACACTCTCTCCAGAGGCCTCAATAACTGTGACAACACGGATGTGACCGGGTGGCACTTGTCAGTTTGTTAATGCTGTCCTGAGTTTTAAAAATTGACTTATAAACCCCTGCGAATGCAGCTGCCAGGAAATCAGGCATTAGATGTTGGATGTGCAAGAAGCAGCTCTTGGTTTTGTTACCGCTAGTCATTATTCCCAGCCGACCCAAGAGTGAAAAGCCAGGGTTCTGTGTGTGTCACCAGGGAGGGGAAGTGGCTGGGGAACGGAACTCTTCAGAAGCACGATGTGGCTATCCCCTTAGCACATTGTTATCTGTGTTCGGTTAACAAGGATAAACAAATTGATCATTTCTGCGGTGGCTGTAATGGGCTACTCATTGCTTACTACTTCCTATAATGTACTGGTGACCTTCATTATTTTCAGGGACATATTATGTGGGACACTAAAGCAGGGAGTCCTTGGTAACGCTCTTTGCAAGGACAGCAGGAACACGTCTCCTTTCAGCTGTTTGTTTTTCTCCCAGGTTTTTCTGGATTTTATGTCGGGCTTATTTTCTTTCTTTAAACCTATTCCCCTCAGCTTTCTTTCCTAACATACATTTCTCCTTTGCTCCTACTCTCAGTGATTTTCTTTTCTCTGTCTAACACTTTCCATCCCATGTTTTCTCCTCCAGTTCTGCTTGCACACGGTCAGTAGAGGAAAGCAGCATCAAAGTGCAGGAATACTTTAGGTTTGCATACTCCTGGGGTTTGCTCAGCCTGCAGCCACATATTTTCTCTGAGCTTTCACACCTAAGAAAGACATGAAGGCAAAAAGAATGGCTGGTTAGGGAAGATGTGTGACTGGTGGTGCTGTACCTTATAATGTACTTTAACTACTTATTGGTGGTAAACTAGTTTACAGTTTTATCAAACTTGTGATGATTTGATTGCTAAAATGAGTTGGTCACTAATAAGATAAAATCTGGAATGTGGAAAAACTTACTGGTGCATTGGTTGGTAAGAATCAGTCTTAACAAGATAACTTGATAAGAATTAAGTGATCTAAGACAACTGCCCTAAGCGGTCCTTAGCCAGTCTGTGCATACCAACAGAAACCATGTTTCTGCTTATTTCTGGGATATGTTGGGCATTTCTTTTTGGTTTCTGTAGATGCTGACTTATGAATGGCAGACTTTTAGGACCAGCCATACCAGATGAATGGCTTTGAGCTTTGCTCAAAAATTTGTACACAGCAGTGAGATTTAGGAGCAGAATGTGCAAGTATTCCCTGGAGAGAAGCTCTGCCATTGATTTCTGCCAGCAGGCTCTCCGATAGTTCCTAACGTCACAGCATACTTTCAGAGTGTTGCACAGTGGCTTTTCATTAGCCCACTGTGAATTGTAATGGACTTTATTTGTGTAAGCTGTGGCACCTTTGTTATTATATTTTTAATCTGCTTATTTTTCTCAGGAATACCTTTCCCTGTGTTAGCATGCAGTAAGTAGCTGACAACCTGGGAAATCCATCTCAGTAAAAAATAATTCCCCCAATCTTCACAAAATGCAAGATCAAAACCTAATAAAAATCTTAACTGCTCCACTATGTCTAACTTATAATATTGAGGGTGGGAAAAAAGCCCTCAGCTATTTGATTATGATTGCTATAAATTAAAACAGGAGGTGTTTTCTTCTTTAATGGAGTGGTAAAATGCTGAAAGGAAAACACTACTAAGCATTCCTTGGTTCTGAAGTTAAAACTCACTGCTCTGTAGATTTAACTGCTGTATTATTTAGATCATTGCGAATTATCAAAGTATTATTGACAGATGTGCTAGTGAAAAAGATTAATGTGATCAAATTCGTATAGTTTTTCTAGGTCTAAAACTGCTTTTTAAGGTGTTTTACAGTAACGATATTTCATTGAAGTATATTTCCAAGGCCAGTCAAAAGTAACAGCAAATAAAAACGTCTTTAGTTTAAATGCCGAGACAGATTGAGTGGTTTGCACAAGAATCAGGAGAAGCCGAGTTGTTAGAAGCCCTAATTCCAAGGACTTCCAGTTGTATCTCAGGCGGGCTGAGCAAGTAGGTTTTGCCCTACTGACAATTGAGAACATATGGAGAACATGGAGCTTTCAGATCTCTTTGAGCACAACTACTGAGTGCCTTAAAATTAGGCTGTAAAAACTCAGTCTCAATAAAGAACTTTACAAGATGTGTGTAAATAGTGTAAAATAAGGTGAATGTAGTCGAGCAGTCAGAGCCTGTGAGGAGGGATGCTGGCAGCTCTGCTTGGGGTGAGCTGTGCTCCAAATGGGATATATTGAAAATCTCCCACAAGGAAAACGCTGTGATAATTGAAACTTAAGAAAACAGGGACTGGGATTGACAGTTTCAAATCTTCTTTACTGAAACTCAACCTGTCAATATTTTGTGGGTGGCAGCTAGACTGTCTGTTCCTGGAACAAGTCTGAAGATCATTTGGGTTATAAGGCTACATTTGGAAAACAAGTGGTGTCTTTTGCTGTCATTTCAGTGGGCTGTGGATCAGGATTTTAATTAGTGTGTCTGCCTTCTAAGCCTTTGCTGTACTATTCGTTATGTCTATGGCATTGCTGTCAGCATGGTAGCCCTATGTCACAACTGGGTCCTGTTGCCTTAAGTGAGATGTAAACAGTGGTTTGCCTGTAATTGGAGGGCAGGCAGAAATCCATTCCAAGGTTATCTTTCTAGGTGTAGCTATGATAAGCTACAATTACTACTTTTTTCAGAAGCTTAGAAGGTGGAATTAGGCAGTTTATGCATAAAATGTGCTTGTTGTTGCTTGGCAGTCAAGTGGTGTTTTGATTTTAATGGAATTCAGAGTATTTGCATTATGAGGTTAGAATTGTTTTAACAGTCCATAGGGTCTAAGAGATAAACTGAAGTCTCTTGACAGGAACAGGTAAAAGTGAGACCTTGAAATCTGTGTTCACATCTGACATGCTTTAAAAAACTTTTACAAAAGTGTGTTATCACCCACCAGTTGTGGGTTGTAGGGCCCTGTATTTAAGAGTGTACAGAAAGTGATACCAGACTGCTATTAAGAAGTTGGCTTTAGCCCTTCTACACAGGTTCTTAGAAGGAAGAGTAGAGAACAGGACATTGGTTTCAACAATGAGGACATTGGTTTCAACAACGATGACATTGATTTCAACAACAACCATGAGCGTTGGTGGCCAGAGCCACCATTGCAGGAAATAAAGAGATTTTATTTGGCAGTTGCTAAAAAAGTGTTCCTGTTACTTTCAGCTCTGTTCAGCTGCTTATTGCTCATTGCCAAAGAGACTTTCCATGACCGACTGACCTGTTGGGTTAAAGAATCAGAGAGTCGGGAGATAGAGCCTGGCAGAAGCTGATTGAATTGCCATGTTTACTGCAGCTTCTCAACAACTTCCTTGCTTTGCTAGCAAATTGAAAAGGTTAAAAATGCAGAGTTTTCAAATTATGTGCACCTGTGTTCTCAAGTCTCAGTGGGAAGTCACCTTCTTAATCTGTTAAGTGCACAGACCCAATAATTTCCACTACCTTAATACCCATCTCCCAATGTAATTTTCGGTGTGCCTTTCAAGAGCTGATAATTCTTGGGCTCATAATGTTGCTTTCAAGCCCTCCTTCTTTCAGATCTGCCTAGGAATGAGTGAAATGAGTCAACAGTAGAGGTTTTTTTAAGCTTTCTGCAAGATTTACACCAGCTCCCTGACAGAAAATGTTTGAATTCTTTAAGTTTGACAGAAATTAAGGTTGTGCCAAATAGCGGAGTCTGCATATATGCAAGATATAGAACAATAAAGCTTTTAAACCTTGCTAGCTACGAGGCCTCTATAAGGCCATGTCCTTCTGGTACACTATGAACACAGTTCTTTTTACATTTAACAATGTTGAATTGAAAAATGCTTGCAGAAGCTCCAGCACTCTCTGTGTGTGCAGTTTTCTATGTGCAGCTTTGCTGCCTGTTGGATCTCCTGCCTTGCAGAAATTGTAATTCTGTGACAGTGGCAATTGATGAGGGAACAAAACTTAGCAGGTCCCAGCACAGTCTGTGGGAAATCTTGCACAAGTATTGTGTGACTTACCTTGGGGTTTGTTTTGTTAGAGCCCGAGTGAGGGAGGACACCAGAAGTAGTAATAGTGATGGAAGAAAATACAGGGAAACAAACTGTGGCCAAAGAATCCTTTATAGGGAGAATGGTGCAGCTGGGACCTGTAAAATCAGGAGAGAGAATCATATAAAGTGGAGCCTTTTGATGGAACTGCTATATATCATTTGTGTAAATCAAAGACTTCAGGGTTTTCTTCAGTTTCTCTCTGGTTTTTTGATGCAAGCTGATGGGATTCACACAGAGGGGAAAGTCTTGGATTAGGAGGTGCCCCTTTTTCGTGCAATCCAGCCTGTGCCTTGTTTTGACTGAAGAAGTGATTACTGGTTTAGCCAGCTTTAATTAGAATTTTATTATGCTGAATAAGCATTTATTAAGGTTGAATCCACTTTGCAGTCAGAGGGTTGATTGCAGCAGACAGCCCTGTTACTTTGACCCAGCCTTCCCAAGTCCCAGCCCTACTGAAGCCAAGCGTAGCAAGGGCTGTTGAGCAAAGTTGTCAACATGAGTGTTGGGTGGGTCTTACCCAGCCCCTGCTAAAAACAAATTAGCTGACGCTTCACTGCTGTAATGCCTGACTGAGCTGGTCTGTAGCCGGCTCAAGAGGTCTGTGTGTGCCACAGTCACATTGCTCAGCACTGTGTAGATGTGGCCTGAGTGTCACTTAGTGTCACTGCCCAAGCTAGAACCAGCTGAAGGCAAATATCTGGAGATCACAAGAAACCTGGACAGGAGCTTTGGACAAGGGCCTGTAGGGACAGGCCAAGGGGAATGGCTTTAACCTGCTAGAGGAGAGATGGAGATGAGCCCTTAGGCAGAAGCTCTTCCCTGTGAGGGTGCTGAGGAGCTGGCACAGGGTGCCCAGAGAAGCTGTGGCTGCCCCATCCCTGGCAGTGTTCAAGGCCAGGTTGGACACAGGGGCTTGGAGCAAGCTGCTCTAGTGGAAGGTGTCCCTGCTTGTGGCAGGGGCTGGAGCTGGAGGAGCTTTAAGGTCCTTTCCAACCTAAACCATTCCATGATTCCTTGATGTTTGTGGGGAGTTAGCAGGTGTTCGTGGCTGGATATCTTCCCCAGGATGTTCACATTTCACGTCCTGCACCAAACCACTTCAGTTTGTGTACCAGTGATGCTGCTTATACCAGTTCCACACTTTTTAAACACTATTAATGATGAGAAACAGAAAATTACTTTCTAAATTAATATTGGTACACATAAAGGAATAATTTTTCGTATGTTTAATTCAGCAGAGAATTATAAATGTAGTAAAGAAATACACTATAAAGTATTTATAGCATAAATTTAAACCTTAGAACTTGGAGCTGTTCTATCTCAGTGCTACAACTTATTTTCTGGGTAGCTTTGTAGTTCAGTGTAATTTGGCTGTTTCAGTTTCCTTCTATAGAATGGTGATACAATGTATTTTCTAGCTCATCAGTGGACCATGAGAATTAGTCAGTGTCTGCATGGGACTTTGATGATGGCAGCAATTCTATTAAATGTGCAAAAACCCTACACATTTTGATCTTACTGCACAATTTAGAACCCAAGGGGTTGCATATTGTCAATTTTATTTTATTATAGCAGCATACTTTGAATTTTAGCTAGCAATGTACTTTGAATAATTAATTATTCAACTAATAATTATCCATTCCAAATAAAACAACTTGATTACTGAGCCTGATGAGGAAAATCCAGTCAGGAAAGAACCCTTTCAAAACCAACAACATTCTGCAGATATCCTTCAATATTTAAAGGGTGAACTATATTTAGTAAATTCTTCTGAAAGGTGGGGGGAAGTCAAATGGATGCTAATTTCCTGTGTCATCAGATTTGGGTATTTGTGTCAGCAGCATTCCTAAATCACCATCTACTACACAATCCCTATCTACACCATCAGTATTCATCTACAAGGCAGTATTCAGCCTTTGCCTGGGTGGCTCCTGTTTATCAGCAAGCATAGTGGTCTTTTTTGGGCTCATGTCCTTTGCTTCTCATCAATTATTTAATACTCGGTGTGTGCCTGTAGTGTTTGCTCTGCTCAGATATGCAGAGAACCTTGCTCAGCCAAGGAAACCCTAAAGTTGTGGCATCAATGTCATTTTCCAGGCGCACTAACTTAACCCACGACAGCCAGCCTATGTCATTATAGTCCACAGAAAGAAATTCCCTGGCTGCAAGGGGCACTGGAGTGACTCCAAGGTGCTTGTCATGGCCAGTGGACAGTTTTGATGACAGTCTTGTCTGAAAACTTCTCTTTTTTTTTGTGGCTTTTGGAAATACAGCTCAGCTGCCACTGGGAGAATGTAGAGATGTGAACCTTATAGGAAACCTGGCATTTAAAAACCTTAATGCACAGATGCTGTGCTCTCTTCCAGCAAAATCCTGCTCGCTTCCCTGCTGCCAGCCAGCCAGGAATTCACGTATGTCTGTTTTGCTTTTTCCTTTTCAGTGGCAGTTGTCACTAAGAAAGAGAGAAATTCAATTAATCCAGAGAGAAAGCTGTTTCACATAGGCAGGTCCTCGGACTGCTCAAAGTGAGACTGAACCTCCAAGAAGCAAACTTGAGCTCCTGTGTACATCTTCCTGCTTTCTTTGAAGCTGACCCACAGATAACACTGGAGGCACTAACTCTTTGTTGGTAAACAATGAGGGAAAAACCCGTGGAGTGATGATTTACTGTTTTCTGCCTGCCTGAGGTTTGTCTGCTTGATGCAGCAATCCACACTGGGTGAAGCTGTTCCAAAAGCACACGCTTCCATACGGTTGGGATTTTGTCAAAACATTTCAGTTCAGCAAACCCATAACTGCCTGTGAGGGTGAACAGTTTTGATCATCCTATTTTTCAAGATGTAAACCAGTTTAAGGATTGTCTGTTTTTAACATCACAACAAAAAGTTTCATTTCCCAGTTTAGAGCAACTCCTGCTTTAGAAATTGGCATTAATTTGCGCTTCAGTGAACAGCATCTGAACATGTTCAGAAGTCAAAATAAAATATCAAGGTTTAGACATCTAATCTCAATAATTTATGAGACAAGACTTCATCTTTCTGCCTAGCTCTCCAGAATGAAGCCGGAGCCCTACTACTACACAGAGGGAGCCATAGGGAGGCAGTGGCAGCATTTTCATTTTCTGCGCAGCACTCAGGGCTTGTTCATTTTGCTGCTGGCTATGATGTGAGTATAAACTGCTGGATCAGGTTAGCAGACCTGTGGCTGCTTTGCTCTCTCGGCATTAGCATCCTAAAGAAGTGGTGCAGAAGCGCTGCAGCAGCGTTGCAGTATAAGGAGCTGCTTTAGGGACACGCGGTTTTGACTGCAGAAAACTCTCCCGGTTCTGGGGTGTGTGTCTTCTGCCATCCCCAACCCACTTAGAGCCATCCCTGCTTTGACTCATGGGATTTAAGCTACTCAGTGTTTGTCTACCTCTCTGATTGCCTCTTTATTAACAGAACATCCCACACCTCAGTGCCTGAGTGACATGAAAAGAGGATGTAATATTCTAGTATTTCATTTTCACCTTTTCTTCCCCAATAGTTTTGGACTTCCTATTTTCTGTTGGCAAATATAAGAAAGCTTTTGCAGAGACTGTGCTGAGTCTCACGATGTGGTTTTGATGAGTGAATATTCTTGGTTTTACTGACTTACACAGGGCAAGACTGAAAAAAACCCTGTTTCTTTTTATGTGCCTGAAAAGGACATTACTATTAATGGTGTATAAGAGGAAGACAGCAGTATATTTAAGATATCTTTAAGACATTAGGTAACATTAAAGAGCCATGTGTAGAATCAAGTATGCCTAGAAGAAAAGAGAACAGCAAGTATCTTGTGTGGATACCTGCACATCTCTTTCTTAAGCCTTTGAACTGTTTTAGGTATAAAAGACACCCCTATTTCAAAGGCCACTAGGCCTTCGGGTGCTCTAATTCTTTCTCAAAGACCTCAAGTAAGAGAATTCACACTAGAGAAGGTAAGATTTTCCTAGATTCAGTTACTGGGGCAGAACATCCTTTAAGCTGATATTATTTGGCTGAAAAGCAGTGCACAGGTAGTCGATTTTAGGACAGGATTGTGGTGAGAGGGGAAGAAGCAGTTCCTTTTACTCTACAGCTACATTGTTGGACATAAAAGGGAGTACCACAATCCACAGTGTTTACTTTGGTTTTCCATATTAATGCAATAAAATAAATTGCTTATTGATCACCTTAAAAATGACTGATGAGTCAGTCCTGTGTGTTAGGCTACTCATGAGGAATGTGCTTATATGTCCCCTTGAAGGTGAATCTTTATGGAGTAATTGGAAGCTGGCTAGCTAGCTGTAGCATTTCTTCCATATGCTTATCTTCATAGTACCATTTTACTCACTGATCAGCCAGTCTTTTTACTCATGTCAATTTGCATGCTGACCTACAGCCAAAGGTGAAGGGACACATCCCTGCGTGTGAATGAGAATGAGAAGGAGCCTGCTCTCCAGCACTCGCTATTTCAGTGACAAGAAGCTGTTCTTCTTTAAGCACTGCTTTAACTGCAAATAAAGGTATATTGCATATCTGGCAAAACATCAGCAGGGTGACCTTCTGATGCTCAGTTTATGTGCTGTGAAAAATAAAGAGCTGAGCATATCTCCCGGAGAGCTTTGCCAAAAGGGGTTGATCCCACTTGATTCTACACAGTTAACACCACTCTGCAGTCACAGAAGGTGGAACGGTCACTTCAGTGGGGGGATCAGATTGCTTTCAGCATGGTAGATTCCTCAGGTGACAGGCAATGTTCTTCTGCCCTGTTGCAGGGAGCTTGTTGAGGATGTGACTGAAGGTCATTCAGTGTGGCCTAACCTCTGTAGTCTAGCCCTACGGGTCTGCTCTCAACTGGATCAAGGTCGACAGGCGTTAATGAACTCAGAAGAGAAAGAAGGTTTGCTCCTTGTCCCACAACTCTGCCTTGCTAAGCACTCAGCTTAAGACCATACACTATTTAGAATAGCAAGTAGCTCTATGTAGATATTGCACATAGCTTTTTATAAGCCTTTGAACTCTTTCCCACCAGGCACAGGTGTTTTATCCACAGCTCCTAATTCCCAGTGAAAAGGCCTCAAGTTCTCCATCGTTTTCTTTGAATCACCTTGGAGCAATGCTGCTGCCACTCCTGAGCCCCTCTGGCAGCCTCTCCAACACTTGTTTGTTGAAGGGTGCTTGATTCCTTCCTCTATACCCATCCTGCAGTGTTTTAGGCATATCCAGATGTGTTTCTACCCCTTCTTGGAGGCAAAACTGACAGTGCTTGTGCGCAGACATGCTACAGGAAGATTTAATGAGATAGTCAATGAAAACATCTAAGTCCATTATAGATGTTGAGAGCGATAGAGAGCATGTCTTACCCAGCTGGAATTCAGAATTTCTAAGTAAGTTACTTGCAGATCTTATTATTGCAATGCTGTCCTAGACAATAATAATGAAGTATTGATGCAAGTTTTGCCAGAGCAAAGACTGCTGGGTTTCGTACAGAGGAAAGATCATATCTTCATTTAGTTTTATTAGACTCTTGATACTCTGCCCATGTATTTTTTAATTCACCACAGTAAAACTCTAATTAAAGAACAGACTTTGCCTCCCATTAATATGACACTAAAAAAACGTTTTAAAGAATGCAGCATCTTCTCTAAACAGATTCTACCAAGACAATGCCCATGTTGCATAGGATGTTGTCGCTGCCTTATGAAGTATTTCATGATTTTAAACTCCTTGTAACATCGAGAGTGTCAGTAGAGTTAAAGGCTCATTAAACTGAAGAGTAATTTCTACAAAAAGAAATAGGAAATATTCTCAGGGTTTTTTTGTGTTCAAATTTTCACTTCTTTTGAAGCCTCTGTCAAAATAGCTCATGATGGAATTCTGAAAATGCAACACTTTGATATCTGTCAGGAGTAGAAGTTGTTCCTCCCATTTTGCTGCTTCCAAAATATACCGAGTTCATTACAGGATTTGACGAGGCTGACAATCCAAATACCCAACTTTTCTTTGAATTACAGTGATTTTGGTTTCACTTACCCAAAATAGAAGTGTACAGCTATAGGTAACTGTTCTAAGCATCCTACAGAATACTGTAGGAATGTTCTTTAAACAAGGATTACTTTGGAAAGAAATGTTTCCTCAGAGGATACTAAACAAACTGAAGTGCTGTGATTGAATTAGGTACCACATGTTGGAAAGTCAATGACTAATGAGATCATCATCTGAGATTAAATCAGGGCCTAAATCAGCCACATGTTTCTTATCTGATTCAGACAATGAACTTCAGAGAGAATCAGTACAATCTTTCTTGAAGGATGAAAAGCTGTTCTCCTGTCTCTAAGAAAAAAGAAACACAAAACAAACACTACATTAGATTCATTTCCTCCTGTGGGCAATAATCTACCCATTTACAGAAAAGTTGGCTGATGTTCCCTTCGCATCTTTTCCTTTCTATCTGATGAAGACTGCTCCATAAACTTGGAAAATGAGATTGACTGCAGGTTCTGCCAGCCTCAGGTTAACCTCAGGTTTTTGCCACTTGGTTGGGTCATTTTACAACTGCATATTTACATGTGCAGAAGGTATTCTCTGGGCAGTCTTAGAGACATAAACATAGAGATTGGCATTTTCTTCATTATAGGTGTGTGCGTTGTGACTGGAAGTCTGGCACTGGAGATAAAAATGCTGGTGCATAAATGGTTGCACAGCACCCCACGTTTAGGAACCTCAAGGCTGCAAAGCTACAAGCTCAGAAGACAGAAAATGCCAGGGCAAGTAGATGATAGCCTGTGCTCACATAATTAAAGAGAATATCATAATTCATAGGCTCAAGTGCTGAATTACTGCTGCTCTTTCAGCCTTTAATCTGACATTTCCTTCCTTTTGTGACACCAGCTTCATAAGTCAGATGCCTTTATTTAAATGTGTTAGTCCCTGGTTGGTTTGTTGTTCCTTAAAAAGAAAATAAAGGATATGAAATATCCCTTCAAGGATGTCATCAAGCTGATATACAGACAGTTCATCAGCATGGACTAGAACAAACCTCTGACGTGAGGGTAATGGACTAAGAGTAAAAGGCTGTCACCATCTCTGTGGACCACTTACTACATGGAGATTAAACAGCCAGCGGCCCATGGCATCTACTAGGAACAATTGTAAGAGAAGTCCTGCTAAGCCTCTGGAACCTTTAATTGGTGATTGCTTTCAATACAGATGAAATCTTTGAGGAATGGAGGTAATGAATTACCCAGAGGTGGCACTGAGCGTCTTCAAATTGCGTTCTTTATGGTTCAGTCAAGTACAGGTGGGTTTTCCCAGGGGACACTTGAGCACACCCCTGAGTGTGGGACAGTGCTCAGCTGGGTTTCAAGCTATTGCTCTGTACATGGAGGGTGTCCCAGATTGTCAGTGAAAAGGATATAAAAATGTACTTTAACAAGCAAAAACTACTGCTTCAAGTTACTGATTTAAGCTAAAATTCCCTTACCTCTATTCCTCAAACCAACAGAGTGAGTGAGCCTGAAGCTAAAACTGGAGACAGTAAATTCTGCATAACAGAGAACCTGTCAGGGATTGGACAAAGCTTCTTATAGAGGAAAATGAATGATCACAGAATCATAGAATAGTTTGGGTTGCAGGGGACCTTTAAAGGTCACTAGTCCAACCACCCTGCAATGAGCAGGGACATCCTCCTCCAGACCAGGCTGCTCAAAGGCCTGTCCAGCCTGACCTTGGATGTTTCCCATGCTGCCAACTAAATGCCTGTGACACAGTTCAGATAATCTAAATTATATTTAGAGCAGGGTTATTTATTAAAATCCATTGTTAACTTGGTTGCCCCCAGGAAAGTATTTATTTACAGAAATCCAACCTATTCATTGCCTTGACAGTTATAGGACCTCTCTTGTTTGTAAGACCTGAGCAAGACATGCTGTCTCATGGTAGATTGGCACTGTCTTGATACGGTTATGAAGAAGAAAATCAGCTCATTCTGAAATGACAGAATTAGAATGTTGATCTCTGAGCATTTATAAGAACATCTTTGAAGGGTATTTCTGACAAGGTAGGTTATTTTGAGAACAGCATTGTCCATAAATATGGGTTAGGAATTCCAAGGGTAAGGCGTCTTATAAGATAAATGGGATTTTTTGAGGTTAGAATTGGGCAGATCAGGGAGTGATTTTTCAGTATCCTGGCCCATGCTTTTACAAGTGTATTGGTATTACCTGCAGTGCCAGGCCGTGAGGGACACAGCACTGCTCAGAGCCAAACATCAAGTGATATGAACTGTTGTTGTAAGGGGATTCCCTCTTCAGGGACCTTGTTTCACACCCATTTCAGGCTTGGCTCCTGTTTCCAAAGGTGTTGAGCTGTGCCAGAATGAGTCATGTTTGTACAGTGAGTTGACATCAACTCAATACAGGGATTATAATTCTCCTATTGGACTAAGTGCAGAGAATAAAAAACTAATTGATTGCTTCATTTTTTTCTTCACTACATCCAAGCATATGCTTTAGCTTTCGCTGTTTCTTTGCCTGCTTTGCTTGAGCTGGGCCAACCATTTAAAAGCCAGTTGGATTCCAAAACTGAATTAGATGAAAACTAACTCCACACAGAGTTTGGGCTGCATTTCACCTCAATTGATATTCATACAATTATTCTACAGTACAATTATATTAAGGGGGAAAAGTAGTCTTAATTTCAAAATAAATTCAGAATAATCAGTGTTACACTATGTCCTCCCAGATTTACCAAGTTCACTCTTTTATCCCTTTGCATTTTTGAAGGCTAATATCTCATTTAAACATTTCAAACCGAATCTGGAAACATTCCAGAGTATTGGTTATTGACAAATTATTAGCAGATTTGCCAAAAGTTCCTTTAAATCATGGAGTCATTGAAAATCCCCATCAGCCAAAGGGAATCCAGAGTCCTTAGGCTGGGACAATCAACTGCTCAGTGTTTTTCAGCTGTGCCTTCTGTATATGAATGTGCTGCTGATTTTGCACGCCCAGAACACAGCAATAAAAACAGACACAAACTGGCTTATGCTAACTAGAACAACATAATCATAGACCCTAAGACCACAGAGTCTGGTGCTGCTGTGACAAAAGATGTCTTTATATTTAGTGTATCTGCACAGGGGTGGAAAAGCACTGGAAGAGCACTTTTGACTCTCTCTTGTTGGGATAAGTCGCTTGATAAATGTCATCTCTTCCTTGGGAGAGCTTTTATTTACCTGCTAAATGTTCAGACTTGTTTGCCCTGCTGCTAGTTTGCCCTGTGCTGCTGCACTCAGTACTGGGCAGCTCTGTTGACCCAGAACTCAGCACACTGACCATTCCTAGAGGGTAAAACAGTCCTTTGGGAGTGAAGCAGCACTTCCAGTGTGTCTTCCTTGGGCATTCCATAGGACAGAACTGGTAACGGGAAGTCATACATGACTATAGTGGTGGATATGCAGAGCCGGCTCCAATTAGCCCTCACTGAGGCTTCCAAGTAGGGGTAAGGATGCAGAGATGAAGACAAACTGTCCTGTTTTGAGCAAGCTTTCCATGAGGGATGAATCTTTCACCCATCATGCTACTGTATGCAGACAACTGCAATTATGCTGAGGCACCCAGCATCGTCCTTTACAGTTATATTCATTTTTATTGGTGGCAATTGATCTCCAGTCATATCTTTGAAGGAGAAAAAGCGAGGAAGTTAGCATGTTTGCCAGGGAATGTTCACACGTGACCTGAAATATGGCAGCTCCCTTTAATGTAGCATCTCCCAGGGGAGCGCTGGCTATTTCAGACTCATCTCTCATGGTATTGACATCCGTGCAGTCTGAAGGGAGCATTTGTACCGCCCTGACATCACCACTCTCAGGTTGCTTTTCTTATTGATGGTATAGTTACAGTCTCTGTATCATTTTGACATTTTTAATGGCATATGCATTTACAGTGTAGCACTTGTGTAAGCTTTAATCAGCTTTCTGTTCACATGTTGTTGCTGTTATTATTTATCTCCATTACAGTAACACACAGGGACTATGAAAAAGAGCAGGACCAGACTGTGCTAGGCCTGGATTCTATTTTAAAATGGCCTCTCTGCAGCCACAGAAGTGATTCCAATGATCCTGAAGTGCAGCAGTTTCCAGGGCTCTGAGGCTGCTTTGCCCTGTGTCTCAGAAACAGGAATCACTATAACTCACCAGCTAGGATTTACCACTCTGATGTGTATAGGAAAAGTATGTCTTGGTTGCTGAAGTCTTTGTTTTCTTCTGTTTGTTAGTTTTCTAAGAGGAACTACTAGAGCCTCGTCCCACAGCTAGTTACACACTTGAGTAGTCTCACACTTGAGTGGTCCTGTTGAGCTCAGTGGAATTACTTGTTTGAGAAGTACTTGGATTTAGCTTATCATCAACTCTGTATCTGCCTACCTCTATAAAGGTACAAAGGCTACCACAGTGCAGATGTATGAGTTATCTCAATATAAACACCTCATAATGTCCCAATGAAATCACATAGGTAAAGAATTTACTTGCAGCTCCGCAGACTGTCACTGCAACATGGGACTTAAAGGAAAGTAGGAAAAGAAAGCGAACAGGAATTGGTAAACTTTGAGCAACAAAGATCTTATTTTCATGTAAGGTTGCTGCAGGGTAAAATCAGGTGAGGATGATATTTTAGTGTCACAGATTTTACACTAACACGTTGCCAATGAATTATATTCAATTCCCCTTGCAATTAAAGAGCAGTGGATGAATTAATACTGCATGAAATGAATAGGGTTTGAACTGATAGCTGAAAGCAGAAAGCCTTTACCATCTGAGGGAAAGACTTAAATCTAGAAGAGACCAACTTGTCAGTATGTATATAGGATCCTCTCTCTAGAGGCACAATGGGATGTTGACCTTGGTTACACACACACTATGTTCACTTTTGTTAGATACACACACCATATTCACCTTGGTTAGACACACATCATGATTCTAGTTTCAAACCATTTAGACAACTGTAGTCAAAACCTGCTACTAGTTTTAGGAACATAAAAAGAAGCCTAACAAGTGCAAAGCCTGCATCGGGCATTGTAAATGAGACCTGGTACAAGCCCCATCTTTTTGTAATGCTGTTTTTCCAGTTCTTCCATGAGCATTCAGATGTACTTTAATCCCCATTTTTATGTCCTCTCTTTAGTAAATCCCCATGAAATTCACATTCTGAGTAGCTATCTGGTATGTGAAGCTGTTTTATTTCATAGATAGTTAGAACATTCTGGCTAGCTACTTTGGTCTAAACATACTGAATGTTGCAATGTGTGTTCACTGATGTCTTGTACTTAGAAGCCTTTGGAAGAATCTGTCTAACTGCCAGCTGGTTTTCTGGTCACAGCAGGCTTCTTTTATTATCCAGATTCAGGTTTTTATGATCTTAAAACCAATTAGAGGGATTTCTCCTCTTTCCTTCAGCATTTTGCTCTTCCCTTTGGCTAAATCGTGCAGTGAAACTTAGTACAGGGAGAAAACAAGGATGTGTTTTATCAAAGCATGTGATAAATATATATATATAGTAAATAAGTGTTCAAATGAGACTGACTTACCGAAAAGGAGCTGTGTTTAGGGCAGACACTGTAAATGTGAAATAAGATGCTTGAGCTGATGATGGGAAATGGTTTTCCCTTCCTATAAAAGGTTTTCTTGCTCCTTCACTTTCTTGCAAAGTGAAGAACACAAACAAAGCAGACAAATCTGATGAGTGGAGCTCTCACCTGAGGCATAGAAGACCAGGAATATAATTCACATGTTCTAATGAGTGTTATTTATTCCTATTAAGCAAATTAATTGCATTTGGAATTATATTAGCCCACAGTCTGGCAGCCAGGTCTCGAAGTGAGGAGTGATGAGGTAGGAACCAAGTCCCTGAAGCAGGCAGGGTTAAGTTTGATTCCCACATTCCACTTCCCCATGCAAAGGGCTGTGGTTCAGATGTGTACCCTTTGTGGAGGTGCAGACCTGCATCCCTTGGTGTTCAAGTTCTGCAGAAAACAAATCAGTGTTTCTGGAACAGAAATTGCTGGGAAACTCCATCAGCTCCAGCAGATTTGCTCCCTGCCCCAGAAGGCTTACAGAGCCTTAGCAAGTGTCTATATGAAATAAAGATGGATCATCTCTTTCCACAGATTCTCAGTAATAATTTAAGACTTATAAAGAGTGAGGTTTTGTTTGTTTGGCTCCCAGTGGTGTTGGTGCAGAACTATCATCACTGTTTACAGCTGTGGGAAAGAGGAGGCAAAGCAATAAAGTATCCTGTGTGAGGCAGGACCAGGATTAGGCAGAGGGGTGCATTGCGTGTTCTGCTTTCTGCAGGACATGAAACCATCTTTCTGCATCCTGTTAAGACCCTGCAGATCCTTTTGGAGACCCTGGAATTGTCTTCTTATGGGTTTATTTTGGCCTTTAACACTTGCTCAAGAAGCAAAAGTTTGTAAACTGGCAATCAGCAGTGCGAATTGAGTGAAGTCTCTCTTCCTTTGCTGTTGAATATCCTCACAGTGACCAATGAGCAACCTGCTCCTTGAGAAGAAGGACAAAAATACTGCCAAAATTAACTGATACAGTCACCCAGTGTGGGTTCATAGCCATGTACTGCAGAAGGAGAGAGCTATGAAATTTCTAGGACAAGAGCCTCAGCATTAAGTTGGTTTTACATTTACCTTGCTAAGTTTGGAAGCAGAGATCCAGGCCTTAGAAGCAGCAGCGTCACCTGGGGATTAATGTTCTTGTTGGCAAATAAAGAGAGTTTGTGAAGACACTCGTGCCCTGCACGGTGGTGGATTTTATGCTAGCAGAAGAATTGTTGGTATAATCAAAACCAGCTGTACTTGGAAAATGATCTGTAATTGGGTCTTCAGCAGGAATTTTGCCAGCAACTCTGTTCTGATTAGAATGATGACTTTCTTCACCTTGACATAGCCGTATTGAAAGGCGACTGAGTGGTGGGTGGGTGGGTGACCATTTCGGCAAATCATAGAATCCTAGAATGGTTTGTGTCGGAAGGCTCCCTAAAGCTCATCCAGTTGCAACACCCTGCCACGGGCAGGGACACCTTCCACTAAAGCAGCTTGCTCCAAGCCCCTGTGTCCAACCTGGCCTTGAGCACTGCCAGGGATGGGGCAGCCACAGCTTCTCTGGGCACCCTATGCCAGGGCCTCAGCACCCTCACAGGGATGAACTTCTTCCTAAAATCTCATCTCAGTCTCCCTTCTGACAGTTTAAAGTCATGTAAGTTTACTGAGAAAAGCTCAGCCTCTGGGTGCTTGCTTTGAGCTGTTTGTTCAGTATGTGTACATCTGAAATGGGTTTTTTGCGGGTGCTAGTTGCTGTCTTTATAGCAAGCCAGGACCAAACTGCTTCTGTAATGCTGACTTCCCTCTCTTATCCTGCCTGTGGTCCACACACAAGGAGGAGGGATCAGGCAGGATTGTCATGTGGAGGGGTCTCACTCTGCTTTGATGGTTTCCATAGGGAACCTCTACCCCATGTCATTGGCTGTAGGGTTTGGGGTCCTTCTGTATCACTAGTACATACTGTTTTATATACATGCTACTGTTGTAGGTACTAGTGTAATGCTAGTATAGTGCTAACTATATCAGCACAGAAGTTACCTGACATCTACACTCCACACCTTTACCCAAAGCCTGCTCAGCCTCAGGAAACCCTGTTTCCAGTGTTATTTTCTTCCCTACCATCTCCTTACTCCAAGAAAACCCCCCAAAAACACCACCAAAGAAATCCTTCTTTTGATTATCGTATTTATTATCTTATGGGAACAGTGCAAAGAAACAGTATTTGATGACATTATTAAATCTACAAGATTTGAGTGGCCATGCTGCCTGCCATTAATTACGCTGCAGTCAGTATGTGATCCTCTGCATCTGATTCCACTATAAATTCATTCCTTTCAGCTATCTAAGAGCACTAAGAAACAGGATATTAAAAGATTTAGTTCCTGATCCAATAAGGGTGTTAAACAAAGTCCTCAAATTTAGATGTAATACAAGTGCAGGGGGGTAGCTGGAGAAAGCTCCTGGTACAAACAGAGCCTCTGCCTGCTTCCCAAGCTGAGCATAGAGGGCTGGGATGAGGTGCTTGCGATGCACTTTCCTCATCACCCTGGTAAATGACTGTGTGTTTTCCAGGTTGTGACAGTGACCACTGGGGACCCCACTGCAGCAACCGCTGCCAGTGTCAGAATGAGGCCCTGTGCAACCCCATCACGGGGGCCTGTGTGTGTGCAGACGGGTACCGAGGCTGGCGCTGCGAGGAACTCTGTGATCCCGGCACCTATGGCAAGGGCTGCCAGCTTGAGTGCCAGTGCCATAACGGAGCCACCTGTGACCACAGGACCGGAGAATGTCACTGCGCTCCGGGATACACCGGGGTATTGTAAGTTCAGTGATGGGTGGATTTTACTCTGCATCATTAAACCCTGCTTTAACCACTTTTAATGCAATGGCAAAATTCACACAGTCTGTGTATTGTACACTTCCTTTCCTAGAAATCAGGTAACAGAATTTGAGACTAAATCAATCTCTTCTTTTGCTGCTTATTATACCCATCTGTGTAATAAAATAAAATGTAGTGCTAAAGTGGATTTAAAAATCCATTATATCTTCCAGCTTGTACAACAGTTGTACCTGCTCATAATTTCAGTATGTGAATACAATCCAAATTACAGTTATGATTTTATAAGCAATTGGACATTCTAGTCATTAGCAGTCCAATGCGGTATCAAATGGGACTTACCATCCCCAGTCTATTTGACTTTCAATCTAACTGAGGAAGCGCTGCTGCTAACTATATCAGCTTACTATCTAGGGGGTAAATTTTAAGCATAGTGAGCAGGGATTTAGCGGTGTGACTCCTATTAACTTTAACGAGAATCATGTAGCTGAGTCCCCATCCACCACACTGAAGGTTTACCAATAGGACTCACAAAGTCTGCAGATTAATTTTAGGACAGCAAGCAATAGTTCCTTGTTTCACATTGCCCACAGGGTAACATCAGTTCTCATTAGAGAGCTTTCAGTAGTTTCACAAGTAATTATGTTTTTCAAAATTATTTAAGGGGAAAAGAGAATTCAGTTTAGAATTTGGTTGGAGACTTCATACCTCTACAGTCTAATATTATTTGTTGTGCTGCATAAAGGGGAAGATGAAAAATAAAGACAATATTAACCCTCATAAATAAGTGATAGACCTCTTGAATATTTTATTTAGTACCTGATTTCCTCATAGGCTTGTGACCTCAGTCCTGGAAGCTCTCACTGCTAAAGTCTCTGCTGACTATTACAGTGGTCCCATTGACATTAGTATGCTAGTTCTCAGCAGCAAGTACTTGCAGAGCCAACCCCTGACATGTATGAACATCTTCATCAGAGAGTAATCAGTTGGGGGAAGAACCTGCTGCACTTCCAGAATCTGGGGTTATAGGAAGAAGTAATACTGAAAAGCACCAATGTGCAAATGTAGGAGAGACTAGTTTTTGCAGGGATTAACCTTACATTGGCCTCCCATGAATACTGAGAGAGACCCAATGAGTTTAAATAGCCTTTAAATGATGCTGAGTTCTTGCCAGTCCTTTTTACACTGCAATTGCTAACATTTAGTAGTGACTAAATGTATTTAGTAGTGACTTATATGTATTTAGTAGTGACTTAAATGCATTTAGTAGTGACTAAATGATTAACATTTAGTCACTACTAAATGTTAACACAGTAGTGACTGTGTAATGTTTATGTGCATAAACATTACACACGTGTCAGCCTTACAGTGCCTTGAATCCATGGCACATAAATCCAGCTGAAATAAAAGAAATCTTGGATAATTTGTAATGCCAGCTGAGGCTTGAGGTTTCATAATGTACATAAGGACTCCCGTGATGACCTGTGTTGTGGATGTTCCTCATTTACTCTGTTCTCTGAGTTCTTTTCAGTGATCTTTCTTCTTTGTTCCTTCTCCCTCCACAAAGCTGTGAAGAGCGCTGTCCCCCAGGCAGCCACGGAGCTCAGTGTGAGTTGCGCTGCCCATGCCAGAACGGAGGAGTTTGCCACCACATCACTGGAGAGTGTTCCTGTCCTCCTGGATGGACGGTGTGTACTTTGTTCATGCTCATTTAGAGGTAGGAATAGGAAGTTAGTTGTTCACTGTCTCAGGAGAAACCTTCCCTATGTGCTTGTGATGTGTACTTCTTACAAGGCTCTAACAATTCTGGAGCTGGGACCACCTTTGTTACATGTGCACAATACTTACATAGACAGGCCACCACTCTAAGACTGGCAGCTACTATCACAGTGTTAAACAAACAGGAAACCAAGCAGTGAGCAACCTGGTCTAGTGGGAAATCTGCTTGCCCCTGGCATGCGGTTGGAACTAGATGAGCCAACCCAAACCATTCTGTGATTCTATGATGATTCTACTGATTACATTTCTATGTGGGAGAATGTGTCTCTGAATGACAGTTCCTTGGATATTCCCTGCAGCCTTAGACACTGTTGAAGGCACTGTCCTGTTTCCCCTTCAGGAAAGAGAGAAAAGCTAAGGCAAATTCAGTAGCTTGGGCAGTTGTGAAAGCAGCACTATGCACAGCACCAGAGACTGCTTCAGTGTCGTGTCCTTACTCAGGCATAATTCCCATTGATTGCGATAGATTTGCTTGCATCAGGCGTTGTACTGGCGAGAGCAAATTGCCCTAACCTTTAATCCCTTGTGTCAAGAAAGCAAGGCCAAACATTTTAAAAGTCCTCAACTTTATCAATACTGTAATAATTAACTCTCTTGGGGGTTGCCAAGTCTCACAGGCCCACACACACCGTTTAGCTGTACTAAATTTCCTGGCATTTTTCCTGTATCTGACAATTAGTCTCTTGGCAATCTTGCTGGATTTTAATGCATACAAATGCTGTGACTTTGTATTTTAATATGTGGAAGACCCTGAAGATCATCAGACAGCCATGGCTTCTGATGTGGCCTTGCATCTGTAGAAACGTTTAAGAGCAGAGAGAGATGTTCATGTTCTTTTAGTACATTAGTAGAGCAAATGCTGCCTCCATTTGATCACAAAGCTGCTTTCAGCTTTAAAGTACCAACCATGAGATTCTGGTGACTGTCAGGCAGCACCATGAGAGAGGAAGATTGCTGCCCATAATTTCTGATGAAATCTGTGTATGGAAAACCTCTTCTTAACTGGAGAGTTGGAGTCTCTAACTTGGCCAGTCATGGCGAAGATGGCGGTGATGCTATTCCATATCAAGTGACAAAGTAGGCGTAACTTCTAAGAGTGTGGTACCTTATCCTCCACTGGCATTCAGCAGAGACAAAGAAAAGATTCTTTCCTAAAGAGTACTGGAGCTAAAGCACAAAGGAAGCAATTCAGATATTTCTGAGGGCTGATCAGTCCATTTTGGCACTGCTGCTACAAGTGATCGATAAAGTGATTAACATAAAAATATCACCACCTGAGGGTGAGGCGCTGGCACAGGGTGCCCAGAGAAGCTGTGGCTGCCCCATCCCTGGCAGTGTTCAAGGCCACGTTGGACACAGGGGCTTAGAGCAAGCTGCTCTAGTGGAAGGTGTCCCTGCGTGCGGCAGGGGGTTGGAACTGGATGAGCTTTAAGGTGCCTTCCAACACAAACCAGTCTGGGATTCTATGATTCTGATGCCAGTATTTCTCAGGATCTGAGTTGTTTTGCTGTACTCTTCCTTATCCGTATTTTATCAGGAGTTTTCTCTATTTTTGCAAAGTTAAAAGTCACTAAAGAGGTGAGAAGTCAGAATAGAGCAGGAAGTTTTTAGAGGTCCTTTAGGATGCAGCGTAGACCCTAAAGAAGAACCACAGCACTGGGGCTGCGCAGCACCTATGGTTGTGTATTCTGGCACATTTCTGCCCTGTTCCTTATAGCCTGGAGTTTCTTCTCTGCATTTTTAGTGCCCCAGAGAGACATTCCTGAAAAGTGTGTTGTTGGCTGCTCTGTCCCCAGAGAAACCCCAGAGTTAACAATTGATGTTTGAAACAAGCATAACTTAAAATTGAAGAGAGAGATCAAATATTTCGGGGAAAGAAACTGAAATTATAAGTAAAAGCACTCAGCTTGTAAATGTTGAGATTTTAACTATAAAGGGTCCCTCCAGGGTTTTAGGTAATCCAGTACACACAGAGAAAGAAAATACTTTTTTCATGCTATATTTTTAACTCTTGGTGGTGGGAATGGTTTGGGAAGTGAGACATGAGTGGGCTGTAAATGAGCAAGCGAGATGGGTTTGCTAGACAGAATTCATTTTATTTCACACCATGGATAGTCTTGCTTTGACATCAGGAATTTTACTTGCTGATTTTGAGGCTTGAGACTGCACGGATGTATTGAATATACCATCATGTTGGAAGGAAAGAATTCTCCCTGGATTTATACTTGGATTTTATTGCTGGTGGGTGAGCTGCAACTTTTATCCTTTCCTAGGGTAGGCTTATTAACAGCAGTTCAGCTCCCTCAGGGGCTTGGTTTCCTTTGGGATTTGCAAGGGGAGGCAGTAAGCTGAACAGGAGGAAGTTCTGGGTTCTCAGGTTCTTCCTTGGGTCTGTCATCTTCAAAGCCTGGTTCTTTTATGACTTGTAATACTTCTTTCCTCCTGCTTCCTCCCACCCAGTGTAGCCTCTCCCAGAAGCACAAGTTATAGGAGCTGCGTCCTGTGAGATTTTACTGTCCCATGGTTTTTCCACCAAGAAGATTTTGGCTCACAGCAGATGTGGTTGAACCAGTCAACAAAATATGGTTTCCAGCACACTACAGTGTTGGGCTTTTTCCACTTCTGTGTCTTTGTGGCTGTAGGAGTTGGCGGTTGGTTGCTTTAGGGCCTCATTAACAATTTACAGGTTCAATTCTATACATCTTTCTCATTTGCAGTATTAAATTCTCCAAGCACTCTCAGGAACCAGGGAGAAAAGTTAAATTTAGCATTTACAATGCTTCTCAGAAGCACTTTTGAAGGAGTCTCTGCCTGCTCAGGAAAGCTACGATCTTTCCTTTCACGACAGAACATTTGTCACTGGCAACACACCCTGTTTGGGTCCCAGATCCCATCCTCAAGGCTCTGCATCATGATGCCATGTTAATACAACACATTCTGCCAATCACTTCTTCCTCATTGCTTCTGGGCTTTATGAAGCAACTGTAATTTGTGCTCTTTGTCTATTTTTCCTTTATTGTGGATTTTAAACATGGGGGTGAGAGAAAATGGAGCAGAAAAAAAGTCTTTTCTATGCTACAAAATGGCAATTTTATATAACACAGGAAATTTATGTAATACAGGAAATAATGTCAAAAGCAGAAGCTGATGAGATCAGGGCTTTAAAAAAGGTGCTGATGGGGTGAACTTTACTGATTAGATGTATAAGCAGCAGGAAACGTTGGTCTGACATTTGATCCTCCAGAGAGGGATGGTTTGGATTCCCTTAGTACATATTAATGCTAAAAGTATGCCTAAAGATTCTCACAGCTCTGGGGGGATGCATCACAGAGTATTGCTTTCTCATCATGTGTTGATTGAAATCCTGTTGCTTTTGAGATGTGCAGAGAGAAAGTATTTATTATCAAGATAAATGAATGCTTCCATTTCCAGATCTATAGTGCTGTGTATCACTCAAGTCCAGAGACACCAGGTTCTTAACACTGTAATCTGAACGCTCTTGATCTGAGGCCAACCTGTCCATTTAACAGCCAGTCACCTATCACTGGCTGGGAAAGGCTTGAAGTATCTGCTTTGTGATTACATTGAAGGGCAGCCTCTCCACTTTGGGCTTGTTGATATTGCTAAACTTCCCAAACTGTTTTATCAAGAACCCCAAGGAGTGAAAGCAGCTATTATGTTCCTGGGTTATGTTCTGTATAAGTTGCATCTAATATGTGTCTTTTTCACAACACAGAGCTCCCGGGGCTTGGTTGGGGAAATAAGACTTCTGAAAGATTAAAACAAAGCAATAACAGGGACAGACCCCCACTGTTTCTCTCAGACACTGTGCACTGTGCATGGCACTGGCAGCAGCACCACTTACTGCTGTTGCCAAACCTTTCCCACTATAGGACCTCATCTTCAGATCACAGCACTGCCAGACTTGTTTTGGCTGAAGTTCCTCAGCTGGGTGCCAGCCTCAGATTTTCTGTTTGTTCACATGAAAAAACATTCATACAGCTTCTAACAAAGTCTAGGGAAATCCCTGTAAGGCCTTGATACTTGGTAGGGACATTATGGGATACCTGGGGGAAAACCACCTGAATTTGGCAGGTAAATTCTCTGAAGACACAGCCTACGGTAAGCATTCTCCACCCTGGGGCTGAATAGCTGGAGTAGGTCTTGCCCGGCAACTGCTTTTCCTTATGAGCAGTGCCAGCGAGCACAAGCAAAAGTGACAGTCTGTCTTTTCTTGACTTTCAGGGGTGGTTAAGCAGGGAGGGGAAGGAGAAAAGAGCTTAGAGCTGGGGATTTGGTGGAAGGAGTTGGCCAGCAAAAAGTGGAGTCGAAGCAGGTCAGGGACTGAGATGTGGCTCCAAAGCTGGGGATTAGGGGCTGGGAAGATGTTGGATGATGCATCCAGGCAGTGTTTGGGGATTAGGCAGATATTCCACTACAAAATCACTTTTTCTGGCCAAGGCTGCTGCACTGCTGATGTGGACAGTCAAATTGCCTTTATATCATCACTGGTGGCTTTCTGCAGCTATCCCAATCTCCTGTTCCTGTGCTGTCCTGTCCATGTCTTAGACAAAGCAGATACCATTCTGTGCTGTTTGAAGAGATGAGGCTGGATAAGAGTAAATGGAATGAAGTAGGCAGGATCTGAAGAGCAGTAGAGGACTTCTCCAACAGTTGTATTTGGTCTTCTTAGTGTCTGGTTGAAGCGGGGCTGTCTGAACAGAGGAGATCATTGTAGGCTATCACAACTAGCAGAACTTAATTCCTCCTGATGCAGCTATTCCAACAATCCCTTTCTTCCTAAGTATTCACTTAGGTTTTGAGATTGTCTTTAGCCCATCTTAAACAGAAAGAATATTGCCATTACACTTAGGTCTAGTTTTAGCAAGAAAGGCAATAAAAATCCAAGCTGCATATAGACATCTACTGCATTATGAATGTTGACTGAACTATTGCTCTTTCTCCAACCTTACCAGGGGCTGGTGTGTGCACAGCCATGTCCTCCTGGAACATTTGGGATTAACTGCAGCCAGGACTGCCCATGCCACAATGGAGGACACTGTGATCCCGTGACAGGAAAATGCATCTGCACAGCTGGCTATATAGGAGACAGGTAAAAATCAAGCCCAAAAGCCGTTAGTTTTAACCATGGATTGGCAATATTTATACCCCTTCTAGAACAATCTCACTCTCTGAAAAATGATGTTATGTTCCCATTGTTCCAGTTAGGTTCATCCTTCTGAAGCAGTTCAAGCAGTATAAATGTGGTAATGTTATTACTTTTTATTGGCACTTCTCTTCACTTACAGGGGTTTTTTTTAATATAACTTAAAATTTAATGGATTACATTTAATTTAGATATTTACAGTGATAAATTTAATAGAGAACATTGCATGTTTACAAGATATGTAAATGAACTGTATTTATACAAATTAATATCCTTGAGAGTGAGCAAAGCAGCAGTTTAATGCTTCCTTCAGCCCCTTCTGTGCTGCTGCAGCACTGATCCATCTCAGGCACCAGCAAAAGGTGATAAATCCTCAGAATTTATAAACCAGAGCCTTCACCCATAAATCCATCAGAGGAGGTGATAATATTGTTTTACAAAGGTGTCGTGGATTCAGCAAAATGACTACACAGCAAAGTCAAGATGTGATTGCAGCACATGTTGGCTTAGCTCTGCTCATTGGAATTTCTCATTTCTTCCTTCATTGTATAATCATCAGGTCTTTGTAACACACAAAGAGACTGACCTTCAGGGCTCAGAAGGCTGTGCTCTTCCCCATTAAACGTGGAAGTTCCTCGATTCCATTTATTGACAGTGATAGTTGGAGATGGCTCTTGAGGTGACATCAGGACTTGCATGTGGTTGACTATGGTGGAAATATGAATTATTTCAAATTAATTTAGTGGAGAAGGCATCAGGGTGTCTCTCTTTGCCCGTCCTCCATCTGGAGATGGTGATTTCAGCCACTGGGTACCATATAGTTATTGGTGCTAACAAAACCTCTCTCTCTCCTTTAGGAGACAATTGCACTAAAGGAAGCAACTATGCAGCCTGGACACTTACACTGGTGACCACATGTCAATCCCAAGTCGTCCCCATGTCAGTCCCAAGTGCTGGCCATGCTCAGCAAGCTGACACAGGCCCTCTGCCTTTAGGTCTCCTCGTTTGATTATTGCAGAGCTAGATTGATTTCTGGCTGTAGGTGAATCAACACTGTGAGAGCTGTCAGGAGCTCCCAGCAGCAGCCCAGTGCTCAGCCAGCTTCTTTGCTCAACTGCCAATATATCTCATGTTGGGAATGAGGAAAGGAGATGGCAAGTAGCAAGCTCACCTACCCCTTCTTGGAGCAGGGAAGTAAAATGTAGACACTGAAAGGAGAGGCTGAAGGGCAGAAATGCAGGAGGGTGGAGGGATGAATGAGAACAGAAGAAAGTTCAGTGAAGTGTCAGTTTGGAAGGCTTTTCTAGCAGCAGGGAGAAGCTGCATTAGCCTCGAAATTCCCACCTTTCAAATGGGTTCTCAGAAGGTTAAAACATGTTTATCTATCAGTCTTTAATCAGCCTTCAAGTAGGGAAGTGAAACCTTAGGCTCATTATGTTCAGTTGGAGTTTGGCCTCTGACTTGGGCTGGGCCAGCATGCTGCCTGTGATGGTTTGTTCTCCACAGCCACACAAACCCTTACCTTGCTGTTAACTACAGCTTGCTGAGGGCACATTGCCCTTTGATTTCAGTGAGGACAGCAGTGGGCACAAGGTCTTTAAAAGCCTAAATTGCTTTCCCTGGTTAGGTGTTCATACAGCATGGACAATGAGACAGAGTAGTCAGCACTGTTGTAGCTTAAAGTCTATTTTACGCTTTGGATCTCATGCAAGTGTTGCAGTGTTACAGTGTAATTGCAAGTATAGCAGGAGAATGCTGCTGCACAACAAGGTAGTGTTCTCTATTAAATTATACAAGGCACTCAAAGAATTTTCTTCACAACAACAGATATTGTGAATAACCACAATAAAAATGGTAATACACTTCAGCTACTAAGTCAGTAAGCCCTAAATAATGCTACAGGGCATCGTCTTGTGCAGAGGAACATATATTTAGATAAATATCTGGGGGATATAATGGTCATAAAGGTCCGTGTAAGTGTAATTGCCACCTTTGTTCCCTACCTGTTTTCCAGGAAGGAGCTCTGCACTGAGTATCTAGGAAATCAGCAAGCACTATTAATAACTCGAGGAAGCTTTGTGCTTTGCTGAAATGACTGCCTGTGTCACATAAATGTATGGTTTGCAAACTGGAAAGGAATAATAGCAGAAGCGCAGTGAGAAGCTGAGGATGGGGTGTCTGAGAGTTGAGCAGCTGACAGGAAAAGCGAACATACTGTTTGAACTTTGTTTTCTATATTGCTGTTGAAACTAAAGCTCACAGAACAAATACGGCGTTTGTTATAACTCTATGAGCAGACTAATTCTCTTGTTGTTGTGTTTGCACCTGCATCTTTTCTCTACAGGATGGCAATCTGCAGGTTAGTGTGTTTTGGATGGCTTTTAGTATTTGTGTGCGCTACATAAATGTAGCATGGTTTCAAAATAAACAAACAGAAAAGCCTAAAATACTTTTTACAGCATTATTCTGTGAAGAAAACATATCTGGAAAGGATGTAGGTGTGGGGGTAAGTTCATCTGTTAAACAGGCTGTCTAACGCTTAATATTTTCTGAAATTGCTTTCATTAATTCTACAGGTGACAGCCATATTATCCTATCTCAACCCAAATAATTATAGTACATATTAAAGTTCAGTGGATATTATAATACAAATGTCCCCAGATAGGCAGAAAGCAATGTAAATTAAACAAGAAACATAACTAGGGCTTAGCAGCTCATTTTGTAATTTAATTGAACAATGTATCTGGTTGTTAATGGTGCTATGGACACATTAGATTGATATGTTGCAAAGGAAAGATGTTTAAGTAGAAAGCTAATTCCTGCTGTGATTATTCTTATGTTCCAGAGGAGTCATTATTAGTATTCTTTGTATAAAATTCATTAGCAGTAGCTGCTTGATCTCCAAATCAGTAAGTTGGTTAAATTGTTAGTAGAAAAAGGCTAATTATGTAAATAGATTAAGTCGTCAATATTTCATTTCCAGATGCTTTTCTCCCTGCTAGGTAATGCTTCATCTTCTATAAATATAGAATGATACAGTGCACTATTGACTGAGTATTCATCTCGCTGAGTACAGTGCTCTCCTGCTAACTAGTAGAGCTGTATACAGCAGCAGAGGCATAAGGCATCTGAATATGATCTTCATTGCATTTCATTTGCTCAGAGTGTTTCAGTCCTAATGTCACCCATTCTTTGTAGGTTACTTCCTTTGCAGCTGAACCTTCCCTAACAGCAGCAGGGAGAGCGGCCAGTGCCACTGGTGATTCCCCAGGCTCTTTGCTTTCCTGTTTGTCACAGGCTCCTCTCTCTTTGGGTCCAATCTGAACTCCTGAACTTGGATTTTGTAACTAGTAGCTGTGTGGATGCTTGCTGCAATTAAATCACTAGCTAGGCCTTTTGTTTTATTCATTTATTTTTAGCAAACTGTGATCATCTGAAGCTGCAAAGTAATGCTCTTCTTATACACTGACTGTGTTCATTGCAGTTTTGCTGGCTTGCACCACACATTAATCTTTTATTACTGATCATTATATTAACTCTCACCTGCCAGCTGTGAAATGACCTGCAGAAAGACATTTAACAATTGCCTCTATCCACTGAGTTTACAGTATACACTTTAATCAATGCTCAGGATTAAATTAATGCTGATAGGCAATTTCCAATATCTGGCATCCATGCGATAAGGGAATTGCACTTTTCTGGGCTTCTTTTTCTGTTTGTTATTAACTGAAAAGGTCTGTCTGTATTTCACGGTGGATCATGTAAACTGGAGGACTGACTCGTTGCAGAATCTTGAAACCACTGAATTGTGTCACGCACAGAATCAGCTGCTTTCTGTAGGACCTCAGTTGAGCTTTTCAAAGTAGGAAATATGAGGAACGCTGAAACTGGTTGTGTAGGACAATGAAAGAAACTTTTTGGCAGATTTCATCATGTATCCAGTAGGGACATATTTTAAACAGTGCGTGGAAGGTGCAATTTAAAGCAGTCTGTGTATCGTGTTTGCAGGTCCAAATATTAAAAATGTGGGCAATTTTGGAGAACATACTACTCTAAGGAGCGTGAAAGTGATTTATCTTGGGATTTTGTACCACCGAGGATCCCTGGAGTAGGAGATGAAAAGCAAATTGGAGCTTTAGTTACTCAGAACACACACAGAAAAGACAAAGGAGTCTATTTTCTCCTAGTTGGTATAAATCTGGTGCAGTGACAGCATGGAGGGAAAGTAAAACTGCACATTGCTGGAGAGCACTTTACTCAGTATTACTTAATAGAGCACATTCCCTTTCAATCCTCATTACCACTAAGAGGACCATATGCTTTTAAAGAAGGTGCATGATCCTTCTGTAATAAAGAGAAAGCAAAGAGATGAGGGGTTTTTTATAAAGTATCTTATTCCCTATCAATTTCTTATGGTTGATGAATGGGATTGTCAAGGTCCAGGAAACAAGAATGCACTTTGTTAACTAAGGTAATATTAACTAATGCAAATTTTGCAGGATATAATTGGAAAGAGATTAATGCACTTTCAGTTAACAGCACTTTGTGTGCCCAAGATATCGCAGCACTCCACTGATATCATCATCCACAGTATATTAGTCAAATAAATGAGCAATAATTTTGTACTTCATTCATCAACAACAACGTCCATGCGTAAAAGTCAGAAGCAGACTAAGCTACAGCATTTGATTGGATCCTGTCTCACATATTTCATTGCAGGTGTCAAGAAGAGTGTCCTATTGGGACATACGGCTTTCAGTGCACACAAAGATGTGACTGCCAAAATGGTGCAAAGTGTTACCATGTAAATGGAGCGTGCATATGTGATCCTGGATTTAAAGGGATTTATTGCCAAGAAAGAATGTGTCCAGAAGGGTTTTATGGCCTCAAATGCAACAAGAGATGTCCTTGCAATATCACCAACACTCTCAGGTACGTACATTGGATCATACAGTAGTGCAGGGACTGGTCAAATAAAAACATTGGGAAAATATTTAATTAACTACACCTACTCCCTTTTCTGCTCTCATTTCAATTAAGAACACAGTTCATCTGGCTTGCAACCTTTGATTTAAATGACCTTAGGTTTGGAACCATGAGCCTCAGTCCAGCCAGCTACTAAGCGTATACCTGTTAACCATCAAAACAGTTCTAGCCTGAAACAACCTGACCTATGGCATTATACTGTAGCTGTAGTCTTCTGGGCATAAGAATTGTCATATGATGCCCATATGTATGTCGAATGACCCACTGAAGTTTAAAAATAGGGATATATTTACTCAAATCCATCACTTTGTCTCTTTTGATGACATGGGTTTTCCTGTTAGATCCATAGACAGCGAGGGGACTTTCAAAATGAAACCTAATTTGCTTCAGTTTATGTCTCGTGGCAAATTACCTTGTTGAAAACGCTTGAGGCAGATGTATAAATAGACTGAAATCAATATCCCCAAGTCAGCCTATGGAACTGTAACAACATTGACATTGTCAAAGTAGACTTCTCATGTGTGCCTATTTTTGCTCTTCATTCAGTATGCGGATGTGTGAAATATTCAGGAAAATAAGGATCAGGGAAATATACCTAAAATGGAATAAACCCCACTTAAAAGGTCGGGTTTTGATGTTTTATTCCCTTTTGCTTTGTTTAGGACCTGATTCTTGAGATTCTCACTACTAAGAGCTAGAGCCACAAACAGACCTGAGCACCTAACACAAGATAGGTTGAATTTACTTTCCCACTGTAGGCTTGAATATGTTTTTCAAACTCTGAAAAAAAAGGAAGAATTTAAGACTCTTCCTTATTACCTTGTTTATTATCCTATTTACCTTTTGTAACTTCTTGCCTTGTTTACTGACTGCTGGAATTGCTATTTGGAGATTCCTTGCTTCCTCATATGCAATAAAGGGAGCGTGGACAGCAAAACCACCCTAGTCTGAGCTATTCCACTGGATTAGAGTGCCCACATTTCCTTGCCATGCCTGCAAGATGCTGAGCCCCTCAGGTCCCACTTGATTTCCTCCGTTTTCTGTCCATTAATGTTAAGCATTCCCAGCCAAGGCAGGATGATGTAGGCTTCAGAGGGAGGTGCGGATAATTGATGCCCAAGCAAATCTGCCCTTGATACGGACATTCTTCAGTTTTCAAGCAGACAGGCAGGGACCTGACTGCCTTGCTGATGATTGCAGACCTACCTTGCAGTCTTGCAGCCTGTGAAAATATAAACACTGTCCTCAATTATGCATGCAAGCAATCCCACCTAATTTGTGTGCATGCACACACACACATACCCCCTCCACTTCAGGCAAATCTGTTTGTGTGCTTGAGATAGACTCCATTTGTCTCAGTCTTGGAAATAAACAGGTGACCTTTCTTGTGAATTCAAGTTCAGCTGTGAGTGGTGAGGCTTTGCTTAACTGAAAGTCAAAGCTCACAATGGATTATTTAAAAGCCTTGTAATTCTGATGATACGAGTCCTCTACGGAGAGCTCCAGCTCTGCTGGGTTTGCCTGCGAGGAACCAGTGTTTGACACCTCAGAGAAGCTCTGTACAACAGGCTTCTATCACTCCTGATTATTTTGTGTATCATGAAATCACGGCCAAAAAAAGTAATACCCATAAGGCATGAGCAGAGCATTATACACAAACAGCGAATGTTGTGTTGTACCAAGGATAGGGGTGTCAGGAATTACTGCAGTGAGCTAAGGTGTGAATTCCTGCGGGTCACATCATTCTGCAGCACCCACCTGTGTGCAAGGCTAAAACCTGTGGTAAATACAAGCTAAACTGTTCCTCTGTAAAAGCTCTTCTTCATGTGACCTGGAGGGTGAAAATGCACTCTTGGACAGTAGCTGACATGTTGGTCCTCACCCCAGCTCCTGGCCTGCAGAAAGCTGCTTGTGTGCTTGCTTTCCCATAAAGCTGTACATAGATTGGAAGGATTGCAGGCCAGAGGCAGGGCTGAGCTTGACTGCTCTTTCTCAGCTAAGGGCTCAATTCAGTAAAAGTCTTTTAAGTAAGGGAAGGCTTTGGTTTTGAGGGTGCAAGAATTCATCCTGGGTTACTCAAAGAGGTGCTCTAGGGGTTTGCCAGAAGATCCTTCCTGAAAGAACAGAATGGCATGATCCAGCTGTGGAGAAGGATGAGGTCTCAAGTTGGATCGAATCCTCTCGCAGCTCTTTTCTGGGCACACGATCATTCTCACACACCACGTGCCTGACAGATATGTTTTAATGCCTTCCCTCCCATCACTGCTCCATCAGCTTCACTGGCAGCCTCCTCTGCTCAGATGGTATCTCCATTTCCTTAATAAATGAGCCTAGTCTCTCCATTGATAAAATCTCCCTTTTCCCTACATCTTGTCACTGCTGTTATGGAACAAAGAGGTACCAGCCAGCTGCAGATCAGTAAATGTTCTTTCATTCATCCATGGTATTTCAGCTTTCCACTTTTCAATGAGCTCCTTAGAGTGCCATCAATTCCTGAGCCAAGGAGTGTCAGAGTTGATGGAAAACGACCTTCTCCAAAGACACTCCATATTCTGTACAAATCTTTCCACTGATTGTTTAACCAGTCCCATACAGTGCACTTCCTACCCATCTCCTCCCATTCTTCTGCTGAATCTTTATCATGACTGGAATTGGTCTTCCAAAGTGATTTATTTACTGACAGCCATCTATTTTCCCTAGAAGCAGTTTAAACTGTTGGCTACTTGTAGCGATACCTTGGTGTGCAGGATGATTATATATAAACACTGAAAGAAGGTGATGGAAGCTTGCTTATTTCTGTCAGTGGTTTTGATTCATTTGATTTAGTTATTTGAGAGCTGGAATAGAAAGTTTTGAAGGCTTTGAGGAGCGGGTTGGTGAGGGACATTAAGAAATACACAATCAGCCTTTCTATTTTCATAGATGTATTTTAATGTCTGAAGAGATCAGTGTGATCATCTAGTCTAACCTCCTGCATAGTAATGGCTGAAGAACATCATCCAATAATTTCTGCATCAAAGCACGCTGAAAGGCACTTTGTACAGAACATCTGAACAACCCCAGAGTTAGGTAGTTTAGGATGTGTTGGTGACTTGGCCTGTCCTTCCACAGGGAAGGGAACACCTATGAAAATTCCCCTATGCAAAAAGCCCAGTGTACAATAGTCAGAAAGGCATAACCCTGGCTTGCTCTTCTGAAAAGCAGAGAGGGAACTGGATAGCTGAAATAGTCTTGAACACTAGTGAGGAGTCAGCATGCAGAGCCATATGCCTTTAGTAATGTCCTTCCCAGGTCAAAGACAGAAGAAGGGAAGGAAGACACTGTGACAATGGAATGAAATGGATAAATCTCCAGAGATTTATCCAATTATTGCCTCAACACTGAAAAGTCTGAAGGTCCATACCCCTTGTACCTTACATGAAGTTTTGCCTTGACCCAAGTCACCAGTGTGCTTGGATGAGGCTGACTCAGTATGGACACCAGAAGACAGAAAACACTGTTAAATAAGGTTTAGGGCTGTTGTTAATTAAGATGAGATGACTAATGCTAGTGTATAAACAGAAGTCAGGAAATTCACTGGGAAGAAGTTGTTTTGGCTGAAAGATGTGTGGAGAACAAATTCAGCAATTGGAACAGACTGTGCTGTCGAAAGGATTTCTTCTCCCAATTTGCCTGAAGAAAGTTACCCAGTTTCCTCAGATTTCCTCAAAATAAGATGCTTAAAAAATTTAAAGGTCAAAAAAAGACTTTCTGTTTTTCAATTCAGCTAGTGAGTTTAAAAAAAGGTTCTTTTATGGCAGTAAATGTGGGTCAAAAACCAGGGACCACATTCTAGCTCCCAAACTGCAGCAAGAGCCATGGAACAATCTCCTTCTCCTGCCATATCGTGCGTGGTGGACAGCTTTGTTTCTGCCTCTGCCTGGCCTAGAGCCAGAGGAGCACTTGGCTGCTTGCATTAACTCTAGGGTTTCGACACGATTCCTTCCTGTTATGCAAGAGATTTGAAGACATAGAAGTTATTAAGATTCAATGCACAATACTAATGTGTAACACTGCCAAAGTCTTTCAAGAGTGGGTTTGCTTTCTGGGATCTGTCGGAGGGAGGATGGACTCTTATCCATGCATTCAGGGATCCTTCTCTGGAGGAACTGTGTGTGTTCCTTGATTCCAGTTTGTCAGTGGTATGGAGAAGTGCCTTACATATGCTGTAACCTGTGCTGGCAAAGTGTTCCATGGACTCATGAGACCTAGAAAGGTATCCAGAGCAGGAAGGAAGGAATTATACAAATAATTCACATTTCTAACTGTATTTCATATTCTTTGCCTCAACACCTTTGCCATTTATGCCTCAATACAACTAGCATTTAGTTCACTGGGCAGTCTGGATGCATATATGATTGGATCATCATTTTACAAATGGGGAAAATGAAGGCAGAAAGAGTAAGGTACATGGACGGGATTCACTGGCAGGGCTGGGACAAGAACAGCTGGTTAGACATCTAAATCTCAGCCATCTTCAAGTTAACACTGCCACAGGGCACCTTCGTTGTCAAACAAGTGGTTTTGATTCAAGGCGTTGTGTTCACTGTATCTGAGAAAGTCTCCTGTGTCTCCTGGCTGGACACAGCCTGCAGCTTCATTTCAGACCTAGCTACGTTGAGGTCCTTTTGCTTGTTAGGCTACCATAGTACTATAGTGTGTGTTACTGTGTGGCTTGGCAAATGCTTTGGAAAGATTTATTCTGCTATTGTCAAGGAGAAGTTTCCCTTCCCTTGCTGTACAGTCTATTCACCAACTGCTGCTACCTATCCAGACCTATTGTTATGGGTACCGTAACTCTGGAGTTTAATGTGGAGGCTTTTTCCTAATCCTACAATGCCAGCACTCTGTAAGGCACCAAAAGATAAATATTTCAAAGCATTAAAAGACTGCAAGTGCTTGGCCTAGGAGAAAACCAGAACTCTGATATGCTCAGGCTGATAACAAGATTGGTCTTGCTTCAGTGGGAAGAGTCCATGGATGCAGGGACCCAAACATCTGCACTGGACTTTTCCTAGCTCATAGCCTAATGAAAGAGTGGACAAAGCTTTAGCAAGGCAGAGTATGGTCTCAACCTTCTACTGCTCTTTAATTCGGAGTGCAAGCCCCCTGTCTCCTGCAGACTCTTCCACAAAACCTATTTGTTTCTTGCTTCTCATTTTAGTGCATGTGAGCTTGCATGCGTGCAAAAAGGAGACAACCTTGGAGTCAAAATTCTCCCTGAATATAGTATTTTCAATTGAATTGTCACAGGCTGATTCAGACTGCCATGATCATATATTACCTTTGAAAGATTAAATGTAGCCAACAGATGCTGTTCTCATAGAAGTGTATGATATGAGCAGCAGTAGTGAAAACAGAGAAACAAGAAATCCACTTTAGAATAGTTCTTTAATGTTTAGCTTTCTGCTCCTATTAGGTAATGATTAATAGACACAGAGGGGGAAAAAAACGAGCTTTTATTATTTTCATCTGAATGTTAAGAGGTGCTTTGTGAGCAACCATAATTTCAGGGACTGCTTTGTCAGAAGGATTTCATGGATGGTAGTTTGTTAAGCTGATGAATTGTTTTAATTAGTCACTAAAACACTATTTATGATGAAACATATGACACTCACAAAATCTGATCATTCTTAGTCACAACAGTATATGACTAACCTCTCCTACCAGTAATTGCCAGACACACACTTGGAAATTACGTTTTATGAGGTTACCTTGAAAATTAACATATACAATATTAATTTTATAGGTGTAAAGGAACCCATTCAGTCATGTCTGCAGTATTAAACCAGAGCAATAAATAATCATAAAGGAAAATAAATAGTTTCTATGAGGCAAGAAAGCAGGAGACAGGTCCATGGAGAGGTGCCACCCTGTAGAACCTTATCCTTCCTTTATTGTTCTTGTTCTGAGAATAATAAAGAAAATCTGATTTGTAGCAGTAGTATTCCTCATCTCTCTCACTGAGGGCTAGGCAGTGCTACTATGGGACAACCCGTGCTGCAGAGGCGCCCAGATCATGTTGAGCTCTCAGGTGAAGCCTTACACAGTGTGAGGTCCTTTTCCAAAGATTAGATTGCCTCTCCATTCCCTTCTCTCTCTTTTGACCACCTCATCTCCCCAGACTGGACACCTCCTTGTAGTCTCCCCTCCCCTGGAAACCTCACCTCATCAAACTGAGACTTATCACATCTCCAGCCTTCTCCTCCTTCCCTTGCCTCGGCACAGCCCCAGTGTGGCTCCTGCTGTGGGAAGTTACTGCCTTAAGAAAACCTGGGATAAGCTCTTTCTGTTTGTAGAAGAGAAATTGGTGAATAAACTGTTTCATAGCAGGAGGAACAAAGGGCTAAGTCAAGTCTGCCATCCAGCAGATACAGAAGGACCAGGCATTGTCCAGTTTTTTGGGCTTGATTCTCTTTTCTACTTTTCTCTCTGTGTGCTCTCACAGCAGTGTGGAATTGTCTGAATAGAAATGAAAGCCAGAAGATTAATGTTGGGCTGCAATGCTCATTATTCAGCAGAATGGAACTTGACTCATTCCCCTGCACAGCTGAGATTTAGTCCCAGGGCTCCTATTGACTCCTGCCCCAATTAATCCCAAGGCTTCAGGTAGTGATCAGTTCTGTTCACTATGGCTAAATATTCCCTGCAAAACTCTTTTCCCAAGGAGATTTTTCCCTTCCAAAGCACTTTGCTTTCTACCACTCCCTGCTGAAAAGTTCTGCTGAGGCGGCACTCAGTGTAAAACACAAATTAGAGTAGAATAGAATTAGATTAGATATTTGAAAGAAATTCTTCACTACTGGCACAGGGTGCCCAGAGAAGCTGTGGCTGCCCCATCCCTGGCAGCGTTCAAGGCCAGGTTGGATGGGGCTTGGAGCAACCTGGTTTAGTAGAAGGTGTCCCTGCCCATGGCAGGGTGTTGGAACTGGATAAGCTTTAAGGTCCCTTCCAGCCTTACTGTTGGTTACAGACTGTATTTTTCTTTCAGTCCTCATCTCCTCAGTGTCTGTCTCTCTCCACTAGTTGCCATCCATTGTCTGGAGAATGTAGCTGCAAAGCTGGCTGGGCTGGACTCTACTGCAACGAAACCTGTCCCCTTGGGTACTACGGTGAAGGCTGCCAGCTGACCTGCCCCTGCCAGAACGGTGCAGACTGTGACAGCATCACGGGGAAGTGTATGTGTGCACCGGGATACATGGTAAGTGAGAGCTGGGAATAATGGGGCTTTTCAGAAAAGAGGAATTTAATCTGGGTTCAACTAATATTTGCATAGAAGTGGCCAAATGCAGGTAATTTTTCCCTATTCTATTATAAATCCACATACTTCTCCTTCGAGCAGTGTCAATGTTTTACTTCTAGTTTACTCAGCATTAGTATTGCAAGTTCATTACTGTTGTAAGGATAAAGACATGGTTTCCCATCATATATTCTAAGCAAGACAAAATAAAAAAGATGTCAGACTACTGTATGCCTGGAAGAGCAGTAAAAGAGTTCTCATGGCCTTTCAGCATGTTCCCTGTCAGTCACACTGTGATTTTAATAGACCTTTGAAAATGGTACAAATGATAGAGCAATTTATGTCCTTTCTGAGCATATACAGCAGGTGTCTTTCACCTGAGCATCAGAAGGAGCTTCAGACATTCTGAGGTAAACAAGCATTACATTTTATAGACGAGACAGAAAATGGCTGAAGAATTCGGCCAAGATGAAGCAACAAAAATCCAAAATTAAAGATAGCCAGGTTGCAGCAGCAGGTGTTAGGACATGGATCCAGGTATCCAGGCCTGCTACAGGTGGGCAGAATGGAACTCTGGCTGGTAAGTTCCCTGGTCACCCAAGTATGAAGTACCTCTTCACTTCAGGAGCACCCCATGGAGGAGATCTGCAGGCTATGCTTAAGAAACAATACTTCCTAAACAAAAAAATTATTTCAAGAGGGCATCCCACCACAACTTCATTGGCAGTTGTCTTTCTGCAGTTCATGTCCTGAATTTTACATGTTCTGTCCCCACAGGCCTATCTTGATGTTTTCTATACTGTTACAGTAATTATTAGTTATTATTACCAAGTTTACTAGAAATCAAGCTTCAGATTCAAAGACATTCCCTGAATTTTTATATTTATAGGGTATTTTTATAGTTTTAGAATATATTTAGAACTTCCAATGACATTTAGCAACCTCCTACGTGAGCTTTACCCTCTACTGGTTTAAGTTACAACCTCAAAATGAGATGAATAGATACCTACAAATTCTAGGGATCATGAGATATTATGATCTTTTTCTATGTTGGAACTCTTCTGATTTGCAATCATGAGACCTGGTGCACCTCATACCAACTGCAGTGCTTAGGGTTTTCTAGGAAAAATCGCTGTCTTATTCTGAGAGGTGATAATGCTGCTGTCATCTATAGGAGAATGCTATGCAGCCGTGTGACAAGATCCATAGTGTGTGGGAGTCCTATAGGAGAGCAGTGGGATGCTAAATGCTTTTAGGCTTTTCAGCCTCCCTCCATTTTAAATCCACACCAACTGTCATCTCCAGAACTGTGGAATTGGAGTTATGGCTTAAAGACACTTTTGTTCTCTGCTTCATGTCAACAGCTGAACTTGAAAGTTGGAGCTTCTGTCTTATTTCCAAGAGTTCTCTCAGTGCTGGCTATAAACAGATTTATTTAGGTGTGAGGGGTAGGGCTGTCAAAAGCATCTGTGCAAGACTGTAGTACTTAGAGATGTGGAAAGAAGAAGGGCTCGGAGCTTTGATTCCCTCATACTAACAAACAACAGAATTTATCTTCTCTGTACAGTGGTGATATGCAGGTATTAACATAAAGGGGAGGAATGAAGGCAACAGCATGTTAGTAACAAATGCAAAATAAAAAGATATCAAAATCCTCTTTCTTATCAGGAATGCTGGTCAAGTCTGCAGCACCAAAATATTTTGGGATCCTTCAACGTACACATTTAAAAAAGCCTATATTTTGTCCAATATATATTGCTCCAAGACAGTATTATTGCAGATTGGGAAGTTCCTATTGCTTCAAAATAATATTTAATCTCATAATAAAGAGCTTTCTTGCATTGACATTTAAACAGCTTGGTTATTGAGGATAGCTCTATAATCACTGAAGCATATTTAGGCATTAGTATCATTGCTTTCTCATAATATACTATAATCTCTGGCAATTAGTCCATGAGGGGAAGTAAAGCCTTGAAATTGCTAATTTATTGCCTCTGAAGCGTATTTGTCATTCGTATGCATGCCAGAATACTTGAGTTGCAATGGTTCTTTCAAATGCTAGAGAACATAGGCTGTAAAGAAAACTTGACAGGAACCTTTCCTTCCCACCACCCTCTTGCTGAGCGCTCCAGCGTCTGGGCAGGGAGAAGTGTCAGCACTGCTTCAACACAGCCTGCAGGTCAGGAGGAAGATGCTGTGGGGCCAGAACCCTCTCAGGGCATGAAGTGGCTTATCTCAGTGACACACTTCAGACCAGGCTTTGCCTTCAAATATTCATGCCTGCCTCTTGCTGAGGCAATGGGGAGCTTTGCCTGCGGGTAGAATTTTGCCCTTGAATTCGGCAAGCCCGCAAGCGAGTGGCGCGAGTGTTCACGAATGCAGGATGTCTTTTTTGGCTGTGCTGACAGCAGAGTGATGCTAATACAGAACTGGGCTGAGCTAATTAGCCAGAAAAGCCATAAATGAATCCCTCTTGCTTTTTCTAGCATGAGATTCGGCTAATGCAGCTACAGGGTCAGGAATTTTGCCATATGATTGGAAAGAACTAAAGTGGGAGCAACATCTTACCTTTTACAGAAACATTTGATCTACATATGAGCTTTCTTAGCAGAGCAGGCTGAAGGGTTTCTGAGTAAGGGGGAAAGGAAGAGAATATGATGGGACATGGAATATAACTACACAATTTAACTGCGAAGGCAGAGAGGTTGGATCCGTAGGACTTTTTGGTTATTGGATGCCTCGAAAACATGGTGACAAAGAAATGACAGTCTTTCCCTGACAAAGCACTCCTCCAGCCCACTTCTTTTGCACAGATGGCTTGGTTTCTGACTGTGCCCTGCCTCGGCTGTGTCAGGGCAGCTGGGCTGGGTTTCAGAATGAATCATCTGCAGTCGCAGCCAAAACAGGGACATTTTGTTGGGATGCAGAACAAGCCATTAAAACCACAAAGCATCTGGTCACCTTTATTAAATGTATTAAGTGGAAAGGCGGCCATCCCATAGGTTGCCACGTACGTGAGCAGAGCACTGAATTTTTGGAAGTTAAGCAGACTTGAGCTTTAAAATAAAAATGTACATTGTAGCTCAGAAAATAATACATTATTTATTAGCTGTGACATTTCCAGAAATTCAAATGCCAAGGCTAAATATTGGTGAGCTTGCAGGTTTGGATGGAACTTCAAAACATTCGGGTTTTGATGAGTATTTTGGGTCAGACTCAGCCAACAAGATTTGCACATACCTAGCTCTAAACCCAAATGACACTGTTACAAAGATGTTACTGGGTACCAGTGCAGGTGATTTGTGTGAAGTTCTGGTATGACTGCTCTGATATGGCTGTTCTGATATGAACTGTGCTCTGATATGACTGGTCTGATACGACTGTGCTGGCATCAGGGGATTGCTCTATTTTAACTGTATGATGTCTAAACCACAGTGCAGACACTATGTGTAAATTTGATGGAAGAGGTAGCTGAGAAATCAGTGCTCCACAGTTGTACCCAAACCAGCCTGGTTCTTGGAGGCAGCATACAGGACAATAAAAACAGGATAATTGGAGTGGAGAGGACACAACAAAATCTTCATTCGGTAGAGGATGCTTGCATGCTGCAGGCCTGTTGGAAACCCTGTGCTTGTTGCATCTCAGTTGGGAAGAGAGGATAAAGGTTGTATCAATTTAACTAAGAGGATTGCAGGGAATCATCATTATAAGGATGCCAATAGGGTACTTCCCTGAAACTGTTATTTTTAATGTATTTGAGGGCTGCCTCTTAGTACTCATGTGATGAATTGCCAGTGATGCTTTTCTAAAGAATGGTTTTGAAAAGCCATTCTACTGCCACCTCATTTGTGGCAAGAAGGAATCTGATAAACACACACAGGGAGTACACAAAGATTAGCCTTAAAAACTGTACAGGGAGATTCTTGACTGGTAAAAAATGGATTCCTCCTCTCACATGCAAATAGTCGCTCCTTGCAATAAATTACTTAAATGCAATTATGGGGGCAGTGAGAGGGCTTATACTAAATTGTACCTTTCCCTCCTTCCACATTCTGCTTTAAGATGCTCTCTTACAAGCCCACTGAAGTCAGCTGTGCAATAAGGACGTAAAAGAAATCAGGACTGGCCATGTCCTCTCTTCTTTTGTTTTTGGTTCATTTAATTTTATTCCTGTAATTCAATAAACATGGTGAAGAAGGCTAGAGGATATGAATTAAATATGACAGGAGACCACAGGAATCCTGACCTTCTGTCTCACAAGGCAGTCTTGAAACCAACCCCCTGCACGTCCCTATCAGCATTCTAGCTACCGAAATCATAAATGCTGTTGCAATGCAACTAAGTTCACCTTCCCTATTGCACAGCTAATTGCAGCTTCCCTCAGAAGAGTGGCTATCAGGAGACCTCACCCTGTGATAGGCCTTTTTTTCTTATGGATGCTTTGTTTTCTTCCTTTGAAAAATGGATTTGACTTCAAATGCTTTCATTCTGTCTATTGTGGCAAGGAAATGTGTAGTTAAAACATTTCTCAGCCAAGGCGCTCTGAGAAAACTTTAACACTTATCTGCAGAATGTGCGGTCAGCTTTTACTTTGGTGGGCACTTAAGTCTATATTTCACTTCTAGATGACAGAACTTATATTACTTTAAAGAGTTCATCTATTTATGCTGCAATTTTTTGAAGGCCTGTCTGCTTTTATTGAGCCCTGCGTGCTGGCAAGCAAAGCTAGCACTTCATCACCAAAATGAAAGAATCCATTCTGACATTCTTCTGTTCCTTGGATATACTGGTAGATCCCATACAAGCCAATCACAGTACAGGCAAGTATGGAAATTATAGCAGTGATTACCTCTTCCAGGAGATTTTTCAGCTTTTGGAATGTCACTTGGATTCCCTAAGACTTTCCAAGGTAGATCCCAGTCCTGTGCATCTATAGCCATTTGCATCTGCTGTTGATGTTGCATCAAAATTGCATTTTAAAAGCATAATAAAACAATGCCTTTCAAGTATATTCTTACACAAGTGCTTATGCATATATACCTCCAGCTGAGCTCAGTAGGAGTCTGTGCGCTTAAGGACTGAAACACATATTTAATCTGGGTCTCTAAGTCCGCAATTTTGTCTGGCATGCCAGAGTTCCTCAGCATAATGCTTTCTCTGACACAGGGGTGCAAATTGCTTTCAAGGTTTACACTGGAGTACAAGTTTACAGCCTGCCTGCACATTGCAGTAGAAGTCAGCCCATGTAACACACAATAAGCAATAGCTCGAGTACTTCGTAAAATAAATGTATATTATAGCACTATAGACCTATTCAAATACACAGGAACTGTATGACAAGCTTGCTAACGGATATGTCAGTGCAAACACCCCACCCAGTGTCAGGCTAGCCTTAGTCCACCCCATGCCTACCCAGGGAGGAAAATGACCAATTTCCCCTTGTATAGAAATGAGGAGAACCATAATTTTGTGTTACTTATAGAGGTCATAAGGAACGTACGGGTCCAGTCTGTTGAGTATTCCAGCCGTGGCTGGCTTCCTTCTGGCACATGCAATATCTCTTGCTCCCTGAAGAAAAAAATAGAGGAGAATAAAAACAATCTTTCCCTCTCTATTAGAAAATTGGAGCCTGCTGTCCTGTCCTACACCTTTAAAATTCTCTCTGCTGTCTGAAAGGGGGGAAAAAAGTAAATAGAAAAGAGCGCCTTATCATATCTTCAATTGAATATTCCCTGAAGGACTGAAATCCCAGGTAGCTCTGGAGGAACTGGAAGAGTCGTTGCCTGTAGGTGTTTTCTAAACACTGAAGGTACAAATTTATCAGATTCTTCCCTCTCTTCTACATATTTGCTTTCATCTTTATTCTGCATGTATCATCCTTCCCCGCTTCAGAAGGAAGCAGGAAAAAATGAATGAGACTTCTTTGTCTCATAAGCCTCTGCTTTAGTAGTGAAATTACTTATAAATTCCACAAAATTCTTCATCTACCAAATGAACCGAAGGTTGGAGATAGCGGATCTGGTCTGGGGGCTTTAACTCATTTAAATGATCCCTTTCTCTTTGAGATAATTCCAGAAGTACTTCAGTGGAAGCTCATTTCAGAGCAACAGGGCACCTCATCAAAAGGTTGAAAAAGAGAAGACGAGGGGAAAAAATCTTCAATAGAGCCCGTGTCCTTTTATCCTTGATTTACAGAGCATATCAGTTACCCCCCTTTGTTAAGAGCTCTTTTCATTTATAGTTATAAAATAAATTCAACCATTTTATCAAGATGTTCTTGTTACCAGCCACCAGTATAAATTTTACTTGCTGGAGGTGAGGAAAAGCTTTTCTGGCACAGCAGTTGTCCAATTAACTGGAGTATTACAGGCAACAGCAATAGTTTGCCCATTCTCATTTCAGGAATTACCTCGATGCACAAGGAAGATGCATTTTCTTCTCACTCGTTTCCTATTTGTGTTCATAATCCAATGTCTCAAAAGCATTGTGAATGGCTGGCAGTAGTGGTTATGAGTATGATAAGGCATCCTCACTATGCAGGTGGGTTTGAGCGTGGGCTGTAGCTGGCAGTAAGGGAATTATTCATTGATAATAAAAGTCTCTGTGGAGACCTTACAATAGCTTCCAGTACCTAAAAGGGCCTACAAGAAAGCTGGAGGGTTTTTCATAGGAGCATGTAAGGACAGGCCAAGGGGAATGGCTTTAACCTGCCAGAGAGGACACTATGATGAGCTCTTAGGCAGAAGTTCTTCCCTGTGAGGGTGCTGAGGCGCTGGCACAGGGTGCCCAGAGAAGCTGTGGCTGCCCCATCCCTGGCAGTGTTCAAGGCCACGTTGGACACAGGGGCTTGGAGCAAGCTGCCCTAGTGGAAGGGGTCCCTGCAGGGGTTGGAACTGGATGAGCTTTAAGATCCCTTCTAACCCAAGTCAGTCTGGGATTCTGTGGTAAATTGTCAAGTCAGATCAATCATGTCTGTATCAGGAGGATTACAAATATACATTATGGGACCAGCTGGATAACCAAGTCCTCTGTTTAGTTAAAGCAATTTAAATCTGGAATAGGGCCACTTCACATTTATTCAGATGAGGCTTGGAGCAAACTTTCGTGATATTTTATACTTAAACTCTGGGAAGCTATAAAGAGTCTAACATCCGTGGGGTTCATTGCTGCTACTATAATCAGCTTTGATCAGCTGCTATTCTAAACTGCTCCAAAAACCATGGCCATATCACAATCAAATGTCCCCAAAGGTAAAATGGCCCAGGCATAATGTGTGGTATTTCAAGTTAATGAAAAGTATTTACACGCCTGAGAAGTATACACTTGGTACCTGTGCTTTTCATGATGTACTCAACAAGCTACTTATGTCCAAACCACAGGACAGAAGTGAGTTAAATATGTCAAAATACTAAACCGCAGTCCTTGAATACTACTGGTAAAGACAAACAGAACCTATTTCCTCTGCCTTTTTTAAATGAAGGGGTCTGAGCTGGAGTTACCACTATGGTAAAGGAAAGATTTTAACACACTCTATGAAGTTCTATCATTTTCTTTCCCAGATTTGGGCAGAATAGATCAGTGGCTAACTGAAGCCTATGCCATTTGGAAATACAGATAAGCATTGCAGTGCAGTGTACCTCAGAGTGAGAACCCCGAGCAGGCCATGACAATTCTGCACCAGCTATTTTATTGGAGTACCCTTGCCTGGAAATTAGAGATGATTTCTGCTCCGTCCAAGTAGCCTGAGTGGCACAATACAAGATCTACCTTGTAGAACAATTGTGACTTCTTTGCAATAATAAATCTGGGCTCTGGCTGACAACTCTGAACAGTTCTGCAAAAAGGACATTAGCAAAACCAGGAAATAAAAGGTATCATTTATCCTTTCAGCCTCTATGACATCCTCTGGCAAGAAGATCCACAGTTTAATTATAAATAGAAAGGAGAAAAATTATCTTTATTTGTTTGCTTCAAATCCACTGCCTGATTTTTAATTGGGAAACTTCTTATACGGTGATAAATGGCAAATAGTCATTCCTTCTCCCCCTTCCCCTGTGGTGTAAGCGACCTCTCACATATCTACCCTTGGTGACCCCTTTTCTAAGCAAAATCATCCCACTCTCTTATTCTCGTTTTATGGGAGCCATTTCACAATTTAATTACGCATTCTGTGAAAGGCACTATCTTTGTCTTCAGACCTGCTGTGCAATCATTTAATTGGCTGCCCCTTGTTCCTGTGTTATTAGAAATAGTAAATAACTATTCCTTGTTCACGTTCTATACACCATCCATAGTTCCATAGACCTCTATCATATCCCTCCTCAGCCATCTGTTTTCTGCGCTCAGCTCTAGCTTATCGAGTCATTCTTTGTATAGAAACTATTCCATATAAAAGATGATCTTTGTCACCACTCGCTACTTCAATTATATCCTTTGTAAGCAGGAATCAGCCAAACTGTGTGCAGTAGTTTGAGATTTAGATGTATTATGGATTTACACAATACCTCAGAAATGGTTTTTTCCAACCAGTTTTGTTCTCTTCCTGATCATTCTCACTGTTCTATCTTGCGCTCTGGATTTGTTTGGGTTTTGACCTGTGCTGAGCACACATTTGAGCTTTCCACAAAACTATCCACTGTGATTGCCTGAGCTCCTTCCCTGAATGCTAGGAATTAAATTAGAACTCACCTTTTGTGTATTTACTTCATGCTATTTTCCTGTCGCCTGTTGCTCTGCATTTTTGAACACTGAATTTCAACCTACCCAGTCGTGCAGTAACATGAAACCTTTCCCCAAAGTTGCTGCTATCTTTATGTGTGATAATCCCAATAGTTGTGCACTATTTGCAAACTTTCTTTTCAAATTCTTCTATAGCTGTGCTATTAAATTAGGGATAATGCCCAAGCACAGTCTCAAATCTAAACTTGTCTACCCCACACACTGTCTGCACTCACCAGCATGGTCTCTAGCTGAGACCTGCACCCTTCTGTAACAGAAGCTGCCAAACAAGAGCACATCAGCACATCCCTGAACTCTTGGTCACACAGACAGGGTGGACTGAGTCCAGAAGGAGTGAAATGTGGTGCACACAGAAGGTATCCCCAGCTGGTGTCTTGCTAAGAGCACTGAAGCCACAGAAGCCACAATGTGGATGGAAAATACCCAGGTATGGGGCTGATGATGCTAACACCTGACAGTGGTTCTGAGCTGCATGATCCCCACGTGAGAGGATCAAAACAAAAAAGCATCTAGAAAAGCAAAGATACATCAACTTCAAGCTAATGGGGTTTGCTGGTAAATAACCTGGCAGTCATACACAGGCAGATAAACAGATATCCCCCCTCAAACTTCCACAGATATTCCTAAATCCCAAAACCTTCAGCAAAAAGAGTTCAAAATCTGGTACAATTTCAGTTTCTGTTTGGCATAAGAAAACACAGCCAGGATTTTCCATTTATACACATCTGACTGTAAAGGATGAAGTCTTTTCCTTTGACAGTGTAGTTAGACAGAAAATACAATAAAAAAACTAACCTGTGTGTTCAATCCTATGCTTAGGTGGTTTTAATGAAGTCAGTTTGCAATTTGAACTACCAGGAGAGTCAGCTACCAGCACTTTCATGCATAGATCCACAGATAGTGTGGATAAAGACATACACATTTTGAAGTGTAATAGATGAAAAGAGACACTGTTATTGGCAAGCAGTTTATTCCCCTGCAAAATTCAGGTCAAATAACTCAGTCTGAACAGAATATTGGGCTCTGCTGATTCTGAATGAGGCTACAGGAACTGAAATGCAATTTGGCACAGCCACATTGCCAATCAAGGATAAAATACAGGAAATATGTCAACTAGCAACAAAGGCAGAGGCAGTCAGGCTTTCTGTATGAAGTTGGTTCCTTTGGACCCACTTATGAAAACTTTGGAGTTATTCAGGTAAACAAAACTGCAGCAGAGCCCAGAAGTAAAAGTAAATATAAGAAAAGGAGGAGACCTGGGATTTGCTCACAGTTCTTATCAACTTATAGACATGGGGTATGACTGAGTAAGTTCTCATTAGTAGAGGCAGTCACTGAGGCAAACTCCACTCTTGTATATCTGGGACAATCTGAAGCTAGCAGCTGTGTTCAGGCAAACCTGGGCTGACAAAGTGGAATTTGAGCTGTCACAGACAATTTCTGAAGCTTTTACATTGCTAAGGGAGCAAGCAAACAAAATAAAATGGCAGTAGTTCATAAAAGCATCTGAAAAACGCCACTGAATTCAAAGAAAGGGATGTATTTTCCACAACTGAGGAATACCCACCATGTCTTGTGCATCCAGTGACCTTGTTAAATACCCCAATACAATAGATCAAAAGCATACAGCAAATGCCCTGGTGTGAGAGAAGACCCTTCATTAGGGCTCATGCAACCAGGTGCTGCCATGAATGCTGTCAGGGTTTAGGAAAACACGGGCTCCTAAATGCTGCAGCTGCTGGTGCTCCAGCTGGAATGTCTAATTGGTGAATAGGAGCTCCGGAGGGAGAACACCAACAAGCCTAATAGGCAGCAAGCACCTGGTTCGTTGATATAAAAGTCAATAGTGGAGCAGCTTAGGCTGAAAACCTGGGAATACACAGGTGGCCTTCCTATAACGATCCTCCCTGTTTGGATCTGAATGTAGGATATTTTCTCCTGTAACACAGCAGAGCTGGAAGAATCCATTTGTGAGTTGTTATCGAAATAATGGTTTTAGACCACATTCAGTTTCTCTGCATTGAGGTGATGTTCATTGTTTCCTAGTCTAGGTGTGGCAGGGCCACCTCAGAAGTGGATTGATTTCTTGGAAAGGTACCTGCAGTACAATCTGGGTGACTTGCAATGCTTGTCCTAGAATCATAGAATCATGGACTGGTTTGTGTTGGAAGGGACCCGAAGGCTCATCCAGCTCCAACCCCTGCTGCAGGCAGGGACACCTTCCACTAGAGCAGCTTGCTCCAAGCCCCTGTGTCCAACCTGGCCTTGAACACTGCCAGGGATGGGGCAGCCACAGCTTCTCTGGGCACCCTGTGCCAGCGCCTCAGCACCCACGCAGGGAAGAATTTCTCATGAAGGGTGCTGTTCCAACAGCTCTGAGTATCTCTGCTGCTTGTCCTCTGAAAAAGTCCTATGGGGACTTTGAAGCAGAGAACACAGCCATGCCACCAAGCTTGACCTGAAGCAATGGTTTGTGAAGGTAAAATGGAGCAAGAGCTCAGTCTGCCAGCAAATTTGCCAGTCACTGCTGATAGAAATGCAGTTTGTGATGTACGTACTGATCCACAGTGAGCTGGACTGAGACCAAAGTCATTTCATGCAGGCCACTGCACGGCCAAGAGAAGATAATTTTCAATCTGCACTGACCTGGCCTGAATCAGCCCTAGTAGCCCTGGGATGCACAACTTTATAGCCTGTTACTGGTCCCAGTGGCCTACAAAACCCAGCCATTTTATGCACATAAATATGTACTTTTGTATGCATGGAGAAGTGGGTAAGAAAGTTCAGAGGTCATCAATGAAAAGGGATATCAAGATGCAACTCACAGATAGTTTTCCTCTAGTCTATAAATATGCAATAATCCTGATAGGTACAAATGATCCCTGACCAGCTCTGTTTATGTGAGGAATGTACCAAAACACTGGGCACGAGATGTTTTGAATTCATGTTAATGAACTCAGACCTTCCAACATGCAGTCAGGATGATAGGAAAACTTCAGTACAGCTGGGAAGTGGCAGTTCTTTCCTTTCAAGAACAGTTTTCCAGCTCACTCTTAATTAGGCTGTATAGAACAGAGAGGTTTCTTGTTGCCTGCTTGAGATCTGCTTCTTGCTTCACAGCCACTTGTGAAGTACTTTGTAAGCTTAAGAAAATTGATCAGATGGGTTTTCAAGTTTATCTTCCTGTAGAAGATACGAAGAAAATGCAAGTTTGAAGGACAGTGTATTCCTCAGAGTCCACAACCAAGAAAAGGGGGATCTAGGACACAGACACAGATAGCGTAGAGGACCTGATTGTGTTATTGTGACTGATGGTCTCACTAGTATTCTCAGCTTTATCCATTTTTCAAGCACCATGTGGATATCATTTATAACTTTTCCCAGCCCGGTTTCCCAGGGCACAGTTCTATATTCCATTTTTTGAAGTTATTTTAGTTGAAATTCTTATATCCCAGTCTTTCACTTTACCCCCAGACCTAAACTCCCATCAATATCAGTTATCAAAGAGACTGCATTTCCTTCTTGCTGACTTTGGCAAAATGAACCTCTCCAAACTGTTCAGAACACATTGAAACTTCCAGGTCTTTTTGCTGTTCCTTCAGGTTCATCCCACTATTCTCTCTGTAGCCAAGCTGGGACTTTCCCTCTTGTGCTGCTTCTTGCATCATCAGTGATAGTTCACCTTGGGCTGGTTTTGCCTCTCCATTGCCTATGTCTCTATACTTAAAGTCTAGCTGAGGAATTAATCTTGGCTACAGTAGGCTATTCCCAAACATCTTAAAATGCAGTCTACTAAGAACTTCTGAATAATTGAGGGAAAACAGGAATAAACCAATAAATAGAAACCTTCAAGTCTGGGAGCATGGGAATCAATTTATTCCATGTCATGACTTAATAGTCAGTCTTCATTCAGGCAAAATTCTTCCTTTTTAGGTAATGGGTGCATGGTATCTTTAACATGGTTGTGCAGGGGGGGGATTATGTGAATTTGAGGTCCATGTGCCCATCTGAGTGTCCTTTGCTAGCAAAGTGTCACAGGAGACCTGATGGAGAGACAGTGTTCCTACAATTGGGAAGGAAAGACTGGGGGACTAAGGATATAAATCTGTGGAAAACAAGGCTCTTTTGGCCCCACTACTTAGAGGACAATTTATTTTACTTCATGGTGTCATAGAATCATAGAGTCATCAAATGGTTTGGGTTGAAGTGACCTTAAAGCTCACCCAGTTCCAACCTCCTGCCATGGGCAGGGACACCTTCCACTAGCGCAGGTTGCTCCAAGCCTCTGTGTCCCTACAGGCTCTTGTCCAAAGCTCCTCTCCAGGTTCCTGCAGCCCCTTTAGGCACTGGAGCTGCTCTAAGGTCTCCCCTTCAGGAGCCTTCTCTTCTCCAGGCTGACCCAGCCCAGCTCTCTCAGCCTGGCTCCAAAGCAGAGCTGCTCCAGCCTCCACAGCATCTCTGTGGCCTCCTCTGTCTGTGAAGACAACAGCTCCACATCCCTCTTGTGTTAGGGACCCGGAGCTGGATGCAGTACTCCAGGTGGGAGTATCCATCTTCCCATTAACTAAATCTAAACCCATGTATTATAGATATTTTCATTTCCACCTGAAATATCTGCTCCATAAACAACCTCCTGCAGAATTAGGAGTTTATTTTCATATCTTGCCCTTCTGTAGCCAACTGCTGGGGCTGGCCAAGCTCTGAACATCATCTGATTTAGCTGAACACTGACCTCCATCATGTTCTCTGAGCTGTGCATGGCTGTGCTGCTTGTACTCCATTACAGCCTGCCTGTGGGAGGTTGTCCTCTCAGGTATGATGCTCCTTCTCACCTGTGAAATGTCCCGGGGAAATGATGTAGGAGTTGTTTTAGCCAGTCTAAATCCAATCTCCTATTTTGGGAGAGGTCCCTCCTGGATAAATGTGTTCTGTGATATTTTATTAGGTGAAAAGTGCTGACTGCATTAAAAAAAATCATGTTCAGAGGTTGATGATCATCTTTTTTACTCTCCTCACTACTTTCCTGGTGAATACATTTAATTATATGGTGCTGTATTCATTGCCTTGCTGACAGTAAAGTGCTCTGCAGTTAAGGCCCAAATACTAAACCAGGCAGATATTCAAGTGTTGTAAAGTTAGTCTAGATTTTCTGGCCAGCAACAGTGCTACTTTGATTTCCAGGAAGCAGAGGGGAGGGTGCAATCCCCCCCTTGCTCTCTTTATTGAATTCTCTTTCTTGGTTTTTAATGCCCATATTTAGGTGGCTTGAACGGGAGGAATGGATTTTTTAATTGCAGATAACTGACTGATACTGGGCATATTTGTAGTGGAAACTTGAAAACTATTCCCTGGTGGTGAGGGGAATTAAAGCGCTCACTGACAGAAATCCAACCTCAGCTTTGCTGGGGTTTAGTATGCAAAATCCAATTTTTGTAATGGGAGTTCTATTTGTATTTGTCTTCACTTGATTTCATTGAGGCAAAAAAAAAGCCTCACAAAGCTGGAATTTACTGGCTTTGTTCTTACACAGCACCAGTCCACCATCAGTTTTATTGTTCCTCTTGGATGTATGAAGCATGTTGGAGCCAAGATGCTGGAGGACAGGGGAGTGGTGAGATTCTGTGCACCCTGTGCTTCCAAAGATGAGACCTGTCCTGCACACAGTGTCTATTAGTTTGCCTGCGTGGGTTTACTGTACAAGGGTCATGGAATACCCTATGGAAAAAATCCCTCTGTTCCTGGAATGAGGGCAGCCAGGGCAGCTCTGCTGCCGGTAGTGCACCTTGCCTCCCTTACCTCTTTCCCATGAGTTAGTGGGATAGGGACATATTCAGACACAAGACCTCAGGGCCCATGCCCTGGATTCCCAGTCTGAAAGCACCCTGAGCCATGTGCAGTGCCTGACTTCTGAGACACACAGATCCTTGCATCTTCCATAGTAAAACCCTTACAGATGGGAATTACTGTGCTGGAAACCACAAGCTCTGTGCAGTTAATTCCAGCTTTATATATGTATACATGGTATCCAGACTGACAGGCTGCACAAGTTCTCTAATCTTAATAGGTACAAATCATGCTCTAGGTAGCAAAGTCCTAATCAGAGCCTAAAGAGTCCTAAGCTGCCGTTAATGGCTTCCCAAGGTCAGTGTGATGGCGAAGGTCCCCTCTGGGAAGATGGATAGATAATTGTTGCTCCAAACCCCATGTGTTATGCCAGCAGCAGCAAATATATTTGGGTTTATAAAATAGGAATCTACCAAGTTCAACTTGATTTTGTACGAACAATTTGGAAAATAACAAACCACAGTTCTTTTGTGGTAACTTTTACTCCCCTCATTGTCAGTGCTCCCAGCTTTGTTTTTGTGTAACAACAGCTCTGGCTATAACCAGTAAAATGAAATTAAATAGCATTTACTAAAGTCCTATAAGTATTTAAAATTAACATTATTTATAATATTTTTACTTACCGCTCTCTAAATAAAGTTTCCATTTTGTTTGTGTGCATCTTTTGCTGAATATTTTTGATGAAACACCAAATTTGCAAATCAGTGTCAGGCTAATTTTGAACCTGGCATTTACTGTGAGGTTTACTGTATGAATTAGCATATTAGCGCAAATCCAGAGGTGAGATAAAATGCTGACATCCATTTGTAAATGTTTATAAATCATTGTAAGACTTTAGGAGGCAAAGGGGCAAGTTCTTCCCACTCTCAAGGGAAGCTGTGCTTAGTCCTTGTGATATGTCCAGTTTTGACAGTACACTTGCAGAGGGCTGTGACGCTACTGAGGTGCAGACTGGGGAAGGCTTTGCAGATGGCTTTTCAAGCTCTTTATGATTTAATGACAGACTTCAGCATTCAGGGCTGCCTGGTTCTCTTTGGGTGAGTCATGAGTTGCAAAGTCACTTCATAAATATAAGAAAGCTCTTTCCCATCCTTTCCACCTTACCCCATCTTCTCCCATGGACAAAGGAAAAGGAGATGGAATAATTGTTTCATTATGCCAGTTTAGATGTATATCAAATTCTAGCACAGCTACATTGTATGATGCTGCAAAGTTAATAAAGGAACATTTGTCAGTTCTTAACAAAAGTGATTACCTGCAAACTGAACGCTTGGCTTGTGCGGGGCACAAGATCCTTCCCCAACCTTTCTTCTGCATTTTATCATTAACACCAATAATAGCATCTGCAGAGAGTAATTAGTAACACCCAGAGGGGAAGGGAATTCTGCCAGAGGACATCATTATGTCTGGGAAACTAAAGATGCCGTGTGGTAAGGTCATGAATAAATTCTTTGAGTCTGGGGTGGAGGAGAAGACCGGTAAAAGTACAAAGTTTCCTACTGCTGCTAATATGCTTATGAAGAGCACATTAATTTCCACTAGAACACCATTAAGGAAATCGGTTTGTTCTGACGGCTTGTGTTGCTGGATACCATATGTTTACCTTGAGGGAATGTTTGTGGAGAACCACTTTGGGTTAACTGTAAATGTCACAATTAAATAAGTAAACATACAGAACTGTATCTGTGATCTGCATCAGTGCACAGACACTGTGTACCAGCGCACTGGTGTGCCATGTAATGTGTGTACACATAAATATATACTTTTATGTGCTAAATCCATAGCGATCAGCTTATCTGGACACACAGACATCAGGTACAAACAGCACGTGCATTTTGTCTCTCTGATCTGTTTATCATTGCATATATATGGCACTGCACCATGCCCTTCTTTCTATTTAATGCGCATTGCTGAGAGCTCTGAGAACCCAGCACTGAGGTTCCCTGTGGCTGGTGGCAGGTGCTGCACCTCTAATTCATCTGGCACAAGAAAAGGTGAGGAGTGGGAGAAGGAGGAACCAGATACCGTGTTAAAAATCTCAGATTAGTTGGAGTCACACTGCAGATTACAAAGGTTCAAATATGCTGCCTTCCAGTGTTGTCAGTCCCCCTCACAATCTGCACAGGAGCCGAGGATTTTCAGCACCTTGACAGATTAAACCTTAAGCACAAACTTGTCACATAAGTCTTTATCTTGCAAACTTGAGGCCAAGCTCAATAACATCCTGTTAGTCTTCTGCATTGCAGAGGCCTGGAAAAATTGATTTTCTGTTTTGCCACTGACTTCAGTGCAATCAGGCTTTAGCCCCCCCCAAGGCAAATCTATTCCTGTAGATCATAGCTGCTTCTGAAATCCTTAATTCCCCATCCTTAAATAATCACGCTTTGAGACAGACCAGGTATGGGTGCAGACGTTGCCAGGTGGTGTTGACCATTACTGGGTTATTAACTCCCCTTCTGCCCTGGGATACCTTTTTTTTTCCCCTATCAAAATGCATTTCACAGATTTAAAGGCGTGATCCAAAATGTACAGGAATAAATAGAAATCTTTCTATTGAACACTGAAAAAGGATTTTAAAGGGAGTCAAGCATCGTTTACAGCAGGAATGTAGGTTTAACAGAAACAGGCAATCTAATCTGTTGGGGCAACATTAATCCAGGGAAAACATTTTGTGAAGTATCCAGAGCTTGTTAACACAGCTAACACCTAAGGCAGCAGCAGTGTGTCTTGAAGCTCTACTAATGCTGTACAACAATAATTTTTGTGGAAGAAAATCATCCCCTCTCCTTTAACAGAAACAAGACGTGTTATTGACTGCCATCCAGAAAGATGTATGATCTGGCCCTCCGAGTCTGTTAATATTTGATGCTGATGGATGGTGAGCTGGTAGACTGAGTTATTAATGGAGTTTGGATCCTTGGGCCTAACCCTCCCTACATAGGGGAGAATTAACAATATCAAGAACTGTATGCCCAAACCTGTCATGGTGCTGGAAAGGTCTGTCATCTGGTTTTAGCAACAATTAGTATTTCTGAAGTACTTCAAGGTATAGAAGGTCATATGGGTGGTATTAGTTACATCACTGCCACCATTCACTTTGATTTAAAGCTGACTTTTTAAGGTCCCAGGGATTACTGATCCCCCACCTTTCTCTTTGCCATGTTGGGATACTCCTGTCAGATTCTGAGTTCTAACAAAAAGAGACTCACTCTGCTTCTGAGCAGCTGGGAGGTGCCACCTCCCAGACTGGGAAGGTGAAGTACAAAGCAGAGGGCACGAACATCCCGTTCATACATGGAGCCAGGCATTTACTGGAGCTGGCCCCAGTCCCACTTCCCATAAAGAGAATTTTTCCATTATGTTAGAGTCAGATCTGACCCCTGAAATTAGGACCTAGTACACTGGACAGGTTTCAGGGTTATATTTCGATAAATTAGGTTTTCTGAGTGAAAATGATGAAGGAAACGGAGCACTTCTGAAAGTTTGTGATGTCCATATGGATCATTCTGACTTGGAAAACAGAGATGTGAAATACCAAGTTATTTATAGCTAGACTTCTTAATATAGCTTTAACATTTTCAGGGGTATACGTTCGATTGAATTAGCTACTCCTTCCTATCACGTACACCACATCCAGGCTTTTCACTACTCTCATTAACCTCCCGATCTTAATAGAAGAAAGAATAATCAACATAAGGAGCACAGCTGTTGATTAATTTTACTAAATAGATAGAAATATAAAGTACCAGATTGCAAGAGTGAAGATTCAATGCACAACAGCTGAAATCAGTTTGAAAGAACATATACCTCATTAACAACTGGATGGACGTATACTGCAGCCTTATTCACTAGGGCAGGTGGCAAGAGGGAAGTGGAATTTCCATATCTTTAACAATACCTGAATGCATTTCATTTCATAGGTCACCCTCCCAAATCAAGTTCAAAATGTTAATAACGAGGTGTGCATTTATAATTAATAAAACCTTAGAGCCAGTGCTATAGTTCAAGTGCATTTTCCTCTTATGTAATTAAGAAGTGAAGTGCATTTGGCAGTTGTCACTCGGCAAGCTCTGAAGGTCCTGCTTGTCAAACCCAGTGATAGAAACCTCATTAAGCCAGTTATTTTCTCAGTTAAAGTTTCTTTGCAAAGTAAGTGTGTGTAGGGTGGACAGCCAGAATGACCACCCTCTATTAGTGCATAAAGCACAGTACATTAAAGCAAAGGCCAAAACTCAAAGGCATGCTGAATAAAGATGAAGCAGCCTGATGTTTAGCTGGTGGACAGCACCTTTTCTTTGGGATGCCCAAAGTGTCTGTGTCTGACTGCCCTCCATACAGAGTGAGCCTATGGAAAACCAGTGAACCCACACCAGCCTGCTGTGCACATGGCCAGCGGGAACTTACTGCATAACACGAGCTGATGTGCAGTCACAGAAAGTCAGTGAGGGACTGGAAATCCACCTTCTGCTTCAACCCATAGCCCAGATGCTGGTTTAGTTAGTCATAGAATCATAGAGCACACAAAATGGTTTGTGTGAAAGGGGCCTTAAAGCTCATCCAGTTCCAACCCCCTGCCACTGTCAGGGACACCTTCCACCAGACCAGGTTGCTCAAAGCCTGGTACAACCTGGTCATTCCTCTCCTAAGCTGCAGTTTTCCAGACCTCCTCTGATCTTTCCAACTTCCATCTTCAAGGCACTTTTCCAGTTCCCAAGGGGATATTTTAGCTCCACATCACTCTGTTCTATTTCTCTTTTCAAAGGAATTTTCTTTCACTTCCAGATCGCAAGTTCAAATTCCTATAAGGTCAGTTGTCATAGAAATTATTACCAGTACCAGCAGTTCTGTGTTGTACATGAAATGAGTTGGGAGTTTCATTCACACAAGATGTGGCTTTTTAAGTGGCACTAATTGGCTGTCTAATTGTTACACACAGGAGAAAGGCAGAGGATTGATTAGGCGTGGAGACTGAATGCCCCTCTGCCATCCCGCTCGGCTCTGGGTTCCCAAGCTCATTCTGTAGGCATGCTGGCAGGGTAATGAGGGGCAGCCTGCTTTGGATTTTCTGCCTGTCAAGACAGCATCTTTTACTGCCAGGCCTTTTCAGGGGAACTTGTTTTGCTCCACCAAGGTCAAAGATAGCATCTTCTGCAAACACTGCTTTCACTCAAAAATCAGGGACTTGAAGGATTTACTTCTGAGCAACATGGATTTTATCCGTTTCTTTTACTTCCCCTAGACCAAAGGTTTTAGTATAAAATAGGCTGAGTCATCCTGGTGCTAGGCAGAACTGCTACAGCGAGCATATGGGGTTTATGGTGCTCAAGAATCTGTTCATATTTCCTTTTACTGTCTCAGTGTCTGAGGCTGTGATATACAGGCTCCTGGAAGTACTTGCCATGGCATAGGGAAGCTGACACTGTGTGCATTTATCTCCTGATAAATGGATCCTCCTATCAAACAGTGGAGCCTCTCACCTCCAAAAATACATTTTGACCAGTATCTTTTCCCCTGAGCGATGGTATAGGTCACACTGTGCAATGTAGTTACTCTTTAACTTTGGAGTAGGAGAGCTTTCTCTAACATAGAACTAAATTATTGAAGTTTGACTCACTGAAAAAGTAAATTCCAGAGCTAATTTGTGACGGGAAAGTCAGGACTACACATAGAAGAAAAGGAAGCACAAACAAACTGTATATGCTGAAGTATGTAGAACCGACTAGGGGACTCAGTAAGTAGGCTTAAAGGACTTGTGCTCCCATTTTAATGTCATTGTTTCATCAGATGAACAACATTAGCAAGAACTGTCTCTAAGCCACACAGTGCATACAGTACCGTAGTTTACATTCTGTTTCTGTAACATACAAGTATTTACCCTTACTTTTGCCACACCTAAAGCAGAAACAGGACAGAGACTGGCTCTGTGTGTCTCCTCTCTCTGCCATGCCCATCACTCCTTGTTCAGCATTCTTCCTAAAGCCACAGCCTCATTCAAAGTAGTTCAAAACAAATGCAGGTACCAGCCATGCATCAAACAGGTCTAATGCACCTGCTGTGTAGTTTCCCTCTCTGCCAACCTGTGGAAGGCGAGGAGGGACGAGCTCCTTTAGCTTTTTAACAACCCTATTCTTAGAATCTATTTTCCAAGAACTGCAGAGCAATCTTTGCACAGTTTCAGACTGTATATTTTGTGATTAGTGTTTTGTAAGTGATGTTTTGCTTAATGATCTGACATCTGTTCTAGGAGGTTTGTTTTTGTAACTTCCCCACCTCCTGCTGAATGAATGCCAGAAACTTGTCCCTTTCCTCCAAGTCAATCAAAGCACTAATTGCATCATAATCATGGGAAGCAGCGGTAACTGCTCAAGTGCTGAAGATTCAGCAATCAGCTCATAACACTCTGTTCACTGTTTCGAAAGAGAAAGCCTCCCTGTGCAGAGATGGGAATTTCCTGCGATTCCAATTCCTTGAGCTGACTCTGATGTTTTTTGGTTTGCAGGGAGATGACTGCACCCTTACCTGCATGGCAGGAACCTATGGAACCAACTGCTCATCAGTTTGTAATTGCAAAAATGATGGTGCGTGTTCCCCTGTGGATGGGCTGTGCTATTGCAAAGAAGGTAAACAAAATTCAGATTTAACAATTGTCTGCAATTTGGCATCAATGCTTCTCCCCTTTTCAAGTGGCACAGCTGTGCAGTCACTAACTCCACTATTTTATTGTGCCTGTCGGTAATTCAACAGTCTGCCCAAGTATCAAAACTCAACAGGGGCTTGACTGGATGTTTTGTCTCTGCCCTGAACAGGGGCCAGACTTCCCTGCTCTGCTGCAAGAATAGGTCACAGAACTAAGCGTGCTCACAGATCCATGGCTCCTCTCCAGAGGACATGCAGAGCAATCCCCAGGCTGCTGGGTTTTATCTCTATCATTTTGCAGCCCCATTTCTTCAAGAATCAAAAGCCCCTCCACGTTCTCCCCTCAGTGGCCAGAGTGACACAAGTGGGCCAGGGGCAGAGGCTCTGTCTAGTCTTTAGCCCATTGCACTGGGCTGTGGCCAGCCATGGCTATCCTCAGCAGGCCTGATCCTGGCCTGCAGACTGCTTGCCTCCAGCTTGGGCTGCTCTCATTCCCACAGGCTTTCCTGGTAATCTGGGCTCTAGCTGATTCCAGCTGCCAACCCTGCACTTTGGTACTGTGGAGTGGGCTCTGGCTGTCTGCCCTTGCTGCCATCCTCAGCTCCCTGTCCTCCCTGCGCCCTAACACAGTGAAACCTGACCCATAGAACCACAAACTGGTTTGGGTTGGAAGGGACCTTAAAGCTCGTCCAGTCCCAACCCCTGCCACGGGCAGGGACCCCTTCCACTAGAGCAGGTTGCTCCAAGCCCCTGTGTCCAACCTGGCCTTGAACACTGCCAGGGATGGGGCAGCCACAGCTTCTCTGGGCACCCTGTGCCAGCGCCTCAGCACCCTCACAGGGAAGAGCTTCCTAATATCTAATCTAAATGTTCAGGTACCTTCTGTCTCCTGAGCTGACATGGAGTTGCAGGATGGGGCTGTCTTTTACTTAGGGAAACAGGAAGTCTTCCCTGCTCCAGAGTATCCTTGCAAGACTAACATCTTTGCTTCCCGTGTATGTTCATAATTCCTTTGTCTGCTTGGTAGTGAGCATAAGCCATGTATTCAGTAATCACTTGAGAACTCTGGTACTGCTCCATAGCACAGTGTGTCTTCTGCTCCCTGTGTAGCGGTACCCTCCCCCAGAATCCCAACATGAGCTATGCCTGTATGGCATGCATAAGCCCTAAAACAAAAGTGAGGGAAATAACAATAAAACCTGGCATTTCAAACAGGAATTAATAGATCACTGTAGAACCCTATTTAATGAGGGTGTATAAACCATGAGTTACTGCTCAACTCCATTACATACAGCTGCAGTGTAATGAAAGCCATTGTGCGGCTGGTAGTTAAGATTTGAGCCTTAATGGTTAGAAATGATGGCCTTGGTCTTTTTTTAGGTGTAATAGCTTCTTTGTATTAAACAGCATTCTCAAAAAAATATGAGGTAAGAAACAGGCAGCATCAAATGACAAGTTTCTTACATTCTCACTGATCAGCAGGTCTCTATCCTGCTAGACAGTACTGCACTGTCTTGTGCTGTCCAAGCAGGTCCCAGAGGAGCATACCTGAATCTGGTGAGCATCCAACACAGTGATACCTGTATCACTCTCCTGTACGTATAGATGCCAGCAGACGAAGTTGGGAGGTCATAAAAAAAGGGCCAGTCTTTGACTCCAAGATTGTCTTAATTTATTGTAGAAACACAGAATCCCAGACTCATTTGGGTTGGAAGAGACCTTAAAGCTCATCCAGCTCCAACCCCTGCCATGGGCAGGGACCCCTTCCACTAGAGCAGCTTGCTCCAAGCCCCTGTGTCCAACCTGGCCTTGAACACTGCCAGGGATGGGGCAGCCACAGCTTCTCTGGGCACCCTGTGCCAGCGCCTCAGCACCCTCACAGGGAAGAGTTTCATCCTACTGTCTAATCTAAGTCTACCCTCTGTAAGTTTAAAGGCATTTGCCCCCTTTACACCAAGATCAGGAGGAAACTTTCCCTAGAATCAAAGTCCTGCACTTTTCAAACTGCTGCCTCTGCCTTGCTTTTTTCATGAAAACATCCCAAATCTTCTCTCATATGTTTCCTTAGGCTGGCAAGGAGTGGATTGCTCTATTCCATGTTCAAGTGGAAGCTGGGGTCTTAACTGTAACCAGACATGTTACTGCACAAACGGAGCAGCCTGCAGGCCAGCTGATGGCTTTTGTCTCTGCTCACCCGGATGGCAAGGGGAGTACTGTGACCAGCCATGCCCTGTAAGTATAGCTGTGGGGGTCTTGCACCCCCTTTAAAGCCACACACCACATAGCTTTTCTGAATGTACAATAGGTCAGTGTCTCATTTTGTCTATGGATAGCTGAAGGAAATCATGTGTGAATAACAGATTGGCATTCTGGCACTCAAATAGATGTGTTCTATTTTGCATTATATTGTATCAGAGCTATTGCTCTGTTACCAGCATTTGCTTGAACATCATTTTCTAAAGTGATTCCTCATTTGGTTCTCTATAGAAATGTTACGCACTGAGTTGTTTTTATCCTCCCTGTATGTTAATTTAAAAAATGCAACTCAGCATTGAGGGACATGATGGATGATTTTGCACATTTTAGAACAAAAAACTGATTACTGAGAGACTTTTTTATTTATATTTTTGGAAGGATGGAACATATGGTCTTAATTGCAGTGAACGTTGTGACTGTAGCCATGCAGATGGGTGTGATCCTGTCACCGGTTACTGCTGCTGTCTTGCAGGCTGGACAGGTAAAATTAGCCATTACCTTTGTGAACCTTGGGGTTTTTGCTGTTTGGTGGGGGTCTGAGGGGCTGTTTCGCTTGGCTTATTACATCAGTTATAGCACTGGACTTGTGACTGCAAACCTCTAAATAACAGATGGAGACAAGATCGGCTGAACTTAACCATATTTGAATCACTTGTGATGGTGACAATAACTGGCATTCATTAAATTTGTATTCAGATTAGTTGAAGATGGCTCCAAAACTGGAACCAGATGTTAGCCTTCTGTAAAGAGAATCCTCAGGAGGGCTGCAGATCATCTGGAAAGCCTGCAGAGATTTTCTCCTTGAATAGCCCTTCCATGGGGGTGCAGTTGTGGTTCAGTGAATCCTGGGACCATCATACCTGGGGATGCAGATGTGTTTTCTGAATGAGTCATTACAGCTGCTCCATCACAAAAGACTCAGTTTCATTACAGAAAGTCTTTATGCATTTCCTATTTTCCCTTCTTGCCAAGCAGAAGGGTAGTTCTGGAGAGTGGGTCAATGCTGGTTTGACAAGGAGTTCTTGTGATTACACAGATGCAGGGAAGAATATTCCGAGAAGTCAGAGAGTCCAGGCTGGAGGTCTCAGTACGATCAGACCTGCACTTGACTCCACACTGACATGTCTCTTTGCCAGCTTTCAACAGCTAACAGAACAGCAGCAGGGGCAAGTTATTGACCCAACCAGTATTTCACACTTAGCTGCAAAAAACAGTGGTTAATCTCCCTCAGTTTTCTGTAGAGGCCCTAGAGGGAAATAAACTTAGATTCTTGCTCATAACTGCAGAACCACCAGTGGCACTGGCAATCAGAATGCATTTTTATATTGACAACAATTCATTTGGAAAGTTTGTTTTCCCAACAAGTACAAGTTGGAAGAATATATGGAGTAAAGCAGGTGATCGGGCAGCCAGCATTTGAGATACTGTCACCTTACCTCTTCATTTACACCTGAAACAGTGCGTGCCTTCTATTTCTGATGGAGAGAACATTGCCACAGCAGCTCAGCTCCTAGAAGCATGAAGTGAAATTAAACCTAGAATGTACAATGGAAAAAAACTTTGAAGGATTAAATAAAATGCAAAAATAGAAAGTTCTACACTGCTTACAACAAAGGCACTTTTCAGAGATAGTGGGCAGGCATCCCTGAAAAGAGCATTTTTCCCCCAAGAAAATCCATTTTATAAGCTCACTAATATCCTCCCCTCTAGGTTGCATTCTTCATTCACTGGGCTGCATTCATCTTTCTTTGAGCCTCTTCACCATCAATATATCCATCTATCAGGCTTTAAAACTCTACTGTGCATTATTGATGATCGTCAGAAAAACAGTTGGTAGGCTTCCCTGTAGCCATTGTGAGTTTCTTCAAGGGAGAAATGGTCTTTAAAAGTACAGTAAATTAAAGAGATATATTTATACACACTTCCTCTAAATGTTTATTGCACATCTTTCTGGACGTAGCATTCCACAGGAAACTTCAGGAAATGCACTTTGCAGACAATGCAGACTAAAGGGTTGGCTTCTTCTCAAAGGTATTTGCAACAAATACTTTATATTTACTCCCATCCACATCTATAAATGTACATCAAATGCAGATACAAATTACTCCAAGTAAAGGTAAGAATAATGTCTGTGGTGTCCTTCTTTAATCTCCGTATTAGGCGAGATTTTATCTGTAGTTGTTGTGAACTGGGCCAAGATGTTTATTGCAGTGCATTTTATAAACATGACATGATAAATTATTCAGGCTTAATTTTTTTCGCTTTCTGAATTTGGTGCTAACTAGGCATGGCCTGAAAAAGATCAGAAAAGTTCAGGCTCATGGAACATCTGAGGCTTTTCTTGCCCACTCACACCACACAGAGAATTCACGTGGCTTTCTGATCCTAATAGCCGCAAAACTTCATCTGAAACAGCATATTCTGTATGTTCATCCCACACGTGGGACTCCTTCTTGATGTCAGTGTTTTATGCAAAGATCAAGGAGAAGATTGAACCCATTTTCTTTAAAGTGGTTTTTGAGATGTTACTGGTATAAACCTGCAGAGAGTGATAGATGGTAGGAGCATGGAGGAAGACTGGGAAAAGAAGAGAAAAAAAAGGCATGTAAAAAATTGCATACAATGTAAGTTAATAGCAGCCTACCATCCTTTTACTAGGTTATGACTGCCACCCATCAACACTGTTATTCAGGACAATGCCCTTCGATGTGTACCAGCTGAGGGGAAGTAATTTTCAGGAGCTGAGTGTACCTGGCAGATGGGAAGATGATGAAGAGATTCCCACATATCAACCAGGAGATCACAGAGCTGTGCAAACCAGCTGTATGCATAAATGAGCACAGTGGCAGCAAGCTGCTTGAAGACATGCATATACAGGTTCCATTCAATTCAGTGGGGAATTGCACATGGAAAAATTACCCAGCTAGGTAGACAGACACATTTTATCACAAATGGTTTTGTAGATAGCAAGGCAAGCATAACATTTGTACAGAAAAGACCAAAACCACATTGGCAAAAGGCTCTCATACGACCCAGACAAAGTGAAATTTGTTCAGATGTGGGATAAAACCAGATCTGTGACCTGCTGACTCAATGCAGAGCTGAATTTTCCTCCATGGGAAGCAAATGTCAGCTGCAATAACAACAAGGGCTCAGCCTTGCACTGAATGGAGATCTTGCACCAGTACTGCACACACATAACCTCATGTGCATATATATAAATATATATATAGGAATATAGATATAACCCTTCAAATCAAAAGAAGACATGTTCATATCTATTGCTAGGTTAAAAAGCAAAAATGTAGCTCACAGCAGGATCAACTCTTGACGGATTATACTTGTCTAAAGATTAATAAGGGTCTCTTACTCCAGCTCTGCCATGCATTTTAGATATGTATGGCTTCTGTGCTTGCAGCTCTGTGCATGTGTGTGTGTGCACAGATACCTTTAAGCTCCCAACATACTTGTCGTTTGTGGAAAAGGTGTTAATTTTGTGTGCATTCAGGTTAAAATGAAACTGCTTGAAATGGAGTGCTTCGGTGCTAATTGCATTTGGTTAAGTAGGGATCTTGCACACACTGAATCCACAGGGAGAATGGAAGCGTGGAAAAGCTGCATGGTAGAGCATTTCCTGGAAGTCCTTTGCAAGCAAATAGGTCCTACAGAAGCAGTTATCAACCTCAGCTGACCCAGATGCAACCTCTTCACCTGAGTGCTCAGCAGCAAGGAGAAGGTCATCAATTTATTCAGTGTTTTCAATTAGGTCCCTTATTCTTAACAAATAAACTGAAACAGGATGAAGAAGGCCCAGTGGCCCTGGTAGCCTTGCTGGGTGGGTCAGAAGCTAGAGAAGACATGAGGAAGCAACGTTCCTCTGTTCGATCTCCCATCAGCTTGGTCCTCTCTCCTCAAGGTGGCTGATGGCAGCATGTTTCCTCACTGACACCAACTAGTTATTACTACATAGCCTTCAGCTGGTTCTACCAATAATTCAATTGGTCATAGCTGCTGGCCTGCCCTGTAAGTTTTGGAGGTGCCCCCTTTATGTTTGACCTGAGCCAGGTCAGCAGGGCTCTCTGGGAAGGCAGACACAGCCATTGCTCATCCTGTTTCTAAGATCTGAGCCCGTCCACTTGCGCAGTCGGACAGCGGATTACAGATAGGAAAGCCACAGGCCTGGCTGATATTCACAGCAAGCTCATTTCCTCCCTGTAACGAGTCAATGTGCTTCAAATTAATTGTGGCAGTGTGTATTTGTTAACCTTTCAGATATTACAGTGGGATTAAATAGGAAGTGATCTGCAGGGGGATATATTCCATTCCTGTAAATGTTAAGGTCAGTTAAAATCCTGTTTATCTGAATGCCTTTAATCTGCAATGCTGTCTTATCTGGATCTCGGTTCTGTCTGTCTCTTTTTTGTATCGTGCTCTGTTTTTTATAGAACACTGTAGTCGTGACGCTATCTCAATTACCCACTGAGCTCCTTTACTCAAAGGCTTTTCTGAATAGCCAAAGCTGAAGTTTATTCAGTAGATTTTAACATCCCAAAAATACATGTGGGGAAAATAGGATAGTACAGCAGACCTAAGATGGAAAATGTAACAGAGTGCATCCCATGGTTAATTATAAAAGATCCCCTCGTAGATTTTTCTTAATTAATCAGGATGCCACATGCAGGTATGAAAACTATATATGCTGGTAAGGAAGAAACATCTTATTATTGTGTTGGTATTTTTCACCTTCAGGCTTCATTCACGTCTCGTAAGAGCAGCTTTCCTCTTTGCTGTTACATACAGAAATTGAAATACATATTTTACTGTCCTTTCCAACCTCAATAACTTTCCTACGTTGTCAGCAACATAAACTCTGATTGTCTCTTATCATGTCCAGGAGTACTGTACAGTAGTTGTGGTTGCCTCGAGTTGTCGGGATTTCCACGTGTGATTGTATAGGGGAGTTAATGGGGTTGGGAAGCGTCGGCTGGTCACAGATAAGGTGAGCTCTGAGGAATGAGACTTCACGTTTGTGAGAATTTGCAGGCTGCAAGTGACATCTGCACTGTCACTCAAACACAGAAACATGTTTTTTCCCTCCTGTGGGTGCATTAATTCAGTCAAAGTGATCAGGCTGTTACTCAAGGGAAGGACTTTTTGAATTCTAAAGGAACACTGACCACTCTGACAGGGAGCTCCAAGGGATTTTTAACTTCACTTTCCCCAAGTTCTGTGCAAGAAGGTGGTAAATCATTGAAGAAAAAGAAAAACTTTCCACCTGGCTTTCCATCAAATGCATTTGCTCGTATTAATATGACATTTCCTACACTGTAGCACTGTCCATTTCGTAATCTTGGGGCCAGATCCTTTCCTCAGTTGTACTAGGTTGAAGCCAAAGTAATTCTATTGTCATTAATAGAGCAACTCCAAGAACACGCTGATATAATTGGTAGCTGACTTTTCTATGTGTCTTGAAAACCAGAAAGATCTAGGACTTGTTTTATGCACCTACAGGTTTTTTGCTGGGGAGATCCACAGTGGTTTAGAATTCACAGTGTTGTGGGCTAGCTTTTATTTTTTCCCATCAGACTGTTTCATTCTCTTTTGGTTTGGAATACGCAGCCTAAACTATCCGAATGGAGTAATAGTAAGTTCCCAGTAAACATGCATTTTGTAGATGTCTAATCCCATTATCTAAACCATATTTTGCACTGATCACTTTTGGCAGTCTTATCCCAGATTTTGAAATTAATATTCTATTTCTGTGATTATTCTGTATCCTTCGATTAGCTTTAAACAGACAAAAAAGTTTTAGTCAGTCTAAAATGGTTCCTTTTAGCCTCTGTTCTGGCCTCTGTCTTTCAAATGTGAGGATCGTTTCCATATGAAAAGGTGTGCTTATTCTTTGCATTCGACAAGTGCCCTTTAGTCTATGAATGTAACATAAGCTTATTAGAAATTAGCTTTAATTTTTCATTGACTTAATTTCAAGTGAGTTGATAAGATTTTAATGTCAGGCTGTGCTTAAAAATTCTCTCTTTGACAGGAACCTTTAAGTATGGTTCCTGCTGATATAGGGCTAATTTTCCAAAATTATGAATTATGAAGTTATATCAAAGACTTCATTGATGTCCTGGCATTAATTATGTCTGTGCAGTCCTTGGCAGATATCTAGGGGGCTCCAGATTCTCATTGGAGTGAGGTTTAGTTGTGTGTGTCCTGCGCCAGCTTTAGTCTATATTTCACCTTCTGTGAAATGGGTTGGAGTTTTGCCACTCATTCAGTGGGAGCTGGATGGGACCCTTAGACTATAATTAGAATCTGCAGTAAGCCTACTGCTCAATGTAAGCATGCATGTGTATGATTGCGGTGTTAATCTTATAAACACAGAAGAGATACAAATTCATTCATCTTTGTATTTATTTTCACTTATTAAAGGACAGCTTTTAAATTCATGTGAAAAGATACAGCTTGGATGGCATCCTGGATAATGCTAACTTAATGGGTTCGAAAAAAAATGAAACCTGACACTAGAGTTATTAAAGCATTTTCCATTTTAATATGGAGGCATTCTATATATAAGCTAGGCTGTGTGTACAATGCCTTCACCTACAAATAAATGTGGGCGAGAAGTGGTGAAAAATGATTTGTGAACATTTCAGCAGACTAAATACTGGATGTTGGCGTGCTGAGTGTGAAAGAAGGAAAAGATCATTCAATGAACAGGCAGAAAGCTACAGTGTTGTATTTATATGTTATTGGTGAAAGTGTTTGCAGGGACAAATGTTGTAAACATCTTCCTTTCTGCTCAACACAAAGGAGAAGAGGTTGAATTTCAGTCACTGTTATTAAATGCAATAGGTTTGCGTACGTTCAGGTGTACAACAGCTCTTGCTAAGCTGTGTTTGTAGCTCATGGCTTAGCTTGGGGGCTTGAATGTTTAGAAGTCAGGAAAGCAGCATGTTTTTATTCCCACTTACATGTTCCTCCCTCCTGTTTACCTGCTGAAGGTCTGCATGGATCTTCCCAGCTTTCTCTTCTTTCCTGGCCCAGCATCATGTCAGACTTTGAGAAGTAGTAGGAAGGAAGCATCCTAAAGGTGAAGCAGGACTGGACAAGACTTCACTCCTAGTACTGTTTTCTTCATAATCTGCCCTTTCTGCTAGTGGCAACTTTTCTTCCTTCAATAGTGCACCCTGGAGAATATCCTGTAGCAGAGGGAACAGGATGATCCTTAATTTTAGCAAACATTTTGACTTATTCCGTTTCTTGTGAGGTAGGTCTCTTGCCTTGAAAGCTTTAATTGCATAAATTCCCCATGTTGGATGATTCATATCTGGAGTTTTCTCTAGATAATTAAAAATAGGGGTACGATTAGTGCTCCACAGAGGTGCATTAGGCTGTAAGTATATTACTTTCAGAAAAACACTTACATTAATGGGTGCATAAATCACCCATGCAATGATGAGAGAAGAGACAATTTAGAGGTTTTCACTGGCTGCAGGGAAAGGCTTATTCTTCATAATTTAGGACCTGATCTTGCAGCTTTCATTTAGACTGATGGGTTGTTACACCCAGGAGCTGCCCCCTCTGAAGCCCACAGGTGAACAACTCCCAGCAAGGTAAGGGCTCCGCTGCACCAATTTGGCAAAAAATCAGTTAGAAAAGCCTTTTAACACCACGAAAGTTCGTAGATAATGTAAATGTGGCTGCTGCTATCTCTGTTGAATAGCTTCACTATATAAAAACAAAAATAGCTTATTTGCAGACTGGATGAGCAGCCATCAATTCTTAATGTTTCCATTTAATTTTATGAGAGATCCCTTTATGTTTTTCTTCTATCTGCTGCCCTCCCCAAGCAGATTTTCTTGTTCTTCAGCATCCTTAAATGCTGAGCTGTCACGAATTGTGCTGTGGTGTTTCAGACTGGATCTGAGACAAATACTGCAGGGTTTGCCTCAGGTAGGAATAACAATGAAGATGCAAAAAGTGATAGAACAGCATCAAGTATTCTTTATGAACTCTTGCTCATCTGCTGTCGTAACACCTCTGAACAGCTGATCCAGAGGTAACTGGGCAGTTCTTTCTTATGTTCATATTGAATTTTCTTTTACTCTTTATAGACTGAAACAGCAAAATAATCCCTAAGGAAAGCACACTGATCCCATCCCAAGCACCAAGCTGATTTAAATAGAATTTACAGGGAAATTGTAAGTGTAACAGCAATAAGAACACTGGGGAAAGAGAAGAGAGTAAGGGTAAAGAAAATATGGACATATGATTATAGAAATCTAGAGATCACATTCAGTGATACATTCCCATACCTCATTTCAGTACCATTAAGTGTTTGCTGGCCCACTTTCTACAATTACTTATCTAAAATAGCCTTGCAGCTATAATCATGAAGCTATTTTGTGCTATTGAAGCAGCACTGCTACTCCAGTGGTTTTGCCACTGTGCACTGTGTCAACAGGTAGACAAACCACCATCAGGGCTTAGTAGTGCCAGAGACAAAAACTCCCAGGCATTCCAGATCAAAGCCAAGCGTGACTCACCAAACTCCAGGCCTCCCCTGGATTGCTGCATAAATCCAGTGCCTATTTATGCATAAAAAGCATTTTTTTCCAAAGCTATTCAAACGCCAGAAATAAGCGATTATTATGACTTCTTGTCATGTTGAAAGACAGGTGGAGGAGAGCACAATGTTTGTGTTGGATTCAGATGTCTGCTGGAATCATTCCTGTCATTGCTAATTGATGTTGCATCTGTCTTTAGATTGTGTCTATTGGAAAAAAAAGAGCTGAAGATCTTATTCAGGGAAATAATTACAGTTGTACATTGGTAGATGTAAAATTAAAGTACATGGAGGGGGAAGGGAGCCACGTCCTATAATTTATCAAATTCCTGCATCCATGAAAAATAATTAGATGCTGGGCAGCATGCAGGCCCTGCTGCAGAGGCTACCGTCAAGGGGATAGCAGTGGTCAAAAATAGGCCACTGGCTCTCATTATTCCAACCATTTTTGTTCTTCTGTTGTGTTTGGAGTATTAGTTTCCAACTGTCTGGAGACAAGGCAGAGAAACAATGGCAGGCTTTATTAAGATCTAGAGACGTAATCCCCAAGCACAAGTGCAATTGCACAAGTAAGCTGGAGAGGGGGAAAAAGGGAATTCTGCTTATGTCTGGCTTTCAGGAATTTTGCCCTTCAAAGTCCTTCAGCATGGTACAGTTAGAGGCAGTACTAAATCTGCATTACTTTGACAAACATGCATTGAAGCTATTGAAGGTTATTAATGGACACAGCGTATGAAGTAGCTCTTCAATAGAGACCTTATATCCCAGTTGTACAGCTCGGGTTTTGTTTTTTTCCCTTTTCCTTTTTTCTTGCTCCTTTTCGTGACGGTTGTGTGGATGTTAGCTAAATCCTTCACAGCTCCATTTGTAACTTTTAATACCAAGAACTAACTTCATCCGGTAAAAATTTACTGTTTTATATAGCCAGACACCAGCTTATATCACACTGAGTGACCAGACACACACCTCTAGCCTCTGTGCAGCAGAACTGGACTACAATATATGATACATAGTACTACCATAAAGCATACGTGACTTGAGGAGTCCCCATCAGCCAGTGCTCTTGCCAGACACATTTCCTCCTCTACCTCTATCCCTGCTGCTTCCCTTTTCAACATACAATCTTCAGCTCTCTGTTGGAAGATACCTGCATAACCTGGTTGCCTCACCCGCGGGAAGTCTGGGCTAGAGGTACTCCAGGTATTCCTGCTGTCTCAGACTGCAGCTGGTTTGCCACTTCGTAGTAAACTGTCCTGGAAGGGCCTTAAGGAGAAAGATCTCGGAACAGCTCTCTCATGTAGTTGTCCCTTAAAGGAGTCATGACTGTTCTGATGGGTTCAGTTCACTCCAGATTGGGTTTTTCACAATATACACAACAGCAATTGAGACACTTTGTGCTGCTTTTCCTACCCGATGTGTGAGCCAAGGAAGACAGTGTAGGCAATGGGGAGTGAAGCCAATCCTGGGTCTGCCTGCTACATTCCCTGTACAGAGCAGTTCAAAGGACAGCAGTGGAAATCCTACTGGAGAGCAGTCAGTGTCTGCAGAAATCCAGCACCCCGAATCCACACCAGGATGTGGAGGCTTTGTGGCTGCTGTCTCACAGGCTGAGTTAAAGTCTGCAGCAGACTCAGCTCTTACCTTTGCTCTGGCTTATTGCATGAGAGCGTGAATGTGCTTTGCCCACGTACAGTGGATAACTATAAATTTATGTCAGTTATGTGAATTTCATTTACAATTCACTCCCAGAACATTGTTTAAGGTCTTGAAAGTGTAATTTTATACTTGTATCTACAATTGTGAACTACAGCCTGAGGCAGTAAGATAATTTCCTGGTATCTAGGCAATAGAGTTTATGTATAGAACGGCTTCCTGCAGCTTCAAGGACTTCTTCTGGTAGTTGTCTTTCTAATTCTATAGCATGCTTGTGAAACAAGGATTTTGTCCATAAGTCAGAAACCTGCCGTTGTAACTAACAGAGATGTGGCAACTTCAGCATTTGTTTGTATTTCTGGCAATGGAAAATTAATTGCTTATCAGAAATGTTCATCAGCAAGTTCCGTAAGTAAATATGAAAGTTTTCCATTCAAGCTGCTTGCTGCTTCGCTGACCCCAGTTGTAAAATAGCTGGGAGGGATGGACCCCCCCCGCATATGCTTCAAGTTAGGGGATTGTAAAATTAAGATGCTTTTTTTTAGCACAGTTCCCTAAGATATGCATGTCCAGATGCAATTTGAATTTCTCATTTATGTTTGCTATTCAGTGTGTGTAGGAGCCTCCAAAAATGAAGTCTTCCACGACAATTAACTTAGAGTCATACAAAGTAATAAAAATTGATTGCGGCATCTTCTTGGTTGTCTTCTGAAAATGTACAAATAAATAACTGCTATAATGGCTATCAGTGTCTTCTGGAAGGTTTCCTCTTTCCCCCCCCCTACATTTCCTTACAACAATCGGCTTCACAATGACTCATTGCCTTCGTTAGGAGCGGGAAGGCATCCCTCATTATTCATTACCAAAGGAAGGACTTTGCTGCTGCACAGAACAGCCACAGCATTCTAATGCAGCTACCTTTCAAGAGAAAGGAGCCAATGTCATTCTTCCCCAAACTTTGCCAGAAGAGACAAGAAATAATGCTGTTTAATTGTCTCCGCGTATAAATAGCCCATTGACAATGAGAGAATTGTGGGTTTAATGCTGCAGTCAGGAGGAAAGGGTACACATTTTTCTACATTTGTGTCTCACTTCCATTGCTGGGAGCTCACGCTGAGACTCTCACAACTATAAATGATCATATCTACGGCTGTATAAATACCAAGCACATTTATTTATTTACAATTTATTGTATGAGTTTTTAATTACAGAGTACTGTAGATGGATTGCATAAATGTACACACAAAGCATTACTGTTTAAGTAATCCAAGGATATGTTTGATTTCAAAGGGAGTGGGGAAGACTGTGTTAAAATGATTGTTTTGCTTGATTTTTACAAACACAAATGTTCCTTGCCTCTTTCTTCATTACTTTTTTCCGCATATTTTTTACTTCGATATCAAGGGATTGAGCTTGTTTTATGTTTTTACTGCATTTTAATGTGAGTTTTATTAAGCTTCACAGCATGGACCATGCCTCTTTATAAATAAAGCTAGGATCATGTATTACTAGAAACTCCATCTCAAACTGTACTTTTGCCAGACTTGGTTAAGATTTTCTAGGAAGGGACATTATAATTATGTGATTAATCTTCAGAAAAGGGAAATTTTGGCTCTGCAGTATTTCTTACTGTATTAACTTCAGAGATTTATAAAACTAACTTGAAACTGCACTGTAAGTATGTTTATAATGACTTTTAGCTGATTTAATAATCCTCAAAGTTTGATGGCTGTACAGATCACAGCTTCACAAATACAGTCCATTACCTGTAGCATCCAGATGAAGTTATCAGAGGTGGAGGAAATTACTTGGGATTGTATTTCTCCTTAGCAAGGAGCTAATCCAGCCTCTGGCTGAGGCTGGGGCTCTCAGAGCCCTTGTCTGCATTTATCCCATTATGCAGTGGGGAAAGGTGCATGGATGATAAAGAACATTTTCATGTTGAAAGCCCAGCTGGGGTGTGTGTAGACCATCAAATCTCTGTGCTTCAGTTGTAAGGCACCTGGTGTGGTAATGTTGTTAGGAAGGTTTTCAAGCCAGCCTGTGATTCACTTCTTCTGTTGTTACCAGTATCTACCGTGTGCTGCTGCTGCTGCCGCCACTCCCTGCAGCTGGCACTGCTTAAAGTCTCTCCTAGTTCATGATCCTGCAAAGCTTTTTCAATCCAAGGAGCCCTTGATCATGCAAATAGCTCTACTAATTGCAGGTATTGCTACTGTCTTATCCCAGTGGAGTAAGAGCCTCTTGGACAAATTATGGCGCACAAGATCAAACCCTTAGGTTACATCTGTGTGTGACAACCCATGGCACAAAGTTGGTTTTAAAAGTCACCAGTTAAAACCAGCTGAAACAATGCCAGAATCCTCATGTTAAGCTTTCTGGCTGTGTGCTTCTTTCAGTGTTTCCAAGCTTTGCTTCTCATAATAATAAATATCAAACAACAACCTTGGGAATCACTGGGAGCTGGATTGGCAGGTCTCAGTCTCCATTTAACACGCAAATGATCAGCCTGTGCCCACATAAGGCCATTTGCTAAACCAGAACTCCATTCACTAAAAGAACTCGGAGAGCTCTGGGTGGATGTGGGGTATGTGCATAACAACCACAGCACTTTATGTTGGGAAGAGCACCATGCACAGCACAGAACTGAATACGTTCAAGAATCCAAATATTGGACATGTTTTTGCAGAACCCTGATTTTTCTTTTTAGGTCTTCCAATTCACCAGTTAAGTAACCAGGCTTCAATCAACCGCATATTTCGAGACTAGTTTTTTGAGGTATTTTGTGACTTTAAAGCAATTCTTGACCTTCATCTCTCAGATGGCATGAAGAGTTTCTTTAATGGTGCTAAGGACTGAACAGGAGCCCAATAACACCTACAGAATTCACCTCTTTGGCACTTTCTTAATTTTCACTTTATTAAGCAGATAAAAGGATAATGATTTCCTTTGCAGGCTTCTTTGTTTGCTCTGTGATGTACTATGCAGTATCAGTCCAGCCAAATGTTTCTTTGATCAATGAGCAGATTAAGCTGTGTGAAACCTAACGTGTGCCTTTACATCTGCAGGCATCCACTGTGACAATATCTGCACCCAGGGCCGCTGGGGACCAAACTGCTCCATCTCCTGTAACTGTGAGAACGGGGGATCCTGCTCCCCAGAGGATGGCACTTGTGAATGTGCACCAGGATACAGAGGACCCTTGTGCCAGAGAAGTAAGATTTTCCATAGATCATAAAGTTATGGGATTGTTTGGCTTGGAAGGGACCTTAAAGCTTACCAAGTTCCAACCCCTGCCATGGGCAGGGACACCTTCCACTAGAGCAGGCTGCTCCAAGCCCAGTCCAACCTGGCCTTGAACACTGCCAGGAATGGGGCAGCCACAGCTTCTCTGGGCAGGCTGTGGCAGATGTGGTGGCAGAAGCAGAGGCAGAAATGCTTATTTATGATGCCAGACAGAGCCACAGGTTTCTGAGCTGCTTTAGCTCATGGGTTCCTAAAGGCAAAAGCTAGCAAGGATGAATACTTTCACATACCAAACTTGGCAGAATCTGGGCAAAACCAGACTTACAGTTAAGTTATGGTGAAGTACAGAATACCTGTTAAACACAGTCAGCTATGACCCATCACATAATGACAAAATAGCAAGACAACGTTTTCTTATAGGCCAGAAACACATCAGCCTGAAATAGCTCCTGCCTGATGCTCTGCTGCTACATATTAAAATGTGCCGAGGAGATAAAAATCCTATCATTTGCTCTATGTGGGAAGCTGTATTTTCCCCTTAGGGACTCTTAATCACTGGTGCAAACTACACTCAAGCATCTTCCTGTGTAAACAAGAAATGGGTTTGTCTTTCTTTTCTGCAGCAGCTCTTGTTCTTCCTGTAAGACATTCTGCATGCCCAGTTCAAATATCCCCTTTGATTTCACCAGTTATACTTGACAGTAGAACACACTCATCTCTCAAAATAATTTGTAGCTGACAATTTTTATTTAAAGCCATTATAACGATGACCTCTAGCACTGCTGTAGTTAATGGCCTATAAGCATTTCCATTATAAACCCCAATTTCCAGGTGCTTCAGCATATCTACATAGCTGTAAAACCTCTCTCCAAGGCTAAAATGCAGTGCTCGGAGCTTCAGGGAATTGGGGAAGAAATTGTTTTACAAATTCGCAACCTTAAGAGTGGAAAGCTTCCAGAAGTTAATAGTTTCTGACCTTCCTGAGGTGAAAAAAGGCTGGCTTAGTTTTATCAGCTGATGGCACGTGGGCTACAAGAGGTAAAGTGTGTCCCCAGTTTGCAACTCCAGTAATCAGGCTGCTCCATGAGCATATTTGCTGAGAACCTCATGGGGAGAAATCTTCCTCCCCACTGGAGTGACAACAGAGAGGTCCTGTAGATGCTTCTGCTATTGCCTTGTGTTGCTGAAATGCCTCTATGTGAATATACAGCCAGGGAACTCAGCTTGCTTCCACGTCTTCGGGGGGAGACAGGTTCAAGACTACCTTATGAAGAAGACACCTCTGTAGGTGAAGGTAGCTTTAGCTTCCTAAGTTTGCTTTCAGAATCACTCACATTTTCTTCTTGGAGATTCCTTTAGAAACAGAATTTAGCCTATTACTTAGTACTGAAGACGATGCTCATCCAACTTGTTCTGTCTGTAATCAGGAATACATGGGACACCGTTTTACTGCTTAGGACTGCAGAAACATCTTCAGGAATGATCCAGGTTGTTTTATAGCCTGTGCATCATCAACAAACCTGTCGGCTAAGCTCCAGCTGGAAATCTGCAGTAGTGTAAGAACCTGACACCCTCTGTGAAGAGACCGAGCAAGAGAAAAACTCTCTTTAGGTGGAAAAATAGAACAGACATGATGTAGTAACCACTGAGCCAGAACTACGTAACAGAGAATCACAGGAGGAAAACTAAAAACAGATAAAGTCATTTTTACAGTCACTTTACAGCAATTTAACATTCCTTTGAGCTTATGTATTGCAGTGAATGTTTGGACAGTCAATGGTTTTTCATTCTACGTGTGCTTTGAAGCAACAATGTGCGTTTATAAGAGATAGTGAGCCATAATCTTGGCACTGTAACTTATGTACAAATTCTATAATAATTTCAATCCAGGTTTTAATCAAATTAAACATACAGTTCATGACAAGTTTAGTCAGCTATCCGGTGTGATTACTGATGCAAATTAGGTAATTTTGTATGCTGTTACTGTAATTACCATTTTTAGAGTCTGTTCATCACTGGTGGGTGCTGCTCTGCAATGGCATGTATAAACTGACTGTCCCAGTTTAACACACCATTGAACCTAATATGTTTAGAAATCAGCTTTTGACAAGTTGTTTAGACATAAAATATTGAGGTTTTAATACACCTTCTCTGGTTTCTTAGCTTAATTTCCAAAGGAAATGGCATTCTGAGTTTCTGTTGAGGTATGAGGGTTTCTCTTCCTACCTGTCATAAAAGCTGTGGAATATGTGTTATTAACAATATCTGCCAGTAGGCTGTGAGGTCTCGAACATCTTAAACTCCTGTGTTTTGTAAAAGAGTTTAGCTGGAGCAAAGACTCAAACTAGTGTCAAGAAGGAGAAGCTGCTAAGAGAGTTCTGCTGTATTATTTAATAGCCAAGGAGTTGCGTGAGGTAGGATGGTGTGAATGTCTGAACCACAGGAGAGCTTTACTCAGAGCTCACGCTTTATTAACATGGAATACTCCAACAAGCTTCCTAATCTCAGCTGTTCACAAAGTTGTGGTTTTATAAGTTAAGAAACATTGGGTTGGGATTAAGAGACAGAATTCTGAAGCACTTAGCAATGAGAAATGTAAAAATCTGTGATGGCTCATTTCATCACTTTGTGTTGTCCCCAGTTTGTCCCCCTGGCTTTTATGGACACCACTGCAGCCAGCCCTGCCCTCAGTGTGTGCACAGCAGCGGGCCTTGTCACCACGTGTCAGGACACTGCGACTGCTTGCCTGGATTCTTTGGTGCTCTCTGCAACCAAGGTACTGAGCCCCAGACCGCCACGTGCCACCTCCTTTCACAAGTTTCTGTGTCTGTGACCAACCACAAGGTCCCTACCTTTTTTCCTTGTTTCAGAAGTTTAGATCACAAGAAATTCTTTACTTTAGAGGGAAAATGCAAATAGCTACTTAGTCATCCTTTCATAAATATGATGTGCTCCTGCTTTCATAAATAAAACAGGTCTGCTGCTCTGTATTGAAATGAATATGGAATGAGACACCTGCTGTAAATATATCAGCCATCCAATGGTTTCATTTCCCTTTCTGGTCAGCCTCCTGTATCCTAAGTATTGATGGCATCTTCATGTAAGAGGTGTAGGTACTAAAGGTAAAGGCTTAATACAGATACACAAGCCCAAACACCCCGTTAATGCATGGAACCTTATTTACGCCGTCTAGGACCTGACTGGGAATAGCTAAAATCACATGCATTCAACCACAAGTGCAGGAGACAGAAAAATTTGGAATAAGGTTGAGAAAGTGAGTTAATTTCCACAGCTTCAAGTAGCTTCAAGTCCCCCTGGTGCCCATCATCTTTCTGTGCCTTTGAAAGTCAGTCTGCTCTTAACCATAGGTTTTATTTTCAGTTTCATCCTAAAAATGCCTCCAAAATCATTTCGATATTCTGCATTACACACTGCTGTGGGACTTTCCTATGTACAGATTTAAAGGAGGTGATTTGTAATGGCTCCTGCCCTTGTGAAGTCACCTTCCCTGTAAAAATCAAACTAACACCTTTTAATGACCTGCTTTTCACTGAGGTAGGAATTGCAGACAGCACTTATACAAAATCATTAAACATAGATTAAGTATAACCATGTTTTCATTTTCCCGTGCTGTATAGCCAACTAAACATTATAGCAATTAATTGGTTAAAATGAACATATTTCAGTGAATTTGTCCATTTTCTTTGAGAAGTTAGCCAGATTTCAAAGCATAACCAGGGCTAATTATCCTCTTAAGAAAACTATTTTATTTTTGCTCAGATGTTCAGCACTTCTGGTTTCCCTTTGAAATGTTGATCTCTCCACCAAATTAATTGTAAAATATTCATGTCCTAATTAAAACCAATTTGTGTTGCAGTTTGTCAGAATGAGTTAACATGTAACTTTATTTTGCAGGGAGAAAAATGCTAATTAATGTTTTCCATCAGAAAAATGTGAAAGGAGGATTTCACTTTTGAATTTTCATCTCCTTGTGCCATCTCTGTTCTGGCAGCAGGGATATTCTTCCACCACCAGCACATGCATACAAGGGGCTGTGTGACCTCTGAAATTGTACAGTTGAGGTGGTTGTGCTGAGGATTCTGAGCAGCAAACAACTAAGCAGCTGTTTTATGAATATCTTACACAATCAGGTAGCAAGATGGGTTGATAATAACTTCTTATCGCTGCTAGAACACACCTGACATCCCACAGGGACTTTTGGAGTCCCACTTCTGGGCTTTTATAGTTAATTAACATCTCTATCTGCATTGTACAACCAGATTGCTCCTGAAGAAAGAGGTATTAGTCCTTACTTTACACCTCTGTTTAAAAATGTTTGAGACATTTGAAGAAGTGCTTGTAGTTGGATTTCACCTCCTTAGAAGAGAGTCAATGGGCCTGGTTACTGAAATTAATGAGAACAACTATTTTGGCAGGACAGGTTTTGTAATCCTTCTGCCTTGACATTCTGAAGAGCATCACACTATATCACTGAGACAAGAGGTGCTCACACATAGGAACCCCTCTGCTAGCTCTCACTGTGCAGAGCCAAAGTGTTTCTTTTATAAAGTATGCCCTGTTGCACCAGTGTTTGGATCACAGATCTTTCCCTGACTCATTAGCATTCCATGCTGCAGTGCAAATCAGCTCCTATTTTAAGGAAGTCTTTTGAGAACTATTTCTTTCTGTACATATAAAAAAATCCAGCCTTCACATAAGTGATGTTATCTGTCTCCATCTTAAAGATGCAATAAAAATATTGCATTGAACTGCTTTATATAGAGCTTTGGAAGTAAATAGTGGCATAGCACACGTGAGAACCTAGGCTGCCAGATCATTTCAGTTTTTGCTCTTTCTGTGATATGAGGGCTTTTCTTTCCTTCTCTCTCTTTGTGTCTGTGTATTGTTCTTTTCATTGTGTCTGTATATTGTGTTTAGTTTTATCTCTTTTCAGTTAGAGAACTATTCTGTTTAGCACACAATTTGGAAGCCCAAACCAACTTTATCAACCCCCACAGATAAGGCCATAGTATATAGAAATGCCCACAGAACACAACAGTGTGCACGTTCTTAGGTTTCTGCCATAGTAAGAGTAGAGAATGGCATATTGTATAAAAGCAAATGAATCACAGCTCAGGATTTCAATCTATGGCTGATTCATAGTCAGGATAAATTGAGGTCACCTGCAGAGACTACTTATGAGGAAGTGAGAGGGGCTGAAGTGGTAAAACAGCTGCATAATTCAGGGAGGTGCCTTAATCACTTTTTTGACATCACTATTATTTAGCAGGATGCAAGTCCAGCTCCATTTGTTACATCCTTTGCAAAGATGGACTATATGTTTTATCTTGTTTTGAAAATAAATCTGTTTCTGTCAGGGAACAGAGCCAATAAGAGCACAGAAATTAAACATTTCATTTATTACTGAGCAAAGCTTTCCATCAACTTTAGCGTTAAAGATTTCCAGTAAGTTGGTGGGAGGCTGGAGATGTACATGTCTATTAATTTTATGTCACTGTGCTTAGGCTGTTACAAGATGACTCTCAAAAAACTTTTCTTCCAACTTCAGGAGTAAGCTGGGTGGACAAACAGGAAGAGATGCTGATTTTGTTAGGATGTAGCACATCTGTTTAACAGCTGTCAATCAAATATATATATATCCTTGAAAACCACATTTACAGTCTAATTGAACACTTACTACAGCAATGGGTGTTGGAGAAAAATAGGTGAACAGATGCCAAAAGACAAGCATGACATTTCAGCAACTGGATATGTGCTGTATTTGTGGGAGTAGTCTTCCACCAGACTTATATGGCAAAAATACTTCTGGAAGAGGCAATCTTAGTCCTGGTTTACCCTCTGCAGCATGATTTGCATCTGTGAGATGCTGGGAGCCTGCCTCCCACCAACACCGCTGAAAGCTGATCTTCAGCAAAGCCTAGTGTATTTACTACCAAAGGCGATTTCTGGTCTCACCACTGATCCAGAAGGAATCAGGACCATGATGAGCTAGGCACTGTGGCATGCCCGATATTGCAGCTCTATGGCTCTGTCAGCCTTTTCTTGCCATCAGCCATTTCATGGGCACTGGCCTCCTAGGACAATACCCATGGCTTGGACATTGGCCATCGTACTGGGTGGTAAGATTGGCAGCTTTTGATCCATTATTGCTGGCACTATCAATTGTACAATACAAGGGAGTTAGGTTCTAGTGATAAACCTGAAAGTAGGAGTCCCCGTTGCTCTTCCTCTTCTTGAGGCTTCTTCCCAAGGCTGATACTTAGACTAAAATGTTCCTTTCCTACTTTTGTAATTCTTGTTGCTGAGGTTGTAATCCTCTGGGCCAGCCTAGGACCCTATTTCAGGAATTGCACCAAGGGATCCTTTGGCCAAGTGCCCGCATCAGCCCCTTCCAGCCGTGTTCCCTGTGTTTGCTGCTACACTTTGAATTCTCCTCAACTTTACTGGTTTCTTCCTCTCTTAATAACCCCTTTTCTCTGTTTTTTCTCCCTTTTTTTCATTCTTCCATAATTCTCCTTAATAATTGTAATCCCCTAATGATATTAGATTAATTTTCCAGCAGAAAAATGGATTTCAAGATGACTTTTTCCTGTTGTTTTTATGCCTGAGATGTAAGCAAAAAAAACGGTCTTGAGCACCTTATGCCTTTTCCTTCTTTCCAGATGAACTTTACCCATTTGGCTTCAGCAAAGAAAGATGTTGTGATTGCTTTTATCTCTAATTGCTTAATGTCAAGCCCTGGGACTTCCTCATCCTCATTATGAAGAGCCTTCAGTAAAGTGCCTTTTTATTTTCACAGTCTGTCCCAGTGGAAAATATGGGAAGAACTGTGCTGAGGTCTGTCAGTGCACTGAGAACGGGACCTGCAATCCGATTGATGGAGCATGTCAGTGTTTTCCGGGCTGGATAGGGCCGAACTGTTCTCAGAGTAAGCAAAGGGTTATTTTTCTATCTCCACTTTTAAAATAACATATTTTCCTGTGTTTTCAGTGTTTTCTGAAAGTTAAAGACAGCTTCTGGGGAAATCCCTGCAGTATTAGAGCAGGCAGTGCCTTACTCTCTTTATGGCTTATTTCGTTTAATTAGTCTAAGTTAGCTTTGGCTTGGGTTAGTTTCTGCATTTGGAATGTACAGAAGCTGTTACTAGCTGCTATTGCAGGAAAGAGAGGTCACAAGCTCTTATCAGAGAAGAAAGCTCCATGCTCCCTTTTAATTTCTAGCTGGATTCCCTTTTATTTATTTTTGAAGGAACTTTCTTTCAGCTATTGCATTAGAAATATTAACCAGTAAATGTTTTCATGTACCAGGCCCCCAGAAGTGAGAAATTAGGCAGCCAAAATATTTCTATTAAATGTAATTTAATTGTAAAAGTCAACGTGGGCTTGGAGGGATGGAGGATTTCTTCTAGAAAATAGCTCAGGTAGAAGATTGGCATTTGCTGATCCCAAAGTGTCATTTCCTGAGAGCATCCCTTAATTGAAGATAGATCACAGAGGGAAGCAATATCCTATCATTCAGAAATCTTACTTCATATTCTGGATACAACCAGCATATTAGACAGCATTCCAGAGGAAAATATATTAAACTCCGAATGATAAAGTACGAATCGGATAAAAACAGACGGCTGTAATTTTGCTTTTATTGTGTGTCTTCCACACGCAGAATATTGCTGTCATTCAAAAACAGGGGTGAAAAAAAGACAGAAAACTCTACAGATTCCTCATTATATTTAGCCATGTAATTGGGAAATGACTGTTAGTCCTGTTAAACTTGAAAAAAGATGTTTTTTTCCTACAGAGAAAGGCAGGCCAGTTCAGCAGCATCAATTTCCAGTTTAGCAGGCAGAAGGACCTGGCAATAGCTGCTTTGTATTTTGGATGATCCAAGTGGGAACCTGGCTGTTTCCTCAGTTACTTTCTTGTAAAGAAAGAGTAAATCTCCCAACATGGCCCTGGCCTCGCATCAGGCTCCTGCCAGCACCTGGCCTCACGTACCCGGCTCCACTACTGAGCTATTTCAGTCAGACCTCCCTCCATACCAGTTAACCTGGAATGACCGGGAGACGGAGCTGCAAAGGAGATAATTTTAGCTCCAACTCCAGAGCCAGTTGTGGAGACCCTAACAGCCCCTGCAGCTCTGGCTTACAAAGGCATTGTAAAACTATTTCTGGTTGCTTATAGCATGAATACTTTAGGCCAAACCCTGTTCAGCTTTCCATTGTGTGAGTTCAGTGACCTTTTTTTGACTGACATCACGGCAGGGCTTTTTCTATTCATTCTGGCTTTAGAGATGTCTGTCATGTGCCAGAAACTTGCATTTATTGTCAGAACTGGAGCCAATGGCATACATGGAAATAGGCACCCTTTCTGTACTTTCAGGTTTCCTGGGAACACTGCCTTATTAATTCATGTCTTTAATAGGAAGCAATGGGAAGTGCTTTTTAAAGCAAAAATATAGTTGTTATATATTGAAGGGTTATCATCATTTTGGATCTTTTAGTCTGGTGCTAATAACTGTAACTTACTGCATTCACTTTTGGAGGGAGGCTTAAAATAACTTTTGAAAATGTATTAATATTGTACTTGTTGAAGTATATAATAGACCTGGAGATTTTAATTTAGTATTAGGCCCATCAATAAAAGCAGTCTGATTTGGTGGATGGGAATTTGTACTGTAAGAAGTTTTCTTTACATTTTTACCTGAGTAGCCCTGTATGCTTCAAACGAATGTGGTAATTTTAGTAGTTGATGGCATAGCAAAAGTAAACCCTGAATAGCTGTGCTTTATTATGCAAGAATTCCAGACTATCAAAAAGAAAATTAAATTACCTCCATATCTTAAAACCCTGTCTAAACTGTCTTCGCAGATAAAGCCACTAAGAATAGAGAACAGAGAGTAATGTAGTGTCAAGGGTTGCTGTTGCAGTAGTTCTCAGAGCACATCTACAGCAAAGAGCTGATCCTGTCACCTGACCTACACAGGGAATCCTAGAATGGTTTGTGTTGGAAGGGACCATAAAGCTCATCCACTTCCAACCTCTGCCACAGACAGGGACACCTTCCACTAGAGCAGCTTGCTCCAAGCCCCTGTGTCCAACCTGGCCTTGAACACTGCCAGGGATGGGGCAGCCACAGCTTCTCTGGGCACCCTGTGCCAGCGCCTCAGCACCCTCACAGGGAAGAGCTTCTGCCTAAGAGCTCATCTCAGTCTCCCCTCTGGCAGGTTAAAGCTGTTCCCCTTGGCCTGTCCCTATAGGCCCTTGTCCGAAGCCCCTCTCCAGGTTTCCTGCAGCCCCTTTAGGCACTGGAGCTGCTCTAAGGTTTCCCCTTCAGGAGCCTTCTCTTCTCCAGGCTGACCCAGCCCAGCTCTCTCAGCCTGGCTCCAGAAAAGTGCTGCCCCAGCCTTTGCCGCATTTCTGTGGCCTCCTCTGGACTCACTCCAACAGCTCCACGTCCCTCTTGTGTTAGGGCCCCTGAGCTGGATGCAGGACTTGCTGGGGGGGTCTACGAGAGTGGAGTAAAGGAGGAGAATCCCCTTCCTCAACCTGCAGGAAGAATTCCCTTGTGCCAGGGTTTGACAGTGGGGGTGACGTGCAGGTTTGCACCTGGGTTTCAAAGCAATCATTGGCTTGGAAGAACTGGTCATGATCAGGGAATTGCTGCAGCCGTGCCAAGCTCTGCAATGCGAAGTTCTGCCTTTGCTGGTGTCTCACAGGTCCTCCCTTTACTGTTGTTCCTTCGCAGCACTAACACACTATCATTGCTTTCTTTGTCAGCTGATAAATCTTTTTTATTTTCATAGCTTGTCCCACTGGTTTCTGGGGCCCTGATTGCTTTCATTCATGCAACTGCCACAACGGAGCAATGTGCAGCCCATACGATGGAGAATGTAGATGTACTCATGGTTGGACGGGGCTCTACTGCACTCAGCGTAAGCCTTTCAGAGACACTGTTGTGCCAGGGAATCTGTCAAAGTATGTGCTGCTACCTCGTGTCTCTTCCAAGTATTGCAGTCTTCCCTGTTAAACCACTTGCTTTCTACTTGTGATACCTTCACATCACCCCGACGAAAATAGTCCTGAAGCTTTCCAAGGTGTTTTATACCTTTGGCACTCGATAAAAGAGGCACCAACCATTTAGATTATTGATTCGTTGTCAGAATTTACGCAGTCAATGTCCCTGCTTGTTAAAATCCTAGTATATGTGGTCTGATATAGGAAAATGTTTGAGGTTTCTCATCCTATTAGAGCCAAATTATCATAGAATCATAGCTCTGTATAAAAGAGGAGATCAAATTCAGGTGAGCCTTTTAAGAAGGCTTTTTCACTTGCAAGTAATTGACTGATCTCTGGCCTTTCAGAGCTTCTGTTTAACCATCTTCTTTCACGTCTTCAAAATGCAGCTTGTATAGATGGGTCAAGTTTTTGTTCTTCTGAAACATTTAAGAGGCAATTCTGTAAGATATGAAAGCCACTACTTCAAGGAAATTGGCTGTCGTAGTATCTCTGCATTTAGATGATCAAATAAATGTTATTAAATATACAGAGGCTGAACATCGGTAGCTTTATAGGCTTACATATCTTGTGCTGATAACACAACTGAGTTGGTGTTTTAGCTTCTGTCTTAGTCTTTCCTTATTCTGATTCCTGAAAGGTTGCCCAGCTGCTTTTTATGGGAAAAACTGTGCCAATGTTTGTCAGTGTCAGAACGGAGCAGACTGTGACCACATCACTGGGCAGTGCACGTGCAGGACAGGATTTACAGGCAAACAATGTGAGCAAAGTGAGTAGCAACATGACTTCATTTTTCTATTGCTCCAATGGGGGAAGGGTGTATTTCAGTATTCTTTGCAGAAACAGGCTCTTAAATGAGGTGTTGATGTCAGCGAGGCAGCAGCCCCAGGCACCTTATATAATCCACTGGGAGAAGGCAGTGTCTCCTGAATGCTGCACAGTCCAAGAGTAAAGAAATATAGTGAATCCTCTGCAAATTAGGCCTTTCCATTCCAGCCTAAAGTTAGGTGAGGTAAAAGCAGGTCACTGCACTCAGTGATGACTGGATGTAGCCTTCCCAAACAACTTGTACCTAATTAATAGAGAAATGTAAGCTGCATCACAGCATCCTGGAATGGTTTGGGTTGGAAGGGACCTTAAAGGTCATCCAGTTCTAACTCATGATCATCTTTTCTTTTGCACAAACTTGCACTCAGCAAAGCGTGTGTCTCAGGACCAAGTTTGCATGCTCATGCGGGGGTTACATCTGGCACCACTGTAACTCTGTAAGTGCTCAACTGACTGCGAGTTTGTGTGCACCCTTACTGCAACCAGAAATAAAACAGGAAACTAAAAAGTTCCATAGCAGACTTGCATCGTAGCAGAATTTACACAAGAAGCTCCATTTATAATTTGACTTTGTACAAAGCCTGAGGTTTTCTATCCATACTGCAAATGTAATTATTTGTTCTTCTACTATTTAACCTAGAAGCATCTCTTCATCAAGGCTCCTTCTTTCACAGAATCCTGCTGAATGGGCAGTCACACTGCATTGCAGATGAAATGCCTAAGTGCAGCTATCATTTCTGTGGTGCAGTCCAAAAATTTAGGCCTCATTCATTTTAAGTAGGCTACAGGCTAATACCAAAGTGAGCATTAATGGTAATAATTTTATTTTTCCTTGTTTGAGGACCTGCAGATGGAAGAAAGAGACATAACTTTAATACGCTGCAAATCATTATACAGATGCTAGCTACTGTTTATTACTTAATACTAAATTTTGCCTGCTATAAGTTACTTGGAGACTGACATTGGGAAGGTATCATCATGCTATGCAAAACATTTGCAGTGACACACAAGAAGTCACATCTTAAAACAAACAAAGAAGAACCATTGCAAGTGTGCATGCATTCAGTAACGTGCCTTCTCCATAGAAGCAAGTAGGACGTGACAGAAGTTGTTTCTTTCAATTTATTATTGAATAGTGCCTGAAGAAGTATAGTAAGCTGCCTACAGATTTATTGTGATAGCCCATCATGGTAACTGTGTGAATAAATTTCACAGCTGGGCATTCAATCATTTTGTCTTTGATAGAAATACAAAGACAGGATAGAAATTTCTTCTATATTAGGAACCCTAATACAGAAGCGGAGCAAATCACACCATTCAGATTCTCAATTCTATAATTCTACCTACAATGTTATATTCACCTTCTAGCCCTAGTAGGGATAAGTATGAAAGCATGTGAGATTTATTTGGTAAAAGTCTATTGTGTTCACCTAGAGGTACATTAAAACTTTGCTTTCCAACTTCCCCAAATATACAGAGTTGGTGCAGAACGCTGGGCTCTTTCAAGAGGTTGTCTACAGCTTCTGAGCTCCTGCCCTGTTAAATTCTGTACACGTGATGTATATTTTTTAGGCTTTTAAAGCTTCAGTACCTATTATTGGTTTCATCCTTGTAAAGTCTTGTATGACTTTTCCAAATAGTTCAATAAGTAATACCCCAAATTCTACACTAAGAACATTTATCTCCTGCTTTAAAAGATTACTAATCCAACACCAGGGTGTTATCCTACAGACACTGGAACCAGGGAGACTTTTCTACTGAATTTTCCATGGCAAGCATTTCACTCATTCCTGAAATAAATGGAATTCTTTCCGATCTTTTTTTTGGCTTCCCAGAGTGCTCACCAGGAACATTTGGTTATGGTTGCAAACAACTATGTGAATGCATGAATAATGCTACGTGTGACCATGTCACAGGTACTTGCTACTGCAGTCCAGGCTTCAAAGGAATCCGATGTGACCAAGGTACAGTGAAATTCTGCCTGTAAAATCTCTCTCTTTTTCTCTCTCTCCCCTTCCAATGATGTACTTGCTTTAAAGAAATAGTGTTTCAAAGATGAAATGCATGATTCAATTTACAGTGTGTTATGAATTACTTTTAACAGCGGCTCTTATGATGGAAGAATTAAACCCCTATACTAAAATTAGCCCTGCTCTTGGATCAGAGAGGCACTCAGTGGGAGCAATCATTGGAATTATTATTCTCCTTCTAATTATTATGGTCTTGCTGGCACTGTTTGTGTGGTATCGACGGAAACAGAAGGAGAAGGGCCATGACATGCCAAGTGTATCTTATACTCCAGCCATGAGGATGACTAATACAGATTACTCACTTTCTGGTAAGGGTCTTTTTATGTTAATCAAATATAGACTCACATTTCTGTCTGTTGGAGAAATATAAGCTTCTGTGATGTATAAAATGCGTTACTGAGCCTCAAAAATGTTACTTCTGTTCTTCTCCTGAATACTGTGATCATTTAACACTTAACAGGGACAGGAAACCAAATATAACTGCTTTATATATGAAAATTTAGTTAATCTGATACAGGATATACCTAAGCAAGAAACATGCTGCATGGAATACATCAACCCCACTTTTTAAATGGGCTGCTAGTGCAGTGCAGAGAAGTTTTCCCTTTGTGAAACCCTCAGAAGACCTTTTTAGCTTGAGGAATGGAATTGAATGGGTCACTCGTAAGGTTTTATTTTTGTCTGTGTTGCAGTTAGGGATTTGAGGCATCCTATTTGCTGTCACTTCCTTCTGTGTGCAGCCCAATCCCCATCATCTAGGCAGCTGGCATGGATTTTCTTCACAGGAGCTGATCAAAGCAGGCGAGAGGGAGAGGAAGAGGAAGGCTCTTTAAGATCATAAAAAATCATACTGGCACCATATTTCTTGCTTCTTTCTGTCTTCTGGTACTGCTATGGAGGACAGCTTTTCTTGGCAGATTGGGTAAACTTTGGAGGATGAGATCTCCTTCTTAACACTGTCATTCTTCTTCATTCCCCTGTGGCCAGTCTCATAGGATGCCAGACCAAGAGATGGCTTCGCCTCCTTCTTGTTTCCTCTGATCTGTCCCTACTGGGGGATCATTGGGGGCTTTCTGCTAAACACCATTGACTGAACTCATATTTAGACCACTCAGGCCTGTACTAGAGCATTCTTTCTTCTGAGAGCTACAAGATGGGGGAAAAAAGATCAGCCTTGGACTTGCTCCCATTGCCTCTTATTTTTTAATTTGAGCTTTGCAGGCTCTTGCTTAAGCCACCCATTTGGGTAAGAAATAGATGCAAGTGCTGCCAGAGAGGGCTTGTCTGATCCTCGGCTAGTTGCCAGCACAACTTGGCCTGAAATTTGTCATTTCAACATCATTTGAAGAGCCAGAGCATGAACATGGAAAAGGCAACTGTGGCACATCTCAACAACAGCAAGGCTCCGAGTTCCGAGAGAGCAGATCGCAGCCACTGGCATGGAAAAATGTGCTGAACTCCTCAGCGATCCATTCCTTTCCTATTGGCACTGTATCCATTTGTTTACAAAGCCTGCTACACCTCATTTATTGCTGTGCTTTTCTCATTAATGTATGTGTAACCCAGCATGCTTCAGAGGCACAACTTAGAAATATCAGAATAAGGAGAGGAATATTGCTGGGAGTTGCTGACTGCAGGAATTGACCTCCTCCTTTCAGACAAGGAAGGAAAAATCCCTTGGTTGTTTTTTCTCCATGTTTTACCATGAATGGAGACTTCCCAGTCAACCTGATGGTATCCCAGCCTGACACTCTGCACAAGTCCAAAGAAAGGTTAACGCTGAGGAAGGATTCTCTCATCCTTTGAAGCTATCATAGCCAGATGACTTTCTTCCTCAGCCACAGAGAGAAAGCCATTGCGTTTGAAGATGCTGGCAGCCCAGGACTGTCCTTGCAGGTTCTGTCTTTATGGGCATTGCATTTCCCTATACAATGTTCTTCACATTCCTTTCAGGTGCAGCCGCCTATCCTAGAGCTCCTGATGCCACTTGATACTTCAGTACTTGAGCTAAAAACAGATATCTGGGGATGGCTGAATCCCTGGATATATCATAAGTATTTGAGGGATCGCATCCTTCAGCTACATTGAACATGGGATCTCTTCTGGACCTTGGGCAATGACAATTAATTTAATTCTTGCCCTTGTGATATTGCTGCTCTGTGTCAGCTCAGTTTGTAAAAAACCTGAAGAACCAGGTCCTTGCAATCTGGAACAGCACAAGGTCAGTGGTGCTGTATGGGCTTCTCTAGAAAGAAATTGGATAATGCCTCCTTCCTCTTCATCTCAGTCAGTGACAGGGATGCAGAGACTGGGCCTTTTCTTTCTCCTTTCTTTCTTTCTTTCTTTCTTTCTTTCTCTCTGCAGCCCTTGTAGCAATATAAGTTTTATCACTCAGGAAGCTGCAGCTGAGTAGGGTCAGCCATCTCTGGAGGTCACGAGATCTTGGAGAGGAAGCTAGAAATCACACTGCTCCATCTTCATCTCATTCTAAATTGTCTGCAGGTATCAGTATTGTTTCAAGTTTTGGTCTTTGTTTTATAAGGGCATTTACAACTTCTAGACAAGGGCTTCTGAAAGCTCCCTGCCACATTCTGACTGTTCTCCAGTGCATTCCTCTACTGAAACATTCTACCCATCAGTAACTTTCCCAGCTTTGGCCTTACTTATGCTGTTTTCAGCCTTTCACCTCTGTAGAGCAGAAAGACAGAAAAGGTGCTGACATGCATTTTTCCCCATCAGCAAATGGGCAGATGGATACTGAGACAAGGTCACAGATAAGAAATAGAGGCTCACAGCATGGGTGGATGGCAACAACACGTGTGTAAATGAGTGCATGTGTGCATTTGTGGGTTGCAGACCATGCTAAAGGACAGTAGCAATTACATAGAGGTAACAGGGATTTCAACCTTCACCTGGAGCTTATGTGGATTAAGGGCAGAATACCATGCAGGTGTACTTCTCCAATTAATATAATCCTGTGCAAACCCATGGACTTCAGCAGAATTCCACCTGAGCAAAAACTGCAGTATCCAGTCCTGTATGGGTTGTACCATTATGGCAAGCCTGAACCATCACTGTTGTTCTTTAGCTTGTTTACTCTTGTTAGGGTAGTGTTATTATTGTTGCCTCTGAATAGAGTCACATACAGAGATCCCTGGCTCCTGGAGGCAGTAATTTCTTCCAGCACATTAATTTATTTCTGGAGGATGTTTTTGGTCTTTACGTCTTCAGCTCTTCTGATGCTGATAATCCGTGCATGTGTGTGAGAGAGATTATAAGGAAGAGGAACCCCCTGGGCAGCCCTTAGATTCTTTTGCGTTTGTGGATGAATGATGCGGCAGCAAAACAAACACTCTGCCCAGCAGCCAGTGGAAAAGAAGAACCATCCACGCTGGGAGAGCTCAACCACACAGCACATGGATCTGAGAGCAGACTTTCCCAAATGAGCCTGAAATCAAAATGGTGCTCCCCAGCACGAGAACAGTACACGGCACCCAACCAAAGATTTTAAAGTGCAGGTTGTTTAATTCAAGGAGATGGGGACAGAAGGGAAAACTATGCAGCAGTGCTGGAAAGCTGCAGACATCTCTTTTCAGCACTTTCACAGAGACTTGGTTATGGGCTGAGGCGATGCTTGAGGTGTTATCAAAGTCTTAAACTCTCAGCCTATGCTGAGAGCCAAAACCTAAATAGAGCATCATGGATCCTGCACCCTAGACAACATGTTTACAGAAATGATCTGCAGACAATGCGTAGTAGGAGGTGGCAGCAAACCTTCCTGCTTGGAATCTTTGGCCACCCTGCTTACACCCTGTATGGGTGGAGAAGATACAGAAGAAGAAAACAGTTCCATTTTGCATCTTGAGCTCTCTGGGTGTGTATTTCATGCAGGGTGCTTACTTATTCCCTGTTTTCATGGCTGGGCTTGTGCCCGATTTCCACACCCCCCTGCCTTGCTGCCACTGCAGGATGGGGACCAGGGCTCTTGGTGTCACCACACAGCCCTGCTCGGAGCACAAGCTCAGTCTTTCAAGTGACAGAGTGTCCTGGCCTTCGTCCAGACCTCCTGGGTCTTCCACTGGAGCACAGCCTCAGGCTTGAGGGGCTCACAGCTGGACTTTGCCATCATGGATCCCTTCCCAGGACTGATCTCCCCATGTTAACATTAACCTTTGGGCTTTTTTTGGTTTAATTTAAATCATTTCCTTTCTTTTAAACATTTAAGTCTCTGCTTGCTCTTCAGAGCACAATAAAATTCTCATCTTTGAGAAGAGAGAGGGTTTTGTGGGTTGTTTTATTTTATTTTTTAAACTGGGATAGCATTAGATTTGAATGTGATGTATTTCCAGACAGCAGTTATAAGAGTTTCATGAATAAATGTGTAGAAAATGGACTGTGCTATCAAGGTAAATCAGCCTGGGTAGGTACTTAAGTATCGACCAAATGGAACTGTGTAGAAGGAGTAATTCTGAGTGTATGGTGCTGCATGCAATGAAGGAAGACAAGATTTTTGGTGTTGCAGCCTTGTGTATGAGCCCAGGTTCATTAATTCAGCAATGTGCTACATAGTAGGACAGGCTGGTAGGCTTCTCCTTCTGCTCATTTCAGGTGCACAAAACAAGCTAGGGCCAGATAAGCTGGGTGTGAACTTGTAATGTGTCCGCTGCTTCACAGGAACTGTCGGTGTGTGCCCTTATCTTGCAGCAAAGGCAGTGGACTGTGCCTCTTCCTTGGAGCTGGTCCTTCTCGCCTGCAGCTGAGAGAGGGCATTGACAGATAAGGGAAGGGGGAAGGCAGAGTTGAGAGCTGGTGTGACTCAGCCATCAACACTCACCTACAGAGCAGAAAGACACGGATTCAAGTGTCTATATTTAACTGGGAGTGCAGGTTGTGAGAAGGATGGATGAGCTCTGCTCCGCTGGGGAGCTGCCAAGCCCTCCTTAGCAGGTTCGAGGCTGTTTGTGAGCAGCTGTGTTTGCCATGGGCACACAGTGTTTGGGTTTCAGCCCCAGTTCTCATTATCTCAAGAGATATCTGTTTCTTATTAATTCTACTGCAAATATCACACTGTTATAATGAGGGGAGATGGCAGAGCCCTGGCAGCCTGGCTACTGTGCTGGGCAGTGGCTAGCTGAAAGGAGTTAAATGCAATGACTGTAGCTCTGGAATCACATCCTAATCAGAGATACTTTGTTAGCAGCAACCTCAGAAAATAGCTGGTACTGAAAGGCTCTGCACTTCGTACCAGATAGAGCTGACTTCAGAAATGGCTCTGCATGTTTCAGCAGAAAATAAATGCTCAGTCAGATATGTATGTGCCTGGGCAGTGTCCTCTCAGCTCTGTGCCAGAGCGGTTCTGGAATAGACACCCTGCAGATAAAACCACTTATTCAAAACGGGATATTTTGCAGTAAATTAAGCTAAATCTAGATCTCCACAAGATGTCAGCAAAGCAAAATGCATGCTCACAGGAATGCAAACGCAGAGGGCAAGGAGAGGCTGATGGTGACTCCCGCAGGCAGTGCCAGCCAGGTCCATGTCCTTCCTCACCCATCCGCTGCCAACCTCCGTCAGACATCACTGGTGATGGGTACAAGCAGCCACCCCAGCAGCTCATTACCCTTTCTATGTGAAGGTGTTTCCTGTAACTAACCTTTCCACCTACAGTTTAAGCCCATGGTTGTACTAAAACCCATTCATTTACCTCTTACAGGGCTTGGCTACTCAAATGATGCTGCTTTTCACCCTTTCTTCTGATGGTACCTTGAAATATTTATTAATTTGTTATTTATCAGTTTGTTATTAAGCTGGAACCTGATGGGGATTGATGTTTTCATTAGAAGTGCCAGTGTAAATATAATGCCTTTCTTGATAAATTGCTTTCTTTGGTAATGTGTTGGGAAGTTAAAGTGAGGAAATAGATGAAATGTCTCTAAGCATAACACTGTAACTGCCAGGTTTGCCTTTCAGTGCTGCAGCTTTCTGGTTTTCTAAGTCTTTGCACAAAAAGCTATGTAAAATGGTTTGGACTCCTTGGTATGCTTATAGCACCTGAATTTCTAACACTACCTACCTTCTTTGTGTCAAATTAATTGTTTCACAACTCCAAGGGTTATTCACAACAGTAGCTCTTACATGTGTTTAAGCAAGAAACTGCGTTGCAGACCATGCATTTCCTGAGTTTTGCATTTCTTCCCTCACCTGCAAAGCAGCTGGACTGCCAGGAATTACTTTTTAAGACCTTCAAAAAGATAACACTGTATTAATTAAATAATTTGCTTTTTTTACCTTATAGTAATGTTAATAGTCAAGATTCACACCATGATAATGCAGGATAGATTTCATCTGCAGATGTTCAATAACAGCCAGTGCTCTAACAAATTGTTCTAAGCTAGATCATCTCTACCACGCTTTCAGTTTCTTAAGAACCATAATGGCTTCCAAAATACTTTGTGATGACTTGTTTTCTCCCCAGATGTATCTCAAGGTAGCGGCAGTGTACATTGCTTTTCCAATCCAAGCTACCACACTCTCTCATGTGGTGTGACTTCACGCTTCTTTACCAGTAATCTGGATGGAAACAGCTCCAGTAAGGTAGATATCATCCCACCCCACTGTAGCAATGTTCTTATCAGTTCAAGGAAATCAACCAAAGCAATGCCTGTTGGATCCTCTGGTCTGCCAGCATTATTTAAAACCCCAGTGCAGCAGCTCCTGCTATGGGAGCTCTAACAGACACAAAAAGGTCTGCTTTCTGTGTGTCTTCATAATCTCTGTGTGTGGTAGCTGGAGTTCAGCACATGCCTGTCTGGGTCAATAGTGCTAGGTGTCTAGCAACTAGAAGGTTTTTTGCTTCTCAGAGAAGATAAATAACTAGGGTAATCATCCATTAACGTAACAAAAGTAAATCAATGCAGCATTAAGTCAGTAATCTAACTTTGCTTTGTTTCCCAGATCGGTAGACACACAAATTCCCTGCTGACACAGACAAGTAGATAGATGCAAGAAAGGTACCTAGGGTGCTTCTGAGCACTGTTCTCATCCAGAGACATTCTGAGAGCTATTCAGACTGTATTGCTCAAACTTCCAGGAGTTACTCACCTCATGTGTCTATTGATTCCCTAGGACCATTCATGGACAACACTGTCACTCGATTCACCATGTTAAGCAATAGATTCAGATACAGGAAGTAGTGAGACAGCTCATCCTTTTACAGCCTTAATAAGCCAAGGTTGGGGCATAGGGTAGGGAGCAGAGGAAAAAGGAAATGCATTTGATCCCATCAAGGTTGTCAGCTTTAAAACTGATGGTATTTGCGGGCTGTGCCACCTTAATCCAAATGTAGCTCTGTTAACTGGAAAGCCATGAGAACAAGATTAATGCAAACAAAAAAAGACACTATTGTATGAGACAGGGAATGCAAAAATATTTCTGTGTGCTCCTGTAAGTCATTCCTTGGTTATTAAAAGAAAAACTCATTAAAATGTAATAAAAAGGCTGGCTCCAGAGATTTCTCAGAGAGAAGTTTAGACAGATGTGTAAATACGTTTTCCGATGTAGGTGGTCCCCTTGCATCGTGCAGTTTTGTTCCCCAAATTGGAAGTGCAAACGCTCATAATGTCAGATTTAGGATGAACACCAGGAGTGTGGATCTGGACCACTAATCCTGTTGCACTGATTTAGATGAATTCAGAAAAGGTCAAAGCAAGCACCTATCCTGGTTTCCCAGCCTGCAGTGCCATCTTGTCACAGAGCTACTACAAATATTAAGCTGCAGAAAATGTTTAAAACCCAAGGGGTGCATTTGGACCAGCCTGGAAGCTGCTCACCCTGCTGCAGTACTGTTACCAGCAGTCAGTCAGATCAGGTTGTCCTGATCTGGTATTTTCAGGGCACTTACCAAAATATATGGCCTGATATTTCCTGTAGCTCTCCCACCATCTTACTTATTCATGAGAATGCTTTACAGTACTGAATAGCTGAGGATGGCCAAAAATAAGCTGCTTCTGTCTATGCAGTTCTGCAGCCAAGTAAGACAAAAGAGCATATAAAGCCCCTAATGGCAGCCTTAACGAGTTTCATTTCCAAATCAGTTTGCCTGGTGCCATTCCCACTTTCTGGGGGAAATGTGCACAAGTTGTACTTGGAGGATTCATTTCTTCCTAGTGCCAGCTGGGGTCACAAAGGAACCAGCACAGATGCAGGATGAGGAATCTCTGAACTGCTGAGCCAGAGCCCTGGCTGTGTTTTCCTCCCTGTGCTCAAAGGAGATCATGCCTTGAGGCAATGGACTGGAGCCATTCCTCTATCACTTCTTTCAGAGAGACAGCTTGAGCAAGGTACAGAGACAGGGCAGTGGGGAGATGCAGCCGTGCTCCAGTTTGAGAAGGCTTTTCTCTCATGTGCTCCCCCTGCCCCTCTTGTCCTCTCTTTCTGTGTCTTATTTTGCCCTTTCTCTCCTCTTCCCTTGGTTTTCTTTCCACTCTGTTATTTTTTGTGGGTTTTTCCTTTCTGTTCCTTTGTGTGTACCTCACTGGGGAAGCGAGGTGGGTGAGGATGGCTGATAGCAGGAGCTAAAAGGTCCAGCATTGCACTGAGGACCACAGTTTGGGAGACAGGTTTGTCTTCATAGGAAGGGAGCAGTGCCAAGCCTTCCAGCACCTCTTCTAGGATCAGTGGGAGGTATCTCACCTCCTCTTTTCCCCTCTGTCAGACAGACTTTTGGCCACTGCTCAGGACCCTACGCATGTCCTGAAGGTAAAACCTTTGAAGTTGCTGAGAGACAAGTGTGAGTGGAGGCATTAAAACCCTCCTGGTGTATACAGGGCTGGTTAGTTGTGCTAGTGGAGTGCTCAGACTGGAACACATGCAGGCAAAAAAGCAAGTGGGAGGATAAGGGGGAGCGTATGAGAAGAGAATAAAAAAGGCTTGGCTTCTTTTATCCAGCAAAATGAATGCTGAGAGGGAGTCTGATTGCCATCTATAAATACAGTGAGGTAAACACTAGGAGGGAGAAGAGCTATTTGAGTTAGATGACAGAGCTGGCATGAGAACAAATGAGGATGAACTGGCCATGAATGCACCGAAGCTGGAAATGAGATTTCTAACATCAGATCAGTGAGGTTTTGGAATAGTTTCCCAGTAAGCCTAATGGGACAAAGAAATCGGATTACAGTTAAAATGGAGCTTGATCAGCCATCAAAGTGATTATGTGCCTGGTGTTTGCAGTAAAAGGTGGCTGGACATGGGGACTCGGTGATCAAAGCCCTTCCAGCCTTATGTCCCTAAAGCTCCAGCTGCCAGCAGGAGTTCGCAGGGCTGAGCTTTGTCTCTGTGTAAGGTCCAGGAGAACCATCATCAGAGTTAAGGAGGAGGCAGGGGCAAGTTTTTAACTAGCAGCCCCTCACTACAAGTAAAGGCTTTTCCCATGTGAGTGAGCTTGCAAAGTCAGCTTGGGTGAAATGCTGGCCCCACTGAAGTCAATATTTTACTATCAGCTTAAGTGAAGCCAAAATTTGACCTTTATTTATTAGTTCCCACAAGTAGCTTTGCCTTTTATTCTTATGCCATGTGCAAGTAATAATGATGCTGCAAAGAGCATCATACATGAACTCAAGTGGAACTGTGCCACAGAATTACTGCACCAAAATTTTCCAAAGCAGATAAATAGAGATCCACACTCACTCCATACCTGTGTCTTCACATCAGAGCTCTCATTGTTTGAGTTGAAGACCAGATTTTCAGATGCTGAGAAGCTGTTGTGATCAGAGAGGGATCAGTGGGACCCTTCACAGAACCACTCCCCATGCTTCAATGCCAGCTCTGTGTTTGAGATTTGAATTGTGCGTGAACATAAGCATGTATCTCACTTCTACCAAAGGCTGCCAAAGCTTGTGAAGAATACTCTGTATAAAGCATGAGGCTGCTGCCCTGGTGTGTCACAAGCAAATGGAGAATTCTCACTCTGTGCCTTTGCAGAGCTCCCTACCAAAGGAGAACAGCATCACAGCTACAGTCCAGGTGTTGCTGGCTTCTACAGACGTCATAAAATTCAATTGCTATTAGATGTCCTGAATGTTTAAAGCCAGCAGATTCCCAACTATTAAAAGAAGTTCTAAATTCTACCAAAGACTTCACATAAAATTAGAAACTGCAAAACAGAGGTCACTGGATATGGTCTGACTGGATGTCACCCAGCTAATATAAAGGAATTCAGCTGCAGAAAGTATCATTAAAGTACCTTTAACTAAAACTTGTCCAAGGAAAAAAGACTGCAAACAAAGAATTGCTGCAGAGTGTTCAGGATGCCCATCTAAAACTGAGAAATAGGGGCTTGGACCATGGAAACCTGAAGTCAGTAGTCAGGGAAATTGATGGCAAAGCTCTTATCGATCGCTGTCCTGGAGGATAAAGGAGGATGGAGTTCCTGCCAGCACTTCTTTGCCTAATCACCATGGACTTCTTTAAAAACCCAAGCGCTGACAAATGGCATGGTGACCAGCTTGCCACTGGGACCCATCCAGCTATTTCAGATGGGCACATAATGATTCGGCTTTACTCATGCTAGCATCTCGTTGATCTTAAAGGCAAAGTTGCCAGATATGAGGTAGTTTTAACCAAACTGCTAAAATTAAAAGCCAGGAGTTTTAGTGGATAAATTTACTATGAAGTATTTTTTCCTCCAGAAAAAGCAATTTTGCTTCACACTAAAAATGGAAGTATCTTGTATCGTAAAAAAAATATAAGTTAACAAATTATAGTGTGTTAAAAGATGATGGTAGCACAAAGAGACAGCTATAATCACATTTCTTCCTAATGACTGCATTCTGAAAAACTTAGAAATGTCCCCAAATCATTTCATTAAAAGAATCAATTCTAGCCCATAGCTCTTCATGCCAAATTTGGGGTTTGTGAGCTGATTTATAAATTCTGCAAAGCTACAGCTTTTAATAGAAACCCCAAGACTTCAATAAATGTGATTTAAGTGGTGCAGCTGGATTGGAAATCAGTGTCTGTGGATTTCCAGAGGTCTGGAAATGAAGACCAAAGCTGTGGTCTCTGCTGATGGAAACTGCCAGTGCCCTTTGTGGGGCAGCACTGATTTATAGGGACCGGGTGTGGGGCCAGGAACTTCAGCTTCATTCCCCATAACCACATTACAAACCCATCTGCGTTTCCTCACCTTGCCATTCCTTGTTGGCTCTGACTGCCACTTCCACCCACCCCATGTATCTGGTGTCAGTGTTTCTGTTCCCAGCCTTGGGGAAGTACAAGGAACTGCTGGATGATGAAGGAATGACTCCTGTGTTGTGAACTGGGACACGCCGGATGCACAGTCTGTGCCAGGAGCAAGGATGTGCAGTCACAGCCACTGCTCTCAGGCGAGGATTGCCCCAGAAATCCTGCAGGCAACCAGCTTCATCCACTTTCTGTTCTGGGCATGCCCTTGGGGAGAGTGGCTGGTGCAAAGGGGCCCAATGAGCTGATGACACGTTACCTTGCTGGGAATAGATGGAGACAGAAAATGAGAAGGAACAGGATGAGGCACTAAGATGTATCTGTCACTGCTCTGCTGCTGCTGTCTGATGTGAGAATCAAAGGCTGTGGGGCCACAAGGGACTGTTGTGATCATTTGGCTTCACTCCCCACACAGTGCAGGGCACAGAACCACCTCTTTCAAGGGCAGTGCTGGTGGCTCCGCAGCAGCAGGGTCTCTTTCAACCAGAGCTGGGCTTTCACATGGATTTGAAATGGGTTCCTTTCAGTGTGCTGGCATTAATCTGTCTCTGTGTGTATCTGTGTGTATACTTATATGTTTTGTATATATGTATATATATGCACACATCTCTGTGTGTGCATGTGTGTGGTCAGTGTATTTGCACTATTGTGTGTCCGGAATCTTTCTTCCAGGCTGGAGTTCAGCCCATCTGGAGCACAATTAAGTGTTTTACAAATGATGAATCCTATTTGTGTACATCTTCAGTTGAACAGCTCTAAAAATACTGTGCAGGTGCTTGTAGAGGCCCAACACTCTGTGTGTGTGTGTGTGTGTGTGTGTGCGCACAGTCTTTTCTACCTGTGCTGTCTCCTGCTGTGCTCACATCATGGTTTCTCCTGTGTCTGTTTAAGCCAGGGCAGATAACATGTGGTGTAAAAACACCCCAGACCATTGTCTGCATCCTGAGTCAAGGGAATTCAATCAGCAAGATCCAGTCAGTGAGGGCAGGGTTTTGCCTTTGGTTATTACAAACCTTCACCCAAATGAAACCCAGTTCCTGTGATCAGATAAAAGCTTCTAAATGTCAATGGGCAGTTTGTAATATATAGTATAGTTGTCCTAAATGTGGTGGTCCTGGAAGAGAGGAGTATTTGCAGACGCTTTCCCTAGAGATAAGGGAGAGGCTTCAGACCTCTGCAGCTTTATCCTCAGTGGCCCAGCTTTGGGGAAGCTCACAGAAGGTCAGGCTGGTTTGGAGGATCCTGCTGGTCCCCATTGCCCTATTCATAGTGGAGTTTTTGCCAGAGGAAACACCCTGACCCTAAGCCCTCCCCAGTGTGGTCACTACCTAAACCAAGGGGCAGAGGAGCTGCATGGCTGCCCAGCCCCGTGTTCTCCTTCCCTCTTTGGGTCCAGCATTTCTCCTTCCTGCTGTATTTCTCCACCTCCCATGACATGGTTACTCCTTGCGAGCCGTGGTGTGCTCCTCGCAGCACTCAACTGGCTAAACCACTTTAGCTATGGTGGCCCAGAGCAGCTTACCTAGCTGCCACATGGGACAGCCCCTTTCTCCATCTCTGGCTCTGTTTCCTTTAAGCAGGTCTCTCCAAAACAGGGTTTGGGCCCTGGTCTCTCTTTGCACAGCATCCTGCACGGTGCTTCTCACCCTGGGAACCAGCTGGGATTTTATATACCAATAGACTTCAGTACATCAGTGGGTCTTAAAATCCACTATGAAAGCTAAGCAAAAATTAATGAGACATCAGGAAAACTGAAATGGTTTGGTAATTTTGAGTGCTTTGTTTCAATTTTAACCTCCTTTATTGTTATTCATTTACTTATAAATACAGTAAAATAGCAGGGCTGAGCCCTCTGAAACAGAGGCAGGAGCTTTCCAGTTTGGGAGCAAACACAGGAGAGCAGTGATGGCTTCATAACTTTAATTTTTCAAAGACAGGGCTGGGATTTGCTCTTGAACTGACACTTCCTCAGGACCAGCAGCTGTGGGCTTTGAGGAGAAACTGTTGAGGTGGAAAACTCAACAACTACAGTGATTCACAGACCCTCCTTGTTGGGACTCACCCGATCACATAGAATCACAGACTGGGTTGGGTTGGAAGGAACCTTAAAGACCATCCAGTTCCAATCTTCCACTAGAGCAGCTTGCTTCAAGCCCCTGTGTCCAACCTGGCCTTGAGCACTGCCAGGGATGGGGCAGCCACAGCTTCTCTGGGCACCCTGTGCCAGCGCCTCAGCACCCTCACAGGGAAGAGCTTCTGCCTAAGAGCTCAGCTCAGTCTCCCCTCTGGCAGGTTAAAGCCATTCCCCCTTGGCCTGTTCCTACATGTCCTTGTAAAAAGCCTCTCCCCATATGCTTTGTGGTGCCTCAGGCTAGTGGAGCCACACACCCCAAAGAGCAGCCCTTCTCCCTTGCTGACCACCACAAGAAATGCTCCAGCAAGCTCACTCCAAGCCCCCCCAAATCCCCATCCATCAGACTGGCACTGCGTTTGCCTCTGCTGTTGTGCCTTGAGCATTACCTGGCTCAAGTGAGACTTCTACAACCGGCAGAAAATTGAAGAGCACATTGACACATGTGCTTGATACAACTGCCACCTCCTCCAATGGCACCACCACGCTGGCACAGGCAGGGTCCCAGCTGCACATGGCAAGAGGTGTTTTTCCAGCAGCAGCATCTGGATGGCAGCCCTGGACTTCTCTCCACTTTTGCTGGCAGATCTGCACAGGGCTTCATGCTTCCTTATTGCCAATGTTATTTTCCTTGAATTGAGACAAATCTTGTAGCCATTACATCTCTTTTCCCTAAATAAATACACAGATGTATTAGCAAATCCCCTTTGTTCCAAACAGCTCCTATCTGCATGCTTATGTAGGTGGTTTTGATCCATCCATCTCCATTAGTTGCTTTGAAACTGCCAGCATGTCACTCCATGCACACAAGCATTCCAGTCGTGATCCCTGGACGCTGAAGGAAATCTGTTTTCCAGCATGCCTGTGTTCATTGCTTGGTGAAGTGACTTTCCTTTGTGATTTTCCCTAATGCTAGTGAACAACTGTCAGATTCATACAGCTAAAGAACTGAAATGGTGAGGCCAAAGGTAACAGACATCTCCCATTTTGATTCATGCCATCCTTGGGCTGTAGTTTGGGGTGGGAACTGTCTTTATTTCAGCATTAACCCATTGTCATACTTTTTGAACAGCTCAGTAACAAAACCCTTGACAGAGAAACTGCAGACTGGAGACCCTACAGCTATCTGAATGAACTAGGTCAGTAACGTTTAAACAATCTAATCACTTTAGTAGACTTTAGAGCAATTCCAGACCCAAGTCAGCCTTTCATAAAGGCATTAACCATAATGAAGAACATTGGTGTTGGCTTTATTTCACAGTCAGAATTGCCAATAGTGAAAGATGAAGTATTGAAAATGGTTTCCTTTACCACAAACCACAGGTTGGGAAACAAGAGCCAATATTCATTGTAATCTCCCTCCCTCAGTTGCTCTGTGTGATCACTATCAACTACTCTATAAATGGTTTTTTAAGGACTAACTTAGGACATTAAAAATTCAAATTTGGCATTATTTTTTCCTTCCATGGTTAATAAAGTTCAGCACCACATGCTGGCACGTCCATAAAACCGGAGCCTCTGTGGGAGCTGAAGCGTGCAATACACCCTGTTATCTCCCAGTTAATCACAGAGTGGCCATTTTCCAGGCAATTTTAAATGCCCAGCCAGTGCAAACAAGCCAAGAGTGAAGTTTAATGGCCCCTTCTGAGTTTATTCTCCCTGGCTTCAGTTTTAACAGGGTTTTTAGCAGCTCTTATCTCAAACCCATCCAGACTTAGTGCTTTGGATGCTATTTGTTTTCCTACCTAAGCACTTGGAGTTTAGCTTGTCAGTGGCAGAAAGCATTTGCCCTTTCCTTTACTGGGATCACTGATACCTTACTGAAAATTTGCAGTATGGAAAGTGAAGTATTAAGTGGTATTATGGGATTTTTAATGTCAACTATCTCACAGCTCACATGGCAAAGGAATTAAGACAGGGCATCACCACGCATCGCATGTTGTCACTGCTCTTTTGGTCACACACCATGCCTTGCTCCAAAGATCAGGTCTTCCCTGCATCAGGAAAATCACAAACCTGTCGAGCTTCAATGCAAAACCTTTTCCATCATTATCAACCATTAGTGTTTTCTTCTGTACAACAAGCTGCAGAACTGCTGTTGTGTTGATCTGTACGTATCGTGCAGAGCTGGGGGGGGGGAGGATTTCCAAATGCTCCTCAAATCAAGTTCATTTTCTTTTTCCCACTTTACTGCTTTGCTCACTGGCTTTATTCTTAGCTTGCAGCGTCCGGAACTCCCTGAGTGCCAGATTTCTCCTGCATTCATACATTTTGTTTTAGTAGCAGAAGTGATGCTGAGTGCCTTTGCAGTGAGAATGATGTAGAAGTGATAAATACTTTAGTTAAGCAAAACAGTCACTATTTTTTCCATTGCATTTTGCATCCCGGATACATTTTTTCCTTGTTTTCTTTGCTTCTTCCAGAATGTTTTTTCACACTAATTGGTAACAATGAGAGATTTTTTCTTCCCTTTCAGTATGAAAATCAACACTTACTTGAGCTGACTTTGATAATGCGGAATTCCTGCTCAGCTCAAGGCCATTTTTACTTAAAATGTTTTCATTTCATGGTAATCCCGCAGCAATAAAAGCTGCAGATTCCACCTATGTGTGCAAATTTCAGAAGAAAGCTAGAAACTTTGATTTTGAGTTGTAAACAGGTAACATCAGTGAAGCCTGATAAGTTCACATGGGGGATCTTGACCTTTAAGCTGCATCATGCATGGAAGCACTGAAGAGTTACAGGAAGCACCTTCTCATCCCACTATTAGCCTTAGTTGTTATGATAATTATGCTTCAGCTGGGATAGCAGCTGGATTCAGTTAAAAACAGTTAAAATGGAAGTGGACATCTCCTCTGTTGTGACCCTGTAAGTATTATAGAGAGAAGATGTGTACAAGTTGGGAGCAGATGGAAAGCCCTCAGCTCACCTCCCTGGTTCTTCAGCCAGCAGCTCCTCCGGCTGAGGCAGTGGTGCCAAAGAACAGGATCTTTGGATGAACCCGGCTCACAGGAATGTCTGTAGGCTTGTTAGGAATTGCGACTGTCATAAATATGAATTAGAGCTGGGCGAAAGGAAATCATCAGAATGTCTGTGTGAAACTTAACTGAGCCACTCATCCGCTGAAACCTGCAAACACAAGGAGTATTCTTAATTCCCTTTTTTTTTCACTTGATCTCTGCAAGGCATTTCTGATCAGATCTGTGCTCAAGGTTGGACGCGATCCAGACCTATCCCAGGCTGACACCTTCTGTATTTTGACCTGCAGCATACCTTCACTTCTCAGGGTCATGGCTCTGCTCAGACTGGCTATAAGGATTCATGGACTCTTCTGATGGGGACAAACTTGCTTCTCCATTCCATGCTGGATCCAGGCTTAGATCCCACTTTGATCTCCAAGCTCAGGGAGAGCAGGAGAAGCAGCTACTCCCAAACTACTCACTCAGGAGCAGGGCTGGTAGCTCAGAAGGCTGTTTCTAGCAGAAGCAGAGCCCTGCTGCTCAGCTGATGGAGGGTTTCGTGCCCTTTTCTGTGTGCTTGGCACCACAGCTCCTCACTTCCAAGCAATGTGTCTTTATCTCTGTGTCTGTAAGAGGGTCAACAGGATGCTTTCTGGAAACACCATGTACTTTCCTATTTGCTTGTGTACCTCGTAAAGGCAATCCCACAGGTAACAGGCACATGAATGCTTTTATTAACCCCTCTTTGCTCTCCTCACTCTTGCAGGCTGTGCTTTTACAGCTGAAATCACCTTTTGATTGCTCCCGGTTCGCATCATTGGCATTTGTTCAGCCAGGAGTCATCCCTCAGATATTTTATTTGGAAAGGAAGAAAGAAAGATGTTCTCTGAGGGAGCAGAGAAAGGGCTGCTCACACCAAGGGGATATCTTACCTGGTTTACAGGACTTCAGTTGCCAGGTTTGGGTCCTTTCCAACTGGGAAATGCAAGGAGCAGAACAAAGCTTGTATTTTTACTGCTGGCACGTTTCCTTGGGAGCTTCAAATATCAGGCTTTGTCAGAGAGAGAATCATACCTGCTAAATGGAGTCTAGTGATGAGCACATTGCACAAGTCATTCTCATGGATCAGTGCTTGAGATATCAGGGTTTGGGGTATCCGTGGTGCCAAGGAAAGGTGGCTTTGTCACCTTTGCTATGTGTCACTACTTGTTCAATGCAGCTTAGTCTCACTAGTTTCAAGGAATGCCTTGTCTTTGCATTTCCTATTCACTGTCTCTTGTTGCAGAACCGGAATTGTTTGCCCTGGGACTAACCCCTCTCCTCCAGTCCAGTCTGCATTATGCAATTGCAGAGTCCATCTTCCAGCTCCTATTCCAAGCAAGTCAAATGTCCTAAACCACCCACTGAGTTCAGAAAAGGTTGTTATGCTCATTAGTTGGAGTGCTGGGCACAGCGGGCTGCAGACAAAACTGGTTTTATCTGTAATGTTTCTCTAACAGCAGTGCTCAGAGCAGAGCCTGGAGTGTGATTTGCAGCACATCCCGAGTGACTCAAAGTTTGGCTCAGACCTGACTTTGCATCTTTCTCAAAGCCAAAAAGGTGGGGAAAAATATTTCCAACCAAGACTGTGATTTCACTCCACAGACAATTTAACTCCAGATTTAAACCTGGCCTTTCCTGAAGAGCCAGATTCCTGCCTTGTTCAGGCCCTTTCCACATTAGTTGCTTTTGCAGTTTAAAAAGTAACGTTATCTATTATTCATTTCACCTCCTGAGGAATGCAATGAATAGGCAAAAATGGGTCACAAACCCACAGAATTGTAAGACACAGAAGAAGACTAAAGGCAGAATTACAGGGAACAGGGTGGGAAAGGCTTTGAGACGTTGTGCAGCCCTCCCAAGGCAGCACCAACCCTAGCTGTATCTATCTTTTCTAGCAGGGGTATCCCAGCTTTTCTGAGCCATCCTCCCATAGGAACGATTCTCAGGTCTCTACAGCTACACTGGAGTGAGCTCTGAGCATGGCAAAGTGCTGCTTTGCAGCTCAGGGTGAGCAAGGACTGCCTGCTGCCCAACTCAGAACCAGAAGTCAGGTTCACTCAGCTGAACCCTGTGTTCACAGAGCACCTGCCCTCCGGTGGGGGTCTAATGAGTTTGGGCTAACTCAGAGCTGGCATCACTGTGTGTGTGGCAGCAGAAGCCCTTCCAGACATGTCTGACATCTGCAATAGGCCTGGTAGGAGCTCACAGGGAGCTGAGCTAACAAAACATGCTCAGAAGGTGGAGTCCTTCCCCTCCGAGCCACCAAAAGTGCTGGTTGAAATCGCTGAGGCCTCACAGCAGCCCCCAGGCTCCAGCCTTCATCCGAGTCTTCACGGTCACACTGGGAACATTCCTGTAAAGATCTGATGAGGATGCTCAGAACAGATGCAGCATTCTTGTACAGGGATGCACTGTGCAGTGAGCACAGGTAACCATTCCCTGGGTAATCTCTGTTTCCAGAAATCACCTAGTCCTCATGGTCCTTATTCTAAGCATCTAATTAATCTGCAGCAGTTAGGAGGACATTGTCCTACAGGATCACTCCCGGTCTCTTGCTCCTTGCTTTGTCTCTAACTCTGAAATAGCTGGTCAATATTTTAAAGTTCATGATCTTGAGCCAAGTTATTCATCCCAGCCTTCCAAAGCCAGAAGGTCTTTCCTATGTTGCTGTTGCTCTATTTGAGCAATGCTGTGTCCAATGCACCTTCCCAGGGGTCAGGCTGGGTTTCCTTTATTTCCCTGCTGCTGCTTTCTCTTTGTGGGTACAGCCCCCTTCACCCTCTGAGCCCGTTTGTGTGCCCAGCAACACTCCAGCCTTGCTCTGTGTGGTGTGAGCTGCTTCTTACCAGAGGCTCCTGAGTGTGTGCCTGCGAAGCTGCCCTGGATACTGCTTGGGCGTTGTGCCCATGGGGGCTTGCTCAGCCCTGCCAGGAGGACGTGTGATCACCAGGATTGGCCTTTGGGAGCACCTCTGCTGGGAAAGAGAGCACCAGCGCTGTGGATGCGAGCCTAGGGATGAATCAGCTCTATCCTCTTCACTCAGGACTCTGCCCTAGAGAATGCAGGAGAGAAGAAAAGCACACAGCAAATACTGCTGTGTGAAAGAGCTTCCCCACTGTGCCCAAACCATCCAGTCAGCTTTGCCCTCTGCTGCTTCTTCCCAGGAGTGAGTCTGGGAATTGGCTCAGGACAAGTGGTGGAAAACAAAGCAGAAGGTGCTCAAAAGCTTTGGGCAGTCACTCTTGGCTAGAAAGGCAAGAACCCCAGCAGAGAGCCAGTTGTGAACCACCAGCCCTTTTGCTGTGCTCAGGGGTGGACACTCTGCAAAGGGGGGTGTCTTTGATGTGCCAGTAACACATTTATTGTCTAATGTACTGATTTTCCTTATTTACCAAAAGCAAAGGTGCTGTGAAAAGGGGACTGGTACAGCACTGCCAGTGGTGGTGACAGCTTCTTCTATAGAGACCAGAGGACATGCTAGGACAAAGAGCTGGGAGACCTATGGGACACGCTGTTTGCAGGGCTCTTTTACCAGCATAACTTAGTTACTTGATTGGGAATCCCATAAGCCACAAGGACATTTCTATCTCTGTAACCAAATTTGTGTTGATTTTGCTAGTCAGTAAGAAAGAGCAGACTCTATAGTTAAAAAGATTTAAAGGCTTCCATTAGATTTGCCTTTTGATTGATACCTAGGATCATTTGCAGTAAAGGTTCCCATCCCCTTCTATCTTTGCTTCTGTAAGGGACAAAGTCGCATAAGGCAGAAGTCTTTGCTGTCAGCTCTCTGTTCTCAGTTACTGCATTTTCAGGTCTCTTTGGTCACTTAGGGACTGTGGTCACATCAGTTCTCGAACTGTGCAAATTGATAAGCAAACCATAGTAGGTAATAAAGAAGGATTGTGCACACCTTAGAATCTAAGACTGTGAATTAAATACCATACTATCCACAATGAAGCAAAGCCTAGAACTGGCCACAGTGTAATGTTACGGAACCTGTGGATTCAAGTTTGGAAGGAGATGGTTTAGGCTCCTACTAATCCAACCCAGTGTTTCAGTAATGAACACATCAGCAGACGATGTTTTCTTGCTGTTCTCCTGATGGATAGCTGCTCCTGGTAAAGAGCAGTGCCCTGCTTCAGGAAAGCCCTCCCCTCCAGGGAAGCTCTTAAGCATATGCATAATTCTAGGCATGCATAGAATCCCCACTGCACTGAGTGCATGCTTACAGCCAAGGATGTGCTTAAGAACCTCCCTAAATGAGGGCCTTGATGTACAATTTAGGGGAAAGAATATATGCTGCTCAGTCGTCAACGCAATCCAATTTATATAAATATTTATTTGTTTTCCATTATATATCATTTCCATGCAGGTGCTTGTGGGATGGATAGACGTCAGAACACATACATAATGGAAAAAAGCTTCAAAGGTATGGTATCCAGTGCTGCAGCCACCCTGGCACAGAGTTTGAGGAGGGTGTCATAGAAGAGGTGAGCTAGGAGAGACCTGAGCACCCGGGCCAGGGGCCATGCAGAGGCAGAAAGGGACAGAGCCATCACCTGCAACATACGCTCAGCTGGCAGCACTCCTGACTCCCAGCCAGATGTCTGGGGCCCATGAATTATGGATTCAAGTCTTTACAAGGCTGGAGGCTCCTGCCTCAGCAAAGCAGCAGGAGACAAAAAGGGAGGGCTCTGCTGCAGGGACAGGAGGTGCAGGTGGAGCTGTCTGGCCAGGGGAAGCTCTTTTAGGACCCATTAGTCATCTACAAGGGCTTCCTGGTGGCAGGTGCTGATGACAGACTGGTGCATTTGCCTAAGTTGTGGCTCTGTAAGGCTCTTGGCTCTCCAGAGCTTAAACAAAGCCACTAGAAAACAAGCTGACCCTGCTGCGTGGCCTTGCTGAAAGAGATTTATAGCAGAGCTTGAGAAAAGACCTCACTCAGAACATTAACCAGTCACGCCGGCACGAAGCAATTAATGGGCATTGACTCCAGGGCAGTTCTATAAAGGGATTGTAGATGAGTCATGAGCACAAGGCCCAGTGGTTTTACGTTTCAGTTGTCCTCCAGGTTTACATTCAGAATACTCCAGTTCAGTACGGACTTCAAGACCACTTGGCACAGTGGTCCCCACAGCTCCTGATAGCCTGGGCTGGGTTTGGCACACTGAGCTTGTGGGCCAGGAGATGGAGCAGGGAGTCTGTCTCCCGCAGAACATGCAGGTTTCAGGCTGAAGTCCTTGGTCTGAATCCCAGGCTGTGTCTGCGCACACCAGCTGGGAATGCCCCTCCCTCAGCCCAGCAGGTAAACACTGCACAATGTCCTTGAGCTGGTATCAGCTGAGTAACAGGGCAAATGGTACCTTCACACAGGGCTGGTGTCAAGGCACTTGCTGGTCTGCTACAGCCAAGCTGCTACTGAGCAAGACCTTTATCTGAGCTAACAAGGGACATTGAAAGTGCACATAAAAAGCAATGACCAGCTTATAGCCAGGCCTAGAGAACACCACTTTGTAGCTGCTGTTTACAAGATAAAGTGGCATAATATTGCTAAAACATCGCCTTAACACCCAGGCTTGCCAGAGGAAACTGCTGATCCATGGCAAAGTCCTTCCCGATAAAACTAGATTATGTATGTAGATTTGACTCAGGCCACTGGTTTCAGCTCCTTCAATGATTCTCTCATTCTAGTCGGGCAGGTTGTTCTCTTTCCATGGAACTATGAACTTCAAGATTAGCCTCAACTAAATTACTGTGCTTAAAAGTCAAAAAGCTGCTTTGAACACCTGCAGGAGGAATCCCCATCCAAAGACACAGTCAAACAGCGTGGGGCAGCCCAGTGAGAATGGGAGAAAAAGAATTACAGGAACAGCAAACTGTGAAATGCATTTCCTGCTGCCGCATGTTCTGTTCAGTATTTAGGATCTGAGCCACTTCCTTTACGTGTTTATCACTTGTAAATTGAAGACTCAGGCCTGGAAGCCCCATCAGAGAGACTGATGTGTTCTGGCGCTGCAGGCGCTGACAGGGGCAGGGTGCTGGGGACACAGGAACCCACCTGACATCCCAGGGGGGTTCTGTACCTCACCTGCAGGCAGTTGGCAGAGATTGCTCAGGAGCACTTGCCCTTGGATGGCTAAAGGCTTCCAGCAGCTCAGACCGAAGGTCAAGCTCTGGGTTCAGGCAGGAGGAGCTGGGTGATGGGCCCCATGCTCAGTGTGCAGCTCTCCTTGCCCTTGCCAGGTCTTGCGTTGGCCCTGCCTAGCTAAATTCATATGAAAGATGGAGAGAAGGTATCTTCTAAGCTGGGTCATTCACATAAAACGAACTCCCAGTCCCAAACAATTGGATTCTGTCAGCAAGAAGACTTGGCAGGCAGGTGCTTTGTTCTTACATACTTTAATGCAGTTTAAAGATGATGTCTTTTCCCATCAGTATCTGCTAGGTCTCACTGAAGAAAGCTTGCCCTGCAGTTGAAAATGGTGTTTAGTGCTGACCCCAGCCCAGAGCATTGCATGGGATGCTCTGCCAGGAGGGCACATGGTGGGTCCCAGGGCTGATGCACTGGTGGATTGATGTGACCTCAGGCTTTGCACGATAGCCAGCAAAGTCCCAGCCATTCAAAACACTGATGCACTTGCCTCAGGGGTTCAGGGCTTGGTTCAGTGTGGTTCATTTGTTTGGTGGACAGGAATGGGTCCCACAGCTGTGTCACACTCCAAAAAGCAGCACTAAGCTGTCGCTGTGTTGCTGTCCTAGAGCAGCCAAGGTTAGCCAGGTTAATGACAGCAGCCAGCAAGGCACGCTATGCTGAACGTCACCCATGCATGGGATTAAATAGTAGGAGAACGTGTTTCACCTGCATACATCATAGTGCCTTAGCACTTCAAACATGGCTGTAGGTACCAAGGCTGGCATCAGGATGCCAGAGGATTATCAGAGAGGAACCTGGTCTGTGGGAGGAACAAGTACATTTCCAGTCCCTGATATCAAAACTAAAACCTTCAAAGGTCTGGTGATCGGTATCCAGGCAACACAGCGACAGGGACTTCAAAAGTAGAGCCTGTTCCCCCTGTTTTCATATTTCCCCATATTTCTCCAGTGTGTCCAGCTGATGGAGCGCTCACAGCGAGTGCTGGGGCACCACAAGAGCTCAATACACAGGGGGACGATGAGGCAGCATGGCCAGAGCTCACACGTGTCCTACGGGGTGATTGGGCTGAGGCTTCCTAAATACATGTGTTCTGGGTTAAATTGATGCCAGGCTTCTTAATTACCCCCCAGCCCCCTTCATAACAAAGTAACTCAGACACTTCTACAGCCTTGAGAGTTAAATCCTCTGTGATCTTGCGCATAACACATCTTGTGGCTAAGGGCTCCCTGGTGTATAGCACACTGCCACATGCACCCTGGTGCTCCGTAAGTTATATTGCATCCAGAGCAAAGGGTCTAGTCCCCAGCTAGACACAGAATTCCCATTTACGTCAGTGGGAATTGGCCTGCTGTTTCCCAGTATCTTCTGGGAAAAGGCATTTCCTGGGAGAAGCCAAATGAGTCTGGGCAGCCCAAGTGGGATTTCACCGGTCTCTTCTGGGAAGGGAAGTGCTGGTGCTATGGCTCCAGCCTGAGGGCACCTGCCTGGGAGGTGGTGTCAGCCCCAGCAGCACTGCAGATGCATTTTAGCTTAGGGAGATAAAAGTAGCTGAGCTGGACTTACTAAAATGCAGGATGTGCTGGGATTTTTGCCTAGGCCAGCTCTGAGGTACCCACTTCCATGAACAGAGGAGTACTGACCCACACAGCTATTTACCTGCAGCACTGCAGGAGCAGGACTTGTCACCATCCCCCTTTGTCACTGTAGCAGGCAGTGGTCTTTTATAATCTACATTTAATGAACTGGAGCCCAGCTCTGTTCTGAGCTCCAAGCCCCTGTGTCCAACCTGGCCTTGAACACTGCCAGGGATGGGGCAGCCACAGCTTCTCTGGGCACCCTGTGCCAGCGCCTCAGCACCCTCACAGGGAAGAGCTTCTGCCTAAGAGCTCAGCTCAGTCTCCCCTCTGGCAGGTTAAAGCCATTCCCCTTGTCCTGTCCCTACAGGCCCTTGTCCAAAGCCCCTCTCCAGGTTTCCTGCAGCCCCTTTAGGCACTGGAGCTGCTCTAAGGTCTCCCCTGAAGGAGCCTTCTCTTCCCTTTTGCAAGTCTTGCTGTCCTCACCCCCCAAAATTCCAAGCTGGTTGGTTTATTACAGGCTGCCCAGGCTCTCCTGCCTGCCTGTAGTAGCCAGCAGAAGCTGTGACCTGCTGGCAGGTAGAGCCGAGCCTTTCTTTGTCTCAGAACAAAACAGAAGCCTCAGGGCCCAATCTGGCATCTGGGCAAGCCGTGGCTGCTCCTGCTCCAGCCTCCGGCAGCACCGGGAGCTCTCAGCTCCCCGCCTGCATGAGCCATTCAGCCATAGCACAACCTTCCCAGGGACTCGGGAACAGCCCTGATCCATGCAGGTATTTTTAGCCTAAAGATTTGCATTTTATGATAGCATTTGTTAGTCTTTGCCTATTGTCTGCTCACCTCACCTTTAAACACCAACCAAGCCTGGACTGTGCGGCACCTTCCTTTAAGTCATATACATAGAAAAAGCTACTAACGCTGAGCTCATCCATGTGCAGAAGCCTTTGGTCTTGTGGGGTTGCTCCATTGCTCAATAGGACAGGATGGGACAGCTTTCCACTGACGTGCCCATACTGGGATGGGGTTGGGAAAGCTGGAGGGCCCAACCCTAGTGCCTGCAGCCTGGGAATGTTTGTGTGGCTTTGGTTCTTGTCTTCTGAGCTCTACCAAGCAGACGCGTTTCACTCTGAAGCAGAGGCACTGCTAATGTCACCCAGGCTGAACTCAGAGGGGGAGTTTATAGCTCAATAAACACTGCACGGGTGCCAGGGCCCTGATGTCCCTGATGGTCTTGCATGGTGCAGCTGGTTTGCTTTGAGGGGGAGCTTCCCACAGCTGGTTTCACTCATCCTGATTGCTGAGGGCTCACAGGATTTGCTCCCATCACTGAAATTAGAGCACAGAAACTCAATAGCTCACTGCAGGACAGGACCTGACACCTTGCTCTGGTTGCCTGCTCAGTGCAGCCCTCCTCAGTGCTGAGCCAAGGCGAAGGGCACCAGGCCTGGGGTGATGATGGACACACAGACACAACCCCTGAGCTGAGGGAGGGAGAATCACAGCAAGGAGTGAAGCAAACCTGAGGAGTGAGTGGAGGAGGTCGGGGAGGACAGGCGCAGAGGTGAGGTTTGTAAAGGAGAAGCGATATCTTGTTGTCTGTCTATTTCTTAACCTGCATTTCTCTTTTTGTCTCCCATACTAGACAGCGGGGGCAGCTGGGATTGCAGCTATTTTGCAAGTCCCGCTATTTCACCGGGAGTATTTCATATATACCAGGATCTGCCTTTGTACTGTAACCCAGCACAAGAAAATGCCTCATCTTTCATTGCATCGCTCTAATTCTAAATTACTGGCAGTGCCCAGCAGGATGCACACGGCAGCAATGGCACGTTCTTGAATGTCCATTTCTTTATTGTTTTTTATTTTTAAAGCAAGACTGGCCCTGTACCCTGCAGCAGGCTGGCCCGGCCAGGCCAGGAGCACTCAGAGGAGACCGTGGTTACAGCTCTCACACCAACCCTGCTCTCCCCATGTAGCGCCTCCTCCGGCACCTCTCCTGTTTTCTCCAGCCTAGGGGAGGGGAGCAGATTATCTACAGCAAAGGGGGGGGGAAGGAAAAGGCAAAGCAAAAGCAAGGCTCAGATGGAGGCTTGTTCCCCTTGTGGAAACCCAAGTGTTCCCCACTAGCAGGAGCAGCCTCCTCCCAGTCTTAATGGCAGTGGGAATATGAAGTTGGCTTTTCCTGGTGCTGGACAGCCCCAGAAAGCAGAGCTCTCAGGGGACACGCACTGCACTGATGCAGTTCTAAGCCTGCTGGAAATGTTCTGTGTTCAAATCTGTGGCATTGGACGTTGACCAAAGGCCCAGGACACCAACCCTGTAGCTGGCCCAACAGGCCAGGATCCAGCAGAAGGTCCTGCTGGCAGAACCGACACACCACAGCCATGTGGAGTGGGATTAAAACTCCTTAGGCATTAGGAGGAGGGAGGGAAGGATGCCACCTCCAATTCAATGCTGCAGTAAATGACAACTAGAACCTTTTGCAGGAAAACCTGAGGTTTTGATTTCTCTCCTGCTAGTGAGTGTGGATGCAATGGTCTGGATCCACCCCGAGCACACGCATCGGGTGTCTGTGCTGGATGCTTCGAGGATCTTCCTTACCCCCTGCCCCCTTGTCCCCCCCACTTGTGCAGAGGTTTAATTAACCTAGGGAAGCCCATGGTGCTAACACTGCCACTCCCCTCTTGTTTTGCAGATTACATGAAAGAATCTGTGTGCAGCTCCAGCACTTGTTCCCTGAACAGCAGCGAAAACCCATACGCCACCATCAAAGACCCCCCCATTTTAACATGCAAACACTCCGAGAGCAGCTACGTGGAAATGAAATCGCCTGGGCACAGGGAGTCCCCATATTCAGAAATGCCAACTTCAGCGACCGCCAACAAAAACATCTATGAAGTTGGTAAGAGGGGCAGGAGGCAGAGGGGCTGTTGGTGGGTGTATTGCAGATGCTGGTGTGTTTCCTTTTCCCCTTTTCCTAACATGGATATGGCACGGTGCAGGGAGGTGCTGGCCATGGGAGAAGCCCTGTGCCTTCGTGTGTTAAGCTGGGGAGCTGCATCCCAGATAGGGGCTTGTGCAAGGCTGGGGGATGTGAGTGTGGTACCGCTCCTCTTCATGCTTTTGTTTTAAACTGCTGCAGTCCAGCTGCAAGACACTGGAAGAGCAGAAGTGTTGGTCTTTTGAAGCCATTGTCTGCAGGGCTTTGGGAACTACCTGCCCTTGGCTCTGGTGTTTTCCTCCCTAGTGTTCTCCATGTGCTGACAGTAAAGCTGGAGATGAGATGATTTGGGAAGCTGAGTGACAAAACACGAGTAACTAGCCATGGGAGCGCTGCAGATTACCATAACCCAGCTTTCCTTGCTTCCTCAGAGCCCACTGTCAGCGTGGTCCAAGATGCCCGTGGTCGGAGTGCCAGTTACCTCCAGAATCCATACGACCTGCCTAGGAACAGTCACATTCCTGGTCACTACGACCTCCTCCCCGTAAGGCACAGCCCAACGCATGGGCCATCTTGGGACAAGCAGTCTTAAAAGGATGAACTTCACTGTGCTGCAATCACAAACTGGGGAAGCAAAAGAGAAGACAATCCTTTTCTGCGCTGCAGGATGCTGATGGGACTTCAGACTGTCTTACACAAGGACCTAACGTAACACAACATCAGCTTGGGCCAACTGCTGCTGCATGATGTTATTTATAAAGACATTTTTATATGGGTAACAGGACCTAATGAGAACCTCTTCCACATGTGACTGGAGTCCATCACCCCAGGAAGGTGTCTACGTGCTCCAGGCAAAAACTCTCTGTGGCGTGTATTCTAACCCTGGCTTTGCTGTACAATAAAACACAACCATGCTAAGTAGAAGGACTTAAGAGATGTACATTTCTACCAGCTACATCAAGAACCCTTTTACTGTTAGGAACAAGGCGACTTGGAACACACTGGGATATATTTTACTTCTTTGTCATGGAAATGGACATTTTTCTGAACAAAAGCAGGGAACCTTGTCATTTCACTGTCTGGAAACCTCATTTGCTGCCATGACCATGTGCAACCTGTGCAGATCATGCTTGGTAACTAGCACGGAGATTTTTCTCTTTCTATTCAGTACCAGGGTACTTGAGCTGAGGAATATTAACACAGACACGGCCTGTGCAGGTTCTAAAACGTAACTTTGGCAAATGTCCACTGATCTCTGCTAATGACTTGAGTTTCAACAATGGGCCTCACACCCAGCTTACCACAGATTTAACAAGGTATAAAATACTCCAATTGGCACAAATAGGCTTTAATTTCCTTTATACAGCTTTGATTTTGTTAGATAAAGCCACCAGAGTTGTCAGGCAGTGCAGACTGATGCACCTTCATTTCCTGCCCTGGGACGCTGCAGGTTTGCACAGACTAACCCTGGTTTGGTTCCCTTTCCTAAAGCTAAGCCACATCCCCTCCTCCAGCCCATCATTACCAACCATCTCACCACAATTCCCTTACAGCATGCCATTTATGACCCTCTTTAATTTGATGTGCATTACCATGTAGTGCATCTTTACCTGCTGATGATTCTACCTGAAATGTCATTAAATCGAGCTGAAACTGGGGTTTGTGTTTCAGCAGCTGTTTGGGAAGGGATTATCAAGGGGTTGGCCATGGTGAAGTTTTGGACTAAGCCACCATGAGTATGTTTTCTATCTTTATTGACCTAGGAAGTAGAACCCTTGCTGTTAAACAGTTCCTTGTAGATTTTGAGCATGAAGTAGTATCGACTCTCAGTATGTAATTTTATTAGGCAAACGTGGAAGTAGCAAGTTAATTGCCTATTAAGTATAAACCACACCACTCTGTTGCACATTTGCCAGTCTGATGGAAGCAGAAGAGCCCAAAAGCAGCACCACTCAGTTTGCTCAAAGCATGACCACTTGTGTGACCTGCTGGTCTGGGGGATTGGTCAGAGGAGCCTTCCAGCTTGGAGCAATGACTTGATCCCAGCTCCGAGCCTGACCAGGATCAAGTGTCGGATCACTCGGAGCACCCTGGTAGGGATGAAAGCCCTGGCACGGTGGTACCAGTCCCTGGCAGCCTGCACAGCACCCCTGGGCGCAGCAGCACAACACGCTCCCATCAGGGTGATGGGGCTGGGTGGGCTCTGGACCCCTCTAAGAGCAGCAGATCTTCATCCTGCAGGATAACGCATAAGTAGTTACATGAATGCTGCATGTGTGCATGGGGGCAATGACTGAGCAGCAATAGTGATTTTATTTTCCAGGAAAGCCTTATTTGAGATGTAAGCAGACAATTATTTTGTAGGGCCAATAGCGATATATTTTATGTACAGGAATAGAAAGACTTACCTCAAACGCATCCCGAGAAAGGCAATTTGCAAAGGAACTCTCTTGGTAGAGACCTACCTGACACCGAGCACAAGCAGTCTGAGCTGCTGCCTGACCACTAGCTCTGTGTTGCTGTGAAGTTCACAACGAGACTCCAGGGAGCAGGATTGTGCTCCATTATTTTTTCAAAGCTGGATTTTCACACCAAATGCAATGATGTGCATAGAGCTTAACAGGAAAACAACAAACCCAGCACCTAAAAACGTACCTTCTTGTATATGAGCATTGGCTTCGAAAATAGGCACCGAAATGGCAATACTTTTTTAAGGCAAGACAGATTTGTAATATATTTGTTCACTGTGCAAAGGTATCCCACCTTGTACAAAATAAATGGAATTTCTCTCAGTGTGTCCTTCTCCAACGTCCTCCTTTGCAGACTGAAGCTTCCAGCCCCTGTTCAGGTCTGAGTGCTCCAGGCGATATGACTGGTCACAGAGGGGCTGCCACCCCCAATGAAAGCACCCCCCAGGACCAGGTTTCTCACCCAGAAGAGACAGGATTTCTCAGAAAGCAGAGTGCTGTGATTCAGCTGCAGCTTGGACCTTAATTCTAGCTTTAAAACGAAAGGAAATTGGCTCTGTATGTGTCTTTGTTACAGTTCCTCAGCAGTTTAACCTCAGCGGGGCTGAGCAAGACACCCCAGCGATGCACAAACCCAGCCAAGCTCCCACGTACCTACAAAGAGCACCAGGGCTCTGGTTTTCAGTGCTCTGTGGCACTATCAGGTTGTTGCACCTTCAGGAGGATTCAGACCAGCACAGTTCCTGTCCTGCCCCCAGCAGGGATGAGACAGGACACCAGCAAGCCACAGCGGCAGGTCTGACAGCACTCCCAGGGAGCCTCATCAATACATCAAGAGCACAGAACTGCAGCAGAACAGCTTCAGAATTAATGATGCCAGGCAGCCCTGAGCACTGCCACTGGTGGAAGCTCTTCCAATATTTGTACTTCATATGTCGAGAAACCTTGTTAACTAAAGCCCAGCATGTAATCTCCTTCTGATTTGACAAGCCACACTCGATAAGCTGTTTAAGGCTGGAAATTCATCAGGTTTGACCTGATAGAATCAGTAGCTGTAGCTGAATGAAAATGTCTTTAAATCACAACAATAACATGCTCTTTCTGCTTAAGAGGCAGAACCTCAGCTCCCATCAAACACCAGCACCACTGACACTCACTGAACAGCTTCATAACAGTGAAGGTTGGGACTTCCAATATGTAAATGATAGCAAAAGCTTTTGGCAGGTAAAGCCAATGGTACAGCATTATACAGAGTTCCCAGAAATTCACAAAGCTCATTCCAGGGCCCAGAAGCATCTTCTGTTATAATTGGTTGTCTCCTATTAGCAAAGAGACACTTTAGTACAGAAGTAATGCCAATATTATGGAAAAGGATGATTAATCAGCAGCTGAACACAAACAATTCCCTGCTGGGTCAGTGTTCAGATGGAATAATGTCTTGCCCTGTCTCTCCCAAAGCTCTTTGTGAAGCATCTTTATGTGCCAGCAGTGTCCCTGGACCCGCCACCACAGCACCGCTTGGTCAGGAAAAGGCAGCACAGAACCCCAGAACACAAGGGTGAAGCTTTGAACAGGTGAGGAGTTACAGCTCTGTACACACCATTTGACTTTGCTTTGGAAATCGATGGCTTAGGAAGGCTTTACAAACCATTGCCTGAAAATGTAATGGTCCACGTTGCAGCAGTTCCTAAGTGCAACAAGAGGTTTTGCACAGCAAAACCTGTCTAAGGCCTGGTTTATGATTAAGTCTAAAGTTCTGGTGGGGGGAAAAATTGTAAAATAGAGTTCTTACTTTGTCTAACAGCTCCTGCAGCCGTTTCACAGCTGCCCAGGGCTTAAACACAGCCCTGCTTGTTGAGGTGAAGGAAACAGCATTTGCACCCAGCCTCCAACAGGGATCTGTGCTCCCACAGGCTCCGTTGCAGTTGCATTTGCTGCAGAAGGAAGCATCTTCGGCGTCTTCTCACGGCCTGTTCCAAGCAGCTTACTAGCTCCCAGTAAGTAAAAAGCAACAGGTTAAATCCCAGCTCTCCCAAAAAGTGCACCCAAGGCTATACTGAGTCGTCCCCTGTAATTCTTTATTAGAATCATGGATGAATATATTTTAAATCAATCTAAAAAAAAAATAATAATAATATTGGATCAAGGTATAGTACATGCATAAAATACAAAGTAATTTACAAACAGATCAAACCAGCATCTTCAGAACTAATACCAGGAGGAGAAGTGGATTTAAAAAAACACAAGTGACCGACTACAGCAATGCCTTCCGTGTGCCTTACACATCATGAGCACCGCGAGACAGAAAGGTTGGGTACGAAACGCAGCTGGTAGTGCCTACCCAGACTGGGATGCTCCAAGCGGGTCCTATCAGAGCTTGAGAAACGTCCCCTCTAACCACTTACACTTCCCCTAATTGTATAAATAACTGCAGGCATTTATACAACAAACTGTTCTTTAAACCCTGGAGAAAGCCAGTGCCCATAGCCCCCAAATCTCAGGATTAATGGCATGTTTAGGAAGAGCACGTACGGAGCGAGATGCAGCAAGTGCAGCGACAGAAGGCACAGTTCACGTATCCCTGAACAAGCTGATCCAACAGATGACTTGTACTGAGCCACTGACCACAGAGGGAACCCATCCAGCAAGGAAACTACTCTGGATGTTTCTGTCAAAGAACATAAACCAAACCCCTGGGATAATTTGGAAATACTGGGTGAAACAGAACTGAAAACTCAGACCCAGTTGTGGAAGTTACTGATTCATTTATCAAGCACTGAATACACTAATCTATGTGGCATGTATTAACAAATGTGGTATGTAATAATGTGACAACATCCTTCAAGTCCCATGAAAGAAAAACAGCATCCTCAAATCCTGGTATCACCAGCACTGGGGAGGCCAGGTTTTGGGCAGCACAAAACCACACTGCAAGTTCCAGTGTTGGCCTGACCCTTAATCCATTACACAGCTCGTGCTTCCACATTCTTCCCAAGGGTCCCCTCATGTGGAGTCTCACCAGGCTTCCGCAGCTCTGCCTCACATCACAACCTCCTCTGCAGCAGGTGCCAAACCACAAAAGCTCATTCACAGGTAGCAAGAACCCTGCTGCTTTTTGGCAAGAAATTATCTTTTCTCCCCCATAATATTCTATTAAAAAAAACCCAGATCCTTAACTTGACTACCTGAAGATGTAGCCAAAAACATTTAACTGACATGAAAATTGCACTTCAGAGCAACGGGCATTTCACCAAGCTTTAGATGCAGTATGCAACACCTTAAGTCAAGGAAAGATGATCCTGCTCAGAGATATTTCCCCAGTTAACCTGACAGCAATCGCTTTGTGAGGAGCAGAATAACATCTTCTAATGCTCACTAAAGGTGCCTGTGCTCTGACTAGCGGGCATCATGGTGGAAAGAGATCAGCTCAGCTCCAAACAATTCACTGACCCAAAACCGACAAGTCGGTGTTGGGAAAATACTGCAGCCACATAGAAGTAAAAGATTTATAAACACTGAAATCGGAGTGTTTAAGACATGGAGAAATGGAGAAGGAATAAGCAGTAACTAAACACAGGAAAGTAACCACAAGAATTACAAATATATTTAAATCTTGGACCTGGGGAATATACACAGCCTTTTAGGAAAGAACCAGCGATTCTATATATTCTGACAGCACTGCATCTTTGGTTTGTTTTCGGTGGTTGGAGGGACGTGAATGGGAACCACGTTGTTGCTTGGAGACATGTCGTTCTCACGTCTGTCCGACATTTGCTTCTGGGACACGATACGATAGATCTCTGGAAGATGAGAAAGAGCCAGTCACTGCACACACACCAGCAGGAAGTCAGCTCAGGGGGGAAGCAGACAGAGAATGTAGACAGGTTTCCTACAGTTTTGGCACTATACAGGTAACGCACGGAAGCTGTCACAGGAAGCTCAATTGTGATGCTTTCTATGTCCAGAAAATGTATTTTTGCAAAAGAACTGAGTTTTTCAATAACTGCTGTAATTCCCTTTTGATAAGAGCCAGAATTCACAAACTTCTTTGCTACGAACCAGAACCTGTGCCCCAGCAATTCCTCCTGATGGCTCTTAAGGCTCTGAGGACAGCAGCCACATTTGCTGATGTATCCATAAACAGCAGGATTAAATAGAACCACTCGTAATTTCTCTCCCCGCTAGGACTGCAAGGGCAGTTTCTTCTCTCTCAGCATGCCTATCACGTACAATACCTCCCCTGTCATCCAAGCAGCTTTAAGTGTTCAGACTGGAGCCCAAAAGATGAGACTCAGCCCCTCCAGCAGCACACACACTCACGTTAGTGTAGCTGAACTTCAAAACTATGGAGAAGAAACATGGGTTCCAGATGAAGAAATTCCAGCATAAATCAGGGAGCATGGGTAAAACTCCTGCGCCTTCCCCAGCCCACTGCCACATGGGGAACGCTGCACACCTGCACTGAAAGCCTTGCCCTGTTTCCTGGGATTTGTTATGCTGAACAGAAACTCGGAGCAGCTACCACAGCACTTATTTCAGCTGCACAGAAGAAAGAGTACGGCGTGCGTAGCACTTCACCCCCGGAAAGGAAATAAAGGATACCAAAAATAGAGCACAGGGAACTCACTTGCAAATTTGAGTTTTAAAACCACTACAGTTTAAAAAAATAAAAGCTTGCCGAGCCTCAGTTTAACAGAAGAGATTGAAAGTGACTCAGATTCAGCAAAAAGACAGCCTCGAAATGACAGCATCACATCTGGTTCTTGGCACACCAGACAGGGGAGCTGGCAGCCAGCACATCAGCAGTGCCCGCAGCAAAACCCCACAGTTGGAGTCGATGCCTGCTCCCTGTCTGCACGCTCCAGCTCAGTGTCACAGCTTTCAGATAAGCCCAGGCTGCAGAAGACAAGGGTGTCAGCACTTCACTGCTGCAGAGCAGGGAAGAGCACAGAGCACAAACAACTCTGGCAAAACAAAGCAAAGGTCCAAGTGCTTTTGGAGGTCTGAAGTCTCTTATCAACTGGATAATGACTGCCCAAACACACACCCCGCTGGACTCCACACCAAAACACATCTTTTCCACCAGAAATTTGTCATTTAAGAGTTGTTTTCGCTCAGAATTTTGATGAGCTGCTGCTTAGTGCACATTCTGACATTTCAGTAGTGGAAGTTGAGCAACCTGGTGCAGAGATCCTCCTTGCTGCCAAGGGCTGATCACACAGCTGAGTGCTTACTTTTACAAGGAGAAGAGATGGCACTGAGGAGCTAGAAAGAGTCCCTGACAAACAAGGCTTGAAAACCTTGCCTTTGACACAATCAGCCTGCACTGATTTAAGCTGCCAACAAACAGAGGCCAAGAGCTCCCCAGGAAGAGTAAGAACAGGGCTGCACACGTGGCAAAACACATCTCTCTGGTACTCTGCTGTATCTATGGGCTGTACAAATAACATTAACCTCTGCAAGTGTCACTTAGAATCTGCTTGTTGGGCCTCCCAGCTGACAGCTCAGACTCAGACAGGGATAAACAGGCCAGAAAAATGGGTTTGACACACACATTCAGTTACAGATCAAGTCACTGAGGCAACCAGACAAGCCCTGCGCACATAAAAGGCTTTTCTGGTTTCACCCCTTTTAAGTTTACTCTTCTCTCCAACAGCCTTAGACACAAACAACTCCACAGGTGAAGTGAATCCAATGAAATCAGGTCTTTAAAGCCACCTGCAAGCCCATGTGGGAATCCCACAGATAAAGATCAGCTTGGTCCTGAGCTGAGCAGAGTGCCTGTGTGCAGGGGTGGGAGGAGCACAGCCAAAGAGATCTGCTCTGCATTCTTCAGGACAAGTTTCCCTGCCCCCCCTGCCCCAGCTCAAGGCTGACGCCCAGTTTAGCTCCAGGTGTAGAATCTGCCTGTTCCTACTCATCAGGAGAAGGCTCGACACTTTTGTTACTGGAAACTTCCAAGTAGTACTTACAGCAGCAACAATTCTCCGTTTTCCAGAGAACTTATAATCATAGAATCATAGAACAGTTCGGGTTGGAAAGGACCTTAAGATCATCCAGTTCCAACCCCCCTGCCATGGGCAGGGACACCTCACACTAAACCATGGCACCCAAGGCTCTGTCCAACCTGGCCTTGAACACTGCCAGGGATGGAGTATTCACAACCTCCCTGGGCAACCCATTCCAGTGCCTCACCACCCTCACAGTAAAGAATTTCTTCCTTAGATCCAATCTAAACTTCCTGAACGAGCTCATACTAGTCCCTAACAGAAGCTGTCACACACTTCCTCCACTCCTGTAAAGCAAGGACTTACAACTCTGTGTAACACCCTCACCTGACAGCAAAGACCTGCAGCAAACAACCCTGAAGCCTCAAAAACAATCTTAACAGTGCTGATTTCTCTGCTGATAAAGGGTCTGTCCCTTCCAACTCTGGGAACTACCCCCATGATCTTCACTTCCCCAGTGTCCCCAACTGTCCTGCAGGGACATTTCACAGCCATGCTGCTTCCATCAGCTTGCAGCAGCCCCCAGTTTGCTGCTCGGTGTTGCTTCTCCCTCCTCTGCAGCACAACCCTGTGTGCAGCCACACAGATGAAAGCCTTAATGGCTAAAACCTGCCTTTCCCTGCATCAGCTGCACACTCTTTCACCACACACAGCTGTGATGGTGTGAAAGGGGAGGTGGGAACAGCTCAAACCTCCGCTTGCTGAGGCAAAATGCCCAGCAGCAAAGCCTACACTGAAACCAGTCTGTACAGAGGGATGCCAGGCTAATGAAGACTTGTGCTTTTTAATGAAGACACTACACTTTATGCTCTGCTCAGTAACTGAATGAGACCTTATTAAGAGCACATTCAGCAGAATGCATCACTGCATAATTGGTAACTGTGTGAGACAGGCCTTGCACTGAAAGAGGGTTGGGAAAAAGTGACACTGCTGCCTAGGAGGAGCTTGTCCAGCCCTTGTCTGCTCAGCCTGCGCTAGCATTTCATTCATTTCCAGGTAACAAAGAGGAAATCCCTAGATTTTTTGATGTTAATGCTCTGTGATGTTGTCTCCTTGGAGATGGGATTCCTTACAGATGAAACAGCAGCACAATGCAGCACTGGAACAGAGACAGCACAGAGCCAGGCAGGGAACAGAGGCAGACTCCAGTTTACTTTAAGGATGCTTTATCCTGCTGTGAATGCTCGGAGTGCCTGGGATTATAATACCAGTCTCTCCTATTTGCCAGACGATACAAAGCAGCTTTGTGTGCACAGCAATCAGCCCTTGAAGTCTAGACATCTTGCAACAGGAGAATCTGGATAGGGACCATTACTCTAAGTCACAGAAGGAAAAGGTCCCCAAACCTTCATCTGGAGGTTCTTGTCCCACAGCAGTACAGGAAGCCCACTGGATGCAAGACATACCCCCCTCTAAAAGTCCTCTATAGTACAGGGAGAGGAAAGAAAAGCTTTCTCCCCATTCTTCCACCTATAACAGCAGCAGATCACGTACTTAAGCTGTGCTAACTAGAAGGGATTCCTATTTCCCATGCCCAAAGCCATCTATTCAGAGGTTTAGTCTGAGAACATAGGTGTGGATAAGCCTAACACAGACCACAGTAAACCTCTAAGGGAACTACTCCTGCAAGTTTCCAACACTGACCCAACCAGACCAGCTTCAGTAGGGCTGCAGAAGAAAGACGCTTTGCTACAGACCTTAGTTACAACACCCTGCTCATGAGAGACACAGAGAGCTGTGTGCAGGGCATTAGGAGCAGCCTGGGATACCTCTGCAGTGCAGTTCCCAGCACTGCAAACACTAGCAGAGCTGGTGCAGCAGCATGCCCTGCCCCTTCTGTCATCCACCTCTGTGCAGCCTGTGGCAAAGCCTGATGGCTTTACTGACTTCCTTCTTCAAAGGACAGCAAGCATTCCACCCGCAGGCACTATGCTTGGAGGCAGCCTTGCCAAATACAGGCTATCCAGGATTCCACAGGGTCACTCCGAAGAAAACCACATTCCTCAGATGACTGCTCCCCTCTTTCCTTCAAAGCAAATCATTAACAGAAGAAAGCCAGCTGTGAAGTGTTATCAAGAAATTTACTGGCAGAACATTTGTCCTTAACATGCCAGTCACAGCCAAGATGGAGCCAACCTGCTGCTAATGCATTATTTATTTCGTCTTTATCGCCCTGAAACAGGAGCTCCTGTCTGGAGCGAGCCACATGCCCACTAATCAGCAGAAGTATTTCTTCCAGCACAGTTCAGCCAGCCCCTCCTGAACAAGAAGCCTGTCCACATGCCCAAGAGCTCTTTACCCAAAATACCATCACGGCAACACACAGGGAACACTGACGTTTGTGGAACTCCAACAGCCTCAACAATCTGTCAGAGTCCACCAAGGGCAAGTTTTAATGGCTTGATCTCCCACTGCAGACTGCTCTCCCTTACAGAAAAACTAAACCAGGAAAAAAACCCCATATAATCTGCAAATTAGAATCAAAAATAATTTCTGAATAAAAGGTACTATTGGATGCATGGGAGGAGAGATAAAGGAACAGCTGAGCCTGTGCCCAAGAGGTGAACTGCTTCCCCATGGCAACAACAGCGTATCACCTGAGCGTCACACAGCTTTATGGAAGTAACACACAGCCCTGGGCGTGCAGGAAACTTTCTGCCTCTTCAGCATCACTGTTAGAGAACAGCCCAAGAGGGGATGGGGCAATTAGGTGACCAGCACATATGGACTAGGACAGCCTGCCAGCTGCCTTAGGAGGCGATAAATAATGTCTGATACATTTCCAGTTCTGTTTTATTAGTGCTGGTGCTGAACGAGTATGAAAGTTAATTCACGAACCTTCATCCGAGAGCTCTGATCCACTCTGAAAACTTTAAGAGCAAGCAGCAAGGCTGTTCTACATTACATACAGCACTTTTAGCCAGAATCTGACCTCAAAGCTCAGTCTAGGTGCTAATGAGAGGAGAGGGGCAGCCAAGGGCACATGCATAAAGGAAGAAGTTTCAGGTTTTAGCAGTTACATATAAGCAACAAAAATGCCTTTTGTCCTGAAAAAAACCAACAAACCTATGCTCAAATTCACAAGCATTTTTGATAGGACTGACTTTAGGTGAGTGAAGAAAGCAGGAAATGCAACAGGCGTCCCAGATACCATCACATTGAGCCACTCCTTAGCCATCCACCCTCTGATGGCATTAGCAGTTAAGTCATACAGGGAGTAAATGTGTAAGCCACCATAACTTCTCCTTTTTTCCTTTGTAAATTTGTGCAATGTTGAATTACAACCAAATGACAACACTGAAATTAAAAGGGAACCACATGGTTCAGCTAAAGAGGAAACCAACTCAAGTTCTAGTTCTAGTCCCAGCACGGAATGAAGCAGCAAGATGGCAAACACCCCTACACACTGTTTATTCATCTAATATACACTTTTTTGCCAGTGTATGGACAGGAGCACTACTGCTTAGGAACCCACTGTAAAAACCAAAGTAGAACCAGAACCTAGCAGAAGCCTCTTACAACTAAGATAACACAAGAAAGAGATGCACACAGGCAGATAATACTCCAGCAGCCTAACAACTCTCTTCGCTGTTAGAGTGTTCATAAAGCATTTCAGGAAATGCTAGATAATTTATACTTTTGTTAAGTAAATAACTTCCTAGCTGTCTCGTGACCTGCATGATCCAGTATGGCTAAAAAGTCCTTTTTGGTGTGTTCTTAAGAAAAGGGTTTAAGGTTCTGTTTAAGGGTTTAAACAGAAAGGAAGTACTTTTATCCACAAAGCATAAAAGACACAGCACTCCCTGCTATCACATGTTACAGAGGCCAAAAGTCCAGCCAGGACTACTAATGAAATGACAGCAACTACCCTGCAGCTCAGGAGTCACTATGTCTCATACTACCACTAGCAGTATTGTTCAAAGGGAAGATCTCTACTCCCTCATCCCTTTTCCCTTGCCAGATTCTATGACCACCATTAAAGGTGGAAACAAACTAGACTGGCTTATCCTCTGATAAACAATGGGTGTTTTGCTTGCATGAGACAATTCCCTCCTGTGGGCACTCCCTTACCATACACAAATGGGAAACTGAAAGGTAAGCTAGGCTGAGGCTGACTAGAAACCTGGGGCAGATCAAAGTCAACAAGGATTCATTCCTGAGTTCAAGGCTGGCCTTTTAATTGTGACTCCAAACTGGACTTCAAATCCTATGGCTGTGAAGAACGATTAGCAAAATTTTAAACACTTCATAGGCAAAGAACTGCCTGTTTGCATCATATCTGAGCAGCATTCTGCCCTTCCCCTTTGAAACACAAGGCAGGAGATGACTCACCTGTCAGAATAGTCTGGAAAGCTGCTTCCACATTTGTAGAGTCTAAAGCAGACGTCTCAATAAATGACAAACCATTCTTCTCTGTGTGGACAGAAACACTATAATTATAGAGGGGTACATCACACATCTGTTTCCCATCTGAAGAACCTCTGTACCAGATTACATTCATAGTGTATAAGAAGTTGTGGGGTTTTCCCCCTTACAAGCTCTGAAAGCAACACCATCCAACATCAACATATCAGCCCAGTGCCGTGTTACTCTGAGGCACATCTTTCTGCATCACTGAGAGTTTGTTGCAACTTCAAGAATTAAGTAAGGAAGATTCCTGGATTTCCTTTAACCTCATCAAGTTTCTGCACCTCCCACCTGCTAGTACCTGATGGCAGCTATTTAACATTGATAGCCCTATGGGGGAATGACAATCCTCCACCTGCAGGCAGGGATCCTTTCTTTACAGGGATGTTTTAAAATCTTTAAGTGCCTCTGGCTGATTCTTGTAACCACATCAGCATGGATGTTTTACAAGGCTTCTTTTTTGACTGAATTAAAGAGGCAAACCCTGGCATGTGACACTGAAGAACATCACCAGCAGCACTTCCTCCCCCTACCAGCACGCTGGCATATCTAAGATTCCCAGACAGTTTGCAGTAGGAAATTACTTTGAGTTCACCAACCTGCAAAAGCTCTGGCCTCGTCTGTAGGCACTGCTCTCAGGTGGCGCAGGTCACTCTTGTTTCCCACAAGCATGATTACAATATTGCTGTCAGCATGGTCCCTCAGCTCTTTCAACCATCGCTCTACATTCTCGTAGGTGAGGTGCTTGGCAATGTCATACACCAATAATGCCCCTACAGCTCCACGATAGTACCTGTGGGAGAAGAGATGTGTTAGAGAACCGGCAAGAAACATCATGATTAAGAGTGACAAGTTAGACAAGTTACTGTGCAACAATGGAAAATAGCTATTACTAAGACAGCTATACAAAAAAATATCCAGGTGCAGGCTATGTGGGACTTGAAACAGTGAAGCAGAACATTCCAAGTGGGGATATGCCACAGTACCACCAGTGCGGCCAGGAGAGCTCACAGTCTGAGGGCAAGCCAAACCACACGTTTGTGAGGAGAACCCTGCATCCCAAAATGAAGCTCTAGAATCTGTAGGGAGCTACTATCACCTTTAACCTCTGATCCACTCCTGAGGAGTCTCCCCACCCATTGCTGTGGGTGCAGTACGGGCACAGCCCATAGCAAGAGAGACTTCAGAATGACTCACTGGATCATAAAAATGTCAATGTGATCTATTCCCTTTACAAAAGGCCATGGCTGGTCTCCTTTCAGACCAGAGAGAGGCACAGTAAATCATTCAAAAAGAAACATGCTGTATTCTCCCACCCCACAACTACCTCCAGCTTTACCTAAATCCAGCTTTTGCTATGCTGGTTTTTTCCAGTCAAAGAAGCACACAAAGTGAGCAGTCTTTCCTCGCTGCTACAGGAGAGTTTCTGGTCTTAGGTTACCACTGATAAAACCTTGGTGAACATTGATATCACCTTATCAACTGCTTGCATTGAAATGAGTCCTTCAAAGCTCTTACATTCGAGGCTTGAAATGCTTCCCGTTACAAATCACGAGAGCACTGAGAAATAAATCAGTTTGTGCAGGGACACACTATATCAAGTTTATGATCCTTATAATATTTAACCTTCCTTCCACCATAGGTTGTGAGTATCACACGATAAAACACAAACACCCCCTGCCTGCAGTTTGAAGAATCAGAAAGGCCAAAAATCACCCTCCTCAGCAAAAGCTTCTCTTCAGCCACACAAGGTGTCACTTACGCTGATGTGATCGCTCGGTATCGCTCCTGTCCTGCTGTGTCCCATATCTGAGCCTTTATTGTCTTCCCATCAACTTGAATGCTTCTTGTTGCAAACTCTACTCCAATGGTGCTTTTGCTTTCCAAGTTAAACTCATTGCGAGTGAATCGAGACAGAAGGTTACTCTTGCCTACTCCAGAGTCTCCAATAAGTACAACTACAAGACAAAAATGGCATAAGAATCAGATTCCAGATGTAGGTAAGCCATTGACAATCACCTGCAATAAACATTTATTTTCCTGAATGAAACATGAAGGAAAATAATGGCAAAACCAGCACCCTTGTCATGGATCTACTGTCCAAGTCTTGGTATTTCTAGAGAACCAGAGCTGCCACATTCACCAGCATTTTGAACAGACATTAGATTTGACTTTGTGACATTTCAGTCTCCTTTGCCCAGCATGGAAGAACGTTCCTCCTCCAGGAAGAACATACATGGCTGTCACTGCAAAAGTCAGGGACTGTTTGAATTTCACATCTTAACACTAGAATTAAAAGACAAAACAACTCCACACCACACAACTGAAATCTGTTTTGCTGAAGACGCCCAAAACACAGGGCAAGCAGCAGCCTCTGCCTTCATTTTAACACTCTTCACACCTTTGCAGAAGAGAGGTTCCCCACTGGGGCAGAAAAGCTTGCAAATAGAAAAAAACAACCAAGCCCATAAAATCACAAGATCACCATCACTCTGATGGCCACGTTAAAGTGTTAACTCGGCCACAGCGCTCTACCCTTCTGCAGTCCATCACTGCTGCTGCAACTCCTGGCTGCTCCAGGCCTGCCTGAAACTGCTCTAAAATGCTGCCAGCGTATTGCTGGGCCTCAGAATTAGAGCCACCATCCACATCCACTTCAGTTTGACTCATCACAGCACCACTGCCAATCAAACTAATTGGAAGGATTCAGCTATGCTTGACAAGAGACTCACAGAAGGTTTAAAGTCCAGCTCCTGCAAGGAAGAGAAGCATCACGAGGGCTCGCTGCAATATCCTGTAATGTGGAGTTGAAAGGTGCAAGTTTAAGTGTAACTACCAAGATGCAGGCCACTGGATGAAACACATTCACAACCCTGAGTCACACCAGGAGGAGCCTCTTGGGATGATCTCATGCCCTTAAAGATAAGGTAGCAAACCAGTAATGGAAGGTAATAAAAGGACAAGTAAAATCCTTGAGAAGGAAGGCTGATAACTTAAATTCAGCAGTGAATCAACACCAGTCCAAGCAAACAAGTGCTCACTCAGGTGACAGAAAAAAACGTTGTGGCTATGCTAGGTTTGGAAAAAACCAACAGGAATACTTGCTGTGTAACACCCATCATTTAGCAGTTAAGTCACTGCAACACAGTGTTACAGATTGTGTGGTACAACAGAGAAATGAGTGCCTCAATCACCTGAGAAACCTCCACACAGAGCTTTAGTCTAGCAGTGCAAATACTCCCATCTGCTGCTGTGCCACAGAGCAGCCCTCAAACAGCATCTTCTATTTAAATAATGCAGACCAATTCTGGCAAATGGGCTGTTCTCTGGCTGCAAGGGCAGAGCAGCACCTTTTAAACACCCTCTCTAAAATGAAAATTGCAGCAAATGCTCGCTTCAAACATGGCCTTGTGGAGAACACTTCATCACAATAAAGATCTTCCCGGCTTCCTCTGCCAGCTGACTCAGCATGCAGCCGGCCAAGATACAGAGGTTGCATAAAGCCCCGAGTGGCTTTGCTAACCACTTCTGTTTATGAAGATCACAAGTGCAGGTAGGTGGCAAGCAGATATGCTGAAGGCAAATAGGATTCTGCTGTCCTACATGACAGGTCAGCACTGTTCGGTGTCGGCTGCCCTCACACAGCTGAACAGCTTTGCTGGCACATAAGATGCTGAACAGTAATAAACTTAGTGCAGGGACAAGGCATCTAACTGCATCATCCCCACCTGGCAAACTGCCACTGCTTTCCTCTTTCCTTGACAAGTAAGTTCTCCAAGACTATTCTGGCAGGTTTAGGCAACATCATATTTATATTCACTGCGAGGTGTTACAAACAACAAGTTCCTTAGAGGCAAAAGTTATCAACTCCCTTTGCATACCTCAGTCCTGCTATCACCAGCATTAGTTTTGACAGCAGCCAGAAACTTCTCTGAACAAGAAAAGCAACCTACATACATAATCTCCTTTTCCCAACAGGAAGCATCATATACCTGTTAAGTATTCCCCTCAAACATATTTTTGTTGTTCAGTGCATATTTCATATTTAACAATAGATTATTTTAATTCCTCTCTTTTCCTTACCTTGTCTGAATCCCATGCTGCTTATGTTCTCAGTGGTTTCCAGCACCAGATTAATATGTTCCCAATTAAAAGGGGAAAGTATTAGACTTTCCTCTTTGGTGTCAGCTATTTCCTCTACTTAATTGGGCCACTGCAGTTCCTCTTGAAGAGGGACAAGAACAGTTTGCAATGTCAGCAGGTACCCAAGTCTCCTGCCAGTCTGAGCAAGTATCGCAGCTTTAACAATCACTCAGACTGTATTATTAATTTTAATCCTGCTTTCCTTATCAAACCACTTCATTTTGATAAATTATACTATCCAGTATTCCCATGCATTATATTCTTAGCATAGAAACACAGTAGAAATTATCTTGGATGACTGAGTCCCAGCCTAACTATCCCAGGCAGTCAGTTTCTGGGAGGGAAATGATGTTATCTAGTTCCAGGTTAAAGCTAATTGTTCCTGCACACACACTTTTATTGGGCTTTTCTTCCAGAAACTCACTCCTAATGGTTAGAAATTGCCTCCTAATTTTCAGCAGAAATTAGCGGTCAGCTCATGGCAGTGTTCATGTGCCAGCATTGTCCATTAGCTGATTAGTTTCTTCTCCCTACGGTGTTTATGCTGGGGTATTTACAGAAAGCAACCACATCTCTGCGCTTTGTTCTAGGAGCTAAATAAGACAACTTCTCAAATGATTCCTTATAAACAGACTGTTCATTTCCCAAAACATTTACCCTACAAGTTTTTCAGTTTCTTTTTCACACAGTGAGAAGAACTGCACACATCAGTCTAAGTGTAATGTATACAGCGATTTTCATATTTGCATCTCTACTAGGTATACCTGGATCTGGAATTACCATTTCCTGACCATATCACCTTGATGGCTCAGTCTCCCTGTGATCAGACCTAACTGTTCTAGCTTTAAGTTGGCAAATGTCTACTTTACCAAACTCCTGTAAGTCCCCAGGCAGAAAGCTTTACATCCTGAACCCGACCTCATTTGGAGGATTGCAGTCCTCATCAGCACACAGCCCTTCCAGGGCCGTGCTCCAACCTTCCTTCTCCTATACCATCGTCAGCAAAATCCTTCACTACATCAGCAGAGGAAGAAGCTCCGAAGGAAATATTTAAGCAAGTTCAACCACAAGACCCAGCCTTGAAAGCTTCCATCAGTAACCTGCTTTGGACCAGCACCTCCCTTACAGGAGCAGCACCTTAGAAAGCTTTGCAGAGATTTGCACTGGCACATCCTGAAAGTCACAGAAGTGATCTCCCTGCCCCAAGAGACTACTTACCAGGCAGGTAATTCTTATTGGTTTAGTGATGTTTGCAAGTATTGAACTGGCCCATGTTCTTTAGGTTGATGCATTTGACTATCTATAGCATTCACCATCCCAAAGGTTTAAGACAAGGATTTGACGGAGAGAAATAGAAGAGTAAGTGTATGAAGAGTCCACGCTACTGTATGAATTTCCTTCTGTAATTCCAGTTTTATTTCTGTAGAAGATCAAAATAAGAACTCAATTTCCTAACTTCCCTGAAAAGCCATTGATAACTACGTCAAGAAAGGATGATTAATTTTTCACCAACACTCCAGCTCACTCACCCCATTTTAATTTCTGTTAAACCTCCAACTTACTTGACACTTTCAGCAAATACTTTAATTATCCCTTGAAATATGTTATTTCCAACCTAATCAGGTTGAAAATAGGAAGTCCATTGTCACTAGCTTGTATTGTCATTGGTAAAAGTTATTATACAAGTCATATATTACCCAATTTAAAACAAGTACATCAGTGCTAGAGAATTAAATGCCTAAACCCACTTGTCTCTGTGCTGAGCTCTGCTGTTAAAAGGCGTATTAACAAAAAGCCTGGACACATCTCCATGAAGAATCTGCTGATGAACATCTCCTCCTGACCACTTCAGTTGGAGTTTAAAGGAAATGTGAAGAAGATGCCCTGGTTCTGCACCTTGTAGGTAGCTGGTGATAAACCATTAATCTCCCTCCTCATCTGTGCTCCCCTGTTTTTCTTGTCATAGAGGGAACTAGCATCTCAAAGTCACTTTGGGTAGGGGTTGTGTGTTACCTGTATATATATGCTATACATAACGCAAAGCTGGGCCTCCAAACACCTCTGCAGTAAAATGGCCAAGATGAGAGGTTTATTACAGCACAAAAGTGAGAGCAAAAGGCTTGCTACCATTGTAAAAGCCAATAGGTGTCTTGCAAGCACTTTTCCCCACAAATTTCTCTAAACAAAACACATTAAAAGAATTTCAAAATCCCAAACCAACAAGTTCATTCAGTTTCAAAGCATTTCCTCAATCTCAAAGGGAAAAACTGGAGAAGTTAACATGATGCAAAGTAGGAAGCAGACAGCTGACACTGGAGCTTTCCCTAACAATTATCTGAATGTCACCACAAGTCAGGTCTGCATTCAGAAATGAGAAGTCTGACCCCAAGTCCAGAGAGACGGTCAAGGTGCAGACATAATAACCCTCTCAGGCTTTGTCTACAGAAAACACAAGACACCTACAAGTGAGGGTTACTATAATAACTACTCATCTACTGCAAGTTTAGAAATCAAAGAGTAAAAAGTTCCTGCATTTAGGCCAGGCTTAATTTATTAAGTAATAAAGTAAAATCCTTATGATTATATTTCCTCAAACTGGACTTCATAGGTCTTGTGTTTCCTCAGCTGCAGTGCTGAGAACAGTGGGCACCGCTCTCAGCTAAACCCCAAAAGTATGGAAGAATACAAAGACATGTAGCTAGACAAGAATAATTTACCAGGAATTGTCTTTTTACAAGCTAGGCATAGGCTTGAGCATATGCTGAAGCGTGGCAACAGAGTCAGGAGAGGGGTATTTTGTAACAGGAGCTGTGATTTTATCATACAGCAGCAAAGGTGGGCTCAGCTTACACCCACCAGCAGCCAGCCAGATTTTGACACACGGCTGCTGTCAGGACAAAACCAGAGCTCTCACCTAAACAGACGCATGTCAGTTCAAGTTAAGAGTAGTAAGGGACAGCTAAACTAGAAAATATCACCCAATTACTTTAAATCAAGTCAGGGTTTGAACTCAGTCCCACCAACCTGCCATGTCCCTTCGAGTTCATAAACCCAGAAGAACTGTCCTACTGGATTTAATGTCCTTATAGACCAATACCCCGTCTGACTGTCAAGAACTGATGTCTGAGAAATATTATGTGTAACAACAGGTTAATCTTTGCATCTGTCTAGATGCAAGCCTTTGTATCTTGAAACACTCAGTATCTTCAGAATTGCCACTCTATCCATCACACTGAAACACCCCAACAGCCATTTTAATTCTTTAAACTTCATTTTTCTTCTCTAAACTTGTGCAGTCTTTGAAACCCATTTGTAGTATTTATGGCAATGCACCACTCCAGTATTTGCATATACATCTGTAAGAATTTATGTCCTTTTGGTTTTGTCCGCTGCTCAATAAAAGCAGCATTATAGATATCCACTGAAATTACGACAACCAATAGACTTTTCTCCTATTTGCCCTTATCACTCACTGGTTTAATTTTTATAAAGTTGTATCACCTTATCATTTATCACAATATTATTTTGATTCCCTTCTCCATCTTTTATATCTACAATATCCCATTCAAAATGGATATGCCCATCCTGCCTATGTTTCCCCTCCATCCCCATGATGCTCGTGTCTGAGATTCAAACATCGGCTTAATAATTATTCATTACCTAGAGTTCTCATTTCCTTTTCCAAGAGTTTTCACCTACCTCTCGCCTTTTTGACCAGAGCCTGTCTGAGGGGAAATTCATTTCAGAGACCTACTCGCAATAATTTCAACAGCATTCCAGAGTGCTGACAGCTTGTTAGAACCTCTGGGAAGTTACAAAAGTTTCCAGGATTTGTATTATTCTGCAGTTATGTTATTTCAGCTGCCCCATTAATCCCAGTGATGTGACATTGCATCAACTTCCTGCAGTCTGCTTTAGCTTTGCAAAACCCAAATCCCTCGTCTTCACAGCACCATTTTCACAGCATTTCCTGTGCTCCCAAAAGCTTCTATAAACTACTTCAGGCAGAAAAAGCTTTAGAAGAGGCAATATATTAAACTAGCTTTGAATGCTTCTATATAACTGAATCCCAACTGTATTATTTCCCAATTATATAAGGAAGCAGGTCTAATAAAAGCTAGGACCTCTCCCAACAAACTGCATCACCAACATTCCCAGGCCTTGACAGCCAAAACATTAATTATAAGCATCCTGACAGAATAGCATGAACCAGTAAAAGTGCTGCAATGGTTTTGATAACTCATACCCCTAAGTACCTACAATAAGATTGCTCAATGTGAGTAAACTAGTGGTCAGCAAGGCCCTTGCCAATGCTGCAAGCTGAAAAGCTTGGCCCTTGGTACTTCCTGATTTGATTTTAACAGCAGTACGGGTGACTGATTTATAGTTAGGAATAACGCCACCTTCCACATGGCAATTGGATGAAAGAGGCAAAAAGAAACAATTAATTCCTCAAAGTTATTACAGGAGTTGAAGTACAGAAAAAAACCCATGGATGTTTTCCATTGTTTGCACAATGACAATCACTGAGTCTCTCACGACTGCAATGTAATGAGCAATACTCTAAGTCCTAAATTCAAATATACAATAATACCACACCGCAATAAACCACCCTTTTTTGCAACACTTTGCTTGCTTTTGCAGTAGGGTTTCAAAAACCGGACAGTCAACTTCAAAACATCAGCTGTTCCATACACGTTTCACAGCGTGCCTTAAGAACCTGCATGGCAGCCTTTAACACTTTAACCCAGCTGGATGCAGGCTGGAGGGGCATCAGTCCTGGAAAACAAGGAATTCTTGCCCCTCTCTGCTGGGCACCCCGGACAGGACACGGCATTGCTGGGTGTGAAACAGCAGTTACATCCACCCCTCGCAAAGGGCTTGGACGCAGCAAGCAGCAAATAAAGCTACTTTAATAAATTAGCTGCATCATCTACCAACGCTGAGCACATAACTCGCTTTACAGCCCTGTTTAATAGCTGGAGATGGAATTAGTCCTTCTGAACGCTCACCAACGCTCTGTGCTCGCCACCCCAGCAGGCTGGCATCGCCTCGGCCCGGCACAAAGCAGAACCCTTGGACAAGGCAGATCAGGGCGAGGAAAACCCGCCCAGATCTGACATCCCCGGGCCCAGAGGCTCTCCGCGACCGAGCTTCTCAAACACCCGATCAGCGCCCGGTGATGCCCGCGAAAGCGCAGCCCCCGCCTCGCTCTGGCAAGGCCGAAGCGGGGCTGCCAAGGGTCTTCCCCCGCCTTCAGCACGCAGCAACCGGGACTCGCCTGCGGGCTCGGGCCCGTTCCCCGCAGGCAGGGGTAGGGACCGGCTGAAGCGGCGGGAGAGGCCCTCAACCCCACCCACACCGGAGGGAAGGTCGCGCCGTGAGGAGGCCGCTCCCCGCCGCCCGCCAAGGCCGGGACCCCCTCCGGAAGGTGACCCCTCCGGCTGGCACCGGGACGGGACGGTGCGGCCGTTACCTTTGAAGAGATAATCGTACTCGTCATCGCGGGTGCCCATGGTGGGGAGCGCGGCGCAGCCGAGACCTGCGAGCGGGAGCCGGACCCTCCCTGCAGCCGCCGCAACGCTTCCGCCCCCCGCGCTCCGCCCGCCCCCCGGCAGGTGCTTCCGGGGCAACGCGGCTCCGGCACCAAACTGCTTCCGGGGGGGAAACGGAGGGGGTAGGGCTGCTGTCCCACCCACCCCGGCCTTAAAGAGTCCGCGCTGTGGGTGCCGGTGGCTCATGCACGCTCCAGTGGCCTTGCGGACCCCAAAGAGCACCTTCACCCGGGGGTCACGGCCCCGTGGGCGGGGTGGCTGCGGCAGAGGCGCTGGGAAGGCATTAGTAGCGGTCCGGAGGCAGTGTTGGCGTGAGCGGTTCCATGGTGTAATGGTTAGCACTCTGGACTCTGAATCCAGCGATCCGAGTTCAAATCTCGGTGGAACCTTACCGTTTTCGTTCGGCTGTTTTTGGACTTTTCTGCCCAAATTACGACCGGACACGCTCCCCGGGCTCCTGCCACCACAGGTACAAAAATCGCGGCTCGGCTCTGCTTTTGCTTGGCTCCCACCAGCCCTATCCCCAGTCACACCATGGGTGGTACTTTGCCTGCACAGATGGATGGTGGATCCAATCCAGCTGCCCACAGCCACGGTCAGCTTGGGGCAGGTTGGTGGGAAGCTCCCCAGAGTCTGACGGATCCATGCTGTGAACTTGTCTGAGAGGGTTTGCGAAGCCCATGGAGCTCGTGGTGGAGCTGTCGGAGATGCCACTGAGCAATTTTCACAATGAGAACAATCAGCTTTTGGAATAATCTCCCCAGGTAAGTGGTGGCTTCCACAATGCTGGATACTTTTAAGGTCTGGCTGGACATCTAGTCTAGGTCATGCTTTGCCCAGAAAAATGGACCAGATGATCCTTGAGGTCCCTTTCAACCTGGGATTCTTCCAGCTCATAAGGTGCAAAGAGGCTACAGGTGCAGGCCCCCTCCCCACCATCACACTGCTGCCACCCCCATTCTCCCTTCTCCAAAGGCAGTTCCCCTCATCTGCCCCTGTGCTGTGGGAGACACCAGCTTTGTCATCAGCTTCTCTTGGCACAGGCTTGAGACCTAAATAGAAGAGGATAAAAATAGTGCTTGTGTCCAGATGATTAAACCAAAGCCCATAAAACAGCTCTTTTTCCACCAGCTTGCTGTTAGCAGCAGCAGTACGTTCACTATCTCTGCAGTCAGTGTCTGTTTTATCATTCCTGTGCATGGAAAGCAACCCCTAAGCTCCAGCAGCAGCACTGTGCTTCAGTTACCATCTGCCAGAGCGATAACATGCTATAACGTGATCCTCTGTGCTTATAAATACATAATTTATGCTGCCTCAGAGCTTCTGAGCAGGTAAAACAAAGCAGTAGAAGACGTGAAGTCACAATGTGTCAGCACAGGAGCACAGTGTTGCCAGGAGCATAGAGATGAGGTTGGAGCATCAGGGTCTAGGCTCATGTCCTGTCACCACCAGCCTCTGGTGTGCCCAAGCAGATTGTGCACCTCCAGCTTCTCGCAGGTGCACAACCCACTGACCATTCAGGGCTTCACATCCCCAGGACCCTCTTCCACGTGTCCCATGGAAATAACTGCATGTGCCAGTTCCATAGGGTCACTGCAAGGCCAGACTTTGCAGGAGCAGAAACCTCCTAGTGTAGCAGTGAGATGTGTAGGAGTCTGTGTCATCTTTGGGTTCATCGTTTTTGTTCCCAGATGAACCCAGAACACCCAAAATCTTGAGTCTGAAAATGCTCTTCCTGCTCCCCTTCTCAATCCTTCTGCGTTGAGGAGGGCATTAAAATTAATAATGGACATTGTATGTGTAGAGGCTGGGGTGTATTTATAACTCTGTAGTTAAAGTGTCCATCTCGCATCCCATTTCCAGTTCTCCATTGAGCTTTGTTGTTAAAAAGCTATTAATTTTCACTTGATGTTTCTGAGGCCTGGTTTCATCCTCCAGAATTGCTGTTGGTGCTAAAAAATATTAAAATAACCCAGGCCAAGTATTTTTGGTTATTCTTCTGTGAGAGCTGTTCACCCCTTTTGTGGGCTGGATTTTTTTTGTGAGCTTGAAAACCTCCATTATTCATATATTTCATATGTGTAAGTGTTACTTCCTCTTGCACCAAATTGTTCTTCATCTGGAACTGGCTTATCCTACGCAAGACTTTAGGGCATGAAGTGAGGACAGAGGCTTTTCTGGCTGAGCTGAAAATCAAGGTCCCTACATTGCTGTACCACTAACACTTGTTGGACTTCAGACATTACAAAGCAGAGACATTTTTACCAAGCATACATCATAACAAAATATTTCTGCAGATTGGCACACAGATGAGCAGCAGCAGGGGTTATTTGTAGCTAAGCCTGTCTGAACACATTTGATTGTTTATAATCAGGTTCTTCATGGTGAAAACTGAAACAGGAGAAAAAATTTTGCATCTAAACAAGAATCAACAGGCAGCAGGATATGCGGGTGTAGTGTTGGACTAGCAGGGAGCTTGTAACAGGCTTTCAATACATAAAGAGGCCTAAAAGAAATCTGAAGAGGGGCTTTTTACAAGGACATGTAGGGACAGGCCAAGGGGGGGTGGCTTTAACCTGCCAGAGGGGAGACTGAGATGAGCTCTTAGGCAGAAGCTCTTCCTTATGAGGGTGCTGAGGCGCTGGCACAGGGTGCCCAGAGAAGCTGTGGCTGCCCCATCCCTGGCAGTGTTCAAGGCCAGGTTGGACACAGGGGCTTGGAGCAAGCTGCTCTAGTGGAAGGTGTCCCTGCCTGTGGCACAGGGGTTGGAAGTGGATGAGCTTTAAGGTCCTTTCCAACCTAAACCACTCTGTGATTCTATGATTCTGTAAAATTAAAGTTTTATATTCTGTTCAGTCCTGGGTTAATTTTGCTCCTGTTCTAGCAAGCCCCCGATGAGAATACACAAACCATCAGGAAACGCCACTGTCAGCGCAGACTGATTTTGGCAGCTCTGTTCTTTCTTTGTGTCCCCTCCTGGAGTGTGCTACTGTGATTATGGGATGGCCTGGGACACCTGCCATGCGTATGAAACATGACCAAAAAGCAGAGGTCAGGCCTGAAATAACAGAGGGCTGTGTGCTCTTCGACTGGCAGCTTTTAATGTGAGAAGCATCATTCAGCACTGGTATTTCTGGTGCATTAATTGCCATTAGTGTCATCCTTGCAGGAACACTAAATTCATTGCAAACCTTGAATTAGCACTCTCTTATAATTCCTCAATTTGTAGTTAGACAGCCATTCATGGAGGCAGCACATTCCAAGCAACTGGAGCAGAGAGAAGGAATGATACTCAGCTGGTCCTTGGATGCTCAATTTAGCGAAGAAAAGAAGAAGAGGTCACACTCATAACTGCATATTTATGGGTCTGTTCTGGAAATTCATAGAGCAGCTGCCAAGAAGGTCCTAGTTTCTGCCTCAGCAGCACCATTAGTGTGCAGATGTGTGTCAGGGCTATCAGCTCTGCGCTGCTCAGCCTCAGAGGCTGTACATCAGGCTCTCCCTTGTGCCTGATTCTCACTTTATTCTTCCATTTCTCTCCTGCCACCAACTCCTGAGACCCCCAAGGGAAATCCCAGCCTAATAAAGGGGGAAATGTGCCACCATCCTTGATGGCTGTAGCATTCCCACAATAAGGTCAAGGTATCTTTCCAGAACACACCAGTGGTATTTGACACAGACAAGGATGGGCAATATTTGCTGCTGGCCCCTGCTTTTCTGGCTCTGAAATCCCTGTTCACCCTTTGCAAAGCCCATCACCTTTCAAAACTCAGGGAAAGATTAGGAATTGGAAATCACAATAACTCAAAACTGGCCTTGAGTGGCTGTTGACCCAAATTCCTGTTTCCCAGATGAAAGGAGCCACTGGCTTCCCCAGGGGCAGAAGGCAGAAAGGACAAATGTGAAGCCCCAGAACCTACTTTATCAGAGGAGAAATATATCCTCAGGGGGAAATCCAATCAATACTTTGTAATTTTCTAACAATCCATGAATCATTGCAATTATGCAGAGATAATTCAAGCTTTCCAATCCAGCTGCTAAATTGGAGAAAAGCATAGCGCTCGCTACCCCCAGTTGGACATGTCACTCAGCAGAAAAACCCCTTCAAGTATAAAATCCATCCACTGATACAAAAAAAGCCCAAACCCTGGACCAAATTAAAGGGCCTATGATGTACAGGGAGTTTTTCTTTTCAGGTCATTCCAGCCAGAGGTAGGAGTAATGCAAATGCACGGAGTTGATAGGCTTTTTTCTGTTGATAACTCCCTTGAATTCCAGCATCCACTATATTATTTTTCTACAGCTCTAAAAAGAAAAGAATATATAAGAAGGAATTGACCCAATTAAACTTATTTTCTCTATCAACCTTTTCTTTCCTAACCCTGGAGTTGGAATCAAAAGGACCTGGCTCTGAATTGGGACCTATCCAAAATCAAATCTCATCCCAGTTTTGCTGTTCTCTAGGGATCTCTGCAGCACTGGATGAAGAGTGGGAAGGGAGCAGCTCCAGCAAAATTAACTATCCCCTGGAGACATTTTTTTCTCTAGGACAATATTATGGTCAGCAGAAAGGAAGGAAAGTTTTCAGCACGCTTTGGGAACAGGAATCGAATATAACAGACTTGATGACTTGGTGATTCTTGTGATGACTATCAAAATGAAGTCATCAGTTTCCTGCATCCATTTTGGACTCAACACACATCTCCTTGTCTGCGTCTGCTGGCTCCAGAGACATATTAGCAAGATAATACTGGCAGCTCCAGGATAAGTGCTGGCCAAGATATATAATTTCTGAGACACGGCTCAAAATCTTCCTCTTACCACACCCTGACACAGGGTTTTATTTCCAATCTAGGGTCAAAATCTGCTTGATGTTGGTATCACAACCAGACAAATACAATGTCAACAACAGCAGTGAAAGCATCGCTCATCCCATCATCTTCTAATTTGAATCTGGAAGATCAGCCCTCAGGAATGAAGAAGGCAGTTTGAATTCTGAGGCCAATTCATTCATTTCTCAGATATCCAGCGGAGGGGCTGGCTGTGCTCAGCATGGTGATGCTTGATGTGAAGCTGTACAATCCTCCAGGGAGTCAGGCTGAGACTATAAAACTTTGCTCATTAAGATCATTAAAGAGCTGTCAGATGGAACAACTGGAATGGCTTTGATCTGGCAGAATAACCTTCGTCCTGTTCCCAGACACTGGGAACCATCCAGTTCCCCAGAATTATTTGTTTTCAAGTCATTTAAACAATACTCATTGTTTTTTCATAGGGTGCAATAAGTCCTTCAGGCAAACTGGAGGCTGTACCAACTATAACAAGATTAATTTATTAAATAGAAACCCTGATATTTCTATGATTCCTCTCTAAATATATTCATTGTTGGTTCTGCCAAGAAAATAACAAAATGTTGCTCATAATCCCAAAGATATTCCCCGTAAATCCACTAGGTGTCCTACTGTTTTCAAGCAATTCGACTCAGGGTTGGTTTGGGCTTTTTCCCTAGTTTTGCCAGTGAGGAATTAGTGTGAATCTTTGCTGGAATTAGGTCTGGGTTTGCAGGTTGAAGAAACATGTATGTACGGCTTGTGTGACGCAGCAGGACATCTGGCTCACAGTGGCAGCTCTTTTGGCAAATGCCACTAACGTTTCCCACAGAAACCAACTCAAGGTTAGAAGCAGGAAGAGAAAAAAGAAAAGAATCTGCCTTCCTCTCTTGGGAATGCTAAACAAGATCCATCAGAGCCAAATCCTCTTCTCAGTCAAACTTGAACGTCTATTTATAGGACCGCTAAAGTGAGCCTGATGCTGACCTCAAAGGTGGTGGCAACACACGTTAACCTTCCTCACAGCCACGCTGCACAGGCTGCAGTTTTGACATTCCTGGTCACTGTTCCAGTTCCTGATGGGTTTCTGCTGCTTGCCAGCTCTCGCGCCTGTTTGCAAAGGCCAGCGCAGCACCCGCTCACGAGGCGTCCTGTCGTTCTGAACACAGAGGACGTGTCAAATGCATGCTAAGAAAAGCAGGCTGAGAAATAGCCAAAGGATAATTTTCTCATCTCAGAAAATATCTGGGGTGGAGTGTGGCCATTGGGAAGTGGCCAGCTGCTTGGCTGTTCCTTCATTATGCAACCCAGAGCACACACATCGTATCGAGTTGTGCTATTTGGGACATTCCTCAACTGCCTTGGGATTTGTTCCTTGTGCTCAGTCCCAGCACAGCAGCCTGGAATTCTCTGAAACAGTCATCTCCTGGGTGTCTAAAAAGCATCTTTCGGTATTCCAGTGTCTCTCAGTGCTTCAAAATGAGTCATGCATCAGTGAGAGGTGACTACAGGGTGATTTTTATGGTCTTGTCACTGAAGCACAAATGACATCCTGTATAAACCCTATAGCCTTTTGTTGCATTTGCAAGCCCCTCTCATTCACTCTAGTTTCACAGGGGTGTTATATCTTGAGATTATGTGACGCAAGTGAGGAGAAAATCTGGGCTGTTTTCTATTTAAAAAATGCCAGAGGCAAAAATGCTGTCAAACAGCAAGGTTATCTCCTTTCTCAGGAGGTGCTTCATGGCCAGAAGTACTGCCTACAGCTATTGGCTGGGCAAATGGGCACTGGGCAAGGTGTCAGCACCAGTTTAATCTAAAGCTGTAAGGGGAAATCAGAGAGGGAACAAGTGTCTCCTGTCCTTGGCCCACCAGGATTCCTTGCCATCAGGCATTGTGCATCACGGGAAGTGCCTAGCATCTGTCCTGTGCCATGTGTTACTGCACTGCCTCTAGTTCTTGTGTTGAAGGTATGACAGTCATTTTCCTGACAACCTGCAAGAAGAAAAGATACTCCCATATTCTAACTGTATGTATATATAGCTACCTGCTGTAGTACCATCCATATGCAGTATGCACCATCTGCTAACTGTGAAAGAGTTTAACCTGGTCCAGCGCATGTGTCTGCTGTTGCACATAACAAATACCTCAAGCCTTGCCATGATTCAGTGCATTGTGCATGGGAGCCATCTGGTCCTGTAGCTGAAGAAGCAAACTGAAAATTTGATGAAAGCACAAACAGTCACAATGAGAGAGACTGGAAAGATGTGTTGATATTCCAAGCAGGAGACTCCTTCCATGGCGGATAATTTCATCAGCCATTGCCTCTTTCCTGCTCCTTTCTCTGGAAAGCTGGCGTCAGAGAGGTTGCACTGTCAGCTCTGTGAGTAAGCACACCTTTGGGTTGTTAAAAATGTGTTTCGTGAGCTTGAGCAAACCTTCTGGGACAAGATTTTTCTCAGTAGCCAGCTGTGCAGTGAGCAAGATGTGCAAGATGTTTGGAACACAGCACACTTTATGGAGCTTGGACTGATCAAGAACTCCAGCTGGTTTAAAAGACATTCTCGGTTATGATTAGGCATGAATAAAATCAGAAAACAGAATCATAGCATAGTTTGGGTTGGAAGGGACCTGCAAAGGTCACATTGTTTCACTACTGCATGTGTATACTGGAATGTATAAAAAACTGCATACAACTCCAAAGCACAAAACACAGAATTTCTGGGCAAAATTATCTTCTCAGTTACACTTATATAACCCTGTAGTAGTGTCTTCATCTTTCTTACTGTTATCTGAAACCCATTTTCATTTCATTGTGTCAGACCCAAAACATCTACCATATAAGGATAAATCCGCTTTGATTTCATCACAACTGTTGTAATTTCCTAGGCAAACTTACAATCTCAGAGGAAGTACGTAAAGATGCATTTACAGTACATGGGCCTTAGTACTCTAAGAAATATGCTGCCGTCAGTTGTTCTCTGTTAGTAGTTTTCTATGCAAATATAAATAGTATGTAGGTGGAGAACTGCTCATCTGCCTGGAGCAGAGATTTTCGCCACGCACACAAGCAGTGAACCTGCACTTCATGGCTGAGCTTGTTTTTAAAACATCATGTTCAACAGCTCTTTCTTTAAACAATGAAATAGTTTGCTCTAAATTGTTTGATATTTATTTTGTATGACTTGTTCTGTGGCTGTCCTTGCTATAGAAATGCTGTTATGCTACAAGAAGACAGATTGCCTGGACTGGAAGCCCCAGCCCTGATTCAGGGAAGCACATGGTTTCCTTACGATGATTATAATTACTATTCGGTATATAGTGCAATTGTTTTTGGTGTTTAAAAGAGAACAAAGCAAAACAAAACAAGACAAAGCAGTTTTGGAAAGGAAAACAGAACATTAGAAAAAAATAATTGTGAAATAGGAAGTGGTTGACCTTCAGGAGATAATTCCATCTGCAGCGTCTGTTACCCAGCATTTTCTAGATCAGAAAACAGAAAGGAAAAAACCCAATAAATACCCCAATACTCCTCTAGAAAATGCAGCACCTCCTTTTCTGTAGGTATAACATTTTACATCTCCTGTTCAACAGCTGCTAGTGTCAAAGGCCAAGCAAGCGGTACATGGAATGCAGAGCCTGAAGTTTTTCAGTGGTTGCTGACGGCGAAACCATCTAAAGCTGTAGCAGATGTTCTCTTGCTTCCTGTCTGCTTATCAGCCCTGCAAAGACACTTTGTTTTTGTACTTCTTATGCCAAGTGTAACTATGGAGATCTAATACAAGCTGCGCAACAGCGATACGGTGGATAGTTCTTTATGCATTCGGTTATGAATGATCAAGCAAAATATTATGGTTTCTAAGAACTCCCTTGAATTTTTCCATATGTACATTAGGCACTCCCCTTGCACGACAAGAACACGACAGTGCTCAAAATCATTTAAGAAATACTACATTACTGCAGCTCTCTAAAGATCAAATGTCATTAATAAATTGTTGGACCTTCTATAGGATCCTTTCCAGATTGCCCTGCCTTTTGGACTGGGACTGCTGCTGGAGAGGAGTTCATGCAATGCTTTCATGTTACAGCAACTGAACAAGAGTTACATGCTGTGCTTGATGTTCGCTGTAGTCTTTAAAAAACATTTAAGAAGTGAATTAGCATCTCTTGGGTTACATTTCTGTGGTGGAATTCTTCACTAACTTCAGTCCACATCCCTTTGGATAATAGGCAGAGTGAAGCTGTTTGGCCTCAACATGTTTGCATTTTGCATGTTGTTTCTAGTACGCCATGAAATAAGGAGAGGTACATCCCAACTAACTGTATTCTTCCAAGGACCTGAATATGCTACAGGAGAGAGTTCTTAACTGCCAATTTAAAATTCATTTCCACTACACATTTTTTGTCACACTTCAGCTCTTTTAATTCGTTTATATTCACTATGAGCTCCTGTAAAATATAAATTTAATATGAATGACTATATGCAAGTGTTAAAACATCATTCAAACTATTTCAGGGCTTTGAGCTACTTTAATGCGACTGAATTTTACACTGATGCATTTAAGTTGATATGCAAGACCCAGGGTAATGAAGTTTATTTCTCAATAAAGAGGAGTTCTTTTTCCTCCATGAAATAGCAGAAATAAAGGAATTTACATAAATCCTAGCATGAAGGTTTTGCTACAGGTTTTTAATAGTGACAGAAAAGGATGGGTTTGGAATGGTTCCTCTGCCCATGTTGAAACTGGAAACCAAAAGTGATAGCTTTGGCCTGTCACTGGTAGGCATGGTTATAGATATTCCTATGGGAAACAAAAGGTTTCAGAGTGACAGTGGCTCTGCTGGTGTTTGTCACATTTCATATAATGCTATCAAGGAAAAAGAGCTCTAGACAACCATTATTGCCACTTTTACATTGTTGATAGCATTACAAATCTGTGTTGATCTGGAAAATGCAAATAGAGGACACAGCAATTCCTTGGGTAGTCCTTCCATGGGTGATAGATAACCTGTTGTATTACAATGTTAAGGCCCATGTCCTCAAAGGAAATGAAGCACTTTGGGATTGTTGGTTCCAGGGGAAGTAGACATGGATATTCTTTTGAGCAAATGAGCTTCCATATGAGAGTTCTAGACCCAAAAGTAAGTCACCTTCCTTTCTCCAAAGGCAAGCAATGACAAAGCAATGCATGAAGCAAAAGAGAAAAGTTGTTGGAAATGAAGATACAAGGGACTTTATGCAAAGGAGAGATTTGCAGCTGATTTATCAGATGTGTCTGATGAATGCAGTGATGGAAATCACCTGAAGCATCTAGGAAAACACCACAAGAAGTATGAAGCTGAGTGAGGGAAAAGCAGAACCCAGGGATTAAATTCATATGAGTTGGGAATGTGGAAGAGGTAAACACAATTCTGTGGGTGATTTCCTGGAAGGGATGCAGTAAGTATGTTTTAAAAGCAGCACATTGGTACTATGACTGGATAAGGGATTTTTCAGCTGAAGTATTTGCAAATAGAGGTCAGTATTTAGATGTAGACTGTAAGGGGTAGCACAGTAGGAAGCAGGATGGATGAGATGTCTTAACAGGGCTTCATTGTAGTCAAATTAATTCAGTTGAAATAATTAATTCTCTTTTAAATTGACTCTACTCTGCACACTTGACATTTTGGAAAAGCTGCCTTTGCCTGGCCTGCTGGTAAATGCTTTTGCATCTGTTTTCCATTGTTTCCTTCTTGAAAAAAATCCTTGTCACTAACAGGAACCATCAGCAGCATGGAACAAATTGACTTGCCAAGGACATTTCCTTCAATCCCGTTATTTATCCTGGAAGTATTCTTTTTTGTATTGAGTCAGACTGTGATTTTTAAAAATTGCTGTTTATTAAGATAGTTTTGTGCTGTCCTCATGGGTCAAATTCAAACTTGGTTACTTGATCTGACCTATATTCACGGTGACTCACTGGTGACTTTGGTTTGCCTCTGTTTCTCAGCAGTTGCTCAAGTTTTGAACAGGTACTAACCTAATTGAATTGAGAGATGAGTATAAAAGGATCAGTATTGGTAGTAGTATAAGAGGACATTCCGAAGCAGTTACAGAAGCAAATAATTTCAGATAATTAGAAGAGGAATTGGGCAGTGATACAGATTTAAAAACTACCTAAGATAAAATAACAGATACTAAAAATATACTGAGATGAAACCCTCATGACTCAGTACTTGAGCCAACCTCCATTCTCTAGGAATTACTAAGAAAGTCATCCAAACAGAGCAGATTGAGGTGTATCACCTTACTCTAGTGAGCTTACACTTGTGCTTCAAAGAAGTAGCTTACCCTGCCAAAGGAGAGGCACAGGTCTGACTGAACAGGGCAATCACAGTATTTATTTGAATACGTTCTGTAGCTTTTTTAAAACTGGTGGGTTTATTTCTACTTAGAGGATTTCTAATAATGAATGCTCTGGATCTTCAATGGCAAAAGCACTGTCAGAAGGGCCTGAGATGCATTCTTTTTGTCAGTACCTGTGACTCTGGCTAATAGCTGAGGAGTAATGAATCCAGCTTGCAATCAGAAATGTGGAAGTGGTATTTCTTTCTTCTTTTTCTTTTCTGCATTTCTGTTTTCTGACTAGATGCGGAATTTTGGAAGTACTGAAAGTCCTGAAAGCATAGAAAGTATTCTGAAAGAAGGAAGTATTCTGAAATGCATTTTGAAATGCTGCCGTTTCAGAGAAAAGCTGCGTTACAAGAACGTCAGCTATAATCTGGGTCACATTTTCAGTGCAGATGTGTCAAATGCATTTTCTTGGAAACCCTCCATGACAGTTAATGAGAAGAGTGACCCAGTGTTTTCTCACCTTACAAAATAACTGTTCTGTTTCAGTGATGTCATGTGGATGAAGCACTGCTTCTGTTTCCAAAGTGGTGTCCTGTTTAAGCTTGTTCAGGAGCAGAGATTTTCCTCTCAGAAGAGTTTCAAGCAGGGAGCAAATCTCTTTCGTACATCTTGACTGATCTCAATCTGGCTTGTCAGTTTTCTGAATTCTAATGATCTGGGTTTATTTCCAGATAATGACTATTTATGTAAATGAGATGCCTCATAAATAAATATGGAAATTATTCCATAATAGTAATTACAGGCTTTATGGTTCAATTACTTAATATATTAAAGGCAAATGGTGATGTGGATTGTCTTTGAGTTTATTAATTTAGTTATCTTGGTGGTTTGTTTGATTTTAACCTGACGTACATATGTTGGACAGGGTTTCCTGAACTTAAAGCAAGCTATGTTATGTGTCTGGATACATGAAAGGACATCGAAGGACAATAAAAATCAAAATACATCATACAGTGGTAGTAGTAAATGGAAACACAGTTTTTTGTCTAAGAATCAAATAAATTAGTTTTACTTGGAGAATCTCAGTTTAAGTGTTAGCCATTTACTCAAAAATGAGGTAGTTTTAAGTTAATTATAATCCTTTGCACTTCTGTAGCTGCTTCTCTTGAGAATCTCAGTAGTGTTCTACAAACATTAATTAAGCCTAGTAGTACTCCTGAGAAGTGATTAACTGATATACTTCACTTAACACATCAAGATATAAGTGATCTCTAGAACAAAATACAAAAACTTTAAACAGCAGGACTAGGCAAGAGTTTAGAGCCTAAAGTATCTTAGGCAGACCAAACTGTGGGGAATGTTTAGATACATGAAATGCAGTTACTTGTCCTAGGCATGAACTGAAGACAAGTAAAAGTGCAAACAATAAGGAACTGAGCTCTCTAGTGAAGGAAGGTGGGTTTATATCTGATGTGAGAGCAGATACCCACAGCACCACAGTATCACATGGTGCGACTCTTGATGATGGACTGGACTGGGTCAGAGAAAAAACTGCTATTTGCAGAAATCACCTCCAGATGGGCCAAAGAGCACGAGTCCAAATCAAACCTTTAAAGCTGATGCATAAACAGCAGCAATAGCAGCTACTTCCTTACTCTAACCCCTGAGGCTACAAGGGCTGCCGAAAATAGCAACAAAACAGTAGTATCAGTGTGTATATTTACAGCCTGAGACTGTTATTTTTGCTGGCAAATCTGCATGCATAATTTCCTTCCTGGTATTACTCCACAAAGAGAAGCTTTTGTTATCTTGCTTTACTGATGAAAGCAACACTTAAAACAGGTTAATGCTGGAACACATACAAGGTCGGTTTTGGTACACAAGTTAGGACTTGGACCATCCTCAAGCACCCCTTCTGCTGTCCCATTCTCAAATATTTGTTTCAGAGTTTTCAGTGTCTATGGGAAGAGTCACTCGAAAAATATGCTCCACCTGAACATCCTTATTTGCCTACTAACAACAGGAGGAGAGATTTGGCATCACTTACTTGATACTCCTACCTGCAGCAATACAGCAAAGCACATTTTCTCGCTGGTTAATACCAATGGCCATCTACTGGGTCTCTGCTCATTCGATATTTGATAGTTCCTGCAATACCTTGTGCACAGTTCTAGTGTTTCCTGAGGGAAACTTTGTGATGCACAGTTTAAATTCTCAGATGCACACTCTGAAATCCTGAGGAAGCAAATCAATGCTGAAAAGTGAAAAGATAATGTGCTTGCATCAGATTTTTATTTATGGAAATTACTTGGGAACATTTGGGTCTTCTCCTTGGATACATTTTCTTTCCTTTTTGTTTCCCAGCATTTTTGTGCTTTTGGGACTACAAACTCTCACATAAATATTGGCAATAAATCCTTCCTGAGAAAGTCTACCTGCTGGAGAAAAATCTGCTCATTTTTATCCACAGGGAATGCCTAGACACTGCAATTAGACTTTATCCTTACTCATATACAATAACACTCTTTATTTGCATTTTGTGAATTGGAATTCAGGACATATATGACTCTGACACCTAATGAACACCCCCTGCAGTGCTTCTGCTGAGTTCAGGGGCCTGTGGAGCAGGCCCTGTGTTCACTTCATTTCCCCATATTTTTAGCTGCTTCAGTAAGTTCTTTATCTAAATAAGGGTCTGAAAACTCTTTTTTTCTTTCATACATGAATGATATTCTATTCCTTTTTCTATAATTTATAATCAGTAGTTCCCCTGGAGTGCCAAAAGCTTTTCAGAAATACTATACTTGAAGCAGTAAAGTGAAGGGTAGCTGCACTGTTGTATTGCTGCATCATAATACTGCCTTTATTATTTCATAATCTGTTCTAGAATTTAATCATTCCAAGCAGGGGCAGTCTCTTTATGTCAAAAGAGATAAGTTCCATATTTTCAAATATGCATATATAAAAATCCCACAAAGATGTTGCCTCACTTCCAGTGTGATTCCAGCTTGCCAAAGGCTCCATTTCATTGCACAACCCTCCAAATGTAGATCCATTACTGCACTGTAAAGTGGGTTACTGGACGGGGTAAGGCAATTCATCCTCTGAAATGCAGAGTGTTGTTTTGCCAGTTACATGCTTTATAATTATCCATTATCATTATAGTTATTTTTACCAAGGTTACAGATACGCTGTGCCTGTTTCAAAGGTGTTCTGACGGGTTCCTTTGGAGACTTGTTCTTCCCCCCTGGAGTTGTAAATGAGCAGTGCACATGGCACAGCCAAGTTCAAAAGGAATAAAACTGGTAGGAAAGTGAAGAGATTAAGCTCCAAATTGCATACTTAAGAAGCTGAAATAGTTTTGCCTATGGAAGCCAGTCTTTGTCAGGAAATACTATGAGCAATGACAGCTGTTTTCTTTTTTTCCTTGAGCACTGCTGAAGCCTCATGAATTATAAGTAGTTAAATCTCACAATCCTGGGACAAAGTCTGTCAAATCCATGTCCTGGGACAAGGAAATTCTCCATTCCATTCCTGTCTTTGTCACTGACCATCTGCCACTTGTCCTCTGCCTTGCTTGAGTTTACCCATGTGTAAAATGCACTTAAAGTAAGCTAAACCATACTTTGAAAATTACTTCAGTGCCACAAGCTAGAAATTTAGGGTTGCAACATGGAAATAAAAGGTTCTGTGGCTGAAAGTCTGTAGAAACCTTGTGTGTTTCCCTGGCCACACTCCTGGGGAGGCTAAATCTGGCTGACACTGCTCCACCCTGCACTCCAGAGGCAGCAGAATACCACATTAAGCATGCTTGCTGCCTGCCCACCTGCAGTACCATGCAGTTGTTAATTTGTTTAATTAACCTACTATGCACAACAAGAATCTGATCCAAGGCTAACCAGAATTAATAGGAAGATGTCTATTGACCTCATTGATCTTGGGGTGGATCTCCACATGCGTGTAAAGACCACTGCCTAGAGATCCCTAAAGTCTTCACGATGGGAAGGGCTTTGTTTGACACATAGACAGATTTCTGTGCAATGAGCCTCCAGGAACTGGACACACAGGAAATCTGTCTCTGCCTGTACAGAGGCTATTCACCAATGCTGCTTTTTATTCAGAAATAAATACAGCACTAGAGTCATTATTTTTCATAGACCTTTTGCATGTGGCTTTAGACAAGCCTTAATGTGGAAAATTGATGACAAGCTATGCAGGAAAGCTTTGTGGCTAGGTCTGAGCTAGGAAAGGTGACTTGATAAAGGTGGTGACAAGCTAATAATGAAATGGAACACTGCAATTAAATGTGCTGGTGGGGAAGAAAGTGTGCCACAGCCGAGAGAGAGTGAGCAGCAGGTAGGTCACAGAGAGAAAGCAGAAGAGGCTTGATGGAACAGGGTGAGAAGGAGGGGGAGACATAAGAACAAGAAAGACAGGACAGAGATAAGCACTGTGTCAGCTGTGCTGGTAGGACTGGACAGAAACTTCTTGGTTTGGAGCTTGTATCAGGCCTTGCGTGGTGAGATCCGCGTCCCTGACTGCAATCTGTTGACATTGATGCAATATGTAATTAGATGCAGATAAGTCCTAGAAGGACAGAAATTGTGGAGGGAAATAAGCAGGCCAGGCTATAAATTAACAGCAAATCAAAGACATCTAGGCAAAGTTTTACCTATGACACGAGCTGAGAAGCATGAGAACTGCCACAGCATGGTTAAGAATTATGTTTCTCTAAAATGAAAGTTTCCATTAGAAATAGTCAATAATATTTTAATGTCCATAACCATAAACTCTCTGAGGTGAGCTATTCATACATTAGTGTGGTGATTTTGCCTCGCTATGCAGGCAGCTGAAACAATACTCTTGGAAGTAGGAACAGACCCATTAATCTTGGATGTTAATACTGAAGCCTAAAAATTATGTCTACATGAAAAACGAGCAAGGGCAGAGAACACAGAATAGTTTGCATGTCAAAATTACCAACACAAGCCAGAAAAGGGACTTCACTATTGCTATTTACTTGAAAAACATTTCCAGGATTAAAATATACCAGAAACTGTCAAAGGATTTAGAAGTTTTTCCACCAGCACATTACATAATTCAAGGACTTACTACAGAATGCACACCAGCTTGCTGCAAATAAATAGCGAGGTTCTGGGTTCTTGATCTCTCACTTACCCCACTGTGTATTGAGAGAGATGTCTTTATGGGTGCGGCTAGAAATGCATTTTACTCAGAAACAGGGGGAATGGGCTGTGTTCTTGTAGTCTCTGCCTGGGATAGGGGTTTGTCACATTCCTCCGTCAGTATGCTGCCTGTTGAGAAAAAAGAGACAGACTCAGCTCACAAATATCAAACCTGGCAGCACAAAGCTGTGTCTGCATGTGCAGGCTTGCACATGGGTGCTTCTGCCTGTGTAAAGACTGACTTGTGTCAGCCTCTGTTTCTTATACAGGGGGTAGGAGGAGCAGCATTTCTGCTATAAACTGTCATATTAATAAAAGCATGTGGGGGAAAAGGTCTTATTTTAATCCCAGACTGGTTTGGGTTGAAGGGACCTTAAAGCTCCTCCAGTTCCAACCCCTGCCACGGGCAGGGACCCCTTCCACTAGAGCAGCTTGCTCCAAGCCCCTGTGTCCAACCTGGCCTTGAACACTGCCAGGGATGGGGCAGCCACAGCTTCTCTGGGCACCCTGTGCCAGCGCCTCAGCACCCTCACAGGGAAGAGCTTCCTAATATCTCATCTAAATCTCCCCTCTTTCAGCTTAAAGCCATTTACCCCCTGTCCTATCACTAACTACCCTTGTAAAAAGTCCTTCTTTTTGCTTTGATATTCTCCTAATAGGTCACATTTGTCAGAGGGATGAGCTAAACCAATACAGCAGGTTTGAACATACATAAACATTTGCAGTCCAAATTCAGAACTTTGCATGAGTTTTCTGTCATTGTGACGAGCCACATGTAGCCTCTAGAGCCAAACGTCCAGAACTGAGGGAAGCATGGATTCAAAGCCAACATTGTATGGTCGGAGCCTAAAGATCACTTTGAAAATAGCACCTTGGTATAAAATGTTGAACCAGTACACACGGTGCTGCGTGTGGAACAAGCAGAACTCATGTCGTCGTGCTCGGCAACATCTTGACACGCGGCGCTCATCTGAGATTATTTTTGTCTCGGGTTCTTTTCTAGGTCTTTGATGCAACAACCCAGCCCGCGTTGCATCAAGCCTGCAGAAAATCCCTCGCTGTCTCTTCCCTTGTTTTCCAGACAGCCGGCACCACCTCCGGGTCCTGGCGACGAGCGCCGCAGGTGAGCGAAACACGGGACTATTTGGGCCGGAGATTAATTTATGTTTAAACTAAATGTACAGGAGGTGGGGTGTGTGTGTGTCAGAGTCGAGCCCATGATCCGCACGTTGTGTTTTAGGCTGTGTTGAGAGGGTTTCACTGAGGGCTTTCGCTCTCCCCTCACGGGTCACAGCCGCCGGCGCTTTGCCGCTCCCTGAGGGGTGAAGGCGGGAGGCGGGGGCCGCCGTGTCAAAGGGAGCCCTCTGGAGCGGGCTGGACGCTCGGGAGGTCGTCCGGGGCCGTTGGGTAGCGCGGCGTTGGCGGGCCCGCCTCAGGGCCACAGGCGGGGTAGAGCCGCGTCCCGCCGCCGAGCAGGAGGGCCCGGCGGGCGCCCTCCCCGCCGCGATCACGAGTCGGTGCCCGCCCCCCGTGACAGCCAAGATGGCGGCGCAAGGAGGCGGTGCGGAGGGGAGGGGGGATCCCGCCTGAGACGCCCACACGGCGGGGAGGCGGCGAAGGCGAGTCGGGCGCCGCGAGGATGAGATAAGGGCGCGGGGACCGAGTGTGCTTCCCCCCCCTTCACCCTCCAGCTACTCGGCGCCGGGGATAGGAGGCGCCGGCGGCCGTTCCCCGTCCCCGGGGAGCGCGGCCCCCGCCTGAGGTGCGTGCTGCGGGGCGGCGGGGGAGCCGGGCTGTCACCGCGGTGAGGCAGGCGAGGGGGGTTCACTGAGGAGATATCGTGGGGCGGGCGCTATCGCGAGCCTGGGCCGGCGGGAAAGGGGCGACCCTGCCCGCGGCGGGGCTGTCAGCGCCGGGCCGGGGGCTGCGGGGCGTGCAGGGCCGGCGGTAACTTTCCGCTGGGCCGCGGTGGGAGGTGGGGGAAAACTTTCTCCGCTTCCCGCGAAGCCGCGGCCACGGCCGGCCCGGAGGAGCGCACCCCCGGCCCGTGGAGTCAGGCGGGTCTCGGGGCGGGAGCTGCCCGCGCCTCGGCTGCGCTGTGCCGCTGACCTGCCATGTTACAAAGGCAGGGCCGGGGCGTGCGGCGGGCTCGGAGGGCTTCTCGGGGGGAAACGGGCCGAGCTGTGCCTCCCGCGGGTGAATAAACGAGCAGATTTCCATACATCGTGCTCTGCGTCAGCCGGGATTGCACAGGTAGAGCCCAGCCTTGTGCGTGTTTTCATTGCGACTTTCCCTTCGGTTACTGTATACCTGGATTAATGTGGCGCGCCGGCCAAGACGGTGAAAATTAGCCCTGACATTTGTTCCGTCGTGATGTTTGCATGTAGCACAAGTTGCTGGCCAAGGCATGATAATATTTAATAACTTCTTAACCATGGTTGTTATTCTGAAGTCATTTCAAACGTGCTGCATTTAAAAATGTGCCGCCTCCAAGAATGTTGATATGCTGAAAATGAGGACTCAGCTTATCATAGAATCACAGAGTGGTTTGGGTTGGAAGGGACTTTAAAGATCATCCAGTTCCAGCCCCCTGCCATGGACAGGGAACTTGGGGCATGGCTCTGAAGTTTAACGTTTCTGAATTAGCTGAGTGGAAGCGTGGTGTTCTGCACAGCTTTTTACTTCATTTCACAATTTTTTTTCTGGAACTGTTGCTCAACGAGAGGTTTCCGTAAAAAGTGTTACATTACAGTACATAATCTTTCACTTTCTGAATGATTAAACACAAATATTTAATCTTGGCAAGTGTCTGTGGTGGTTTAGGGAAACTAATTGAGTTAGTCTAGCCAAGGAAGGTCGGGGGGGAGTAAATGGATTACTTCTGGTTTGTGTGTTTAGCATACCAATCTTAGTGAGTCTCCTGTTTCTGTTGTCCTTCTTTAAAGAATCATATTTAGAGTCTTGGTGAAACTCTGTCTTACTTTTAGGTGATTGAGGAGTCTGTAAGTTAATTTAAAGTGAACATGAAAGTCGAACTGTATCTCTGGTAAATGAAGTTTTCTAGTGGTAGTCATGACTTGGCATTGAAATTGTTTCATTATTAGAAAAAGAGCGTTAGAGTTCTTGTGTTTAGCTTTTGGGGAAGGGGAAAATTGCATGGAGCCTTAAAGACAAAGCTAAAATGAAAAAAGTTAAGTTTCTCTACAGCCTTGTGTGATATAGATGTTTTACTTGTTGTAGAAACATTAGGGTCCAGCTGACTGAGGTACTTTCCTCAAGTTTATGAGCAGCTCCTGATCCTTCAGGACCGGCTTTGCTCAGCATCCTCTTTTAAACAGTGAATTTCCTAGAAAGTAGCACAAAAAATAAGATCTGCTTGTGCAAGCAGTGTACCAGAAGGCACTAGGACCAGCTTTTAAAATAAGGGTTACTGTGAAATGTTTTTCCACTATTAAGGATGCTCATGTGTGAGTTTTCATACTTGCAGTAGCAGTGTGGTTGCAGGTCTGCATTTCTGGTGAGCAGCTTGCTCTGTATGCTTTACTTGGATATAACACTACTATGGCCCTTAATGGTATTTCTATATGCATTAATGGCAATATTGGCAATTTTGTAGCAATGTGGCCAGAGTTAATTATTAGTTAGTAAAAGCACAAATATTGACATAGCCTGGTGCATACTATAGGGCTCAGGTGAGCTTGGCTGATTCAGGTCAAGCATTGGGAACAGTGTAAATAACCTGGTCCTGTTTAAGATATGTGTTTGAAAGGGAAAGTAGCAAGGCAGGAGTAGAGCTGAGCTGGTGATCTGAAGAGAATGAGGGTGTCTTGGGAAGGTTCCTAGCTAATACTAATGTTCTGTGTAACTCTTCCGAAAGAATTGTGGGCACCACTGTTCAGTCTGGCAATTTTTAATCTGCAGGGCTTTGCATTCAAGGTTTTACTGATTTCTAAATTCCTGCTGTAGTGTGATAGGGAGAGAAAACTGTCTTGTGACTCTTCCATAGAGAAGATGGTACCTAGACTGAGCCTGAATGATGATTATGAGATTTGTTAATCTTGAGGTTTTAAAACTGGGAAAAGAAATTTGCAGCATCACTTAAATATTCAACATCTCTTTTCGGTTCTCATCCTACTTCCTAGCAACTGAATTGGAGTTAATTTTGCAAGTCATAGTAGGTTGCAATGCTTTTTATAGCAGTGGCTGTAGAAACTGTTGTGCTCATGGAAAGGACATAGTACAACAGCTACTTAAGAAAAACCTCAATCTTAAATCTCTGCTGAAATCAAGACTTGTAGGGAGTCTCCTTTCCCTTCATTGTCCTTTAGTCAACTTTGACCTCAGTTTTTAAATATGGTGGCGGCATGACCAAAAGGTTGGAGGATAAATTGTTGCACAACTCATGTTGGATTAAAAAGAAAAAAGGGCAATGTAACCTTGTTGAAACATAAGGTTTGAGGTATTTGTGATTTCCAAGTATCCCGCTGTCAGATGGAGGATTCAGTAGCTCAGCTTTTGATACATCTGTAGCTGTGGATTTGAAGGTATTTGATCTGAAGATTCCTGGAAAGAACTGTGATACTTCTTAGAAGGAGGAGGAAAGGACCAAAAAAAGACACCAAAGTAATTTCTATTTAAGCGTCTTAATAAGACATGATGCAGTTTATGTGGGTTGGCGTATTTCCAGTATGATTCTCTTGTTTGTTCAAGTATTTTAATTGGGTTTTCCTGTGATGTAATGACATTTCTTATATTTTTTTAATGCTGACTCTCAAAAAACCCCCAAACAAACCCAGCCAGCCTGCCCTCCCCTTCAGAGTCCCCCAGAACCAAACCCTGTAAAGATGTAGTAGCTCTGAGGAAAGCGTAGGTTGAGCTTGCACAAAAAGCAAGGGTAGAGGTGTGGTTTAGAGGACTGAGTTGTACTTCTCCCTCATCCTTCTGCTATAGACTCACTGGGTGGTCTTAGGCAAGAGGACAGAAAAGGCCCTGCATCTTTTCCATCATATATCAATTCCATATATAAATAATCTTTGCTACTGTGAGCATAAATCATGATAGAAATGTTATGTCATACTAAAAGCAGTAAATCCTCTTGAAGCTAAGCCAGTTATGCCTTTCTCTGATTGAGGCAGGTAGGAGGAGAATATGTATAAACAGTGACTGTATCACCAATGTTCAACTATTTAAAATCAACTATTTCTAATAGTGGTAATGACCAAGTAATTACTTAAAGTGAACAAGGTTTTTTTGCTATATTGCATAATAAGCTTTGGGTATTTTCTGCTGTTCTTCAGTTCAGACTTAGTCTATGCTTGGTCTGGAAGCTTGGTCTGTCACTGATGTGAAAACATTCTGCTCATGTATGTACATTTATAAAGTGCCTCCACAGACTATAGAGTCAAAATTAAAACATACAGTGAAGGCTACATGAGGCACTGGTGCTGAGAGGTTAGATCTATAGCAGTCATTTTAGTAACAGTCTATGATGCAGAAGTAGTCATTGGTACTTCCCTAAAGAGCTCAGAAACAGCATCAGGAGGAAATTGTGGAGGAGAAGTGGAAATGAAAGACCATAGAAAGTGATGTCCCTATTCTTTTAGGTGTCATATTTTTACCTTTTCAAAGTATACTTTCATGTCATATCTTAAATTCGGGGTTATTGTAGAGGCTGAAACAGAATGAAATAAAAATAAGCAATAACAGGGTGTGGGTGGGTATGTGCGTGAAAGAAGAAGGAACTGTGGTATAAAAATAGGATGTGAAGAGTAAGGAGGAGTGTTAGAAGTAAGTTAGTCAGTGATATCCTCACTATTTAATTTTTACTGTAAATTTTGACTGTTAGAATTACCTAATACTAATAAATAAAATTATTTCAATTTAGCCATCTAAAATAAAAGTGGACAAGCCAGAAGTGTGTGGTGTAAGTTGTATATACGTACATGCAAATGAAAAAGTCCCCAGAGGAAACCCCCTCTTTTTGTGTGCAAGCATTATGCTAACAAGGAGAAGGGCACGGTGGGCTGGATTCTTCAGTTTTGGTTTTGTCTTGAGCTTCAGCAGAAACCTGTGGGTTAAGGAATTATTCTCAGTTGTGCAACCAAGATCAGGAGCTGGTTCAGCTCTGGTAGCTTCCATATGTCAGCAAGTGTGTCTGTGTGAGACTGTGACTATAAAATGACAGTGAAAAAGGCAATGCTGTCCACATACTGCAAGTGCAAAAATAACTGGGCTCAGCACAGTGCTGTCAGTTAAATCCCAGTACAGGAGCAGTGTTCTAACAAATTGTACAACTTTGTAGTTACCTTGTATGCTGAACTGTTCAGGACAGTGAAGGCTTCATTCTGTAGAGCACCAGGGGCAAACCTGTGAGTTTTGTGAGTGCTTTTCTCCTAAATCTTAGCACATAAGGTGACCCTGACTCAATAAACTCCATCTTTTCCTTTAAGGACATGGTTGTTTAATAATTGTGGTCCAAAAGATGGGCAAAGCTTTTTTAGCTATGTCTGCTCTGTGTCACAAAGAGGTATCTTGAACTGGCTTTGGAATCCTGAAGCCATAGTTTCCTTAACATATCACTGCACTTCAGCTAATTTACTGTGATATTGAGGGGATACCTTAATGTTGCTTTTTATTGCTTTGCTAGCTAACCCAGCTAGGAAACTACCACATAAATGCACGTTAGTTGATAGATGGACTTGTAGCTGAACTTGTAGCAATACACTCACAGTTGGATTTTTTGGGTTTTTTTTGTGGGGTAGATGATGAGCATTTTGCCAACTTGGATGTAGAGATTTGCTAGGTAAGGGAGGTATTAGTCAGTGTTATCTCTCCATTTAACCTTCCCAGTATGGTGTAGCTCATATGCAAACAGCAGTTACAGCCCCACAGTTGCAGTCCATGCATGTCATTCACTCAGCATATATGATTTGCAGCATGGCTGGGTCCCATTTTTTTTATCCTGCCAGAGATTTTTGCTGGCTAGAGAGAGAAAGAACATCAAATGTTCTAAGTCACAATTAAAGTGTATTTTTAAATACAGCAAAGAAGATGTTAGAAACAATTCCCACTTCCTTTCCATCCACCACACCATAAATTCAAAGTTTTAAGAATGGCTTCAAAACTAAACTGAGGTGGTCCTGTGTGTCCAAATACAGTGGAGTAAAAGCAGGATACTTCTGTCACTCTTAGCTGATGCAGTTTGACATTTTCAGTGATAGATTTTGGGTTTGAAGCCCACTGTTGGAAGATTTGCTGCTTTCATTTGCCTTTATCTACTGTGCCAAGGAAAATGGAATGTTCTGTTTGGGGGACTTCTCCTTTTAAAAAGTTGCTGTATAATAAGTAGTTACAAAAAATATGGACTAGCTACCCTTCTGAACTGTGTTTTGGATGGAGTAATATTTACATTTTATAGTGCTTACCTTGGCTTCCCTCCCCTTCATTTGCTATAAATTGTTTTCTGCATCCCTCCCTACAGACACAGTGGTACTTCAGAAATCGTTTCCATCCTTCGCTTGTGCTTTTTGGCCATAAATACTGTAATCTAGAAAGAAAAGTGGAAGCTTTAAAACTGTCGTTGTTAAGATTTGTCTCTGTCATGATTCTCATGGGATATTTAACATTTCTTTCTCGAGTTTTTGTAGGCAGGATTAAATACTGTGGGGATTTTGCTGTGGCACAACTGTAATGAATGCCTAAGCCTGTGCCTTGTTAGACCCTCCTAGTAGATGCTTAGATTTTATTGAAGCTAAAAAGAGCAATGAAGAACAAACAAATGGAAGACTTGGTGAGTGATGGTGGAAAGTACAGAAGATGTAGAAAATGCCTGGTCTTTCCCTCAGGGTGAAGTCTGTTCCTCCCTGCCTTCGTCCTGCCAGTTATTCTCTCTAAGCTTTGATACTCGGATGGCCAGTTCTTCTTCACTGACTGCAGCAATCCCAGTGGATCTAGATTAGCCTCTGAATTTAAGACTAATTTTTCTTTCTTCCTAGCCATTGCTGAACATATCTGCTTGTTCCTCTGTCCTTGGCCTACATTCCTGTTTTCTGGTCCTGAGCTCATGGTCTTGTGTTCTATGCTTGTCCTCTTATCCAGCACTTTTCTATTTCCTGGACCCCTCTTAGAGATCCTTTGTTGTTAAGTGTTTGAGCTCTCTTGATTATCTCCTCAGCTGTTTGGATCAGAGTGTGTTAACCATGAGTTAGTAGAGATGGTTGCGAATGAGCCCATGAAATACTTGATGGTGATTCTAGCCCAGTGATGTAGGGGCAGAACAATGTGGATTTCTCTTGTTTGGGGTGGTTCTAATATGCTACTATGTTTCTTCACTCTAGAACTACTACTGATGCAGCACAAAAGGGAGCTTAGTAGGGGCAAGTGGGTTCTTATTGATCACTGTGTTGTCTAATGTTCTTAAGTGCAGATGTATGCAACAACAGGGTTTGAAAAGCAACACAGCTGATCATTTAGCCCTGTTTGTTAGCAACTTTCTCTGTTGCTGTCCTTTTTTTAACAGTAGGAAATGTGAAGAAAAAGCATAGGCAACGTCCTTCTGAAAAACGCAAGTGCTCTGAGAAGTTCTGTTTGTATTGGGGTAATAATGTAGGTCCTTTGCACCTTGTTTCTTGAAAAAGTAGGTCTTTCACTTGATGCGGGACAGTAAACTAGTTGTAGATATGTTCTACATATGCTGCAGGTACACTGGCAGCAGTTCTCACTGTATTCCTTGTGATGCCTAAATGTGTACTTTTATTTTTCCTTCCTTTAACTCTCCTCATTGGCTTTCCAGATGGCTGACTGGGAAATACATTTTTTGAAGTGTCCGTGGGGAAATTATTCATGTTAATGCTGCTCATTTCTTAGACATTTTACAGCTCTGCAGGTGATTCCTAAAATTATAATTTCTGACACTCCTGGAAACTTTATATTACAGATTTGGGTCATTAGACGAAAATATGTATTGCTACTGCTCCATCCTCTCATGGCAGTCTTGTGTAAAAATGTTCAGTCACTTACTGTGGAGGGTAGCTGATTTCAACTGGTACTAGTCCTGTTTTCTGTGTGTAAAGAACTAGTACCAGTGCTGTATGGATTTGAAAGACGCATCAGGGGCTGGATTTGCTTTCCAGGCTGTCACCCCCACTCCTTGCTGTAGGAGTAATGCTAACAGTGCTGATTGCTTCTGCATGATCTGAAATCAATTGTTGGGGTTATGAACAGAATCTTGAAGTTCTGATAATCTAGTGTAGGGTTTTTTTCCCCCTCCAGAGATGTTTCTTCCTAGCCTTGCTTATGTTACACTTTGTTTTCTGAAGTCAACAAGCTTCAAAGAGTGTTCTCCAAGTCTTGGGAGATGGAAGCCTCCTTTAGACAAGGCTTATTTTTGACTACACCTTCCTGGTGCTAATGAGTCGTTCAGGGAGATCCAAGTCTGAGACTGTCTCCAGTGAGGTATTCTCAGGCCTGTAGTGGAAAGCTGTTGCTTCAAATTGCTTAAATGTAGGACAGGCCTTGCACATGCCTCAGTATAAAACACAAGCTCAAGCTGTCTGTGGTCATACCAGTGTTTAAAAGTGGTCATAGTAGTGTTTACCACATCTGAAGAAAACCAGTGGATTATGTCAATTAATGGCAGGAGGACTGTCACACTAGCTGCAAGAATGGGGAATTGGAATGAGGTGGCTAGATGGAAGAGTACATGTGTATTGCTGGTTGTGGAGTAACAAGGAGCTGCTTAAGTATCCGTATCTTGCAAAGAGGTACAATGTTTTGAAGTAGACTTGGAAAGGTTATTGAGCTAAAAGAGCACTTTCATAGCTGGCTGATGCCTGTAGATAGGCATGGGAGGTATTTATCATCAGAAAACAGTGGAAGAGTTGAAATAATTTGAAGTGGCTGCCTCAACCATTTATTTTCTTTCTTGAAGCACTAAATGTTCTTCATGTTCTTAATATATCAATGCAGCATAGAACTCGATGTTTTGTTTCTTAATTTTAAAGTCTGGTTTCATGTACTTTTTTAATGCTCAAGTGACATGTAACGTTGCCTTGGCAAGCAAGTCCCACAGAGATTCACAGTGTTCACTTAATGTGAGTGGAGTGAGCTGCAAGTATAACTTTCAACAAATGTGTACATTGTTCAATCTTTGTTTTTACTGTTTCTGTAGGGAATGAAACGTTAACAGGAGGTCTGTGTTAAAAGCCTGGCTGACAGCAAGAGAGGCAAACAGTAGAAGCAATGCCCTGATGAAAAGGTAGGGAGCAGATCGGTAGAGTTTTCAAGAGGCTTGTGTTCTGGCTTGAGAGAATTCCCGTGATATTTGAGGTGATTCTGCTTTGTTCCCAGGGTTGTTTGTTACTAAAGGAAACACGGGGGAAAAGGCTCGTCTGTCATTGTGCCAGGCAACTTTGGAAGCACAAGGATGAGGTGAAGTTTTTTCCCCTGTGTAGCTGCAGTTATTCTTGTGGTCTGAAGACTGTTAAGCCCTCATGTGATTTTGCAGTGTCATGGCTGAGAAATGGTTCTGGGTAGCTATAGCAGGGCTGACTGATCTATTTAACTTCATTTTGCTCTTGCATGACTAGTTGCCACATTTCTGTGTGTTGGCAGCATACTTGAATGGGATAATACAGTAACACACACAGGAGACTGAAACTCTAGGGACTGTTAGAACTTTACTGGCAATTTTTATAAACTGGTCACTGCTTTTTGTGTTTGACTGCTTTTCATGTGCCTTCAAAGGAAGGAAGTACTTGGAATGTGTTTATATGATGAATGCTTAAAAAAATAAATCACCATTTATAATAAAGCTTTGAACTGTTAAAAAAAAAAGTGTTGCAGAGCCCCTGTGTTGCTTTCCAGCCTACACTGGGAGAGCTTCGTTCTTTGTTTACAAACACATCTCCTGGGAGTCAGGCTAACAAAGTAAAATGTCACCTGCTTTAGACAGCATAGGACCTAATAAGGAACTCAAATTAATAAGTGATTTAATATTCTCAAAGAAAAATGGAGGAAGGAATGGGAATGAAGACAAGATTAAAAAGATTGGAAGGCAGTGGTTGTTTTTCTATCTGCCAGAGTTGGACTGATGAAAATGTTGTTGTGGAGTTGGATGGTCCTTACCACTGTCTTTTGTAGGTCATAAACCACTTGCACATGCAAAAAGCACAGAAGTAAATCCTTTTTGCCATCTAGGAAAGCTAGCTCCTGGAAAGAAGCTGGTACTGCTAGAGCTGTTCTGATCTGCAGCCTGCTTACAAGATACCTCTATATAGTTTGTGAGTAGGAGCAAGCTGTATGGGTTGTATCAGTACTTTTTTTTCTTGGAAATGGTGTAGTGCATCTATAGTAAGCTCTGTACTTCTGAGTTACTGCTGCACAGATGGAATATGTGGCACATCCGCATTAGTTTGGTCATTTGATGAGGAAAAAGCTGATGTGTACATCCCTCTTATAGTGTTTGAATGAAATATGTGGTCTGTTCAGAAAGCTTGGATGCCAATTGAGTTGTCTGAAAACACGTGAGCAGGTATAAAATCATGCCTTTCAGTTTTTGTTTGCTTTCTATGTGACAGTTATGGATAGCTTATGGCAAATAAGAAATAAAAAATTGGAAGCAGAATAGGTTAGCCTATATGCTCTCCTTTCTGAATTCAGATCTGAGTGACACGAACACTTTATCACCAAAGGGTCAGCCACAGGTTCCTCCTGCAAACCTCCTGATCATCTTTCTTGTAATAGTAGCTTGGGTTGCACTTTGCAGTAGTTTGGTTCTCTTTTAACAGTGGCACTAGACCTACAGGGTTAGATCACAGATCTTGTTTTTCAGATTAATCTCTTTTGCCCAGTTGCTAAGATGCCAGCACCTATGAATTGCAACAGTGAAAAGAGAGAAAACTGTTACTTAAAGTTTCCAAAATGGTTATGAAGCAATATGATGCTATTAAAGAATTAAATTGGATAAACAATCAAACTGAGCTTACCCTTTGTCGTTCAGCAGAGTAATCAAGCTGAATAGTTCGTGGATCTGCAGCAGGATTATCTGGTGGTTTCCCCTGTTCCCATATGTTTAGAAATCCCAAAAGCCCAGTGTTCTCCCACATTTATATAGCCATGATCTGCTAAGTCTGTGTATGTGTTTAATATTGTCTTACAAGTCAGTTTACTATTCACAAGGGTATTTTGTTTCTTGCTGATGTTTATGGTATTTAAGTTCTAGTGGTATTAATTATATGCAGTCCATTAAAAATTATGAGATGGCTCAAAGACCATGTATTGCAGTTATTTCCAGAGACTTTTGTGAGAGGTTACGTTTATGATGCCATGGTCTTGTCTTCAAAGCACAGCCTTTTATCCCCAGATGACTGGTGTAGAGAAGCAATAGTAGCTGCTTCTCACTGTGACACTGTTAATGTTGAATTTCACCTGGGACCTGCTGCTTCAAGCAACACGGTTGTGCAGTGTGACTTCTTGTGTTGTGTGTTTTGTTTTGGGTTTGGCTTTATTTCCTGGAAGTTGACTTGCATGTATGACTTGATGTACATAATCACAACCTGCTTTGGAATACCTTCATGGTAACAGCTTCTACAGAAATTATTCAGGCTTGTCTGAATTTCAGTTTATATGAATTGCTTTTCACAAAATGATTGTCACTGAATTAGCTCACATTATACACCTTTTTACTGGGGTCTGTTAACATAAAGTTTGCATAAATCTGCTCTCACGGTAAACAGATGTTGTAAACTCAGTACCACACTAGCTCTAGTAAAGTCTTAAGTTAGCTTGAATAAAATACCACTGAACTATTTGATGTCTTATGCATTTTATTGCATTTTTTGCTGCAAGCCTTTATATCCAAAGGTGAAGATCATAGAATCATCATAGATCATGGAATGGTTTGTGTGGGAAGGGACCTTAAAGCTCATCCACTTCCAACCCCCTGCCATGGGCAGGGACACTAGAGCAGGTTGTTCCAAGCCCTGTCCATCCTGGCCTTGAACACTGCCGGGGATGGGGCAGATATGAATGATGCATCATCAGCTTCCCTCCTCCTTCTGTAAAATCCGCTTAAAATTATGACAGATTTGCTGGCTTCTGTATGACTTGCTATAACCTTAGGAAGCAAATTTGTATGATAGCAGCTGTTAGTACGTAGGGGATTCTAATTTTACCTGGCTCTAAATGAGGAGAGCTTGTCCCAGTTTTACTTGAAAGTGCTTTTGGGGATAAATGAATGTTTGAATTTAAGAATTTTAATATAAACTTAATGTGAAATAAATAATAGGCTTGTGAGATAAGTATGATTCTTCAGTTTAATGTGTATATATCTTTCTGTTTAGTTGTAATGCTGTCTCGGCTAATTAAACTGGAGTGGTGTGCTGCTAATACACTGATGGTATAAACCTTGCAATTTTAAGAGTCATAATTTGTATAATTTTTGATTACTAGACCAGTTTTCAATTAAAAAGGCATTGTGAAGCCCTCCAGACACTGGTGTAGCTTTGCAAAATAATGCTAATGAGAATAGGAACAAAGCAAAACTTTGTTTTTCCAACTCATCATCTTTAAGGCAACGTTCAGTTTTGTGGTGCTTCTGCTGCTTTGTGATGGTGGGGCATTTTTCATACACAAATATGCAAGACTTGCCAGCTTTCAGTTTACCTTCTGTCTTTTAATAGAAAACTCTTTCACCAGAGCTCACGATGGTGTAAGCATTGAGTTTAAGTTGGTTGGTTGGTAGATTTTACTTAGCCAGCCCTGCCTTCCTCAGCAGTTCTTGAGGAGTACTTCTAAGCAGTCTTTGACCATAGCTCTTTCCTGATCATTGTTATGAAGCACTGTTATTTTTTCTTTCTACATTTCTTGATGCATTTTTAAGTGATGCTTTTTAAAAGTAACTGCTTATGCTCTGTGTTTTAAATGTTTTTACCTAAAGAGCAAATGCTTGCCAGTGTACTGCAGCTTTAAAAAAAGCTATTACAGGTTAGCCAGTGAGTGCTGGTTGATAAAGACAGAAAGTTTTCATCATAGTTAAAATGTAGTATAACACAGTTAAGTTTTACAGAGAATTGTTAATGTTATAAAATATTTAGAACTCCAGTCATGGTAGCTAAAAGATGTTTGAGTTTGGTCTTTGCTGGAGTTTAAAGATGCTTCATGAAGCTTCTTTATCTCCCCATGAATTTGTTGTTTGCTGAAGCCAGATGTACAGTCAAATAATGGGCAACATATACAGTGGTTGAATTTGTGTCTTTGAATATATTGCTCAAGGAGAAGTTTTGAGTTTGTAGTTATTGATCTCATATACTGCTGAGTAACGTATTCCAGATGGCTTTGAAATAACTGATTTTAGGTTAAACACAGCTTAGTTTTGTAACTACATTCTCTCTTCTTTCAGAAAACAAGCTGAACTGTTGTTTGCAAACCGGTACAATACTGTATATTGATGGCTGGTTTCCAGTGATCATGTGGTCTGAAGTGTCCCATATTACTTATTGACCATATAGCAAGCAAAGAAGGTTGGATAATTCAGGGGGCTTTTTAGGGTTTTTTTTTCTTGGTGTTTTCTTGAATAATGCAAGTAACCTTAAAATTAAAACTGTTACTCGTTTCCTTGTGGCTTTAGAAGTCACAAGTCAAGTCAGTTACTGCAACAAAATACAAGCAACCTATAAAATAAGAACAGGAAGATGGAATTCCCTTTCTTGCACTGGTGGATGAGGTCGATAGCAGTGGTCAGGCACAGGCTAACATTTTTCCTTCTTGAGCAGGGACTGGTGCTGGAAATCTTTGAGGTCAGCTTCCAACAACTTTAATCAATTTGATTAAATGCACAGTATCAACTTATGACTTAGTATTTCTCATTATCAGTGAGCAATGTCCAAATTTATTTTGCTTGTTTTAATGAAAATTTGTTGGTAAAATCCTGAACTCATGATGGTATTAGAGCAAAAAATAAAGGGAGATAAAGCAACTAGAATAAAGGTGGCCTGAAAACTGAAGTCTTGTACCAACCATTCAAACTGTTCTGAATTGTGCTGGTTGAGTTTCTGAATGTTAGCAAGCTCTGGAGAGTGTTGCAACAATTTCTCATGCAATAAAAATTTACACCCAAACAAAATTAATTAAACAAGGGAGTTTTAAATATCTTGTCTGGCTTAAAAAGTCTGGAACTTGATGACAGTAAACTTCCTGAAGCTACTTTACTGAGGTTCCAGCACATATGGGTGACTTAGATAAACGTTTTTAGCCCATTGCTCAATGTTCCATGAAAGAGCGGGAAGTATCTTCTTTCCTTGCAAAATCAAGCTGTTAAATAAGAAAATAAGACATGGGATTTAAGTGGCTTGCAATAGTATTAAAGTGTCTGAAAAAAAGGAAACTCAATCTCCTGCTATGTGGTGCACATATTCTTTGCAAGGCCATCTTTTCATTCCATACATATTATTTTGTCCTGTGCTGAAGGTAGTTTACAACGTTGGTAGCAAACATTGCAAAAAGAGCCTCAAAACAACTATACAGAAAGAATTGTATACAAAGATATTTTTTTCTAATCAGTATGTTCCAGGAAGGATGTAATTTCCCCGCACAATTTGACTGGAACAGCAGGACTGTGTTGCTTCTTATTATGAAAAACTTCATCTGGTCTTGAATGTTTTTGTTTCACAGTGATCTGTAGTCCGTTGAAGTTGACTTGCTTTTAAGGTTTGGGATAAAAGCTGGTATATTGCTGGATGTGGATAGGTTCATATCAGGGATCCGAGCCCCCATATGCTATAAACCAACGTTACATCAACTTTAAGCCTGCAAAAATACTCCAAGATCTGACCTTGGTATCTGATGTAAAATCTTATGGGGTGCGATAGCTGCAAATGTATATCTTTAGAATAATCAAGACAGCCTTTGCATATATATTTAATATTCAGGAAGCGAATTAGTTGCACATCACGCCTTAGAAGATCCATTGTCACGGTGAACAGAGTGTGGTAATAGACTATATGCAAAATACATAAGAACTTTTTTGGCTCAGTCAAACTACTCACCAGTAGAGAGCTACTTGTGAAACTTTGGATAGCATTTTGCTGTTACTGTTCCTGTTGGTTCAGTTACTCTGGTGTATAAGTTAACAAAAAGAGGCCACTTGGATTTTCCATTTCAAGATTTAACAACTCACGATTGTGGTTCAGAATTCCAGATTGGAGAGAGGTTGTGGTTACAGATGAAAAACGTTACATGATCTGATGATGGATCTCTCTATTTCTTTTGTATTCTTCTATTGTGTATTCATTTATGTTACTGCATTTTCTAAAGATAAATATAATTCTGTTGCTTCTGATATCTTATAATTGCCTTTAAACATATTGATACTTGTTTCTTTCTTGCCAGTTAGAGCATCTTGTAATGGAAGATGGAAGACAAAGGGGCTCGTGTTGCCGACTACTTTGTTGTCGCAGGACTAACAGATATTTCCAAACCACTAGAGGAAGAAATCCACTTCAATGATGCTTGCCATAAAATCGCTAAACCAAAAGAACCTATTACAGATGTAACAGTACTTAATAAATCTCTGGGGGAGGAAGTTCCTCAGGGATATAAATGTATAGATGTTACTCCCTCAGGACTGTCTGCAGATCTCAATAATGGCAGTCTTGTAGGACCTCAAATGTACCTTTGTTATCGCCGAGGGAGGGATAAGCCCCCGCTTACTGATTTGGGGTGAGTGGGTTTTCTGTTCTAGGAGGTGATTTTGGCAGTTTAATTTGACTAATGAGCAAATAAAGCAGATTTATTGAAATCTTATCCTTTTTTAGTACAAGGCAAAGCTCTAAACAGGAAGATACTTGTTGACTTGAGCAGTAACCAGTATGGTAGGAAAAATGCCTGCTGAATGGATTTTAATGACAACTGTAATCCTTTGCATTTTGGAGTTTTCAAAGCCATTTATAATTTCCAATGTATATATTTGGGTTGAGATAAGATGCTTAACCTATTTAATACAGATTGAAAAGAGATGAGTTGTATGATGGTTCTAGGATCAGGCAATGAATCTTTAATAGAATTGAAAATAATACTGTCTTGCAGTAAACAAAACACTTTAAAGTGATTATACATGTGGAAACTAGTGTAGTTTATTGATATGAAGCTTTTCTGTAAGCAGCTTGGTATAGTTTGACCTAAACCTGTCCATAAACATGTTTTGATCAGAGATGAGACAAGAGCTGCTGTTAAATTAGTACTATTTAGTTACAGTTCTTAGTATAATATTAGTATTCAAAGTGTTTAAAGAAGATGGGGCTTCTAACTTTTGTTCATCCTGTTTCAACTAGGGTTTTATATGATGGGAAAGAAAGAGTAAAGCAAGGTTGTAAAATAATTCAAACCACTCCCTATGGTCGGCCTGCTAACATCAGTGGCAGTGCCTCATCACAGCGAGTGTACATCACTTACCGAAGAGCATCCGAAAACATGACACTGAACACACTGGCTGTTACGGATATATGTATAATCATACCAAGTAAAGGAGAAACCCCTCCACACACATTCTGCAAGGTTGACAAGAATCTTAATAATAGCATGGTAAGAATCAAAATCTAGATTTTTGTACACTTGATACTCAATGGTGTAATGCATGTGGAGTGTTTGTGACAATTCTCAGAGTGACAAATTTTGATAAGCACATTCCAAAGAGAAATCGAATCCTGGAAGAGTTGGAGGATTACATTTCTTTGTTCCTGCTTGGAACAAAGTCTCTTTGGAGGTCTTGGAGCAAATAAATCTTTTTAGTGCTGATTTGGAAATGCTGACTTCAGCAGTTTTGGATTAGTTCTTAAGAACCTGTTGTGTCATCATGTGTATAACTGGACGTTTTAAAGACGTGGCTGTTTCTGACACTGATTTTTTTTTACTGGTGTGATGGGAATCCTGTATCTAACAACTGGCTTCTGGTTTGTTTTTAAAGTTTCCTGTTTCCTCCACTGCTATTTTATAAATGTCAGTCTCCTCAGTAGTTTCACAAACTTTTCTTTTTTGAAGAAAGTTACGTGTGAGCAATGTTTGATGCTGTTGACTAAGCCTGTTTAAATGCTTAATATGGTTCCAGAGCTGGACCTGCCATAAGACACAGGTGTCACAGCACTTTGTATTGCAGAACTTAATATTTAGGTGTCTCCTGGTCAAATCTGCAGCCGTGTATGCTGGCTCTTGTAGGGTCCTCAAAAGTCAGCACACTGATGAGGTTGCTGACCACATATGCAAGTAGTATCATGCAAAAAAGATCATGGAAATTGATTTGTATTTGTTTTTAAATAAATGCCTGTAGATTAACAAATGGAATTTTCAGTTCTACCAGTCCCTGTATTGACTGGGTTATGGGAGTGCTGTCTAATGGAAACTGTTCTATCTTTCTTCCATCTATAAAAGCTTTGTGTGCCCTTAAAGGGTGCTGGTCTTCTCTGTGGCTTTCCATGTTCTTTATTCATGTCCAGAAATTGAGAACTTCAAAAGTATTTTAAAATATTAACCATGCCAGAAAGAGAATTGTTTGGAAGCTGCAAGGACTCTGATGTTGTGCTGCAGTATTTCGCAGACTCTGAAGTCAGAGATGGAATAAGCAATTGGGTTTGAAGATTAGCATGGTTAAAATAAAAATGTAGACATGAAAGAATTAAGTATTAAAGTAATAGAAATGCAGTTAATAACAGAAACATTGCACCCTGTGTGTGTATATATATACATAAATGTGTGCATGGATGTATGTATAGCTGTCTATATACACACTTAATCCAGATGTTCAACAAAATGGCGAAAGGTTTAAATATTTGTATGGATTACAATTGTACTTAAAATTCTGTAGCTGTGTTAACAAAATGCTTTGGAGAAGTATTTACAGATGTCATGCTTCAGTCCCTAAACCAGTTGCAGTTTACAGACATACGCCTTGGGTTGGTTAGCTTGGAGCTAACAAGCTGCTTTCCTTTCAGTTACATGGCTGTGTTGTTGTCAGAAAGGATAGAGTAGCCAGCCCAAAATTCCTATATCTTGATGCTGTATGGTTTTGTGTGTAAACTGTGGTTCTTTGTAAACAAGGAAGAGGAGGTTTTTCTTCACTCTCTTCTGTTACATCCTTTTGTTATATTTCTTCATGTAATCCAATAATTTCTTCTGTTTTACAGTGGGGCTCAGCAGTGTATTTATGTTATAAAAAGTCTGTGGCAAAAACCAACACCATATCATATAAAGCTGGTATGTAACTACTATTTAGCTTTTTTAATCCTCAAGTCAGGATATACAGGCTTGTTTGTAGCGCAGCAGGTATTTTTATTGAAGGATTATTTAACAAAGACACTGTCTTACCACTATCCAAAAAAAAGGCTCTTCTCCCAAAGAATTCTTCTAAAACAGTGTACTAAACAGTTTGATTTAAAACTTGCTTATAATTGGAAGCTCAGTTGTGTTTTGATAGGTTTCACAAACCTGTGCATGTGCCACCTCTATTTTTTGTTGCTGATAACTCTTTAAGGATCTGTGTGTGTGTATATGCAGAAGAAAATACTGCAAAAATTGGTGCATTTTCATGATCAAAATGTTCCTTAAAATGAAGGATACTGCAGACTTCCACACTGCCCTGCACACCAGTGGCACTGAGCTCTTTAAGTATTTTTGGATTGTCTATCATCTTTATTTCATTGTTTTATTTATAAGTCAGAATTAGATTTGCTATGGCTGTGCTGAAATGTGTTGGGCCCTGATTTTGTTTGAGTGCAAGTCATTAGCATGATTCAGACTTAAGCATTAATTTACTTGTATCCCTTTGAGATGCTGCTGTCTGTAGACAACGGTAGTTTAGGACTAACTAAAAGTGGAAGATAAGTCTGTAAATAGACAGAAATTGGAAAAGGCCCCACACCTGGTAGTAGCTTGCACAAAAGTTTGCTTCTTGAGGGTGGGAAAAGACCACTGCCCTTCTTGATTACTATTTTTTATTGCTCATTAATATTTCACTGTATATTAGAAAAGAACGATTGTGTGCTCTAATGCAGAGAAATCCTAAATCCCTTCCCGCAATATTTGCTCTCAGTTTTGAGTCCCCTGGGTTGGCAACAGGAAAGGCTACATTGCTGCAGCCCCATGATGTCATTGAAGACCTGTATGCTAAGAGCCTCTTCAGAACTTTGTGTTTTACAGCTATGTTTAAAATGAAGTCTAAACACATTAGTCTGATAGCACATTAGCTGAATCCTCAGTTGAAGTGGATCAGCATAATTAATTGGCTTGATTCTATTGATATTAAAAATAATAATATAGTATCTAACGTATCAGATTTTTCAGGAGACTTTTGTTGGCAGGAATTAAGTGCTTTCGTAACTGAAGGTATCAGTTTTATTTCTCAATTATTCAGGTTACTAGTTTTTAAACTAAATTTTAAAATTTTACTCGTATCAGTGATGAATGTGAATTATTGTAAGATTTGAGGTGCACGCAACCTGCAAACAGAAAGATAAATTAGTTATTAAGAGTTCCTAGAATAGAAAGTGGGATTTCAGTCCAATGTTTTAGTCAGGTGGTTTCTCCTTAAGCGTTGGAAGCTTCCTGCCCCTTTCCAGCTATTTGCTATGCCTGATTATTTACTACTTTACTGATTTTCTGAAGTTAGTGTATGCTCATATATGATATTTCTGGGCATTTTTTATGGAATGAGCTATTACAAATACATTTCTGCTATTCCTTACATAACTGCCTCTTTACAAATTGCCTTTATAGGATTAATATGTAGATATCCCGAAGAAGATTATGAATCATTCCCATTACCAGAATCTGTGCCTCTTTTTTGTCTACCTATGGGTGCAACGATTGAATGTTGGCCATCTAACAGTAAATACCCTCTCCCAGTTTTTTCTACATTTGTACTAACTGGAGCTTCTGCAGAAAAGGTATTTTGAAAGTTTAGAAAATAATAGTTAATAATTTTGGTTGAAAATTTAGTCGTTTATCTGTTCAGGATTATGATAATGCATATTTTTACAGGCAAATTGAATCTATGTGTTTAAGCTTAAATTCTCAGAGCCTGCTTTAAAGAGTGACTTGTATTTATTTCACTGCCGGACTGTTGGTCATATAGACCTGTACTCCTTTGCTTTCCGATCATGTTGGCCTTTGAAACTAGAGAGCTATAAAAATTCTGACTGCGTCTACATGCAAGTATACTATTTTTATTGCAAGCATGGAAACAACCTTGCATGTATTTACTTGTTCTAAAAAGCAGATTGGATGTCAGAAGAATACTGCTTTGAGTTGTGTATAAAGGAGTACTAAAATAGCTTTAAATGCAATTGTAGTGGTACTCTCTATAATCATTCTTTTTCTCTCACTTAAATTGTTTTGCAAATTACTCTTTCTCATATGACATTAAGTGTTTTAAATAAATAACAGACAGTCTGGATTTTCACAGCCATGAGTGTTCTGGAATATATTGCTTCAAAAGATGATGCATTAATGTAACTTTTCAAGCAGTGACATAGACCTGATTTCCCTTGCATGTTTGGGGTTTGTTAGATTGCTTTGAAGATTGAGGCAGATTTATTGACTCAAATCTACTGTTGTTTGCAGGTATATGGTGCTGCTATTCAGTTTTATGAACTGTATCCTGAAGAGAATCTCACAGAGAAACAAAAATCTCAACTGGGATTAGCAGCTGCTGCTGAGGGAAAGTCAGACACATGCAGAACAGTTCAAACAAATAAATGCATCTGTCTGCTCTCTCACTGGCCTTTCTTTGATGCTTTCAAGAAGTTTCTTACCTTTCTGTATCGTTACTCCATCTCTGGGCCGCATGTCCTACCCATTGAGAAGTAAGTAATTTTAGAGATTTGTAGCAGTAGTTTCAGTTAATGAGAGCTCTTTTTTTACTTCTAAGTTTCCTGTAATATCCATTTGACTTTAAGTCACCAAGCATTAAATATGGCTACACAAGATTAAACACTTTTCTCTGCTGATTAAATGTATCTTTACCTACTTTCTCAAATAAACCCAGGTTTTTATTTGTAATATAAGTGCCTGCAATAGTGTCTCAGAAAACCTTTTTTAATTAGCTTTGCACCCTTTAGCATCGTGTTTAGCAGGAGCAAGATCATAAATCCTTTCTTAATGTTGCATATGTTAAGGTAGGAGAATGAAATACGTGGGTTTGTGGTGTTTTTCAAATGACTATTTGTAAAGAGAGGTAATTAAGCAGATTGAATTTTGTTTTTGTACTAGTAATCTTCCTCTATTTGTGATAAATAAACCTAATTTCCTTCCTACATAGAGGATTTCACTTCTTAAAATGCAGAGAAAATCTTTACATCCAAGAAGTGGCTGAGTAACTTGCTATGTTTGAAGATGTCCCTGCTCATTGCAGGCAGGTTGGAACTAGATGACCTTTGAAGGTCCCCTCCAACCCAAACTATTTTATGATCTATGATACCTGTAATTGATACGTAATATAGTTTAGCACATCTGGGCTAACATAACTTTTCACTGCATCAGATTTCAAATTCACTATTTGCTTTTATATTTTATTACACATCAAACTTTTTTCAGGTTAAACTTCAATACTAACTTCTATGAGACTTTGACTTTGTGCATTGAGGATTTTTTTGCTATTGCCCACTTCAGTATTCCACTTTGTATCTACTGTACTTGTTTTAAAATTCTGACAGTGTGAACTTCCAAAAATGAAAAGATTTTATTTTTTTAATCTTAGAACTATTTTTGGGTTTTGATTTTCATGAAGGAATAAAATGAGAAGGAAATAAATATTCTATAAATTTTGATTTTGCAGATTTATTTGCTTATTCTGATTTGTAAACTGACTGGTCAACTTACTGTGGATAGTTTAAATACACCTACACTCTGTTGCACAAAGTTAATATAGTATCTAGCCTAGATTCTTTGACTGTTTTAATGATGATGAAGGTTGTCTATGCCATATGTGTGTATTTGAACATTTTCAGGCAGCCCGGCTACTGCAAGCAGCAGGCCATTCCCTTGATGTTTGCTATATGGTCTGTGACCATCTTCATACACTGCTAATAAAGACAAAACCCCAAATCTGTTGTCAGCCTGATTCCTTTCCTGTTCTTATTTGCCGTGTGGCTGCACAGGCACTGATGCTGACACAAGGGAGATCGGCTGAGGAGTGCTGGAGAAGGTGGCACAGTTTTGCTTATGGTTAAGACCAGTTACGTCCTTATAGAACTGCAACAAAAAAGTTAAACATGACACAAGTACACAAAAATAAAACCAGTAGAAATTGGGGGTTTTGCATACATCTAAATGTGTGATATGTGGCTACAATAAAATATGAAATGTGTAGCTTTGAATGAGAAATATGTAGAACAAGTCTTCTGTATAAATCAATGCTTATTTGTGGGTTTGTCCGAATTTCTTCCAACTTTGGTTGGTTGTCTGTGTCATAATAATGGTAAGAGTTGCAGAAATCATAGAAAAGTGTTGTAGTGCTATAGCATGTGATTTATGATGGATTACCTGTTTCTTCCTGACTTTCTACTGACTGCAAGTAGTTTCTCTAAACATGCATGTGTATCATGTAGAACTCCTACACATTTAGAACTTGTACAAATTCGGTCACTTCGTAAAACTGAGAGCTTAAAAAATAAATCTGTATTTGTAGTATATGGAAGAACTTTAATACTTTTTAATCAGAAATCTTATCTAACATTTTGTATTTGAAAGTGAGGAAAATGAATGAACTTAATGACTCTCTTTGATACACAGCTGTGAATATTTCTTGGCAAATAACCAGTTATTGTCTCTGAGGAATCATGCTATTTCAGGCCAGTCTTAGAAGCATGGCTGTAATATGGTGTTACAATGCTCAAGCATCAATATTTCTACTTTACTTTTATTTCTCTTTGTTAAAAAGCTCTTTGTACTTTTTCAGTCTCACAAACCAACCTCATGGTCTGATAGATAATCTGGCCTGCTGCTTGGGATGTCACTAGTAGAAAAATAGGTTTTGAAGGTCACAAAACCCCTGTAGGGTTTGGGTGCTGGGTTTTCTTGCTCTCTGTCTCCTGAATAATTATGTGCCATTTTTATATAATGATTTCTGTTACTGACAATAACTTTGTCTTGAGGTAAAGCAGTTGAAGCTTGTAACTTCCACTAAATCAGTATTTTTCTTCTCCTTTAGACACATTTCCCATTTCATGCATAAAGTTCCTTTTCCATCCCCTCAGAGGCCAAGAATTCTCGTTCAGGTAAGTAAATTTCTTCTTAATAGCTGTGTCTTCAGTGAAGACAAAACAGCAGCTGAGCAGGTTAGTAAATAGAAAATGGAATATTTATGTTCTAATTGTTCTTACTGCTCAGGATTGTTTTCCTAAATTCATACACTTAATTTTTACGGATTTCTCACCGTTCTGTTTCCTTTTGGTTAAGGACTTTAATGAGATCTTTCAGGAACTGCTTAGTAAGCTTAGAACCTGATTTTCTTTCTTTCAGAGTATATGAAAATTAATGACAAACTACTCAAAGTCTGCATCTGGTTTGACTTTTGCAGTAGCTTTTGAACTGTTTTCTTCTTGCTACTGTACAAAGGCTGAGTGTAAAATAAATAAGTAAAATTAAAACCAGATGTGAGGTGTATATTCCTGATTGCCCCTTTTCCCAAAGGGCTTCCTGCTGTCCTCTACATAATGGATAGCTCTTACTGAAAACTGCAAGAGCTGCACACATTCAACAGAGGCACTTCATCAAATATGACCCTTATTCTGGCCTACCTGCAAGACCCAGCATATTTTACTGGGTGTGAGTGAAAGGATATAATTGCCAGAATTAGGTTACCAGTTATGTGAAATTGCACCCATGTCACTGTTGGTAGGAGAGAGGAAATCCCTTTCTCAAAGACTTCTTAAGTGAAGTGGTATTAGACTTTGATACTTTTTTTCTTCCTAAGAGGCAGAATGAGTATAGACATGTTAAAATTTGATTGCTAAGAAAAAGACAGCTCTATTCTGTTTGTAGTTATTCTACCAATCATGTGGTTTTGAACAAATTGGTCAAACCAGTGTAACTCTGTTATTACTTGCATGAAATAAAATATGGAGAGCCCTCTGCAGTTTTCAGTCTTAATGTAGTAGCCCATAAGCTAGTGAAGTCATTCAGAGTAAATACAATCTTGGGTTATGGCTTTATAGAACGTATTGAGTATTAAAAATCTTCCTTAGCATACTTAGGTATTCTAAAGAAGTGACATTAATTACTAATACTGAAAAGGGGTTGGAGAAATATATTTTGGAGTTATACTGAAACTGTATCTGACACTTCTGTCACTTTTACTATGATTTTAAAGTTCAATTCAAAACCCAGGTCTCGGTTTGTTTTTTTCTTAATTCACATTCAGTAAAATATTTGTGCTTGGGAACACTAAAGATATTTACAGGGAACTATAAGTCAGTTTAGAGAAAAACATTTAATTTTTATAAGTCTGAGTTGTGGGTAACTGTCAAAGTATAAATGGGTGTATATCCTGAAACAAAGTCTGAGAACCTAGAGCAAGTGGCATGAAGTTATGTCTCTTATACCTTACATATCTTGTATATATTTATTACTTATCTGTGTGTGTGTATATATATAGACAGCATTCTCAAAATGTTGTATGCATCAAGTTAGTACAACTTTAGTAGTTGGTAGTACAGATGGAGGACAAACTGCTTTTAAAATAAGCAGTGGTAATTTAGGTCTAAGAAGTACTTCCTTTCAGCTGCTTTCAGGGACTTTTGACATTTGAATACTGCACTGGATAAAATCACAGGTGATTGTATTGAAGATGTTTTCCTAAATAATGGGGGAAATGTCTGTATTCTTGAAAATGAGCTTTTAGGATTTCATTTTGCTATTCTTCAGTCATTTCTTGTAGTAATTTCACTCTGAAGCTTATTATTTGAAAACATGGTGATCTTTTGCTAAATAACTAGTATTGCAAATCCTTCTGAATATGTGTTGCTGTAGAATTTCTTGCAAGTGCTTATATGCTTTCTGAAAATGAAACCTGCTGTATTTTTAGTAACTATGTGTATGCCAGTGTGGATATCTAACCCATTCTTAGATCCTTCTTGGTATCTGTTACAAGTGAGAGAGAGCATGCCGTGTGCCTGACTTTTAAGTTTCCAAGAAATTATAGCCATTAGTAAAATATTCAGGAGTGTTCCTGATTCCTGTTCTCCAGCTGCCGTTGTTGATAAGTTGTTTCTGATCTGGGATCTGCTAGACTCCATGTCCTGCATCCCCTGATTACGCAGATATTTGTCTTCCAATGTTGTATTTCACAACCTGAAAACTTTAAGAGCACACTGAGTAATGTGTTTGTCTCTCTGAAGAATGGGGTCAGTAAGTGCCGCTTCTGCCTAAGGGGGAGACACTTCTGGAATAGATGCTTGGTTGTGTTGATCTGCTTTTGTGAAACACAAAAGCTATAGGACATTAGGCTGAAGCTTCCTTTCTGAGGGTAGTTAATGAAGGTTACCTCGGTCTGAAAAAATGAGTTGTCTGAATTCTTTCCCTGAACAAGCTAATGGTGGTGGTTGTCACAAGGTGACTTATTTGAAGATAAATCGAGCATGTAGAGTGGTGTGGCCATCCTCATTTGTCACTGAAGCTAAATGTAGCATCAGCCTTCAAAAGCTCTGTTACATGAAATATGCAAGGAAGCAGTTTTGTAGAGACTCTCGCTAATGCCTTGTGTTCTGTGTGTCTGTCTAGGCGCAATGTTAGGTGACTTAGCGCTTTGGCATTTGTGTTACTAATTCATCTCATCTTCTGTTGTCTGGTTATCTGTTATCACTCAGAAATGAAATGTTACTAAAGGTTACTAAATTACTACTGCTGCTTGTATGTGTGCTTTTATACAATAGATAGAAAATGCATGACCACTTAAAGGGAGGATGAAAGTAACTGGTATCTTGTTACCTTGGATTTACTTTGGCTGAAAATGTCAGCCTGAGCTTTGATAAGTTGACCGTGTATCTGTATACTTGTCCTCATTTGAGTCATCCTATTCGTGCTGGGTATATGAATGATTTCTCTTGATGTCATATCACTGTAAGAAAAATGTGAATTAATAAGATCTTTGTCTTGGATCTTCAACTAATGCAAATTTTGAAGATTCTATCAAAACTGAGCTGTTTCTACCAGCTAAAAGGCTAATTCTGATGTCTTCTGAAGACAATATTACCTTATGCTATGACCCCACATCTCTCCCTTTCATGCATGTTATCCATCTCTTTCCCCTTAAATCCAAAAAGAATCCCCACTCTGGCCCCTGAAAGCTATGTATGAAGTATGGGTCCTCACTTCCCTTAAAATACAGAAGGCTTTATTTTTCAGCAGTTAATATATTCAGTTTTTTGCAGTATTAGCTATTTTAAATTCCTCTTTATGAATATGCAACGTGTTCAGTTCTGACCAAGAAAGAAAGATTGTGCTTTGCCTGGTTTTTAGTAGAAGATACTGATGCATAGCACTGCGCGCTGCTTCTTACAGTGCTGTACAACTGGGATATATAAGGTTCAGCTTAGTTTAAATTTTATTTTTAGGTGTTCTTTGTTATAGTTGTGTAAGTTCTAATAAATGTGTCCAAACTTCACAATAAAAGAATGTATTTTAAAATCTTTTTCCAGCTATCTCCACATGATAACCTGATTCTTAGCCAACCTGTGTCATCACCTCTTCCACTGAGGCAAGTGACTGTTTAATTGTGAAATGTATTCTGATCTACACTGCGGAAAAGATTTGGTACTTTGAGCTGTAGCTGTGCAAATTACCTTACCTTTTCTAGTGCCTTTTGTAGCAAGTGTGTCTGGAGCTTTATTTATGTGATTAGACCTGAGCCCTGACAAGGATACCTACTTACTGAGCAATATCTATGTGTTTTCAAGTCATTATAGTGGTTCTTGAGGAAGAATATAGATTGTTAATTCCCTTTCTAGGAGTTGGTACCTGAGTTCTCAAGATAGGAAGCTTTAGTTTTGCAAGGGAATTGAAGGAGTTCTGTGACTGTCTTAACTGTCATGTCTCAGTTCAGGAGAGTGATTAAAGACATGCATGTTGTCTCCCTGTAAGTGGCTCCTTAAAGAAAAATCATCATGTGTGTATCCTGAAAATAGTCTAGACTGATTAAAGACTATGGTTAAAGACAATTGTTACTACTGGGAAGTAACCATTCTTCACTGAACAGTCAAGTGTACCATGTAGTCTGCTTTGCAGTCTTTGAAAGAAAGATTTGCAGGTGTGTGTTCATGAAATCCCACTCTAATGCCTGGTTTTCTCTTTTGCTGTTGAGCATTTCTTTTTATGGTCCACTGTAACTCACCAGTGTGTTAATATTCTCTTACAGTGGAGGCAAGTTTTCTACGCTACTTCAGAATTTAGGACCTGAAAATGCAGTAACTCTACTTGTGTTTGCTGTGACGGAACATAAAATTCTCATCCATTCATTACGACCTTCTGTCCTTACTAGTGTGACAGAGGCGTTAGTCTCTGTAAGTAACGGGTATTTTAATCATATACCTGCAAGTGGAAAAAAGAATGTTTTTTAGATAAAATCTAAAATTAGTAGTAGTGCTGTTAGGCTTAGAGGTTACTTATAAATAAGAATAAAAATAAAGATCATTAGAGAGAAAAATTCACAATGCTAATGATAGCCTCACAAATATAGAAGAGCGAGACTAACTGTTGTTGGCTCTTTGTGTGTAAATGTTGTAAATAAGGATGTTGTTTGGTGATCACAATGCACTAAATACAAGTTCCTGATGTTCCCAAATAGCACTGTATTCTCTGGCAGAATTTGAAATGTATGCTACTTTCCTGCCTGTTTTCACTAGCGGTTTTGGTACCTCTGCTATATACAGTCTATTATACTGAAAAGCTTTATACTACAAATGGAATTTTAGAGAAATGAGTGCGTTTTTTTATTCAATACTCTGCATCTAGATTTTTAGTAATAATTATCTGTTATGTTAAATAATTGTGACATAGCAGTTAGTGAAGTGTGGGGTTTGCTTGCATAGATTATACTATTATAGATGTTAAACCTATGTTTTTGTCTCTGCATATTTCCAAAGATGATATTTCCCTTCCACTGGCCTTGCCCCTATATTCCTCTCTGTCCCTTGGCACTGGCAGATGTGTTAAGTGCACCGTGCCCATTCATAGTGGGAATTGATTCAAGATACTTTGATCTCTATGACCCTCCACCAGACGTTAGCTGTGTTGACCTAGATACCAATACAATTTCTCAGTAAGTATTTATTAACAATATTTCTTCTGTGTTAATTCCTTTTGTTTCCTGTTTTCAAAGGGAAGAACTAGCTTTTTTGGCAAAACTTGCAGGGGAGAGGTATTTCAAACATCTGAACTTTCTTCTTGAAATGAGCATGCTAGAAACTGTATCTCCTGTTCAACACAGCAGAGTAGAGGTACAATCCTCACGGAACATGATTGCCTTTTAGTCTTACATTAAAATCTTATTGCACATCTTGGCACATTTCCTGGATTAACCATACTGTGTCTCACTTCATTGTGCCTGCAGGAGAATAATAAATTTTGTTTCTCACGATGAGGTTTCTTAGTCTTCAAGAAATTCTGATGTCTTTATGTGAGCATCTGCTTGAAAATTATAACAATTAAATCACACTTCATATCAATATGAAGTATAGGAAATTCATGTTGAGAATTAGGGATGTGAACTTTCATGGGTGACAATCTCAGTTAAGGCTTAGAATCATGCCACTGTTAACAACTGAATTAACAGTATTATATCATTTCTCCTTCAGAACTGTGTAGAGTACTGCATTTTTCTGTAAGCCAGTTATTTAGTATCTAAAATACTAGTGTGGGACAGTAGTGCACTCAAACCACGGGGAAACAGTCCATATTGTTATGATAATCAAAACAGAGAATTATTCATTTCCTTGCAATGATGTGATATAAAAATAGATGAAAGAGCGTAAGGCTTCTAATTCAAGATTCTAAAACACTTGAAAGTGATTCAAATTGTATTTCAGAATTAAACTTTCAGTTCAGTATAATGTTTAATATTCTCACTGTGTACTTTGTCTCTGGTCAGTGTTCTTTTGTGTCATCCTCCTGTTGGCAGCAGTCTTTCAGCATTACTGTGCCTAACTGAAACCTTTTTACTGAAGTTTTCTGATTTGTGGGGTTATTTTTTCTTCAGTAGTTGTGTGTGGATTTAGAGAATGCTGCATATATTAGGTATTTGTGCATAGAAAATCTTGGCCAGTTTGGTATAGCAGTTCTGCTCTGAAATGTTCAGGAGCTAGTTCAAGCTAGGTTGTGATAACTTAAGTCTTGGTTTTGTTGCTTTTTGGTTGAGAAGAACATGTTTGTGCATTTCTTTTCGTATTTGTCTAATCCATTAATTGAAAATCCTTTATTTCCAGTTATTTCTGTTGTCCCGTAGAATGGATATTTCAGCTATAAGCAGATTCTAGCTGACTATTTATGCCTGTTCTTAGAACAGATTAGTTCTATTTCATCATATGGAAAAAATGTCAAACAAATGCTTAAAGTTTTGGTAACTGTGACCACAAGAGGGCCTTGAGGCTTGCTGGTGCCCTCTGTTGACAAAGAATATTGCCATTTTCTTTCATCTTCATCATGATGCACTCAGGTTCAAATCTATATTTGCTAAACACAAAGCAGTTGGCATATCAACTTGAATTCAGGTTACTACGGGCATTCTAGTCATTATCTCCATCCTAGTTTAAGTAAGGACAGCTCAGATCATAGCATGTGTGGTGGTGGCTCCTGCAATGGCTGGTGCTTAATACTGTTAATCCATCTTTCATGAGTTCTGAGTGGATTGATTGCAGTGCTAAAGAGTGGCAGCATAACTGTCATCCTGAAATATGGGGCATTGGTTGGATGGCTGTGATCGGTCTCTATATAGTAAATCAAGTTTCACTTCATTGGTTGGTTTTCGATCCTCCTCAGTTGTGTTTTAATGGAGCAAATTTTCTATGTTCTCCCATTTCTCTGGTGAGAAATACAGTCCTATAGACACACACTCTTCATGTGTATACTCATTCTTTTTTGTTTCTTTCCTTCCAGAACTGGAGATAAGAAAACTATAGCATGGAAGATCTTACCAAAGAAACCTTGTAAAAATCTCATGAACACTTTAAGTAATTTATATCAGCAACTGGCAGAATGTGAGTGGGAAAGTACATAGCAAGATTTACATTGAATATAGTGTGCCACATTAACAGATAAATATAGCTAATTAAATACGTTGAAATATGTAAAAAGTCACCTTAAAAAACCGTAATGTTTTTGTACAGAATAGGAAAATCTGTGCTTAAGTCCAGAGATTAGAACCCACATAGGGACTTTTGGGGTGGAGGTGATGTTCAATAGATACCCCTTTGTATTGATTGTCTTCCCACTGGAAAAAAAGCAGAGCTTTCATGAGAAGGGAATAGTAAAGCAAAGTGTAGGCCAGGATCAAATAAAGACTTTTTGGTCCTCAAAGCCTGCTCAAGTCTGTTGATATCTTGACAATTGAGATAACTTTGACATATCTAAATTTTAAGATGGAAATAATGTTTTATAAACTTTGGGGGTTTTAATGTATAGCCCAAATACTGAATATTTGTAAAAACAAAAATTGATACAGGCAAAGTATATTGAATCTTGATGTGAGAAAGCAGGAAAATTGGTAAGAGTGGTGTTAGTGACTTCTTTAAAACAAAGCATTTGGAAATAGCAATGTAGTCAAGGCCAGCTGATGTGCTTGGGTATCAGAGCTAATAGGCTTTGTGAAGTGGGAAGGAAGTCTGTCAGCACTCTGGCATTACCTGTCTGCTTAGAAGATGAGTTTCATAGGCATTGGAGGGAGCCTTTAGCAGCAATAATGCAATTGTAAAATCAAGTTTCTGTGGCAGAGACAGCAAGTGGTTAAGACTTGAATCAGAGTGTGAAAAGGATGGGGTTGTCCAACACTACATCTTTGAGAATACATATCTGGAAAGCATATTTCATGGGATCTTTGTAATTTAACTTAGATTTAGGGCACTTTTAAAGGCTGTTTACACCTTTTTGGCTATTGAGGTCACTAGACTTTAACTGTGTCCCAATTAGAATATACAGAAACAGAACGTTATTATAGCAGTGAAGTCTTAGCTAGAGTCCTGATGGCTTTAAAATGTTGATACAAGTATCTACTTTAAGAATAGGCATTTTGCTGGAGCTTGAAATAAAAAGCTTCCTTTCTCTCTGTATTGGCATTTTGCATTGAGTTGTATTTTGGTGGCTCCACTTTGCATCTGAGTGGTGCTTTTCTGAGTATATAGGTACTTAATATGTATTGCCTGCTTTTTGGAAACACTTTGAAATGAAAAGCACTGTAAAAAGGAAAACAGAGTAACGCACATCCCATCTATCTGATTGTCCTTAAAATATGCTTCTTTAAGGAGCTGTTGTATAAATTTTCACATATTTTTGCAAACAGCATTCTTTGAGGGTTTTTTTAAAGCTCTATCCATACTGGTTCTCTCTGTTGCTGTAGTAACTAATGTGCTGAAAAGGTAAATGTAAATAAGTAAAGGCTTTTGATGTTATCCAGAGATACAGGAGTCGTAAAAGGTCAAGCTGAATCCATTCTGGCATATCATGATTGAATTGAACAGCATGTATTAATCTGTTCCAGACTTAATGGAGTTCAGTAATCAGTGATTCTTATAGGATACCTTTTTTTTCTTCATGAATATTGGGCAGGAGAAGAAAGTAAACCATTATAATGTTGTTTTTGTTCACAGTGCAACAGCGACCAAGAGAAGATGCATTAATGGAATTAGCAATGAATGACTACGATTTTAATTCTGGGAAGAAATTGCATCTGTTAGATTTGGAGATCCAGGAAGCATTTCTGTGCTTCATGGCCTCAATACTAAAAGGCTACAGGTCTTATCTCAGGCCAATAACAGAGGCACCCTCTGAAACAGCCACAGATGCAAGTTCTCTCTTTGAACTACAAGGTGAAGACTCATAAACTTGTTTTATGTATATTAATTTATTATTTTAGATTCTCTGTTATTTAAGGAATAAAAACATTTGTGGTGTTAATGTTATAAGCAATAGTGGAAATACAGGTGCAGATAAAATTGCATTGTAGTGGCAAACACTGCAGAAGGGTTATTGAGGATAGATTTAGATTAGATACTAGGAAGAACATTCTTCTCTGTGAGGGTGTTGAGGCACTGGCCCAGGGTGCCCAGAGAAGCTGTGACTGCCCCATCCCTGGCAGTGTTCAAGGCCAGGTTGGACACAGGGGCTTGGAGCAGCCTGCTCTAGTGGAAGGTGTCCCTGCCCATAGCAGGGGGTTGGAACTAGATGATCTCTAAGGAACCTTCCAACCCAAACCATTCTGATTCTATGACTGCTTGTTAGTAGAATGTATGCTGACTTTTGGTGAGGGCTTCTTTGGTTTAGGCCTTCTTACCTGATTCTGATTTCACTTTATAGGTTTCCTCAAAAGTCGAGATCGTTCACATCAGAAGTTCTACACGCTGATGACCAAAACTCAGATGTTTATTCGCTTCATTGAAGAGTGCTCTTTTGTCAGTGATAAGGATGCGAGCCTTGCTTTTTTTGATGACTGCGTAGATAAAGTAAGCATGTCTTCATACACATACAGGTTTTTTAACTTGTGCTGTTTCTTACAATATCTTTATATTGTGCAAGTAAAATATATTTGAAGTGGAAGTTGATTTCCTTTTTTTCTTCCCTTTTTTGGTCACTGTAGCCTTCCATTTTCCTTTTTTTGTTGGACTTTGTTTCATTTCTGCTTCTAAAAGGTGAAGGAGCCACTTGTACAGCTGAAGCAGAGACTTATCTATTCTAATACCAGCTATTTTACTAGTTGATGCTGTGGGCGTCTTCTTTCCACTATAAAAAATGCTCATGATAGTGCCATGAGAATAAATTTTACGGAAAACACTTGTACTTCTCCAACTTCTATTTCTGTCAGTGATTATTTCAATTGGTTTTATTAATGAGATAATTAGTTCTATGCCAGTGGTAATTGTGGGGAATCTGAGGCACTGGAATTACTATGTGTTTAGGGTTTGCCGTGGCTTTAGAATTGCTTGTGAAACTAGGTTTTCATTGACATGGAGTGGGTTTCTATATAGCATTTCTTTGAACAATGATACATTTGCCTCATCTTCTCTTCCCTGCTTCTCTTTCTTGCTTTCTCTTATTTCTGATACTATGCCTAATATTAACATACAGAGTCAAAATACTGAAGTATACCAAGGACTGCTATATGAGTTAGAGCTTTACCCAAGATGCTCTTTGACCATCAAAGTTCAGTGATTCCAAATATTCCAAAGTGAACATTTATTTATATATTACTTATATATTAATGTCTTTCACTGTATACCCCAAAAGGGTATGCATGAAAGAGTGATCTCATGGGTTGAAAGATGATACAACTCTTTCTTACGTGTAGCTGTAGGCTACTGGGTTGAGGCAAGTTTTATGTGCTGTGAAGTTAATTATCTATAAAATATAATCTAAGCCCTGCCTCAAATAATTTATAAGAATAGTTTAAGTTGAAGAGTAATCTCTTGTATGTGTTCCTTTATCCTAGGCAGCAGCAGCAGAGATTGTAATTGATTCCCCATTTTGCCTACTGAAGGATATGGTGTAATTGCCTCACAAGTTTTCGTTTTTCCAGGAATTCAAAATTATCTCATTTCAATACATATTTAAGCTACTGGCTTCATTGTATTTCACTGATGGAACTTGTAACTGTGGGGTTTCTACATTCCTAGAAGTATTTCAATTGCCAAGTAAGGTTTCGTTTATGTCTGCTTTTCAGGAGCCATATGTTCCTGCTACTTGGCTGGTTCAGTTTGCTAATACTTTCCATCTGTCTCGTGCAGTAGAACGTATCATTGAGAACACCTCTTTGTATGTTTATCAAATCTTAAATATTCAGGAATTCTACTGAAACTACTTGATATATTTCCACCTCACTGGAGGGAGAGAACTGTGGAATAGACTTGCTTTTGTGCATGTTGCTAAACTCTTAAGGCGTGAAGAATATGCATCCTTGCGTTCCACAGGTTGCTTATTCGTGTCTTTGAAATAATGTACCATTTGGCTGTAATTTGGTTGCCACTTTAACCATTTAAATAATGGTTATAAATGTAAACTGTGACAGTACGTGAGCTGAACACTATCAATATGTGAATAAAAAGCATGTTCCGTGCACTAGGAAGGAAATAGTTTTTGATAGGGCCAGTTCTTTGAGATGGAGACGCGTCTCCTGCCACAAGTGGAAGCAGCGCTTATTGAGGTATTAGAGGAGAAACAGCTGGTGACAGAAGATCAAAAGCAAAGCAATATGAATATCAGTACAAATATCAAGTAAAGGCTCTTAGGTGGAATGTAATACATGTTACATTTGCTCTGTTCCTTGTGGTTTCTGTGGTGCCATCAGTAGCAGTAGGAAGCTTGTAAGTTAAAAGCTTGTCTGTCTTTTTTCTCAAAGGAAAACAGTTCATAGATACCCAGTATCTTGCTTGGGGTCACCAAGTTTTACTTTATTTTTTTTATTGGTTCTTATGGTCTCAAGCAACAGAATGACGTTCTTTGAGTACAGTTGTTTTACAGCTTTCTCCCACTTGATCCTGCAGTTTGATGCTTTGAAATTTGCCTGGAGCTCTGGAATATGTCTCTGCTGCTGCCTTTAGAGCAGGGACATTAATTTGCAAGTGCAGATCTCTCCTCCTCTCTGCAACAGCCAGATTTATGGTCAAATTCCCACTTACAAAGCTGAAAACAAAACAAGTGCAGCTGTAATTTATGCTTAATAATAGTGTTATTTACAAGGTGCCTTTCTTATATTTTCGCACGTACAACTGAGTTGTCTGAAAGAAGGGAAAAAAATTAGGAATCTACCCTGCACCTTTCAGATTATAGTTTCTTTAGGAAAACAAAGTTACCTTAATTATAGTAAGGTCACATGGTTTTATCCCATTATCACTTTGAATGCATGTGTATTTCTGCAATCTCTGCAAACTAGCATGACTTTAATGAATATGTGACTGAAATTGCTTGAATAGTGTTGTTTGTAGATTCTGTATACTTCAGGCAATTGGATATAGTTTGTTATTGTTTTCAGTGTTAAAATAGAGAAAAATAGGGGGGCGAAATAGCTTTTAATTTCATATTTAAAAATTAATTCCAAGTTACTGCTGCAGTTGAAATCATAGTTCCAGAAATTGTTGTTTTCAGAAGGACTAACTTCTTTGTACAACTGCTTATTATATTTGCCTGAAAACAGTCAATTTGGACTACATCACTGAAAATCAATTGTTGTGTTAGGGTAAAGTTCAGAAAATCAATGCAACACTTGCTATTCACACTATAACTTTACAAGGCATCCTTGCTTTTAAGATGCAGTCCTTTGATGCTGCTACAGACTTTGTCCTGCTTGACTGTGTCATTGAAACAGCAGAAAACACAGTAACACAAGTGACTACTTTTTCATTTAACCTAACTCTCCAGGTAGATATGGACAAAAGTGGGGAAACACGACTTATAGAGCTGGATGAGTCATACAAGAGTGAGCATACAGTTTTCATAACACCACCTGAGATTCCCCATCTGCCAAATGGTGAAGAGCACCCTCTACAATACAGGTAATGCAAGGACACAGTAGGATGCTAGCCAAAATCCTAACAGCATCCTAACTCTACAAAATCTTGGTTTAGTTTCTATGTTCTTTTTATACCCACAAAGTACAGATTTTTCCTATAATTATGTCAAGTGAGTTTCTCTATTGGTTTCTTCATTACTGATGGAAAACATTTTTAAATCTAATTTAATCTTTTAGGTAGTTTGATATTGTTCATATTGATTTTTGTAAACCTCTGTCATGTGATGCTCACTAGGGTCTAAGCCACACAATAATTTTTTTTATTAACTAGGGTCAATACTTTGACACATTAAGTAAAGAAAATGCTATGAAAGCAAGTGATTTTATCAGTTGAAGTTGTTTACACTGAAATAACAGGTCAAGAGACTGTGCAGGGTCCTGAAGTCATGCAGATGGATTAGTAAACCACTTTGTCAGTGGTGTCTTTAAAGGTTTATGTTTGTGTTTCCTATTTCATGTGTAGCTTCCAGTGCAACTATGTAATTGATTTCATTTGCTATTATGTGACATGTGCATTCTGGAGCTATCTTCCAGGAGTTAATTGACACGTTTCTTTTACAGCTATAATGGATTTCCAGTGTTAAAACTAGATCTGTTTGAGCGACCAGAAGGATTTCTCAAAGCACCAAGTAACAAACTCTCCTCAAAAGCCAGTAGTCCCAACAGCCCATCGCCAATGTTCAGAAGAACGAAACAGGTACTTGCAGTTACTCCTGTAGCATGATGTGCTTTGCAAAGTGACAGCTTGCTGCCTTCACCTTGAGTTGGGCTATAAAGACCAACTGGCAACGGCTGCAGCATAGTGGTGTTTCACTGATTCAGTGATCATGCTAGTAGTTCTTTGGATGTTTACCTCTTCCTACCTATACCATGTCATACAGGGCCCTGATCACAGATTGTCATTAGCTGTGCTGTCCCCATACCTTCCACATTCTTGATGCTGTTCTCCAGAAGCATAAACTATTGGGTTCCCATATGATCTTTTTGAGTGCTTTTCACTATCCAAGAGCTCTAACTTTCAAATGTTTCTTACAAAATAATGCAGACAAAAAAAATAGACAGAAATGTAAAGAAATACAAGTTTTAAAGAGTAGAATATGTCACAGGAAGTGGTTTTGGTATCACTCACTGTGCTTTAATTTTCTCTCCCACTTGAGTATGTTGTTCATGGTAATGTTGCAGTTTCTGCAGGTTTAATGATATATGGTCAGTTTTTAACATGTAGGTTTGTGTAATGTGTATGTAAATACACACAAATAACCTTGATGATTCTTTACAGGAAATTAAATCAGCACATAAAATTGCTAAGAAGTACTCATCCATACCACAGATGTGGTCCAGGTGTTTGCTACGTCACTGCTACGGTCTTTGGTTTATCTGCCTTCCTGCATATGTGAAAGTGTGCCATTCAAAAGTCAGGGCTCTGAAAACTGCTTATGATGTGCTGCAAAAAATGCATACCAAAAAAATAGATCCACCTGATGAGGTAAAAGTCCAGGATTCCAGAAACAGCCCATGGGTATTATTGAGTGGGGTATGTGTCTACAGAAACACAGCACTAACTTGTGTGTATTTTCAGGTGTGCTACCGAGTACTCATGCAACTGTGTGGACAGTATGGGCAGCCTGTGCTAGCAGTGCGAGTGCTGTTTGAAATGCAGAAAGCTGGTGTTGACCCTAATGCCATTACTTATGGCTATTACAATAAGGTAAGTATTTTTGCAGGAGGAGGAAAACCAAAAGATGCATTTTTATCCAGGCAAATAGAAGCAAACAAAATAAGGGAGCAGTTCAGATGTAATTTTGTCATTTCTAGTAACTGAAAGAAATAAAAGACGAATATTGTGTTGTCTTTGTAGGCTTAGAAGTCTACTTTATAGCTGTCAATGTAACCCAATTTGAAATGGAAGTTTATTTCACACCTGACTGTTCCTTGAGATGACTGTGTTTGACTTCCAATATTTCCAAAATAGGCTGTTCTGGAAAGCACCTGGCCTTCAAGCAATCGAGGTGGCTATTTCCTGTGGATGAAAGTACGAAATGTTGTTTTAGGAATAGCACAGTTCAAAAAAGCATTGAAAAAGCTACCAGCAAACACATCACATACAGCAACTCCTGGTATAGTATTAACGTCCTCTTCTTTGTTACCTTCATGCTGATAAGAAAATTATTTCTGAAAGCTCTGTTCTGAATTTCACATAAAAGCATTTAGAGGGAAAACCAAAAAGTTTTTGCAGAATTTTTGGAAAACAGCTTTTTGTGTGTTTCTTTGAATCCAAAATAGTCTGCTCTTTCTTTATTGTAGCAGCTCTTCATGGAGATAAAATATGAGCTGGAAAGCAATGTGATAATTATCCTAGTTCATACAATAGCCAGTCTTAAAACTGACAAACTTCTCTCCAGCCTTGCCTCTTTTTGTTTTCCCTGCTTTTTGATGGTAAGAGGCAACCAGAATTAGTCCTTGAGTTTGTAGAACCATTTTCAGGTTCTGTGGACCAAGTGAAATGATGGTATTTATTTTTTACCTAAATATAAGTACAGTATTTGAGGCTGTAAATTTTGGGTTGGTTTCCAGTAAAGGTTTGTGTGCCATTCAAATAGCTATATTACCATGCCAGTGGTTACCCATAGTGTGTATTTTTCATAGCTACTACTTTCCACAGTATGTGTAAGTTACTACTAGTAAAGCAAGATAGTACATTGTAAAGTACCAGCAATATGGTTAGTTTAGATGTAGTTGACCTTGGAAGACCTTTACAGTATACATGTAAGATGATCATCTGGATTATCTTTTTAAGGTCACTTCCAACCAGAGCTATTTGACAACCACACTAGTATCAAGTAAATTTTGCCCATTCAATCAGTCAGACTGTATTAATACACCTGGGGTGGTGTGTTGTTTTAAGAATGATCAAACAGTGGCTTCAATGTTTGCAGGGGTGTTTTTGGGTGGTGTTGGTTATTTTCACCTTATTTCACCAACAAACTCATGGTTGCTGCTGCATTGTTTCAATTTTTTTACTTTCTAGAGTAAAACCATGAGAATTACATGCAGAAACTCTGAGAAACACACTGTGCTAAAATGAACCCATGTTTAGCTGCCTCTTGGAGTTCTTGAAGAAATGTGACATTTTGATCAAATATAAACCAGGGAACAGAATCAAAGACAAGCGGTGCTTTAGTACAGTATTTAAACAGAAATGTTGCAAATTACCCCTTTAATTTTATACTATAGAGCATCGCTTCAATGCTTATACTGTAAAAGTAAACCAATCACTTTTCTCACTTTTCTGTGGTAAAATGTTCACTGGTAATTACAATGTACTTAGGACCATAGAATAGTTTGGGTTGGAAAGGACCTTAAGATCATCCCATTCCAACCCCCCTGACACCTCACACTAAACCGTGTCACCCAAGGCTCTGTCCAACCTGGCCTTGAACACCGCCAAGGATGAAGCATTCACAACTCTCCTGGGCAAACCGAGAGTCCTTGAGAAGAGTCCTTTGGATTACTGTGGATATTCAGTTTATTTTGTTTAACTATGTCATGCTATTAACTACCATAACCATCTTTGTTCTGTCATTGCCCTGTTGTGCTAGGAGGACTTTCAGACTCTGGCAATAACACATCATTCAAAGAAGAAGCCAAGCAAGGGAAAACATGTCTTCAAGATATACAAGAACAAAAGGAGGACAAGAGAGAGAGTGACTCCAGTTCTCGTATGTATCTTGTGGATACAGATATCTAGTTCATTGTGGATAAACAGGGATTTCAGCAAAAGCTAAGTGGGACAGCTGATGTTTTTTATAGTGAGTGTGTGTGATAATGGCAGTTTATGCCCATGCCTTAAATTTGTTTTTTTCTCTAAATGTAATTTTCTGGATGTATAGTGGTTTAACTCTTAGAATTGCAGTTCTTTTTTCCCCTCCCCTGTTTCAATAAGTGATGGTGATAATATAAAGGCATAATGATAATTACAGCTTCATGGTTTTGTCTTTAAAAAAAATTAATTGCTTTATAGGCGTAAGCTACAGGGAAAGCTTTTCTACCAGCCTGTTTTCTTTATCAGTCCCCTAGGAGAAGAGGAGCTGAATTTCTGCAGGTCTTTGAGAGTGGACTCAATTATTCAGCTCCTGAGAATTCTCAAAATGTAGGAGGTGCATCAGAAACGAGAGAGGCTTTGGATTCATTGTGGACCTTTTTCTTCAGGTTTTATATCTGCTGCTCATGATTCCCTTAACTGCAGTTGAGCAGCGTAGACTTTATGCAAGCATACAGCAGATGAGATTGTGTAGTAAAAATGTATGGTTACTGGAGATTCCCATATACATAATAATAAATCCTCTAATAATATCATTACATTTTTCAGTGTGCTCTCTCCTACTATTTGAGTTATCTATTCCCTTGTCAAGTGGATGTGGTGTAAAAGTATGAGAAAATATAGGACCTGAAAACTTACTTCAGTGTTTTCTTTTCACCACAGTCTTCCTTCTAGCATTAGTATTTTTTCTACAGTTTGTTTGTACGTTTGTGACTTACAGGTACGTTCTTAAGACCATGGATAAGGTGGCAAGCAGGGCATTTATGTTTAATGAAACTTGTGAGGACACAGAAAATGTGAATTCTGCTGAAAGCTTGTATTATTTTTAGCCATAATTAAGTCAAGATTGTGTCTTTCCGTGGTAATAGATGTGCTGAAAATGTTTTGTGCTTATGAATGCAACTTGAGAATATTAAGTTGCTCAAATTCGTTTAGAAAAGTAGTTTTCTATTTTGAGTAGCCACCTGCAACAGGATTTCTTTTCTATCAAAAAGAGGTGAACATAAAGACTGCAGCATTTGCTGAATTTCTCTTGAGTAGTCACTGGCATTGGGGGGGTAAGGAGATCTGGACAAAGATATGCTCGTGGGCTCTGAGCTCTTGCAAAGGCAGGACAGAATACTCTTACGGCTGTGATTTGAAAGTGAGCACAGGTGGTCTTAGGCTCCACAACCATCACTTTTGTATGCAAGAACTGGTTACTTTGGCTCAGTGTACAGAAGCTTATGGAAGTTCGAGTTATAAAAGTAATGCTGGGATTTAAATATCCATAGTCCAGTCATTCAGCTTGAAAACCTGCCCAAGTAGATGTCAGCCTTATGCATCAATGGGATGTGTACGGCCTGCTGTCAGTCCTACATGAAACATCCAATAGGTCACGGAACTTGAGATTTAAATTAAGTTGCTTTGTTTCTAAAGATCTGTCCTTTTCTATATACAGTGTCGGAAGTGGAGAGCACAAAAGGGAGTGGTGACTGCCTGCCTAAACTAAATTACCAAAACTCAAGTAATGCCAAAACCACTTCTAGCATAGTGCGGCTCAATGGTACAGTTGACAGTACCGTAACAGAAGCCAACACAGGTGAGTGGAAGAGAAAATAGAACTTAACTTTCCAACCACTAGCACAATATATACTGAATTCCATTTATGTTGTAAACTGTTTCAAAAATGAAACCAATTTACATTCTTATGTACTTTTGTTCCATTTTCTTGCATAGCAAGACATAAAGAACCATGTTTCCTCTGTTTTCCAGAGAGTTCTGTAGGATTGCTCTTTACATCATCTTTTGAGGATGCCAGTGATGCAGAAGTTATAAAAAGTAAATCCTTAAGAAAGAGACATAAAAGTGCAGTGGAACCTGACTTAAGGGAGATACCATGGGAAAGCAGGAACCGTAACCTGAGTGGAGATGGCTTAGTGGGACTCATGATGAATAGAATAAATCAGGAAACAAACCCTGGAGAAATGGTTGAAAAACTAGGAGCAGACGCCAAAATCCTATCTAGTGCATTACAGAAAAGCATAAGACCAAAAACTCTTAATATCAGAAGTTCTTCATTAGGATCTAAGAGAGAAAGCCTGGAGAAAGAATCTAGTGATGAAGACGCAGCTTTTGATTGCAGTTTTACAGATAAAACAGAGTCTCCTGTTATCTTTGATTTGGAAGACTTGGATGCAGAACCTGAAACAGCTACAGCAGTGAAACCCTCCAGTGAAAGATCCAAAAGGCTGCAGAGAAAGAGCAGCTTTCCAGTAAAGCCAGTTGAAAAGACAGATGTTGAAACCGGATTTGATCCACTGTCTCTGCTGGTGGCCGAGACAGAACAGCAGAAAGAGGAAGAGGAGGAGGATGATGATAGAAGTGTTTCTACTCCATCTGCAAGACGGGATTTAGCTGAAGAGATAGTTATGTACATGAACAATATGAGCAGCCCATTGTCAAGTCGTGCCCCAAGCATTGAGTTGCAAAAGCCCTTTGATGACAGAAATGCTAATAAAAAGAGTCCAACAATAATCCAGCCTTGCAGGAGGTCCAGCCTTCCCCCAAACTCCCCAAGGCCATCCAGTCTTATCAAATCCAAGAGTTATCATGCAAGAAATGAAGAAAGGACAAGAGATAGGCTTTGGTCCTCCCCAGCTTATTCCCCAAATAGTCCAGCAAAGGAACAGCCACAAGATGCAGCTAGTGCATTAACACTTGTGTCTTCACCGTCATTCAACTTGGATACGCTGTTAACACCCAAGTTTGATGTTCTAAAAAGCAGCATGTTTTCTGCTGGAAAAGGGGTTGCAGAGAAAGCTAGCAAGTGGTACTCAAAATTTACAATGTATGCTGCATCCTCAAAGGTAAAGTTTTATAATTACTCCCCCCCAAAAGAAAAAAATAAAACCCAAGCACCTTAAGCTCCTATAAATAAAAAAAAAAGCTTTGTAAAGTTTTAATCACTGACTCCTATGTGATGAACCCACTGTTCGAATGACAAGCATCATGGTAGACTATGTACATTAAGTTGTTTTAATCATGTTTGAATTGCAAGGACCTTAATCTTATTGTCCTGAATCACGTCAAATTTTGGCTCAGAATATACTTAATGGGAAAACATAAATATAGCATAGTGTGGTGGCAGGGCAGAGGAAACTGCTCTGTCTTCCCTTATTTACCTAAAGAAAAAAATGTTTAAATAAACAATAATGGTTTTAAGACTTTACTGCTTTTATGAAAAAAGAAAAACCTGCTTATATTGATTAACAAAGTGATTTAAGGCTGATTTTGAGCTAATACCTTTTGGTTAAAATGTTGTTTGCTGCTACCAACTCAAACCAAAGCTCATTGCATTCCCAGTCCTTGGAAATGAAGGCAGACACAGTTTGCTGTTGGTGTACTGTTCTACTGTGTTTAAGATTGAGCTGAGACTAATTAACTCAAGCGTTAAGGATGCGTTCCCTGTCCTAATGTATATCTGTGGCTGTTGCTAACTTTTATAGCAATGTGGGAAAAAGTTACAGGATTAAAATGTTTAAGTTCTAATTTAGGCTTTCATTTCTTGGAGAAATCTTTTTACAAGAATCCTGATGTAGCTGTTTAACCCTGAGTGAAACTTGCCTTGTTTCACATTGGGTCTGAATACAGATCTGAGCCAAACGATTTTTCCAAGGAGAGTTCATGCTTGAATTCACTGAGCCAGAGAAGGTTACCTCTTATTTTCAGAAGTACTTTTGCTTTCCTTTTTCTCAGTGCAATTTGTTTTCTTCTCTCAGGATCAAAATTCAGACCGAGCAAGTGTTTCATCTCTTGGAGCTCTGGACTCAGAATCTACTTCTCTAACTGATGAAGATGTCTGCAATGATTTTGAAAGCGCTTCTCCTCAGGAGAATACCACTTCAGAAATTAAAGGAATTGGCCTCAGCAGGACAAGCCTAGAAAGCTCAGCTTCCCATGATGGCTCAGCAAAACAGTTTGACCAGTGTGGTAAGAGTTTGTGCATTGCATCATTCGAAACTAAAATATTCCAGTTTTACAAGTTGTTTTCTAAAAGTAGTAAAAGTCCTTTTTGGAAAATTGTTAGTATTTTTATAAGCTTGATCATCAGACAGACTTTGGGGTTTGGGTTGTTTTTTTTGCTAATAATTGGTAGTGACTGTTGAGTCAATTTTTGTTGTATTTTCATTATGGAGCACAGTGTGTTAAGCTGAATCAGGATGAAAGGAAGATCTGTCTGCTTAGGGCCCTCCACTTTGCACCTCAAAGAGCATGCCCAGACTTGGCTTCCCAGTGTGTGAGATGGGGAGGATCAGTCATGGTCAGGGTACTGAGGCATCCTAAGGCTGAGGGGAGCCTGGGTCATTTAGTCTGGCAAAGAAGGGTCAGGGATATCTGCAGTTACAGGCAGCACCTCTTGTCCTTGCTTAGCTTTTGTCCAGACAGAAAGTGTGGGTATGAATTACTTAATCTGTAAAATTTGTTTCCAAGCTACCAAGTGTTGTAAAAAGAAAACTGAACATATGGAATTTCTATGTTGGTAGGGTTTATTTCTGCCGTTGCTGGTGCTGGGCAGATGGCAGCCTCACACTCCAGCGTCACGTTTCTTTCTGTCTGAGTATATCTATTTGTTGCATCTTCCATCACACATTTTATGAGTGCATTATTGTTTGACCAGAAGAAATGCATATTCTGAATACTAATACTTTGGATTTCTTCTGTTAATAGGTTCTCTTTCAAAGTTCCCTTTACCTGACAAATCAGAGTTGATATCTTCTTGCAGTACAAGCAGTACCAGTGTGTTTCAGAACTACGCTATGGAGGTACAGGATGATTTATTGATTTTAACTGATACACTAAAAGCATATGTCTTAAAATATAAATGCTATCTGAATCTCTGGTAAAGTGCAAAGCATAAAATTAAGCCACTGAAAGATGAATAAATATTTCTGTGGCACAGTAGGTTTCATTTCAAATTCTGCTGTAGAAATGTCTTTATTGCAGTCACATCTCTGGTCCTTAAAGCTGTAGGTCTCAAGAGTTTGAGAACTGGATGCCATTGAATTCAGGCATCCAAATCCCTTGGGCAGCTAAATTTGTTTGAAGTGAAAATGCCAAGACTTAAATAGCGCTATCCATTTTAAAATACAGAGTAGATAACTGGCTATTTCTTGTTGCAGCTTCCTGTAAGAGTGCTTTGCTTTTCACTATTACACTGATTCTGGGTGGCTCTCTTTCCCTTTTCTTTCCTGTTTGTTTCTTTTGGTGGATTTGGACTAATGGCTGGTCATTTTCATCTTTCCTTTTTTCCCCACATTTCTATTACACTGGCAGTCACTACAGGAGAGTGTTTAAATTCTAAGAATGATTTATGTAGCTGCGTAAATATCCCTGTTTGCAAAGAGATTACAAATGACATGTTACAATATTATAACTGGCTTGTTTCCCTCTGGGAAGCCATACAAGGATCACCTAACCCATTAGCTGAAGTATGTTTATTTCATGAGCATAGTTCCAGACCCCAGTCTACTTGCTACAACAGAACATAGACCTGCATTTAATACCTTTTCCAGACTATGCTCATTCCAGTCATTTACCATATGTTAGTGCTGTTTGGATTTAAGATGTAATAATTGTTGTGAAATGCATAAGTTTAAACCCAAATGTTCTAACCTGAAGCTTGGGAACACATACATGGCTGAATTTGTATGTGAGTGGCAAGTAGTATTGATCTAAGGGCCAAGATTTTGGTGATAATTTTAACTGCTTTGTAAAAGAAGAGTAGTTTTGAGAATATGTTATAGCGGACTTCTGATCTCTGTTGTGTGCAGGTCCTCATCTCAAGCTGTTCACGATGTCGAACTTGTGACTGCTTGGTTCATGATGAAGAAATCATGGCAGGTTGGACAGCAGATGATTCAAATCTCAACACCACGTGTCCATTCTGTGGCAATTTATTCCTGCCTTTTTTAAGCATAGAAATCAGAGATCTGCGGCGACCTGGACGGTAATAACATTATCTTGATTTTCCTCAATTCAGAATGCTCATAATTGTGAAGTGGTGTTTTCTTTTGATTTTTTTTAATGATGTTAAGCTTTTGCTTTCCCTGCAGTTACTTCCTGAAGTCCAGCCCTTCTACAGAAAACATGCAATACCCATCACTATTCTCAAATCAGAGCGGGAAGTCCTGTAGCACTGCAGCTGCTGTTGGCCTTGCTACATCTCTAATGTCTGTTCAAGAGGATATAAATTCAAATAGGTAAACCTGTATTTTCTGCCTAGAAATGGCTCAGGTTCTCTGTGGATATGCATGTTTTCCTTGTCAACAGAAATAAATGTAATAACATACTCTGAAGAGCAGGAATTGATTTGAGAGGGGATCTTTTTGCTGCCTCTCCCTTATCTCCTTTGGCCACATCATGTTTTTTCAGCATGGTGTTTACCATTTCCTTCCTAATACAGCAATTCATGTAGGCATCTGTAATTCTGCAAGTTTTATCCACTTTTCAGGATGCTTGTGTTTATTATCAGTATAAGGGGAAGTAAAACTTGCACTGTAACATGAAGGAGTGTGGTGGATGACAAGGTAGAATTTGATATGTCAGGTCAATGATTTCCAGTTTATTTCTGTCTGTTTGTGTGCACATTTGAGCACTCAGAGGAAAGCAAAAAGCTGAGATTCTTAACCTTTTTATTTTTTTTCCTCCCCTTCCCTAGCAAATCTAAGCAGCATGAGAATAATTGTGCCAGAAGTATCCAGATCCCCTCAGGAAGAAGACAAAATACCTCTGGATCAGAATGTACAAGTCACCCTGTAGCAAGGAGTATCAGTACTTTTGGTCCATTGCAAGAAGATGAGAAGGAAAACCAGAAGATCAGCCATATCATTCCTACTGGTAGCCTGCCTGCTACTTTGCAAGGACCAACAGTGTGTAGTTTTTCTACCTTAAATGTCATTTCAAGTGTGTGATAGATTGTGAAATAGCATCGATTAGAACAGAATTAACCATTCCAAGTTACGAGAAATACTAGGTTTTGTTATTTAAACTAATATAAGTTGTAGCTTTTACATGTTGGGGTGTCTCAGAGGGAACAAAAGCATTCATAAGGCTTTGTAAGGGTAATTACATTCGAACTAATGGCATTTTTCCCTTTTTTATCATAGGATTCCTTGGGCCTAGAATGGCCCTTGCCTAGTCCTGATCCTATAACAGTTCCTTATCTCAGTCCTCTAGTAGTATGGAAAGAACTTGAAAGCTTGCTTGAAAATGAAGGGGATCATGCAATAACAGTGGCAGATTTTGTAGATCATCACCCTATTGTGTTCTGGAATTTGGTGTGGTATTTCAGACGCTTGGACTTGCCCAGCAACTTACCAGGATTAATACTTTCTTCTGAGCACTGTAATAAAAACTCCAAGGTATGGAATCAGATAGGAGATATTGACAGATGAGAAATGTGTGCTTTCCCATATGGGAAATGATTAGATAATTCAGTAACTCTTAGAAATGTGTCTTACAGTATGCTAGGTCTTGATTTGGTAAAGAATGTGTCAACTGAAAGAAACTGAAGAATGTGTAACTGGAACTTGGGCTCAGCAGCACTTGTGTGGGATAAGTGTTTTGGGTCTTAATAGTCACACTGTAATTTCTGATCCTCACTTGCAAAGATAAGTTTCTAGTTTTATTGCAGTTTGATGACTAGTTAAGCAGTAGAAGGAGGAGGAAGTTATGATTATAAGACTGTAGGAGGATACGCAAAATACTCCTTTGCTATGTCACTGACATCCTGTTCAGATTTAACTTTCTCAGGTTTACAGCAGCTTTAATATTAAAGCTTTTTACCATGATGCCTATAGATTTGAAGATATATTTTAAATACAGAAGTCCTCTTTCATGACTTTGTAATAAAATATCTTTATATATGCATTCTTCTGTTCAGATTCCACGAAGCTGTATGTCAGAGGACAGTAAATATGTTCTTATTCAGATGCTATGGGACAACATGAAATTGCATCAGGATCCAAGGCAGCCTCTGTATATACTGTGGAATGCTCAGAGTAAGCTTTGTTTCTTGTGTCCTTTAGTGGGGTTTTTTAAAGAACAATTCTCATTTTGAGCAACTGAAGACTGTTTTGAAGAGATGTCTTTGTGGATAGTTCATGCAAGATACAGAGCTGGGTTTTGATCATACTGCCTTTTGTCTTGCAGGTCAAAATCGCACTCTTTTGTTTGAGAGTGAGTGTCAAGTTTGGTGTTGCTATTCTAAGTTGGTGTGACTTGTTTTGGGAGGGAGGGTGATTGTATGTTTAGCAGTAAACTGCTTGAACACGTTTAGTTTTCCAGCGCATCTGTTTCAAATCATTGGCCAGTATCTCCAGTGGCTTTTTCTTCATTGGGAAGGGACAAGTAAGAGGGAATATGTTTCAGTGAACACAGAACTTAAGGCAGTTCATCCACTTAGCTTGTTTTCTTATTTTTAGAATTTGCTTCCTAAGCATTTTGTTGCCAGTATTGGATCATATGCCTGAAAATACTCATGACCCATTGCAGCTGTTGAGTTTTCTCCTATGTGCTTTTTGTTTCTTATGTTGATATTATTTTGCCTTGATGCTTATTGCTCCTTGTTCACCACATATATATCAATGTATTCACAGCTTGTGTAGCCTCCCACCTTTTTTAAGCAACTTTCTCCTTGCTCCACAAAGAATATATATGTTCTTACAGCATTTCTAATGTTTTTCAGCCCAGAAGTACCCAATGGTCCATTTACTGCAGAAAGACGATGACTCCTTTAATCAGGAGCTCTTGAGGAGTATGGTGAAAAGCATTAAGATGAATGATGTGTATGGACCAATGAGTCAGATATTGGAAAGACTGAACAAATGGCCACATATGAAAAGACAGCGGTAAGAACAAACAGGAGCACACATGACTGTAGCAAAGTTGGGCAACAATAAGGCTATTGGAATATGAATTATATTCTTGTAGTGTGTTTTTTTAAAGAAAAAAGCACTGGTTTTCAGCAGTGTTCTCAAATTTATTACATGGTCTGGTAAATATTCTTGGGGTTTGTGCCTGGATTTAGTGATTTTTATTTATAAGAGGATATAAATCAGTCTTTTCAACAGCTGGAGCAATGACCAGGTGTTTCTTTGCTTGTCTGCCTGCTTTTTCAAGCTAATGTAGAAATGCAGAAAAGCAAGCTCCTGACCTGTTTGCCCAATTTAGTGGAATTTGGTTGAGTGCCCTAAGTGTGCACTCTGTGTGCACTAGGTAAAACTTCCAGTAGATGCCTTAAGGACCTACCACAAGTGATGTCAATCTGTGGGGAGTCCAGGGCAATCTCGAGGTCAGAAATGACAATATTTTAGAGGTTGCAGTCAGGTTTTATGCTGAAAATGTCACTTTAAAAAATAAGTTATCTTTAAATGCTCAAATCTGGTTTTAATATAGATTGCTTGGTGGTGTATATAACCTGCCATTTCTTTTTCCAATTTCAGGAGTCTTTACAGAGAAATACTGTTTCTTTCACTTGTTGCCCTAGGAAGAGATAACATTGATATAGGTAAGTTTTATAAGTTACTTGAATGAGCATAGATGATGGATGTCTGCAAACTAGTTTTTCATCTTAAAATAAATAAATAAATATGTAGATTAGGATAAGGCTTGGAGCAACCTGCTCTAGTGGAAGGTGCCCCTGCCTGTGGCAGGACTGGGTGAGCTTTAAGGTCTCTTCCAGCCCAAAATGTTCTGTGATGCTGTGTGCGCCATTCAATAGGAAGTGCTGAATAAAAAGGACTTTATAATTATTTGCTGCTGCTGAGCATACTCCCTGTCATTGTGTTTGGGTTGTGTTTTTGAGCAGGATATACAGAAGTTGCTTTTCTCTTTCTACAGATGCTTTTGACAGAGAGTACAAAATGGCCTATGACCGTCTCACAGCTAGTCAAGTGAAGAATACCCATAATTGTGATAGACCACCAAGTACTGGAGTGATGGAATGCAGAAAGATTTTTGGAGAACCATATCTTTAAATATACTTAGCTAAAGAGGTGGTATCTACGATGTATACCTGTGTAAAATAACCACTTCAGTTACCAGGAGCATCTCAGTCTTCAGTGTTCAAGAACGTATGTACAAATGCACTGTGACAGAAGGCCTTGGAATTATTAGGCCTACCTACAGATGTGGAGATGGACAGAGTGGAAAATGGGCCAAATAATTCCCTGTCCCTTGTCCTTTCTGCAAATTGACGTGTGGAAAGGAGGATTCGAAACAAAATCAGTTCTTTCACCTGGGATAACCCATTACAGTTCCCTTGTTAAAAATTGACAGGTGGACAGAAACAATGCACTGAAACTAACGTGAGCAAAGTAAATCCTTCAGAATCTATTGTTTACATAGAATATTCACGATGTTATGAAGAGCATACAAAGTTGTATTATACATATTTTAAATTGTTTATAGTAAGTTGATATTTTTTTAATTTTTTTAAATTACTGGAGTGAATTTTAAATGGACTTGCTGCAGAAGCAATACAGTGCTTATTTTTTTTGCAGTACACTGCTATTTATAGTAACTTGTCCAGTTACTTTTTGAAAAGTGATTTGTTTTTAAAGCAGAATAGAACATGTTAACCTTCACCTAGGCAGTACCCTAGATACAGGATTTCTGTCATGCACACATGGAAAACGTGTTACCACAGCAATCAGGAGGAAGGTATGGTAAACCATAAAACTCTACTTATGAACACATGGATGTCTCTAAACACTTCTGTAGAAACTTCCTCTTCCTTGCCTGTTCCCTTCATTCCCTAGTAAAGAGAAAACATACTGAAGAGTCCTACAGATTACATTATGGAATCAGGCCATCCCAGCTGTTGGCACTTGTTAATGTGACCTCATTGCAGATGTAATACAAAGCAAATGACAGCCTGCAAGAAGTTCTTCATGATCATGCAGTGTTTGGAGTCTTGGTGGATGTGTTTGAAACACACTAAATACAACACGTATGTAATGCTAATCCAAAGCTTTTAACTCAAGTACATAAAACAAACTTGCTACAGGGAATATTTAGGGAATGTAACTTATTGGGGCATATTGTGCATAGTTAAATGTACTTGGAATGTTTGGTTTCTGTTTCACAGGCAAACCAACTGTTGGTTTTGTTGCTGTGAAGAAACATGCTGTGTCAGTCCTTGTGCTGGAGTCTTGGCTTTTGACTCACGTTTTTCTTGTTCTAGATGTTTAAGATAGTGTTCTGTGCTCCCAGTCAAATACCAACTCCTCACCAGAAGGTAGGCTACAGAGAAAATACCCAAAGTCTTGTATGGAGGTGAGAAAACAGACATTGAATTGTATAAAACACCCTAAACAAATTAAACCATGCTTTAACAAATAGCTTTATTTTAAGTAATCTCAGTGGGTTTCCAATTCTAATTTCTTTTAGTTGTTGCTGTTACAGTATTTCTAAGTACTCAGCTGTTACATTAGCTTTTGTATTTCAGTCTGCCTAGCAGCAGGTATTTTTAAAGATCTCTTTAGTTTGCAAGTGTAATAGTATAGCAATATTTAGTTAGGCAGAAAGGAGAGAAACCTTAAAGCTCACATTTACTTTATTAGATGAAACAGCGTGTCAAAGGCTTAAATGAGAAGTAATGCTGCTATGAAGCCCTATGTAACCTCCTCCCAGACCTCTGTAAAGTAGTAAGAGGATGCTGCACAAAGGAGAAAGGATTTAGAACTGGTAGAGCTGCAGGTATGTGCTGATGATGATTACAAGATAGTCTTGTTGGATACAGCTTTCATGGGGTAATACCTCTTCTCTAATTTGCTGCTAATGACGTAGCTGACCTTTATGAAATATCCCCCACCCTGAGGTGGAGCTAGTGATGCTACACTTACCAACATTTTTCACATTTAATTTATTTTAACAATTTGTGATGCTCCTTTTTGTACTGCCACGCTTGTAAAGTGTTTGTCGTGCATGAACTATAGCTATTTGTTTTCACCCAGGTACATAGTAATAGTGTATCAGTGTAGGGTGGATACATACATACCCCCTTCATTCTTATGAACTATTATGGAAAACACCAGGTTATTTTTTAACATATTCATTGTAAGTACCTGTTAGTGTGCATGTGTGCTCTGCTCTGTACCATAGGTACACTGTATTTACCAAGTAAAAGTTGCATACAGTAGTTGCTGTGTATATAAACTCATTTATGTTCGTGCTGTGTGTAGGGTAGTGCTCCAAGCTCTTTGCAGTTCTGCTCCCCATGTCATTTAGCACTTGGGGCAGCCACTATTTTATAGGACCTTCAAGCCATGAAGGAGGGCAAGTGCTTTTTCCAGAGCTGCCATGGTGTGTTAGAGGTACTGAGCTATGAAGTGAGCTTCACACCTCCTACTTGAGTCTGGCAGAAGCGATGGAGCCTGGTCTCTAACCACCCCTCGCTTACTAGGGCATAACACTGCAACTGTGTGTGCTAGCACAGAACAGATGCAACACTTGTAATACGTGGCCCACTTTCTCCATTCTAGTCCCAGTTTCGTTGTAAGTACTTCCAACTGCCTTCAGGCTTATAAAGCAAACAAGTTTGACACTTCATTCAAATATCAAGTCCTGCCAGTATTATCAGAAGAGTCTATATTGTACCGTGAGAAGGATTCTATATGCATCCTTCAGATAAACAAACTTACTGTGTCTTTGCATCCTCAGTAGCACTCCTGAAACAGTGATGATGCTTATTTGGGTGTGCTTTTAAATTACTATATGACGTAGTAATTCATCAAGTGACATCACTATACTTAATGAACTGTTTTATGAAGTCTGTGGCAAGTCAGTCCACTGTAGAAATACTATAACGAAATATAGTTGGAATAGTGGTTAAGTGGGAAATTTTCCTCATTTGAGTCATAATGTTCAAAATGTAGGTCCTGAGGTGGATAGTTTTTAAGCATCAGAGAATTCAATGTAGAAGCAGTTTTCAACTCTCACTGTCCTTTATTAGAGAAGCAATTTGACTATATTTTCCAATACCACAAAGATGGATAAATAAAATATTTGAGACATATTTTCAATTTAAAATTTTGTATGAACTGAATTTTCTCCTTTTGTGTACTAAATAATGCTTATGTCAAAACCAACCTGAAACAAAGGTGTTACATTTGCAGTGCAATATATATTTTGCTTTACTTATGGTTCCACTGGAATAATTATTGGAGATGAAATGTGAATAGAAGTTGTGCTGTTTCTCTGACACTGCTAAACTGTTTCCCATTTTGAGAAGGTTTGCTGTTGGTACAGTTACAACCTGATGAGTTCAAATTCTGATGGTGAATTACATGATTTGTACCCCAAGAAAGAGAAAATTCCTGCATGTAAAATCTTTGTATAACCAATGGGAGATGCAGCTAATAATGAGAGGGGTATCTCTGGATGATATCTCACTGGGATTTAAAAATGGTACTTTGTTAGTCTGCAAGCAGCACTTTTTAAATGAATGGTTGTAGATTTGTAAATATGTAATGTTTAAATTTTATTTACCAAAACCCAGTATGTTGGATGTTTGCTTTGGTTTGTAGTTCCTTTAAAATATGCAAAGTCAGTGTTCACAATGTCAAGGGGTTGTTTTTTTTTTCCTGTCTCATCCAAAAAAGAAGTTTTACAGTGAGTCAATAAAAAGCTGAAAATCTTTCTGCTTATTTTCATTAACTTTTTATTAGATGGATTAGAATGACAGAAATCTCTGCAACTCTTAACTACATTGTTTGCTCGCATGAGGCGTTGTTAACAATAAACCCATGAGGTTTGTTGGTGGTTGATGTCAGTGACATTTTTTCATAGTGATTATGTAGAAGACAGTGGTAACAACAAGAATTAGCTCTGGATACAGTAATCTGTGTATTTCAGAGATTAGTGTCAGGATGAGAACAAAATTCAAGCAGATCAGCTTCTGGTTGTAGTGTTTCTGATGCCTGGATTTAGTTTTTGCTAGTGGCAATGTTCTAACCCCAGATCCCGCTTAATCTTGTTACAGGAAGATGTAAATCCCGCTGACATCACACCTGTACTGGTGGCACTTAGAGTGAGTTTTAGGGATTATATTGCAAGATCAGGTACAGATTTAACAGGAGCAATGTGGACAGCTTTCAGGATTGCTCTGCAGCTCTCATCCTGTGTTCTTCTGCATGCAGAAATAACTTACTGCTTTGCTTTCTGCTTGAAAACCTTCATATTGCATTTCCCACAGTCTGAAGAAGGCCAGGAAAAAGCATTTCCTCTAAAGTGCATCATGATCTGCTTACACTTTCCTGCAGGTATGTGTAAAGTACCAGCTGTGGATGCTCTATAGTGGCATTCACTGAAAGGATGAAAACTACCTCTGAGTAGGGCAATTGTAGCAAACTAGTTGTAGCACAGACCTTGGGGACGGGAATACTTTTGTACTGAGCAAACATTCTGAATGCTGAAAATTGGCTCAATTAACTTGAGGGGATTGCCCTTCATGTATCTATTCCATGCCAGCCTTTCCATGACTGCCTAAAGTTGTATGTTGTTTGATATTGTTTACTCCATTATCTGACCTTTTCTGATCCTAAGGAAAAATAGCTGAGGCTGACAAACCGCTTGAGGTTTTGGGGCTTTTTTAGTATATTAAAGATGCTTTATTTTCATAAGTTTGTTATAATTCTGGTTGCTTTTTTTCAGTAGAACAATTGCTACCTTAAACCCCTTTTGATTTTGATGTACGCTTACAGACATTCTGCAGCATCCAAATGTCACACAGATACTGGGCAGGATATTATCTTGTCTTCTAACATCACACTGATGATCAAAAACACAAAGTAAAGAGCAAACATGGTGAGGCCCAGCAGTTTGTTCATTTTCCATTTACATGCAGCGATTGAGATAATCACAAAGAGGAGCATGAGAAAAAGGAGAACAATTGCACAAAACAAACCATTGCTACTGACTGCAACTGGATTGAGTTCATTGAAGATAGAGTAAAGGAACCAAGGAACTGGCAAACTGCAAGTAAAGGAAAAGTAATTGAAATAAATGTTTTAAGGCAGTTCATTTTCTGCACCATAACAAAGCAATTTTCCCAAACTGTTAGAGGGGAAAAAATGCACGATTGCATTCAGTGAACTCATCATAAATCTAAAACTGATGTTGTTCATGTCAAAAACTGCATTTGGATAATACTTGAGCCATCATAATGCAATCCAGGAATGGAAAAGGGGTTTTAAAATAACACCTATGAATTGTGCGTCTCAGCATGCCATAATAAGGATGTCCTGATGCTTTATTGATAGAAAGTACAGGCACAGATACTGAGCTTTGATTGCACAGGATCTCTGAGTGACTAGGTGTAGGGATCCTCTCTGTAAATCTTTGGTGTTAGCCAAAGACTTGTTTTTTCAACACAAAAATGCAGTCATTTTATGTAGATTCAGAATTAGGAGAAGGTGATGGACTAAGTTATAAAAATCTGTCTTTCCTGGTTGGGTTAGGTTTCTAAACAAACTATTAGCTTATTGCTCAGCTGCCCTACATTTAATTACAGCTAAAGTAAAATTAAGAGCATGTTTGGACTAAAAGCAGTCAGCTCTCTATTTCAGAAGAAATAGGGTATCTTTCAACATTGAATTAATACTTACCCAACAGTGATATCGAAGATATTGCTGCCTACAGAACTGGAGACAGCCATGTCACCTAAGCCTTTCCGAGCAACGATGACACTGGTGATAAGGTCGGGGATGGATGTTCCCGCTGCAAGTATGGTTAACCCCATAATTTCCTCTGATATCCCAATTGTTTCACCAACCTAATAAACACAGAGAGTCGGGTAAGGCTGTTTGCTTTGTAACATGGAATTTAATTGCTCTGTCCATTCTTTTGAGGCTTTATGCTGAATTTGAGCCAAAATATTCTGAATCCCCTTAAACATGGTCACATTTTTCTGCTTTGTGGATAAAAAGTTAGATTTCACAGTGTGTGTTGATCTTGGGTTTGTTCTAAAAGCTGGACCACTGGGCCTGTGATCAGTGTTGCCAAGACTAAGAAAGGTCAAGTCAGCTACAGCACAACTTTTCTGTCCCAAGTTCACCTCTTTGGATGTCTTCCAACTTTCCCTCTCCAAATTTAGCAGCAGCTCTGTATGATCCAAGAGCTTTGGGAAATGTCAGTCTTTGGATTTATGGCATGATCAACTGCTGTGAATGTGCAATATATCACTAAATACAAATTGTGGGTCTGATTCGACAAGATGCAAGTCTTATTTCCCAGAATACCAGGTGAACATTAAGGCACTGGGAGTTAACGTTTAGCAGCTTCCAGAATCAGAACCTGTATATTCCTAGAATTTTAATTAGGTTGAGGGGTAATTATGTTCAGCACAGAAGCATTCATCAATGAAAAGGCAGTATTAAGATAAATCTTGATGGCACTTTTCCTTTCACTGATGTACACATTCCCTTGGAAGCTCTTGAAAAAGAAAACTCTGTCAAATTGAAAAGAATGAAATTGAGAATTCCCTTTTGGGTTCTAAACAAACCAAAGTTTCTGCTGTGGTGATGGATGAGTGCAGCTGTAATTCAGCAGATAAAATGCCACAGTGATGCTGTTCCTTCCTTCTCCCTCCATCTACTTGTTCTGAAATAGTCTTGTTTGCAGAGAGAAAATAGAGCCCTCACCTGGTGAGCCCACCACACCATGAGGTAAGAGAATACAGCAATCCAGAGGATGGATCCAAAAAACGTGATGACAAAGAATTTTTTGGAGTCCTGTTAAAATCAAGTTTGAAAACAAAAGCATGGAAAAGTTTCAGGAAAATTTAACAACCTCCAGTGAAAATATTCACCTGAAACCCTTCACTGTAATCAGTTGCTTTCATGTGGACCCTGGTCTCTCTAATTTGTATTTGGATTTGTCAGCTTCATTAGGTGACCAGTAGTTGCTGGTCTTGTGGCTGTGACGTGCTGCAGCCAGGGCTCCTGTCCCACTCCCAGCAGCATTAACAGCACTTCAAGTGTGCAAGGACTCTAAACCTGGCAAAATAGAACTGGGGACTCTTCTCAAGAGGAAATCTACAGCTCAGTTAATGAATGTAGTAGCAGAAGGAAGATAGATGCTTACTGGGTTTCTAACATCAGGCAGAGTGCTCCAGAGAGGAAAGACAATGGGAAAGAGGAAAAGGTAAATGGCTTGTTTTTTCCTAGTTGCTGGCCATTCAAGAGATAATGGCTCGTCGTTTTCTTCATCATCTGAGCTGTCATCACTATCTTCATCACTGTCAGAGCTGCTGTCTTCTGAGGTGTCACTGTCGGAGGAGGGCTGTAGATCATGGGGGGAAAAAGAGCCAGTGTGTTTTAACACAATTTGCTGCACAGCGTTTATTTACCATGGTCTTGCCTTGGTCATGTTTGTAACACGGCTGAGGGCAGTCACAACCCACATTTCGCTGTTGTGGACAAATTCCAGGCATAGCCCATCTCAGTGCCTGTGTATTATGTTAACTAGTTTGCATCTGCTAACTATTACCAACTTTTACATGGGGTTTTGACTCAAATGAAACATTGACTGTCTGTCCTTGAGAAACCTCCTCATCAGAACAGGTGAATTACATCTATTGAAAGGATGGATTTGGGAAACAAAACAGAAATGTGTGCTGGTGAACACAGGACAGGTAGCTACTTGTATCTTCCCATATGCTGGAGTACTCCTGTAACCTCAAAAGAGTCATCTAATGAGAAGATACTACACAGTTTCAGTCAGTGTCATGTTTTGGACCTGATTTGTGTCTGGAAGATGAAATGTTTCAGCTAGCACATTATCTCATTGCTATATACATTGCTATATACAGCCTATTTTTAGTTGTCAGTTATGGGAAACGAGTTGGGTCCTATCCCAAAGGCCCTAGAGAGGGAAGAAGGAAAGGACATGTGACATTTGGTCTGGACTGAGCTCTTACTGCCTGTAATAGTTCAATACCTGGGCATCTTGTGGTGCATCTGCCTTCTGTTTGTCTTTGCTGGCTTCAGAGTCACTGGCAGGAGTTACCTGAACTTTGCTTGGTGCTGCCTTTTCCTCTTCTGCTAAAAGTAATAAGAAAGAATACTGCCTTCAGTCGCCTTAGTCTCCTGTGGTCCCTGGGCCATTTCATGTTAAACCGAGTGTAATTGCTTAGGTTTGCTGTTTGTTCTCTCTGTCTTTTGTGGATTACTAAAAGCTGGGCAGAATCTGCCCCACCTGTTGTAGAATGATACCTTGATGCCTCCATGACCTATCTGAAACTGCTGTAAAAGGCACATTCGTAACACCAAGGAAATGCTAATTATCTGATCTACAGCTGGTGTTTCTTGTTTCATTCTGGATCCTGGAGATCTTATTAAAGCCATCCTTAAAACCCAGAGAGGATATAAGCTTTGCTTCTCCTTTATTTTCTAGTAGAGCATGGTGTTCTCCAGGGAGCTTATATTCTTCAAGGCTTCTGAGAAATGACTCCCATGTGCTGCCAGACTTTAATCCCTAATCATCTGGTAGCTATTCAAAACAAATAGGAAAGTGCTGACACATACAAGGAAATAGCACAGAGGACATTGCAGTTGTTCCTGTGTAACCACGTAGCCGAGAGGAACACAGAAATAAGTAAGTAAATAGCTGCTTTTCAAACTGGTGACCTGTCAAAAGTGGGGTCCCTCAGGGATTGATATTGGGCCCAATGTTGCTCAATGTCTTCATAAGTGATCTGGCTGATTGGATCAAGTGTCCCCTGATGAAGTTTGCTGATGACACCAAGTGGACACTTTGGAAGGGAGGGACACACTGCACGATCATCTGGACAAGCTGGAAGAGTGGGCTAACAAGAACCGTATGAAGTTCAACGAGAACAAGTGTAAGGTTTTGCACCTGGGAAAACACAATCCAGAGTGCAGCACAGGCTGGGGAGAAGCTCTGTGGAAAGGGATGTGGCAGTCCTGGTGGCACAAGCTTCATAGGAGTCAACAGTATGCTGCTGTGGCAAAGAAAGCCAACAGGATGCTAGGGAACATGACCAAGGGCATCACCATCAGAGAGAAAGATGTCATTGTCCCACTCTACTTGGTGCTTGTCAGGCCACACCTGGAATTCTAGGTTCAGTTTTGATCCCTGCTATGCAAAAAAGATGTGGACAGGCTGCAAAGTGAGCCTGGCTTTTCTCCTTGGAGGAATCTTCCATGTCTTCTGCAAATGTGCCAAACTTCCAAGGTAAAATGAAGGTACTTTGTTTAACAAACACCTCATTTGCAGGGTCTACCAAAGATCAGTAGCACCCAACTTCTGCCTGTAATGGCCTGATTTCCCCTCTTCTACCCTTCTGGTGGCAATTTACACTATATCGTTGTAGCACTTTGTGTTTGGATGCTGTCTCGCTAACCACTCCTAGAGTCCCGGGGGGATGGCTTTTATTGCCCACTGTTAGCGCACATCGATTGATTTCTGCTGCATTATTATAGCAGCCATCTGTGATCTGTAATAACAGAAGATATGTGTTAAACCATCACATTTCTTTGCCAGCCCTTGGGTGCTGAGTGCTGGGAAAGGTGGGGGATTGCAGCACAAAACAAGACAAACAGCACCAACTCTTCATGCACTCACCTTCTGGTTTTGATCCTTCTCCCACTTTGGCCTTGGCTATATTGCTCAGCATGTCAACCCTGTCTTTAAATTTTGCTGTGGATGAGAAGGACGCATTCATCAGCAGCTGCCAGTGATGCAAACCCCCTTTACTTGCCTCCCCCAGCACACACACACACTCTCCCCCCTTTCCTCTTGCGCAGATTGCCATCAGCAATGACTTGTGAGTTGTTCTGGCTGTAGCCCTAGGTTTTGGCTGCTGCTAGTTGATCAAGCTGTTATATTTAAATACTTAGTACTATGGCAATTATGCCAGCAATTTCACATGTAACCAATACTTTCTAATTTAAAAGAAAATCTGGAGGGAAGAGAAATCCTTTCCAGGGGATATTTGTGCTTCATAAGAAGCAAATATAGGAAGAACAGAGGAGGAGTTTCAATGCAGTATCACTTTGTTCCTAAATGACTGTTGATTTCTTTTCAGGCTAGATTATATACAAGCTGAAAATGACACCTTCCTTCTGCCATGTGGCTGCTGAAGAGGTTTTACTGTGCTCTTGCAGCCTGGTGACCTGATGGTAAGGAAAGATTAAAAACCTTTCATGTTCCAGTTATGTGGAAAATGGCTTCTGTAAGGAAGCATGAACATCTCCTCTGCTGGAGTTGATCTAAATTCCTGGTGTCCAGGTTCAACATGGCCCAGGCTACCTAAGAGATCATCTTCACCAGCACAGTGTCCAGTACTGTGTTTTTGGGACTACTGAGGACTTGTCCCACTGTAAACCATGCTCTGCGCAGCTAAGCTGCTTTATTATTGTGTGTCTCCATAGCTAGGTGTTGTGCTCAAATATCATAACTCCTACTCCTATTGAAAGCAAGCAAGTTGTTGGCTCAAGGAAAAGCCTTATTTTGCTCTAATCTGTATCCTCTGAGCTGCCTACTCAACAACTAAGCAGAGGGTTACAGGTTTTGCACATAGTAGCCACAAGAAATTGGCTGTGCCTTGCTTGGCTTGGGTTGTAAATTAACTTTCTTAGAAAGTTTTATCACACCAGTTCAATCTACCATACTGCTGCCCATGCTGTGGATTCCCCAGCATTGGATGCTTTTAAGATTCAGCTGGACAGAGTGCTGGGACATCTAGTCTAGGTCATGCTTTGCCTAGAAAGATTGGACCAGATGATCCTTGACGTCTCTTCCAAACTGAGATTCTACGATTCTATGAGCTATTCTCCGTTGAAAGGCTGGTTGTGACTAAAGAACCTGGACTCTTCCAGGCTCCTTGCCAGTACTGAAGCCTACCAGAGGGGATGTGAAGCACTTTGCTTCGTACCCTTCTACTGATGCTAAGCACAAGCATACCCATCAGTGCAGGGCAATGAAGAGGTGACCTGTTGCTCCCAGTCCCCTCTAACCACTGGGCAACGCATCTTTTCGTTCAGCTTTTCCCAGAAGCTGTTACAAAAGCTTCTGTCAGCAGGGTCAGGGCGGTCAGGCTCAGGCTGAAAGAGATTAAGCAGATTCAAGTTCCTGGCTTACTGCCCTCACCTAGGCTGCAGGCTGTGAGCACCGACCCAAGAAGAGCCTCTGAGCATCTCTCTGTCAGGATAGACAGATTAGGTCCAGGCCAGTGTCCCATTCTCATGAGGTCAGTCTGACTTAAAAAGGTGTTAATTCCTCTGGCACACAACTCATGCAGGATGGGCTGAGACTGGAGGAGTTGCTGGCTATAAGCTGGTCAGACCTGCAGGTCAGCACTGGGAGGAAGGAGATCTGTCAACTGAGTCCTTGCTAGTGCTGGGGTTTAGCTGGGCAGGGCAGCTGGGGCTCTGCAGCCCCATGGGCTCAGCCCTCACCCAGGGGTGAAGTCCCCAGGGCATTCACTGCTGGTGAGCCTGTCAGACAGGAGATGTCTTTGTCCAAGGGCCTTGGGATGCTCTTCAGGAAGATTCATGTCCTATGGATTGACAGCATCTAGGCTGGACTGAAGGTGGCAGCTGAGCTTTGACTTGGAGTATGGCTCTTACGTTTGTTTAATTCTTTGGCTCTAATATTGAATCTTATAGCACTAACTTACAACATGAACAGCAGGAAGGATTTTTTTCCTTTAAATTTTGGCATGAACCTGGAGGATTGGGAGATTCTGCTGTTTAAAAGTGGAAGTATGTATGTATATATATATAAAATTATTCCTTTTGCCTATTTCTATCATGAGTCTCTTAAAGCAAGTGATTGAATGCTAATGAAGCAAGGAGAAACTGTAGCTGCGCTCAGTTCCTAGCTCTACACTAGCCTGCACCACTGCTGGCTGCTCTCTTCTGGTCTGATTTCCAGAGTCATTAGCTTGTGAACTGGGGTGTGCTGAGGGTGGACAGCTCTGACACCCCTGCTGCTGGAGCCTTTTACTTCCTTCAGAAGTAAAAATTAGGCTTCTGTCTTCTTCCCTCTATGATTAGAGTTTAAAGAATAACCCAAGAGTAAGACTGGAGGATCAGAAATGAGAGGGCTCCTCAGTCTTTCCAAAATCCTTGCTCCCTTTAATTCCCCAACAGTTCCCTTTGGTGCCTAACTGAAGATCTTGAGAAGATCTCAAGCTCTGCTTCTACACCCTTGGAGAGGAAGTGCAGAAAAGCCCCAAGTTACCAGAAACTTCTCATTTGAAAATAAAAGCTTCTCAAAAATGTAATTCAGGATGCACTGTAAATGTTAGAACCACTAAAGTCCAACCCCTCATCCCCTGCAGAGAGAGGCTGAAGTGTAACGAGCCCTTCCTAATACAAAAAGCAAACACTCTGATCTGAATCCATTTTTCAGATGAGAAATTTTGCTTCCCCCAAGGGATGTTCCATTAGTAACAAACAAAGTTTGTATTCCAGACTCCTGTATTTCTAAACCCTGCCTCTGGAACCCGGTTGTGCAGGCTGAGGGCTGGCTGGTTTTCCACATTTTGGACCCTTGCTGCCCTGAAATGGTTTCTCTGCTGCCCAGATAAAGTGCAACTGCAGCAGAGAGAAGGAAACCCTACAGAGAACCTAATTTCAGTAGCATAAGTTAGGAACTGCTGAGCAATAATTGGCAACCTTTTCCTTTTGTAGAGTGTTCTTTGCCACAGCCTCAAAGTGCTGATGCTATGGGCACTGCCAAGAAGGAACAAGGACCCTTGGGGAAAGATCAATTGATTTGGGATCATCTTTTATGTTGCAACCTAATTACAGAAATGTATCTGGTACAGACAGTGCTGCACAAGCTGCAAAGAGAAGGACTTTGCTGGTGCTCAGTGGAACGAGGCACCCAGCTGCACTGAGGGCACTGAATGGCTGCGGTGCTTTTAACACAAAGGGTGAGCCTGCAGCCCTGATATGCCTTGGTGGGTTCAAATCCTTTTCAGAGTCATCCTGGGCAAGTCACATCATTTTTATGGCCAAGATCCTCAAGGAATTTGGGTTTCTCGATCTATTCATAAATGATTCCTTTTCTTCAGATTCCCTTTTCTTTAGGTATGAATTTATCAGGCTAAGGCAAGGTCTTCTACAAGATACACAGGACTCTGGCTCCTTGATTTTGAGTGCTGTGCTGTTGTAGTGTCAGTAACTTTCTTTATCATTACTTGTTCTAAGGAACTGTCTGTTCTAGCAGTGTTGAGTGGAACAGGCATGTACCTGGGGCAGAGGTTTTGTCCTTATCTCAGTGGTATTATTATAGTAATGGGTGTAAAAAATAACATTTTTGGAGAGACTGTAGCCGAGCTTTGCATCCTGTTGTATTAGACTTGCTTAAGTACATACGGTCACACTCCCATCTAGTGGCTGCTGCTTACAGAGACTAACTCAAGGTCTGCCTGGCTGAAATGAGAGGGCAAGTTGTCTTTTAGAGAAGATCCAGACTTCCCCTCCAGCCCCGTTTATCCATTATTCGTAAGGCGTAATGCTAACAGCCTCTTTAGCAAGGCCAGTGGCTTACAACTGCCTTGCAACCCCCAGCAGAAGCAAGGGCAGTAGAGCAAACCCTGATGATTCTGGGTCTTGTTAGGCTACTGTTAGTAATGTGATAGATGCCTCCACTAAAATCTGTCAAAGCAGGCACTTATCTGCCTCTCTGTCCTTATCAAGCTTCCTTTGTTCCTCTGTCAGTTTGTGCAGCTGGGATTTTGATCTGAAGAGTCCTTTTTGTAACCTCTGTGATAGAGGTGTTGATCTGCTTAGCTTCAATCTCTCTTTGAATGGACAAGGGATAATCTCTTTAGAACAAGTAGGGCAGTGAAGGGGCAGGGCATGTGCTGAGCTAGGGAAGAACAATCTAAAAAAACCAAGCTTTTTTCCATGTGCTTCATCATTTGATGGAAAATGAACTTCCCCACTGTGTTTGGATTAAAGGTGATACAACATAGCATGTTAAAAGTTTGTGTACAAAGACCCTGGTTCTGGCTGGAGATGTGGCTTCTCTGCTCCCTGGCCAGTTTAAAAGAAGATATCTTAGTCCTGAGCTGATCAGCCCTTGGCCCATTGCCTGCAAAGTGCCATGGGTTCAGTTTACCGTGGTAGTGACAATACCACAGTATTGCAGGGGGGCTTTTAGAGGTGTTCAGTGTTGGTCTAAATCACCTATGGACTGGCTTAACTGCCATAATTGGAACTCATTGTGTGCTTTAGGTCTCAGCTGGGATTTTAACCACTGTCAAAATGATAATTTGAGGGTTTTAACTTCTATTTCCTTTTGTGCAGGTTTACGCCTTGTGAGGGGCTGTGTGCACAGCAGGGCAGGTGTGTAGGTAATGAGCTTTCCTTGTGTTCGTTTTCCTGCTGTAAATGAGACTGATATAGGTTGAGCAGCTCTTTCTCACAAATGCAGTCAGCATTGAATGCTGTTGCTTCAAGGCTGGTGTGAGGGCTGAGCTAAGAAGAGGAAGGAAGATGTGACATGCTATGAGATGGAGGAAGCTGTAACTCGAGTTTGCCCCTGCTGTCAGAGAGACAGCAGAAGATAAGGGATTGCAGTGATTGCCACTGCTTGCAGGGACCCCAGCAACAACAACTGCTTCGCATGCCCTCACCTCCCTTCAAGCAGCAGCTGCCACCACAGCAGTAATCAGTTTACACAGGTAAATTAGGTATGGCAGGGCCAAAACGTGAGCAGTTTGTCCTTGCTAGCCATGCGATCAGAAGGGGTATGTCCCACTGCTGCAGAGCTCACCCCTATAACATTGTCATGCTCAGAGCTGCATTTTGGGACAAGTTGCTGATGCCCAACACCCTGACATACAAAGGCTCTATTCCCAGTTAAACTGCTCTGCACTCAGGGCTGCAAACCCAAGTCCCTCAGATGTAGAGCATTCACTCACCGTCTGTCAGGGGGTCCAGAGTGTGGATCATGAGCTGGAAGATGGTGCTGCGCATTTGAGTGTTGTGTAGGGAGGCTGAGCTGCTGCCTCGCTGTAAGGCTGACCCAGGCTATGGAAAGGTACAATGCAGCAAGTCAATAGCAGTTTCTTCCTCAAAACATCTCCACTGTTGGTTTGTTTCTGTCCTGGGGATGCGTTTATATGGAAGCTGATCTCCACAACCCAAGGAGCAACCTCTACATTTAAGTTCACACGATGGCTGTCAGTACTAGCCATTCACAGCAAGAGACATGAGATACCAGGTCAACCTGTCCTTAGAGAAAGGCTCTAGAGAGGACTCTGACTCTCTCGTCTTTTCTCACAAGCAATAGGACAAGAGGAAATGGCTTCAAATTGTGCCATGGAAGGTTTAGACTGGATATGGAGAAAAATTTGTTCCCAAAAGCATTGTCAAGCATTGGCACAGGCTGCCCAGGGAAGTGGTGGAGTCACCATCCCTGGAGGGATTTAAAAGACGTGTAGACGTGGCACTTGGGGACATGGTTTAGTGGGGGACTTGGCAGTGCCAGCTTAATGGGTGGACTTGATCTTAAAGGTCTTTTCCAACCTAAACAGTTCTATGATTCTATGAAATGCAATGGGCTCACATAGACTCAACACAATGTTATTATAAATTATAATCAAAGCACGCAATGCTTTTAGTCATAACTTGTCATTAACTGTAGATTTATATAATGCTACAAGATAATGCTACAGTCATGTCATGTGTCCTCGAAAGCTATGGTGCTCTTTTCTTACACCAGAGTCAATACCAGAGTCCTAATGAGCTTTTGACTGAACATTAATTAGTACAGGTATGTTAAGTGCATAGAGGAATAAGAAGCATCCATATGAAGAAGTTGTTACATTAAATACATCTGCAGCCACTACATCAGGCCTCTCCATGCAGTGGCTGGCCAGCAATGAGGAAGAGAAAGAGTCAGCAAGTTAACCAGCAGCAGAGGAATGAGCTCATCAGCGTTTGCTGTGGGAAAGGACAGACCCTACCAACCTCTGCTCTGGGAGCCCAGGTGGAAAATTGGCTATGAAACAGGTAAGAATTGCTCTGAATTTCTCTCTTCATGTTTAAAGCACTGAATGAATAGCACTCAATTGACAATAGCTACTCAAATCCACTTGGAAAGCCTGGCTGTCTCTTAAATTTTATAAAAGTTCCTTTGAGGACACAACTCATCCAGGTGTCCTTTTAAATAAGCTGTGGATATTGTGCCAAGCATGGCTGGTTCTTTGCACAAAGCAGGCTTTGGTCCTGATTTCCTGACACAGAAGTTGACACCTTTATTCACAGCCTAACTTGGGGAGGGGTTCAGAATACAATGACTTCATCCCTGCAAAGCTACTTAGAACCTACCTGCAGCCTCCTCCCATCTGCTGGCTTCTTTGCTCCATCATCTGCAACTGCCCCAGTGCTTTTCTGTATGCAAGCAAGAACAAAAGTGATTGAACACCACTACTGTTTCACCTGCTTTTTGAGGATCTAATAACAGTTCTTCAGGCTACTGTCTGTGAGAAAGTGGGACAGCTAACACCCATGACCAAAGCTGCAGATGGGGTAACAAGTGATACCATCAGCATCCCAGCAACACACCTCACTTGAGAAAGGGCGAAGAGAATCTCCTCCAACATCTGTCATCTGCAAGAGGCTTGGACAGTGTCTCTTACCAGAAGCCTTTTCCCCCCTGTTTAACACAGAATTATCAAGTCTTGTTCCCAGACTAAGAATGTGTTCTGCAAGTGGTTTTTTGGAAACTCCTTTACAATAACCCAGTAAGCAAAATCCCACGTCTTTGACAGTAGATAGGAAACCACTATCTTTAGTAAATGCAATGGTAGAACTCCCTTTTAGTTCCATTCTCTCTACTATCTAGATTGCGTTTCTCTCATTTTATAACCATAATTATTGACCAGTACCTGTATTCTGAGGTTTTGTTTGAATATGTACTTTGTGAAGGAGATGCAGTTTCTCTGTGGTTTATGCTAGAACGAATTATTTCCAACTTGCCCTCTGAACAATAAGGACACCAACCTTCCGTATATGCTCTGCTGTTGCTGCCTGCACAGCATTCAGCTTCTTGCTTAGCTCCTGCTTCACCCATTGTTCTAGGTGCACGTTGTGTTTCATAGTGAATACATATGTGGCATAGGCAGTCAGTAAAAGGAGGCTTTCCCACCAGTCAATGACACTGTCTAGGAAAAACAGGATGAGCATCATTAAGTCTACAATGTAGAATGAGATGTCTCTAAATAAGGGCCACCATGTCAGGTGGAGTATCTCCCTTGAGAAGAGGGCACAGGTGCCAATGACAAAGAGGATATTAAACACTGCGGAGCCCACAATGGTACCGATGCCAACGTTGCTGTGTGAGATGAAGACACCTATGAGGGAGGTGAAGAGTTCTGGTGCTGATCCACCTGCTGCCATGAAGGTGGCTCCAGCCACATCTTCAGAGATCTGCAACTTCTCTGTGATCACTCCCAAAGCAGGGACAAAATACTCATCACAGACAATGGCCAAGGCCACAAATACATACATCATGCCAAAGATGTGAAGTACAACCCACCCTTGCCTGCGTTCTTCCACACTGAACAGGTCCTGGGGATATTCTCCTTTGGACTCGTATGGTGGCTTTTCATCTGGGTAGTTTCCACTATCATTGCCTTGCTGTGGTGTTGTACCCACTGATGTAGTGATGGGCACAACTGGCTCAGAATCCACATACACACAGTGCCTTATTTTGGGTGCTGCTGTGACATTGCCTGTTACAGCAGTCCTGTTGTTGGCGATGTCCCTAGAGGTCACTTTGACAGGGTCCATCGGTTGGGGTGCTAAGTGTGGAGCTGGAATGGCAGAGGGGCTGAACTGGAGCTGATAGAGGGAAAGGACCAACACTATGGCAAGCAAGAAAATGATTCGGTTCCGTTGTAGCCGCCGCCTCCTTGGTAAATGCATTTCCTAAAGGTTCAAAAATCAGAGTTGTGTCCAGAAGCCACTGAAGACTTCTCTCAATCAGCAGTTTGCTGTATCCATCATTGCTGTTTCTAGCTGATCTTAAGCATCAAGAGTGAAACTGTGACACAAGATGTGGAATCCTGCGAAAGAAAATCTGGTGTAAAAAAACTAAAGTACTGCAACTTCCCCCCATATGAGTAACATCACTGACTACTTTTGTCAATAAAAAGTAATTGACTTAAATGAGGCAGGTCTAGATTCAGGTTTCAGTCTGATTTTTTTATGACTTTAGGCTATGCTGATTTATAATCAAAGGTTTGGCTTAATAGAGAGGAGTTGGTTGAGTCCAACCTGAGCTGAATTCTGATTGGACCTCATGCCCACATCCAGGAGCTATTCTGTGGTTTTACTTCAGTTGTTATTCTGTAATATTAACAATTGGACCAATGTTCTGCAGGTGGAGAGGCTTCTGTCAAGGAACCTACTTTAAAGGGCTAGCAAAGATGATGCTTGGAAGACAAGATTATGCTGTTAAAACCTCCCACCTAACAGACCAGCTATTCACCTATGTAATCTTGACAGGAGGATGAAAACTGCTTGATATTCCCAGCTATGCTGCTCCGTGGCTCTCCAGCTTTGCACTCCCACAGAATACCAGCCAAGCAGTGGTGAGCTATTTTCTTTTAGTTTGAGAAGAGCATGAGGAAGATTTGGTTCTAGTAAAACTGAGGATGCAGAGCATCCATTTGTTTCTATGACTACATCATTTCAAGCCTTTCTGTAGAAATCAGAGCTGGCAGAGTGGAAATGTAATCATACCTTTTATTAGCGGATAATTAGCATATCTTGCATAATTATTTGAATAGCATTTAGAAAGAGAGAGAAATTGTAAATGCCAGAGTGACAGAGCCTGCAGCTGTGGCAGTATGAAGACAGTGATTTGGGGCTGGAGAGAATATACCCTTTAGCACTGTTTGAATATTATAGCTTAGAATAACACTCTTTGTGGATTATTTTTTCCCTGAGTGTAAATGTTACATTATTCTTCCGCTGGATGTGAATCTCAGTCTTGTAAGCCATTCTCAGATAAGCCCTTCATGCAAGTTAGCACACACTTACCCTCTTGCATAACACCCAGTGAAGTAATCAGCCTAAATTTCTTGCAAGACAGGCATTATTATCTTCTTTTATATAGTTGGGAGGATCACTAAGGCAACAGTAATAGAGGGTCATGGGAGTACCTAGATAAATAGATGATATAAGCTTTGCTTTTCATATGTAAAAAGAACATAAACATGCATATGGCAGAACTGCATAATGTGTATAACAAATTGCATGGTATTAGAAAATTACCCTTCCTAACAAAAATGAGAGTAAAAAGAATTACAGAGAACAGAAGACGTATGCACAAACTCCCATCTAAACACTGGTTTTACTTCTTTCCAAAATGATCTGCCTAAAAGTCCTTTTACAAGCAGAATCTTACCCAAAGCTGGGATCAACTGTAAGAGCTTTCCAGCCTTTCACAATACCTCTAGTCTTGTAAGTTTAGCGGTTCTTTTAGAGGCCAGCTCCTGACCAGCTCCTTACTCACTGGCTGGACTGTCTCAATCACAAGAGATCTGGAGCAATCAAATGAACCTCCACAGCTTACCTCCCAAAGATGCTGTCCAAGAGGAAGAGGAGTACCAAGGGTTGAGTGTAGTGCTGGAAGCTTCTTTGACACTTAACAGCCAGACAGGAGATGCTGTTGAAGAGAGAGGCAGATGAAAATTATCCCATTTTCACGAAGCCTCTGCTGATGGAGTCCTAATACAAGGGAGGGTCAGATGTGAAGGACATCTTACTGGAGGAACAGCCAATCCAGTTTAATACCTGCAGTCCCTAAGAAGATTAAATAGTATTGTATATATTTGGGTCTATCTCTGAAGCCAATACCTTTGTCTACAGGTTATTCTCAATATGAGGACAGGTGATTATCTGCATTTCAAACCACCAGATGAAAGCACCAACTGTGAGACACGTACCATTCTCATGGCTGCTATGGAAGAGAGCAGTAGGGGTAAATCACACCACTCCTCTGCATGGAGCAGTGGTCCCTTAAACAAGACAACTTGCACGTAGCTTCATCTTCAGCCATCTCTACTTTGCAATGCCCAATGGAGGTTTAAAACTCATTGTCTCCCGGAAAAACCCCTTAGCTCCTATACCATGACCATGGAGGTAGAGGCACAGTGCAGTGCCCCGTGCACAGGCAGTGCTTGCTGGCAGAGCAACCTGAGCATGGTGTCAGCAACCCTTTCGTGCTGAGTGGAACTGATACGGTGCAGTTCTGCACAGGAAGAAATAACATTCCTGGCCAAAGATTTAACGGCTGTAAAACTCCAATCAGCAGATTTATCACAGGGGGGTTAGGAAATGATGATTTGATAATTTTAAAGCAATTGAATGAAGAGTTTTACCATGGAGTTTATTGCACACCCCCCCCCCATCACTATTCCCCATTTACAGCACAGGGAGGAGGCCCATAAGCCAATGGGGATGCCTTCACACACTGTGCACAGCAGTCTTTATATCGTGGTGGTACTTTTCCACCAATATTGGCATGTAACTGTTTTTCTTTCCCTAGTCAGTGCATTGTTACAGACTTTTCCTGCTTTTCCTTACTGTTTTTCTCATTTCTCCCCACCTCGAGGCCTTGTGTGGAAGGGCGGGCACGGCGCGTCCCGGCCCCTTCTCGCCTCGGCCGCGGCGTTCCGGGGGGAGGTTTTCCGTGACGGACTCATGGCGGCGCGGCGGGAGCGGGCTGAGCCGCACCATTTCCCTTCCGCCGCCCGCCTGGCCCCACGCTCACCCCTCGGAACACCTCGGCCTGTCCCCGGGGAAGGCTGCGGGGAGAGGCGGCGCTGAGAGGGAGAAGGGAGGAAGGGCTGGCTCCGCGCTGGGCGCTCCCCCGGGCCCTGGGTGCCCCTGCTGCTCGCGTTCTCCCATCGAGGCTCAAACGGCCGCGCTCGCCGCTTCCAGGCCTGTACAGCCGGTTGGTTATGCTGCGTGTGGTTCAGGAGCAGATCTATTGCCTTAATCTGAACTAAATCCCACCTTTTGGTGGGCAAAAGGGTAACTGTTTTTTCCCCCACCTCACTGAGAGGGTGAGATGCATCCCTCCATAACTGCAGCTTCTGTAGTCATGTGTGGCCTTTCCTTCCTCCTCCGTGCAGGGGCTCAGAGTTCTCCGTGCGGATAGCAGAGAGGAGCAGCTCATCATGCCGACCGTGGTGGTGATGGACGTGTCGCTGTCCATGACACGGCCGGTATCGGTGGAGGGCTCTGAGGAGTACCAGCGGAAGCACCTGGCTGTCCATGGCCTCACCATGCTGTTCGAGCACATGGCAACCAACTACAAGCTGGAGTTCACGGCCTTGGTGGTGTTTTCATCCCTCTGGGAGCTGATGGTGCCCTTCACGAGAGATTACAACACGCTCCAGGTAGGGTGCCTGAAACACGCAGTAAGTTGTCAACATGAAATCAAAACAAAGCCTCATGCATGTTGCCAGATCATGGTGAAATTGAGTGATTTTATGTTATCCTGTGCACAACTTCTTGAATTAAGTGGTTTACCCTTATTTTAAGTATAGGTGAAATCAATGCATTTGAAACATTTTGCTACTTTTACTACTTTTATCAATTTTTCATGTCACCACTGGAGTGTGGCCAATTAAGTTAAAAGTGGGGATGGAGGAAAAGACTCCCTGATGGAATTCTTCCAGTGGTTCTGTGACATTCATGTTTTTGTGTGTAGATGTTGATTCGGTCTTGATAACTGATGCAGCAAACGGGACCATTTAAACAGGTTTTGAGTCAAGTGATTTGGTAGAGAGATGGTGCCTTTAACAGTCTGTAGCAGTTGAAGCACGGTGAGAATAAGTGATTTTAGGCCTCACAAATGTGATGGGAAGTTGGGAGAAAATGGGAAGTCCAAGAGGGAAATTTCACATGAATTCAGTAAGGCACGACAAGTAAAAATTATACATATGTATCTGAATATCATGTACAGTATCAGGATGAAATGACACGTTGCTGTCCCAAGGCACCGTGTTTTGGGTTTGTCTTTTCTGGAACTTATAGATTTTAAAAGATATTCTCTGCTAAGTTTGCATTTTGCAGATGAAGGCAGTGCATTCTCTTTGTCTCTGTAAGAGTTCATTTGAGGAATTTCTGAAAGCCAAGAATCCAGCCAGGCTCCTCCAGCATGTTAGTTTTACATCTGTACCCTTCTTATGATGCTGTGTTATGTGTGAATTCTTCATTTTAAGGAGAAAAGCTGGTTTATGGTTATAGGAATAGAGTGCAGATGTGAGTTTTGGATTCTGTTACTCTTTCTGCCAAAGAGTTTTTGTGAGACAAGCTCCTTGTGCTCTACTTCCTGAATAAAGTTACAGTTGTTCTGATACCTGGGAGGATTTTCTAAGCAGAATGTTTCATGTTGGGCATGGCTTCAGATTGTGAGTTTCCTGTCTCTTTGAGATATGCAAAGGATTTTTTCTCTTAAAGAGCTGTTTTTATAATATTAATTCCTTCAAAATGAGCTGTCATTGTTGTCTCATGATATCATTTCTTATTTCTTCTGTCTTTTTCCTCTCTAATTTTGCAGGTCACATGCAAGAACTTTGCATTGTGTAACAATGCGGTTGTGTTATAATGCAAAGCAAACAGACAGACTTGCCACAGAACTGTGAATAACCTTTCTAATTAATAACTTACCTAATTATGTTTCCTGGACCCTTCACCCAGCAATGACAGTGGTGTTTGTCTTTTCAGGAAGCCCTGAGTAACATGGATGATTATGACAAAACCTGTTTAGAGTCAGCGCTGCTGGGGGTTTGCAATATTGTCCAGCAGGAATGGGGTGCAGCTATTCCTTGCCAGGTACCACTGATTTCACTGTTTTTAGGATCTAGCTTATACTTGGTACTCCCTGTAAATTACAGATAGAAATGTAAATGTAACTTGAAAACTTCAAATACTCTCAGGCACACTGGTGCTACAGGAAGACAGAGAATTAGGATTTTGGATGTATCTGAACTATGAACAGACGTGTGTCTTTATTAAAATACTCAGCAGCAAAAAAACTAGGCTGGCCAGTGTGTTATTGTAGTGGAGTGGATTGTAAAATCTGGCCCCAGAGTGATATTTTGCAGACTTGGCATTTGATATGGGTGTAATCTTCCATCCCAGGAGCCTCACTCGGTTTGGAAAGGGTATAGTCACACATACAGTAACCTTTCTGCTTCAGTACCTCACGGTTTCCAGAGCTTGTAACAGTTCCAGATCTCAAGCAACAGCATGGGACTGCTGCTGAGTGTGTTTTGAACTGTCTTCTTTCCCAAATGAGTCATTTGACATGCATCTGCTCACACACTCCATTCACCCTTTGCAGCTCTCAGCCTTCTGAATTTGCTTATGGCAGTGTCTGCTTTCAGCCCTCTGTTTGCTGAGACACTTAAGAGTCTGTTAGTCTTTCAGTTAGGATTTAAGGTCAGTAATTTTGCAGCTTAGTGAACTAGGAAGATGTCTCAAACAATATTCCTTAAGGAGAAAAAGGATAGAGGTTTATTGCTAGGCAGTGCTTCACAATCTAACAAGGATAAAAGGCACCTTGGAAAAGCAGACTGATTCAAAGCAAAGAACTAGAAAGATGGAAGAACTGAGCATAGATTAAACCTCAACAATTTGGTCTCTCATTTGTGTCATGGCTCATTTTACTGGAACTTCAGGTGATGGGGTGAGGAAAGGTGGTGGGGAATGTACTGTGCAGAGTCTTGTAATAGAGAAGAACATCACTGGTGAGCAGCAGTTCAGATGGAAACTGAAAAGACTGTAAAAGAGAGAGATTGAGGATGAAGAGAGAATACAAATGTGGATGTAGCAGATGCACATTGAGTTTCAATTGGATTTGATTTTCCTTACCTCTCAGCCAAAAATAATGCCTGCTGTTGCTGTGCAGTGCTGCAAGACCAGTTACTTGACTACTCTGTAGGGTCTCTGCTGAGTGTAAATAGTTCCATTAATCAGTGCAACCTATTAGTGCAGGTTTCCACAAGAAGTTACTCTGGACATGCAACTGAAAGGAAAAATGCACATTTTAGCTTTGATAGTTTTGTTGCAGAATGTAAGCATCTTGCAGCTGAATGTTTGCAGTCAGGGTAATTAATACAGCCTTTTGTATGGCTTCTGTGGCTTGCAGTGGAAGTTGAGTTGCCCTCCTGATTCTGCAGAAGAAATGGGTTTTATCCTCTATCTAACTGCCGAATTACAACAAAGTGTATATTTACCATGCACATGGTTTAAATTGCAGTGGTTACATTTTCAATTTCTCATTTATTTACCTGTTTCTGGAAACTTTTGCAATTCTTTCCCCATCTCTGTGCAGGAAATCCCACGTGAGCAGGGATTTTCAGTACAGAGCTGCATGCTACTAGGAAGGCTGCTGGAATGTGTTGGTGTGTAGTTGCCCTCTGCAGATAGAAATGTGTCTTTGCTTGGAATTGCTAATCCATCTTCTTTCATTCAAGGTTGTTCTTGTCACTGATGGCTGCCTGGGCATCGGCAGAGGCTCCCTGAGGCACTCACTAGCTACTCACAACCAGCGGAGTGAAAACAACCGCTTCCCACTGCCCTTCCCCTTCCCATCCAAGTTGTATGTCATGTGCATGGCAAATCTCGAAGAGGTGATGTCTTTAACACGTACCTTCTTCTTTGTTGCACTGGATAATTATTGGTCTTCTCTGAACTAATGATCAGGTCAGCACAAAACATACTTTGATGTTCTTGTGCTTGGTTTTAAAGTTTAATTGATATTCCGGTGCTTAAGTGTTGGTTATTTGCTGACATGTAATGGTAGTATCTTTTTTAAAGTTTATTATTGCCCTGTTATTACCTAGTGCATTTCCATTATTATAATGATCTTTGTAAATCATGCCAGTTTCTCCCTGGGGAATATTATGCAATTTGTATTTGTCTATATTATTACCTTTACTGCATTAATGACATTGAATGGTTTTGGGGGCTTTTCTTAATCTACAGTTAAATTCTTGAATAAATTACTTCTATTGCAAAGATGCTGAACACTTAAACCAATGATAGCTTTATGTAGAAATGAGAGTGAGCAGAATTCTGTAGTTTCCAAGCCAATATTCAGACCATCTCCCCTGAGTTTTGAAAGAAAGGTAACTGTGTGCTTGCTCTTCAGCTACCTTTGAATACCAGCTTTAAAACTCTTCACAGTAGTTAGAGTTCTGGTGAATAAAACATGTTTAAAAAGAAGACTAAAGTTCCTTAGATTAGGTTTTATTAATAGTATTGCTTTTGACTTGGCCCCTATATTCTTCTGTCCCTCTCAGAAGGATTTCCTACTTGTGTGTGCCATAGATATTTCAGCCTCAAGATCTCTCTCAAGGGTGATCCTCTTGATTAAGCTGGATTGAAGCACTGTTTACACATCAGAATAACTGGAAAAAATGATTAAAATCTTTATTAGTGACAAGTTTAGGTGTTTTCACAAGCATTCTCTAAGAACTTCTCAAAAAGAATTTTATCTGCCTTCCCTCCTGAAAGCTGTATTATCCCAAAGGAGCTGGAAACTTATCATTACCAATAAAATCTTGTACTAGTTAAGGCATTCCTGTGTTCTTGAAGACTCAGGGCTTCTGGGGTTTCTGGTTGCTTAACCTGCTTTTAAAGCAGAACCTAACATGCTAAGGCAGTATATTGGGAGTTGGACTCTATGATCCTTATGGGTCTCTTCCAACTCGAGATATTTGATGGTGATTTGTTACGAGGCCAAACGCTGCATCTGGTCTCATATAAATGCAACATAAGGAGCACATTTCCTGAGAAAGAGAGACCAAGAATATTGGTTTACTCAGAAGGGAGTGAGATAACAAAAAGTCCTCAGAGCATCCAGTCAGATGCTTTTCTGCTGTGTTGTGTGTATTTTCTGACAATATTCTGGTTCGTATAAAGAGAGTAAAAAGAAAACACAAAACGTTTCACTTTCTTTTTTTACAGCTTCAAAGCACAGATTCCTTGGACTGCCTGGAGCGGCTCATAGACTTGAACAATGGGGAAGGGCAGATTTTCACCATTGATGGACCCCTCTGCCTGAAGAACGTGCAGTCAATGTTTGGGTTAGTAGACTTGTAGATAATACACCTTGGTGAAGGTTTCCAGTTAGTATCTGTAATGGAAAACAAATATAATAAGAAATATGGTGATACGAGGTATTTTAATTAACCTTTTAATTTATGATCTCCTTAACTGTATTTTCATCTTGACCTTCCCTGGTTGAGGTCAGTATTTATTATTTAGTCCTTATGTAACCAAATTATGGCATCTGTTCATGGTTGGTAGATAGAAGGTACTAATTTCCACAGCTGCTGTTAGTTTGACATCAGTGTGATAATATGCTGCTTTGTTTTGTAATTTAGCAATGCAAGAACTAGTGATTTAACTGTAGTTAAAAGAAGAAAGTTTTGTGATAGAAGTTAGTGTGCTTTAGACAAACTGTTTTCACTTAATATGTCTTACTTTTTCCTTAATAATAACTGATCATGTTCTAGAAAGCTAATAGATGTGGCTTATACACCATTCCATGCTGTTCTCAAGTGTGGCCACTTAACATCTGATGTGCAAGTATTTCCCAGACCAGAACCTTTCATTATAGATGAGGAAATAGACCCCATTCCTAAAGCAATTAATACAGGTAATAAATCTTTGATTGCTTTTTTATTTAAATCCATTCAATTTCTACTCTTCCTGTATAGTTACTGTTTCATTCACTTTTTCTCTTTAGGGATCAGTTGCTGACTGTGTAATATTTTGGTATATGTGGCACCAGGGGACAAGAACATCATCCTATTTGAGCTGCGTGTACCTGGTGAAAAGGGCACAAGTAAAGGCTGAGATTTAGGAAGTCTCTGTCTATAGGTTGTCCCTCATCTTGGCACTGCTTACCAATACTAAGATCTTTTAGAACACAACTGTGCAGAGAAACTCTTTCTCAGCCCTCCCAGCAGTGGACACTGCAGATAGCCCATCCCTGTGACTTGCAAATGGCGAGGTACACTTCTGGGAGAGAATACACTGAACTTCACTGCTTTGCCTTAAGAATTGAGTTTGAACTGTGGCATCGGAATTGCCCTCAGCTCCTCAGCAGTGCACGTGGCCGCAGGCATTTTGTTCTGTCCAGTCAGGTGCTGTGGCTCTTGAACAAGGTTGGCACCCTCAGTCACAGCCTAATATGGCTAAATCAGCAAGGGATGTGATGGGAGTTCCTCCTGGCTTGGAGCTTTCTGGGACATGCAAAGAGAGCAGCTTGGTTAGATTGTATACCCAGGTGTCCTTTTGGATAATTTCTTTTTTTGTGAGTTTCTGGCTCTTCTGGCAGTTTAATTTCCTGCATTTGTCCTGTGGACTTCCTTTTTTCCTGTGTTCATCAACAAAACGTGCACAGCTTGCATGTGAATAAGGACACAATAGTGGTAAAATCCTGCAAGGCAAGGAACTGCAGCCCAGAAATCCCTGCCACCAGCATTACCTTGATTTGTTTGGGGTCTTTAAATCTGCAAGAGGGGAAAAAACCATTTCTCATCTGGGGGGTGATCGCTTCTTATTTGTAGCTGCATAGTGTTTAAATAGGAATGAGTGTGTCTGTACCAAAATAGCAAAAGCAAAGAAAAAGAGCTGCAGTGTGCCTTGATGAGGGAGATTTTATGTTGCATTCAGCCCTACAGTGCCTCTTATAATTCCAAAGATAGGAATTTGCATAAAGGAAATTTTGCTCAGTGTGCATGGAAATGCAGCCTGTGGTGTACTCAGCCCCTGAATTCCTCCATGGCTTTAATCAGGTGTTCATTATTCAGCTATGAGAAAAATCAATTAAATTGCCTTTGAGCCAGGTCCTTCAGTTGGGCTGTCAAGGAGAAGCCTGTGCTCCCTAGTCCCAGCTGCAAAACAGGCTGGGTTTGGTTTAGTCCTTTGTTTTCTCTTGTTTTGAATGTATAAAATGGCAGTGGATTGTCTGCAGTGTAAAAACCAATGTGCACAGTTCTGTATTTGCCTTGCAGCACAGCTCATGGACAGCAGTATGAGTGTGATGAAAGTTACGTTCTCATCTTAAAGTGTCATGGTATTAAGTATGAGTGTTTGTTAGACACCCTAGTCAAGGTCGGGGCTCTGTTGTGCTCCCTCTTGTCACTGCTTCAGAAAACTTAGTGGTGGAAGAAGTGGTAATGTTAAATTGACTCTGAACACAGCCTTTTCCAAATCCGACTTAAACCTGTTGTCTCCCCACAGATCTAGAAATCGTTGGGTTTGTAGACATAGCTGACATTTCTAGCCCTCCTGTGTTGTCCAGACACTTGGTTCTGCCCATTGCACTTAACAGAGGTGAGCAAGTTCTGTTTCTTTTAGCAAAGCCTGCTTTGAGCTTCCCTTGTAGTGTCTGTGGTGGTTTAGACTGGAAGCACAGGTCTTTTACTTTATCAAAATGGGAGATGCCTCTAAAGACACGTTTGTGTGGTTACATTAAAATGAAAACCTTGAACTCTTTCTGTCTGGAAATACTGTGTTCTTTAGAAATTTAATAGAGGGAACAATATCCTTATGGCATCATTATTAATAGAACATGCTACACTTAAAGCTAAATATAATCATGGGCCATAAAATCTGTGGTGCAAGATGAATATTTAACACCTCAGAATCATGTGTTGTTGTGAAAAATCTGATCTTAATCACAACCAGATTGCTCACTTGTTCGTAAGCATTAATTGCTGCTCACTGGGGCCAAGGATATTGTATCTACACAAGTGACTGGTGTAGGCTTTGAGTATGGTTAAGCAGCATGTTACTGACTTGTAGCTACTTGAGTGCAGCAGCCTGTGGTAAAAAGGGTTTCCCCTTTTGTCATGGCCTTTGGAGTAGAGCAAAGAGAAAGTGAGATTTCTTTTGATAAAGAAGAAAGCAAGTTCCAAATATGCTTTCATCTCTGTATAGGCCTTTCTCCTTTGAAGATATCAACAGTTAAATCACAGCTGTATTCCAGCTGCTAAAACAAAGTCATAGTTTCTCATAGTGGCTGCAAACTGCATAGGAGAGGCAAACTTGAAATTCAGGATGCTTTTGGTTCAGAGGCAGATGTGTATTTGTTTCCAAACTCTTTGTGCTATTTCATTTCACTTCTGATTTCTTCAAAGCTGAGGTTTTAGTTGCAGTTTTTTGGTAACTCTATTTTGTAAGTAGGATGCAGTGCTCTATTGATATGACATTATAGTGCTGCTTTGCCCAAACAGCCCATTTAGCAGGTGGTTGTTCTATACAAGTATTAATTAACTCCTGCATGGTAGAAAATACAGGGTGGTGCCATGGAAATGGAACTTGTGTGTTTGAATTTATTCTCATGTTATCTCTTTGCTTGCTTTTATTCTCCCCCAGAAGGTGATGAGGTGGGACCTGGGATCACTGATGACACCGAAGATGAGAATTCAGCTAATCAGATTGCTGGGAAAATCCCCAACTTCTGTGTTCTATTACATGGCAGCCTGAAAGTGGAAGGCATGGTGGCTGTTGTCCAGTTGGGGTATGGACCTGGATGTCTGCCTGAAAAATCTCTTACTTTGCTCACTGATGCTTTAGTTGTAAATTGTTTATATGTGTTCTGTACAGAGCTCAGCACTGGTAGACAAAGCTGTGTGGTTTTAGTTGTGGATATGTTTCTGCCCGTAGAAATTGCAAATAATGAGCCTCCACACAGTGGGAGGGCAGCAGATTATAGGCAAAGAATTCAGCCTTTGGGATTTGCTCTTTTCAATAGGCCTGAGTGGTATGGAATGCTCTATTCACAAGCTGATAGTAAGAAGAAATCAAACCTCATGATGTCGCTCTTTGAACCTGGTCCTGAGCCCCTTCCATGGCTGGGGAAGATGGCACAGCTTGGACCCATTTCAGGTACTGGTCATGCTCATTTGAATAACTCTCACACATTCAGTGTTGTGAGAAGGATCTTGCCAAATCTTAGTTGTTAAATTCATTTATTTTCTTTTTTCTCCCAGATGCAAAAGAAAATCCTTATGGAGAGGATGACAATAAGAGCCCTTTCCCTTTGCAACCCAAGAACAAGCGCAGCTATGCACAGAATGTTACCGTGTGGATTAAACCAAGTGGCCTCCAGGTAATGAGATGAGTTTTGGACTTGAGGCTTTGCTTTGATCAGCAGCAGCCATCTTATCAGCAAAGTGGAGTCTGTGTGTGTCTTGTCTGTTTAATGCAATTGCTTGATTGCTTTTCTTTCATTTTAATAAACTGCCTCTTTAAAATGTCATGATTAAAATGCAATCAGAAAGCATAAGTTGTTTAATGAAACTGTGTCTCTAGTGTAGCATCTGGCTTAGTTTATTGGATTTAGTATAATGACCATTTGTTGGAGCCTTTGTGTGCTGCAGTCTTGTCAGTGTCAGGGTCATTTATCAGTAAATAGTGGAGGGTTTCTTCTGCAGCTTCCCCAGCAGTTGCCAAGAGCTTTATGTATTTCTTTGTCTTTCCTGCAGACAGATGTACAGAAGATCCTGAGAAATGCAAGGAAACTCCCGGAAAAAACTCAGACCTTCTATAAAGTGAGTAACATTTCAGGCTGCCCACCTTTGATACAGAATGCTAGTGGTGCATTTGATGGGGGAACACACACTGTATGTTCTGTGGAGGCGTGTAGGGCTCTGCAAAAACCTACATGGTAAAGGAGACATCCTGGGTCTGTTTTACAGACTCATTGGGTGAGATAAGGGAGGCTCGTTTCCTGCCACCATATTCTCTGCCAGGGTGGCATAGACATGTCATGTTTACATGATCCCTGCTACTTCCATGGTGAACTTCTTTGCAGAGTGTATGCTGTTGTCCAGGCAGAAATAAACTGGGATCAGACAGAAATAGCAACACAATTCTGAGTCTGAAAATGTCTCCTGTATTGTTTCTACAACTGAAGTGAAGAAAGACAAAATTCCAGGCACATTTGGCCACATAATAATAATCCATGATCTACGCTGTAGCTGGAGGTAATTGCTGTTCCTCCTGTAAGCTTAGTGCTGAAGCAGTTTGATGCTGTAGCCGCAGAGACTTCAAGCATGAATAAGCACTGGTCAGTTTATAGTGAGGAAAACTCAATATAGATACATTTTGCTGGACACTGTGGTTGAAGGCAGCAGTCAGTGAAGCCTGAGCTGGAGGCCACATCTGCTGGGACACAGCCAAAACAGGCACGTTCAACAGCAGAAAAGGGAGAAGTGGAAATTTATAGGAAGGCATCAAGGGCAAACCAGCTCTTCAGTTGTGCCACTAGCATCTTCAGCCCTGAAGCACTTTTATCTCATGAGCAGCTGCAGTTTCCAGCAGCTGAATTGATCACTCAGGTTATTTTCCTCTCAAGTGAAGAAGCTTGTCTTTAAAATAAGAAGCAAGAAACCACTTTTTGTGGAGAGGCTCATAGTGGCTTTAAAAGGCATTTTCCTTCTTCACAGGAACTGAATCGCTTACGAAAGGCAGCTCTGGCCTTTGGCTTCTTGGACCTCCTGAAAGGTGTGGCAGACATGCTGGAGCGGGAGTGCACTCTGCTTCCTGATACAGCTCACCCCGACGCGGCCTTTCAGCTCACCCATGCTGCTCAGCAGCTCAAAGTGGCAAGTACTGGAGCGTCGGAATATGCTGCCTATGATCATAACATTGCTCCACTCCAGACAGACTTTTCCAGCAGCACCACTGAAAGAATGTAAAGTCTCCATTTTGGGAACTTCTATAGATGAAGACTCACGTGGTTCAACTCTTCTTGCCCTGCTTACTTTCTAGGGCCTGTTTAATTACTGTTTGGAGAGCTTCCTATCAAAATGGGGTCCCTGACCTGCATCAGTACTCTCTAAAGACATATAGCTAGTTTGGAGGGGCTTTAGTCAGACCTGGAAACAGTGGAAAGCATCCTGAAGTCAATTACTGTGTTGGATGATGGGTGGAAGTTACTCAGTACATGAGAGGAGAGAAAATGCCATCAGGCAGCAGACTGCTCATGGCTTTTGGCCTCCCCAAAATGCAGTTACTACATAACTGAAATCACTGGTAGAAGTATCCTGAAAGGCAGCTACTCTACTTTATACAGTGACTTGATTAGTCCAAAGAAAATGTGTGAGAATCACTGTGCAAGATAAATGCAGCTAATTACAGGGTGTTGTCACTTGATTTTATGCCCGACTTGGAAGTCAGTCTGTACTGCCCTAATGAGAATTATCATCACTTGCATGGCAGTGCTTATGCTTGTGAAAGTACCCAAAATCTTGTGAGACATGTTTTTTATCTGTGTAATATTAATAAAGAATAGTTCTTCATTAAAACTTAATTTGGATTATGTTCCATTTTCATAGCATCCAGGCTGTGTGGCCTGAAACATTGGCCTGTTCATAAAGAATTCAGTTGTACAACCTCTCCATTCAGGGAAAGAAAAACAACTGAACGAAAGCAACATTTGGTTGTAAATCTTTATTAATATAAACACATTCTTTCTGAAGGGCTAAAATTCAGTAGTGTAAGATCCATGACAGCTTGCACTAGGTACCACAATTTCACTGAGAAATACAGTGCATGAATACATACAGGATTCCGAACAGAAGTTTAAATGCCCAGTGGAGAAATAAAGTGATCCTTGCTGTTCTATTACTCAGCTAATTCAATCCTTTGACATACTTCAAACATAGGTACAGTGTGTGCTAAGTACTAAGTGTGTAAGTAATGCTTAACTCTCCTGAGTAAAGTAAGCTGCACTCTCCTTTGAGTGAGTCTCAAGTATCCCTGAAGGGAAGTTGTAGCTGTTTGTGAAATGTAGTGTGGAGCTTGTACCAGTTCTTTGTTAAAACCTTTTCATAACCCTATTTCCTTTCCTTTACAGTAACAATCACTGGGTCCCTGTCACAGATAGCAAGCTGTTTGATTCCTTTATGTGGAGGATTCAGACTATTTTACAGTAGAAGATGAACAGTAACACGGCACTAAGCTAATCTCAACTTCAGTGCCTGTTCTGGATTGCTGGCATGGCTTTGCATTGCCCTGGGGCAGTGGCAGTTGTGAAGCAACTTGCTGATTACCACAATATATATGCCTTAGACAAAACTTCCTGTATGTGTTTTAAACTGGATTAAGGAGGCCAGAGGGATCTGGAATAACTACAGCAGGCAAGGTGTGAGGAAGGACATGCTGAAATGAAATCACCTGAAACACAGGTTTCCAGGTGAGTAGATGATCTGGAATGTGGGGGGAGCTTGTCTGTTGTATGAAGCAAACACTGAAGAAATGGTCCCTTCAAACCCTGTGTGGGATCTCCCTTACTAAGATTAAATATATTCTGTCTACATAATATATGGCTTATTTGACTCCATCTCAGCAGGGGCCAACCAGCAAAGTATATACACCAGCTTCTCTGCTGCACCCCTAAGTTTAAGTAGAAAAGCAATCCTTATTGCTTTTCTGAAGGCTATAAATGCAGGAGCAACAGCCCTGCCAGGAATGATCAAAGGAGGCTTTGCACAGGTGGAATGGGTGTTTCTATTGGGGTTTACATACTAGGGGAAAGCTGGTACCTATGTTTCGTTATTTTCTTATGTTTCAGTGCTTGCATTACCAACCAGGAATGCATTTGTGATCATGTCACAGCGTGGCAGGTTCCTTTCCCTAATGATTGGATAGGATGTGTTGCTACAGGAATACATGTGTTGCTTGGGTCCTCACAGCACTCCTAAACTAGAAACTAAGTTGGTAGCATTTATATCTGCATTAGCTACTTCCAGTTTAAGTTCTGCAGCAAACTGATGCTGCAGAAGAAAAGGGGGAGGGTAGGTGCTGAGCAAGTTTACCCCAGCAGTTAATAAACACCCAAACACTGTTCACAGTGGTCTCAGACATGCTCCTCCTGCCATCATGATGAACCCTGGGAACAGCATAGGCCAGCTAATAGTCTATCCTGACATCAGAAGCTCTGTCTGCATGCAATATTGAAAGAGCAAATATCCAGTTTCACACTATTTCTATTTAGTGCTGCTCCACTGTTTCTAAGCATATTATATGCAGGTAATAGGATTTCTAAGATGGTAGTTGACAGGATACAAGTTTAAAGGTTGCCGTTCAGTGGTAAGTGCCATGCATACAGTGATTGAAAAGAACAAAATACAGTATATGGAATGCTACCTGAAATCATGAGATCTAGTGTGATCATTGAATTTTACAAAATTCTTTACATTACAGTGGGTAAAACCATAAGAATTAGAGGCTTATCTTGAGATAAGTTAGGTAAGAAAGCATTGCAGTCCTCTTTCACTTCATCTTTCTCTTCTTTGGTCCAAGGTGCTGTTTCCTTTGCTTGTAGAGATGACGGAAGTTTACAAATATCCCTGAAAGAGAATGAAGCATTTAGGTAGGAGACATCATCACATCTTTTTAATGTTCAATGTCTGTGAAAGGGAGAAAGCTAGGGGAAATTCAGTTTAAAATTAGCTAGGTTAGAATTGTTGTGGGTACCCAGACATACTGGGTGTGCATACTACAAAGTATGTTAAAAATGTTAACACCAGAAACCAACCATGCATAAAGCACCATTCTTCCTTATGAAGATAATTACTACTATTTAAAGAGCCTTCTATATTGTTCTTTGGAAAAACATGACTTCATGTTGCATTAGTGATTATAATGCAGTTTTCTTTAAGCGTTGCTGTAACTTGAAATTATGTTTAGATTTCCACTGAATCATCCCAAAGCTCAAATACAATGTAAAAGGTGAAACTACGTATACTGAAGTTATAAATACATGTAAACATTAGTCTTTTAACCCAAGTGATCAATAGATAACACTGCTAACTGTCACCAAGGTCTCCTTCTTGGGGGGCTAACCAGTGCTAGCTGTAGGTGTGTTCCCCTCCATCTACGATAAACTTACAGAAACAAGCAACAAAGATAATACTTAACCTCAGGCAAACTTGGGTTATCATAATCCCCAAGAGGCAGGCATTTCATTTTCTTTGATAAATACACTTATTCAGAGGAATTTGGCCTTTTAAATTCAGTAGTGAGAAATACAATTGAATCTCTTACCTAAAAACAGGACTATAAGATAAACTTGAAGCAAAAATGAAAACTGGATTGTGACGTTGAGTGGATTTGGCAATCCCAGGCTGAATTTCCCTGTTTCACTGAAGATTGGAATGGATTGAATGATGCAGACAGCTGAAAGCAGAAGGTCACCATCATTACTGAACACAGATAAAATTCACGCTTCCAGGATATTCCCCAGCTCTCATTAATTATACCAATTTTAAAGTTGGTTTTTAAAGCATGCAGTAGGATGGAAAGCAGCCAGTGAGGCAGTGTAGCAGTTCAGCTGTGGAGGTCTAAGCACAGTGAACTTGCCTGGCTGAGACACTGCTCTCACACACAACTGTAGCCTGCAGGGCCCATGCCAGCAGTATTTACCATGCAGAAATTCCCACAGCAACAGAACAGGCACAGTCTCCTAGCCTGGAGTTGGGCAATGGCCAAGCCTACTCCTGACTCAAAGAAACACGTTCTGACAGGTACAGTTACAACACATCTCTTACAGTGAGAAGCTGAGTGGTGCTATGCTTCTTCAATAAGTAAATGCTAAATATAACCTAGACCTGTTAAGACAGAAGAGCACACTGTAAAGCCCCCACTCCAGAGGGGGTACAGCAGGAAGACGAGCAAGACAGTGCCCAAAAGGAAGACTTCTTTTCACATCAAACAGAAAAGAATACTTGCTGCAGCAAGAAAGACAAAAATGCTTACATTGGATTCAGCTCAAAGCAAGTGTCTGTTTATCTGTTCTGCTTTACTATTTTTAAGTCTAGCAGCCAACAGCAAAAAAGGCTTTACAGGCCCAGCCTTGAATTCATTATTTATTAAACTGGCTGGTTTGGACCTACCTTCTGCCAAGCCTCCTAAGGGGTAGAGGGGGATCCAGGCAGTGTAACGCAGCCAGGTTAGTGGTTTCCAGTCAATACCAATACATGAGAGCATGTAATAGGGATACCTAAAGCCAATTCAGTGAGAGAAGAAACAGTCACTGCTTAAAATGCAAGCTGCTACTAGAATTAGTCTTGCATATATATATATATGCTGTATAGCCCACATAATTCCTAAACACCTCAAGAATATTCCAGAAATGGTTCCTATGGATAATGATGGACACACCTTTATTTGGCAGTCTACAGAACTAATGGAGGGATGCAACTGCCTGGATTGCCAAACCCAGCTGTCAAAATACTTCTTTTGGACGAGAAACAGTCCAGTGCAGCTCACTTAGTGATGGAAGTTCAAAGCAACAGGTTTCCCTAGGTTCAGGGCAGCATTCTGTTCAGGCTCAAAAGCTTTCTCAGCTTTTGGCAGATGGAGCAACCTAAGAAGGCTGCGATTGTCTGTAACTAAAGGGGGTTTCACCCTCTGGGGCCCAATGTACTAGTGCTGCTCTTCCAAAAGGTACAAAATCTTTTAAGAGCTCTTGGGAACAATCCCATTGTTCTGTACAAACTGCTGGAAGAGAAATCCCACAAACCTGAAGAGCTCAATGATACTCCAGAAGTAAAATACGAAGAACACCACAGGTTTGCTCTGCATTTCCTCTAAGCTTCCCAGGACAACAAACAAAATTAAGTTTCTTCCAAATATCTGGGTAAGAAAAACACATGGAGGAACAGTCACACTCTTCACCAAAGGAGCAAGTGCTTGCTGTCAAAACCACAGAGGATATCTACTCGTCACATCTGAAACATGCTGAGCATATAATGAATTCTGCAGCTGAGCGTCTTGTGAGTATGCAATTTGCTCTGCATTTAGGTGCAATCCAAAGGATCTTAGCTTTAACCATCTATCCTCATTTTTAAGCACAACCAGGATAAAAAGCGCACTGGCTCCAAATCAAAATCACATAGTTTTCATCAGCTGCTTCTTGCTTTTGATGTCCTGAACTATCTTACCTAGGGGATGGAAGAAGACAGCCTGGCACAGCCTTGGAAGCATGGATTCCTGCTTCTGGTATAATACATTCTTTAGTCCAGTGCCAGTGAGGTTGTGCCAGTTACGTTGGGAGAGTCTTGACACTTGGGTAAAATGGAGATTTACTTTAAACACGGGAAGAGTAAGGAGAAGACAGTTAACATATTAATTACCTGCGCTACAGCGGGTAGCAGGGGTGATCTGACTAGTCCTATCAGTGAATTCATGATCTCCATTAACGCCAGGGTCTGACAGAAATACATCATGTCAGCAATGGTGTGAAATGTATCATAGAAAGAATCTGTAAGACACAGGAAACCATTTCAGAGGACAGATGAATTTCCACATTCAGGAAGCTGGGGCAGCAGCAGAGCTTTTGATAACAGGATTCGAGTTGTAGTTGATAAAAAACATGGTGCATAATTATGTAACCTCTTTGTAGGCCTGATCTTGAAGTTGCAGAATCAGGCCAGAAACACTGCTCGAGTGCCCTGTTTCACACACAGAAGGATGAAGAGCTGTTTCAGTAATCACTTCACCAAAAAAGCAGCAGAGCTGGGCCTCAATGGAATGAGTCGTTCTTCCTTCAAAACCAACATATTCCACCTGGCTTATTTTCAAACACACCAACGCTGCAGTGAGAGACACTTTGCTCCAACTGATTCCTTCAGAAGTGATGTTGGCAGAGTACAAGTACCATTCATCAGAATGCACAGTTGTGATGTACAAGAGGACAGTATTTTCCTATCCTTGACACTGTGATAGCTTTTAAGAGGCTTTTGCTGTGCACTTGCATTTATGGTTTCATTTCTTAAAGAAGCCTTCCTTTAGGCTTCACTACTTTAAAGGGATTAAAAACACCACTAAAAGAAAAACCCCAAACAAAAGCCCCAGTGTAAATGAAAGTGCTTGTTACTTGCCTTTGCCCAGGATGAACAGTCGTACTGTCATGTTCACAAAAATCCAAGAGAATCCCAAAAACTGCACAAGATTATACATGATTAAGTAGCCCTTCTTCAGGTGTCTGAAAGCTAAAATCAATGATAAACACACCAGGTGAGCAGAGAACAGTGGCACCACTTCTGCAAAGAGTGCAGCTGCAAACCAAGCTTTCCATGAGAATAAAGAACAAGAGAAAGGGAAGCTATTGATCATGATAAAAGGGTTGCTGTGTGCGCTGTGGCATCTGTTGCTTTTACCATCATCTAAAACTCACTTCTCACTCGTTAGACTTTTAAATTCCTTGGAAACTGCAGCCTGTTTTTATTACATTTCCAAACAGCTCACACAGCACAAAGATCCCCCTCCAAGATGCACCAAACCAGTCAAAATTGCTCCATGAGAGTTGAGTATATGAGTGACAGAAGCCTTCTAAACCCCCCCTTCCACCCTCCGAAGGTTCAGTTACTTACGGTCTTTTGGGACTCTGGATTCTATTTTCATTTTGTTAATCTTTTCTTCTTCCTTAAGATGAAGGATAAGGTTTTAAAGACTGTTACTGTAATTAGCAAGTGATTTGTTAACAGTAGTACTGCAAAGCTAGTGGGTTTAAAACTCAGCTATGCAGCCAAGTGCCAAAGGGTTTAAAACTTCACCTGCATAAAGCAGCACTCATCATCCAGGAATTATGGTACAGTAAAAGCTAGAGGGTGTTAACTCGTTACCATGGCTTTGCTAGGGATTGTGTTGTAGTAATTAGATGCCTTTGCTGGAAAAGGCTGCTGCTTTCTGTGTTCTCAGTTATTACTGCTCCTTAGAGCTGGTCCTTCAAACATTTCATGACCCACCAGTGATATGAAGAAAAATGAGAACATCCAGCCCAGGCTCCCTGCCTGCCCTTCACTACTGCTTTGTGGCTCCCAGCATTGCAGCGTCCCTTCCTCCTCTGTGCTAAGCTCAGGGGCTGTGGAGGGGAACAGGGCAGTGTTTGTTGTAAAACACATTAGCAGAAAGGGGATCTCTTCAAGTCTCTTCCAAGATGGTCTCACACCTCCCTGCTGCAGTAAGCTGCTCCAGCTCACCAGATGGTGGGAATGTGCCATCAGAATCAGGAAAGCCTTAGAAATCCAATCAAGCAATGCCTGGGACTGGCACGTATGGGCTCCATATTGATAGGATCCTCATATGGATCAGGACACAGGGCTGCTGAGGTGCAGGGCAAGGGGTGCAAGCTTTTGGCTGCAGGCCCTGGCCAGCACTGAGCAAGTTCAGGTTCACACTGCTGCTCCTTCTAGCCAGAGGTGTGCCTATTTCTGAACTCCTGCTTCCAATTTGAACTGTTTAACCAATTCTGCATGGAATCTGTATGAAACAGCAGTAACAATCAGCATGCCAGACAACTCCAGGTAAATGAAGAACACAAGTTCAAGTGTAGGAGGACACCTGTTCTTGCTTTGCAGCTGGCAGCACAAGTCAAGCGTGCCCACAGGACTGACCTTCTCCTTCAGTTCCATTTCAGCATCCGATTCATCTAACCAGCGGTCAAAGTCAGGAGCCAGGAAGAGCGGGCGCTTCTCTTGCTTGGTGAGCCTCTCCCACCAGTTGCTCTCTTTTTTCTGCACAGTGATGTTCAGCTGCCTTTGAGTCACCCTGCATACAGGCTGAGGGCAGACACAGGAGCATACATCAGCAAAAGTCCTATGAAACAAGCTCTGAGTTGATAACTTGACAAGCAATCCTTATCAAGGAGGCAGGGATGACATGGACTGCTGCAGTACAAGCATCTCTCTGCTGCCCAAGGCATGGAAGCAAAGGGCAGCCCAGCTAAAGATGGCAACTCTGACAGATGTAGGACTTGATAAGCAGCTTGAAAGCCTGCCCATGCCACACAGCACCACTGCATCCCACCACAAAGGCCTAGCACAGGCCCTAGTGCTGTTCTTCCTCAGCAGAATTCATGACACCTTGGCTTTAGACCTTCTTGAATTTAGTGCTGTGAGACACCCACTATGAGCCAGTGGTAGAAATACTACTGCCATCAGCCACAGGTATGTGTCCAGAACAGGAGATCCTGCCTGGCATCTGCATAACAGCAGCCCAGAACCTCTCCATCCTTACAACCCACTCCGTTGTCACCTTGGGTGCCACCATAGCATCCCTCCACACCTCGAGCATACACCAGGGTGCTCTGCATGGGACTGTCTCTCAAATCAACAGAAACTGATGCAGAAAAGCCATGAGCTGCTTTAACTGATCATGTCACACCAGCGCTGCTCTGTCAAGGCTGCCTGGATGCTCCCAGGACATCTGAAGGCTGTAGCTGTAATTTACAGCTGCTAACACCTGGTCCTTGCCTGTCAGAGGCTCCAGCTCTCGCTGGTGGCCAGCCTGACAGCTGGCACTGCACTCATGGTGCACATCAAAGCTGAAGGAGGAAATGGACTGCAGTGCTTCCTGGTCCTGGCCATCTGTGAAGTTACACAGGGCCTGTTCTCCTCCAGTCCCTCCACAGTGACCCAGAGTGAGCAGACTTTTGGAAGGAGGCTGCTCTGCAGAGGCAAGGACTTGCCTTCCAGGCCTGGCTCACAGCACAGCCCATGTCTGCCATCACCTAGGACAAGCGTAGGCAGTGGTGGACACCTCTCCTCACACTGTGGACCAGGCAGCTGCTGCTATGTAGGCCAGATGACAAACTGGTGACCAGCTTCTGGAACCAGGAGATGTTCATTATCTGCCATTCAGCACCTGGTAGGAGCCACAGACACTTCGCTGCTGACAGACCCTAGAAATTCACCCTCCAGCAGTCTCCTCCCTTGTTGAAGCAGCAAAGGTGAATGTGACTCCCACTCTGCAGCAATCAGCCAGGAACAAACAGCACAAATCCTGCACTGGGAGCAGAGTCCAGTGTTTCCCTGTGCCCCTAACAACTCTGAGAGGTAAAGACAGACTTTATAGCCAACTGTGAGTAACGTGGAGGGACTGCTCCTCCAGCCCAGCTCTCTCCTAGCAGACCACAACAGGAATTCTCTTATCAGACTACAACAGGAATTAAGGACAGATTTTTGCAACAGGAACCACAGCATATCTGTCCTGGCAACCTAAGAAATCTGCACGAGCCAGAAGCATGGGCAGTTCTCACGACTTTCTTTTGTTGGGCTACAAAAGAAGCCATGAAACATCAGTGACACTTTGCAGCAGTGTTCTCTTGCTCTCCAGTCAAGGTTGCACCAAGGTATTCCCCATTATTTTGTCACTTTGAATCCTTTAGAAGTCTATAACTGCTGTTTAACAATGGATACATGTAAAGCCCTGTTTCTATTCAAGCTGATCCATGTGAGAAGCAGCTCCAGCGAGGTGATTTGCATTAAGGCGGGGTGGTGGCTGAGCAGTGGGACAGGGGACTGCCACAACTGGCTTTTTGTCTGCAGTAGTCCCAGAGTCTCCAGGAACTTTACACATTTTCCTTTCAAGCCATTTTCCTTTCAAAACCCACTTTTTCCTTACAAGAGTTAGATAAGTAAAAAATACCTACTTTAGGCTCAACCGGTTCTAGGAACTCAATCTCAAACTCGTAGATGTTGTCCCCTTTGGCACCATGACCCTGAGCTGAAAGACAAGAATGAACAGTCAGCATAAGGGTCCCAGTTAGGTTCCGCACACCCCATCTGCCAAGGACATAGAAATATTCCGTGGTTATTCACGCTGCTTCCGCCTGCACTGAAAGAGGAAACCACACAGTAACAGGGAAGACACAAACAGCCCAAAATGTTCCTCAGAGGTGCAGTTGCTGGAGTTGGCAGCTAAAGCTGCACAGAAAAGGGTCCTCATTTGCAGGAAGCAGTGTGTGAGATTCCCATAAGAAAGGCTCAAAACGCTGCTCATGGCTAACTTGAATCCAGCTGAAAATCCACTGCCTTTGGGGATCCAGGCTCCACACTGATGAGTGAGTGCCCAGGGCAACTGGTGTCCATTGGGTCTGTGGGAGCACCATGTGGGGATTCCCAGGGGCAGGAAGCTGCGTTCATTTCTCACTGACCACATACATGGGTCTTGTTCCCGGAAGGGCTACGAAAACCTGCACACCGAGTGTAATTTCCACCCTTCCATGGTGTAAACTGATCCTGAAGCAAATGCGATGTGCAACACACCCCTATCAAATGGCCCTGGCTGGGGCAGCACTTCCTAAACAATGCTTCTTAAAGAAAACCACCAAGTAAATGAGGAAAAACCAAACGAAACCAGCCACAGCGGTGCCTGGACAAGCCGACCAGCACAATCTCCATGGTGCAGCTACGTGGTGAAAGCAAACTCCATCTCTCAGGACAAGACCTGCTTTACCTTTCCAATCAAGCGCTCGCTCCCGGTGCACAGGTTTGATAACAGTTGCAAACAAGGACTTTGTCAAAGGGAAAAAACTGCTGTGAGTTATCCCTGGGTTCCAGCTGACCCAGGACAGCAAGGACATGTGGGAAACAAGGACACCCTGCATCCAGCTCGGGGGGCTACAAAGTAAGGACATGGAGCTGTTGGAGTGAGTCCAGAGGAGGCCACGGAGATGCTGCGAGGGCTGGAGCAGCTCTGCTCTGGAGCCAGGCTGAGAGAGCTGGGCTGGGTCAGCCTGGAGAAGAGAAGGCTCCTTCAGGGGAGACCTGAGAGCAGCTCCAGTGCCTAAAGGGGCTGCAGGAAACCTGGAGAGGGGCTTGGGACAAGGGCCTGTAGGGACAGGACAAGAGGAATGGTTTTAACCTGCCAGAGGGGAGACTGAGATGAGCTCTTAGGCAGAAGCTCTTCCCTGTGAAGGTGCTGAGGTGCTGGCACAGGGTGCCCAGAGAAGCTGTGGCTGCCCCATCCCTGGCAGTGTTCAAGGCCAGGTTGGACACAGGGGCTTGGAGCAAGCTGCTCTAATGGAAGGTGTCCCTGCCCGTGGCAAGGGTTGGAACTGGGTGAGCTTTCAGGCCTCTTCCAACCCAAACCATTCCATCACTCCATGACCTCTCCCGGTACCACAGGCGGGGTGCGGGGGGTAACGAACCCCGCTGTCCCTGCCAGCGCCGTCGGTGGGTGCCTGTCACCACACACCCGCGCCTGCCCGGGCACTACCACCGAGCGCAGCGATGGGGGCAGGTCACCCCGGCAGCGATCCACAACCCCCCGCCCAGAGACCTTGGCCCGTACCTCTGAAGCGCAGGACGTTGTCGGCGATGCTGATGTCGGGGTTCTGCGGAGGCAGAGGAAGCGTTAGGTACCGATCGATCGCTCCCTCACGGACCCCCCCATCCCCATTGTGTCTGTGCCCCCCCCCCGGCACCTGCACATCGCTGAGCTCCACGCGCAGGTACAGCTCGCGGTGCCGCTGCGCCCAGTGCACGTGCGGCCGCAGGCTCGGGCCCGCCATGGCGCGCGCCGGTATCCCTCCCCTCCCGTGGGCGGACCGGGGGGGGGGGGGAGAGGAGAGAGGAGGGAGGGGTCCAGGTGCGCCTGCGCGCTGCGTCCCAACCGGGAGTTGGTGCGCGGGGCCCTAGTGCGCGCCTGCGCGGTTTGGAGCTGTCCTCGCTTCCCCGGTGACACCCGCCCCTCCTCAGCCGCCCTCAGCGTTCCCGTTCGCCACCTCAAGGTCGTGTGTGTCCCCTCCGTGTGTCTCCGCCGGCCCTCGAGCCGCCGCAGAGGTGCTGCCTTCAATGGCAACGACCCCGGTGAGGGAACGCGGCGGGTGTTTTAACACTGAGGTGGCTTTTGGGCACTGTCGGATCTCAGCGCCCTGTGGTGGCTTTCTGAGGTGTGGGGTGTCACTGCGGTAACCGGCGGGGGGGTTGACCCCGTCCTGCACCCTCTGTGTCACAGGCCTGCCCCGAGGACGGCCTTGGGCAAGGACATGGCTCCTTGGACGTAGCTAATGGAGAATGGTTTGAGTTGGAAGGAACCTTAAAGTTCATCCAGTCCCAATCCCCTGCCACGGGCAGGGACACCTTCCATTAGAGCAGGTTGCTTTCTGCTCTCAGTCTCTCCTCTGGCAGGTTAAAGCCATTCCCCTTGGCCTGTCCCTACAGGCCGTTGTCCCAAGCCCCTCTCCAGGTTTCCTGCAGCCCCTTTAGGCACTGGAGCTGCTCTCAGGTCTCCCCTGAAGGAGCCTTCTCTTCTCCAGGCTGACCCAGCCCAGCTCTCTCAGCCTGGCTCCAGAGCAGAGCTGCTCCAGCCCTCACAGCATCTCTGTGGCCTCCTCTGGACTTGCTCCAACAGCTCCACGTCCCTCTTGTGCTGTTGCCTCAGAACTGGATCAGAACTCAGGGGGGTCTCACCAGAGCACAGCAGAGAGGGGAATCCCCACCCTCGACTGCTGCTCACGCTCCTTTTGATGCAGCCGAGGCCATGGTTGGTTTCTGGGCTGTGAGTGCACACTGCTGGGTTGTGTTGAGCTTTCCATCAACAAACACCTCCAAAGCTCTGCTCCTCAGGGCTGCTCTCAATCCAGTCTCCACCCAGCCTGTGTTTACGTTGGGATTGCCCCAACCCAGGTCCAGGACCTTGCACTTGGCCTTGTTGAACCTCATGAGGTTTGCACAGGGGGAGGCTGATAGAAAATGCTGTGCTGTCTGTAAACACTGGATCCGTGCCTCAGCCTGCCTCTGAGCAGAGGATTTCCAGCCTCCGGGGCTGCAAAGTGATTGCAGAAGGTTGGGTGAGCTGTAGCCATAGTTTTTGGGTTGCTTTAGTTTGAACACAAACCCCATGTACCCTTAGGGGCTGATGAGCCCCGGGGCAGCACATGGGAGACAGCACAGGAAAACCAGCGGGAAACACATCCATCAGGGCCCGAGGGGCTTTGACATGTGCTTGTGTTGAGGAGGCTGCAGAGTTCTCTCTGCTTTATAGTGGATCAGAGAAGACTTTTGCTTTGCAAAGGGAAATGCGAATGCACAGGAACATTCTCCCGGGGGCTCACGGCACCGGAGCCGGGGGTGCCCTGGGCTGAACACCCGTTGTCAGTGCTTGGAAATACTTTTGATGGGCGCGGGGTGTTACACGCACCCCCATCGGCTCCCTGCAACCCGGTCCTCCCGCCCATCAGGCGGCGCCCTCGCTGGCACTCCGCGGTGCTCCGCAAGTGCGGCAGCGCCGCTTCCTCCCCGCCTGTAGGGGGCGCTGCCCCACTTAGAGTGGCCCGGCGGCCCCTCCTGGCGGAAGCGGAAGTGGCCCGGCGGGGCTGCTCGGCCCGGCCCCATCGCCGCCGCGAACGCCGTGAGTACCGAGAGGCGGGGAGGGGTCGCTTGTGGGCCCCGGGGACCCCGGGGGAAGCGGCCTCCCATGAGCGGGGCCGCAGCCGCCGATACCTTCCTTGTGGAGCGGGGGGAGGACGGGACCTGACCCGCAGCGGCCTCTGGCTGTTCGCCTCCTGCCAGGCCTGCAGTAGCCCCCGGCGGTCGCCTCCCGGGACTTGCCCGCTCTCCCCGGCCTGGGCGGCAAGAGCAGGCCCGCGGCTGCTCACCCGGCTCGACCCTCGGTGCAGCTCGCGGGTGCGCTCGGTGTGGCGGTGCTGGAGGGTGCCCTGAGGCGCTGTGCAGGGCGCGGCAGCCCCGTGTTATTGGCTGCAGGGAGATGGAAATGAAACGCTTCTCGGAGCGGGAGGCGGCTGCGGCTTAGACCCCGCAGTGATTTCCCAAGGTAGATTCTCGCATTGCCCTGGGCTAACGCTGCCTTGCCGATCTCTCTCTTGTTTGCTCGTTAAAGTCTACTGTCCCGGGGGTTTTATCTCTTCTCTTGGGAGGGGCTGTGAGAAGTATGTCAGGTTAAGGCATAACAGCGTCTGGGTGTAGGTGGGGAAAGGAGGTTTTTCTTTGTTGGAATTCTGAGGCGAGTTTTCTGATGCAGGTTTGAAGTCTCATGCTCAGTTTCTACCGCTGTCTGAGCAGAGCACTGCTTTGTGTATGTGCTTGGACTCTCCTTCCAGTTTTACAGGGCTGCATATTTGTTCGTTGTCCGTGTTCGTTGTGTTTGTATTCGCAAAGGTGGAACCAAACTTTTCATCCACACTTGCTCTGCTTTGCATTTAGCATTTTGTGCTATAAAATTGGTTTGATCCAAGGTGTAGGTCATTTCTTTTTCACCTGTCTATGCTGAGATATCTCAGCAGCTGTGCAGAGCTGCAGGAGAGCCAGTCTATGCCCAACCCTGTACCTTGAGATTCAGTGGTCCTTTAGTGCCTCCTTGCTCAATGGGAATGCTTTATTTAGTCTGCATTTTGTCAGGCCACCAAGCTCTGCCGTAGCAGTGTGCAGAACAGTTGTGCTGTTTTTCCATTCTATATATAGGAAACCCCCTCCCTTTGAGGAATGACAATCCTTGGTCTCTCTGGTAATGAACTATGTGGAGGGAGTTTATAGCTTGTATCCTTTTGGAGCTGACCTCAGATCTGGGATTTACAGTGGAAGGACTTGGTTTCCTCTTGGGAGACATCTGGGCTGTTAACTCCAGCTCAGATATACTTTGTAAAGGACAGCTGCCTGCAGGAAGAGAGATCTGCTAAATTAATGGCCTGTCTGGGAGGATAAGACCTATGCTGCAGATAAATCTGTTTGGAAAATGCTTTTTTCACTGTGTTCCCTCCTGGTATTGCCTCACTTCTGGAATTCTTATCCATACAGTATTTGTAATTATATCCCTGAGATGATGATAGTGATGATGGTTGCTAGACCTTCCAAGCTTTGTTTGAAAGAAGATATAAATAAATCCAAGAAATACAGGAGAATGGTGGAATAAGGACATGCAGTTTCCTAGGACCATCGTGTATGACCTGGTGGTTCCAAATCAGCTACTAATGTTTCTTCTAAGCAGTTGGTTGTCCCATGTCTTACTACTGTCCTCCTCACCCCCTGCTTTGATACCAGTATAGCATTCGTGCACTTTACAGGGAAGAAGAAGCAGATAGGAATGCTTAACGGGGAAGAATTTATCCACTTCATGAACTGATCAGAGTAGTCGATGTGTGAGGGCAAGGGAAAGGCAAACAACAATAACTCTTTGTGGCTCTATGGAATTCTTAGTCCCATTCTGAAGGGCTGAGTGGTGGCAGCCTGTTTTCTACAGCAGAAATCTCTTGCCTGGTCCTCCTCATTCTGCTGGTTTTTTATCCCACATGAAATGATGATTTCCTTCTAGCACTTTTGCTGTGGGTTTGGGAGTCTGCTGGGCTGCTGGAAGGTGGTGCTGAATCTCTGTTGTTCTGTTCTTTCAGCAACATGCAACATGGCAGCAGCCATGGAAACTGAACAGCCGGGCCTCGAGATCTTCGAAACTGCGGGCAGAGAGGAGCAGGTCCAGAGGGAGGAGCAGCCCAAACTGGAACCTTTCTATGTAGAGAGACATTCCTGGAGCCAGCTTCGGAAACTGCTCACAGACACACGGAAGTATCATGGCTACATGATGGCAAAAGCCCCTCATGACTTCACGTTTGTGAAGAAAAATGACCCTGAAGGGCCTCATTCCGATAGGATCTACTATCTGGGTAAGCTTGCTGTGACAGCCTGTGTCTTGACTGAACAGTCCCTGCAGAGCCTGTTTGAGTTTGACTGTTCTTGAGAGCAGGATGTTCCTGGCAGTTAAATTCAAATGGGTTTCAGGCCAGATTGGCTGCTCAAATGTCATGATCAAGATTTTGATGTCTCAGTGAAGCTTGGAATTCATCTCTCATGGAAATGGTGTGGTTGGGTGGCTCTTCAGGCCTGTGAAAGCTGGAAAAGAACTGTGAAGTGTCCTCTGGACCATGATCCCTACCTGGGAGGATGGATTAAATCTGATCTCCATACTATATCCCCTCTCTAAAAGCTCTGTAGGTTTAATCTCCCTTTTCTTAACTGGTGGATAGAACCTTGTTCTCCTTCGAAGTTTCCTTCCAAAGCAGGCATTACAAGTGTAATCTTGCAAGACCTTTGTGCCTCAGCTACTGATGGAGTAGGTTTTTCAGGGATCCTGTGGGGACTAAATAGCAGCGTAGAGCAGAGGCAGCTTAAAGAGTAAATACTTTTCTCAACATTTTTAGTCTTAATAATGAAGAACTTAATGTAATTTATTGTTGTTGGCCTCAGCGCCTCATTCCTGTATTGTTTCACTATGTAATTTCACTTGGTATATTTGCATTTCTAAGTGCTAGAAATGATTTGGCATGTAAATGGTACTGTGAACAACATTCCTGATGCCTTTTTGAAGCAAGTAGAGGAATGCTTTTGTTGAAAGCTGCCGGAGCTGAGCATAGCTCCATGAACACCTGGGTTAGGGAAAGGAGGAAAGGCCTAGGAGCCAGAACCATGTTCTAGCCCTGTTGCTTGCTGCTTAGGCTGGGTGTTTAAGCTCTGATTTGTGATTCACAGAATCTTTGCATGTGCTGTGCAGTGGCATAGAAAGCTGCTAATCTGTCTCCTTTTCCCCTTTTCAGACGGTAGGGATCATAATCCTAGAATGATGCTGAGTTCAAGCACATTGAGGGTGGGTGAAGGCCCAGCTGAGATGAGCTCTGGTTTCCCATATGCCGATTCCTGAGCTATAGATCGGACTTAGCCTTCCTCAAGGCACATCTGGCTCCCTCTGGGCTGTTCCCATGTGCTTTGGCAGGAGCTTTCAGAAATCTGAATAGCACTGAGGGAGAGGAGCAGGAAAGGGACATTCAAACCTTCCTAAAGATGAGTTATCTTTAAAGCATGAGCTGCATCGTGCTGCATCCAGCCAGGGGAATTAGCAGGAAGGTCCTCCTTCATTTCAAAAGCTCATAGAAATACAGGGTCCCCTCAGAAGACACAGGCAGGCTTAGGCAGTATGGGGAAAGCCTGGCTGTCGTTTCATGTTCTCTGCTTTCTCTGGGACTTACATTTCTGTGAAGCAGGGAATTCCCAGAGCAAGGCTGCAGTGCAGAGACCAGCAGTACTTTCTGGTGGGAAGAGCCTGTGAAACTGTTCCTGGGAATCCTTTGAGAGTGTTTGGATAATGAACAGAAAGCTAATTAATTTTTTTCCCCTCCTCACTTTCACACAACAGCAATGTCTGGTGAGAACAGGGAGAACACGCTCTTCTACTCTGAGATTCCCAAAACCATAAACAAAGCTGCAGCTCTGTTGCTTTCCTGGAAGCCTCTTCTGGATCTTTTTCCGGTGGGTCCCGATTTCTTTCTTGCTTCTTGACAGTGTAGCAAGGACATAGGCTTTGGGGTTGCACCTATTTGCCATTGTTAAAATTTGGAGTTTCATGTCTTAAGTTTAAGATTTTCCCTATACTCAGCTAACTGCAGCCATCTCAAATCAAGCACAGCTTTCTCAGCAGTGTTTGGAGCTACAGCCTTCACTGCTGAATGATTCCTCCTTTGCCAGCACAGATTGCAAGTGCTAATTTGCATCTAATTCTCTGCTGTGAGATGCTGGGGATTGCTGAAGGAGCCTCCAGTCTCCAATAATCACTGTTGCAGGGGAAAGTGATGAGTCCCCCTGAGGATCATTCGGTAGCTCCATGACTCGTGCTGGAACAGAAGATCCCTATCCCACTCCCTTGGACGTGTATCACCATTTCACCTCTGCACATAGCAAGCCTGCACCAGTCCTATCCCATGTACCATGGCAGGCTGGAGGAGATGGGACATCCCCCATGTGGAATTAGGTGTTTTTATCTCCATGTTACTTCCTGAGGCTATCAGCCAGACCAGTTAACTGTGTGTCTTCATGAAGGTTAGCAAAGACTTTTCTGCCCATTTTAGAAATAACAGACCTCCAGTCTGATCTTTCTTAAACCAGTGGATACTGGAAATGATGCCGTGCTAAGGGAGAGGTGGCTATCAGCTTTACAGCTGTGTAGGATCTGCTCATGCCCTGCACCTACGTGTGCTGATGATACAGACATAAGCAGGAGTAGGCTTCTAGCCACGAGCAGGATACTAAAGGAGGAGGGTGTCTGCAGAACCATCTGGTCCTGGAAGCTCAGCGTACAGAGATGCTCTGACAGGGTAGCATGGCATGCAGAGCAGAGATGTTGATTGTTGTGTTGGGTTCTCTGCCCATATTCAGGCCATCATGGACTATGGGATGTACTCTCGTGAAGAGGAGTTGCTGCGGGAGAGGAAGCGGATTGGCACCATAGGGATCGCCTCGTATGATTACCACCGGGAAAGCGGCACCTTCCTGTTCCAGGCAGGGAGTGGAATTTATCATGTAAAAGATGGAGGCCCTCATGGATTCACTGTGAGTTTGCTCATCCCTCCTCCTGTCTCACTGCAAGACTTCTTTGCTCTGGCTTGGATTGAAAGCAAAAGAGCATGATCATCAGTTATTGCTGTACTCAAATGGCAGCTAGCCTTGGTAACCTTGAGCCAACCAAAGCCCAAAAAAAGGGTGCTCTTTCATGTAGTCAGGAGTCACATCAGAGGCAACTTCTGTTCCCAGGCTGTGGTTTAGAGGTCACTGTTCAGCAGGCAGTGCTGTATGTGTTAGAAGGTTTGGCTGTGTGGCTTGCAGAAGAAGCAGCCTTTTCTCTGCTGGTGCTGAAGCTGATTTCAAAGCTGCAATGATTTCTTATTATTGTAACAGATGCCTGATGTCTGTCTAACCCTGTTGTCAGGGGGAATTTACTGTACCCTGAGCTGCTTTTGGAGGACAAGATTGTATGTTCTGCCAGGCCCTTTTTAGGGTACTGTTCTTAAGCGTGTGCCAGGCTTCTCTAAGCAAGCTGCCTTCTGATCTGTGGCTAATTCTCAGCACTGGTGAAAGATGCTCTGGTGCGATCTGTGCAACCATGGTGGAAACACAATTTTCCCTATAAAATATCTGCATAGTATTTTTCTGTGTTTAAAATGGATTCCTCTGTTGTAAACCTGTGTATTTGAAGTCAGTGTTTACACTACTGTTGTCTTAGAGACCTTCTGATTATCCAGGTTAGTTTCTGCAAGTGTTCATGTGTTATTGTTGCTTACTGTGCTTTTCTTTTTCTCTCCAACAGCAGCAGCCTTTAAGACCTATTCTGGTAGAGACCAGTTGTCCAAATATCCGCATGGATCCCAAGCTTTGTCCAGCTGATCCAAATTGGATTGCATTTATCCACAGCAATGACATCTGGATATCTAATATAGAAACGAGAGAAGAAAGGAGGCTAACATTTGTGCACCATGGTACTGCATCCTGAATTAAAAATCTCTGCACCTCCTCTGCACTTGTTCCTGCTAGACTGAATTCAGCAGTGGCACTGGGGCTTCTTCTGAAATCTGGGGGAATGGCCCCTGTTTATTCCACTTTGTTTGTCCTGTTCTGTATGTTTCCTCTAGTGCAGATATCGTGGGACGATTCTGGATGCACTGAGTAATCTGGCAGAATGAGTTATTTGTTGAGTCCATATGGAAGGGCTCTTCTGAAAAACAGCACATTCCTTTTCACTGGAACAGCCTTTTCTTGTGTGGAGAAGCTGTGGGTGGAATAGAGCAGGAGGAAAGTTTCTGTCAGGAAAATCAGGCTGCAGGGCCTTTTAGAGACAGCATAGGCAGATTCTGAATAGCACTGAGCCTTCTGCTGGCCCCTCATACTCAGTAACTTAGGTTCTTGCTTCTTGCCCTCTCCACTTGTGTTTCAGACATGTGTCCTGGAGGAAGGAAAATGGGCAATTGTGGATAAAACACTTTAAAAACCAAAGTGTTTGGTTTTGCATTTAAATCACACTTTGTATTTAAAGTATATAATTTAAATTGCAGTTAAATTAAAATTTCTGGCAGTTTGTAATAATACTTTAGCCTATTTAAAAGTTAAATATTAAAATATTATGTAAGTACATTAAAAATAAACTGTAGCAGTGACTCCTTCTCAGATGATAATTATTTATGGAGCGCTGCTAAGTTACCTCCAGGGTAACAGGGAAAATATTGAAGCCCTATGGAGATGTCATCATGTTGACATGTTATGTAAGCCTCTTACTTTTGCTTTGTGCAGTGAATGAAATACTGAAGCTTTCCTTTTTCTGAACGTTGGTGTTTTCAGTTTGAGTTGTTCAGAAAGGTTTGTGCGTGGTTTTTCCTTTTAACTAAAGACTGTGGTTCCAATTCACTGAGGTCAGGTAGAGAGAACATTTTCTTTCTTCAACTAGTACATAGGAAATGGAGAGATTAGTTGGGTAGGAGTAAGAAGGAGGATGGCTTTCCTTTCCTGAAAGAAGCTGCCATGTCAGAGAGGATTAGATCCTCCCTAAATAAATCAACAGAGCATGGTGGAAGCAGAAAACAAATCTGCTGAGAAGTGATTTATTATCGTGTTCCTGGAGGGATGAACTTGGGTCAATGTTTAGGATAATGCAGGACTGGTTTGCTTCTGCAGTACATCATGAACTGATTCTTCTGTGTCTTTTTTTAGAGCTGGCAAATGTTGAGGATGATCCAAAATCTGCTGGTGTGGCCACTTTTGTGCTGCAGGAGGAGTTTGACAGATACACTGGCTACTGGTGGAGCCCAAAGGCACAGCCAAGTAAGTGTGGGGCATCCAGTGAGTATGACAGGCACAAATAATGCTCCCCCCTCCCCGCCCCCGTTGTGGGCCCGGTGCAGAGTTAGTTTTTTCTGTTACTCTTTATGAAGATAGGAACTTTATCCTATGACTCCTTTTAAACTATCTGCAGCAGTGTGCATGTTACAGTGGGCTTGTGACACGTGTTACTGGGGGAAGAGACTTTCCTTCTTTGTAGGAGTCTCAGAGTGTTTTGCTTAATGAAACATGAATCACAGGTTTTGGATTTTATTTCATCTTTCCAACCCGCTCATGTTCCTGAAAGAATATTGATGCCTGCAGTAACTGATAATGAGAGCTGTTCTGACCAGAAAATGTTAATTCATTTACAGCACTGAATGGGGGTAAAGTTCTTCGAATTCTTTATGAAGAAAATGATGAGTCAGAGGTGGAAATTATTCATGTCACATCACCCATGCTGGAGACAAGAAGAACAGATTCCTTCCGGTACCCCAAAACTGGTGAGACTCTTGATACCTTACATCTCTGTTCCTGGGAGACACATACTCTATTCCATGTCCCTGACAGCAGTGATGCTCCTAGCCTAGATCAAGGGGTTGTTGGAGAGGTGTTGAGTAGTCTTTGAATTGGTGGCCAGGTGGTGAAAGTATGTTTGGGGAAGCTGCTGCCGGGGGGGTTACATTAGTCACTGGTGACTGTGCTGATATTCCAGCCATGTGGTTACTAAGAGCTCCGAGTCTGGGTGTCTCAGGAGTTGGCAGAAACCCTATCTGATTGTCACTATTTTGGAGCTGTGTCTCAGATCCTGGCACATCTGAGTTGTGGAGGGGTTGGTTCTTATTATGGCCCTGTGTCTCTGTGGGAATAGCTGCAGAATTAATGTTCAGAAGGACATTAACTGAGAGAGGGTTTCTGTTCAGCTGCTGGCAGGGCCCTGGCAGTTCAAGTTCTGAAGGACTCTGATCTCCATGATTGCTCGTGGACTTCAATGACCAAACTCAGCATTCTTGCAGCCAGCCAGGAAAACCTCATGTTGTCATATTTGCAAACAGTAAAAAGGTGAGGGCAGGCTTAGAGCATAGTGAATGTTGCGCCATTGGAAGCAGGAAGGTGAGACTTAAGCAGACCTGACAAGGGCCGATTCACTGTCATGTGTATGGGGCAAGTTTGAACAGTTTGACCTTTGTTCTTCTGAGATTTCCCTACTATTACAGCAGGGAATGTTGCTCACACGTAACAGTGCTTTACTCTCTTTCCTCACACCCAAAATCTTCATTTTTTGGAGAAATACATTCTGTTTGGCTGACCTTCCCAAGCCGCAGAATTCATTCAGGTCTTGCAGATTCTCTGATCCGCTGGGAAAAGTTTTCTGCTTATGATACCGATTTCCTTGTTTAAAGGAGGAAGAAAAGCACAGTGTTAGCCTGGGAAGCCGGAGATGACTCCTTGTGTTTTTTAGGCACTTGTGTACACCCATGTTTCTGAGATGATATTGTCATAGCTGAGGTCAATGCAAATTTCATCAGTTCAGGAAAATGAGCCAACCAAAGCCCAAATCCTTAAAAAGAATATCCAGGTTTTAATCTTTGGGCCTCAGTTTCCAGTCTGAGCTGCAGGAACAATGGCTCTTTGCTGTGGGTTGTTATGAGGCCAAAGCTTGAGGCAGTGGAGAAAATTCTTCCCAGAGAGAAGGTAAGTGCTCAGGTAGGCAGCCCTGGGGCCCAAGGCAAGTCGTTTCACCTCAGTGCATCACGTTTGTGTATGGAGCAGGTTAATGAAGTGGGAGTTCTCATAGCAGCACTGAGACTATTCAAAGCACATGGAACTTGTCACATGCAGCTTCTTGTGGATCAGCAGCTTTATTCTCTTTTCTTCCTGCGAAGCAGGCCCCAGCATTTAGCACTGCAGGTGCTCTACAGCAGCATGACTTGCTGCTTTGTACAGGCTTTGTGTAAAGAGTTAACTTCAGATTTTCAGTGTTCAACACAACTACGTAGCTTTATTATCTTAACTGCACTAGTCATGACAGTAGGTTTTTAAGTGTTTAATTTTCATAGATGCTTTTTAGCACTGGATCACTTTCAGTGTGCCACCTTGAGAATCACAGCCAAACAATAAACCAAAGCTTGCTTTCTATCCTGATCACTCCTGAGCGTGTGCATCCTATGACTGTGGGAGAGAAGACTGACAGTAGCATGGCTCTTGATCAGATCTGTGTGCAGGATGAATCTACCTCATGTTGCAGTTTCATTTTTCCCTGCCTGTGCTGTCCCTCACATGTGCAAGTAGGCTATTTATCAAAGAGCATTCTGCTGTTTGCCTTTTCCAGTTCTGTATGAATAATGCCACAATAATCCACAGTTCAACTCTGCCCTCTTGGAAGCAAACAGCTGGTGTCTGACTTTTAACATCTGTTTTTATAGGTACAGCAAATCCAAAGGTCACTTTCAAGCTCTCAGAAGTGACAATCAATGCGGAAGGCAGAGTAAGTTCTATGTTCTGCTTGTGTTCCAAATAATTGTAATTTCTATGAGTCTTTTTTAGTAAAGTTCATTTTCCAGTTCAGTACAAATAAACTTTCTTGGCTGTAATAGCTTAATGGCTTTTCTAGAGGCCGTGCACTTGCCTCACTCCTGTGCAGATACTTGGTGTCTGTGCATGCAGCAATGTTTCTTAAGGCTGTGCTTTCCTTCCCTACCACTGGTTTACAAACTGAGCTGCAGAGCAGAGTGCTTTAGGTATGGATGGTTAGATCTTCTTATGTGACAGATCTCTTGATTGGCTGCAGATATGGGGAAAATTTGCTTGCAAAGACAATATCACCTTACATAAGCATGAGCATATGGAAAGAGATGAACTTTGCAGAATTTTCCACAGCCCAGTCCAAGATCTTCAGACAGTTGGGAAATTAATCTTACCAGATACAGTAACAGCCATACATTATTGGGATTCTCTCTACTCTTGAGCTACTTCAGCCATCAACAGTCACCTGCTGGGATAGTGATGCTGACATCAGCCAGCAAAGGCAGGGAAAGCCATTGGGACCCTTTGGGTACCACTGTGATTTGTTCCCAGTCCCAGCAGGAGCAGACTGCAGAGCTGCATATCATGAATTACGCTGATAACTGGATGTCATGCAGGATGTTCAACAGCTGCCAATAAAAACACCTCACAAAACAGCTTGGTACAAATTACCTCCCCTTTACATGGGAAAGCTGAGTGTTCAAGTGACTTGTCCGAGATGAATGGTGGATTGGTGAGGAGCATCCAGATTTCCCAAGTCCCAGCCCTGGCTGTGCTTGTAGTGTGCAGCTCTCCTATTATGCTGGTGTTGGGGTTGAATCCCCTGTGTTGCAAAGGCTGAGCAATCTAAATTACATAAGCTGCACAGAAGAAGTCTTCTGTGTTCAGACTCTCATCATGCATGAAAAACTGGATGTGGGGGTTCATCTCAGTGTCACTGAATTGCTGCTTTGTCAACAGATTGCAGATGTTGTGGATAAAGAGCTAGTTCAGCCGTTCGAGATCCTCTTTGAAGGAGTAGAGTACATTGCTAGAGCTGGGTGGACGCCAGAAGGAAAATAGTGCGTATGTTAATCCTGTCTCTGCTTAGAGGGTTTGGGGCAATACAGTTAGAAGCAGAATGTAGTGGTCTCTGTCTTCTTCAAGCTTAAGCCTGCTTTCATTTTTACATTGCTACAAACTTGTTTGTGCAAAGGGGATGATTTTTCCAAATCCCAAACCGGAGTCCTCTTTGTCTCTTTCTCTGGTACCTGGCCTTATTGCTTTGGTATTGGGCACTTGCAGCCTTTGATGTATGTGTCCTCTCAGCATCCCTGTGAGAGAGAGTGCAGTGCTATTATCCCCATTTTACAGATGGGGAACTGAAGCCCAGAGAGGCTAAGTGACTTGCCATGGTCACACAGGAAGTCTGTGGCTGAGGAGAGAAATGAGCCCAGGTCCCCCAGGCCCTAGGCTAGCGCCTTAACCACTGGACCATCCTTGCTGACCAGACTTACTGATCAGAAAACCTGCTGTAAGTGCTACTTACATTTGCATGTCATTTTTAACCCTGTAGATGATGTAGTACAGTGTTTCTAACTCACCAGAAGCTTCTCCAAAAGGGTTTCTCACCAAAAGGATTGTCAAACACTGGAACAGGCTGCCCAGGGAAGTGGTGGAGTCACCATCCCTGGAAGGATTTTAAAGATACATAGACATGGGACTACAGGGACATGGTTTAGTGGTGGACTTGGCAGTGCTGGGTTAATGGTTGGACTCGGTGGTCTCAAAGGTCTTTTCCAACCTAAACAATTCTATGATTCTCCAGAATTGCACTTTCCCAGTTCTTGAGTCTAAAGATGGTTTTCACCTTTTTCCTTCCCTCCCTAAAAAATGTGGAAGAAATGCAGGGAGACATTGGCTACATTATCTCGCTTTTTGCAGGATTGTTAGAGCTACATGCAAAGCCATCAGAAGTATGGCAGGATCTGCTGCCAGTCCATTTAGGTGCCAGTGTTATTCTCTGCCAGGTATAGATTGAAAACATCAGTATTTTCACAAGTATCCTCAAATTTCAATTGAAATTTTTCTGCTTCATTATTCCCCTGATTTTTCTCTTCTTTCTCCCTTAAAGCACTATTCAAATCTGGGAGAACAGAATTAAACTTTTGAACCTGCAGTGCTTATGCAATATTGAAATGAAGTGAAATAGGTTCTTGTGTTAGGGAAGACTTGTTTATGTGGGTGAAATTTTACATGTAGCTTTGTAAGCCACAATCTGAAATGGAATGTTCTTGACTCCCTCATAATGCCTAGTGCTAGTTAGTGTCTGCTGTAGATTTTCAGACCCAATACTTATGGTTGCACATTAATTTCTCTAATATCTGTCTCCTCAACAGCATCTGGTCCATCTTACTGGATCGCTCCCAAACTCGACTTCAGATTGTCTTGATCCCTCCTGCATTATTCATCTCCACAGAAGATGATGCAATGGAAAGACAGAAACTTATCGATGCTGTACCGGATTCTGTTACACCTTTCATTATTTATGAAGAAACAACAGACATCTGGATAAATGTAGGTATTTGAATTTCAGCCTTCTCTGATAGTTTGTTCAAGACTCTGCTTGTAGCACCTGAGCAACATTGGTGTTACTCTCCTGCCTAGGAGAATGTTCCCAGCGTGTATATTCTGTTCTTCCTGCTGTAAAAACCAGTATGCAGAGAACACAGGGATTTGGGATGTGAAAACAGAGCTGCTTTGAGGCTGCACAGTGGTCAGACAGAAATAGGAGCAGAGCCCACAGGGGTCTGGCGTTCCATGGCCACAGTCTTACCCACTGACACCTTCCAGATTCTTGGTGCCAGTTGTTCACCAACAGCAATGCCAGCAGATTAAGTATCCTTCAGCCAACAAAGGCCTTTCTAGATGATATTGGGTGAACAACTCCCAGGAGTCTGTTAACAGCCCCTAAAACCCTTCCTTAACTATGTGGTCTGGTGAAATACATTTGTCTGTAATCCCCTGGGAGATGTGCTGTAGGGCCTGTGCTGTGATAGCCACCTGTGTGCAAGGCTAATGCTGTAAAAGTGAGCGCTCTTCACACCTCTGCAGATAAAGATCAATGTCTCTGAAATGACATCCTATTGGAGGTGTGCCAGGGTGCAGGAAGGCCTGGGAACACCAATCACTGACAGCTGGATCTTTCAGCAGAGCATTTGCACAGAGCCTGGCACTAAATAGTCCCTATATAGCGAGTGTTCTCTGTGATATCACATTTTCTCCTAATAGTGTGCATAGTTTCAGGATGGTGTAGAGAATTTTCCTTTCTCCATTATTTTCACTGGCTGGAGTGTTTTCTGAGTGGCTGCTCATCCTGTGCAGATAAATGCTTCTGAGTCACTAAAACGTTTGTTCCATGAAGGAAGAGCTGGCATCTTCATGAGTGTGTAGGTGATGACAGCTCTTTCTTTAAGTAACCCTTCACTTGTGGGCTACTGGACAGAGGAGGCCACTGAACTCGGGCTTCTCTGGGTGGATCTCATGCTGTTTGCAGAGTTGGACCCACCTCTGCATCTAAGCTAGAAAGGCAGGTGCAGAAAAACTCACATAATTAGTTTGGTGGCCAGAAGTTAGAGTTAGATGAGCAAAAAGCCTGGAGCTGTGCAGCATCCATGGCTGCTGCCTGCAGACACCCCCAGGCTCATAAGCACAACTGGTTCTCCCAGTGGTGCACTCTGCTAGTGTGAACTGTGTTTGTGTTGAGCAGTGAGAGGAACAACTTATGTTGTGTTGTGTGACTTCAGTGCCAAAGTCCTGCTGATAACAGTAACCCACTGCTCCATCTCCACAGATCCATGATATCTTCTACGTCTTCCCTCAAACCCATGAAGATGAGATAGAATTCATTTTTGCCTCCGAGTGTAAAACAGGATTCCGGCACCTCTACAAAGTCACCTCGGTTTTGAAGGAGAGCAAATATAAGCGGTCGTGTGGAGGCCTCCCTGCTCCAAGTAAGTGAAATCATTGTTTTGAGTTAGTTGGGCATTTGCTGCCAGCTAGTGAGGAAATAAATGTCCTTCCAGCTGGCAGGAACTGTTGCCTGATTGGAAACTCCTGCTCTTGTCCAGGAAAGCACTTCACTGTTAGTCATTCTTGAGATTGTCCAGCAGTTATGCTGCATTCAGTGTGCTTTAGGTTTAACCCTGATTCTTCCTTAGGGACTAGAGGGAAAAGTTTCAGAAACTCAGATGGGAAGCAAGCTCCCTGTGATACTGTGAAATGCACTTTGTTGGCTTTTCCTTGTCAGTGTGGGGACTGCCTGTGCACTGACTTTGCCAGAGGTTAATCATTATAGCAATAACATGGATGTGTCTGATGCGCTGGGTCCAATGTATCTAATAAAGGCACAGGGCTCAATTTTCCAGGTAAACACACCACAGTCCCTGTCAGCCTTCACAAACAGGTTGGTAGCAGAGAGGCTGACAATGAGCATGGTTTGAAGGCACTGCAAAAAAGTCCATAGAGAGCCTCCCTCTCTAAGTGGGCGCACATCTTAGTCCCTTATAAATGAACGTGTGCCCTCGGCAGCAAAACCTATGATATGAGAACTATTCAGAGAATTCCTCTCTTGCTTTTAAACCAGTCGTGGTATTGCTGCATAGAGCTGCATAGACAGAGATGTAGGTAGGAGAAAATTACTGCATTGGAAATGCAGGAAGAGCCATTTTAAGCAAAACTATCAAGGACCACGTGCTTCTGAGCTGCAGTCAGAGCTTGGTCTTGCTCAGATGAAGGGCAAAGCTGTGTGCAAAGCTCCTGAGTGGTTTTTCCACAGCATGTATTCTCTAATTTACAGTTTCACGCTGTGATACTTTAATTTACTTGTGTGTGTGTTGAAGGCACTTGCTGAGCTCTGCATGCACAAAAAACACACCTCATTTTACTGGAGGTCCTAGTTTCATGCCACTATTGTTTGGGGTGGGATTTTTCCCAGGTAGCATTATATCCTGGGTTGATTACATTTCTCTGAATGCATCTGACTCCTTTTTCTTGCTAAATCTCCGTCATTCTCAGGGAAATGAGACTATCTTACAAAAGCAGAGTTGTTCCCCGCCTTGTTTCAAAAATCCCCATTTTTTGGCTCCTGAGGTTCCCTTTGCGCACCCATTTTTCGGTATAAAACCTCTGTTTCTGTGCAAGTGACAAAAGACAATAAAAAAATTGTCCAGGCCTCAGGCTGAACCCTGTGAATACTTTAACACCTATTTCACACAGCGTTAAACAGTACTAGCCGTAACATTTGTCTGGGGAGCTGGCAGAGATGTGGGTCTTCTGCAAAGGCACTTTGCTCCTGGGTTTAGTCTGGTAGAAAAGCTTGGAAGAAGGAAGGGTTATTGTGACCATGTGGTTCATAAAATGTAAAGTGTAAATTCTCTCTGTTGGTTGTTTGCAGGTGACTTCAAGTGCCTCATCAAAGAGGAGATAGCGATTACCAGTGGGGAATGGGAAGTGCTTGGCAGACATGGATCCAATGTAAGTCTCTGCTCTTACTGTATGGGTGCTCTACAAACAAAATGCACTGTAGGGATGATCTCTGGGGCCTCACAAATTGGTACATGTCACATTAGTGAGGCTCTGCTCCCTGAGAAGAGTGGACCTTGCCACTCCCTGATACTGAGTTTGAGCATATGTATCGTGGGGTTTTTTGGTATGCAGTGTGCTTTCATCCTTCTCTACCTCTGATGTGCTATTCTGGATAGAGGTTGTGGGTTTGGCAGTGTGGGAAAGCAACATGGGCAACAGCATTCTTTTCCTGCACATTCCTGTGTGGATCATTGTCAACAAGGAATTTTCCCTACTAAATTTAAGGCTTAAAGAGAAGGGAACAAAAATACTGTGAGGTATCATTGAGGAAATTCCAAGTTTCATGAGCAGAAGGACATCATGGTGGTGTCCAACTGCTGTTCTGGAATCAAAAGGTACTTGTTGGAGGGATCAGCATGAATCTGTTAGCCCCATTTCTTTTCAGCTAGAATACACAGTGTTTATGTTCTATGGGGACAGAATTATTTAGCATAGGAAATAGTAGGAGAGACTGGGAAGAGTAAAGAACCTGCATGAGAGAGCTGAGCAGCAAGGCATGAAGTGCACATCATAACTGACAAGAGTTGTGTATGGTAAGAACAGTCAGTTGGCTTATTCCTTTCAGATTGGCTCCAACTTAGCTGTATGGGGAGGGGCCGAGGAGGAGACTTGAAAGCAGGAGAACTGGGTATTGTTTTGGCAAGAAACAATATTGAGGGATGTGGTGTTTGTTTTGATTTTGACAGATCTATGTTGATGAAGCCAAAAAACTGGTGTACTTCCAAGGCACAAAAGACTCACCTTTAGAGCATCACTTGTATGTTGTTAACTACGAGAACCCAGGAGAAATAAAGCGGCTGACGGAGCGCGGTTACTCTCACGCCTGCTGTGTCAGCCAGGTACCTGTCTGTCTGTGAGGCCCTAATAAGCAGGGTTGGCTGGGTGTGCTGTGGCTTATCTCCGGTCTTGTCCTTCATCAGTCAGCAGGCAAGGCTGTATTTGAATGTAACAGAAGCTGATTTTACACTCTGTTGTGTGCTCCTGTGTTTTTGTTTATTGTACTGTTTATTGTACAGCGAGTGCATAAACCCAGCCTGGAAACTAGATGTGACCTCCCAGTTCAGTTGCTCTTTAGCTCACTTCAGGCAAAAGGAGTCAGGATGAATTGTTTGAAGCAGTTTGAGCCTGACTTTTCAACCTGAAGTGGGCTACAGAGCAATCACCAGAGGAGATGAGCCTGTCGTTGGGTAAGGTTCCAGGCATCTGAGGCAACAGCCTGTGCAACTGGGAATGTTTTACCCAGAAGAGGATGTGTGACAGGGTTCTCATGCCGCTGTTAGTTTTGTGGGTGTAAATTTGGCTGAGTCTCGCGAAAGTCTGTAACTTCTCAGAGTCTGTCTGATGTTATCAGAAGTGCTCAGACTTCCTGGTTTTATTTGGTGCATAAACACCTTCTAAAAGATCTAAATGCAAGAAGAAATGATCACTTTTGCCTCTGCACTGGGGAGCTCAAGGTAATGTTCTTTTTCTCCCCAGGATTGTGACATGTTCATCAGCAAGTACAGTAATCAGAAGAACCCACACTGTGTGTCACTTTACCGCCTGACAGGACCTGAAGATGGTGCAGCCCACAGGACAAAGGAATTCTGGGCTACCATTTTAGATTCAGCAGGTAAGGGCCTGCATGAGGAACTGGGAAAGGACAACCAGGATCACAGAATGAAAGATATCCCAGAATATGCTTGCTTGAGGTTTGCTGTTGTAGCTGACTAGACTTGTTTCTGAAACTTGTGCTTGTGTGAGGAGTTCTTGGAAGCACAGGAGTGGTGTTTTCAGGTCAGCAACGAATGGGTATAAACTGGTCACGAAGGAATTTAGAGTGGAAATTACCAAGTTTCTGCTGCCAGAACCAGTTGAAACTGCAGACAGCCAGTTTTAGCATAAGGGGAGGGGGTTAAGCAGCCTTATTTACTCTGTGCCATATGCCTGCTAATGATCATGCTTCTGGGAAGGGGCATACACTTCTTAAGTAGTTGTGGTGCTGCTGCCTACTAAGGTCTTCGTGAGACAGCTCTTGGGCTTTTATTTGTCCATTGTGTTTCTGTTCCCTGTCATCTCTCCTTCCCTGAGGCATACTCCATATCCTGTGCTTCCCATTTGTTAATGAGGTGAGTCCTAAGTAGGGTTAAGAAAGGATGGGATACCTGTAATGGCCATGTCAGGGGAAAAAAGCCACTACCATCCATAGGAGAGTAGGGATGGAACGCGATAGGACTGAGAGAGCTCCCCTACAGCTGAGGCATTCCCAGTTTCTGCCTGCTCCCAGCCACATCCACTGGAAAGCGTGGGAGGGCTCCACTGGGATTGCAGGGAGATTGGTGATGGGGCAGAAGCAGAGCTGCCTTATTCATCCATTCACTTTTAAACCAGGCTCTCTGTTCTCTCCTATGGCAGGCCCTCTTCCTGATTACATTCCCCCAGAAGTGTTCTCCTTTGAGAGCTCCACAGGGTTTACGCTCTATGGGATGATGTACAAACCTCACAACCTGCAACCTGGAAAGAAGTACCCCACTGTGCTCTTCATCTATGGAGGTCCTCAGGTGAGTGCAGAAGTTAGGGAGCAGTGGTGTGGGCTGGCCTGGATCACTCCACTGTTCTCTCTAATGAACAGTTCCTATCCCATGCTGAGGACAGTGTGTAGCATTTCCTCTTTGGTGAGTAGCTGCTTGGCCAAAGGTGTTGTAAGCAGTCATGATTTCTGGGTCATAGATTGAGGCACAGCCACTTGTCTGAGAAGAGGTATGGAGCAGCAGAACTAGAACTGGGAGAAGGAGGAGTGCAGACAGTCCCTGTTTCCTTTCTATCTCCTCCTCCATAGGGATCTTGTCCTTTGTTTCCACTTTCCCATGTGTATGTGAGGGGAGCGCTCTGTCAGCACTGACCATTACCAGTGTGTGCTTAGGAGAGCTTCCTCCTCACTTGTCCTTCTCCCACTGCTAAATAGAATGTGAGCCCCTTAGCCCTGCTTTGGTTTCCCCAGCTCTACTGTGCCCTGCTATGGTCAAAGACAGATAGCGTGAGACCTGGTGAAGGGAAAGATTCTTCTCCTGAGAAAGAACAAAGAGCAGAGCTGAAGGCTCAGGGTTGGGTCATGCAGTCAGCAGCCACCCCTCTTGCTCCATGCCCATTGGTGCTGCAGTGGACCTTAGTTCAGCATTTCAGATCTGTGACACAGGATAGCTTGTTACTGTGGGAAGAGAGTTTATTTCATAGCAGACCACAAACAGGGAGAGAGAATCCTGCAGCAGAGAGCAGAGATCTTGACAACTTTCTGTTATAAAAATATACGAAACATTTAAAGGAAAGTAAATAAAGTCTGAACTTGGATTAAGAGGGGAACCTCTGGATTCCATTACATGACATTGCTGCTCTTCTATTCCAGGTACAGCTCGTGAACAATCGGTTCAAAGGAATCAAGTATTTCCGTTTGAACACTTTGGCCTCTTTAGGCTACGTTGTTGTTGTCATTGACAACAGGGGGTCCTGCCACCGAGGCCTGAAGTTTGAAGGAGCCTTTAAATACAAAATGGTAAGTGGAGCTCTGAGTCTGGCTCTTCATTTCTTTGTGCGTGTATTTAGTGCCTTATGAGGGAAAGGGGTCATCTTTCTGTAACAGCACAGTGGCGTGCTGATGTGTGCTTGGGTGCTGCATGAATGGAAGCAGCAAAGCTCTGAAGGTGGTTACCTCTGGACAACCTGAGAATAGAACTGACAAAACTTACTTTTTCCTCTCCCGTTCCAGGGACAAATAGAAATCGATGACCAAGTGGAGGGGCTGCAGTATTTGGCATCACAGCATGACTTCATTGATTTGGATCGTGTTGGCATTCATGGCTGGTCCTACGGAGGCTACCTCTCTCTTATGGCTTTAATGCAGAGGTCAGATATCTTCAGGGTATGTTCATACATTGAGTACTTACTCTGGTGATGCAGACAGAATTTTTCCCTTAGTCGTCTAACCTCCCATGGATGTTCATAGCACAAAGAGACCCCATTCACCTGAGCACAGAAGGATATCGCCTCTCTGGAACCGTGTAAGAGAGCTTTAAACTGTTTGACTGTTGAGCTTGCAGTAACTCAACTGTACTGGTATAGCTGTACCAATCTTGGGTCACCTATGCAGAAGGTACCTTATATAGTGTCAGCTATTGCCAGCTTTGTGTCTGCCGAGCTCTTTGTGCTTTGAAACAGCTGAGGGAAATGATCCTGCTGAAAAACGAGACCTCTGCTTCTCCTCCCCTCTTTTTTGCCCTGAGAGAATAGTTTCTTTGCAGCCTGATGTATTCCAGATCAAATTGCCCATGGTGCTTTGTAGCAGTGTTTTCTGAAGCAGCCAGGAGGGCAGCCTGGGGATAGGGAGAGATACTGAAAAGAGGTTCTTGTGATTTTGTGACTTTAGATCGCTACAGTAAATGGCCAGACTGCTCTTGGACAAGTCTCAAAGGAAGATGTGATAAGAGCTGAATATTGCTCTCAGGATGGGTTTTGTTCTTTGTGGCTGTTCTTGCTTTCTCAAGTCCAACCTGAATATTACTGGGAGATTAATAATTACTTGTCTCACGTCCTTAAGGATTATTGCCTTGCAAAGGGGTTTTTAGTGCTTTTTCTTCTTCTCATTGGTCTTTCTTTCACAGCCTCTCTGCAAGCTGGTGGTGCAGAGCAGTTTGCTGAGTCCTAGAGACTTATGATCCCAGATTCTGTTAGATATTCAAATGAACACAGGTTTTGCAACCTGAAACCAGAGCACTCTGCTTTTTGGACAAAAGCACATGTAGGTCAGAGCTGACCTGTGCTGATATGTATGAATGGTGGGAGGGAGAAAAAGGGTTGCTTTTCTTTTTCCAATGCAGGCTGTGCATTGTAAACTTACCAGTGTGTTTTGGGTAATAATAGTTGTACTGGGACACAGCTGTGGGAGGGAGGGACATCCCTACATTGGGGTCAGGCATTGTCATTCCCCTCCGCATGCTGAGAGCCCTGTTGAACTTGCAGGTTGCCATTGCTGGAGCACCTGTCACGCTGTGGATTTTCTATGACACTGGTTACACAGAGCGCTACATGGGCCACCCGGATCACAATGAGCAGGGCTATTACCTAGGCTCAGTGGCCATGCAGGCGGAGAAGTTTCCTTCTGAGTAAGTTTGGTTCTTGCTTCTGCTTTTGCTACCAGGAAAGTTCAGGCCCCACAGACACGTTTTTATCTCCTTGTTCTTGACATGTGAATCCTGCAATCACAAATGCTAATGCACAGATAATAATTAAAAAATAATAAATACCAAACCCCAACACTAATAAACTTAATACTTGAATGAACATTTGCATAATTACAGGCAATTCCATGTAATCCTTTTTATACTAGCTATAATTAAAGACTATCTTTTATGTCTAAAGAAATGACAAACATATCTTCAATTATGATTAGCACTTTAGAGCCACATTAAGCTAGATAAAAAGTAGTTATCAGGATGTTTTCTTCATGGTTCTGGGATGCTGTCTACAAATGTTTGTCTCTTGCTTTTCTCAGACCGAATCGTTTGCTGCTGCTACATGGATTCTTGGATGAGAATGTTCACTTTGCACACACTAGTATTCTGCTCAGTTTCTTGGTGAGAGCTGGGAAACCGTATGATTTACAGGTAAGGCCAGAATAAAGTTTAAAGGTGATGTGTAGGTCTTTGAGGAGTCCAGAATTGGAACTTGTAACATGGCTGTGCTGGGCAGCTTGGAATTCTGGGGTAAAACTGTAGGATTTGAGCCTTGCATTTTTCTGAAAGGAGGATCTTATGAGTACACAAGTAAAAATATCAGGCAAATGAGCAGTTAAGGCTGCTCCTGCAGTTTGGAGGCAGTACAGCAGTGTTCATGCAGCGTGGAACTAGGTTATGCTTTTAGTTAAACCTGGTTCTGTGCAGATGCAGCCCAGCTATCCCACACCATGCTGCAGAACTGGGAGCATGCTGATTTATGTGATGGCTTTGGACAGGATCTGCCTCTGTTCAGGCAGGCTGATCATCTCCTGCACAGCACCAGCTGGATTGGAGGGTGCAGTGGGGTATCTCTGGGTTCAGGTACTGGAAGATGGGGTGTATTAGCCAAGGTGCAGAGTTAATGCAGGAGATTACATAAATAGTTTGAATATGGTTTAAATGTTGGTGCCTCAAACTCTTATCAATACTCATGATTTCATTTTATGTTTTAGATCTACCCTCAGGAGAGACACAGCATAAGGGTGCCCGAGTCGGGAGAGCACTATGAACTCCACCTCCTGTATTACCTGCAAGAGAACCTGGGCTCTCATATTGCTGCCCTGAAGGCAATGTAACTGACCTCAGCAGAACTCTGCTCCACCGGCTGCTTCACCAGACGAGGAGACATAGGAAACTAGAGAAAACAGGATGGAATATTGCATTCTGGTGCCTGCCACATGTACACACACGTACACACACAGACACTTTTTTAAGAGCAAATTTGGTGCCATACAGGAAATGGAAGTCCAGTGACCTGATAACTTGAAAGCTTAAGACGGAAATAAAAGCAAACGTCTGGGGTATGACGCTGTACCATGGGTGTTCTTTTGGGGGAGGAGCTGAAACTGAAACCAACGTACTTCTACAGCACCAGATCTTCACTTTTTAAAAGAATTATGACACAATTGATGTATTTTTACAGTGTGTTCCATGGTATCTTATTACATAATACTGGGTGATTTGCTCACTACCCAGCGAGGGTTTACCTGAATGGTTCCAACTTGTATTACATTTTAAATGCTATCATATAGCTTTTATGCTTCGTGAAGGAGATGTGTCTCACTCCTTAGAAGCTGGTCACAAGGTAGACACATCACCTGCCTAGATGTTAATTGTTTTTTAAGAAGAAAGACTTTTAAGCTGCTTCCTAAGGAATTGAATTTCTGGATTCAGTTCAGCTGATGCCAGGTTCTTTTCAATGATTTCTTCTCTCCCCAGGATAAATCATACTCTTCTTTCAGCAGCTTGAAATCCTATCCTGATCGTACTTGATTTCAGTGGGGAAGTGAAAAGATATTTTACTGTGATACGGGCATAACAGTCTTTTATTCTGACATGCAAACTAACTTAAGTCAAAGAGCTGAAACTGTATGTTTTAAAATAAGCTTAAAAGTGCAGCTCATTTCTCACTGACATTTTCCCTGGGGCTGGTTTTGTAATACTGTTTCTTCCCATCACGTCAGCATGATATAGGTATATGCATCCTGTTACGATTTTAAAACTCAATACTCTCATTCAAAGGTCTACAGAGGATTTGGGAAGGAGAGACCTTATGAACACTACATGTGAGGCAATATGAACTGCTTCATTGAATTTCCTGCTTGATTTAAGGGACTATTTCCCAGGGTTGTTCTCTGTTCAGTGCTCCATTCCTGGATCCTTTCTACCACTGCTGTGTAGCATGATTATGATGCTGTATTTGAGAAACCCCCTTCTGTATAGCTTGAAGTAACCCTGCTAAGCCTAAAGGATATTCAATCCCAGTTGTGTTTTTGCTAGTGAGGTTTTAACTAAGCAGCAGGCTTGGCTAAAAAGCATCATAAGTGTGTGAAGTCACTTTTAACTTGCAACAGGTCGTTTAGGATAGAAACCCATAGCAAAATGATTCTCTTTAATCCAGGAAATTCTCCCCTTGGGGCTTGCCTCTGAGACTCCTATAAGTTTTAATGGTTTTCTTAGAAACCTAAGAACTTCCTTTTCTTTCTGTTTTGGTGCTAGAGAGAAGCAGAGCATGATTTTCTTTTCATCTTTCGAAAATCTGGAATCACTCTCAGTGTTTACGCTCTTAGTACTCCACATGTCGTAACCTCGTATTTTCCTTGCTTTTGTACTCTTCAGCTTGATCCTGAGACTCCAGGATTTAACACAACCTGGCTGTTTTGTATCAAACCGCATCGCTTTTCAGTTAGGCTGCTGGGCATATGCACCAAAGCTATTGGAGCTGGTGCACTTAACATGGTTGTAAAATCTGTGTCTGAGAATAGGATCTGGGGCTGGGGGGGGGTTACACAAAAGATAGCCAAAGCAAACGGGCATGTAGTAAATGCGAGTATCCTCCGAGGTGGGGATGTTTGCTTTGGGCTATTTTCTGGCTTTTGGATCACAGTAATTATATGTGGATCAGTTAAAACACCATTGGCACGTCAATAACAGGCTTAAAGTTTCATTTTTGGGAAGGGCATGGGAGGGGAGGAGCTCAGCTCCTCTAATGTCTTCTCCTAGTAGTTAATGTGGCTGAAGTGAATTCAGCATCCCTATGGAGTGTGCTCTAGTCAGTATTGAGACATGGAAACGTGCTGATGCATTTGAACTAGAACAACACGACAGTGAGTAGAAACAAGTATAAGCTGTTACTCTGGAATTCCATTGTGTTCCTTATGTGTTTATGCTGTATTATATATATACATATATCTATATCTGTTCATATATACATATATGTATAGAATTATACGTGGATAGTATCACCTTTTCCAAGGTTGTTTATATTTTGTTCAATATTAAATTAACTTGCTTTTTGGGGTGTTTTTGTTCTTTTTCTAGAGGTGACTACCCTTGAATGTAAATGTACATGGTTTTTAAGATGACACTGATCCTTTTGTTTAAAAACCAGAACAAAAATGGCCTTCAGCAAACAGTGCTTTTTTGGAGAACTGAAGAACTGAATGTTATGCAAGTAAACCAGGCTAGGTTTTGATTTAGCACAGGATGTGATAAGTGCTGACATGGAAATTTTTAATGATGCATCCTTCTATTGTTTTAAATATATATATATCAAAAAGCTATTAAAGTACAATGTACTGTAAGTACTCTATTTTGCAACATAAATTATGTATTTCTTTCTTTCCTACAATTTTCCCTTTACAGTAGTTAAGCACTTTCAGACTCCACGTTCTCTTACCCTGTGGAAATGCTGCAAGCATTTATCATCAGTGTTGCAGTTCTTGCAGAGATGCCTGCCTGTAGGTGAAGGTGTGAGAGATGCCTTATGAGAGATCTGATTTGAAGTCAGCAGCTGAGTTCCCAGTGACACAGGAAGAAGGGTAAAGGCAGTTGCAATTGAGATGCAGAGGTAGGAAGCTGTTAGTGCTCAGAACCACTGCATCAGTATTTTGGGGGGAATAGCAGTCCTGCACCTCGCATGCTGAAGTGTCGGTCTGGCACTGGAACAGAGCTGGCACAGAGAGTGGTGGCTTTGCCCTGCTCTGAGGTTGTACTTTATAGTCCAGGAGATGGTATTGTCACTGCAGAACAGGTTTCCAGCCTGACATTTGAGATTATGCTTTGTCACTTCCTGCATGTTAAAACCTACTTTGGTTAATGTGAGTTTTAAGCAGAACTGCTGAGATCCTGATGCAAGGGAGGCTGTCTGTGGAGAAAAAATGTGTGAGGAGGAACCATCCCTATGGCTCTCACAACAGACGTTGATAGGTCCCTTTGGAGGATATTCTGCCTTCATCAGAGGTGTCCTCTTTGCCCAGGAGTATACCTGCTCCAAGCAGGAGCAGGATTGAGCCTTCGTTGCGTGGTGGATATTGGTTGCACAGATGTCTTTGAGATGAATGTTTTAATTTCATATATTTTTAAGAATATTGATGAACTATGGGGATCTGAGCAATGAGATACTGAGCTACTTGAGTGCTGATGCCAGCAGTTTCTTCTCATTTGTAGTGGCTGGGTTTGGTTGTGCTTGTTTCTGGTGGAAGCACATTAATTCACTCTGTTTTAATGCAGCTTCCAGCAATTCCTCTTGAGTGTGCAATGTGCAAAGCTGTTGGGTTTCACCCTTCATGTTGAAGTTTTACTCCCTGCCCCCCTTTGTCTTCAATTACTTCATTTATTCAGAACAAAGTATAATTAGTATCTACCCAGAACTGCTTAATTTTTATAAACCCAATGGAATAATGAGTTCAAAGCACCAAGTAAAGCATTGAAAATCAACTAACTTCATTAGATTAGGCTGGAAAATGCATTCCCTGCTTACTGATAGCATTTGGGAATAGGCAATGGAAATAACTTTGGTGTAGTAATGCTTTAACCCTGGAGCACTGTACAGCAGATTATGGAAAAGTTAAACTCCGAGCCTGGGGATCCCAACCTTTGTTTCCTACCAGGAGAAGCGGGTCCTGTTTGTGCTGTGTGTGTCCATGTGTGAGGCAGGCTGGTTTGCTGCTGATGTGAGATTCAACTTCTCAATGAGCCAATAATAGAGTATAAATACATGAAATAAGCAGCCAGATTAGGACACTGTCTCGAACTGGTTGTTTACTTGAGTACTAGAACCCTATAGAGACCTATGTGCCCTTTAGGGTTCTCCAGGCCGCTCCTTTGGAAAGGGAAGAGGTCCTTGTTCGGTTTTCACTTGGATGTTGTGCACAGGAGAAGTTCAGGTGTTTAAATTTAGAACATGAAGTGCCTGCTGTTTGCGTTACCAGAATTGCATGTCTCACTCCAGTGGGTTTATTGGTCTCCCTCCCTCCCCCCCTTCCCAGCTCCATGGCTTTTAATCATGTAAAGTGGAGGCATTAGTTTTGCTGTGTTTTATTACAAAACCTTTGTTGCAATAAAGATGCTGCTAAATAAATTGAATTAAATGTTTTCCCCCCCTCCCCCTATTTTCAACTGTCTTCTTGATTTAGCAGAGTTTGTGTGTAATTAAATCTCTTCCCTCATTGCTCTCTGGAAAGCAGCAATGATGGAAAATGTGCGGTTTAAATACGTGTTGGGTGTTCAGCAAAAGCATGTGTGATTTTTCCAGTCCCTTGTGGTTAGGTAGATGGGTACAAAGGAGGATGAGGCATTTGCTTGGCAGAGCTACATTCCCCCTCCTGAATGTTTCCATGTGGATGCTGTGAGCAGCCCCTGGCAGCCAGCAGCCGGAGCTGTCGCACTGGGTTTGGCACATCCACAGCTTTGATGGCCAAGATGGACCAAGCACCATGAGGAAGAGGTGGCCCTGGACTAAAGCAGAAGGCCAGAGGGACCTGTGTGTAGCAAAACAGGCTACAAGAAGAGCCATCTCTTCATGCAGTAACCAAGATGCCAAGATACATCTCTTCATACAGCCTTCCAAGAGAAGAGCTGTCTCTTCGGTCGGTCACCTCATACTTGACCTCATGTATATCTTTGTATGGGCTCTGCAGGCCGCCCTGTTCTGCTCAGTGCTGCCCCAAAAGGAATGCTGGGGGGCTCAGGGCAGTCACAATTTGTGTTTTAACTCATTCATTCCTGATTTTTAACCCATAGGGAAGCACTCCCTGTTTTGGTGGCTTTCGGAAATAAACCGGTAACTAACAGTGGTTGATAAGTTGTATTCTGACTCCGTCCAGGGTTTGTATGGGCCCTACCATAACCTGGCAAAGCTTCCGCAGGAGCCTCTGTGTGCAATGCAAGTGGGGACACGAGTGTCACACCAGAAACTGCCTGTGTGCTCTTGGGTTGTGGCTGGTAGTGGGACCTGCTCATGCCTTTAAGCTAGATGTGTAGCTGTGTCTTCATCACCAGAAAGCAGGGAGGGAGGTTTCTCCACATGCTGTTGTGCCTGGAGGATTTTTATCCTGGCAAAGCATTTCTGTCATCTTCCAGGTGCCATAAGGCCTCGCAGTGTCCTGCAGTTTGAGGTGGGATGAGCAGAGAGAACTACAACTGCAACCCCTTCCATGGACATTGGAGACTGGAGGAATCGAGGTGTGCTTTCAGATGTATTATTTAATATAAACTCCGACAGTTCTTTGTGGTAGTCAGACACACCAATGGGTCTTACTCCTGGAAATGTTAATGCTGTAAACTCATTTTCCAGCTGTGCTGTCCTGCTGGTTTATAACATGTTCCCGCTCTACAAGAGCAGAGAGCCTGGCTTGCACTGGCACAGTTTTAAGTTAAATTCCAGGCTTTTCTGGCTGCAAGCTTTGCTTGTCTTGCCTTTGTCATCCTATATACAGACATGAATAACATCGGTGCCGTGGTGCTTTGGTGCGGGACTTGCATGGGCCTGGTGCAGGGCAGGGGGATCCCGTTGGACACGCTGGGTGCTCATACCCACTTCATATGCCTGCAGCTCTCACGTGCTGGCATTGGATGGGAGGTGTCCCCATGCTCTGGGTAAAAAGACCCATCCTAGTTTTCATGAGCATCATTTTCAGGGCACTTTGCTCACCCACAGCCCCCAAATGCTCCGAAGTGCTGGGAAGGTTTCTCCCCATCCCTGGAGAGATATCACCCATTGGTACCTTGGCAATGAACAAGCGCAAGGATCCCATGGAGACTCATCCCTCCCGTCACATCCCACAGCCAGAGCCCCTCACAGCCTTTTCAGGCTGCAACAGAACATGTTTTCCACCACGTTTTAAAGCAGGTTTTATTTGAGTTTAGCGAGCTGGCGGCTCTGTGCTGTCTGTGGCTCACTGCTGGAGGGAGCTAGGAAATACCTCCAGTGTTAGGGACAGCACTCCCCTCTGCTCTGCTCTGTGCTGTGTGGCTTAAGGCACAGTGGGGCTTTCCCCACACTGCTCTTGAGCTTCACATGGCCATGGCACAGCAGCGACCCTGAAATCCTGTACCAGCAGCTGTCAGCGTGCTGCTGTCTTGGCTGGTCCAGGGAGCAATGCTCAGACTTGGTCCTTAGTGCAGGAGGATTCACTCTTACACCGAAGTTTACTCTGCACAGAGCTGGTGCAAGTTGGATCCTTCCGCGTGAGTCCTGGTTTGTGATGAGGAAGGAGTGATGGCGAGGGGTTGGGGCTGCATCCCACTTTGTGCCAAGCCACTTTGCATTCTGCCTCAGATCTTTGCACTGGCAAAAAGCCCTTTCGCTTGCCTAACAAGGATGATTTTGATTATTTGCTAATCCTTCTCTATCTTACTTTAAATTTTGTTAGCAATAGAGGAGTAAACACTGTGTACGCTGTGTGGGAGCAGCAGCGGCTTGTGGTTTTATGATTCCCCCCCAGCTGGGATGTATTGCTTTTTACGTGTTTTAATCTATTCCCCCACACCCCCTCCTGCCTCTCCCTTTCTCCTGTGCAGCCCAGCAGCTGTCAGTATCACTGATGTTATTTTGCTCTACTTTGTTTCTATTCATTGATTTGTTGAATGAAAACTGTTTATCCAGGACTGACGTGGGAGATTGGAGCCTTTCAAAAGGAGGCAACTCCCTGCTATAATTCTGCTCCAAACCTAATGGAGCGAGAGCTCAGTGTTCAAACAGCACAGCCGAAGTCCCTGAGCCTGGGACTGTGCAGAAGCAGCAGCTCTAAAACCTACAGAGGTGTTTCATAGGAAAAGCATCTTTCCTTTCCCCAGTGCTCCCTGGGCAGCCCTGCTAGGCCCTTGCCAGAGGTGAATTTGGGGTTTCTTTAGGATGTCGGGAGGCTTTGTTGGAATAGCGGGTGCTGGGTAACAGGTATGTGGGTGCAGATGAGTTGTTGCCCTCTCCATGGTGAACATAGCGGTGCTGGAGCAGCATCTGAGTGTGCCTCTTTACCTCCCATCTTCTCCATCTCCCCTGAGCTCATCCCCACTTCAGTATCAGGCATCCGGCAAAGATTATTCTCTGGATCCTTCCTGGGACCCAATAAACCTGGAGAGAGAGTTGCACATCCCCACAATAGGTGCCTGCCTCTTCCTCCATGAGAAATGATGGGCATCTGCAGGGTGCACATTCCCACCAGCCTGGGTCCTGGGGTTTGTGTGTTAGCATTGAGGATAACGTTGGATGTTGAGGTTGTGATGTCTGTGGCTGGGGCTGCAGGAGGTCTCAGGGTGTTGCTGGTTATCCCCAGGAGGACCAGTGGGACGTGTGGGATAAGAGGAGCTTTGCATTGCTGCACAGACAGGGAGGGACGTCTGTTTTACACTGCTCACACTTGGCTCTCCAGGTTTGGAGACCAGTGGCCAGCAGCCAGTGGCTGCTGTGATTTGAGGTTAAAGAAACCCCAGACCTGGTCACTGCCACCTAAAATGACAGAAGCTGGTTTGCTGCCAGCGCTGCTCAGAGAAATCCCACATCTTTCGCTCCCTCAATACCATCCACGCAGCTTGAAGGACAAGTTTTGCCTGGGGAATATGCTCTTGTTTGAGGGATTCAGGATCCCTTTTTCCCACAGAGCCCCGGCTCCTTTCTTCCCGGCACAATCAGCCCTCTTGCTGCTTTTCTTGCCTTTTCTTCCAGGGCTTTCCCACATTCTGTTCACACCTTCATGAATATTCAGAGGCCATTGGCCATATGAAGCTATTGAGAGCTCTTGTTAACACTCCTCCTAATGACATGCACCTTCAATAGAAAACAAAAACACAGATAAGAGCTTGTTAGCGGAGACCCTTGTTCCCCACCTAACAAGGTTTCCATTGACTCGGACACTTGTGGTGACACATTGCTTGCTCTCACTGTTGCCTCTTTTGATTTGTGACTGGCTTTTGGGGGGGGGTTCCCTTTATTTTTTATTCCTCTTTTTTTACTTTTTTGTAATTTTATTGTGCAGTTTTAAGCTAATTAAGACCGAGGTCAGGCCTGCCTGCACAATGAGTTATGGGGCTACAATGAGCGCAGGGAGCAGCGTGCTGCAGCCCCGAAGCAGCGGGCGATGGGCTCTCCTGCCGCGCATGGGAAAGTTGTGCTGCCAGTGGCATCGCTCTGCCCGCGCTTGGCAGAAGGAGCCACAGTTGGGTCAAGAGGTGGTTAAACCCCAAGAGAGGCTCAGGAAAGGGGCTGGGACCACCCGCTGCGGTTCCCAAGGGCTCCCCAGATCCCAGCACATCATCGGTGGCCAAAGCGCCATCCACAAGGCTGTGCTGTGGGGTGGCTCTTCCAAAACATGACCAGGCTTCCGTGCCAGCATTGCCACGCTCCTGAGATGCTCCCAGTGATGTTGCTCCTGGTTTATAGAATCATAGAATCAGGTAGGTTGGAAAAGACCTGTAAGACCATAGAGTCCAATCATTAACCCAGCACTGCCACGTTCATCACTAAATCATGTTCCTAAGGGCCTTGTCTACATGTTTCTTGGACACTTCTAGGGATGGTGACTCCACCACTGCCTGTTCCAATGCCTGACCACCCTTTCAGGGAAGAAATATTTCCTAATATCCAGTCTCTAATATGCAGCTTGAGGCCGTTACCTCTTATCCTATCACTTGTTACTTGGGATAGTTGGCTCTACACAGAGCAAAACCCTGTAGCCGCATCCCCAACGGCACTGTTTGCTTTTCCCTGGCACAGAAATCCCATCTGGCTTTGGCAAGTCTTGTTTATCCATCCTCCAGTTGTGCTTCGCCTCCCTTCAGCAGTCAGGCTTCCGTCAGGCTTCCATCAGGCAGGGCCCACCCATTGCACACCACAAAATCCCTCGCTTGGTAGTGGGGTTTTTTGGCCACAGCTTCTTATTGCTGCTATTATGAGGCTCTCGCAGCATTGTTTGTCATCTTGTCAAGGCCCCTGAGTTTCTATGGATACTGCTCCCCGAACTGGGGACAGTTGATGCTATCAGTTAACAAAGAATCGTGTCTGAACTCTTCCAGAGGACTTTATGAAGGTCCAGAGATAATTTCCCTGCAATGCTCTGCTCTTATGGAGCTGCCTTTTCAGTAACAATTGCTCGGTTGATGCTCCATGTATTCGGGTTTTCTAAGCATTGCCAGGCTCAAAGGAAACATCAGCTGCTTGGCAAATAGGATTAGATAGAGGGTGATAGGGGTTAATAACAAACCACCAGATAATTTATATATATATATGTTTATATATGGATGGATTTAAGCTGAAAGAGGGTAGATTTAGAGTAAATATTAGGCAGAAGCTCTTCCCTGTGAGGGTGCTGAGGCACTGGCACAGGGTGCCCAGAGAAGCTGTGGCTGCCCCATCCCTGGCAGTGTTCAAGGCCAGGTTGGACACAGGGGCTTGGAGCAAGCTGCTCCAGTGGAAGGTGTCCCTGCCCGTGGCAGGGGTTGGAGCTGGATGGGCTTTAAGGTGCCTTCCAACCCAAACCAGTCTGGGATTCTATGATAACCATCATAGTAATGGAAGCAAAAGGCACCAGCAAAGAAACTGCCATGGAATAAAAGGACATTTGCTTTACTGTGCTCTTTTGGGAGTCTCTGGGAGGAAGGAAAGCCTCTTTTTTCCCTTCTTAATGCCCATCTTGAGGACAGACACACGTGCAAAGGCAAGACGATGTGGAGTATTTCTTCTGAAAATGACACTGCTTGAAAGTTTCCAGATCGATCAGCTAAACTTGTTTTCCTTATGGACAGCAGCATAAGCAAGCGAAGTAAAAGGCATATGATTTTCAGAGGGAAAAGCAGGCAGAGGAATCATGGAATCATAGCGGAAGATTGTGCTGGGTTTATTGGGGCTTTAGTGAGAAGAGGTTGAGCAGGAGTGCCTTCACCCGTCCCCCAGCAGTTTCTCCCTCTCCTCTTGCCATTTCTTACAGGTCCAGCATGTTTCCGCAGACGAATTTGCTTCTGCTACTGAATTTCTTCTGCAGCTGATTTGGTATCTCCAGTCCTGTAGGAGCCAGCATTGCCTCCGTGCCTGTCCCAGCTCAGTTCTATCCTCCCTGCATGGGGGAGCAGGATGGGGACACGTTCCTGGAGGGATGTGAGCTGCTGCCCAAAGAGCCCCATGTCCTGCCCCCCCCGCCTCTCAGACACCGCTTCATTTTTCTGTGCCTTTCTGCAACCATAAAATGTAGACATTTAATGATTTCTCAGAACTATCAGGAGCTTTGCAGCCTTTCAGCCAGACCGAGAGCCCCAGCGCTGCTTGCTTTTACTCTCTGGTGTGAATTAGTATCTGGGGGCAGGAGGCAGCAGAGAAAAAAGCTTTGATTTGGATTTGAGTTTTAGCTGGTGATTACAATTTTTTATATGCTCTAAACAAGTTTATCTATCCCTAGGTGGATGTGTGCTGCCAGCAGTGCTATAATATCCACTGAGGGCTGCCCAGAGGTACAGGAATAAACTCATACATTATTAGCTAATACAGGGAAGTGATTCGATATGGGTCTCAGAAGCTGGAGTAGATAAATAGGATGATAAATGTTGGCATTAGCAGACGTGACTGACTCCTCTGTCTCTGTGATTTGGTAGTGCCCAGTAATTAAATAGTTGGAGCCTAATGTATTTTAAACTAGAGCTGCAGCCTGTAAATCACGGAGATTATGCTCTTCCCCGCTGTGCGCGCTCGGGGTCGGGAGGAATTTCCACTCCTGCGCCGCAGCTGTCCGCAGGCTCCGGATGGGAATTGCATCAGTCAGGACTGGGAAAAGCAGCCCTGGCCCCGCTGCTGGTCCTGGGATACAAACCCATTCCCAGAGCCTTTCCATCCCAGCAGGGCATTGTCTCCAGCCCCGGAAGGGTCCCAGCCCCGGGGCCTTTCCATCTTGGGTTGTCTCATCTGTTCTGGCTGGAGCAGCTTCATGCCCATATGCAGTGCAAGAGCACCTGAGATCACTTCATATCCTAAAAACCAGGATGCAGAACAACTGGGGGGGATTTGCTCCTGAACCCCGAGCTGTGTCACTGTGTGAGCATCGCCCCCTTGGGCTGGTTTTGCCTTCAGACATGATTCTTTTCAATGATCCCAATTCTATCATTTGATTTCCACCGAGGTTTAGTTTTCTTTGCAGCCAGGTTACGACCTGGCACTGAATTAAAATGCTTTGTCTTTTGTGTTATATGGGTTGTCCAAGAAGGAACCCCAGCTCCCACCTTGAGGCTGCTCTCAAGTAAGAGTTACTTTTTATCTTTACAAAAGCCTTGTTTTCATTTCTCATCGTGTCAGTGGCCAGACCCGATTCTTCTGCAGGAGGTTGGTCCCATTACACAGCATTTCTCCATTAACATTTAGCAAAGGACAGGTTGAAACATTTCCGTGCCATTCACCCATTTTACACCTTTTAATACAATTCCTGGATTAGCTCAGGCTTTCATTGGAAAATTTCTCTGGCCACACGTTCAGCAGACACCATTTTACAGGAGAGCTGCTCTAATGACCCTGCCCGCATGCAGAACCGCTGCCTGGAACCACAGCTGTGATAAAACCGTCCCCGCTCTTCCTGGATATAATTATTTTTAATACAGTCTATTTTGTGCCTCAAATTCTCTCCTCTCCCAGCTGAAGCATTTTAAATAAAACAAGTAATTCTGTGGTATTACCACAAATTACGGTCACTGAGGGCTGCTGCTGTTCTGCTCACAGCGGCCATGAGAACCTTTCCTCCAGCAGGAAGGGTAAAGATGAGTTCTGCTGTTTTACCTACAAGAAATGTTTCTCCTCCTCTTTTTATTAGTAGAAGCTGGTGCTCTTCAACCCACGTCTGTAGCAACAGCTAATGCTGCTTGCAGCAAAGTTAGCAGCAGGTTAATGACTGGGGAGCAGGAATTACTGGAGAGGAGTATGTATTTAGGTGTAATCCTCCCCGCCAGGCTTCGCAGGGAGTTTGCTCCTCTGTAAATGATCCTGTGGCTTGGTTTTTCCATACGCTGTTGCTGTTTTGCCTTCCAGCTTATTTTTAGCCTGCCTGTTCCAGGTACTGCTGTGGTACATGAACCACACCAAACAGAGGGGCTGCACCCTGTGAATTGGCTGCCCTTGGCTAGCGGGAAGTTGAAGGACACAGGGACCTTCAGATTCATCCAGCTCCATAGAGTTAAGGATCAACCCTCTTTCCAGAGTCCCATGGGAAGTCCTTCCTTTCCACACTGTCATATCTCTCTGTGCCCCATCCTTTGAACAGAGGCTCCTCTTTATGCTTCACATGTGAGTGGGATGCACTGCAGGTTGCCCATGCACCAAAGAGATAAAGTTTTACAAGCTGTTGCTGATGGTTTGAATGAAGGAAGATGCGAGCTTGTCTTCTGGAGAGACACTGTTGGACCAGAGAGGCTGTTCTGGTATGAGCAGGGATCCCCTAAACAAAGATGTTGGTAAGTGCTGGTATGGAGCTGGCAGAGCTGTTGAACTGTAGTTGCACAAAGAAACTGTGGGGAAGTTTTCCCATGATGGGAAAAATCTTTGGAGTGATCCAGCTAACACTGGATGGAATGGAATAAAGTACCTTCAGACCCTGATGTGCATCAGCAAAAGTGGTGGTAGGGTTTGCAGAGCCTTTCTGTGTAGGCAGAGATAGTAAATGTGGCGTGTCTGCTAAGCTACTTTGTTCTGGCACCTCTTAAAGTAGCAAAGATGGGTCATTTCTCCAAGCATGTTATAAATGTTGAGTTAATTCATTGGCTTGTGTGTGTGGAGTGGCAGACAGGAAAGCAGAGGGGTTCAAGTTTGCCTCCAGCCATCTTTTATGATCCAATCAGCCAATTTTCTGTGTAACTATAATAAATCACAGCGACAGACACACAGGATGGCATTGTCTTTATGTAATTATACCATAAATGGCCCCATTTTCTCTCCCAGAAAAGCCTTCCCAGTACCTTCCCTTTGCTGGAGAAGGCTGTTATCCTAAACACAATGAGATAAATGCATTTGAAGAACATATTTTGTAAGCAAAGGCTGAAGAGATGGAGCCTGCTCCTTTTTCCATCGCGCGTCTCTCACGTGGCTCTTTGCTCCAAGGGGGGATTTGCAAAGCAAAGAGAAACAGTCTTAGAGCTCAGGAAATCGAGCGTGAACTCTGGGACTGAAGCGGAAGCCTCTCGTTTTCCATTCCCATCCCATGGCTCACCACTGTTGCAGGCTGCTTAACAGTGAGCACACGGACCAGGGCAGGTTCTGCCTGCGAGAAGCCAGATAAACTATTCTCCTGTGGGCACTTGCAGTTATAAAACCCACACAATTTGTGTACAGCAAGACTTTGGGGACCTCTTGCCTTGGCTACTGTTTTGATAACTGAGCTTGTGTTGTTTCTCCCTCCCCCTGCCCTGTAGATGATATTTTTCCTCCCCACTTGTGTTACAAAAGTAAAGGAAGACCTTTTCCCAACAAGGATGTAAAACTTCCATCAAATTCACCATGTCACTGGAGACCCAAAGCTAATAAGTTGATCTTGTGTCTGTATAATAAACTAATTTATTAGGTTTTTAAGAGTTGGTGGTATTAATTAGGTTGATACGGCCCATAAATCACTTGATTTGGCTGAGCCCTCAGATACTTGTAATTTAAATTAATAGAAGTGCAGCTTAATTAATCTGATTAAATCCTGGGATAAGCAATGTGCTGTTTGCAGCATCCAGGAGCACACTGGATGGGAAAGGAGTGTTTTAAGGTAACGCAGCCTCTTCACTGGAGGGTCAGATTGGCTCAGCTGGTGAATCGAGGTACAAGAGTGGAGCTGCAGAAGATGCAACCCAGAAACCGGTGCAAGGTGAGAAGCCAGACCTGTGAAGTCAGGCATCTCCTGAGACCTGGCAGCCTGGCAAGGCTCATCACAGCTTCAGGGCCAGGTGAGGAACTGAACTTCCCAGACTTACAGCAACTGCTCTGGTTTTGGGGCGTCCTGACCTTCTTGCATCCTTTGGCACCAATAAATGGATTCCCAGAAGGTGAGTTTAAGCCATTAGTGAGCACAAGCCACGGCTTGATCTCCTTTGTGGTCACTATCTTGATTCTTCAGTCCCTTCAGTGCTGTTGAGAGCAGATACCATTGCTTTCCAGGTGTGAACAATCAGTTAATCAGTTCTTCTTTGACCAGGGTCCCTGTCAGACAACCACGAGCACACCAGGATGAGTGAACAGAGCGGGCTGGTGCAGAGGTAAGTTGATGTGCCCCATCCAAGATATACCTGCTCTACAATTCCCATCAAGAGTATTTCTTCTCTGGTGAAGTTTCTGGATACTGGATGGTGGTAGTGGGGACTTTATTGTGGCTTGCCTGTACATAGGACTGACTACACCCTCCCATGGGACATGCACTGCAGTGTGTTCTCACAGGGATGTACCCATCTGCTTCCCAGCCTTGGGAGTTATTAAACCTTTGCCGTACTGACAACACTAGATACTCAACTGATGTTTCCATCTGGCTTTTCCAGAATGCTGTGGGATGACAGCTCTCAAGATTGATGTTCCCTGTCTGTACAGCCCAGGCAGCTGCCCTGCAGCCTTCTCCCTCCTCTCCTGCTAATTTGCCTTAATCCCGAGTTTAAGTGAGCTTCCCTATGGATAAGAGTGGAATTCAGACCCTGTGGTCCTCCCTACCCTTGGTTTCTCTGTTGCCCACAAGCGGTCCATGTGGGATGGTGGCACAAGTCAGGTATTTACACCAGTTCCCCAGCAGCTGGATGAAAACCCCTTCCAAGGAGATCAGAGCAGGTTTAGCAGCAAAGCACCAGCCCAGGGCTTGTGCAGCCACAGGTTGTTTCCGTTAGAGTACAGATGCCATAAAATATGTTTTCTTTAAAAGCAGGAGCTAATGCGATTATAGCAGTTGGATTAATCTAATATTCTCCTTCATCTTCAAAAGAGAATTGCCTAAATAGCCAGAGACACATTTTATGAGTCCTTCTTAAGGGCTATCAATCAAACTTCCCAAGAAAGGCACTGATGCCCCTTTTTGCTCACAAGAGGGAAATCGGATTCCCCATGGCTTCACTCAGCCTGCTGCAGCCTTGCAGTGTAATAGCTGCATCATGAATGGTCTGGACATCATTTTCTTCCACTGGTCCAGAGAAAAAACCCACATGGAGGAAACCTGTAAGAAGAAAGGGAAAGCAGCCCAATTAGAGGCAGTGATCCCTCTGCTCTCTGCCCTCTCCCCCCGCAGATGAAGCAGATGTAAAACAATAGCTTTATTGGTGAAAATTTTAATTGAGGAGTTCAAAGGAAGCAGCGGAGGCTCTTTTGATCCCTCGCTGTGTTTGAATGCCCCGGTGCAGCGGTGCCTGCTGGCCACAGCACTGACCTCCAGTGTTAATTAGTGTTCATCTGAAATCGAATTAGCTCACGACCAGCAGAAAGCAGAGTGAAAATCAGCTGTAATCATAGATCTGGGTGATTCTCAATGCAAGGTAAAAGCAGGGCTTTGCCTGCTGGAGCTGACATGAAAATCACTCTGAGAACTTCACAGTTTCTGCTTTGTTTTTCTAATACTCTTCACTCAGATGGTGCTATTTCTCTTACTAATACCCCGTGCTGCCTTCATCTTTGCTGAGTCTGCTAGTCCACGTTGCTCACTGGAACTTAAACCATAAACCAACACTGAACAATGATGCATTATTTATAGCAGACCAAATGCTGGGAGGTTGACAATAGTGCAAAGCTGCTCTTTCTTGTGCTCTGTAATCCATAAATAAATACATCATCTATTTCAGTTTGCAGAACTGTCTGATGGATGGGAATAGCCTGTGTTATCTGAAGGCACCGAGGTTGCTGTGAAAGCCAGCACCTGCTTTTGGGGTGAACTGGCCATTTCTGAGAATTAAAACTCTTTATGTAGATGGGATTGGGAGAGTTGCCAAACCACCTTGTGGTGCTCATCTTTGGGGCTCTCTGGAAGGCAGAGGGTGATGGGGTTCTCAGTGCTTGAATAGAAATGTGTACAAGCATCCGGTTCTCTTTGTGAAAGGACAGAATAGCTACAACTATCTCAAGGAGCAGGTATGTGGTCATAGTTTCTGAGCAGAGAATAGCCAGAGATGTGGAAGTCAAACATCTGTCTACCACGAACATCTGCAGACCTTCACATTGCACTGGAATGAAATCCCATCCTCAGGTTGGATCCAGATCCCAAAGTTTCCAAAGTGCAGGGATGGTTTTATTCCAACCTTGCTTTTGGCTCCTAAGCCAGCTAAAAGGTGGCCCCTGCTGCTTGCCCACGCAGTGTGCTCATTGGTGTGGAGCAAGACACTCTGAAAATAACCCCGTGGCATTTATGCAGTGTCCTTGGGCATCCAGTGCTCTATTTCCTGGGCTTAGCCACAAGAGGGTGGCATGATGATGTGCACCAGCAGCCTCCCGCTTCAGCTGCTTCACTTCTCGCTTGGCGTTTTATACCCAGCTCTGTGGATCTAATAAAACTTGGGAACAGATCCTCATTTTTGGCACATGAACACATTTCCCACTACAAAGGAGCCTGACGGGTGTTTCTGAAGGCAGCCCCGACTGTGCAGGATTCCTTGACGTTACATGTGTTCTTTATGGCCAAAAGCAGCCTTAGTTAGTAGGCACCATAGCAGAGTATAAAATTTAGACTTAAACTTTTACTTGGTAACTGCTGTAGGGAGAAGTCCACAGATGTTGTTTATGAGCAAATATTATTTTTGATAGCCATGCGTGTTTACAAGGCAGTGATGTTCTATGTGACTCCTCTATAACACATCGGGATGTTTCTCGTAGGTCTTGATTTGATTATAGCTGATGGTGAACAAGCTGGTTAACAAATACACACACAAAAGACTCACATGAGAGCGAGGGAGACTAACTGAAACGAAACAGATCCATTTCACCTAAAATCTACCCAGCATGTGTCTGTAAGTCAGGCCATCACTAACCCAATGCGAGTGACTCGTCTTGAATAATGAATCAGTTGATGTGACTCTGCATAAGGCAGATTAGCATTTGATTTTGTAAAGCTTCACTTGGGTGACAAATCCCAGTAAGAGCAAGGAACAGGGCACAGGGGACATCCAGGTAGCAATAGAAATCAGAGAGGGAAAAAAAGCCACTCCAAGTTTAATGTGAAAAGCTTTATAAATGGTAGGATTATTTTACCCTACTTTAACATGATATTTTTCCCTGTGCAGGCAGACAGATGATGCTGACACTCAGAACACACCTGAGCCTCGCTGCTGTTTCCCAGCCTGGCACTCATCTCAATCAAAACTCCCATGCTGGATCCATGCAGGGTGCAACCTCAGGGTGAGTCTCTGCTCACTCGTGGCTTTAGGGCCCTTCTATGCAGAAATCCCTTTTGCCATGAACACATTTTAAACACAAGCTTCTGAATCTCATTACTTGCTGTCTTTTCCATTTGTTTTTCTTCTAACAACACACCTGCCAATATCTGCCCCTGAGCTCCATTTTAAGTAGCATTTTTCATAGTTAATGTCCCACTCTTGCTCCCTATCTATCTTTGGCAACTGCCGACTGCCTGCAGCAGGACCAGAGGAAGAGGGAAAGCCCTCCCTGGGTATAACAATAACACAACACCCATTCCTGGAAGAATGATGAGATGGGCTGTGTCATAAATATTTATAAGAGCAAGCGTAATGAAATGAATGGGTAGTATACTGAGGCTCCCTTAGGCTTTGGTCATCACATGTTTTTTAGCTCTTTTCTTTCTTCTCCGTGATACAGAATTGTCCTGGTGTCCCTGGGTTGTCGAGCAAATTGCTTATTGTGTTGCTCACTTACACAATGCATGTTATTATGTGCAACCAGCTGCTCCTGTTTGGCATTGCTCGCACATACAGAACAGGAGGCCACAGACACTCTTCTTGCCTGGAAGTCAACGTTCCCTCTACTGAAGTTGCTGCCAGACCAGAAGAAGCCTGGCAGCAAAGCGAGTCCTGGTGGAAAAGGTCCCTCAGCGACTTCTTTCCTGGGAGGACCAAGGCTGCAGTTTTGCAAGGTTTGAGTCCACGCAGTTTTGTGCTGCCATTGAAAGCTTCCTCATGCCTCTGTCTGCATATTCCCATTGCTCTCCTTCTGCTGGCACTAACTCTAGGGTGATTGCATGGAGCGCTGGAGCTGATTTTCTTATTGTTGTTGCCAATTAAGTTTTCAGCACCATCCTTCCCTCTGTCCAGCTCCAGGCTCATTCAAGCGCTAATGCCAACACAAAGGAAAGAGCAGCCAACTCTTCTGGTTATTACAGCAGCTTAAATGCATCCTAAAATGTCAAACTCAGTGTAGCAGACCTGTCCAGAGTCAGAGATGCTCAGAAACTGGAGCAAGGCTGTATTTGAGGCTGGGAAGTTTAATCCTGCTTGGGAGAGAAAGAACCTAAGTGTGGACCCAAGCATGTTTCAGGCACTGACCCCCTGCGAGATGGGGGCTGAGTAGTTGCAGGCAGCAGTTCATACCTGCTGAACTGGAGGGCATTAACAAGTGCACCCACGAAAGCTTCCACTGCTGTAACTTCAGAGCTGTAGGGTTTGGCAGTGTGGGGATTTGTGTCTGAGCTGCTGTTCCTGATTAGTGATCTGGGGGGGCACACTCAGTCTGCAGAGAAAGTGCCTATTCCAAATCAAAACTGTTCTCCTCAGCGTGAAGTGGATTAAACTAAGAGAATATAAAGCAACCCTTGCCTGGAATAAGAACAGCCTCATCATGGTTTTTAAAATAGCTATTCTGCTTTAAATTGCTGTGTCCGATAACTTTGAATTCACTTCCATTTCTCTCATTTGCTTTAACTGCTTTGACCCTGGACCACAGCTTCTCGATGCTCTGAACCCCAGTCCATGGGAGGCAGCCAGACACCATTGTCAGTGATAGGATTCAGCCTGGAACTGGGACAATACTGCAGTGCCTGTTTAATAAAAACACACAATGGGCTGTGAATCTTCTTGTTCCTCACTGCTTTCTCTCTGAAATGGCTTTTCCCTGTTCTTTGGGTTTCTTTTATTTCAGGGGGTCTTTTTTGGGACAAAGCATTGTTCTTCACCTGCACTTGTTTAGTGCTTTGCACAACTGGATCCTGGTAGTTGGAATCCTACACCTGGATGTGGACATGGGCAGCTCAGCATGGGTTTGGGTTCAGAGCACAGACAAATCCTGATTCAGACAGCTCTGCAACACATGCTGCTGTGCTCCAAGGCCTCTTGCATCTGCACTAACCTTTCAAAAGCATGGATCTCCCCTTGGCTGCATGCGAAAAGCTCCTGCTGAACTAGAAAAATCTATAGCTTTGCTGGATTTCCCTAATGAGCTCTTCATTGCTGGGTCTTACACAAACCCATGACGTGTACGATGTACTGTCCATATCCTGACTCACCACACCTTCTTTTTTGGCGCACAGAAGTGATGTCTCCCAAAGGGGGAACAAAAGGCTCAACCACAACCACCTGCCACTTGCTGCTGCTGCTCTTTGCCATTCACACTTTCTCAGCTCAAAGTTATCAGAGATTTGCAGCTATTAAAAGGTAGAAAGAAACTCCTCACCAACTGGGATGGGAACATTGGAGAGTCTGCAGCACATAAATGGGGGCTTTTGCTTGCTGTAAGTACTGGGGCAGAAACGCCATTATCTGGGGAAGGAATGTCCCTTCTGTTGGCATGTCTGCTGTCACTTTGTTCTTTATGGACTCACAGCCAGGGAGTTACCTGATCCTGCCCAAATCTAAGAGGCTCTTTCTCCAGGCCTTGTGTCTTCCGTAAGCACCACAAGAAGTCATTTTGCTGAAGCAGTGACACCAGGATTGCCTCCCTGCAGCCACAGGCCGGCTCCTGTGGAGGCACATGTCAGCCAGCGCTGGATTAAGCTGTGGAGGAGTCTCCCTGTGGAAAAACTGGTTGTAAAAGCTCCGTTTGTCTGTTGGGATGCGGGCAAGAGGGGTGGATGGTGAGGACTTGGTGTTACTCTCGCAGAGCACACGTGTTGTAGGTGTGAAAGGAGCCAGCGCTCTGGGTCAAGGTCCTGGTGCTTTCACACCTCAGGGGCTGTTTTCTATGTTGTTCTTTTTCCTCTTTTGCCCAGGGACAGATACTCAAGAAATGTATCTGCTGCAAGGTTGGTTTTGTCTAAATGCTGTTTTAATTCCTGTTTCCACTGACATGCAGGAAATAGGTGCACAGAGAAATGAAGTAACCCTGTCATACCAGGCAAAGACAAGAACTGCATCTGGGTGTTTGGGAGCTGGTGCCTGCTTCTAATCCTGACCCGGTTAGGTGTAACCCTGGCAGGGAGATGGATTAATGCCTTAACACAGACAGATGCTGTTAGCCAGAGGGTGCTGTATTTTGCAGACCACTAGCAGTTTTCATTATTTATTATGCCAGAGTTGCCTGACTTTTAGGTAAAGGTTTCCTTATTTAGAGGGAGGGAGAAATGTCTGAGATTTGAGGAAACAAGGGCAGGGGTGTGTCTGAAACCACCAGCAGGACACAATGAGGAGACACTTCTCTAACAGCACAGTTAAAGCAATTTGACAGCACTTTTAAAACCGCCTCACACAGAAAGGGGCAGGTGGGAAGGGCCCAGAGACAAGAGGAGGGTTTGCAGAGGTTGTTAATCTTTAGCTCCACGCTGGAGCAGTGCAAAGGGAGCATGGCTGTTACTATCCCCTTTTCTTACCTGCACATCTGCCCAGAGCAGGGGCTTGCTGGCTCCCAGGTCTGTAGTGATGGTGCCAAGTACTAACTCCCAGTGGCGTAACTCAGACACATGGGAAACCTGCTTCCCACCATGCAGCCTTTCTGGTTTCATTTAAGTTTTTATAGCTCCTTATACAAGCTAATAAATAGGAAAGTCGAGATGAAAAAGGTTTCTTTTCTTCATGTTCTGCATAGCTGGAGCCCTCTCTGCATTCCACACCGCTGGATAAAACATCCCGGTGTGCCCGGCAGCCCCTTCTCCCTCAGGGACCAAAGCAGAACCCCGCTACCCACTCCCAATACATCTGCCCTTCTGCCTGGTGCCAGCCACCACTGCCTGAAGGTCTTGGTGTCATTTGCTTCAGGACTAATCCTGCACTTGCAGCTTCACCTTGTGTCTGGGACTCAGCGGCCTCGGTCTCCATCTTTCAGCACCTTCAGCTCCCTGCCCCATTCGCACTGCTTGGCGGGCGGATGGCTCCTGCCGCTCTCTGCACCGGTGGCATGCAGACATGTATTTTATTGGCTTTAAAGATGGTTGAGAAGCACAGGGTGGACTTCAACACCTGGGAAGCCCCATGAAGGATATACACCTGAAGGAGCTGTCGAAATGAGCCCCACCGGGACTGCAGACTGATGGAGGTACGGTCACTTCGTGTGTCTGGGCAGCAGCCTCACCTCCTCCTCACAGACATGGGCCTCCCCCGGCTGACAGGGGCCCTGCGGGACAGCGACCATCAGCCCTTGATGGCCGTGCCCATGCAAGCTGGACACCTTATGCCTTCGTGCCTGTCAGTCAGTGCCGGGCGGCTGAGGGTGGGCACCACAGAGGGTCCCGCAGCGCTGACAGGACAGAGGGGCTGGCTGAGGTGTCCGCAGGGAGCACCGTGAGGGGGAAGACAACGGCTGGTTTGTGGTAGCGCGATGTCCTCTGCGCTCACCTGCGGCAAAAAGGAAAGAAACGCCACAAATCTAGTGAGGAGGGGGAAAGGAACGAATAAAAAGGCACATAAAATGTTTACAGCCCCCGTGCGCCGGCCTGGGGAGGTCGGAGGAGCCCCGCACCTGCCGCTGCAGCCCGTTCCCGCTTCTCCCCCCTCAGGAGCCGCGGCCGCTCCCCCCGCCGCGGGCTGGCAGCAACCTGTTGGTGCGGCCGCTGCGGAGGAGGGCGGGAGCAGCCCCCTCAGCTCGGCGGCGAACCCGCTGACAAAGGCGGAGCAGCGGCAGGACAGGGCCGCCCCCCGCCCCCCGGCAGCGGGGCCCGGCGGCGCCGGCGGGCAGCGGGGCTGGGGCGCTCGCACAAGATGGCGGTGGGGCGGCGGGAGAGCGCGCTCCCCTCTTAGATGCGGCCGCGGCGGCCCCTGCTCCCGGCGCCCGGCGGGGCTTACATGGCGCTGGAGGACCTGCTTTGTCTCTGCTTCTCCGCCCTCGCTGTCCTGGCCGTGCAAGGTGAGTGAGAAGGGGGTGTGTGTATGTGTGTGTGTGTGTCTGTGTGTACGGGTCGGTGCCCCCCAGCCCACGGGCGGCCGCGCCACCTGCCTTCGCGCTGCAGCCCCTCGGTCACGGGCAGCTCCCCGCGGGGATGCGCTTCCCGGCCGGGACACTCTCTCCTCGCTGTTTCTCTACCCCTCAGTGGCCATTCCACCCTCAGTCGCCGTTTTTCCCCCCTCTCACTGTGTCGTGTTCCCCATTCCGTGGCCATTTTTCACCCCCCACCCCCCCAATCCCCTTCTGTCCCCCGACTGCTTTTCATCCCCCTGAGCCGGGCGACAGCCACGCTCATGGGTTCAACCCGTGCCTGGACGGTGCCTCCTTTGAGGTCATCCTTTTGGGGTGACGCAGGGCGTCCCCCCGCAGGGAGCCCCCTCAGAGGGCCAGGCTGGGGAGGGGATGGCGCCAGCAGCAGGACCCCCGGCCTTCTCCCTAACCAGTGGCAAGTTCCCTCTGCAGGGACTTGCCCGGCACAAAGCACTTGTCCGGCGCGGGGCTGGCCCGCAGCAGGCCCAGTGTCTGTCAGGGCTGTGGTGGGCACCTTTGGCGTCCCCTCGGCCCGGACGTGCGGTGGGGCAGATGTCCCGCTGGTCAAGGAGGTGACCCAGGAATAGCCACGCTCCTCGGGCCCGTGTTTTGCAATGGTTACGCAAACGGCTCCGTGCGGGGGTACACGTACACCGGTCACGCTCGCCGACTTTCTGTGCTTTGCCATCGAAGTTTGCATCGAGGGTCACCGGAGCTGCGGAGCTTGGGGTGCGCTGGTTCATCCCCTTGGCGTGCACAGACCTGCAGAGTCCCTGAGATGGGGTTGGGAAGGTGTAGGCTGGTGGAGCTGTGCTGTAAAACGGGAGTCCTGTGTGTGCCTTGGGGTTGCTCTCATTTAAAAGAGCCTCCTAAACAGGGGATTGCGATGTTGAAGCCATCCTTGTGTCATTGTATGGTTTTATTCCTTTTTACAATGCATTCAGGTTCGGCACAACATAATAACTGCACGTGGATGGCTGCAGGGGTGTTTTCTTTCTTGTTTGGTGAGCTCCCTTAAGGGGTAGGTTATCATTTGATAAAGGTGCAGGGTTAGAGTGGCTGTGTGTAGTAGAAATGAATAACGGTCCATGTGAATGGCCCATTGTCATCCCTGCGTGTGGGTTTCTCTAGATGGATGGCAGTCTGTGACCCCACCAGCAAACAAGCGGGTGAGCTGAGGCGGGTGGGAGCTGCGTTGTCTCTGTGTGTTTCAGCAAAGAGCTAAGTGGATCCTGAGGCTTGTAATGGAGAACAATGATTTGAAAAGGAAAAGGGGGGCTGGTGCAATGGATGGTGTTTTTGAAACCCGCTTCAACAAGAAAACTTCAAATGCTCTGTAGGAATTTGCAGTTGTGGCTTCTCTGCTTTCTCTTTTTTGCAAGCTATTAGGCAACTAATAAAAATCTTCTGTTTGTTTTCTAACAATGGGCCACGTATTGTGTTGAGAGGTAGCGAGTGCAGCCGCCCAGCCTGTGGACATGCCGCTTGGTACATGCGGATGTGCTTTCCAACAGGTGGGTTTGATTCTGAAAAGAAAAACATGGACTTGTTTCAGTCTGAAATTAATCTGGCAGAGGGTTGAAATGGTTTTGGGAAAGTCTGCATTTGATCCCGGAGCCCATGTGTTTTGATCCAAAGTTCAAGCCTCACTGGGTATGAAATGCCTAGGAGAGAAGTAGACTGGAAAGCCTTCCCCCCCCCCACTGTGGACTTGATGGAAGCTGTGCCAGTTTACACTAACAGGGGATGTGATCTCGTGTTTTGAAAGCCTTCTGCCTGTCCTGCTTTGAGACTCTTTCCCTGCAGTAGCAGGAAAGGGTTTAAGAAAAGAAAACAAAACACAAACCAACCCCTCTTCAGTTGATTGTGGGAAGGGGGCTGTGCCGATTGCTTTCCTTGGGGCTCTCTACAGGGGACGTGCTGGTGGGAAGTGGGCTGTGCTTTTCCATCCGAGGATCAGCTGAAATCCATCTGCGTTTATGTCATGTAGATTTGTGGTAGAGTCCTCTGGCTATAGATTTCCTTTTTTGACATCACCTAACTTTAGTTCTGATTTGTTGTATCCTTCCTATCCCACTCATTCTGGCAGTCTGCTGCGTGCTGTCGGTGCCTTTGCCTGTGAGCATTGCCATTGTTCAGGGATCGTGCATTTCTGCTGCTGTGGCCACAGGACGTCACCTCCATGCAGATCCACTTGCCCTGTTGGCTGTGGTGCTGCAGTGTCCCCTGCCCGCGGGCTTGGCTGCAGGGAGGCAGGATGAGCAGCGCAGAGAAGGGGCGTTTCTTACAGTCCCCAGGAAACAGGGGGCACCGACAGTGCCAAACGCTTGTGCGCGCAGCGTTAGTGAGGGTTTGCCTGTATCGCGTTTCCCGGGGCAGGTTTCTGGCGTGGGAGCTTGCTGCTGTGGTGCTATGGCTGTTGTGACAGCCACTCTCCAAGCCTTGACGGCAGAGGCTGCTCCAAAGTAGGGAATGTTTCTGCTGTGTTTCTATGTTTCCCTTCTGGTGTGTGAGACTGAACGAGAAACCACTCAGGCTTGGTTCTGTTTATGTTTTCCCTGGCTTTTTCCATCTCCTGTTTCCATTTTTTTTTGTGCCCTCTCCTTTCACTACCTTGAAGTCCAAAGTGAAGCAGAACCTGCTGATTTTCTGCCATCTCCCCCCTCTTCTTGCAGCGGACTTTCTCCTGGCAGCTGTAGAAGTCTGCTGTGCTGCAGGGGCCCCACGTGGGGTGGGTGTATTGCTGATGGTACGCGAACCACTTCACAGCGGCACAAGTAATAATTTAGGAAGAAAATGTTTGGCAATCTGCCTTTCCCTGGGGGAGAAGGGAGACGATTCTCCCTGCGTGCATGCTTGCAGCCTGATCTGGAGCTGCAAGCGGCTTCTGTGGTATGGCATTGGGGGCACCAGAGCCACCACACCAAGCTGGGTGTTGCTGTGGCAAAGGGGACATCTCGCTTGAGTGGCTGCCTTGATCCTAGGCCAGTTGCTTTATCTGCTCTGGTATCCTCATCTTTAGACAAAAGCAGAGATGATGCATGCCTGTCTCTGTCGAAGGTGTTGAGAGGACAAAATCCGTCAGTAAGTATTCAACACATGTATGATCTTCATCACTGTAGCGTATGACTCTCCCGAAGGCAGGTGCTGCATTGTTCCATGCTGATTCCTGATACCATATTGCCAGGTAATTTGAACTCTGCCTTCCTCAGAGCTGCCTTCTCTAAAGCTAGCTGTGCTCCCAAGGGAGAATCCAGGTGCTTGTGAACCAGGTTTGGGCATTTGCAACATTAGAGATGCTGCTTCTACAATTAACACGCTCCTCTCCTGTTTAAATGGCTGCCTGGCCATTAAGCCTAGTCATGGTTATATAATTAAGATGGGAATTAATATTTAATCTGATTGTAATTTGTTGCTGGAATCCATCCCAGACCATATCTCTGCATGAGGTGAGTGGGTACCTGAGGGAAAACTGAGGCCAGTGTTACATGTAGGGGATTTTCTGCCTCGGGTGATGGCAGAAACCCTAACCTTTATAAACCCAGAGTGATCATAGTCATTTTGTTATCTGTAGGAAGCAAATGTTTGCTTTATAGTCAGCTGTAATACTAGAGAGGATATGGTAAATCCTTGTTATCAGTATTTGCCAAGTGCATGCTAGGCCAAAATCAACTCTGGTGCAATTTTGTTGCTTTCTGGAGAACTGGACCTGCTTCTTTATGGTAGTTTTAGCCTGGTTTTCTAAGGAAGAGACCTATGTAGTCATGCTGTCTGGTTGTCTGGCCATCTCCCTTTGCTTTCCCAAATAATTCTTGGTCCTGCTGGTCAGTCAGAGTTAGTGTGGACATGGAGAATCCAGAGGTTTTGAAATAAGTGATCAGGTTGAGGAGAGAGATCTCGGTCTGTGCCTCAGTTTCCCCATTTGTTCCAGCTGGGCAGAAGATGCTGTTTATGCTGTAAACATAATGAAGGACACTGTCACTCTAAGTACCCTTTTGTACTTGTTGAAATCCCATGACTGAGTGCTCTCCAAGTGCTGCTTATGCTTTTCTGACTTAACAGCCTTTTGGTGAAAACTGAATGTGTCTTCTTCACAAGCAGAATTGAGCTGTGTTTTCACGAGACCTTCTAGAGATGCTAAACCACAGACATGGGGGGGAATGACCTAAATGCCCCTTTTAGTTTGTGTGATTTTCACTGGTATGTTGAAACCATCCTTGAAACACCATTGAATTTCCTAACCGTGAAGAGTGACAAAGCCTTTGTGGGAAGGGGAAGAGCTGCTCAGTGTCTACTTCCAGGAAGGTAGATACCTGCTAGAGTTGTAGCTGCTGAGAAGAGAAATTCCTTGGGAGAATCTAAAGACCTGTCTTCAGCCTTGTTTGAGCATATCTAATATTACTGTGTCTGCAGGTGTCAAGACACTTTGCCCCTGAGCGTGTAGGTTGTGGTGCTTCTCCCTTGGACGTGTTTTTGTTCATGTCACTGATGCCCTTTGGTGTCCCTGAGTTGGATCCTCTCCTGCTCTTAATCCATGGGATCCTGCTGTTGTGATATGGGCCTGCTTTATCTGAGAAGCCGAGCAGATGCTGTGTGTTATCTCTGTGGGTAATAAACATACTTGTGGTTATGATAAGCAGTTACTGTATTCCAGTGAAACTTTCACATCAGATGTTCTGAAATTACTTAAAAATCTGTATCTGCATTTGAAATGCAATTGCCTGTTACTGCCACATTAAGTTCCGCTGAGCTATTGAATAACCTGCTTTATTCTGTGCTTTCATGGGGTTTAGTGGTTTGATTTTTTTTCAGGATCTCTCATATGGATTTCTCGAGGACAGGTCATGAATATTACAGCTGTGTCAATGAAATGTGGGCATCCCCAGAGGCTGCTGTCAGCCAAATCGGTGGGAGGATTAAAATCTAGTGTGTGAAGCTATTGCATTTGTGCTTAGTCTTTCCCTATTCTGACTGACTTCCCTGCTCTCATTTCCTGCTTGGGTTTTTGAACCACGTCCCCTTTGAAGCTGGGATGGCTCAGCACCTTGCTAAATGTAAGAGTTTGGGACATTAAACAATTAAAGTGAAGCTCCTGGGAAAGGGGAGCAAACCTGGGATGCAGAAGCAATGCCAGGCTGGCAGTGGGTTGGAAGGATGTTCTAAGGAGCTGCTTTACGTTTTGCTGCCTGTGCTGGGAAATGTGCATCCTGGATAGTTTCTAAATTGACTGTCGATAGATGATCAAGTTAATTGGTGTGACCAAAAAGGTCATTACTTAATGGGATGGATTTCTTGTGCTGTGTTGTGTGAATCCACTGAGGGTTTTGGCGAAGCCTGGCTGCCCATGCCCTCAGGGCTTTGATAAATCTTCTTTTTTAAAAGCATCAGCAGTGCTTACAGGTTCTAAAATGACCTGAAGTTTTGCATTTAATGCAAGACTGCCTTCTCTGAGGCTCTTGGCTGGCTGGTTGGATATGATTTGCAGAACGGGTGCATGTATTTTCCAGACAGAAGTGGAATTGTGCCTGATATTAAAAGAAAATTAGGCAAGTGTTCACTATTTTTTTCCTGGTTTTTGTTGTTGTTATTGAAACTGTAAAGCTTTCATGTGCTTTTGGAAATCTTTGTGCCTTTTTTGTCTCTTTTATTTTTTGGAGATGGTCTAGTGAAAAACTCCAATGTGTTCTTTGTAGTACTAATGTAATGTTCTCTTACATTCCTGGGAATATCAGTGCTGCTTTAAAAGGATAATACATATAGTCTGCTTAATCATATTGACCCTGAGGGACTGGCCCGTTTCTATGCCCTACCAGTCCCACTTGCCTGTGTGACTCCTGGCAAAGCCTTGAGAGAGCTCATAAGGAGGAGACCTAGAGCTTTTCAAGACCAAAAGAAAGACAAGGCTTGGGGAGGGCAGAGTATTAGCAGATGTTCAGGCTGATGTTCTGGGGGTTTTGCCTGTGGTGTTGTGATGAGACCTGTCACTGTGCAAGATAAGGCTTGTGTCTGAGACACTGGGGCTTGTTTGAGGTTATCTTCAGCAGTGGGGTTAGAAGTGTGGCATGGGGTGGAGATCTGCTGTTGCAGGCTTGACTCCATTATCTCCTGCTTGACAGGTATTTTCCCCCAGCACAGAGGTTCAGGCAGCCCTGCTGGGAGACAGTTCACATTGTCACAGGCAGGTGATCATATGCTTCCCAGGTTTGTGTGTGCTTGCAGAGGTACTTTGTGTTATGTGTAGCAAGGCATCTTGGCAAAACACATGTAGAAAAGGGGGAAAAGAAACCAGCATCTGATGCAGTACCAGCTCCTTTGCTGGGTTGGCAAAAAATGTTTAGATCCTCCTTCCCAAGAATGATTCTGTAAACATAATACTGCCTATTAGCCATGTAAATTACTGTCATTGGTGGCAATTGTTGTAATGGAAAGATAAGTGTCTTGAAGCTCTGGTTTGATTTACCCTTCTGCCCCCCCTCCAGGCTTGCTAACCAGTTGTTTATGTGAGTGCTGATTGCGGCTTTTGTCAGAGAAATGAAAATATTGATCAAAATTATTTAGCTTTGTTTTTCCTGGGTCACAGCAAAAGCAACTTTTCTTTCTTTTCCTTTGTACTCTTTGTACTGAAAACAAAGGGAACCTTTCCTGGAGGAGATGAGCTGTGTTCGTGAAGTCAAATGCCATCCGCTTGAAGAGGGTCCTTATGTGCAGACTTCATATCTGGAGGCTTTCCTCAAGAGTCTGTCAGTTGAAAATCTGGCTAGCAGTGTTACCACAAGTGCTATTGTGGGGTTTTCTTTACGTGCAAAGTGAGGCGAAAAGGAAGTTTCTCCCAGCTGCTGGCAGAGAAAAGCTTCCCATTTACTTAACGTTTGTGGCTGCTGCCAGGATTTTCTGTTTAGAGGCAGAGGGAGTTAAGTGCGGGGTGAAAGGCTCCAGCAGCACTTCAGCATCCGGGCACGAGGCTGAGCTGTCAAATAATTCTTCTCACTCTTTGTTTTTTATACCAGTCAAGGCACTTGGATGGCTTTGTATGTTTAAGGCTAGCGGGGCTGCACTGGAAGCTGAGGACATTCCTTGTTTCAGGTTTAACGTTGTGCTTCAACAACAAAAGCATCTGGAAGGTGGGAAGACCAGGGTGTGATGTTCCAGAATACCTTCTGGAAGGGGGAAGACCATGGTGTGGATGTGGGGTTTTTATGTAGATTTCATTAAAAATGTGACTTGGATTATCCTGCTAGCTATCTGAGTGATGTGAACGGCTCTGCTGGAAAATGCAAGTGATTGTAGGCAGGTGACTAACAAATAATCCTTAGCTAATATGGGGTGGGCTCAATTCATGTTAATCCCTCTCAGCAGTAGCGAAAGTTGGATAAAGGAGATTTTGCAGGGCTGTTACTGACCTGACCATCAGAATGATCACACACAATTCTCTAAAATGAGGCTGGCTCTTTGGAAGAGGAATCATTCTTGTAATTTCCCTCTTATAGTGGAGAAGAAGCTATTCAAAATGGCCCAAAATTGCCTGGTTATGAAGATGAGGGTTTCTCTTCTGCTGATGTTATGTACTGAGGCACACAGGACCTCATTAAAAGAGGAGCAGCAGTAATTACTCTAGATTAATGGAAATAAATCTGGCTTCAGTAATAAATGAGGTTGTATTCCTTGCTCCAGAGCAGCAACCATCTCTAGTGCTCATCTAGCAACATGATGCAGAGGCAAAACCTCTTCTCACCATGGAGAAACATGGATGATTTGGATGTTTTTGCTGAAATCTCAGTGTAAGTCCAGGATGTTGTTTTTAAATGAGTTTGGTGAAATAAGCAGAAGCCCAGAGACACCAGAGAGAAGCATCACATACAAGCCTGGACCCTATTGTTGCAGGAGGGCCCCAGAGTGGTGTGATGGTCCCCACAGGCATTCTGCTGCTCGGATACTGTAACGTTGAAAGCGTGTCCTTCACCATTTGGAAGCAGACCCAATCCTTTTACTGCTTTGTCCTCAAACTGTCAGGTTTCAGCTGGCTGCAGCTTTGGAAAAAGGAAGGATTTATGTGCTCTGAAGAGAAACTTGCACTGACAGTGGGTGAATGCACTGTAGACGTTGGAAAGTTAAGCAGCCAAGTAGGTGTGAGGGATTTTGGAGCATCAGCTGTGAAATATATTTTCTTCCTGTTGTTATGATACGAGTAAGTTTAAATTTGGAAACGGAAGGGCAAATTCCCACCCATTCTGACCTTTAGTCATCTTCAGAAGGTGGTACTGCTCCTTGTTTTTCTCCACTTTCAAGTACCTTCCGGGAGCCATGGATATGGGTGTTATCTCGCTATTTTTCATAAGGTCCTGTAAGAGCCCACTTTGCATTTTCAGTGACAACTGAGTTTCCAAATCACGATCAGATACTGTCTTTTAAAACAGGAATAGGTGAGAAGTTATGCTGGGAATATGCAAAGTGAGATGGTTGGGTCCTTGGTCAGATCATCGCATTGTCTAATTGTGGCAGCTGCTTTGACGTAGCAGTTCAGCATCTCCTGTTTTATTATGTTTGGAGTCTCCTGTCAACAGTGAGCTATTAAAACATACTTTCCCATTAGTTCTCTTTGTTGCTGTTCTGAATTGTCCTTTCTTCCCCTGTGTGCTGGCTCATTATTTCTCATTAATTCATGGTTTGTGCAATTACCTGGGCAAGGCAGGATTGTTGGCAGGAGTTTGATGAGCCTGGCTTCTCTTCTCGCAGGTAGGTGGCTTTGTAACGGTACAGCATGACAGAGTTGGTTCTTGTCTTCTTGGAGTGGCACTTTACACCATGTCGTGAAGAGACACTCCAGTCTTGCACCCCAGCCTATCAAGGAAACGTGAGCAAACAAGGAAGGCTCTTTGCTTAACTTTAAAAGCCAGAAATGTACAATAAATACCTCTAAATACATGCCAGGGGATTTTGTTTGTTGTGAAGGCTTTCAGCTCAGCCTGAGAAGTGCATCTGTCTTCGGATGTGTGTCGGAGCAGTGCCACCCCTGCAGAAGGGTTCTTTGCCCTTTTTCTTTGAAGACAGCATTTCAGGTAAGAAGTGAGATGGGATCTGCTCCTTTTTTTACAAGGAGAAAGCCAGCACACAGCAAGATAAAAGGGCTGTCGCTGATTAAAACATCACCATTTTTCTGCTTGCAGCTTGTGTTTCACTGGCAAATATGTTGTGCCACTGGTTTCCCCATGTGAATGCGCCTCTTTTCTAAGGGTTGTATTTATACAGGGACTTCCCAGCTGCTAGGAGGGACTTTTCGATGAAAACTGGACTAAGGCTGTTGGTGGAGAAGGGGCTTTACCTGCTCTTCTTCCATGTTTATTTCCAGGTGAGGTGCAGAATCCCATTGCCAACAGCAGTGGCAGGGTTTTGAAGATTTCTGGCTTAATTATCCCGTTTGTGCTGCGAGTAGCACTGAAATCTGTGTGCTGTCAGGGAGACTCAGCTATTGTGAGGCTGTACAGGGCTGGGAGAGAAGGATCTCATGAAAGGGCTTGTGCAGAAGGTTTCCTCATCATTTCTAGGACCCCGATAGAGACATATTTCTGCCTTTCTGCTTGATACAAGGAATCTTCTGTTGTGTGAGTGAAACAGGTCAATATATTAACTCTTACTATTCCCATCCTGAAGCTTTATGAAAGTGTTGCCACATCTCTTGTGTAGGCAAGGAACTTCTGAGGCAGATATAGTTTAAGTAACACTAAACTGCATGTAGCAAGAAGGCAAGGAAAACCACAGGAATATTTGATGCCTTGATCATCAGTTGAAGGCAGAGGGATGAGAAAGATCTTTGATGATTAAGATCTTTGATCTTTAAGATGTCGAAAACTTCAGAAGTGTTATAGTGTACTTCTTTGTGGCATGGTTTCGTGGGTCTTTTTTGGGTCAGTATCTCTGCGCTGCCCTTACCTTATGGGAACAGGTATGACTATGGCCAAAAAGAGTTGAGGGTAGTAGTTTGATTTCATATACTACAGGTGACTGGTCACTGAGGAGCCTGTAGGAGCTGTTTTCTCTGCCTGCCTATCTTAGCTGTTATAGTATGGGTTCAGAGTCATCTAAGTTGATGTGCGATTGTGGCTGGGTGGAAGGGGGTGAATGGGGTCCTGTGGCAAGGTGACCTGTCACTAAAGCTTAGCAAAATGCTGGTTCCTCTTTGCATGGCTTGAAGTATCTCCCAGTACTGCTTTGTAGGTGAAGCCAACCAGTTGCTTACTCCTGATAGCACTCCCTGTGGCTTGCATATCAGGAGCTCTGACTTCTGAGTAAAATGAGTGTGCAAAGTCAAGTAGTCATTGCACATCTTGAGTAGTGCTTTCTCTTTCTGTGGTTCCAGATAGCAGCTGGGAGAAAGTTGGTTTGGAAAACAAAGCTGTTAGGAACCATTTGTTTAGACACAGGCAGAATGAAAGCGGAAAACATAATCTGTCTGTTCCCCTCAGCCTCCCACCTTCTCTTTGTTTAAAATGTCCACATGCCATTGACTTTCAATAAACAAAAGATGTTTCTTATACGGTGGTGTTTACTAGTGGGGGAATGTGATTTATTAGCGAACAGAAATCCCCGCTCATGCCTATGTTTTCAAACTGGAGCAAGAGTTTATAATTTTATAGACCTTTTAAGAATAGATTTCCTAAAGCAAAAAGTGAGGAACTGTTAAATTATAGCCATGTAAAACAACAGTGTAACAAGTGTGATTGTTTAGTACCATTGGCTTTATTATCCTGTAACAAATAGGAGTGGTTGGGGCTGATGGGAGATAACATGCTTTTCCTGAGATAGCTCTGAGCTGTTTCAGAGAAGCCAATTTCAGTCGTCTTTTCCTTGTAATGAAGGAGATGAGGACTGTATGGGTGTTCTCCTACTCCAGTTTTCGTCCAGGTTCGTGCAGGGAGGAGCAGCTTCTGGAAGAGCAATGTAGAGTTTCCCTCTACAGTCTGAGAGCCACAGAAGTCTGAGTTAGGCAGGGTCTCTGCTTCCCCATTTGCTTGGGACCTGTTTGCCCTTTAGAGGGAATAGGAGGGTGATGCATTTCCCTCCAGAGTCATGAGTGGTGAGGGCTGTGTTAATGCCTCTCCTCAGCCCTGCCTGAGCTCATGAGCCCTGCAGGGCTCCCAGGCAGGCAGAGTGCAGACCAGGGGCTTTGGAGCTGAGCTGCTGTGGGAATTCCTTAAATCCCTGGGCATGAGTGGAAGTCACTTCGGAGTGCCAGGCTCTGACATCTCTGGATCCCGCTGAGACCCACGTTTGTACGCCCTCTGCCCTTTTCTTTCCACAGCTGTTCACATGGAGCTTAAGCAAGTTGAGGTGCCAGATGTCTGGTCTTACCTCTATCTTCCATGTGCCTGTCACCTCCAGGCCTTGGTGGCTCAGTGTTGTGCTGACCTGGCTGTGAAGCAAGCTCTGGACATAGTGACCATTTGAGGATAGTCTGTGCTCCCTTGTGCAGCTCTGCCAGCCGCCACCTCCTCCCCTGTGCCAGGGAGTTTGTCACTGCAGGTAGTGAGAGTCACAAGAGTATGGGTGGTCTCAGCTTCAGCTCCTGCTTCCTCTGCTCTTGCAGTTAGCATGTGTCTGAGGGTGCCTGCCTGGAGCCTGGGTGGGATCTCCAACAGATGCATTCATGATCCCCTGGCCCTCCTCCAGCTCAGAGTCATTGCAGTGACCTCTGCTGAGACGTGTCTTGAAAGGGACCCATTTCCTGTGTTTTTTGGTTTCTTTCTCCTGGTTCTCCACTTCTGCATGATATATTGGGCTCATTTCTCCATGATATATTGGTCCCTACATGTATGCATGCTGGAAAACTTTGTACCAGCTTAGTTGGGCTCTTGGAAGAAATTGTCTTTGCAAAGAGAGCTGTGGCTTGTAATGAAATAGCTTTACAGTGACATAGTTTCAGTGCCACAGTATGTCTGTGCTGGCTTTCAGGTTGTTCCTGGGCTAAAAATATGGCCCATTAAGACTTCCAGAACAGGATGTAACCGTATTTTAAAGATACTTTATTCCTTACGTGTTATTGTGAAGTGATTTCACTGACACTGCCTTGGGAGACCTACTTCGTAAGATCACTTTGTCTGAAGTGGAAGTTGAGGAAAGAATCAAGTGTGCATGTTGGTAATGGTGAGCAGTGTGGAGCTGCCTTGGAGGTGTCTGGCATTAACTGATAGAGGCTGCTGGACCAGCTATTTCCATTTCTGATCTTCCCTGCCCCCAGATGACAAGAGATTCGGAATTGCATGGAGAAGATTAGCATTAAGAGTTTTACCACCTACTTCATTTGAAACTGGATGCGCTCGAGATGCGTTGAACAAATGGACAGTAGCCTTTCTTCTCCCGGGGGACAGCTTTTACATGGATGGGAAGCTACAGATGGGGCCCAAGGCAGAAATGCAAATAGGCAGGGCTGTGATACGAAGCAGTTGGCAGCATCGCAGGCTTAAAAGCTCCCTCCCCACGGCTGCTTGATCCTGCTTTCTCGGTTGTGCTGACACAGCTGGCTGTGGGCTGTACTGTGAACTGTGCGAGCGGAGCTTTGGCCTCAGAACGGTGGGATTAGGGCCTGCACTGCTGGCACTGTGAAGCTGGCCAAGCCCAGGCCATTCCCTTGCTGCTGGTAAGGAGCCCTCAGAGGTGTACACACTGCAGAATGACTGCTGTGATTACAGCTTTGCAGAAGAGCAGCAGTAAGCACGAACAGCTGATGAGCTTTTATAACCCTCTTTTGTTTGCTTTTGAAGATGGGAGTCCTTCGCTGCCCGCCTGGCTCCTGTTCCTTGTTGTGACAGTTTCAGCACCAGTGTGTGAAGCTCATGTTATGTGGGAAGAGTTCAGGCAGGTTTGGTTTCAGCACAGGTCTTGTCCCTGAGCTGTTCCAGCACTTTCCTGACAGGAGGCAATTGGTGTCAGAACAGGTTTAAGCCCTGAGACTGTGAACAAAACAATTCTGAGGGGCAGATCTCCCTCAGTAATGAGTTCAGGGGTGGGTTGACTGTTTTTTTCATAGACGAAAAGGTCAGATCTCTTGCCTGGGTTATGTAGGAAGGTTTTGTTCTGGAACAGCCTGCTCCTGATGAGCTCCTGTGTCTGCTGGACTGCCAGGCAGTGGTCTAGCCAGTGTTTTTCCAATGTTTTCCTCATTGTTGAGTGTTGGAGAGCTCACTTTTTCCTACATTTTCCTCCTCAGTGGGTGCTGGAGAGTTTACTTTTTAGGTGAGTTCATTTAAAGCTTGCAAGTTTTGAGTTCAGCAACTTGGACTGATAGAAACCACTTCTGGTTTTGAGCTGCCCAGAGTTTGGTTTTAATCGCAAGTTTTAACAAATGAACTCTATTGAAAACATTCTCAGTGAAATACCCTCTTCTTTTTTTCCCTTCGGAAGCCATTTGCTGTCTTCAAGAAACAATATTTTAATTGAAGGCATGATAAAAGCAGAGTGGCAGTGGTTGGGTAAGGCTTAATTTATTAAACAGCTTTGTTTGTAATGCAAAAAAAATCTGTAAAGGGAAGAAACAAAGAAGCTCCGTGCTTTAAAACTGTCAAAATAAAATCTACAACTTTGAAGTCTTAAAATACTTTGGGAAACGCTGAATGTTTTCGACTGGTTATAGGGAACAGCTGAACTGACTTAACTGGAACAAAATTAGAGAACAAAGAGGTTTTGTTTCCACTGTGTATTCTTTGCCCTTTGACAGCGCTGTCTGGCGCGCACTCTTGAGATAGATACATGGAGCAGGTCACTGTCAGCTTCCCCCCTTTGCTTGGACTTTCCACGTAACCAGCCCACTGGAACAACAGTAACATGCTTATAAAAGAGTAAAAATTACAGGGAAACTCAGGGCAAGAGCAGAACTTGAACCTCTTGTAACCGTTGTGTTGTTTTTGAAGGAGTCTGAGTCTCATATTGATGGTTCCTTGTCCCCAGTGCCACATGTTCATGCTGCATTTGGGGATATCACAGGCTAGCAGGGCTTTTCCTGACTGGTGATTGATGTTGCATCCTACTGTTGGACCTTCTCAACATGGTCTCAAGGTAAGAGACTTGCCTTCCATGGAAGAGGGTCTGAAAGTCTCACAGTGAACACTTGCCATGTACACAGCAGCTTTTGTCGGCAAAATGGTGAGATGGTTTCTATGCACATGGGAATACCCTTGGCATGGTAGTTGGCACACCGGCTCTGGGAGGTGCTCATGTGCTCTGTTCTTCTGTAGCCATCAGTCAGGGCTATTTGCATGAAAACAGGCTCTCTGTAAAGTCTGTCTTCTGTTGGGGAAGGATAGACAGCAGGAGGAGGTAAGCAGCTGAAAAACCCAGCTCTTGTTTCCATGCAAATACCCTAGAAAGAACAAAAGAGGGTGAGAGGCATGCTCAGAGATGGGGTCTGCAAGGAGAAAGGCTCCGGAGTTGTTTTCCGTGCAGCAGCATCAGGTCCATGTGAATGTGATTTTTACAGTGTTGTGAGCTGTGGGTCTCATCGGTGAGTCACAGATGCTGCTTTTGTTTTGAGCTTCTCTAGGGCTAAATCCTCTGCTCTGTCTGTGGGAATTTTGACTGCTTACCTCACTACATTAGAATCAGGGCTTTTAGGGTCTGCTGCTACGATGATGTGAGTTACCTCTTCTTCCCAAATCTCAGCTTGTATAGATTTATAGAATCCTAGAATGGTTTGGGTTGGAAGGGACCTTAAAGCTCATCCAGTTTCAGCCCCCTTCCACTAGAGCAGGTTGCTCCAAGCCCCATCCAACCTGGCTTTGAACACTGCCCGGGATGGGGCAGCCACAGCTTCTCTGGGCACCCTGTGCCAGCGCCTCAGCACCCTCACAGGGAAGAGCTTCTGCCTAAGAGCTCATCTCAGTCTCCAGTATTGCAAAATAACAGAAACTTTGCCTTCTCTGCCCCTGGCACAGCTGTACTCACTGTGGGTGGCTCTGAGGAGCCTGGGGCATATTTTACTGTCTTTAGTTCTGCCCTGTGATTTCTTTCCCAGTGCATTGGAGAGTGCTTTTTTCTCTTTTCCTTGGCACTTGAGGGTGGTGGCAAGGTGGCAGAGCATTGGGAAACCCTGTATTCTAGCTATAAACAGTGATGTGAACAGCAGCCCCACTGGAATTGCCTTCTTGCCAAGCTTGAAGGTCTTTGAGAGGAGTTGGGGCTGGAAATAGGGACAGCCCTGTGATGTACCTGAATTGATGTGTCAATAGCAGGGAGCTTTGGGGGACTGATGAGCATTCACTGCAGCAGACAGCTGGGGTGGTTTGAGACCTGGCTCCTCAGAGCTGCCTGTCTCTGTTAGTAGAGGGTACCAGCTTGATAATACAGATAGCAAGAGCAGATGCATGTCTCTCTCTTCTGTCACTGACCCGAGCAAGGCACAAACCTCTGCCCATCAGCATTCATGTCCTTTTGACCTACAGGTATTGAATTAGTTGCAAGCCATTGCGCTGCCTGAGCAGATGCACACTGAATTTGGTAGCTTGCTTAGAAATAAGTATCAGCAAGATGTCAGAGAGGTGAGGTTCGTTACTAGAGCTCATTAATTCTGTGGAATACCCTGTAGAGAATATGTTAATGTTCTTACTCTGTTGACATATATTAACATATATAATAGTTGTATAATTGTTGCTAATAATTATGATAATAATAGGCTGCTCCTTATAGACAGTAGTTAAAATGGGTATTCAGAGGTCCCTGTAAGCGCTTTTAATTCACAGTTGATGGACAGGAAGGTGCTGGTACATGTCCAATGTGGTGAGAAGTGCCAGCTTTCTGCCTGCTTCTGCCTGGGTGTAGTGTGAGCCCGGAGGCCAGGTTTCACAGGAACAGTTGAATGTGTTTATCTGTGCTGGTTGGTTGGGTCAGCAAGTTCCTATGCTTTTAGCTGGAAATTACTGTTCTTTACCCTGGCATGTGCTGCCATTCAGCAGAGGGACTGTAATTCAATGTGTGCAGGTTGTAGTGATGCAGAAGTAAAAGGAGATTGGTTAAGTTGCCTTCAGCCTGAAGCATCAGTTTAGCCCATTAACCAGTTAAGTCTGTTTTGCTTTGCCTTGCAGAATGATCACTGTCAGTGACAGTCTCATCTAGGGGTGTCCTTTCTTGAAGCACTCAAATTCCAGGCTTTTCAGATCACTACCCTAGATGGGATAAAGCTCTTGATATGCCTGTGTAGTTGCTACTCTACAAGGCCAAATCTTGCCATTCATATTAACAAAAAACCAGAGGGTGCCCTGATTTTTAGATCATTAAAAGAACTCTAAGACATGTGGAGCTTGAAAGGTTCTGGATTAAAATGTGTTCTCCTGTTTTCTTGACTATAAAACCTGCTAACAAGCACATGGAGAGCCACTGTGATTACAAGACAAGGCTTGGCTCAGAGTACAGCTCTTCATTTATTGGAGAATATTACCCTGTGGCATATCAGAAAGCCGGATACAGGGTGACAGACCAGCATGACTATTACAAAGTAGTCATAATCAGGATTGTCCAAGGAAAGATTAACTTTTCATGCCAGCTTTTACCAATGCAAATTGTCAACCACTGCGTTGTGATAAAGAGTAGAAATAACTAAATAGAACACGCTGACTCCTAAAGGAGAGTCATCTGAAGTGCTTTGTGTTGCAAGGTTTCATGAGGATGGTTTTGAAATGCTCTCCTGCATTTAGCTTAGGGAGAGGCCAGTTCTGCCAGCTGGCAGGGGCTCTAGGCAGAGCATCAGATGGAGATGTCTAGGGTGAAGCGTTTGTACTGGAACATCCCGTCCGTCTCACAGGGGTCAAAGCAGGATTGTGCCCAGTAGTGCCTTTGTTAAATAAAAGGGCTTTGGCCAGTGCAGGTATAAAAGTCTCCAGCTTGGTTCTTAGTCTCTTTTTTTCTGAGCAGCAGTTCCAAATCACTACCTTCCCTGGCAGGGTATGGCTCTCTAAAGTGTATCTTGGGGTTCCTGATCTGTAGGATCAATGCAAGTTGCATTCAGTGAACGTCTCTTTCATTACGTTTATATTACACAATATAAAGGACATTTTTCTTCCTTCCTAGTGCAGCCCCATTGCTCTGTTACCTTGCATCTGGTGCCCAATGTTACAGCTCCTGTTTTCTTACGAACCGCTCCTTCCACTGCTATCCTTACCTGTTTTATTTGTGGTGTGTTGTGGGGTTGGTGGTTTTTAGTAGCCCGCATTAAAGTTGCCCATTCTTCACAGCGAGCATCTTGGACTTGATTTCTCTTTTGTTTGTGAAGCATCCAGCACAGTTTTGCTTTGATCTTCCAGAGAGACCACCCCAAGCAAGATAATGCAACCTGCTAAAGCTTAGAGGTTCTGATTTCCCTGTTTTTGCCAAGACCCTGCTGGGCCAGGTCCAAAAGGTGAACTCAAACACCACCCGGCTTCTCTAGGGTTCTGTTGCCAGCTTCCATCCCTGCGTCCTCTCCCTTTAGTCTAATTAAAACCCGCTGTAACGAATGCTGTGAAGCCAGCTGCCATGCTTTGGCAGGTAGCAAAGGCAGGGCAGTGAAACCTCCAGCTAATCCATCCATGCTATGAAGTCATAAGAATCTTGTTAATTTTTAAAAAGCCCTTGATGCCCACTAATCCAAATCAATTTTCATTTCTTTCATAAAGTCGTGCTTCCATTTAGGCTTCAGCTAAGAATTACAGCTAATTTGTTCGATTTTATAACAGTATAATTGAAAAAGTGATTTTAATGTCCTGGCAACCATATTCCCTTTCTTTGGTTGTTAATGAAAGAATCCATTAAAGTTAAATGATTTGGGCACAGATTCAAGTTGAATCGCCTGAATATTCTAGGGGAGTGTTTCTGACCATCTGCTGCTCTGTCATTGGCGTTTGTGTTGTAAATGGGACCGAGAGAGGGACTTCACAGGTCTTGTTCGAGCCATTAAGCGTAAAATATCATTTTAATTTTCTGATCTCAGTGTAAATAGTGGAAATACTTGGGAGAGTTGGGACTGTTCTGCTCCGTCGTATCCTGCCCACATAAATATCGCTGCTGAGCCGTTCTTCCACATCCTTTCCAGGGAATCGCATGGCTGTTTGTATTGATTACAGTACATCAGTCAGCGCTGCGTTGTAAGTTCCTTTTCATGACAGGCAAGACAACTGGAAGCGGAGCCTGTGAAGGGGAAAGGACACGTGATGGAGAAGTGTTTTTCCCGCTGCCTCGAGTCACACTCGTCGTTTCCGTCTGGTTGCAAATGGAGCAGTGCAGGGCTGGTGAGTGTGAGCAGAGACAACTAATAAATTAGAGCAGCTGTTGTCATCGCCTTCCTTCTTTGCATATCGCTGTGGTGGGTGATTTAGGGCTGCTGGGCCAAGCTGACACTCGGAAGCACAGGCTTTGTAAACCCAAGCAAGGGCAGAGTCAAAGGGCTCACATCCTCCTTTCCCTGTAACAGACTCTTCCTCTTTGCTGCCAAGCTTTCTTGAAGCTCTTGGTTATGCACAACGTGGCAGACCTGCTGAGAAGCAAAATGGACAATGAATCAGGCCATGAAATCCACTGGCTCTCATTGGGTTTGAGCCTGTGCTTGGAGGTGAATGAGGTGTGTTAGGTCCTACATCACAACTGGAAACATGCCCGTCATGTTAGGATGCTCAAGCTGCCATCCCCATGTTTTGAGCTTATCACAGGGTTAATATTTACCCCCTTGGCCAGTGTGGTGTCTGTCTTTGGAAATTAGAAAGTGTGGCCCAAGTTCCTCGAGGCCTTTAAGATGAGGTAAAGGTGGGATGTTCTCTTGTCAGTTTGCTCCAGAGCTTTACACAGCGTTTTGTGCATAAGCATTTGAGCTGCAAAGACTAAGGAATTGTTTGGTAGAGAGGATGGGGTTTATTTGCTGGGAAGTTTGGGTGCTACTAGTTTCAAACTAGCAGTGGGGACGCTGTCTCATTCCTCCATGTATTAACTTTTCCCAAGGTTTGAAATCGGGTGTGCTGCTTATTTTTCTTTCCTCTATAGGGTGGTGAGAGTGACCTGAAATACTCCCTGTTGGAACTGAACATCTTTCAGTTTAATGTGTTTGTGTCTTTGAAATATAACAAAGCCACTAACCCAGGGGAAAGGAGCTACAAAACATGCTTAAGAGTTTTAACTGTAGCCCACAGGTGAAGGATCTTAATGTATTTTATTTGATAATATTAGTTTCTGGTTAAGCGACTGTTCTCAAGAGGCATGATACTGAAGCTTTCTCAGGCATGGTGAGATGAAAGTATATCCTAAAAATACACTAAACTTAAATAGTTCAAGTGCAAAAATAGGTGGTGTTGTAACAGGAGGTCTTGTTTCAAACTCCCCTGTGTTGTTTGCAGCTCATGTTTATGTGATGCATGAGCTAAAATCAAGAGCTTCTGCATCTAACAAAAGCCGAATGACTGGATTTCCTTTCCAACATCAATGAAAACGGCAGGAAATAGTTACGTGTTTAAATGTTGTCCATGAAATCATGTAAATCTAAGCAAGGCATTTTTGTGTGATGTGGTCCTTGAAAATGGCAACTATCAGGCTTATTCAGCCCGGACTGCTGCTCAGCAGCAAAATTACAGTCACCACAGCAAACGGGCCTTCTAATGTTAACACCAGCAGATAACAAAAATAGCATTTAATAACTTTCATTAGAGTTAGTGTTTCTAGGGCTTTGGGGCTTTGCTCTTTCAAATAATTTACATAATTTGCAGGTACAAGCTGCTGTGCCAGACTGTCCATCTGATTCTCTCTCTGATCAGAGCATATTAATGCACTTGTTTGATGGTCTGTTACCAATAATTACCTTGGATTGCATTAGGAGCATTTCCAACATTGCAGCTGGTCTGTATTTTTCCCTAAGTGTATTTCAGGGCCCAATTACAGGACTCTGATGTGTTATTGTTCCAGTGTGCTTGTTCGAGCTTGTAATTTTAATATGCCTCTCCACTGTAGATTTATGAATGCGAACCTAAGGCTCTGACCTGAGCTCCCCATGCATCCCACGCTGGCAGCAGCTTCTGCAGAGGTCGTTTCAAGCTGTTCCTTATGGGCTGTTTAAGAAGGGAAAGATGACAGCTGGGAGATGGAGGCTTCCTCAGGCATGTTCATAGAGCAAAGCCTGAAGTTCAGTGTGCTTGGTGTGGAGCAGGGGGGAACGGGACAGAGACAGGTCAGTCCTCCCTGGGTCTGCAGTGTCAGAGATTGTGAAGAGGTTTTCAGTGATTTTAGTGCTTAAGTCACTTTGGCAATTTAAATTAGCATCTTTAAATTCAAGAGGGGCTAATGCTGATCTTGCTGTATACAGGGACAGCTCTCAGTAGTGCAGGACTCCCTGGGGACAAGACCTGAAAAAGGCAGAGTTTAGAGCAAGCCAAAATCTAGACTTGTTAGACTTCAGCTGCTGTTTCAGAAGCATTTCTGGAGGCAGAGAGGAGAAAATACAAAGGTTTAACCTTTGTGAAAGAGTCAAGCACTTTACCATTATGATTGCCATTGGCAATTCAACATGATGAATAAATTATTACTGCTATTGATTTGTTTCATCTTTGAGGACCATTTGTTTGCAGGGAGATCCATCAGAATAACACATGTCAATGAAACTGAGCTCAATTGGGAGAGCTGGTTTTGTGTTTATCTGCTAGGCATTATCTGTAGATACAATAAGGTATTTGGGCAAACCTGATGCTTCTACAGAAGCATTGGAGTATTTAGTTCTCTCTAGAAATCAGTTGATACTTTACTGAGCTGTTGAGACTGGCCTAGGCTATGGGATAGCCAAGCCTGTGCTCAGCAGCCAGCTCCAGGGCATTTCCACTGGACTGTGTGTGGATGGAGCTGAGCTTTCCCAGTCAGTGCTCATAGAATCCAGAATGTTTTGGGTTGGAAAGGACCTTAAAGCTCATCCAATTCCAACCCCCTGCTATGGACAGTGACACCTTCCACTAGACCAGGTTGCTCCAAGCCCTGTCCAACCCGGTTGTACCCTACCCCTTGACGCAAGGATGCTGTGACAGTCTCTGAGTGCCATCTCTTGCTGCACAGTGCTGGTCTGGCACCCAGCTGCTCATGAAAGGCTGGGATCTGCTTAGTGACAGGGGATGATCTGAGAGTCCCTTGCTGCCAGCTGGGTAAATATTCCTGCAGCAGTGGGAGATGTTGCATTATTAAATAAACCATCTAGCTTGCTTCCATGCAGGATGAGGAGAAGGCAGCCTGCTGCCCACTGATGGGTGCTGCTCGTTACTGGAACCATTCTGCTGTACATGGCTGTCAAAGTGTTAATACAATGATCTTTCCACCAGCCCTGGAGATAGTTTTAGGAGCCTTTTGTTCCAGAGAGGCTAAACAGAGGCTGAAGGTGTAACTTTCTTATTCTTAGCTTGTTTGTGTTGCCAATGCAAGGTGGAAAGTTCCAGTAATATCTGGTAACCGGGAAGGGAATGTAGAGATCTTGACCTCTCAGTCTCACAGGCCTTGTTAACAGCTGAGTGGAAAAATGTTTTCTGTTTTACTTTGCCATGGGGAGGCTGAGGACCTGATGCACAAAGGGATTTAGGTGCCCAGCTCCTTCAGCCTCCTGCTCTTTCTTTTCCTCTTTCAGCCTCCTGCTCTATAGAGATCATGGCATTTGGGTGCTCCAGCCCCAGAGCTCCTCCAGTTCTGCTTTCAGTACTGGTGTTTCTGAGCACCCAGAGTGCAGACTTCATCAGAGACCTGCATCCAGATTTCTTTCTGGGTCACCACTTGCCAAGTGCAGTTGCCCTAAAAACAGGCTGAGACCAAGCTATTGACTTCCAATTGTCAATGCATAAGGTTTCCAAGAAGAAAGAGGGCTTTGTGTTGCTTTAATGGGGACACACTGAAGTATAGTCGCCCTTTGAATTAGACAATGAGAACGTAAAGATTTTCTACAGCTCTAAGAGCGTCTGAAGAGCATCAGCAGAAGGTTTCATTGAGCAGAACAATGGCACAGTAGCTGGCTTGCTGAGAGGTAGGAAAACCCTTGGGAAGTAGTAACTCCACTTTTCTTCTGTGCTGTTCCTTCCTGATTAAATGAGATTAATTGTGCCTGTTGAGCTCCACGAGTTCAGCATCCAAAATAAATACATAAATTAAGACAGGCGACAGGGCAGAGGCTCAACTGCACTTTGAATTCCTGCCACCTCCTGTGGGATGTGGAGGGGAGAGAGGAGCCCTTTCCTCCTGCTGCCCGATATCCCACAGAACACACACGGCGATGCAGTGCTCCGCTGAGCCACTTTCCTTGCTCCTGGGAAGGTTTTCTTTGGCTGGAGCCCTGCAAGGTGCACAAGCCAGTTCCAAAGTGCCAGATGTGTGTGGAATAGGAAATGCACTGGCCAGGCTCCAGGCTATGGGACCTGCAGCACAACAGCAGCTCCCCAGGAAAACCTCTGGCTGCCAAGAACTAGAAGTGATGTCAGCTCTGGAAGTGTGTCAGATTAGAAACCCTTGTACTTTGTTCTCTGTGAAGTATTAATCTCCCAAGGCCTGTGCTGTAATGGGTCCTGTCTGGCTCGGTGCAGCGTTATTTGCTTTGGGCTGGAAGTGTTTGAGGGTTTCATGTGAAGGCACTGGGAGCTGTCAGTGGTTTAGCTGCTTTGGGTTGGGTCCTGTCCTTGAGGTGATTGTGGGGCCTCTCAGCTGTGCTAAAGATTGGCCACCCCTGCCTTGCAGTGAAGGTCTACACCTTGTAATTGCTGGGCTGGGTGTTTGTGGGAATGGGCTGGGGTTTGTAGGAATGATTGTGCCTTGGGATATTGTATGTGCTTAAATCTGCTTGACTTGCCGCAGCTGAATCAGTTTGTTGAAGGGAAGACAGAGCATCTCCCCCAAATACATTTCTGGCTGCCTTTGGGACAACCCCTTTGGGTGGTAGCCTGGTTGGTGACAAGGTTGTGGCCATGGAGCTGTTGGGGCTGTTCCCACACCAGCAGAGAAGAGCCTGAGCTGTGCTGTGTAACTGGGATGGGTTAATCTGCTGAGTTTATAGCAGTGCTGGATTTGGAGCTGGAGCGCTCGCTGTCTGTCTGAACGAGCTGGATGGCCTCGTGTGTGTCCTCGTGGTGATGTGCTGTATGGGAGCTGGCAGTAAGTTTACTCACGACCTTACTCAGGGCTTATACAGCTATGTGCTGTACAAAACCAGAAGCACAGAAATGCATCCCTTTTGGCTTATGCCTGAGTGTTTTGATTTTAAAGTAATTACTGAAACACACCTCATCCTCCTCCAAACAAAGCCATTTGTCTCCTGTTGAACAGTAAATGTTACTTGTTCGTGCTCTGTCACAGAGCTCAAGGGCGTGTTTTCTGCTGATAGCCGAAATGTCACCAGGGCAAGCATCTCCTTTGTCTAGGTCTTCCCTCCTTGATTTAAGTGGTTAAATCCCATGGAAGGGAAATAACCCTATGTACAAGGACACAAGTGAGGTTATGTGCTATTCTCAGCCATGATGTGCAAGCACCCAACAGATCTATGGGCTAAAGTATTGTGTGTCTTGGATGTGAAAACACTTCTCTGAGGGTCTTGCCTCTGACCAGGTAATTGTGTTGTCAGGAATGGGTCAAATCTGTGTTGCATTGGTTATTTATAGTTTTGAAATTATAAACCCAACAGAGTTGGTTCTTTTTCCCCTTAGCTCAATGGTAAGTTGGGCTATTCCTGCCTCCGTTTGGTGTCAAGGAGAGGAGGTGATAGAAGGTATTTTTGGCTGTGCATGGAGACGGGTGATTTGGGAAGGGAGATGTTGGCTGGTTTAATGTGGATTTTCAGATGCCTGCTTGGATGTGGACTGAAGCCTGCTGCTGGCAGGGGCTGTGCTCCCATGAGGGCACAAGACAGCTTGGTGCCTTGGAGATTTTACAACCTTTGTTCGTCTGAATCGCCCTGGGTTTTTATGCCACTCAACAAGAGACTGTTTACTTCACTGTGCCTGGCCACTGGAGGTGGATGGCTGGCTGATGGAAGTGAGGAAATAGATGGGAGGAGGAGAACATTTTTCTCCTGGGCTGTTCTTGTGTGTAGTGTAGCCTAGAGATTAACAACACAGGAGAGAGTAAAGAAACCCTGCAGAGCTGGGTCAGAAGATACAATGTTCATGGCAACAAAATGCTTTTAACTTGCTGCATCAAAGACCCACCATTTCGGGGCATGCTCTGCATTGGAATACATCTGCATTCCCCCAGAACTCTGTGTGTGACTGCATGTGTGTGTGGTATAGAGCTACATGTAAGTGTGTATTTGCACATTTACAGTCTCAAAGCCAGTGATGTCCACCTTGGAACAGCTCAGCACTTTGCTGGGCTTAGTGGAGTTTGATGTGAATTCTGCTGTTACCCAGGACTGGATGGACATGGGCCGTGCAGTTCCTCTCTTCTCACAGCTCACCACTCTGCTTTTGTCCCCTTTTCACCCAGAGAAGTATCTTCAGATGTCCTCAGTTGTGCTGGGTTGTCTCTGGATAGATGGTGGGCAGGCAGTGTGTGCTGTGATGTAAAAGCCTGCTTTGAATGTATATGTGATGTTGCTCTCTGTAGGGCACCGCTGTACAGGCTTCCTTGGCCTCAATTTAGCTACCCATGAGCTGAAAACCTACGGTTCTGCTGAGCTTTTGTGACTGAAACTACATCTAGGAGGAGGCAAAGGCAAAAAGCCCTTTGGCTCCAAAGTACAGGTCTGGAGCTGAAACCTGCCTTGAGCTGATACACGAAAAGACAATCTGGCTTCTGCCTTGAAGCCTGTCTTCATGTTGTCATCAATGTCCATTGGAGTCCTGTATTTGCTGTCTGAGGCAGTGGCTGTTCTGGGTAGTCTACACTGCATTCATCACAGCATTACCTCCGGCAGGTAGGAGGGTGAAGGTGAGGAGGAGGCTGCCGAGTGTGTGTTGTGTGTTTAAACAGGGTTGTATCCATTCCTGTCACTATGGTGAAGGATGGAGGTTGGAAGTAGTCAGCAGCTTCTGTAAGCACTTAACATTCCTGATTTCCTTTGTCTTTGATCTCACTTGGACTAATTTTACTCTCTTCTGATCCTTTCCCTTGAAGGGGCTTTTATCTCGTTGTCAGGCTTGCTAATTTAGTGCGGTGTTTTGAACCAGACCTCCTCCTATGTTTTGAGAGCCTAGAAGGTATTTTTTCCTTAATCAGGCAGTGTTTATACATTTTTTTTGAACATTTTAGGGCAGGAATTGTAGTGGGGCTCTTTGCAATGCCCTGCTGATCCAACCTCTGTTTGTGCAAATGGCCCATCCACAAAAACCTGCAGTATTTTGGGGCCAAAAGGGCAGGAAGGAGCTGGATGATTCGGGGTGGCTCAAGCAGCCTGATGTTGCTTGGGGAGGCTTCATCAGTCTGGCTGGAAGCCTTCCCAAGCTGCACCAAGTGCTGGACAGCAATGGGTTGTCACATACTTTTGACCTTGTCATGGGCTTCTGGCAGGTGCTCAGTTTGAGCCCTGAGGGTTGTGAGTACGTCTGGGTTTTTATGTAGCTTCTTGGTCTAGAAACACTTCTGTTGCTCCTAGAATAAAGGGCAGTGGTTTGAGTATGGTCACGAGCTCTCACCATTGCATGGAGCCTTCATTGCTTGGTGATGCAGTAGACTCTTGTGAGTAGAAACATACTGATACCCTGGAGGTTGACTGCTTGTAAATGGTTTCTGCCATTACTGGGTGGATTATGTTTGTGGAACAGTGTCCCAGGACAGAGGAATTTGCTCTTTATAGATGTTGTGCAATTGTGTTTGTTGGTGTGAAGTCATGAAAGAAGGCAGTCTCCTCCTGTCAATAGCTAGGGAGATGGTATTGGCATGACCAGCTCAGCAAGTGCACCAAGTATTGATGATAGAAACAAACCATGCTGGTTGCTGGAGGATCCTTTGCTCCGGTGTTAGTATGTTCCTTGCTGAGTGTGCTCCTTGACCTGTGAGGTCCAGGCTTCAAATGCATTTCATCCACCAGTCATTTCTCCTCTCTTGGTATAGCAGAGACAGACCTGAACCAGGCTGTTTGGTTTGGTGGGGGTGAGTTCTGCAGTCCAGCACTGTGTTGTATAACCAACCCTTTTTTTCTCACATACCTACCAGAAGCTTAGATCCAGGTAAGTTTTGACTGCAGAGTGATATTTAGGGATACAGAAACATCATCACATGTTTTAAAACCCCAAATACTTCTGCTGTGATGCAAAGTCTGGAGCTGCCTGTTCTTACCCTGCTGGAATTGGTTGAGTTGATTTTTAAGGGATTGAAGTTTGGGAGGCTGATAATTGCTTCTCAGCAACCTGTGCTGGCGTGGGAAGCTGCACTGCAGATCCCTGCTCTATTCCTGGCTGCCTGAGCCAGCCAGCTGGCCCCTTGCGCTTCACCTTTTCAAGAGGAGGAGGAGTATTTCCAGCAAAATGGCATTTTAATTGCTGTCTGAAGAAAATAGAAAATAGGACAGTTATATGGGCTGATTCCCCGAGCGAGGAACAGGAGTGGCTGCTGCAGAGCAGGAGCATATGGAGAAGATGAAGCCATGGTGTGGTGGCAGAGGGCAATGTGGGGTGCTCAGCATGCAGAGCCAATAGATTCCACGTAGCCATGCCCACCCAGCCCTGCTGCCTTGTATAAGGATCAGCATTGAAACAGGGTAAGTGTAGGTGCAGGCAGATTGGTGCCCATAATGCTGGTGCTGCACAAGGACTGTCTGAGATGTGTCACTGCTGAGAGGGACATGTGAAGGAAGAGTCAAGGGGAAAGATGCAAAGAGAAAGCTGGAGCCATTGGCTGCGGGAACTGACCTGTGACCTGAGTGAATTCCTTGTCTCCTCAGTCTCTACTTGTGCTTCTAAAGACAACAGATTTAAGGAAAAGCAAAGGATTAAGACTTTAGCAAACAAAGTTTCAGCATCTTTTGAAATAAGCTCTGCATCACATGCCTTTGCCTTCACAGCCCTACCTCCCTGGAGGTGGTGTTCACACACAGGCTGACTAAGCTTTATGTGACATGCTGCCAGGAGCAGCTGCTATGGGTAGGTCCCTTCAGAGAAGTGTCTGGGTTGCTGCTCCTCTGTGGGTGGGGATTCTCACAGCAGCGCTGTGGCTCCAGCTCTGGGTGAGCCTCCTGGCATTACCCCAGCCTCAGTCTTTGAACCCTCTCCTGTGTTTGGCCATGTCACCTTCCACGTATGTGTTTGGTGCTGTTTCATTAGCATAGTGTGAAATGCAGCTCTGCATCCTGATGGGGGTTGGCTTTGGGGGCTGGGAGGTTGTCTCCTGGATGTCCTAATGAAGATGACTTGGGCCAGGGTCTGTTCTATCCCATAATGCTGGCAATCAACAGGCAGCAGATGAGTAGGATTCTTGTGTAGCCTCCTCTTCACTGAAGGACATAACTGGCCAACATCAAGTTGTAGGTGGTCCTTCTGCAAGCCAGCAATGACAGCAAACCTCACAAGTTTCCATCCTTGGAATGAGCACAGAACCAGCCCACATGTGGACAGGGTTCAGTCCTGTAGGTCCTTCTTTCACGGGCACCTGCAGTTTCCAGCACACGCCTTGGAAAGATTCCATCTCCCTGCATGTGTAATTTTGCGTGTCATTGCCCCTAATTGCATGCTTAACACAGGCTCCTTCACATGCAACCCTTTTATCAGCAGTAGGTAGTAGCAGGTTTAATAGGGTGTTTGAATTCCTATAAAATTAATCTGTAGCTTTCTGCGATAGGAGACGGGCAGGGAGCCATGTGGTTCATATCCAGTGTTGATAAACTTGTTATAGAGGCAGGAAACATTTCTGATTGGAGCAATGACAAAATAATTTGGAGCAGAGCCATAAAAAGAGTGGATGGTGATGGTTTGAGCACAGCAGAGATTGAAATTGCTGGTGTGTGGAAGCAGCGCTGCCAGCTAACATTGACTTAGTGTCTCTGGAGAACTCTTAACGGCAAATGCATTTTATTAATGGCAATATTCTGTTAGGAAATGCTGAGCATTGTTTCAGAGGTGGAGCTCCCCTCGAGTGCGTGGCTTTGGAGATCAGCCAGACCAAGACCTGTTCAGCTCAGCTTGCTGCTGGCCACTGCTCTGGCCTCCCGCTGCAGCAGGCGAGTTGCTTAGGGGCGTGTTGTGGGTACTGTCTGCTTGCAGCTGGAATATCCTTTTCTAGTGGGGAAAATGCATCATCTGTTCTTATTCTGGATTCACTTATTTGGGATAAAACACTCAGAGGTAGCAGGTCGTGGTTTTAGCCATTATTTTGTTTTTCGTTTGAAATTAGTTTCCCGGTTCATGAACATTGGGAGATGCTGTCTTTCTGGATTTCCAGCTGGGCTTGAGCTCTTACTTCCCCTCAGGAGGAACTACTGCAACCAGGTTGTGATCATTGGTATTGGGGTACTAAGTGAGTTGCCTTGGGTGGGTGTTGATCAGCCTTGGAGGAGGCTCTGGTATGCAGACAGCTGAGGGGGAGCCCTCACTTGTCATAAGCAGCTGTGGCACATCGGGGCCTTCTTTGCTTGCTCTTGCTGTTGCCATCATTTCACCTTTTTCTAGTTGTTCTTCTCTGCTTCAGTCCAGCCTGGAAGAAGCAAATGTGGACAGAAATGGCAGCTGCTGGGCTCGGTGCGAGCTGGCAGAAATGGTGTGGTTTGTGCACACCTAGGGATGTATGATGGAGAATGAAATCCACAAGTCATGGGAGGTGCTGGTCACCTAGCAGGGCTGAATTTCATCAGTTATCTCCATCCATACTGCTGGAGAGCCATGCTTCCCTCACTGTAAAACTGTAAACTGGGATGTGATTAATCAAGGAAAGCGACCTGTACTGTAACACTGTCTTGTCTTTGCAGGGAGGCTGTCGGAAGGGGATTCTCTGGAGCTGAGCTGTAGTGCTGGTCCTGCAAAGGTGATACTGGAGCCGAACCAAGTTGTGGTTTTGGACTGTAACCTGGCCCCTGCAGAGCAGGTGATCAATATCACATGGAAGAAGAATGGGTTTCCATTAGTGGAGCAGGAACATCTGCACATGCTTCCGAATGGATCACTCTTCATCTCATCCCAGGGTACAGCGAAGGACAGTAAATACCCTGAGAAAACTGGTGTTGAGGGTAATTACTCCTGTGTGTCTCACAGCTCCCTCGGGGCTGTCACCAGTCAAACGGCTGCAGTCAGATTTTCAAGTAAGTGTTAGGGTTTTTTGTTGGTTTTCTTTTTCCCCCTCCTGGTATCTGTATAGACCATCTGCCTCCCACGGAGTCTGAGATAAAGTGAGCACTGTCTGATGCTAAGGGGCTTGTTGATGGGGAGGTGGCTGGGAGAAAGCACCCCTTGCCTTTTTTCTGCATTCAGGTACCTCTGGATGGTGTGTGCAGGAATGCACCCGCATTACTTGTGTGGGGACAGCTGGAAGGACTGGCTTTAGCTGTGCACATCAGCTCAGCTGCCTGCAGGTCACCCTTGGTCTCTTCTGGGTTCCCTGGTGAACAGTCAGCACAGTTTGGGGAGGGGTGCGAAGGGGTTTTGGGGAGATTGATGCTGAGCGGGGAGGGCTGAGGCCAGGGCAGAGCCAAGCAGCCGTAGCTCCCCCTGTGCTTGGTGGATGCAGTAGGTGCCACTGGGTTTCCCAGCAGGCAGAATGTACCCTGTGTCAGCATGGTGCCAACCTCTGAACTCCCAGGGAAGCTCCAGATGGTGAAGAGCAGGGTGGAGGCTGGGAGAGTTGAAACTAGGAGAGACAGACAGCTGTCTACATCACAAAGAGTCTGTCAGGACTGTCTTGTGAGGTTAATATCTCTTTATAATGGAAGAGATGAAAGAAAGGGCTGTTCAGGCTCTTTTCATTTTGATCTCTGAGAACAACACTTCAAGATCTGAACTGTGCAGCCTTCAAGGGTAAAATTCCTTTGTACCAAGGAATGGGTCCTGGAGCTATTTTAAGTGTGAGAGTGCCAATACATGATTCCTTCACCTACCAAACAAGTGAGGTTAGTAAATCATGCAAATACAGTAACACTTCTGTCTAGTAGAGTGACTTATGGAAATGTTGATGAAGTGCTTTTGTACTTGCTCAGAGCTGTGGCAGGTGAAGATGCAGAGTGGATGCCCTAACACACACTTTACACTGTGATGTGTTTAGCCTCTGGTACCCCAGGCAGGTCCATGTTTGGCCAGGTGTGTGTTTCAGTCTGTGAGCACTCTGCTGTAGAAACCAGCCCTCCTGATGACAGATGAAGCTTTTGCCAGATCGTGTTTAACATGCAGCACCCACAGATTGCTGGTCACCCATCCCTCCTGTTCCCTCCTTTCAGTGGTTTGTGGTGCCAGATAAATAGCTGGTTCCAGGATTTCATTAATTGAAGGGACCCCTGAGGGCTGTGAAGATGGAATCAGGGATCCTGAACACAGATATGTCTAGGGAGATGGGAGACCTGAAATAGAAAAAGTGTCATTAATCCAGGAGGATTTATTTGGCTGCTGTATCACCAGTCCCAGCCACCCTGAATTAGGATATATTCCCTTTTAGGGGTGACTTGTGTTAGAGTTTGTACCCTATTCACCATTTCAGGTGAACTTTCTCCTTGTGCTACCCATATGTCTCCTTTTATTACCATCAGCACAGGGAAAGTGCTGCTTCTGTGGCACACGCATGCACCTCACACAACAGACTCATTTCTGAATGGAGAGCAGCGAGGGAATTGATTAATGAAATGCATCTCACTTTGATTTGTTCTGTGGGCTGGGCAGGAGCCCTTGCTGCATTAGCATTCAGCTGCTGCAAATGAGGATTGGAAAGACCTGGGTTTTTTTTCCTCCTGCTGCTGAATACAGTATCCAAAGCTGTTTACTGGAGTCACTCTTTGTGCTGATTGCCCTGGGCGCTGCTGAACTGGAGGCAATGGAAGAAAACCTGTTCAGCAGGTGGGATATGTTATCCTTGCCGTCAGCTCCTGCTTCTGACCTGCAGTGTGTTTCCGTCTCTGGGCTGCGGATCCCATTTAGGGATGTGGGGCATTCTGTGCAAGGACAAGTAGGAATGCTGGGTATTTGGACTACCAAGTCATCTCCTGTGTGTTTTTATACCTTGATTGATTCATGAGTAACTTGCCCCATATAAGCAAGTTATACTTGGTGACACCACATACTTGGTGTCACCAGGATGCTGCGGCAGGACAGCTGAGGGCCCAGCCCCCTCCCTTTGCAGTTGATGCTAAAGCCGCTGCTGGGGGATGTGGACAAGTCCTGCCCTGCTTTTCTTAAGGAAAGGTGGTGGTGGGGATAAATTCCTCTCCTCATGCCATGCTGAGTCCCTGTCTTGTTTACTGATGCATGCAGGGGGTTTCACATATTTCCTGCCTTTCTCAGCACTGCTTCTGTGCTGTTAGTGTCATCTGCTGTGTTTCAGGCTTGTGGGAGTCTGCTTCTCCCCCCTTACAACCCCCCAGAGCACCTCTAGCACCTCTTTATATGGGCTGCTGGCTCCCCAGTGGGGGCAGGGGATGCACCAGGCAGCAGCGAGCAAGGATGCTGGGAGAAGCTGTTTGGAGCAGACAGGCTGGAGCGATGGGGGCTGCATGGTGTGTGTGGGCTGTGGCACTGATGACTTCCATCCTTCCCCTTCCACCATGACGCAGGTCTTCAGCTTCATGTTTTGCTGGATAAACACGTGGCTCTCATCCAGCATTCCCCAGCAACCAATTAAGATCCCTTGGTTGCGGGGGGAGAAGAAGGTGCCGTAGTCCACCATCCATAGCTCATGCCAGTGGTGACTGTGGCACGTGAGGAGCGAGTCCGTACCGGCTCTCGGTGTGAGCTGTTAAGTGAGCAGCTGCTGAGGCTGCTGAATTAGGTTTGTGTGTTTCTCCGAGCCCTGTGTGCTCCCACGTGGAAATACCAGGGGCGTTATTTGAGTTGTGGAAGGTGTAGCTTTCTACCTGTTAATAACTACATTTGTGAAGATTTGTTAAAGCTGTTAATTTAGCTTAAACATTTTGTGCGAGGGAGGTTCTAGAAAATTACAGTAATTGTGACTGTCAGATGAAGACGTTTGCTGTGCCTGGAGGGAACGGGGCTGCCTTGCGTGGCTGCTGGCAACGAGTACAGGAGAGCTTTGGTGTGTTCTGCTCCTGCAGGGACAGGCCACAGCAGGAATCAGTGCACATGGGCTCTCGTGATCCACTCTCCACAAGGAGAACATCTCTTCTCTGTGACCAACAGTGTGTCTGGGGTTTGAGGAAAGGCAGATTGGATTTGTTTTACGGATTTCGTGCTAATTTGTGGATTAGAGGCATAGGTGAGTGAGGGCCAGTGACTGTAGGCAGAACCAGGCTGGGCAGGAGAACCTCTGGCAGATGAAGGCTCTGGACCATCCACAGATGCTGTTTTGAGGAGGTGGGGAACTGGCATCTGTGAAGAGGCACAAGCAAGTGCTGCATGGATTAGCTGGGCAGCACTGGTCCTGTGCTGCCGTACGGCCCTGCAGACCCAGCACTGCTCTGGCTCTGCCTCCACCGCCCTGTGGGGCCGTGGCAAATCGCTCCCATGACTTTCTCTGTGTGTTTCCCTTCAACCCCATGACCTGTTCAGAGGTGAGATGTTCAGGCATGGATGGTGCCAGCAGTGTATGTGATCCTCGTGGGGCTGATGTTACCCTCATCTTAGAAATAACCTACTAATAGTTACAAGAGGTACAAAGAGGATGAGCACACGGAGTCTGGGGGCAAAGCGCTGTGGGAGAGAGCAGCAAGCCCGTTTCAGGAGGCTGAATTCCTTGCATAGACTGCATTTTCTGCCTGGGGTGTAGTGTTGCTGGCTGGCAGCCTTTCCAAGCTCATGGCCTCCTCTATGGATCAGTGTGCTGTGAGAGGGGGAGGGTGATGTGTTCCACCATGCTGCAGCCACCACCCGTGGGCTCCCAACTAGAAGCCTTGGCACACACGGCTTGGGTCCAGCTGGGTTTAACGTGTCAGTGAGGAGGGAGTTGCATGCTCCATTCCTGAAGGCATAGAGCCTGGGGCTTTGGCATGTTGCTGAAGGCAATTTGCTGTAATGCTCTTCACCTTCTCACCTGCAGTGAGTAATTTTTACTGAGTGGCCTATTAAGGTGTTCAGGATAATCAGTGCAACAGGGCTGGGAGGTGTTCTGTGACTTGGGATTGGCTTTGCAAGCTAAACCCTAGCTGAGAAGTTGAAAATCATGTGGAGTATGTATCTGTCTTCTTTGTTTCCCTTTTGCCCTCAAGCATCTTCTTTCCCTGCTTCCTTACATGAAAACCTCTTGCTTTGCAGCACTTCTGCACTCTTCCCTTCCATCAGAATATGTGTGTGGGAGGAGAACAACCCCTCCTAAGGATCCCTGTGGCCCTGGCTGAGCAGCGTGTTGGACCCTGTCTCGTGCTGACTGTGACCCACACGCGTGGCTGTGCAGTGGGTCAGAGTAGCAGGACCTGCTTTCCCATCCTCTCCTTCCACAACAGGCTTGCCTTGCTCTGGCTGATTCTCTTCTTTCCTCTGCTGTTTGCAGCTCAGCTCTGAGCCTAGATTGGGTCACGCTGCAGGTGCTGAGAGAGGAAGAACACAGGGGATCACAGCATGCTGTGATCTCAGCCCCAGCCAGATGCAGAGGATGCTTTTGGAGCACCGATGAGCCTGGCCAGCAAGTCTGTCTCTGCCTGACCTTGCCGGTGCTGAGATCCAGGGTTCTTGTTCAGTTCTATCAAAGAAACCTTTACACCATTCTTACCATGTTTTGATGTTTCTTTCTGAGAACAAAATCTGGCGGCCTATGACAGGATTACAGCGTTGTTGGATAAAGGAAGAGCAACTGACATCATCTGCCTGGGCTTGGGCAGCTTCTGAATCCCACCCCAAGTGTTATCACGAGAAGGCACTAACAGACAAACCACAGTTTGCTGTGCATTGCCAGGGTCAAGCCTTCAGCCCCCATTGAGCTCTCAGCCTTTGCTGGCTCTGCTGGGGAAGCCTGGCTATTCCTGGCTGCTTCTGTTCGGAGGGAGAGGGATGCTGAGCTCTCTCATCGGAGTCGCTGGTCAATCACGCTGCTTCACATCCTAATGACAGATCTGTCACGGGGGCATTTCTTCTCTTTGCTTTTGAAGAGCCACTCTGGAGCCCAGCCAGCAGGCAGATAGGGCTGAATGGAGGTGAAGCCAGTGAGGCACTCTCCCCTTTTAGTATGCCTTTGCACTTCATGCCAAAAGGTGCCCAGTTAAGCCTCGCTCTCTAAACATCCTGCACCTCCTACCAAACTGTACAGAATATCCAGGCATGGAGCTCTGAGGGAGAGAAAAGAGAGCGGGGAGCTGCCCACTGGGATTTATGGAGCCCGTTTGCTGCTATTGGTGATGGTGGGGTTGCTGTTTGTGTCCACCATGTGCTACTTTGGTTCTCCCCTCTCTGGAGACTGCTCTAAGGGTGCTGTAAACTTTGGGACTTCGTTGTATCAGCTTAGGTGATGCCAGTTGATAATGAACAGAAGAGAGACAAGTGACCTGACGTGAAGCAGAGGAAACACATGCTACGGATTTCATCTTTTTAGAAGGATTCTGCCTCCTGTTGTCACCTTTCTGGGTACGTGACCCTTCAGAGCCTGCCAGAGTATTCTCATTTACACTTGTAGGCTGAAAAGAATAACAGGAAAGAGCATTAAGGATCTCTGCTGCCAGGGGAAGGTTGTTTTGATGGTGCTATCCTGGATGTGTGCTGGCACTTGATGGATTCTCTTCTAAGCACTTGGATTCAGCAAGTTTTATTAACATGAGCTTGAAAGATCTAGTAATCTGTAGAAATGACTCTGTGTTAGAGTGGTCTGCAGCCTCTGTTTGAAGGTACTGAAGCAGTTGCCTGAGCTGGGGCCCTTCCATATTAATGACTTTTCTGAATTTTTCCAGGAAAACATTTTTCATTGCCGTTTGGATTGAATTGAATTGAAAAATGAGACTTGGTGGACAGCTGGTGGGAGAATTCGATCTGTAGCTGCTGCGGAGAGCAATGAGTTGTTTTAAACATGTGATAACCGTTTGAATTAAAGAAAACCACTAATGCCAGGCGAGGTTACAATGGGTCATGAAAAAGCATTTAGTTTTCAGAACTGTGCATACTTGCTCAAGCTGACACTTCAGTACAGTGTGTGTGTGTGTGCAGTGCAAAGAAAGCTTCACTTTTGGAGTCCTATAAAATCCAAAGCAGTGATGGATGTGCTTGGGAAGCGGTGGTGGGAGGACGAGAAGGTCACTCGGGGTCCTTATAAGCACAGTGCTGGGCTTGGCCCTGCAGTCAAGCCTGTTTGTTGGCTGGAATTGATGTTTATTGTGCCACGATCAGGATTGCTGGCACTGTCTCGTAGCATTGCTGGCTGAATTTGTGTGTCAGAGCACGTTTAACAGCAACGGCAGTGTAGCAGAGACTGTGGGAAGCAGAAGCCAGTTCTTCTGGTGGAGAAGAATACAAGCCTTCTGCCCTCATCCGGGAGCCTGCATGCATATTCAAAGCTCCACTGTGACTGAGATGCCTTCAGGTTATGCTGTGATAGGACAGATGCTGCAGCCCCAGGGGGAGGACTCCTGCTCTGCTGGGGTTTGCTGTATGTGTGGAAGGGAGGAAGATGAGATGCTGTGTATGAAGGATGGGAGGGGTGCAGTCCAAAAGCAATCACAAACCTTCGTGCTTTGTCTCTGAAGCAAAATCAGCCTCTCTAGCACAGAAAGTGGCATTTAAGTGGGGGGAGCTTTGGAGAGCTGGGCCCTGGCACGTGAGAAATCCATCCTCCTCTTAGCAAGGTGTCTGTATCAGCATCCCCTTGGCTGCATCTCATCTGCTTGAGTAGGATGAAGTTGGTTTTTGCAGGCAAAGCTGTTCACTGTGGAGAAGAAGAATCATAGCCCTTATGGTCTCTTCGCTTAGTCTCCAGCACTGCCAGCCTGTGGGCAGTTGTTACTTACACAAAACAACTGCCCCCAGTATAAGTAACTTGACATCTGGCTTTGTTCTTCCTTTTGCCTTGTTTCAATTTCCTGTGGCTAAGAGGAATGCTACAAGGCAAAAGGAAACTCTGATCTCTCAAGGCTGTGGCATTTCCCTTCTTCTTTTTCTCATTCTACGTGTCCTTCCCTAATGGAGCAAGTGAACAGAAGAGGAAGCAATTTGGGAAGGTAGCTGCTGAAACTGCCTGTCTTTTCTCTCACAGTTGCCTTAAAGGAGAAAATGAAGCAAGAAGCAAATTTGCACAATGAAACCTTTCAGTTACTGTTGTTAGGACTGCTGAGGGTCTGTAGGGCACAGGAAGGTGAGGAGTTACATTGCAGGCTGTCTTCAGGAGAGAGAAGCCTTTCTCTTAACTCACACATCATCACAAGCTTACATTCCTCAGCAGAAACACTGGGGTATTAACTTCCTTTTCCTTCTTCTTTCCCCAGCATTATCACGCTTTTTCCAACAGCCGGAGTCACAGACAGTGGAAGAAAATGGCATGGCCCGGTTTGAGTGTCGCATCGAAGGACTGCCCCCCCCGGTCATCACATGGGAGAAGGACCATGAAGCTGTTCCAGCAGAACCCAGGTGACTCCCTCAGTGCTTTCCTGGGTCAGCTTGAAAAAGGGCAAAACAAAACCTGACCAAGGTGGAATGGAGAGACGCTAGAACAGGTTTTGTCCTGATAATTCAGTGCGGAAAGAGGAGGTGTTCATGCAAACATGTCCATGAAACACCTTGATAAAATTAACTTAACATCTAACCCACCCAAAAAAAGATACAAAGAAAAAGAAAGGAGGAAAAAAAGAGATAACCAAGCCCTTTTGTGTTACTGATCTCTTGTGCTGGAGCCTTTGCCATGATGGAACAAGTGCTGGAACTAGATGATCTTAAGGTCCTTTCCAACCCTAACTATTCTATGATTCTATGAAAAGATAGTTTCAAGGAAATGAAATTGGCTGATAATTGAAATAATAGAGAGTGGAGCCTCAGTTCTGCAGTGGCCTGGAAGGTCTGTATGCAAAGATGCACAATTTCAGCTCAGTTTACATTTACTCCCCATGCAGAGCATTGGAGGGAAACCAAGAGGAGTCTGCAGAAGGGCAGACAGCAGCATAAAAGTGAATAGAGAAACTTGAAATGATGCCAGTTCTTACAGCACAGAACCTGCACCCTGCGAAGGCTTCTGTGTGTGTGGAACAGGGCACAGCAGACCATGGCATGGTGCTTTTGGCTTGTCCCTTTGTGTGCAGTGAAGTGAGGTGAAAGTCTTTGGGGGATTGAGGCCTGGTTTGAGGAATACTTCTCTAGCTGACTGGGGGGATACAGCACTGGGGGTACTGGGCACACCCAGCCGGGCTCCGTGATGTGGGGTTTGATTCATTTTGGCTGTGGTAGTAGAGACAGTTGTTTTCTTCACTGTTTTCCTGCACAGGTTTTTGTCAGGGTTAATGATTCTTTCAGAGCACTGTGTGTGCTCAGGAACCTGGGAGGCCTTTCCATTTGTTTTATTCCCAGGTTATCTGGTAAAAGACCCTGATTTTAATTTTTTGAGGAGAAAAGAGACCTGCAGCATGATACCTTTTCCTTAATAAACGTTGGTTACAGGCATGATTTGATAAACCATTAGTGGGCTATTAGCTGCTTTGTAGACATCACTCCTGCAGGGGAACAGTGACTGCATTGTCCTTTAGTTCTTAAAAACTCATTTTCTCATCTGCAGAAGGAGCTGATTCCCTCCCAGGGACATTAAGCCAAGAGGAAGGAAAGAGAGTGGGGTGAAGTTTAGGAATAATTCTGCAGCGCTGCCTGTTTCTATAGGGTTATATCCTGGAATCTGAAGCAGAGCATCTAAAGGTTTATAGGAGGCTGTTGCTTTGTAATGAGAAGAAAATTAATTAATAAAAAAAGGAGAGGAAAAACAGAAAGGAAGGGATTGCAGAGGGAAGTGTGCCATAAATAGGGCAATGGCTTTTTAATGAGACAGCTCGATGGATGTTGTGAAATTACTTGCTTGGAGATTGCCTTCAGCACGGGCAGCCTGAAAATTGTTTTCCTTGTAAAAGCCAGAGCATAATCTCTGGCTGCAGATCTTGCTTTTTAAATCATGTTTTAGCTAATATGCTTTTTTCAGAGGGATTTGCTTTTTTTGTTGTTGTCTAGTTGTTGTTGTTGGATTTAATATAACCGGCTTTCGAAGGAATTAAGTGAATTCCAGGAAATGTTGGCTGCCAACCAGAGCTCTGTGTTATCCTTACTGCATCACGCCTGAGGACCAGCTCTTGGGCCAGCCTGATTACTGTGGACTCCCTCCTGTGCACACTTCTGATGAGCCTGTGAAAATGCAATCATTTGGCTAGGTAGGCGTCAGGATGATGATTTCGTATTCCAGAATAGCATGGTTAGGTGTATGTACAAAATCAGGCTCTGAGGCTGTAGATAAAACCCTTGAGATAATGCTACTACATCAGTGTTTATGATTTCTTTTAAGAGGGATAGAATAATCATGGCTTTTCCTTCCTTCTTTTTCTTTTCCGTTTTTGTGTTGATCTTACTTTTGGGCACTGTCTTCAGCCTTTGCCTTTGGGTGCAGGTTCTAGCATGGTGCCACCTCAAAGGTGCTGAAGGCTAAGCTTGAAAAATAGACAACCCAAAGGGTAAGAGAGTGCTTATTGATGTTTTCAGAACACCTTTCCTGCCCTGCTGAAGTTCTGACTTCCACATGGGAGCAAGGCACAGGAGGATTTTGCAGTTCTGGCTCTGAAACACTTCTAAAACCATGGTTTTAGATCTGCAGCAGCTGCTGAGAGGTGGCTTGCAGGATTTCTCTAGATTGCAGATGCTTTGGGGTGTGCGCTACATCTCTTGGCGTAATCTCTTCTCTGTTGTAGGTGCTGGCTGGGTTTCACGCCAGGCTCCAAATTGCTGTTTGTTTTCTCTAGAGCCAAGTACTTGCTAGGAACTGGAGGTCTTTGGAGGTCTGCGCATCAACACATACCCTGCAGATCACACGGTCTGCAATCACACCATCTTTTCCGCATTTTGGCTTAGGGAGGGGTTTATCAGTGTGGAGAGTTTACTTCTGGCATGTGTCAGGAGTGCCTTAATGTGGCTCACATTCATGTGCAGGCTCTAGAGCTGTGAGCAAAAGGCCTTGCAAACGTTGCAACAAAGCTGCTGGTTCTTAATGTTTCCTGAGGACTGGTGCTTTAGTTTATTTTGCGTGCCTTCACAAGGCTGTGAGGAAGGAAGGGTGAGAAGGTAAGAGAGGGAATCGAGCTGTTAATGCTGGAATATTCTCTGCTACACACCCAGCCTAGCACACTGAGCTGTAGGGTTGCAGGGTTTGGGTACAAAGCAGCAGTGCTTGATTGCAGTTCTTGAGCACTGCCCTGATAATCATAGAATCCTAGAGTCACAGAATGATTTGGGTTGTAAGGGACCTTAAAGCTCATCTATTTCTAGCCCCCTGCCTCTGAGTCATCAGGCAAACTTAGCTTCCCTGCAGAGAGCCTGGGGATGAAGCAGAATGCCCTTGCAGGCTGCCTAGAGGCTTCTAGTTCAGGGCTTCTGGGAGCCAAAGGAGCTGGAAGTTTTGTGAACAGCTGGGAAAGATTGTGGATAGAGAAATCCTGCCTTTCTTCCCTCCTTACTTCCCTGGAAGAACAATTCTCACTTCTCTCATGCTTTCCCAACAGGACATATTGCATTAAGTGGATCTCTCTACTGCCTGCCTTACCAAAGGGACCATCTTGAGCTTAGGTGTTGATCCAATCTCCCCACAGTGGCTTGATTTCCACCCTGAAGGCAAACAGGGTGCATTGGCTGAGCCTCTCCATGTACATGGTCCTGAGCAACCTGGTCTAACCAGCCCTGCTCAGAGAGGGGGAAGACCACAGCCATTTCTCAGAGGTCCTTCCCAGCCTCAGTGAATCTGTGATCCATAATTGGAGTGTCTTTTTGTGGCTGGGAGAAGCCTTGCCTAGTGTTTGAAATGTGTTGCTATTAATTACAGCCTCAAATAGCAGATGCACAGCAAAAATAAATATTATCGCAGTGGGAGGCTTTGCCTCCGCAGAGCTGAGAGGATGCAAATATTTGTTGTCTTTCTCCGGAGTCCTGATGAGGCATCCTGATGAGGGCTTTCTGTGTGCCACCTCCTCTGAGGCCTCTGAAGCTCACGCCTGAAGAAAGACTGTAGTAGCAGCATGGCTTTGGGGTTGTGGGGCAGTTGCCCTTGGGTACATGGGAAGCTTCAGCAAGTCTGTGTGCATGAATCAGACTGTGATTGGGCCAGTGTGGTGACTGAAGGAGCGCTGTCAGCTCTTCTGTTTCTTCATCAAGAAGTGATGAGCTCCGACTGCAGCAACTGAGGCCCAGGATAGACACTAGACCTGCAGCAGCGATGTTTGAAACAGCTTAGGGCAGGGGAGGGTTTTCCACTGTGGGAGACTGCGGCTAAATATTTGCAGGAGCAGGAGTGCTGTTGATGACCATGGCTTGAATACAGGGTGAGTGATATCTTAAGGTCCTCCTGGCTCCTTGACCCTTGCTTGTGGCACTCCAGCTGCAAAGAACCACAGTTTTACTTACCAGGTTCACTTCCTGACATCTCTGTGGATGGAAGGACTTGTGTTGGTGGTTATAGCTTGTCTTTGTGCTGTTTCCGTGGAATAGCTGCTATCCCTCCCCTTAACAATTGCCTTTGAATATGTCCTCTTCATAATGAAGACTGATAACCCAGAGCTGCCTGTCAAAGCTCAGCAGCTCTGTTTATAGAGGCGTGCAATTAAAAATGGATCTCATATATAATTAAATAGGATCACGTAGGCTTTGCGCCTTGCATTCAAGAATAAAGAGGCTGCCATCTAGGAATCCAGGCAGAAAATGGAGATGCTGACAGCCAGCTCCTACTTTTATGCTAATTGCTAATCATCTGCTTTGTTCAGTATAATGCAGCAAGGAATTGTGTTCACGTTGAGAGCCATGTAGCCATTTCGCTCTGTGGAAGTGTTGCCCAGTAGCACCCTATGGGCAAACAGGGGGGATGCTGAATGCATAGCTCTAAGGTTGTCAGCTTGTGAAAGCCAGAAACTCATGGAGGAGCAGAAGGAATCACACAACCCAGGAATGATGCAGCTTCAGGTGGCTGTGTCCTGGCTGCTTTGGGCTATGGAGATGCAGCTGTATATCAGTTGGTCCCTTCATGTACTTGAGGTACAGCAGGAAAAAGATGATGTTCAGACTTCTTTGCAATGTGTTTTTTCTCTGGCTACCAAACCTTTGTGAAAAGCAAGTGATGAAACTGGCTGTAGTGAGTGCAGAGGCACTTGTACACTTGGAGTCATCTACAGATCTGTATGTAGAAATGTGCATGTGTGTATGTAGTTGTTTTGTACTGTACAGTTTGTGTCAGCCAAGCTGAGTTAGTCTGGTTCCCCAAAAGCAGATCCAGTGTTGTGAAGACTCCATGGTGACAGATAGGTCTGTACCTGCTGCTGCTTTTTAAGGGCCACCAGTTGGGTTGCTCAAAGGTGTCTTGGTCCCATTCTCTGTGGGTACCAGGACCTGCACATGATACATTTGCAGGGTAAAAGGAAGGGATAAGGGGGCTTTGAGTTGATGAATAGCTCAGGTAAGGCATAGCCTGTCTCACACTCTTCCTTTTGGTCACTCAGGTTTATAACTCTTCCAAATGGTGTCCTCCAAATTGTGGATGTGCAGGAGAGTGATGCTGGGACTTACCACTGCGTGGCAACCAATGCCGCCCGGAAACGCTACAGCAGTGCTGCTGTCCTCAGTGTTCTCAAAGGTAAGTGCAGGCAGGAGCATGTTGGGCTAGGCACATCTGCCAGATAACTGTTGTGTGTGATGGCAAGCTGAGCTGAAACACCAGTGACAGTCTCTCCTGCTGGTGTGGCTCTGCACATCTAGTTAAAACTTGCAGAGAAGGCATTTTATTGAAGATTTCTCTTTATTCTGATGGGATGAGCAGGCTGGGGTGGGAGGTGTTGCCACTGGGACTCACAGCTGGCTGCTCTGCCAAGCCACAGGACTCAGCAGCCAACAATAGTCATGGGATTGTTTGTGCCCAAGAATTCTCTTTTGCAGGTGGATTCTAACAGCCATTGCATTTTAACAGCCCTGAACTCCTTTATGCTCTGGGGCTGTTAGAAAGGGATCAAGCATCCTGTTTGCATCTTGAAGTGCGGCGTGTTTTGATCATATCTCTAGTGGCCTTGGATGGCAGGACAAGTGAAGGCTGACAGGGAAAGAGGAAGGTGCTTGCCCGAGCTAGCAAGAGGAATAGTTGGAGGCTGGAGTAGTTGGCAGGGCTGTATCTACCCTGGGTTGCCTAGCAGGCTCCAGAGGAGGTGAAGCACAGTGACATCCAGCTTATATTCTGTGTCCATATTGCTGGCTCTTTGCTGAGATGTTGGGTAGGCTTCAGAGAGCTTGTTGTGGTATTTGAGAACAGCCTCAGCTGGGATTTCTTCTACCGACACAGACCATTGGAGCAAGGCTTTGGATGTGAGCTGCCTTTTGCCTCCCGATCTGGGCCTCAGTCTCTTGAGTGCATTTTTGTTTGTACACCAAGAGTGCAGTGGGCAAGTCTGGACATGCGAACATAGCTGAGAGCCTAAGTGCACTGGGGACTCCAGACTCCAGCATCCTTCCCAGCACGCCTGGCTGCCTCCCAGGGTTTTATAATCCCAGTCCTGCAAGTGGGCAAACTCACCAGGGCTGGGAGTCTGGCTGAGCTGGCCCTTCTCTCAGGACAATGTTCCCCTGCCATGTGTGTCTCTTGTGCTGATCCCAGTATATTCTGTAGGCAGCTTTAACCTTGAAAGCTCTGAAATCCTTCTCAGCCCCTTTTGTCTTTGTTTAGGATTGTGTTGCTTGGCATTCTGCTACCAGTGTATTTTCACAGAGATGGCTTTGCTGTTCATCCATCAGCAGGGAGTGTAATTAAGTGTGGAGCCTGAGAACACACCTCTGATCAATGGATTGTGTCATGGAGGTAATCTGTGTGGAATCTGCAGAGAATTTGTGGGCAGTTGAACACCCTGTATCTAATTGCCAGCCCCTGCCAGATCCTCTGTGTGCTTAATGAGGCACAAGGCGAGGGGAGCCCTGCTACGGGCAGTTCCACAGTGCAGAGGCAGCTCCCTGGTTGGGTCTGCTTTGCAATTGATAAGTAATATTGATCAAGCTACAAAGGTGAATGTGCTGTCCTTGGCATCATAACTCGTTCTGCATAATTGTATCTTGTAACTCTGCAATGTTTAAGCTGCTTTGCAAATGGAGGCAATGGAAGAGGTTAAATGGGAAGCGTTCCTTCTGGAGCACCAGCCGGCCCGAACAGATTTCTGCCTGGAGTTCTCACCCAAATCTCGCTTCTGCAGCACCACACCACCCGCTGGCTGCAAAAACAAATATGTGAGGTTGAGTTTTTTACCAGATTGAGCAGATAGTGATGAAAAACATGCCTGTTAAATCTCTGGGGCTTTTTATAATTGGGGAAAAGTATCTCTGAGACAGATGGGAAACTGCAGTGACCTGGGCAGGCTGCAAACTCCTCCAAGAGTGACTGGCATGGTATTGATCCTGTTTTGTTTCAGCACTTCACCATCAGAGGCATGTTTTTGGATTCTTGGCCTGGCTTGAGGAGTCTTTCCCTCCGTGTTCAGTCGCAGCTGATAGCAATGGACTGGAGTGAACTGGTCAGGCAGAAATCCTTTGCCAGTTGTAAAATATAAAGCCAAACTAAACCAAACCAATTCCAGGGGAAAAAAATATCCAAACTAAAAGAAACAATAACCTGGAATACAACTATTTAGTGTTGCTAACTTGGGAATATCAGGGACCAAAATCCCACGTGCCTGGAGACAGGAGCAACTAAACTACATTTTACCCCCTGCTAATGGCTAGTGAGTGATTTGTATTGAGGTAAGATGGGAGTCCCAGTCTTTCAGTCCCACTGCAGTGCCAAGGTCCCTGGGTTTGTGCTGGGAATTGTTCCACCTCCCCTATTAAAGGCTTTTTCTTAGTAGAGGCAGCAATTAGCACGACCCCCTTCTGGCATATTTTCATGGTCTGAAACCCCCAAAGTGTTTCCCTTGTCGGTGTGACTTCCCCATTACATGGGGGCTTCGTGTTGTGTGCCGGAGGCTGGATCCACGTTGGCCTTACTCAGGGCAGAGCGCAGCAGTGCCTGATCGGGCTGTAAGTGCTGCAGATGTTTCAGCTGTGCAGACTTCATGGTGCATATTTCCAGACCTTCCCCTGGGAGGTGGTATTTTGAGCTGGAAGGAAAGAGAGCAGACAGGACAGTGGGATGCAGTCCCGCAGCCCTGAAACAGAGCCTGCTGTGAAATAGGGGTAACTTGGGATTTTCCCTTTGGATCTCCACTGCTCCCCGGTGGATGGAGCACCAAACACATGTGACAGCTCCGTCCCTTTGCCCCTCACCTGGACACATGATGAATGAACACTGCAGCTCTGCTGTTCTCTCTGCCAAAAAGGGCATTAGGAGCTGGCTGCAGGATGCTTTTCCCAGGCACTCTGTCTGCGTGTGCTGCCTTTCCTTGGGGTCAGCTCTCCGCGGGGCTGTGCCCTGTTTCTTGTAGCTCCTTTCGCTGGAAGCAGGCTCTGGAGTCATACTCTGAATTCATTTATAAAGAGTTAATTCCCTGTGTGTCCTGGTTGTGATCCCAGGTCCTTGACATGCCCAAGGAAGTGTCACTGTGCTTCATAAAGCAGCTCTCAAAGAAGAGGAGCAGAAAAGCTTGTGGAACATGACACTGTGTAGTCTCAGCAGGTCACTTTGCCTGTCACTTCACTTCTCCCCCCCATGTCATGCACACACTTGCTCTTTGTGTGTTTTCTTGGGGATAATGACTACCTCTTGCTGTGGGTTTGCTTCACAATTGGTACAAATGTGGCTTGCATCCCCAGTGCAGCACAAATAACTATCAGAGCCTGTGCTGTTGCTAGCACAGTGCTTTATTGCAAGGACTTCATCCATTCAGTTTTTAAATGACACAAGGAGTGTTGCTCTCTGTAACTCCCACAGCATCTTCCACACTGAATGGATATTGGGATCTCTCTTCTCCATAGCTAACCCAAATTTCACTTTACTGCAGCTCACCCATTAATCTTAGTTGCATGTTCCACATGCTGCAATAAGTGCAAGAATGGGGACAGCAGATGAGGGTGATGGGTGTAGATAGAGCAGGGCTGAGGTCTGGGCTGGGCATGCCACTGAAGAGCCTTCAGCAGATGAGCACGTCCCCAGTGAGTTGGGATTTAGTAGTGTGTTATTAGAGATGACACTGCGAGATTGCCGTTGGCAGAACATCATTTACGTTGACAGTTGTAGCAGCTTGCTGCAGCAGTGTCCCAGGAAATGTATTTTTCAGCCAAATATTTGTATGAAATATGATAACAAGGACAGAGCTTGGAGGCAGCTGAAACACCTTAACATTTTTTGTTCTTTTGGTGTTTGTGTTGAAGTGCTTGCAGGTACCAAGGGAGAGCCTGGCTCTGGGTGCTGGCACCTGGGTGAGTCCTGCTCTGAAGGGCTCTAGGACAATACAGCTATTACATGGGATGAGCGTTGGGGATGGAGGAGAAGGTGGTGATGAAGTGAGCAGCACTCGCAGTTGGCCACCACCTCATAGAAACAGACGTGCTGTTACCACAAGTGGGTTTTCAGTCCCTGCATGTGTGAATGACGTGCTGGATGCTGGGCTGGCACTCAGCCTGAGCCCTGATGACATGTGCTCTGCTCCCCTTGCAGCTCTGAACACAGTACCATGTCCCTTCTAGGGACAGAGGAGTTCAGATTTGGGTCAGTGCTGCTGTGGTCTGACCTCCCTGGCCGCAGCTGGGTGTTGATCCCATTGTGTGTGCTGCCACTGATGGAGAAGGGCAGTGTTAACCAGAGTGACGTGGTGGTCCCCATGGTCAAGGGTGGTCTTCCTCCAGTAAGAGCCCATAGGGAAGAGCTACCCGCAGCTGTGTTTGTGGGCACAGAATACAGCTTAAGGCTATGCTTCTGAGAGGCAAGAGGGTCATGAAGATGAGTAGGGAGAGAAAACATGGGGTGGGATGAAGCAGCTGTGTTTTTGCTGTGAGTTGTTGCATGATGCTTCACCTGCGGAGAAGCAGGAATCCCGATTCCAGCCTGCAATTCCTATGTCCCTGTTCCTTGTGCCTCTTCTGCTGGGCACAGACTTCTATCACTTTTCCCTCTCTTAGCATCTGTTTTCCTTTGCCCTCTGGTCTCTTGCTTTACTAGCTTAGCTAGTTAAGCAGGGAACTGCTCTCCACTTGACATCCCAAAAGCTCAGCCATGAGGACTCTGTTTATGTGTGTTTCTGAATCTTGTTGTCTCAAGTCCCTGATATGTGAAGCTGTTTTCATACTGCATCTGCTGGATTGTGTGAAGTGCTCCTGATCCTCCTCTGTGGCAGAGGGTGCAAAGCAGACCCCTGAGTGTGACTTCAGAGATGGCAAGGTCAAGGGGGAGATAAACAGCATTTTTAACTTAGTAAATAGATATTTAAAGCTACAAGTGTCCTTCTGCCTAACACAAGCTGTAAAATTCCCTTTACTGAGTCGAACAACGTCGGAGATTTCAAGCATGCATGGAACAAGATTGAGACCACAGAGTTTGGGTGAAACTTGTGAAGGACTGGTGCAGACACGCGTCAGGCACCCACCCAAACACCCAGCTCCATGGTGGGCTGGAGTTCGTGCGGGGCCAGCATCACAGCACTCACATCCCCAGGGAAAGCTGCTCGTAGCTCAAGTGTCACAGCCTGTTCCCGGGAGCTGGAGGGGGAGGTTGAGCTCAGCTGTCTGTGAAGTTCAGCGGGGCTATGATCTGCCACGCTCCTGACAGCTCAGCAGCCTGCGGTGACAGAGGGTTTGATACAGAATTCAGAGCCCTCACCTCCCATTAAGCAGAACAGCCAAGCCCGGGGTTGGCACCGAAGTGAGTGGCAACAGAGGTGTCAAGGATAATAGAGCAGAACAAGGGCTGGGAATAGGTGAGCTGTTTCCAAGTCCTGAGGGGAAGCTGGTCTCTCCCATGGCTGTGCTTTATGTTTGGAGCTGTCAGATATGGCCAGGCTCATGTGTTACAGGCAGCTCTTCCTCTGACTCCTGAAAGCTAGGGATAGCTGGATTCAGGAATGGTTTGCAGTCCTCCAGTTTTCTCCACATGCATGTCTTAGCAATCCAAGTCTCCTGCACTTTTCAGGCTTCCTAAAGTTACAGCTGGCACTTGATAAGGCTCGGACTGAAGCAGGTTTAAGCAATAGGCTCCATTCAGCTCTCTTCTGAGAGTCTTCTGGTGGTGGTGTGATGCAGTGGTGCAACAGCACATCTGCACTACAGAGATCACACCTGGCCTTCCTGGAAGGGATTGGCCAGGCTGTGCCTGCATGGTGAGGCTGAAGGGAACTAAGAATAGAGATCAGAATCAGGTCAGCAGCTTGCAATGGGCTGTGGGGCACAAGGTTGATGTGGTTGGGTTCCTCATGGCACTTGTTAATTATTAATCACCTGTGTTACAGGAGCTCTCTGAGGTCGAGGGGGAGCCGTGCCCTGCAGCACTTCCAGCATCCTAACAGCTGGAGTGAAGATGTTGCAAGTATCCAGAGGCACGGCAAACACGGTCCTGTTGCTTCAGACCTAGGGCAGACATGGAGGAGCCTTGTCCTTGAGTCACAGACCCACCAGATCTATAGGTGGTGCTAACAGATAATCTTAGACGGTGCTAAGGAGCAAAAATGGGGTGAGTTGGCCCAGGGGGAGGCTGAATCAGGAGCTGAACTGTGCTATTCTGAGCCCTTGCTTGGATATCCCGGGTGCCAGGCATTGCTCAGGACACAGCTGGGAGTTTGCCTGAAGTAACTGGGATATGCTTTTGCCCAGCTCTGTTTCCAGTGCAGCCTAAGGGCAATGCCACATGGATTATGAGAAGCAGGAAAAGAGAAGAAGGATGGTATAAGGAGAGGCAGGTGGTGTTGCCAAACACTGTGTCTTCAGGCGCTGCCTTAGACTGGGGCTTTCTATGGCACTCAGCAAGAGTCCAGCCAAAGGGCTTTGACAGAATCCATGGCTATCACTAATGATCTTTCCCCATGGAAAACCAGCTTTCCTTCCAGACTTTTCCTAGAAAAACAGATTTGCATTGTCCTGAGTTAATGCAGATGCATCCATCTGTTTTTAGTTCTTCCTTCCAAGTTGGCAGTCTTTGTTTGCTGCCAGACTGTGTTACTGTAGGCTCCCAGCATGTTGTATATTTGAAGTGTAGCTTGCAGGAAGCAGTCTGTATACCTGGCATCAGGGAGAGCACACCAAGAGGTGGCTTCCCATAATGTTTCTCTTGTCAAAGCTGTTCATGACAGTAATGTGAAGGGCCACCTCTGGCAGATGGCATGGGGCAGAACACGAGCCCTGGGTTCAAAGAGGGCAGGTTGTGTCCTTCTGCACAGCCCAGGGCCCCCAGCCTGTTCCCTCTCTGCTGTCACTGCTGTACGTGAATTGCAAATAGATCTGATGTGGCAAATAAATCTGAATTGCAAATAGAGCTGATGAAATAGGTGTCAGCCCCTGGGAAACATCAGCCTCTCGGCACAAGGAGGAAGTTACTGGAGCAGAATTGCTCCAGTCACAGCGACAAGGTGAGGTGAGTGAGTGAGGAGGAGTTTCAGGGCTTGTGACCTGTGAGGCAGAAGGGTGTTCTGCTGACCATGTCTCTGTGTCATTTCTGTGCCAGAGGTGACAGCATTTTTACCTGCCTCACAGCCTTTTTTTCTCCTGCATCTTCCTACGGGGTGATGTGCTGGCCTAGCAAAATGACAGAGAGCTGCTGCAATGATGGTTAAACAAGTTTGGGAATGCTCCCACTGAATCCCAGGGGCTGGCAAGCTTAGGTCCCCAGGGTCATTTGGTGTTCACTGATTTGGGGACGGGGGATGTCTATATTTAAATCTCTGATACTGTGGCTTTTGTTAGGGGTCTTGTGATGCTTTCTGGCTGTTACTTTACAGTAGCATCAGTCTTGTCAGCCCTGGGACATGCCTGCTGTAGTTTGGTGGTTCCTGTTGCAGTGATAACTGCAAAACATCATCCCCTTGCAGCCCTTGTCTTTCTTGTCCTTGTATCTGGCAGCTGCTGAGGAACGGCTGGGCTTGCAGTGCTTTAGAGGCTCAGTTTAGGTAACATAAGCTGTCCAGGTCTCAGAGTTAGGGCAGGGAGACTGCTCTGTCATTGCGCAGACTTCGGAGACACTGAGGTACCTCTGCTCCTTTCGTCACTTCTTTGTTGGCTTCTCACCTCCTCTAGAGGCTTAGCTCCCACTGCACACTGAGCGGCTTTCTTTTAAGGAGTTTAAGATCCTTGAATATGTGCTAGGAACGGTTAAAGGCTTATTAATTGATAGGTATTATCTAAACTGTTGGCATTATTAATGCTGCTCCAACATGGTCCTCAGTGTCCACTGTGCGCCAAGCTTGTTTCCTATTCCCTCTGCCACATTCCAACACGTGCTCTGCTTCGTCTGCCTCCCAGAAACCCCCTGCGACCTATCTGCAGGCTTTTGAGGATCCAGATCCATGGCCTGAGCTTTCCATCCCTTTGCCAACTTGGGGCCTGTGGCAGAAAACCAGAAGAGCCCCAGTCCTCATCATCATCAGCAGCTCTTTGTGCAAGGGGATCCGGGGCTGTGCGACCGCGCCGCCGGTGCGGCTCCTCCTGTTTATTTTGCCTGGCTCCCACTCGGAGCGGCACAAACGCTTCCAAGTGCTCGCTGGGGAAGCGAGCAGGAATTCCTCGTGCAGTCTGGCTGGCTCCTGGCCCTCTTGGCGTGATGAGGAGCAGTTGCAAATGCATGTACGCAAACAGAGAGCCAATGTTGACAGCTTTACAGGAGGTGGAGTGGTGGGCAAAGCATGCTCCGACTGCTCTGCAGCAGAGCTGAACGTACCCTGGACATGTACAAGTCTGTATCCTGAAGGATCAATGGTTTAGGGGTGGGAAAAGAGCCCTCCCTAAAACTCCAAGGCGATTCCTGGAAACCTGCCACTGCTCTGCCTCTTTCAGGGCTTCTGGTTACAGATAGCTCAGGGTGTCCACTTATGGCTGAGCGAGTACATTAAAGGATTTAATTTCTGAGCTGAAATCTGTCAGCTGTATAAAGAAGTCAAGGGAAATGAAAGAGGAGTTCCTGATGGCCCCTCTGCCTGTCTGGACTGGGATCCATGTGCTCTTCAGGCTTCCAGACACAGGACACAGAGACGGGGAAATACTTTACCAGGCTGTTTCTCAAGCCAAGTGAAAAGCAGTTCTAAGAGCAGCTCCTTCTGCCACACTCAGTGTGTAACTGACCCCGGAAGCTGTGGTGGTGCTGGTGTGAGGAGTGCGTCCAGGTAGACATGAGCACTCTTCTTCCAAACTCATTAATCCTTCTCTTTTTTCCCCCTTTCTTTGTTTTAAATCACAGAAGTGTATTTCATCTATTAAATTCTCCATTTAGTATGTACCTCTATGCAGACAGTAAAGGAGCAGGTTTTGTGCCTGCTATTAGAAGTACAGGTTGCCCCGTGTTTTTGGGGATGTTTGCTGACTTCTTTATTAGGGATCTTGTGATAGTAATTAGAGTTACAAGTGATGTATGTGGACGCCTTTTAATGGTGCTAAGAAAGTGATGGAACTTCAGTGTTTTAATCATTTATGCATGTTTCTTTGTATGCTGCTTTAAAGATGACAAATGATGTGTAGCTGTTCTGCTGCAGCACTAACTTAGTAAGTAGGAAGAGAAGCTCTGTTCCCATTCCAAAACATGGAGATAAATCTTCCCCTGTTCAGCTTTTCAGTGAAATGTTTGCATTGGCAAATGTGTAACTGCTTACAGAATGTTTTGACATATGAGGTAAAAAGACAATCTAAAACAAAGACAATACAAAACTGATTTACTGAGCTCATGTATACTGTCGGGCAGAAAAAGCCAACCCTGTTACCCCCATACAGCGTCACTTGTGCAGTAAAAGCCGGGTTCCTTTTCAGCCTCCCTTCCAAGTTGAGTCCGGTGTTGACCCAAGCACACTGTAGCTGCCTGAAAAGTGAAAGCATTTCTGCTGATAGAGGCTGTGAAACAAAGGCTCATCCTCTGCAGAGGAGTTTACAAAGCCGAGGACCATCAGAGCAGCACCAAATGTTTAGTGAATTGGGTCCAAAATCTCATAACTAGAAGTTGTCCCTCCCCAGCTTCAGTGATGGATGAAAACAGAACTTGGATCCAAACTGCTGCAGGGACCAGTATAGCAAAGGTGGAAGAAAAACCCGGAAAAGCAAATGGTAAAAGGCTTTGTGGTTGCCAGAGCTGTGTTTGGGAAGAAGAGGAGGCAACGTTTAAGTTGTGGTGCTTTGGGGATGCCTGAGTTGTTGGGTGTCAGAAGGGCAGCACTCAGCATCTCTCGCCACTTGTGAAAATCACTGGTGCTGGTCCTCTCTTGGCTCCTTTGCTTTCCTGTTTGTGTTGCTGTGATCAGATGAGAACAGTTATAACAGAAGAAATGCTTGTTGCTAGGCAGGCTCAGGTTTGAGATCTGACATAGTTTATATTGCCCCCAAAGCATATATTGCCATAGTGTTAGGATACAGCCAGGCAAGTGTCCTGCCTAGGGACTTTACATGCCGGTTATCTCCTGTCCTGCGTGTAGCCCAGAAGCAGAATTACCCTGTAGAGAAATTGCCAGGAAAGTGTAAAGGAAGGAGGAAGGCAGGTGTGGAGGATTCCTTATCTCCTTCATGGCTGCTGTCTCCTTTCTCCCTCAGCAGTCCAGGAGGTCTGCGGTTTGTCAGAGACAAGGGAGAGAGCTCGGGAGCGGGAGTGGGAGCGGGACATGCTCTGCAAACACAGCGCCTGCGTTTTTGAAGGTGTGTGCTCTGCAATGGGTAATTTGCTCCTTTATTGTCTGCAGAATAACAGCAGTGACAGCATTGACTTTCTCTAATGAACAGCTGCTCAGTGCTAGCATCTATTCCCGGAGGAGGCTCGCAGGGATGAATAAGGTTTCATGCTCCTCCTCCAGAGAGGGTGAGAAAGTTCACAGAACACAAGATTGTGGCTTGATTGTTGGGTATCTCCGACTCCTGAACTGCTGACAGCTGAGAGTTGAATGTGTCACCATGCAAGTCATGTTTCACCTTCCAGCACTTTCGCTGAGGCAGGGTGTTTATGGAGTCGGGAGAGAGGTGTTAGTTCCCGTCCAAAAAGTCACCCTCTTGTCACTGCAAGCGACCATCACAAATTGGCTGAACAAACCCCACTTTCCTCCTGGTGCACTGCCTCAATATTTCGCTGATGCTCTGCACTAACAACAGCAGGGAGGCAGGAGGGGACGGCTGATGAATTATGGGTGCTGTAGAGGCAGAGCCACATTGTAAACTCTTAGAGTTTGAAATCACTCGTGTATGTTATAGCTCAGGCTATCACTTCAGATAAACATTTTGAGCTTTGTCCCAAGCCTCCTTCCAAGCAAGTCGTTGCTTAAAGCTCCCCTGTCATCGCAGAGCAGTGTTTAGCACCCTACAGCTCGGTTGCTTTCAGTAAAAGAGGGTGAAATTGGTCCATCTGATTCAGAGGGTAAAAAAGTCCACAAAGGTGACAGCGAGTTTTGATATGTATCCATGGGTTATTCCTTGGGCTGCGCAAAGGTTTTGCCTAGAGCAGCTTTGCTACTTGGAGAGACAAAACAAAGCTGAGGGGGAAGAAATCTCAAAGCCCAAGTTTTAAATAGCAGCACTGTGACAGCTTTTAATGGTACAGAACGGGCAGCGTGGCGCAGGTGCATTCAGTGACCTGTTTTGTTCAGGCACTCAAAGATGTTTTGGAAGCTGCAGCTCTTTTTTCCTTTGTGTTTTAGCAATATTCCCTCTTGACCTGAACTTCTTGTCATGGCAGTGGAGGCAAAAATAAAAGATGCTGGTTTTACTCTTTGATGTTGGTTGGAATCCCTGTGTGGAGGTTTCCCTGGTTAGCTTAGTTCTTGGGAACTCTTCAAACCCAGTTCATAGCAGTTAACCTGTGAGCCATCCTGTCCAGCCAGCCTATTGAGATAGCAAGTGGGAAATGTACTCTAAAGAGGGCTCAGTTTAAAGAGCAACTTGACTTGTAGACTTGCTTTGACAGAGCCACAGTGAAATACAAAGCTGGAGAGAAATGAGTTTGTGTGTGCAAGCAGTGTAAGGGGCATTCATCCATGCACACACCCAGGAATGCACTGGGAAAGCAAACAGAGCTGTTTGGTTTTGTAATACAGTTTCAATAATAATCAGCAACAAACAGACATGGGGGGCTGGGATAATGTGTTTTCCCAATAGTTTTTCAAGGCTGAAGCCAGAGTTTTGTCTGAGGGAGAAGGAAGCAGAAATGGATGTTTGAGCTACAGATGCCTGTGGCTGTTACCACTCTTGGTTGTCAGAGGAACGCTGAGTTTGACTGTCAGGAAGCCCTCATACTAACTCTCTTTCTACCTTCTACAAGGTAAGTATGGAGCTGATAAGTAGCTGGTTGTCAACCCTTTGGGTCTCCAGGCCTCGTTTCTCCTGGCTGGTTACCTGGCCATCAGTGAGCTCCTTGTTCTTTCCCTTCCAGAGCACCCACATTACAGGATGGGCAGCACCAGAGGGAAGGGTAGCCAATGGTGCTGCTGCAGGAGTATCGTGAGGTGGTGAAGCATTTCCTTGGTCCTTCCCCAGCCAGGAGAAGCTTGAGGCCCCAAGGAAAGGTGAAGCTATGGGCTGTGCCTTTACAGCAGCACTTCATGGTGGCTCTGCTGTACCAGGACGTTGCAGAATTGGGTTGATGGCTCCTGGGGCCGCTTCAGAGTGAGGGTTTGTGCAGCTCATAAAATCCCTCTCCTAGTGACTGACAGCGCTACAAGGCAGCTGTCCAGGGACCGAGTGATGTGGAACAAGAGCCTTCACAGGGAGTTTCTATAACCTGTAAAGTGCTTTTGTCAGCCAGCACCTGGGGCCATGCACCTGAATGGAACAGACAAGTGTTTAAGTCAGGTTTGAGGAGCTTTCTCTCTCCCTCTTCCCTAAGCATGGTAGAGGAAGCTGCTTGGAAATCTGGCAGGGAATATATTGCCATCTGGTTGGTGTTATTTTTTACTCTACGTTTATTTTTTCCCCAGCACTGCAGAAAAGAACAGCTTCTTTCCTCCAGTGTCTTCCCAGCACTGTGGCCTTCCTGTAATGGCTGCTATAAAAGCCTTTTCCTTCTGGTGCTTTCTCAAGTGTTCCCTTCCAAATCCTGGCTGGAAAGCACCTTCTCCTTCTTTCTCTGATGTTGCCTCATCCCTCTCTGCTATATAGGTAGAGAAAGGGTAGAGGTCTCGTGTGCTGGGCAGCCTCACTCATTCGGTCGGTTCCTGCTGGAGTCCCCGCACTCAGTTGTTTTGCAGGAGTAATGATTCCTCATGGATTGCAGTGCTTTGTTGAACTGGAGCTGGAGTTAAAGGAAAGCTGTTGTTCCAGAGAGCCTTGCATTTCTCTGATCCTTCAGCTTACGTGCTGTTGTGGAAGTTCTTGTGCCTGTTTTTGCATTAAGCCCATTTTCTCTCTCAGTACTTCTCAAGCACAGCCTTGGTACTGCAGTTAAGAGTGACCAGGACTTTGATCTGTTTGTCAATGAAGCCTCTGAATCCATAGCCTGATGTGGTTTCTTCTTGTTCCTCTTTTGTGCCCAAGTTGTCCTGCTGCACCTGGACATGATGGTGGTGAGGCTGATGGTGTCCGTAGGTGTTAACGCTGTGTACGTAGCAAAGCCCTGGCCATGCTGGACACACAACAGGACATTGTACGTGCCTGTACACCCCAGGCCCTCTGTGTAGCACACTTGTTCCATTGGAAGGAGGATAGCTGGCTTGGCTTCCCCTTCATGCCCCATGGCAGCTCCTATTGCTGCTGGTGCCCACGACTGGGATTACACTAAACGTGTGGTCCAGCCATTGCCCCAGTGGGGACCACCAGCGCTCCTCGGTCTCTGCTTCCATCTGCTGGACGAGCTCTGGCTCCTGCTCTCTCCTGTTTTCCCTTGGTGCCTCAGGGGTTTTGCTGGCTCCTTTTAAACTGTGCTCATGTAATACTACAGATGGAAATCCCTTTCACACATGCATGGGCTGCAGGAATATTTCAGTGTTGGACCAACTCTGTTTTGCAAGACAACTGTGCTAGAGGAAATGGCAACAAGTCTGGAGGTGGGCTGAGCGCAAGGGTGCAGCAGTGTGTAACCTCCTGCCATGCAGCAGGCCTGCGTGCTGAGGCTAGAGCTTCTCTGGTTTATATCACAAAGTCAGGTACGGGTGAGTGTTGCTTGGATGCCACATGAATGGTCAGCGTGGGCCAGGCCAGAGATGCAGCATTGCAGGTGCCATCTCCAAAAGTGACCACAGCAGATGGTAGAGGAAAGCATGTAAAAAAACCTGGGCAGGGAGGATAATGTGCTTTGCTTGGACATCTCCCTCAGCATCTGACCTCGGTCAGATGTGTGGAAACATCTTGGGCTGGGGACTGCGTTGAGACCTTTGTGTTTAACAGTCCTGGTAAATGGGTCCTTCATGAGCTTGCCTGAACTCGGGTTTTGAACTCTGTCGTATCTTAGGGCACTGAGGTTGCACTGTGCAGAAAGGTTCTGCTATTATTTGTTCGACAGCTGCTGCCAACAACTTTCCCTGCTAGATCATGGCAGCAGCCAGAGCAGGTCTAAGAATTGCTTGTGACTCCTCTGCAGTTATTTCCCCTTTCATGAGGAAAACAACAAGAGTGTCCCTCAGAGTTAGATGTACTTGAGAGAGCTGGAAGAGCGGGGTTGCTGGGTTGTTGAGGGTTATGAACAGTCTGGTCTGCTCAAGAGGGCTCCGGTTGTTTTCATCTGACAACAGAAATTTGGCTGCTGCAAAGGCATTTCCTTCACCTTCCCTTAACCCCTGCTCAGCAGTGGCAGGCACAGGCAAGAAGGTTCATTTCAAGCAAAAACCATCTCCATCTTACACTGAAGACATTGTGCTATGCAGCCTATAGATCTTCTTGTAAACGCTGCTCAATTTACTGTTGGCTTGGTGTGTGCACTTTCTCCTCCAGATGTGTAATGACTGATGCAGTTTTCATGCCATCAGGTGAAGACCTGGACACAGGCTTGACTCCTCTTTGCTGCCATTTACAGTACAGCAGCTGGATGTTGGAATTTGTTTGACCAAGTTACTAGATTGGCAAGGCATCGTAAGAGCTCAGAAACAGAGGGGGTGTTTGTTGCTCTGTTAGAGGGCAGCGGTGTCTTGTCTCATCTAATGAACAAAACATCCACTTAGCAACAGTTGGTGAAAGTGCTGGGTTGAAACTATGTTAATTTTCCATGTGAAAATGCTGATGCTAATTTTTACTAGGGCAAGCATGGTGAGAGCAGATCTTCAGGACACCTCTTGTCCATTTCTTTAGCAAAAATACTTCAGTTATGTCAAAGCAACACCTGCTTTGCTCCTCCATCCCATTACCACGCAGGAAACAACCCATGGGGTGTCTGAGCTCCACATTCTCTGTTTTTCCAGGGACTTTGCAATTTGGAAGGACAGACTTTCCTTTTCCTTTTTGACTCCAGGTTCCCAGCCAGCAGGAGGAGATGTCACCATCATTGCTGCTCCTGAGAACACCACGGTGGTGGCCGGGGAGAGCGTGGTGATGGAGTGCATGGCGGCTGCTGATCCCACCCCCTTCGTCTCCTGGATACGACAGGGTGAGCATGAAGGACAGGGTCAAGTTTTTGTTGTCCAGAGGAACCTGTGGATACTTCATGTTTAAAAACATCTATTAAGAGGCTGGAGAATCTGTGGGACTGGAAGAGCGTTTGTTACAGTGGTACCTAATGACACGGGTAGTGTCACAGTGTAGGGTGTCCTTGCTAAACTGGAATTACTAATTAAATCTAGAAGGTTACAAAGCATGCAGTTCGCTTTAGAGTTGGCTGGCCTGTGAAATATATGCAGCTCTAATGCCTGGATGCCTTTTGATCTAAATTAGTCATCCTTATTGTATGAGCTTGAGCAGTGAAGGTCATGAGATGGGGTCAGGTCTGTGCCACTCCTACAGGGACTTAGAGGTTAGTGGGGATTCTGTGGATCCAACTTTGCATGAGAGAAATAACTTGTATGATCTTGCAGGATTATAAAACATGGTAAGATTTTAATCCTTACAGTGGCTGGGCGTGCTGGAGGGTTTTTATTCACAGCCTTACTGTGGTCACATTGGTGGTGGAAGGATTGAGTAGAAGCTCAGGTCTCATCAGAGCTGTACAGATGAACCAGACTGGCCCATGTTACCCAGGGCTGATAGCCTAAGTCATGAGTAGGGTGCTAGCGTCACTTCAAGTATCACATCCATCAGATGTGTTTCAGGGACTCTGCCTGAAGATGTTCTCAGCTCAGGAGTTGATTCTTCCCCATAAAAGGCTCTCAGTCATTTCCATAAATCCAGGTTGCTATTTAAGACTCCTCTCCCCTGTAACCGTTTATTGTGGTTGGTCTTCAGCCCAGACTTGTCCACAGGCAAGGATTTTAGTGTACATAAATATTTCCTCTTCCCCATAAAAAAAGGACCAAAAATACCTCAGAGGATACAGCTTTGGATTAAATGTTTGGCAGAAATGTTTCTGGTTTATCCTGTGCACTTCACAATTCCAGATACATGCTAGATCACTTAATCATTGCTTTGCTGAGAGCCGCTGATGCCTGTAGTAGAGTAGATATTATTAATTACCACTGTGAAAGTTTTTGAACAGGGAGGAAAAGGAGGAGGAAAGGTTGATGAAAAAAGTTCCTTGCATGCTTTGTTTTAAAGTGGTTGCTTGCTCTCCCCTGTGCTTCCTGGTGTGGACTCTTCAATTAGAAAAGATGGATTAACAGTGTTAGCAGTTCTGTGTTATACAAGCATGTTTCTTTCCAAGGCTTCATTAAGGAGCAGGCTGGGTTACTGGGCGATTAGTCATGTAGGTAACACTGAGGATTGTACCTCTAGGTTGCCAGTTTGGCTCTTGCCAGCCGTGGTGGTGTCAGCTAATTGCTACCATCTGGAGTCAGGCTTTCAAACTGCTCCAGTGCAAAAGGGGTGCACAGATTTTCCCCACCTCTAAGCATGCAGCCACTGAACTGTGAAGCCATCTAAATACCCCCAAACTGTGGATGGAGGGGGCAGAGGATCTGATCTCAGCTGCATTCCCTGCTGATGGTGCTAAGTAGGTGCAGCTGCTCACAGTGAAGGTGAGGAGCTTTCTTCTGTCTGGATACAGGCTCAGCTGAATCTCTGAGAGGTAAAGGCAAGCCAGTTTGAGGTTTTGCTGTCTGAAAGACATCCATGCTATCACAGGGGGAGAGGGACAAGGTCTGGTGTTGCACAGCTCTGCACAAACTGGCTGGATGTGCCAGAGCTGGCCATGGGTACCTGACCTCCCATCCAGTGCTGAGAATAAGCAGTGCCCAGCACCAGCCTGTGACATGCTGAGGAGCCCAGGGCTATTTGAAGTTGTAGAAGGATGGCTCATCTTCTGGCCAGGGAGCCAGAGCCAGCCTTTCCTCCTTCCCTACTCAGCAGCGCTGAGCATCTGGCCATGGGAATGGGAAGACAGCAGCTCATGGCCCAAGCACCAGAGCCCCAAGGAGAACCAGGTGTCTTCCTGATACCCTGCAGATCAGGAGCCAAGCTGGGGGCAAAGAATGACTTAGGAAGCTCAGTAAATTTGGGTTCATGTCTGGAACCCAGAGGAGAGAAGAACCCCTGAGCTGTTAGTGATTCAGTGCTCTTGCTGACATCTGCATTAACGTGCACAGGGGTCATCAGGCAGATCCAGGAGCTTTTCCAAGATGTGTGTTAGCACAGCTTTTCCTTGAATGTGCTATTCCTAGGGGTTCTCATTGCAGGCACACCCTACGTATCAGAGATTATTTTGATCCAAAACAGAACAACTGGTTATTACAGGCTAAACTGAACCTTGGGCCAATGTTGGCTTGGGCTGGCTGATGCTTGATCAAACACTGAGGAGTGTCCCAGCAGGAATCCTCCTCTGAGCTGGGGTTTGGGATCTGGGGGTCTCTCCACTCCCCAGCTGTGATCCTGGCTCTTCACAAGCCCTCATAAAGGGGGGCCTCACTGGGACTGCCTCCCACATTTGTGCATGTTTCTTCCTGCAGATGGAAGGCCTGTTTCCACGGATGTGATTGTGCTGGGCCGGACAAACCTCCTCATCCCTTCCAGCCAGCCCCATCACTCAGGGGTGTACGTCTGCCGTGCTAACAAACCCCAGACCAGGCAGTTTGTCACAGCTGCAGCTGAGCTCCGGGTCCTTGGTGAGTAGAGAGCAGGGTAAATGCTCCAGGTAGAAACCCTGACCAGGTAGGTGTGGATTACATGGACCAACATCCAGGAGATCCCCAAGTAGTTGTGACTGTGGCCTGTGCTGGGTAAGATGGGAGCCAGGTTAGAGCCAGGAGGCCCTGGGTTGGGATAGCTCTCAGTGGGAGTGTCTCCTCTTTAATTTGGGGTTTAGTTCCTTCTATTTACTGAACCATTTTATGCCTTATTCTTGTTCTCCAGGGTTCCCTCATGGAAATCTGTATCAGCAATTAACTTTCAGTATCGTGGAAGCCAGCAGGGAGAACAGCCTAGGATCAGGGAACGCAGCACATGATTGATAGAGAATTTATTTTTCCTTTTGGACAGAGTCTAAATTAAGCCTCTAGAGTCTGCCTGGCAAATCCTATCTTGTAAGCAAAGCTGCTACTGAATAAAACATAGCACCGAGTGGGGAGGAGAAGGGATTTGCTTTGCTGTCTTTTCCTCCTCCTTCCTGCGTTAATTTGTCCTCTCTCCTCCCAGCGAAACCCAGCATCTCCCAGGCTCCTGAAACCATCTCACGCACCCGCGCCAGCACAGCCCGGTTTGTGTGCAAGGCAGAGGGGGAGCCAGTCCCAACCATCCAGTGGCTGAAGAACGGGGAGACCATCCTGTCCAACGGGCGGGTGAAGGTGCAGAGCAGTGGGAGCCTCGTCATCAATCAGATCGGACTGGAGGATGCCGGCTACTACCAGTGTGTGGCTGAGAACAGCCTGGGCATGGCTTGTGCCACTGCCAAGCTCTCGGTGATCGTGCGGGAGGGTTTGCCCAGCGCTCCCAAGAAAGTGTCAGCCGTGTCCCTCTCCAGCACCACGGTCCTTGTGTCCTGGGAGCGGCCAGAGTACAACAGCGAGCAGATCATCGGCTTCTCCTTACATTACCAGCGAGCTGTGGGTAGGTGTCATCTGCCTCTGCAACACAGCTGTGTGGCAGGTACAAGGCATAAGGCACAGGTTGGCTTCTTTCCCAGCTAGTGACAAGTGTGAGGCAATTCCAGTTAGTTTAGCCCTTTTCATTGCGGGTAAAGGCATTTAGTCTTGGAGTCAGTGTCAGTCCATGACAGTGCCTGTGGATTAGCCAACATATATTAACCTGTTGACCAGCAGCAGCATGTCTGTGCAGCTGAGTTGTCTGGATTCTAGTGAGACCAGGCACTTCTGGAAACTTCTGTTGTTTACCTTTTCCTCCAACACATTGATTTTATATGCAAAGGGTGTGATTGTTAATGGAGATACTAAATAGCTACATTGTGCACAGGGGTAATCACTAAATTATTCACACCCAGAATCTGAAATGGGGTCTCTTGGGGTCTGTCTTCCCAAGCAGCCAGCAAGCAAATACTCTTGCTGAACTGTTGCCAGAGTTCCACTGAATATTGAGGTGGTAACATCAGTTGCCTTAGCATGGATTAAAGAACTTGAGTCAAAAAGGAGATGCAACCATTGAAGCACTGAATGTTTCTGGCTGAAGAATTCACTTAAGAAATGGGGTTTGTGCAGTTACTGGGAGAATTGGAGAAGACAGAGTGACTTTTAAGGTGGATTGACACTATGGACCTTGTGAGTTAAGTGCTGTTTCAAAGAGTGTCTTGGCAGCTCACTGACCTGCTGATCAGTGTTTCCTTTGCTCTAGGAACAGATAATGTGGAATACCAGTTTGCTGTCAATAATGATACCACTGAGCTGCAAGTCAAGGACCTAGAACCCAATACCAACTATGTCTTCTATGTGGTTGCATATTCTCAGCTCGGAGCCAGCCGGACATCCTCTTCCATCATTGTTCAAACCCTGGAGGATGGTGAGTACTGGTGCCTAAAAAATGGTCTTGGCCTGGTTCATGGTGAGCATTGGATATGCAATGGAGAATAGTATCAGCTCCTAGAAACCTAAACTTGCTTGCTGCTCCTTCTTGTCAGAAGTCTTTTAAAAACAACCTCAAACAACAAACCAAACCACACAAAAGCAAAGCACTCTGGTCTGATCATCAGCGTGGGTGATGAAGAGCATGAAAATGACCTAGCTGACAGTATGGCCCTTGAGAATCCTTCAGGAACTACAGTCAGCTCCTCTGGGCTTTCATCTAGCTAATGCAGTATTGCTCCAAACTTGACTCTGGGCCAGACTTGATTTCAACTGGGAAGAAAGACATCTACTGCAATTTGTAGGGGTGGGAGCAGCCTGGAGGTTGGATCCCTTAAGAGCCAGTAGTTTGTGTTGATTTTACCACTTATCATGTAGCATTTTGCAAACAGTAAGGGCAGAGTGCCAGAAGGACAGCAGCCCAGCAGGGGAGGACATGTACAGCTTTCAACAGACTGCAGGACAGAGGCAAGAAGTGATGATTTTGGCAGACCTCATCCAAACCCCTGCTATGCTGCGGGATCCATGATGTGGTTTTAATACTCCTGACACAGTGAACTGCATGGTCCCACATGTATGTGTCTGAAGCCTGAAAAGCTGAGTTGAAAGCATGAAAGCTGCTTGCAGCTTGCAGGGCTGTGATTCTTGAGGGAATGGGGATTCCCAGGCTGAAGTCTGGATCTCTGAGCCATTTCCTTTAGTGTCTCCTTCATGCTCCATAGGCATGTATGTATGCATAGGTGTATGCTAGCCTGCCCAGTTTGCAGTGCACATGGGGTCCCTAGGGAGCAGTGATCAGCCTGTTGGAGCTGAGCAGCCCACCATCTCCCCTCCCCAGACACCACACTCAGGCTCTGAGCTGTTGAAGAGCTATGGGGTATTGGTTCCCCCTGGGGCAGAGAGCATGTCACCAGTGGATGTCTCAGGGCCAGGACCAGGTAGTGGCCTCCAGCTAACTCCAAGAGGTGGGAGAGATGTGTTGTCCTGGTCTTTGCTGACTTCTCCTTGTTTCTACCCAGTTCCTAGCGCTGCCCCTCAGCTGTCCCTGTCGAGCATGACTCCTGGTGACATCCGTGTGACATGGCTGCCTCCCGCTCCAGAGCTGAGTAATGGCAAGATAACAAAGTACAAGATCGACTACTGCACCCTCAAGGAAGGTGAGGAAAACACTATTTAGGGGGTTGTGTATTCTGCGGCAGCAGTGTTAACATTTGAGGGGAGGAGGGACAGAGGGACCCCTTCTTATCCAAGGGAGGAGAACAGCCCTCTGTTAGCCTTGTTCTGCTGGTGGTGGTCACAGCAGTGCTGGTGCTGTGCTACTTCACCCTCCTTTGAGATGCCGTCTGTGATCATGGAGGAGCCTGTGTCCCCAGGGAAATGGTCTGGGGCTTGAATGTTTGTGCTGCCCCATGAATGTCTAACCCTTTGGTGCCATCTGCACTGTGTGTTTTGGGAGAAGAGCTTTGTGCTGGTCAGGGAAGAAGGGTAAATGCATTTTATTCCTTTAAAATGGAATCTAATCAAAGTGATCCTTTTTGAAAAAAAAGCAAGTATCCTGGCCAGGGTGTGTTGTTCTGTTGTTGAGTTTTATCTGGGTTTATTTATGTTGTCAGACACTCTAAGAAGCCTTCAGCAGAGATGGTAACATTTACCTGTGCTGGATGTGGCTGTTCCAATTCCATGAGGGGTGGCTTTGCAAATCCTTCTGGGTATTTGCTCTTAAACCCGTCAAACCTCTGCAGCTTCTCACTTCCCAGGGTCATGATTCTTGCTAAGGGAAGGGTGGGGAGTGTGATGAAGTGCTGGACATGCTCCCATGGGTTTGATCAGGTCTGTGCTGTGAGTCCTGGCTCTTTGATTTTCACTCTGAGCCTGCATGTGGCTCTGTGGCATTGTAAAACCTTGGCAACGTTTGCAGTCCGGGGCTCACACTCAGCAATATGGTGTTGCATAGCAGGGACAGTGCTCCCGGCTGAGTTTACAACAGGTGAAGCTGCAAAGCAAGACCTTTGCATTCAGCAAACATGCAGTATGAATCTTCAGCAAGACCCATGAGTTGTTACAGTGAAAATCCCAAGCCATTCTCAGTTTAAATTTCCTGTTATCTCCCTTATGAACTTGGGAGGGCTGAAGACGGAGATACAAAAACTCAGCCTGGCCTGAGTGGAGGTGTGAATTCTGCAGAGAGCAAGATTGCTGGACAGTTCTGGTTCAAATTAAGGTGAGGATTTTAATACAGCAGTGAGAAGCACTGGAGTCAGCTCCCATTGGCAAGCACGTGTGCTGCCATCACATCATCAGCAGCAAGGTTTCTGACAGCTCCCCTCCAGGCAGGCGCAGTGGTGCTGAAGGCAACGTGTAGATTTGAATGTGATGAAGGGAGTTGTCAGTCAGGATATCAGCTCTGCCCAGTCTTCAGCTCTAGTTTTTCCTGGTTGGCATGAGATTGCACAGGGCAAAGCCAGCTCGAGGCATGCAGGCCATGTGGGGGTAGCTGGGCTTTGTGGCTTCTTCTAAGCTGAATTTCACTTTGAGTGGGAAAACTGTTTTCAGTGGTGTCCCCTTGGTTCCAGCAGATCAGGTAACCTCCATTGAGGTGGGTGGAAATGAGACACAAATCACCCTCTACTCGCTCCATCCCAACAAAGTGTACAAAGTGCGCATCGCGGCCAGCACTAGCGTGGGCTACGGGGCCCCTTCCGAGTGGACCCAGCACCGGACTCCTGACAGAGACAACCAGACACATGGTAGGAGGCTGGGTAATGCCTGGGATTTGGGGCAGGGTGTGCAGGACACTGGGGAACTTGAGGCATAATCAGAGATACTTGCTTTCATTAGGGAATTACAGCTGCTGGTTTTGGTTAGACCAAAGCACTGACCTTTATCGTTCTGTTCAGCAACCTCTGTATGTCTTGCTGCTTGCCTGGGTGAGGGTCTTTCCTGCCTTCGTGTGCAGCTGTGAAAATTCTTAAGGAAGAAAGAAATACAACTCCCAGACCCTAATGTTATAACATTTGGGAGTGGATGGACAATTCTTCCGAGCAGAGCTGAGCCCAAGGCAGGCTTCAGCAGTGTTAAAGATGGTGGCATCTCAGAATACATTGAGAAACTCCCATAGTGGCTTTGTGACATTGTTCATTCCTGCATCACCCAGCTGGTAAAGTCAACAGCAGAGCATAACTGTACCACTCTCCAGGCAGTGGAAGCAATCCAGTTCACAGTCAGCCCTTCCTCACACCTCTCCCTCACCATCAAGGACAGGAAGGATTCAGTAGAGCAGGGAAATGGAGACAAGTGGCTGAACATTTTTCTCTTGTCTTGTTCTTCTTCTAGTTCCATTTGCCCCGACAGAATTGAAAGTCCGAGCGAAGATGGAGTCTCTGCTGATAACATGGCAGCCCCCAGCCAACCATGCCCAGATATCTGGCTACAAGCTCTACTACCGAGAAGTGGGCCCAGAGGAGATCAGCGATGAAAACCCTCTGGATGGTGCTGAGGATGAGAGCTGGGACGTAGGACCCATAAAGCTAAAGAAGAAAGTGAAGCAGTACGAGCTGACTCGCCTAGGTTAGCTGCTTCCATCCCTTCGTAGTTGGTGTGGAAACCCAGGGTCTGTGTCTTGCACTTTATAGCAGTCTTTTGGGATGCTTCCAAGAGTTGTCTGCTTGGTTGCTAATACATAGGACCAGGACCATGTGAGCTGTTTTAAGAGCCCCCAGAATCATTTCTGGCTTGGGATGTTTGGGGCTTGCTCTGAGCAGAGTTTAAAACACAGGCATTTCTGATGTCAGTGTAGCAGGGATTGTATTTTTAACCAAGGGCTACTAATACACTTAGTATACACTAATAAATGGATCTGAATCAATTAGTGTTTTTATTGTGTCGCCATAAAGAGGGCCTAGATTAAAATCTCCAGTCAGGATGATGATCTCTCCTTCTGTCTGTATTCTGAAGAAGCTCCATAATTGCATGCTATTTGAAACCTCTCTGTATTAAAATGCAGAGATGGGTTAATTCCCAGCATACTAATTTGGGATCAGTATTCTCCTCCACCTCCCCCTAAAGGAAAAGGGACAGAACAGTGAGTGTCCGTAGCTGGAGAACAAGTCTGCGCCACAGTCAGATCTGCCTGCCTGGGTAACTGAGCTTAGCACTTCCCATAAGGAGTTAATGTTTCTGATCTTACTAATTAGTTGATTTGCTCATGGATACAGGATGGAGAGTGAGGAGAGTCATGGCAGATCCTTGAAACAGGATTCTACTTCTTAGAGTCCTTCCATCCCTCACTTCATGCTTCATCCCTGTTAGTGCCCAGTGAGCTGAGACTGCAGGGCTGGTGTTTCTTGTGCTGGTTCGTCTTGTACATCCAGCATGTGTATTATACATGGTGTAAAGGTCAGACTGCAGCACCTGGAAAGATAGCTTGTGTCATCGCTAGGTAGGTTTCCAGCTATATTGCAGCCATCCTGCCAGTGAGAGAGTGTTAACAGTTATGAGTTTCTCTGAAGAATTTAGGTCTGTAATTATTGCACTGAGGAAACCACATGTGAACATCATCACGCTGCTCTAACCACTGGCAAGTCAGTTAGCAGAGGGACTCAGGAATGGGCTGAATTGATTCCAAATGCTCTGGCACGATGATGCTGAGAAGGCTGCTTGTTCTTCTGTAATTACTTCCTTAAATTTGGGCGTCCGTCAGGCCTTAATGGCTTCCTTATGATTGTGGTGGTTACGGATCAGCTATCGTTGTGTCAGGAAGAGAGTCTCAGGTTTCTTTGAGCCGTGGATGTTCTCTTTTCTCCCCCTTGCACTGTCGAATGATGTGCTCTTGCGTGTGTACAGTGAAGGAAGGGGTCAGGAATCTGGCTGTGCTGAGAAAGGCAGGGGCCTGGACATGCAACGAGGAGGAGGAATGGTTGGGATTTAGATGGGTTTAGTTTTATGTTGGGGAGCTACCCTGTACAGGTACTTACATCTGCATGAGAGTGGGTAGCAGGCTCAGGGGAGGTTGGCAGCCCTAGTGTGATCTGTGCTGCTGCACACTGCCTGATGGGGAGTCAGCCTAGGGATTTCCCAGCTCAGGGATGTCCGAGTCCAACTCTCTGATCACCGAAGGGCTGACCAGAAGTTAAAGCAAATTCCTAAGGGCGTTGTCTAAATGCCTCTTAAGCACTGGCAGGCTTGAGGCATTGAACACCTCTCTAGGAAGCCTGTTCCAGTGTTAGAAATCATGTTAGGAAACCCCAGGGTTAGCACTGGGAATACAGGCTGTAGCTTAGGCATGGTTGCATACTATGGCAGTGCAAACAAGGTCCAACTTCAGATAGAGGTGGATGGGTGTGTAGAAAGCAGCTTTGGACACAGCTTCCTGAGCACAGTTATTCTTTATTCACAGCAACAGCATAACAGTTACACCAACACAGAGCCATGCTTTGTCCATCACCTCTCCTCTATCCCACAGACAATCCTCATCTTTTGCCTTGATCCCAACATCTGACTTCTTGGTTTTGTCTTTGGTAATGACTCTGCTCTCTCCATTTAAGCTGAAATAAGAGAAGATTTTTCTTCGTGCTCATGCAAACCTCTGGAGCAAACCATGTCTCCTTAGCATGATACCACTGACATGCCTTGTATCTTGTCTGAGAGGTATGAGCTGAAATCCTGTGAGAAAGCAGGGCAGCTGTTCAGAGGCACATAGAGATACAGCAATGTCATGAGCCCACAAAACCAAAAGGAGCTGTCCTGAATCAGCAGGAGGGCTTTTCCCTGAGAAATTCCCATTGATTTCCATGTTCTAGCAGTTCGTCTCCATAAAGGTGTGCAACTACCAGGCCCATGATTTACGTGAAAAATAAACAGTAAGGATCTGATCCTCTCGTCCACATTCCCATGAAGGAAGATTGCATTCCTCTGGGAATGATTCCCTGGAGATCAGGGTATTTTCCCACTTAGAGGGAAGTATGGCATATGGCGTCTGGCCAATGTGAACACCTTGAAAAACTGAATGAAGCACCATATTTAGCATATTGGATATATTATGCAGTCATCCAGATTAGTGATTTGCAATGATCTGGACTAGATTATTCTGCTTATATTTAATGTATGATGGAATGCATTGAAATACATCTGTTTTCATGCTGCCTACTAGCTTCTTGACAGCTTGATAGAGCTTTATGTCTGCATGTTCTAAGAGCTTGAACATCTGGGGCTGTGTATAAAACTTGAAGCCAAGGCTCTGACTGAGAAGTCCAAAATACCCCTATTTTCAGAAAGTGAATTGCTTGGTGTTGTAGTAGAGCTCCCCTGGCTTCACATGTAAGTGGCTGCTGTATTGATCCTACCTGGGGGTGGAGATGGAGAGCTTGTCCTTCACTTCTCCAATAGGAGCTGCCCACAGCTGCATCACATCTGTGAGCTCTTCCTCATCGTTTTGGATCACATCATCCACGATGAGCTCGAGTCCCAGCCAAATGCTCAGGCAGGAGGCGGAGTGCATGTGCTGACAAGGAACAGGCTGTGGGGTTCTTTATTCCACCAAGCCCGTGGTCCCAGCCGTTTGAACACGGAGTGCTCTTTGGTATCATCTCCCTTGTGTGGGTCTGAAATGTTTTCCTGTGGCTGGGGAGTGTGAAAATGCAGATCAGGAGCCTTGGGGCAGACAAAGCTCTGTTTGCTTTTGGGATTCTTTTGGGGAGAAAAATGTGGCTGAACTGTTTTTGTATTCTGAGTGTGACCGTGTGTTGTGGAGCCTTCGGTAATTGGTACCATTAGCCTCTGGGAGCATAATCAGCACAGTCAAAATGAAATTGGCATCAATAAAGGAAGGTTTTATGCTGCTTATGTTGCCTGGCAAAGAGAGTAGTGATCTATCAGGGCAGGGAGTGAATAGGCACATCCCAAATGAACCAACTTCATCAATGCACTGCAGTCAGAGACAGTCTGGACTGGTCTCACTGAGCTTCTGAATGGGCTGGCTGCTGAAGGGAGAAGTTGGCAAGTGTCTTATTGGAGAACTTTGTATATCCCAAGTTGTTTCCTCGAGTAAACATCTCCCTTATAACTCCCTTAGATGTTACTTAACAGAGCAGAGGCCAGAGGAAAGAGATAAATGAATTTTGGACCTGGGCGGCACTGCTTGGACACAGAGCACCCTGTCCTGCTGCTCAGTGTGGGGTTCCCCACAGAGTGCATGGCTGATGGGAAGAGTGTAATGAGCACCCTCAGGTTTCTGGTGTGGGTTTTCTGTGCACTGTGGCTTTTCTCAATCAAGAAACTGCTGTGGAGGCCAAATAGTCACCAACAAAAGCTGCCATTGACTTAACAGGGAGTGTGGGGGCTCGCTGGCAGGAAGATCCTCATAGCAGTGAATACATCAGAAAGGACTTTAGAAATGGGAGGTGCGTTTTGGAGAGAGGAGGATGTCCTCACTCCTCACGCATAAACAGTGCAGTGCATCCACTTCTGTGGGGGAGAGAGGAGTCACTGTGCATAGGTTTCATCAGTAGTTTGCAAGGGAGAAAGCTCAGGAGATGCAGAGATGATGTGCTGCAGGCCAGGACACTGGTTAACCCTCGGTGGCTGGAGCAAGGCCATTTGCTGCTGATAGTTTCTGTAAAAGGTGAGAACTAGGGAGTAGCTGTGATGATTCCCTCACCAGTTGTGAGATGGCATTTGAATGTGAAAGCCTGTAAATAGAAGGGGGACTCCTGCTATATTTTGCCAAATACAGCTCTGTTCAAGCTGCTGTTGTGGATGGTGAGAAAAGCCAGTCAGATCAAAGCAAACTTGTCTAACTGGGAGGGTTGGTAACCAAAATAACCCCAGACAAACCCTGACTGATTTTTCCAGCTCCTGGGAGACTCTATGAGGTGAAGCTGGTGGCATTCAATAAGCACGAAGATGGTTACGCAGCGGTTTGGAAGGGCAAAACGGAAAAGGCACCTGCAGCAGCAGTAGGTGAGGAACGTCCTTCATTTGTTGTCTGTCTCTTCTGCTTGGCATGTGGCTTCAAAAGAAGGGTAGAAGTATTAGTTACAAGAAGATGAACTTCAAGAAGAACAATACCAAAATGGGGAAGGTTCCAATGTAAAGGAACTTCCTTTGGCAATCATTGCAGGTTGCTTTGGAGGAATTATCTTGGGAAGGAGAGAAAGGAACGTAATACCTCCCTTCTCATTAAGGTTGTTCCTATACTGGGTGTGGATGGCCTGTGTCCTTGATGGCTGTCCCTTGCCTTACTATCATGTATGTCACCATATATCTTTTCTCTTTTTGTCTTGCATCACAGATCCTCCTGTGCAGAAGGGTCCTCCACTGCCTCCAGTCCAAGTCTATGCAGAGTCCAACAGCTCAACCTCCATATGGCTCAGGTGGAAGAAACCTGACTTCACAACAGTCAAAATTGTCAACTACACCGTGCGCTTCAGCCCCTGGGGCCTGAAAAATGCCTCTCTTGTTACCTACTACACAAGGTAAAGAGGGATGTGAAGGGTTCATCTGCCATGTACTGCTCATGTCAGGAATAAACATAGGGCAGGAGAAACCTACATGGAAGTTGAAGTACTGAGCAAAACCCTGGGTGTTTCACCTGCTGGAAGCATCTGCCTTAGTCACAGATACATACACAGATACAGATACGTGCTGAAATGTGGCACTGGGTTTTGTCTGTGACTTGAACACCGAGGGATCATTTAGTGGCTTGTCTCTGCATCTTTTCTGCTCTTGTTTGACCTTACATGCTTGTTCCCAGTTAATAACATGGCCAAGTGTAATTGTGGCCAGTCTCAAGCATTCATGTGAGATGGTCCTTGCAAGTTTGATTTAACAATTACTGGAGTTTAAGCAGATTGAGGATGTATTTTAAGTCTGGACTCCTGTGCAAGTGTTTAGCCTATAACCAGACCGTGTTTTCAAGCTTTTCTTTGCAAGTACATCAGAAATGATCTTGGAGTCTGGGAACCTACTTTGCTGTGTAGGTAGGAGCTGAGTGCTCTTGTATACACATGACTGCAGGAGATGGAGCTTTAGGTGAAAAATCAGCATTGTAAGAGTTGGGGTAATCTTGTAGTGTTCCTGGTAAGGTATCAAGGTGACAGTAGGTGGGAGAGCCATCTAATGTTCATGGCTTGTGAATGTGTCCTCTTGGCAGCTCGGATGAAGACATTCTCATCAGTGGGTTGAAGCCCTACACCAGGTATGAGTTTGCTGTGCAGTCCAATGGCGTTGGCATCGATGGGCCCTTCGGCAGCGTGGTGGAGCGGTTCACCCTGCCCGACCGTGAGTGTTCATGGGAACTGAATCCTGATTTCTCCTGGGTTTCCTTGAATCGCTGTCAAATCCCTCCTGATGTGCAATGCTGAGAACCTCTAAGCATTCCCAAGCCCATTAAAGGAGCGCTGCGATTGCTGTTACTGTGGGATCGTCTCTGGGTTCAGAGAGCTGATAGTGCATTGCTTAAGAGCTAGGTCCTCCCTAGTGCTGAATGTCACTGTCAGAACAAGAGTGCCTTGCCCAGCCTGCTGTTCCAGTAGGACCTCTGCTTCTTAGCTTCGGGCCTGGTGAAGGCTGGAAGGCAGAGAGATGATCCCTGGATCTGCAGTGGGTTAGCTCCTTACTCTATGACAGCTTCTCTGGTATTCAGCTTCACAGAGCAGCAGCGATGGCCTTTGGAGGTGGTGTGTGTCCTGCCTTTAGCTGGGACTAGGTGCAGTGCAAGCAGGGCTTTGGGGAAGATGGAGAAGGAAGCAACAAGGAGCAAGGATGTGCTGGGAATATTCTCTCAAAGATAAGCAATGTTGCACAGCCTCAGACTGAGCTGTGTGGCTTTATCAGGACTGTTACATTTCCCTTGGCTGCTTGGCTGTGATGCATAAGTCCTGCCCTGTACTGGGCTCAAGCAGCCTCCTCTCTGCACTCTCCACAGCTTGTCTGGGTGAGGTGTCCAGTCACCCAGGTTGCCCATCAGTCCCTGCTTGCAAACATGGCTGTGGAACCACTGAGAGAAGACACAGAGCAGTTGCCATGCCCTGCTGGTTGAATGCTCTCCTGTTTTTTGCTGTTCACACTGGATCTTGTGTCTGCCAGGTCCCTCGACTCCTCCCTCTGACCTGCGGCTGCACCCGCTCAACCCCTACGCTGTGCAGGTGCACTGGTGCCCCCCTGTTGAGCCCAATGGCATCATTGTGGAGTACCTCATCCTCTATAACGCCAACAACACGCAGCCAGATGACATGTGGACCTTGCTGACACGTGAAGGTGAGCCTCCTTGAGGTACCATACCACCCCCCCAGGTCCTGGAGTATATGGTGGGCCTTGCTCCTGGTCATATGAGAGAGTCCAGGGGCACAACTACTGAGAGACATGAAATCATACATGTCTAAAGCTGGAATAGCCATTATTACCCAGCAGAGGTCCTGCAGATACAGGCAGTAATTCCTAGGAGAACGTATGCCAGCAGCACCACATGCAGTCTGTATTGTCAGCTCTTTAAGCAGCAAGTTCATTAATACTGAAGAGGTGTATGAATTATCTCTTAGAGCTCATGACACAAAATCCCTCACTTCTGAGGGCCCAGCAGAGCTCCACTGCTGCTTTGCTGCAGCCTCTGAATACTCTTGAAACTGCACATTTTAAACCTTGTTTGCCTTGCTTTTGATCAGGAAATATCTTCAGCACTGAAGTGCACGGCCTGGAAAGTGATACCAGATACTTCTTCAAGATGGGAGCAAAGACAGTCGTGGGATCTGGTCCCTATTCAAACGTTAAGGATGTGCACACCCTCCGGGAGAAGCTGTCTGGTACGAATTTCCCCTTTGTCCTGTGTGAGTTGTGTTGCTGAAGACCACAATTTGTCAGCAGTGGCACTTCTGTTTGTCACGCTGATGTCACTACACAGGATGCAAGATACGATGATGTGTAAGGCCAGTGCAGAGGATCACGGCAGGGTGCTCAGATGCGCAGCTCCAGAACCCATCCCACAGCCAAACTCCCTCACTATTCCCCATGCCGGCTCCTATGGAAGGGCACATGTAACCTGCATCTCGCTGCCTTTCTGTTAGGCTGCGTAGCATGAAGTTAATGAATGTGCAGAGATGGCAGTTTGCTTTAAGATGCTCTGAATTGTCACTGGCAAGTAATATTCTTCCTTTATGTGTATAGAGGCATCACATATTGGTTTTAGTGAAGCTGGTGCTTCTGTGAACATAAACCACTTTGTACCTTCCTCCTGCTAGCAGCTGAAATGATGTTTCTATCCTTCCTCTGCTAGATATTCTGGATATCCATTCTGTCACAGGAATCATTGTGGGAGTCTGCCTGGGGCTGCTCTGCATCCTCTTCTGTATGTGTGCCAGCTTCCGCAACAGCAAGCAGAGGTAGGTGCCACCTCATCTTTGCAGGAGGTGAAGGAGGCTGATGTGGAAGAACACAAAATACAATGTGAGCTCCTTCCCTGTGCTCAGCTGGGCTGTTTGGGATGCGGTGTGTGACATCAGTTAATACAAAGCTTGAGTTTTGGGAGTGCAGCTGGCTAAGAAACATATTTAGTACAGCGTTTTCACTGATTGCTTTTCTCAGTAGTTCATTGTTACACTCATAGGTTTGGGGTTGGTTTGGGCTTTTTTTTCTTCCAGGGAATGGAAAAAAAGGGAAAAAATACTGTTTGCTGCATTATTACCTGTGTCTGTTACTGCGGGCAGTGTTTTGCTTCTGAGGTTGGACAACTCTAAGGATGTTTGGAAAGGGTTTATTAACTTCCAGTTGGGAAAATGATGAAAGACTTCCCAGTGACTGACAGGCTGCTTTAAGGAGGCTTGGGCTGTTTGGGACAGAGGAAAGCGAGGTTCATGCGAGTTATGAGCTCTTGTTTGTTTTCCCTCAGGGAAGCCCTTCCAGGCCTGGATTCCCAGGCAGCTGGCAACCACACTTACTACCACCGGAGCAGGCAAGGGGTAGCAGCTCCCAGTGCCACCTTGGACTCACATGAGCTGGAGTCCCTCATGTCCCCGCTCCCAGAGGATGCACCCGTGGCCCTAGGGGACATCACAGAACTGACAGAAGTGCACAGCCTCATCCACACGAGCCTCCCTGAGGACATCATCCATGGGAAGAGGAAGGTAAGGACCCCTGTGTGTGGTGACTGGGCTCCCACCCTAGGCAAGAGCCTTTGTTTGGTGTGTCACTGCTGGGAAGCCAGGTCTGATCCTGCCCTGGCTCCGCAGAGTCTTGGCTGCAGGCTGGTGCTGGGCATTTCCCTCTCTGTCAAACTGGCTCAGCCTTGGCTGTTAGGTCTAAGTTGGGGATCTCAGTGCCATCTCCCACCCCTTGTCATCTCCTGGGACAGTGACCCCTCATTCCCAGAGAAGCAGCTACCGAGCTTACTGCTGCAGAAAGCTGTGCTGTTCCTGTGTGATGTCTGCAGTAGATGCTCTGCCTTCCAGGATGCTCTTTAAATTACAGTATAAGGATCTTTGTCCATAAATATCATATATATTGGAATACCCTTGAAGATGTGCAGGAGATGAAATTGTGTTTTATTTGTGAACCTGATTTTTTGAAGCAGTCTTTTCGTGCCCTGTGTGGTTTGCCTGACATTGCATTGTCTTTCATTCCTCCCTGCCCATTTCCTCTCTCCAGCTTGCCTGAAACATTTCATTCCATTAGGGAACCTTTAATTGGCCTAATTTAGTTAATCTGTTTATGTCTCTCTTTGTAGCCCAGGGAGAGCATGTAAAGTAATTAGGAGGTTCAGTAAAACAACTGCATTGTGAGCACATGGGATTTCATGGTTGCTTCCATGATGCGCTTGTGTGTCACTGGGGGAAGGTGAGTTCAGGATACCTGGCTAAGCCTGGCTGCTGGCGGTGGTGCAGGGATGGTCTTTTGGAAACACAACATCTTCTGCTGGCTTTAGTAGTCCTGTGGGCTGAAGCCACACTTTTGGCCACCCTAAGTGCTGCAGCAGATCAGCACTGAGCTGAAGGAGAGGCACTCTGCAGCCAAACCACATCCATGGATTTCACTGGAATGAAGCTGCCTGACTGGACCCAAGCCGAAGAGTGTGAGGAATTTCCTACAGCTCTAGCTGTTAAATGAGGACCAAATGTTTTCAGGGATGTGACTTACCCTGAGAACAGGTCAGGGTGGGGGGAAGTTCCCTCCCTTGGGAGGCCTTTCTGGGGGCAGCACATCCAGATCTGTCTTCGAAAGCAGCAATCCTGTCCGCAAAGGTTTACACCAAGATTTTCATGTGCGCAAACCAGGAGCTAGAGAAGGCAGTGCCAAGGTCAGGCTGCTTCTCCTGAGAGCTTGGGTGTCCCAGTGTCACAGAGACAACCGTGTCCAGTTCAGAGATCAGAGCTTTAGGAGTGAAATGATTGTGGCTGCAGAGTCTCTGTCCACGAAATCGAATGGGGAAAGGCCACTGAGAGCGAAATTCTCTGAGGCCTTTTGCCAGCAGAATAAAGAGCTTGGTTTTTTGATGGATATGGGTAGGGAAGCAGGGATCACTGAGAGCAGCCACCCGGAGAGCAGTGCTGTCACCCGTGCTGACCGGTGAGGATGACCTCGCAGGTGAAGAAGAGCTCGAGTGGCCGGGAGCAACAGGCTGTTGTTCTGGGAGCGGGCACTGGAGGGAGATGTGCTCCCATGCAGGCGGCCCTGCTCCCTCGCTGCGGGTCTCAGACCGGTGCTCACATACCCCGTCTCACAACAGATATAAGTCAGTCAGGAGCAGTTGTGAGTGTGAGAGTGAGAAATGTCTCAAGGATCCCTTTCATTTAACACTGTATCATGTCACCACAGAGCTCAGGCTGTTGGCTGGGACAAACTCTTGGTTGGATGCTGCTGCTGCACAGGTTTGCATAGCTGTGATGCCAAGGAACTGGCAGCTCCAGGCCCGAGTGATCTCCAGTTGCCTGCTTGACTCTTCATCCTCAAGTTACATTCCTGAAACTTGTTTTGTGTTGGTTGGGTGGCACTTGCCATTAGCAGTGGCACTGACAGCTGCTCCTGCACTTGCAGGCTTTTCACATGCTGGCTCATTACTTAGCATTTCATGAATTATTCTCAGTGGTTTTATTCTTGTGGCAGCCCCAGGTTCCAGTGGAGATTGGAGGCTCTGTGTTGTTAGGAGATGTACAGACCCAAAGAAGGGACTGTCCCTGTGCCATGAGCAGTCAGAAGCAAGTGAATGTCACTTTGCAGGTGTGGGGATTGAAGAACAGTGAGACCAAGGGCAGAAAGCCTTTAACAGCACTGAGATTTGAACTGACTCCTGCAGAGAATTGCAGGCAAGGATTTTGAGAAGTCCCCTTGGTTGTTTTCGAGTCAAGATGCCAGTTCCTTCAAACACAGGGCAGTGATTCCTCTTGAGCTGTTACAGGTAATGCTGGGGGTGCAGGACAGTAGAAGGAGAAGGTGGGACAGTCTTCATGCTGCTGGACAGCCCACCAGAGCCACACTGCCCCTGCTTGCAGGACAGCAAGGTGCTACTGCAGCCAAGCTGTGGGCATGGAATGGCTGAGCAGGAGCATGCTTGGCCATTTAGCAATCCCTTTTCCTTCCTTTCCATGTGCTTCCCAGTGGTCACACACAAGGATATGTAAATACACTGACAAGTGATTTCCTTCTCTTTGCCTTTCAAGTGACCCCCAGACCGATGCCCCCGGTACCCGTGTTTTAAATGGCACTGTAATGCACAGGCTGTGGGGCTGCAGCTCTGTTCCCCCTGACAGATGGGCTGAGGATGATAGAATGGCTGTGCTCCAGACAGCCCTGTCACTGCTGCTTTTCGGCCAAGCAATTTAGGGGGTGGGGGAGAATGTTAAAAAGCATCTGCTTTCTATGGAAGATTTCAGCTTTTCATTGAATGAAGCCAAACCCAAGTGTTTTGGCTTGGAAATGTTTGCTGTTGTGCTTCTTGCGAGCTGGAACCTTCCTTGCTTGCTGCCCCGCTCCTTCCCTGTGGGACTCCCCCATGAAGCATCCCCGTGACTCAGAGAGCAAAAGCTGTTACACATCAGGGAACTTGGATCTACCCGGGTTGTTTGTCATGTTCGTGTTGAAGTTTTTCAGCATGGAAAACAAACACCGATGCTTTCTGCCATTCAGCAATAAATCCTTTCTCTGTGCTATGACAGTAAAAGCTGGGCACATCTGCAATGTCCCCAGCCTTGTTTTGCACAGGGTTTCAAACTAGTTTAAATAATCCTCATAAAGCAGGGAAGGTTTCAAGATCAGCATTTCCTACATGTTCATTCTCAGCTCATATATTTGCATGAAATCATTACTTGTCACTGGAAAGGTAACGTTATTGAATCACAGTTTTACCAGTCGGAGTTACTATAAAAAGGCTAAAATGAAAAGGCTTGTTTGCTTTGATAAGGATTTAGCTGTAATGGAAACACCTTCTATTGGAAGATGTTTTTATTAGTTTTCATTCCTGTGTTTGCAATGAACTGACAAAGGGATTTTTCCGTCTTTAAATTGGAATTAGACTGACAGTCATTGCCTTTGTTATTCTATTGTAAAATCCAAGAGAACTTTTCCTTCCTTCAGCCATTCACTAGCCCCTCTTGAGCAGGAATAAATAGTATCATTTATTGCACCAAGAGATACTGCTTTAAAAAGCAGGGAAGCTTTTGGGCTTACAAGACCTTCTGCAGGTCTGCGCTGAAAACAGACCTAGAGTTAATTGCTGCTCAACCTTAGAGGCTGAGCCCCAAGAGGGCTTTTTCCCCCCTCTCACACACCGTGTGCTTGAACAACATGTGGGATCCAGGCCATGTTGTGTGGCTGATGGGTTTTTTCTGTTTGTTGAAAGTTGCAAACTGGTACAAAACAAGTTTGTTCTTCGTTGCAGCCAATTTCAGCCGGAGCTGAACAGGCTGTTCCCAGAGTCATCAAAACCTATGTAAACATGGCAGATTGACATTTCCGCTAACAGATGGTCCATGGGGGATTGCAGTAGAGCTGCCTGTTTCTTTCCACGTTTTTTGTATTCACAAGATGCCTGCAAGAAGGTTTTCAAGTTTGCTCTGTGTGTGTGTGTGCGTGTGCATATGATGCTCAGCTCTTTCTGATGGCAAATACGCATGTAAGCATCTATATTAGGACACACATTTGTGTGCATGTGTGCATATTTGTGTAGGTTCAATGCTGAAACTTCCAGGCAGTATTTGCTCAGTAACGTATGTTCCTTGGAAGAGGCACAGAAGCCATCAGTCGGCGATGGAGCTGCAGAAAGCCTCTCAGATGGCAGCAGAGGCAAATCGAACATGTTCCTTGAGCACTCACATGCAGCAATATTCCTTGTTGTCTGTGAGCTCTGTGTGATCGCTTGGTTGATTTCTTGCTATTAAAGTGTAGTTTAATGATAGTCCACTTAGAAAAGCAGCAATTAGGGAATGCTCTTGGCTCGGAATATATTGTTGAGGATTGCAGAGAGAGGAATGGCAAAGACACTGCCTCCAGCATCCACTCTAAATTAGCTAATGTGTGATATCCACAGTGCTTTGGATGTCACTGTTCTGCAGGGTGCTGTCATATAAATGAGGCCCTTTGCTACTTGTTTTCTTAAGGTTTGATCCTGAAGCAGCAGCAAAGCTCCTACAACTTGGCGTTGGTGCTGGGATGTCATGCTGCTTTGCCTCTCACAAGGTGTCGAGCCTTTTTGGTGGCTTGAGTCAGGGTGGACAGGGTGCTCGGGCAGTATTTCAGCACATACATGAGCCCTTTAATGCGCCTTCTGCCAGCACCAACAGCATGAGGTAGCATTTGCTTCTTGCTAAATAGCTGACTTAGGAATGCCTGGCTCACACACAACATCTGCTCATGTATTTCTACCTAATTTCCAGCCAGATGGACCGAGGCACAAGGAGGTCAAATGACTCACCCAAGGTCAGGCTGATGTCAGAAATCTCCTTGCCATCTCAGCTGGCCCCGTGCTACGTTGGCTATTGTGGGAATGGATCTGGCCTAAGCAGCAGCCACATATGCAGAGCAGAAATCTGAGTTTCTCCTGCCTGGCGGTGAGCAATAGGTGCTCGGTGGGTTTGAATAGATGTGCCCGGTATCTTCACCTTACACAGCCATCGTGCGCACACCAGCAGTATTCTGTATGCGGATGCACACTCACAATTGCATCAGGTCAGGATTTTCTCTTCACTTTAGCCTTGCGTCAGCCTCTCACTTCTGTCCAGGCAACATGAAACATCTGTGCAATGAGCCTAGAGATAACTGGTGCTTAAATCCGAGCGTGTGTGTGTATGTGAGTCAGTAGCAAGGCTGAGCTCAGGTATCTGCAGGACAACCCAATAAAATCAAAACCTGGAAAGAAAATGCTTTTCTGCCTGTGAACTAATAGTCTGAGCTGTTAAATAACTTCGGCTCTTAAAGGGCCACATTTCCCATACACAGAGGTGTGCATTCAACAGTTTATTGCAAGAGGAAGCTGAGAGAACCCAGAACAAATTGCATTCAGCCCATATAATTTAATTAGATCTACAAACAAGGTAACACTGGTTGCCCAGGGGACTTAAAGCTGAGCTAAGAATTGCTTGGTGGTCTGCTGCAAAAAAAGAGAATAATTAAATAATGAAATAAAATAAGGCCCCAATGTTGTGCCTCTGTGTTGGTGGGGAATGGCAGTGTTTACCCAAGCCTTGCCTTAGAGCAGGAAATCTGTCTGCTCTGCAGGGTGAGCAGTTCAGTATTGTCTTCAGCTCTCACCAGAGCACACGTGCCAGTGCACACAGGTGAGGGTCCCTCTCCATACTCCAGAGCATCACTGGTGCTACAGAGAACACTGGAATCGGTCAGCTCCAAATTTCCACTGGCCCTGTTCCTCTCCAGCTTCATGGTGTTTTTCAGTAGGTTCATACTGCTTTTGGTTGTTCACAGCTTTGCAGGGAGTTGATTCCAGTGGAGAAGAGAAGGCTCCAGGGAGACTTTATAACAGTCTTACAATACCTAAAAGGGGCAACAAGAAATCTGGAGAGGCACATTTACAAAGGCCTGTAGGGACAGGCCAAGGGGGAATGGCTTTAACCTGCCAGAGGGGAGATTGAGATGAGCTCTTAGGCAGAAGCTCTTCCCTGTGAGGGTGCTGAGGCGCTGGCACAGGGTGCCCAGAGAAGCTGTGGCTGCCCCATCCCTGGCAGTGTTCAAGGCCAGGTTGGACACAGGGGCTTGGAGCAAGCTGCTCCAGTGGAAGGTGTCCCTGCCCGTGGCAGGGGCTGGAGCTGGAGGAGCTTTAAGGTCCCTTCCAACCCAAACCAGGCTGGGATTCTATGATATAACTGTTGGCCTCAAAATTTGAGATGAGAATCAGGGGAAAGCCTGTATGTAATCAGTTGTGAACCATCTGGCAACTTCTATCCATTTGCTCTGTATCAGACTATGGGACAGAGCAGTGAAGTCTGTTCTAATGGAGCGATCATGTGAGTCTGTTGCAGTGAGCATTTGTATTTTGATGCCATCAGAAGTGTCAACATTTAATTCGTGTCTTTGACCACTGTGGTATTGTCCCAGCTTGCACTTCCCTCTTTCAAGCTGCTTCTCATTTCAGGTTGACGAGGATCAGAATCTGTATCAGTGATAACTGGATTTTTTCTCCTCCCACTTTTCTTCCGCAGACTTCATGGCATAAATCAGGCAACCAGCCCTGGACCAACAGCATCGCCAGGTACGGAGACACGATCACCAAAGAGCCACTCTCTGCTGTGAACGGGTCACTGAAGCTCCCCTCTGGCGCTGGACAGAAGCTTTTGTTACAAGCTCTGGTTTATGATGCCGTGATGGTGGGTGTCTTATTGACTTGTGTATTCTGATGTGGTTTCTCCATTTGTGTTCCAAATCTCCCTTTCTCCTTTTTGCAGCACAGGAGAAAATGTTTTCTTCTCTAAGCTGGCTTTAGTTGGCTGATCACGGGCTTTGTTTCTTTTTCCCTGGCTATAGGAGTGTGTGCCAGTGAGACTAATGGAATCTGAGTAAAAGCCATTTGTTTTTTCCAAGCATCACTGAAAGCCTCATCTCTCCCGTATCTCCCTGTCTTGACTCCAGCCAGCCCCTGAGGGCCTGTGCTGTGGGCTTGTTCTTTTGGTGGTGGTCAAGAGGGGTCAGACAGCTCGGGTGCCAGCAGGGCTGTGGCAGTCTCAGTTCCCAAGGACCTGGAGCCAGGCTCCAGCTTTGAGGCTTTGTTGTGGCCATGCATCAGGCAGCCTGTGGAGTGAGTGAGGAGCTGCAGTGCACAGCACAGTCATTAAGATCTACAGTGTGCTCGCCTGAAGGAGGGATTGCAGAGTGTAAGAGGAGTCAAAGATCAAGGGTTGATTTAAACTCCTTTTCCAGATAGGGTAGAGCAATTTCCACTGCACTTGTATTCTTTAGGTGGGTGCATAGACTGGGAGGAAATCCTCTTTCTCATATTGCCTCATTGGAATACATGCACTCTCCTGTGCTGGGGAGAGTTTGTACAAGGATCATGATACGGAGCTGACACTGCTCAGATTGACTCTGGACCAGAAGATTTCTTTGGTTATTGGTTTAAAACCCTCCACCCCCAGCAAATACTTCTAAGTAACCGACCTGTGTTTCCTTCCTAGATACTAGTGTGAAAATCAATTATAGGCAGGATGTAATTAACATTGTGGATAGAGTCAAGTCAGTGTTTCACAACCCAATTACAGGGCACCGTTTACAGCACAGCTTACCCATCAGGGTTTGTCAACAAAAGGAGAAAAGTGTTAACATATGTAAATGAGGCACAAAGTTGGCTTCAACAGAAAGCGCAAATCACACGTGGGGTATCACTTCCCTACTTTGAATTGTCTCCTTGCCACTGAATCCCACTCAGCCCAGAATCTGAGCTCTTTGTGAGCTTCCAGAATAACGTGTCTCTTAAACAGGGATTTTGTGTTATGTAGCCAAAATTAAACCATGGAAGTGAAGGGAGCACAGGTATCTTCTTATGGGTCTGTATCATGAGCTGTCTCAGAAGCCAGTTTCTTAGTGAGCTGCCCATTCACCATCTGGAAATCTGGTCCTTAATATGGAAACAGACTGGAGAGTTTTGAGAACTGTGATCTTTGACAGAGGCTTGGAATGGCTGCTCCATCCTGCCAGGAAACGTGGACAAATCACTTCACTCGCGTGGGACTTGCTTTCCCAAACGTAAAATAGGAATAATGATCCTGAGGTGATTTGAGATGCTTCTTAAGACTTCAGCTCTGAGAAACATATCAAGATAATGCTTATAGAGGCATGTGTACATCCCATTGCGCTCTATGGGATTAAAAGGCAATATGTTTCAGTGCTTGGTTGGGTCACAGCCGTAATTACCTGGATTTCATGTACTTTACCTTGCATTTATTTATTTTCCCCCTCTTTGATAACAGAATGAAGCCAGGAAAAGCCACCCTCCAGCCAACCTCCACCAAGTGGAAGCAGAGGTCATTGTCCATTCTGATTTTTCCGCCTCTGACAGAGACCACGACTCCCGGCTGCACACCCTGGAGAGCGAAGAGACAGAAACTGAGGACCGGGAGCCTGAAGAGCTCCCCTCTGGAGAGGTGACTCTTCCCAGCTCTCCCGGCACCCAGCAGGACACCAGCCAAGTGGTGGTGCACTGCACGGGCAATTCAGAGGTCCAGGCCCAGGATGAGCTGTTAGGTACCAACGAAGAGACTGACAAAACAGAGGCTGTTTGCACTGGGCTCACCAATGGCTTCCACAGGCATGGAGAAAGTCTGGATTCAGTGGAGAGTGGAGATTCAGACTCTGTCCGGGAAGGTGAGGAGGATGTGCAGCCAGTCAAGTGCCAGTCGATCTCCACAGCCCCAGAGGAGGCCCCTCCCTGTAGTAACTCTGGTTTAACCAGTTCATCCTCAGCATCTGAGAACATGGCATGTGTCCACAACCATTAGAGTGAACTAATCTGATTTTGATCATGGGAGAGCCGGAAGGGCCTGTCCCTGTGAGGTGCTGCATGCCCTCGACTCACTGAGCCCAGCAGGAGCTAAGAAGGCACAGCATCTCACCAGAACAGGATTCGAACCTGTCAGCTGTACATATCGCCTTCAAGAAATCAGTAGGTAGGTTGGTAAGGGCCCATCTTCTTCCCGCTGTAGCTGATGAGTAACTTGGTGTTGGTGGGAGCAGGATTGAGCCATCTGCCAAAGTCTTGACGTGAAACCACGACTAGAACAGAGCCTTCAGTGTTAGACTGGGGCTGTCACTTCGCCGTAGTCCTCCAGGCGACTGGCACGACGTCTTTTCCTGCTGGGAAGAGGCAGGGTACACCGAGTGATTCCTCTCAACTGTCTCTTCACCAGGCCTTGGCACTACCTACTGCCTCGCAGCTTTGGGATGGATCTTGACAGAGGAGTCCCACGAGGGGGTGGAAGCCAACGGAAACGAACTCAGTGAGCTGTAACCACCAGCCTGTTCTGCCCTCCCGTGGTTAAAAGGATTATAAGGCTCTCTTTGTGCGCTACCGCAGGAACTCTTACTTGCAGGCTGATGTAGTGGCCTTTTATTACACACTCTACGAGTGCCTCTAACAACTTGTACTATATAGAACCTTCTTCAGTGTCTGGGTCATTTCACCAACCTGGACTTTGTTTTATGTAGGTTCTTGTACCTAATATTTTAGGTACATGTCTGTCCTTTTAATGTACAACATGTATTTTTATTTCCTTGGAACATCTTTATATTATTTAATTTTATAAAGTGGACTAGTGTGTGGTATAGAGTAGCATTTTTACTCCTTCTCTCTTTCTTTGTTTTTTCCTCCCTAACAACACAACTACCTCATGTCTGTTGGAGAAAAAGCAGTATATGTACTCTTTTGTTAATGGTCCATTATAGGTTTTAACTTATTCTTGTACTGCCTTTTTCTAAAGAACACGTTTGCACTGGTTGTTGACTCATTTTTAATGCCTAGAGCTGCAGATCTGGTGTCTCTCTTGCTTTGTTTCTAAGTAGTGCTGTAGGACACCTTCCCTACAGCTGGAGAGTTGGGTTGTGTTTCTCCATAAGACTCTGTTTTGCAGGAGGGGGCCAAAGGACACTGCTTCAGCTGGCAGGATGTTGATCTGTCTTTGCTTAACAAGCTTTTACTAGTGAAGAGAAAACCAAGAACCAGCAATTGCAAAACCACCTTGTGACCCTGTGGAAAAAAGGTCCAGCAATTGGGAAAGTCACCAGGGACCATGGGGACATCTCTTTCTTGGGGGGGTTTTGTGCCCAAGTGGAGACATCTCTCATGATTTTGATTTCCAGAGAGCAGCTCTCAGCCTTCTGTAAGCAGTGATGTGCTGAAGGCTTTGGATGAGCAAGTGAAACTTTCCGGTCACTTCTGAGAGTCCAAAGCAGCCAAAGTGGGTTTGGTTTTGAGGCTTTGGGTTTTTAAGAGCTGAGCACCACCAGAGCTTAACAATGAAAATCAAATCTTTGCTCTCGTGCCAGTCTGATGTGAAACTCAACCCTGTGACTCTGTGCTTATTCCTGACGTGTCTCTCAGCCTAGCTCTCTGGTATGGGGTGAACTTTCCTCTATCTTTACTTTAGCCTGTCTCTGCCTCATTCCAGGCTTGCAGAGTTTGACTGTGAACACTACAGATCAGACCAGCTCCTTGGGGTTATGACCCCCATTAACCAGAGTGACTGGCTGGTAATTCTGTGCATTGGGTGCTTGGTAAATGTTGTGCCCTCCTGGAGGATTCAGAGATCTGGCCATTTGTTTGTTGAAAAATGAAGGAAAAGATGCCCACCTCCCTCTTTTCTTACTGAAATTCTTATGGGGAGCTGTGAGCTGATTGGAGATCCTGTAAAAGACTCTAGGCTTTGGGTTTTGTGGTGAAATCTGGACTGAGACTGAGATACCACTGCTTGCAGCAAGGAGAACCTTGCTCCACCAGCACTCTATCCTGCTTCTGTTGTGAAGAGCTGTTGTGCCCTGTGTTTGAGCTGAGCTGGACCAGCTCATGTCTTTGCAGTCCTCCACCAAACCCTGTTAGCTCCAGCTCGTCAGCAGAGGAGTACCTCCGAGTCTCCATGTACCCTGTTGGGAAGGATATTGGAGCTTCTATCTCTCCCCATCCTACAGTGTCTCCTCCTGGCATGACACACTGCTCTGTCAGATGGCTGTATTTCCAGTCATTGTGCCTGCTCTGTTACTTCAGCTGCTGTTTGGTACCTTGAGGAATCTCAGAAACACCATTCCATGCTCTGAAGTGCCATGACTCCTAAAAGCTGTGGCACAGAGACCGGGAATCTGTGCCAGTGAGCAGGCAAGGCAAGAGTTAGTGTGTGTGCACTACCAGAGCAAGAGGCTAGAAAGGCAAGAAATCATCACTGGGCAGAGGAGTTGCGTAAATAAGCTCCAGAGCTCACTGCCACAAGCCTTTGAAACTAAGGACTTAGCAGGGTTACAGATAAGGCAGTGAAGTGTTATTGCAGGCAATAAGGGCAATTCACAGTTATATGGGAGCGGATGCAATTGCAGAGGTATAAATGCTTCAGCAGGGAGTACTGGGCACTCGCTGCAAAGTGTGGGGAGAATTCTGCAGCTGGACCTCAGCTCGCTGTTGGTTTCATGGAAGAGTCCTTGTCCTTCCCCAGTGACAGAACAGACCCTGTACAAGCCACATGGCCACTGCTGGTGTGCAGAGAGGGAGAAGGACCCTTTTTCTAAAAGCTCACTCCAGAGGAACCCCTGGTGACATCCTTTCACCATCCAGACCAAGTCATCTGCGAGCATGGCAGCATGCCTAAGGACTACTTCTGCTATGAGGCTGCTGGAGAGAGGAGTAGGGTATGACCAGGGCACCAAAGGAGAAGTTCTCCTGGTTCTCTTCACTATACCTGGAACAGGTCATGTACCAGCCCTGAGCTTTCCATCCAGGGGCTGCGGGGATGGAGGCTTAGCCCTGTCTCAGGAGTGCCACTGTTTCTGGGGTGCTTCTTTGGACACGTACCCTCTGCTTTGTCTGTACTGACTTCTGTAATCATGTAGCCATAGAGTGAGCATTCCTGATCTGCCTAAAAGCTCTCCCTGCCTGTCACTGAACCCAGCACAAGCAGGCACAGTGTGGTACCATTCTGGATCACTGTGAGTCAATCACAAAAACACCAGGTTAGTTACATGCTATGAGAGCTCTGGGGGAGATGCAGCAGAGTGCAAACAGTTCTGCTTGTGAATCACAACAATACTTTGTCTCCTCATGCTGATGCTTACACTGATCTTATTACACCCCACTGAATTGTACCAATATGAAACTGGCAGCGTTTGGATGCCTGGGGACTGTGGTGTGCCAGACCTTGGTACAGAAATCAAAGCAGTTCCTTCAGAGCCAAGAGATGACCACCAACAGGCAGCAGTGAAGCTGTTCTCTGTATGAGCACGTGTCCACGCAGAATACTGGGTGTCCTCGACTGCACCCCAGGTCCCTCCTGTCCTGAGCATCTGAGGACCTTTCTAGTCTCAGCTGGAAATGAAGACAGATAACACACACTGCATGTGTGGGGCTGAAACAACCAGTGCATATATTTTTTTATCATGAAATAAGATTTCTCGCAGACACGCGAACTGTCGATACCTTTAATTACCCATCGTGCTTCATACATGTTCCTACCCATCAGGCTCCTTTCTCCCTTCCTTTCAGTAACACTGAGGGTTATTGCCGTTCATCTTTCTGCTGGTGTATATTGTTTGACATAGTTGAAATGTCAGGTTTGTCTCACTGGCATAATTTTGTGGTATTAATGTTCCTGTTTGGCTACACAATTGTATATTCCGTGTGCTGCTGCGAGAGTCACAATCTCATCCTTTTGTTTCTTTTAATCAATTTTATTACATGAAACACATGGATAAAATCTCAACTTTTGGTTGATTTGATTTCTTACTTAACAGACGGCAAAGTTCTGGTTTAAATAGTTTAAATGAGAGAACTTCTAATCTAGGATTTGAGGGGTTTTTACGTTACTGGCTAACAGTCCTGAGATCAGCCTATGAATTCTGCTGTGTGAGAAAACAACCATTTTAATAGAGCACTATATATGGTTTTGATCTCCTTAGAAATAGATGTTTTGAAGGGATCATTGTGTCTCTTCTAATCCATACTTTTGTTGGAAAAGAGGTGTTTAGTCCAGCAGAAATCTGCCACCTAGTTCTGTTACTGTGTTCCCTTGCTTGTATTTTACAATCAGATTTCATTTCACTTTCTACCCAGTGAATAAGGATGTGTAACCAGAACTTGATCTCGTTTGAAGATTGTGTCTGTGTTTGGTTCCATGCTGTACTTAATTATAACTTTATTTCTTCAGAGACTGTTCTTACTCCACAAATACTCTTTAGTGTTAAAGTGTAAGAAGACATTGTCCTTATATTCCTTAACTAATGGGTTATTAATAAAATGCTTTAAGAAAAGAGTGGGGTTTGTTTCACAATTCGGTCTATTACAGCCCACTCTGAAAGCTGTGGAAGGCTGGTCCTGCAGCTATGTGTTTGGAGGGGCTGGATCCTGGGAAATGTGCTGTTAGGTGCTGGATTTCAGAGGTGGGCACAGTTTGGGTTCATGAGGCATTTCCTGATGCTTGCTGATGTCTCAGTTTTGAACTGATGCCTGTAAGGAAATGAGAAGCTGCTTGTCCAGGTTCATGCTTCATCCTGCTGGGGAATTTTGTCAGCAGAAGCATCCAGCAGATGAACAATGAGACTTCGCTTGGGTGGCGTGCTGGGCTGAGCACAATTAAGTTGTGCCCAGTGAGGTTGGCAAGAGGATATCTGGCAGTGCCCAAGAATGCGCTGTTAACTTCCCATGCATCTCCCTTTCTTTCTAGGATGCATTCCCTACTTCAGTAGATAGTTCCCATTATTACTTTATGCTGCCAGGACTACAGAGCCATAAAATCTCATTTTATCTGCATTACAGAGGTAATAAATCTGCACTAGACATAGTGTGCTCTGGTAGTTGTTAAAGGGAGCTCTGTCAGGCTGCCTAACTGCGATGAGTCTTTCTCCTAATGACAGGTAACCCCACAAAGGAACAAGGAAGGACCTTTGGGCGGTGATGGGTGGCTCCAGACCTTCCAACTCTGCAGTGTGAGATGCTGGTGGGAGGCTGATAAAGGGGGACAGGGTGGGGTGGCATAGGTGAACAGAGGGATGGATGGATGGACACAGCAGTTACAGGAGAGCTGGGACCATGGAGAAGTGAAGGTAACAGCAAAGTGTTTGTGTTTCTCTCTTCCCAGCCTTTATCACCTCAGTATTCTATGTGATGGTGCAGGTGGGCAATATGACTAGAGTGGTCTCAGGTAATTCAGTAGGTCACAAGAGCCCAGTGTGGTGTGTCAACCAGCTCAGCCCTTGGAGAAACTAGCGAGCTTGAAGTGGTGTGCTGTGTGATGCAGCGAGGCAGCCAGGGATGCTCTGCAGATGCTCAGCAGACAGCAGTGGTGGAAACTGCATCTTGAGGGGACTCCTCCAACCTCCACCCCTCCAGCAAAGCACTGGAGCAGCAGGAACATCAGCACAGACCTCTGTGACCTGTGTGGCAGGTACAGTTGTGTGGGTCTCCTCGCTGGTGCTGCCTCTCCACACTCATTTCCACCAGTGGTAAAACCGCTGGATCAGTGGCACAACTGCTTCCAGTGACCAGAGAGCACTCAGCTCCTCAGCCAGGCAGCCAAGTGCCAGGAGCCATCCCCTCGCTGTGGTGACAAGCACTGGCTCCTGCCACTGTGACTCCTGTGTCCTTAGACAGCCAAAAGTGGATGGAAAAGGGTTTCTGTCAGTGAGAGCAGCTTACAGGAGCATGTCCCAGGGCTGTCCCACCACTGCTGGGCTGGCTGTCGGCTCAGTGGGTGCCATGATTTTGGCTCCCCCTCCTTGTTGCTCGCTGACCACAAACAGATGCTACAACCCTGTGTGTATACATAAGTGAAAAGCTCCCAGGCTGTTAGCAGACAGGGAAACCACAATTACACATTGAATAACAAATGGAGTGAATTCAGACAAGTTAATCTCCCACTTCATCCGCTGAAACTACTAATGGTGTCTTGGGGACCTCGGTTTGCCTTTAATTGGTGTGAATCAGGAGCAAGTGTTGGAGCTGATGGAAATGTGCTGTGAAGGAGTGAGGGCTGACAAACACCATCAGGGCAGCTCCCGTGGCAGTAACCTTTGTGGGAGGGAGGCCGGATGGATGGACAGACCCTGTACCCCTCTGTGGGAGGGAGGATGGAGTGATGGACCCCACGCTGCAGTGAAGAGGTTTGAAGGCTCAGCTTGGGCTGGGCACTGTCACTCCTGTAACCCCGCTGCTTTCCAAAAGGCTCCTATTTCTGCTTGCAGTGTGATGAGCAAATCCCTGCCTCCAGTGCAAAGCACCGTTTTTTAGCCCTCATGGTTGCAGAGCAGAGAAGACATGGGTGCTCTGGATTCGGATGCTCTGAGAGCCCCAAACCTGCCTTTGTCTTTGGAAACCTCTGGCTTTTCCAGAGTCCATTGTTTGGCAGGCCCGCCTGCAGTTGTGATGTGTGAATGCAACACCAGCAATGTCACCGGTGCCATCTGCAAATGTGGGGCTGAACTTGGTGATGCCCTAAGCACGCAGCTACCTCTGCCAGCCCCTGGGTCCTGCCGCTGCGCACGGGAGCAGAAGCACCCAAAAGCTGTGGCTCCCGGTGGAAGCCAGCCCCGTAAAACACACGGTGCTGGATCTCCCCTGGAACTACTGATTCCCACAAGCCATCCCCAGTGCCGGCGGTGTGCCCGCCATGGCTGCCAGCATTCCAGAAAGGCTGGTGGGGCCCCGTGGCGGGAGCCAGGGAGCCGGCTGGGGAACAGGAGCAGGGCTGGTGCCAAAAGGTCAGGGACAGCGCACGAATTCAGATGGTACCAAGAGGCTGATGGAGCCAGAGCAAATTCTTCCCCAGCTGAAAGCAACCTCGTTCGGCTCAGCCCTGTGCTAAATGAGGGGAGCTTTAATGTGGAGCAGCTGTAGGGATGTCTTCTTCCCTCGTTAGCCGACCCCAGCCTGCTCAGGCTGCACCAGCATCCAAAGGGCAATGTGCTGCTTGTCTTTACAAAGGGTTTTGCACCAGGTTTCTGGGCAGCAACCTGGGTTTAGCAACCTGGTCCACTGAGTTTTACCCTGAAAAAAGAAATGAGTCAGGATCCACTTTTATTCCTTTTTCACTGTTTTTTGTGGCCAAGCAAACAGCACAAGAGCTGTCCTTGCAGTGATGGCTTCTGCCGCTGGTGGTGATGACAGGGGTTGTGTTTGTGGAGAGCATGAGCTGGAGGATGGGGCAGGATCAACTGGAAGGCAGCAAAATGTCGTGTGGGTGCTGGGGCTGAGCACCGCGTAGGGCTGTGTGATCCTCAGTTCATGCCAGGAAGGTGGACAAATTACCCTGAGGGCTGTGGCAGGAGTCAGGAGCAGCCCCATCCCCTTCTGGGGCTTTGTCACGGGTGAGCTGGTTGGTCCAGCGCCAGCGTGGCTGACCCGGGTAAGTCCCGTTATGGCAGTGTTTCCAATGGGGAGCACTGAGCCGGGGCAAGGCAAGCTCTTGGATCCCCTCATGAGCACTGCTCTGCAGTTCCACCACCCGCTTCCCAGGGACTCCGGTCACCTCCTGGCACTGCCACCACCGCAGCGATGGGTTTGTTCTTCAAAGCAAAGCCCCAAAGGGGAAACGTTTGGAGGAGCCACATGGATGTTGTGCTGTCTCCTCTGCGTTGTCCCATGTTTTAATGCGAGACTTTTGGGTCCCATCGCTAATGGCAGGTAAAAGGCAGCTCCCTGAGCCCGTTGCTGCAGCAGACCTGGATGCCACTGCTGAGACTGGATCGCTTTCAGCAGTGACGGGCCCAAGAGAGGCCCTCAGGAGGAGAGCGAGGAGAGCAAGGAGACTTCTACCACAAGGTCAGGAAGGAAGCCCTGGTGCTGGCTGCCATCCCCTGGGCATGGCGGGGCCAGCCAGGACTGGGCATTGCAGGCACCAGTGAGGGGAGACCTGAAATGGGAGCCTCCTGATGTGGAAATGGCGAGGGGAGGCCCCTGAGGGCAGCAGTGAGAGGAGCCCTGTAAAGTGGAACTGGTGATGGAAGGAAGACCCGTGAGGGGAGCCCCATGAAGAGGAGCCAGGGAGCGGGCTCTGGTGATCGGACTCGGTGAGGTAAGACCCATGAGGGGGCTCTGGTGACAGGGCTCAGTGAGGGGAACCCCATGAAGAGGAACCAGTGAGGGGAGATCCCCGAGGCTGCCCCAGTGAGGGGAGACCCGTAAGGGGGCTCTGATGAGGGCACCGGTGAGACGAGTCCTGTGCCGGGAGCCCCGGGAAGCGGAACCGGTGCGCGGGCTCCGCTGCCAGGACCCGCTGAGGTGAGAGCCGCTGCCTCCCCTCAGCGCGCCCGGCCCGCTCGCGGCGCTGCCGGCGCCCTGGCGGATGCGCAAGATGGCGCAAGGCGCTGCCCGCCCGCCCCCGCCCGCCGGCGGCGGCCCCGCTCCCTCAGCACCGCCCCCCCCCTCCCGCCCGCCCGGCGCGGCGGCGTGCTCGCGCGGAGGGGAGCAGCGCTGAAATCCGCTTTTTGCCCGTTTTTCGCCTGTTTTCCCCGTTTTTCCCTTCCCCCCGCCCCGCAGCCGGGGGTGGTTCTCGCCTCGCCGCCCTCCTGCGCGGGCTGCTCCCTCCCCGTGGGGCGCAGGGAGGCAAGCCCGCCCGCCCGCCCGCCCGGGATGCCATGGCTCCGCCGGGCTCCGCGCTGCCCCCCTGCCTGCTGGGGCTGCTGCTGCTCGGCTGCTGCGGAGGTAAGAGCCGCGATGGGCTCGGGGAGCGGGCGGGGGGCACGGACCCGCCACCGCCCTCCCCTCTCGGTCGGTCGGTCCCGTCCGCGGTGCCTCCCGCACTTCGCGTCCCCTCATCACCCCTGTGGTGGCCGGGGCCACCGGTCCCTCGCGTCCCCTCCTAGCCCGCTCCCCGTTGCTCGTCCGCAGCCGGTCCCAACCCCGTTTAGCCTCCCGGTCGCTGCTCGTCCCCGTGGCATCGCGCTGCCGCGGAGCTGAACGGGACCGAACAGCTCCCGAGATGGTGTCCGTATCGCCCGCTGTGTGAGCGTTCCTGTGATGGGGTCTGTCCCCCCGGGAAGGCGCTCCGGGATCACGGCGTTCGGCTGCGGGCTCCTACATCAGCCCCTTTAACACCTTCAGAGAACCCGAAGCGTTCCCCCAAAGCTGTTTTCAGTTGGAAACCCCACGTGCGTGCCTGTGGCTTTATGGAAGGGACCAAGGTGTCCGTGGGGCCCTGGCCCCCACAGCTGGCACTGGGGAGGGCAGGGGTGGCTGCTGTGGCAGCGGATGGTTGGGTACCCGTGCCTGGCGAGCAGACCCGAAGTCATCATCGGGGATGTGAGCGGGAGACAGCGCCCGGGCGGACGCGTTGTGTTTGTTGGTGAAGGCGGTAGCTTGCAGAGAAGAGATGTTGGGCTGCAAGTTGCAGGGATGATGGAGAGCTACTTTAACCCTACAAGTATTGTGCTCTCCTGTAATGCCTGGCTCCGGTCACACCGCGGGAACGGGTACCACCACCCACCGGGCCGGGGCCGAACTACAGAAACATCAAAGGGGTTTTTCCCTGGGCTTGCTCTGCCCATGCCCTCCTGCTGAACTGCAGTGTTTTCCTTCTACTGGCGATGCTGCTTAAGCATGAGTCGAATCTAAGATGCTGTTCTGCAGCATAACAGCCATGTGCATCCTGCCCTCGCCTCACTTAGCAGCCGGAAAGATAAGGAAAAGTGGGAATTGTTTAAAAACCATGCAAGCAGCTCAGCATGGGCAGAGGGAGAAAAGCGTGTGTTTGATTAGCCACAGATTAGCTGCCGTGGTGTTTAGGAAAGCAGGCTGTGGGCTGCCCCCATCATAAATCTCGCCACGTGGTTCGTAACAGCCACGGCGAGGAGAAGGCGGTGTAACACAGGGAAAATAGAAGTTATCTGTGAAGGGAATGTAATGAAACGGGTCTCGTTGCTCTGTTGGATTCCTGGTTACTCTGTTGGGATTCCCGGGTACGCAGCAGTGCAATGAGGATGGTTGAAAAAGTACTTAATTTTTTGGGTGAGGAAAGGCAAAAAGTGCATTTTTGAAAGCAGAACTTCAGTGCGTTGAGTTTGTGGGTAGCCTATCGCCTGCTGCTGTCCAGAGTGCCCTGTGTGCTTGTTTATGCCGCGACTTAGTAGCTCAGCGGCTCCTGACTTTTGGGTCTGTTTTGCTGGCTCCGCTGAAGAGTTCTTGGCTGCACTTTGAAAGTTTCTCTGTTCCAGAGTGTTTCCCCCCGCCTCGGTGGGTTTATGTGCTCTAGATGCGCTTAACAGCGAGGTAACGTGTTTCTGCGCTTAACAGCGAGGTAACGTGTTGCTGCGCTTAATAAACCCTCCCGCGCCGGTGTCAATCAGCGCGGGGCAGAAAGCCGCGCCGTGGGGACGGGTGCTGTGTCGGGACAGGATGCTCCGCTCCCACCCTGCGCTTTCCAAGCTCCCCAGAATGCTGGCCTGGCGGCAGTGCTGCGGGTGCTGGGAGCTGCTGGGCAGTGCGCTCAGCAGCGAGGCAGTGGTTTCTTTCCTTTTTTTGCCTTTTAATTTCCTGGAGCTCTTTGTTCTGGGTAGTGGACAGCTTTTGTCTGTTATTGCTGAGCCCGGCATTCAGAGGCAGGCATAGGATACCAGAGGCTCCGCGGCTCTGCTCAGTGACAGCCTTGGAATTAAACATCGTCATTTATATTTAAGTAGGCTTAACTTGTAAATTATTGAAGCTATAAGCTTTCACTAATTCCTACTCCGTGTGGCTTTGTTTTTTTTTTAGGAGCAAAAAAAAAAACCAACCCAAAAGGATTGCTTTCTCCTAAATTGGTGTAATTCCCTGTCTTTTTTCTTCATATATATAGAGAGTATCAGGTATCATTTCCCCAGTAACTCTCGGAGACGCTACATGAAATTCAAGCCCACGTTTGGGCTTCGTCTCAGTAGGGTTCAACAGAGGAATCTCAGGACGTGGTTTTCCCATGTGATGGATGCAGCAGACAGAATGTGAAATGGGCTGGTGTAATTTCACAACCAGACACTTGTGCTCTCTATCTGGGACCTGGGCTGGGTGCGAAGCTCATGCAGGGGTGCGAGTGTACAGCCACCCACTCCAGCAACCTCTGCTTATTACTGCTCGGGTGCTGGACCTTGCACAGCACGAGCTCCCGCGCTCACTTAGGAGCTGGCAGAGGGTCTCAGATCCAGGGTTACGGCCTGGTTTCCCACTGCTCTTCTTCCTGCTCAGTCCCAGTTTTGTCTTGTGTACCTTGATGCTATCAGGCTGGCATAGGGCAGTGTGGAGTAGCTCAGGAGCGGTGCTGCCCTGTGAAAAGCTGCAAAACTGCTCTCATTTTACATGTGCAGATGGGAAAGCCTCGCTCCCTCTTTTCTCTCAGCCTGAGCTTTTCTTTCTCTGATTTCCTTGTTTCTGGAGAGTCCCATGTCATAGTGCATGAAGTGCCAAGCAGTGACTCTGTGCAATGCCTACCCTTTGCTTCACAAACCCTTTGGATGCTGCTCCCTCCTCACTTCCCCATCCCACAGCCTTGAAATGTCCTTCTCTGCCATACTGGGATGGTCAGACCTCACTTGCTCACCTTGCCCTGCAGCATTAGGATCCAGTGCCAGCTCTGTTTGGAGCAGGATGGGGTCCTGATGTGGGGCTGCAGCATGCAGTGGAGCTGGTGCAAAGGCACTGAGTTCAAGCAGACCATTTGTTTCATTTTGCAGCCTGCAACAGATCTGTGACTGAAGCAGCTTTTTTCCACATCCGCTCTCTCCCCTATATTTCATACTTTGCACTCCTGCACTTCCAACCCTGGATATCGTCCTTTTATTTGATCTAACGAAACAATCTGCTTCTCTGTAGAGTAAGAAACCCCATTTAAATCAGCTAACACTGGGCAGGAACAGCAATAGCCTGTTCAAAATTACTTTGAAATCACAAACTGATTTGAACTTTACTGGAGCTTTTTAGTTTTACAGAGTTTAGAAACTAATAAATTATGTAGCAGGGCTCATGAAAACCTCCCCGTGCCCGTGCATCCAAACGAATATGCAACATTTTGGTTTTGCAAGAGAATAAACATAATTGTTCACACATGTTCAGGAGTCATTGGTGAGTGTATAAAAGTGATGGTTAAGGAGGCGAACATGTCAATAACTGCACTTTAAGAGAAGAGAAAGGCAAATAGGCGGGTGCACTGGGAAAAGCACACAGCACACAGATCTGGCCTTGCTATTATATCAGATGTCAGTGTTGTATCGCACCCTCCGCTCGAGAGGAGCCCAGTCACTTAACAACCCAGACCCGCTCCCATGCTGGTAACTTAAAACCCGAGTTTCAGAGCAGAGTCAAGGATTTGCTGCCTGGCTTTTTTTGTTCTTGTGCCTGTGATTGTGTTGATGAAGCTAATGGGAAGTCAGGAGGATGCGGGTTGTAAAGGGTGGTTCTGCTGAGTTGTGAAGATGCTGTTGCAAAAGGATCTTTGCTGCTGAAACCTGAGAGTACGAGAAAAGGGAGAGAAGAGCTTGTGTTTCATTAGGACAGCTCTGGATTTGGAATGAGCAGGGATCAGTGCGGTGCTCAGCTCCTTGAGAGGAGCGAGGTGATGCTTTCCTGCTGCCTGAATTTCAGGGTGGGAAGTGATAAGGCAGGGGATGGCAGGGAGGAGAGAGTGCTGTGTTTCCTTTTGAGCTCCCTGGATAAAGAGTTTGAGAGGTTCCAACATACACAGAAACTTCTCATCTTCCAAAAGGACTTAGCCTTTCCTTTCCTTGCACACCGCCCAGTCCTGCCTGCCGGTACTCAAGCTGAATGCAAGGGCTGGGTGACAGGGCCGTGCTGGCTGGTGGCTTTTGGCACCGTGATGCCAGAGTGCTGCAGCTCCCTCTCAGCACCTCTTCTGCCAGCCCTTGTGTCTCTGACCCGCAGGCACCATCACCCACCACGTGGCCAGTCTGTCCCATGCTGAGCCTGTGCAAGTGACCAGCCATGGGGACAGTCACCTCCGTGATGCTTCCTTGCAGGGCTGGGAGCTGAACCCGCTATTCCTCTGTGCTGCATTAGAGCAGCCTTGGGGGGATGAAGCCGGGAGGGACCCTGGCGCTGAGCACAGCATTTCTTATCTTATCTTGGCCACTGCCTTTGCTGTCCTCTCATGTGCGGTTGTTTCCTGCTCGGTGTTGTATCGCTGATGCCCTCTGTGGTGAGCCTGTGATCTGGTCAGGGCTGCGAAACACGTGGGGAATGCAAATAGCAGCGCATCCTGCGCTCAGCTTGCGGCCATGCTCCCTGCATGCCTCGTGTGGATGGAGCTGCTCTGGGCAGTTAACTCGGGAAAGGTCTTTGCCCTTTCCAGCAATACCAACAGGTTTTACCCTGCCTTCTTTAGAGATGGGGGAGCACATGAGGGCTCAGAGCTTGTTCTGGAAAGGGTCTTTTGTGCTGTGAATGCTTCCAGCTTCCATGTGGTGTTCAACAAGCGACCTCCTGGGATTTGCCCAGTCTGGCCTTGAACATCTGAGAATTATTTGGGGCAACTTCTCTGGCTCCTTGGGCTCTGTTTGCCTTCCTCTGCCAGAATCTGTGTCCCCACTGAGGGCAGTGAAGCTGGGTATGACTGATCTCTGCATCAGGTGGCTGAGAGGTCACGTTATCCTCGAGAGAGACCTCCTGGAATCGCTTAATGAGTGGATGTGGTTTATGTGCCCTGATGGAAAAATCACTTTATATAACCTCCCATGCAAAAGGGAAGGGAATAAAACATTCTGAGCCAGTAAACTTTACTGCCGGCAAGATGTGGGGCCTGTTACAGTCTGTTCTCCTCTTCTTTAAATGTAAATTTTTCTGGATGCCCTAAAGAGCCAATTTGGACTTTACTGCAGTGCAGTGCTTTTCTCCTTAGGCTCTGGGTCAGCCTCAAGGAGATTTAAGGGAGCATCAGCTGGGTTTTTAGGCTGCCAATTTCATCGGTGTGAACCTTGTTATAATCTGCTGGTGAACATCTTTTGGGTCCAGATACCCTTTCCTTCTATATCCTTCCATTTGCAGAACAATTAAAGCCATGTTTTGTAGGGCTGTCCCAAGCTCACCCAGGTATTTGGTCCTAACATTCACCTGCCCCCCACTATAAAAACTTCTGGTCCTGGCTCATGGGACTCCAGGGGCATCTTCTTTTGCCTTTATTGATGCAGGCTGTGCTTGGTGGTGGTGAGGCTCGGTGGTGGATCAGTGCTGATTTATGCTCTGTTACGCTGGGATGAAACACAGTAGATCAGGAGAGGGTGGATTTGGGCTCACAAGAGGCAGTTTGCAGGTGGATGTCGTGCTGTTGGTCGGATGAGAGAAGAGCTGGGGATGCCTTGGTCTCCCTGTCAGTGATGGGGCACCAGGAAGAGCAGGCTGAACCTGACTGTTCCTGCAATAGCTTGCCTTGCCATGAGCTGAGACCAGGTTCTTGAAAGGTCATTTCGTGGCTCTGTGATTAATGTTCCCTGTCTACAACGGGAGTAATAACACGGGCTTCATTTGTCGGGAGTGTGTGCTCCTGGGGCGGCGATGGCCCTGCTGGCTGTGGGTCTGGACAGGGTCCAGGAGGATGAGCCATGGTGTGACTGAGGTCCTTTGCAATGGATGTCACCGCTAATTAGAGCTTGGAGATTAGCTGCTGTCTTATTGAGAAGCACAGGAGGGAAAGCCAAAATCGTGTTTCCCAAATGGAGAAAGGACAATGCCAGGGTATGAGCAAGTCCTTTTGAAGCTTTGAACATGAATCACAGTGTCAAGTAAAAAATAATTAAACTTATTTTCCTTTAAATGTACTTCAAAGTGTCTTTTAAGCTTCCCATTAATTCGAAGTTCTTTCTCTCAGCACTAAATAAATCTCCTGGTTCAAAAGCACAAGTGCTAATTGGTTTCTGTGAGTATGGCTGGCTGCTTGATCAATAGGGGAAGTAGTTTTTGTTAAATATTTGCACATATAGTCACATATTGTATTGCTTAGGGACATGGTAAATATTTCTCGGAAGGAGACTTGTAGAATGAGGGTTCCAATAATTTTCTTGTGGCCTTTATGTCAGAGCTAATAACGCTTCCTCCCTCCATGCTTCTGCAGACAGCAAAGCAATTTTCCCCTCGCATGTTCCCAGTGTAGCCTGAGCCAAGCAACCAGTTGAGCTGCCTCATAACACCCCTTCATCTAACTGCAAACTCAAGCTGCTCTGAGCAGAGTTTTACAGTTCCTGCCTTGAGCAGAGAGTGGCAGGGAATGACCTTCATGTCAGGAGGTACCTGGGATGTTGTGTGGGGTGAGCTGGGTTTGGATACGCAGCCAGCAGTTGGAGAGGGATGGGGCTTGCAGACTCCCCAAGTCGATGTGCACAGCCTCGGCAATTTCCTCTCTGTCTGTCTCAATGAATTGCACTTTTACTGTTTCCATGTGCCTTCAGAGTGTCGTTTACTTCCAACTTTGCAGCATCATTTCTGTGCCTCGTTGGTAACCACCATCAGTTACTGATGCTAATGGAATTGGGTCCTTCTCTTCCGTTGTTACCTCCTTGCTCTATCTGCTCTACTTCTGGCCCATCTGAGCTGACCTCTGCAGCAAACACCAGCTTCTTGTCCTACCATGGAGATTTCTCAGGGAGTGCCCCTTTGTGTCTCATCCTGAGCATCCTGGGGAGATGAAGCCCTGCCAGTCTTGGAAAGCCAAATCCCAGCATGTCTGAGTTTGCATGGAAAGCCCGTGTCTGGGTGAATGATAGAGCTTGGCTTCTCCCAGATCCCCAGATGGGGTGGGCTTGCTTCTCCCTGTGCAGTTAGTTGGTCACCTGGCCCTGAAGCCCTGAAGGCGGTTGGGTGTCTTCAAGGTCAGAAGATGAGAAAAGCATCCATTAAGGAGGAATTTGGGTGCTTCTGTACACTGCAAAGTGTCTGCAGGTTACAAACCAGTTGCACAGTGTCCATTGCACAGTGTCACACCTGGAGGAGACCCCAGGACCAGCCAGTGTCCATCCTCACCCTGGTGTGTGTCTGAGGGCACCATCCCTCATGATGAGAGTCTTCCCTTGTGCTGCTGGCGCAGCCTGGAGTGAGGATGCAGACTGAATGTTTATGGAGGTAAACATGATTATCTCCAATCACAGGCCTTAATGATGGTTATTATAATGACAGCTATTGTGGGAAGGGCATGTAATTATGTTGATTCTTCCTTTTATTATACATATAATAATAAGCTGTTTTATCTAAGAGGACAGGGGAGCTGCCTGAAGATGGGGCATTTATTTCATTAAGGATTTTTTCTGATTGCCTCTTAGGCTTAATTCTGAAATCTTGTTCAGTCTTTCTGGAGTCAGAAGTCCCCTTTGGTTCAGTGTCAGGACAGGAGTGTCCTGAGCCTACCTAAAACTCCCAGGAGTGCCCATGCAGGGCCCCAGCGTGGTAGATGCTGTTGAGACTCTGGCCACTTTGCAGAAGAATGCAGAGCATTCATCTAATTCCTTAATTTTCCCCAGAAAAAGGTAATTGATGGGTTGGTGCTGGCTGCAGCCTGACTTGCTGAGAGGACCCCAGGGCTATCTCATAAAAACGAAGTCACAGTGAGCGATAGATCACTGAGATGGCTGGAGCTAGCCTGACATTTTAAGACTTAATGGGTTAATAAAGTGTGTGTTTTAGGTGTCTGTCACTAAGTAGAGTTTGTCATTCCCTGCACACACTCATACCTTGACGCAGTACCTTTGACCTGCCATGCACTACCGCTGCCTCCTTTGTCTGCTCCGTCCATCTGCCTCGGCTCAGGTTGCACTCAATGTTTATCCCCCGTAATCCAATTTAAGTTGCCATAGAAAGCAATGGGGATTTACAGGAAGAAAGAAAATCTCCCTGGGTTTGCAGAGCAGAAAAGACAGACTTTCTTTCTCTGCTTTTTCTTTAGGGTAACTGCCTCTTCTCATCCCTTTCATTTTTACCATGCATTGCTGATCTGCCCTCCACGCTGGAGGTGCGATCCCGTCCTTGGTGGAGTCTGTGTTTGGGACAGGCATTACAAAGCCTGTGCTGTGGCTGGTGTTGGCCAAGGGAAGTCGCCCATGTGCATCCCAGCTCTGGGAGCAGCTTGGTGTCTGTCCCCCTGAGCCCATGAGCGAGGGGACAAGCTGTATCACAAGTTCGAGGAGCTGGAAACCTCCACCCATTGAGGGGCTGTTGCATGAGAGAACTGTTAGAAAGGTTCTCCATGTATTTGGATGACATTGTGGTTTTCTAACTGCTGGAATTCCTTCTCCATTGCTGCTCTTTCAAAAGATAGATTTACTCTTCCATCCGTGCATTTCCACCCTTCAGCTATTTATATGACTCCTGTTTCCTGGTAGCTCTTTGTCTTTCATGTCAGTGTGTATTTTGGGCTAATCTTTACACAATAGCTCTATTTCTGTCGTCATCTGTAGCATCCAGTCATGACTGTATGGCAAAATATACCCTAAAAAGGTATGCTGGACCAAGTGAGGCATAACCTGCCAAAGACACAGTGCTTAAACATTCTGTTGGTGAAAGAAGTAAATTAGGATGTATCTGTATAATGGGAAGAAACTGTTTGCCTATTGTTGGTTCAAATTCTGCAGTAACTTCTCTCTCATGGACATCATTTAGTGTAATTGCTTTGCAAGAAACCTTTTGTGTTGCTGAGCCAGAGCATTGTGTATTTGTATTTCGGTGCTTAACTTGCTCTTCATTAAGGACTGAATAGCACCATCCTTGCCTGTTACAGCCTGAGAGAGACCAAAGTGACAGAAGGGCACATTGTTATGTGAGAGAGGCAACAGCCTCCTGCTCTGCCAAGTGGGAGAAGCCTCGCAGAGATGCTGGTGGCAATATGGTCTGAATCAGGAGCTGCTGATCCTCCTCTTCCCCCCGCCGGCTGTGCTGTGAACAGGTCTAGGGCATGGCACAGCCCTTCTCTGCCTGGTTACATGGGGAGAGGGATGGATTTCTTGAGCTGGTGTAATCTTCTCCTGGGGTGGCAATGACTGATGCCCCGTGCTTGTGCAAGTTTGGATTGCCTGTTGCTGCACCGCTGCAAAGGGAGGTGAAGAGGCAATGTGCAAGGGGGTATGCTGGGGAAGTGGATCTGGGGTTTGACAAGCTACCAGAGGGGTGTGCATGCCCATCCCCTTCCTCAAAGGCAGTCTGTGCCTGTGGCTGTGCTTTTGGAAATTGCACCCTGAGATTTTGAGAGCAAAGCCTTGGGAGGCAAAGCATGCTCCAGGCGTTTGTGTTTCTCTTTTAACCCTATGACGACATGTTTTCATCATCTCCCATTTGCTGCGGTAGCAGTTGGCTCTTTCTGCTCCTTGTGGAAACGCTGCTGACTCTGTCCTTCTCTTTTCGTTTTAGATCTTGGCCATTCCTCCGAGCTGGCGTTCGTTGTGGAGCCAAGCGATGACATAGCTGTGCAGGAGCAACCCTTGATCCTCTACTGCCAGGTGGAGGGCATCCAGCCCATCACCATCACGTGGCGGAAGAACGGCGCGCTGATCGTGGACAGTGAGAATGCCTTCATGCTGTCCAACGGGTCGCTCTACGTCTCCCGCTTCCAGAGGCTCCGGGGAGATGGGTCCTCGGATGAAGGCGAGTACGACTGCATGGCACAAAACCACTACGGGCTGCTGGTGAGCAGGAAGGCCAAGATTCAGGCAGCGAGTAAGTACGGGCATCGTCCCACCTGCACCTCATGGCACAATGCTCCAAGGGGTTTGGGAAGCAGGAGGGCAGTGTGGTGGATGCTGGGTGTTCGAGGGGCAGGATTAAAGAGAGAGAAGAGGAAAAGAAGAACCTGGAGCTGGTGTGGGGCTCTGGCTGGCATCTCATGTGTGTAGCTCAGGTAGTTCAGGTGTGAAAGCAGAGCTAATCAGTCTTCTTAGGAAGAAACGAAAAGCCACCTTTTAGCAGTGAATTCCCTGTCTTGGAGGGCAGTGTGTGATGTTAGAGTGATGTGGTGAAGTGGTCTGTGATTCATGGCTCTCCTGCAGTGGATTTGGAAGCCCCTTTCCTGTGCAGCATGGCTGGGCTCTGTGTGGCAGGCAGTGCTTTCCAAACCATAGGCAAAGATCTTCTGAAGGTCATGGTTCCTTTCACTTTGTTATTTAAGGCAGGCAGTGTGGAGGCAGCAAGGTCTTATTTACTACCCAGTGTGGCAGTGCCTTTGAGGGCAAGGCTAACAACACAGACAGATTGTCTGGTGGGGAAGCCTGAAGGAGCACAGAGATGAAAATGCCAGCAAGGGAATGAAATTTAAAGGTGAGGGAGGAAGAATTACAGGGCAGGCTGCGGCTCCAGCCTTGTGTGGTACCCAGCCTAGCCCATTGCATCGCTGTGGTCAGTGTTGGTCCTGTTGGGTCTCCTGTCCAGCTCTGGTTGCTGGTTTGTATTTGTCCCAGGACTGATGGCAGAGCTGGGACCTGTTGGTGGTTTCTATCCCTGTTGTATTGGTGGCCAGCTTTGGCCACAGGCTCTCTGTGGGCTTTGGGGATGCAGCCACTAATCCCTTTTGCATTCAGTCAAGTCTCCGCTGGGTGTAATTCATATCAGGGTGTGAGGACAGGTGTCTGGTGCAGCCCCAGGACCTGCCTGAATGCTGGTTTGTTGAATGAGTTCTACTGAAGGGTTCTCCATCTTGTCTGGGAGATGGGTACCATTCTTCTTTCTGTGCAAGCCACTTACTGCAGCTTCTGTTGCACACTGTGGAAAAGTCTGTGACAGAGTCTGGGCTTGAGCTCCTCTGGCTGCTGCACTTCCCAAACTGGGGGGGCCTTTGGGAGCGCTGCTGCCCGCTCCCCACGGTGCCAGGGCCAGCTGGCAGCACACCAAGGGAACACTCCAGCCCTTGTGTATGACAATCCCCGAGTGCATGAAGTGGCCATCTGCAAACCTAGCTTTTCAGCACTGTAAGAAGTGACATTGTCCAGGAGCCAAGGGCTTTGGGTCCATGCCAGATTAGCAGCTGGATCTCAGACTTGTCAGTCTTGTGGTGCTGAACCTTGGAGCACTTGTGGTGAACGCCTCTGGCATTTATGAGCTGGGAGCTGGCTGGTGCACGAGCACAATGGCAAACCTCTCAGACCTGTAAACAGCAGACATGAGAGCTGGAGGAATTACCTTTGGGATAGTGGATTGTCGATAAACACCGTTATCTCGCTCCTGCATCAATATGTATGTGATGTGCTGTGTGTCCCTGAATAGCATTTCCTTTTGTAGCCATCGTTTCGCATGAATCAAAATGGAAAAGATTGTGTTGAAAATGCACTGGACTCTATTCTGGCTGCAGGCTTGGTTTCCTGCCAGCCCTGAGGAGAGGTCTGGGTGAAGCCAGCACAAAACAGCAGACACCTGGCCCTGATGCCACAGGTGCCTGTGGATAATGGGAACGAAATGGGATGTTTTATTAGCTTTAAGCTAACAGAGAGGAGATTTAGATTAGATGTTAGAAAAAATTCTTCACTATGAGGGTGGCTGCCCTGTCTCTGGCAGTGTTCAAGGCCACGTTGGACACAGGGGCTTGGAGCAACCTGCTCTAGTGGAAGGTGTCATGGATTGGAACTGAATGAGCTTTAAGGTCCCTTCCAATCCAAACCATTCTCTGATGCTTTTATTCTGTGTTGTGGGCAAATGTAACCTGCTGCTCAGGGCGAGCTCCCCGCTGTGCCTGAACCTCAGGAGCACACATTTGCCCTTTAAGACTTGGCTTAAATGTAGATGAAATCTCCTAAGAATGAATCACAGTTGTACTTCTGAGCCCCTGTGTCGCAGGGTGGTTACCCACGAGTAATAGTGTTTTCCCTTGTCCTGAGTCCCGGTAAGCAAGTCAAACAAAGGAGCAAGGGTAATTATCCCCATTTTGGAGATGCTGGGACCATTGCATGGAAGAAGTGGGTGCTGGCTGCCTGGAAGGAGAAATAAAACAAGCGCCAAGCAGACCTTTGCGGAGCAGAGTAAATAGTGCCAGTGGGTAAAACCTCATCCCAGTGCTGATCTTCCCTCTGAGCCTGACATCTGAACACAAAAGCAGAGGAGAAATGAAAACCTTTCACAAACAAAAATCTTGAAAGTTGATCAAGGCCGTGCTACTGAGGAATAAAAGAGATCTGACAGAGCGGAGCCCCTCGAGAGCTCTGCTGCACTTTTCGCTGCCTTCAAAGGCAGGCTGTTAGTCTGGTATCACCGTTACAGACCCCGGCTTTGTGTTATTGCTTGGAATATAATCTTGGCTCGGAGGAATGTACATATTTGCATTCAGGAAATGTGGGCTGGGTAGCGTGTTTTTATGTTTCAGATTTACTTCAACGCTCGGCATTGAGGAAAATTGAACTGGAAGAATACGCTGCTCTCAGGCACTGCTGTGCGTGCGGCCCCCGCGGGCTTGAGGTGCATGGAGTTTCCCTACGGAGCAGGCGCTTCTTAAAACCTGCCTCCTCAAAGTTGACTCATTCAATGGATTTAACTCAAATTCAGGGGGATTTCTGTATGGCATCATCTTTTACCAAAGATGCTCAGTGGAGGGAAGTGGAGCTGAGTTTGTGGCTGGGTTGGCAGCTCAGATGCTCAAGATATTGATAAAGCTTTTGTCGTGTCACCTTCTTTTGCTCAAGTACAAGTGTGCAAGAAGCCTACACGTGACTGGGTTGAGCAGAGGCATTTCCCCCCCTCTGCCTGACACACTGGCTGGGATTTTTTCGGTTGCTGTTCCTGTGTCTGGTCAAACCCTGCTGTGTTAGTTTAAAAGGCTGTGGAATGCAACATGTTTTTATAATCTGATCAGGTTATTGAAGACAGATCTCTTCTTCCTCCTAATGACAGCTCATCATTTCTCATGACTCCAAGCTGTCTTAATTAAAATCAGTTTATAGCAGTGTTCTCTGGAGGCACTGCTTGCCTGTGTCTTCACGGGTCTCTTTGAGGAGCTGCATTTCCCTTTGCGTGACAGAAGCTGATGGATGAAGATACACTCTGAGCAATAGTAACAGCTAGAATCCACTCCTTTGGAAGCTGAGCTCCCCAGAACACAGCCACCTTTCTTCCTGTCACCACCCTTTGCTAAACTTGCTCTTCCTTGGCTCTGATCATGTTGCCTCATGGCATTTTCAGCCCTTTTTTGCCGATGCTGTAATTTGATGGAGCTGGCTCCACATCATCATAAATCACAGCCCAGGCAGTGGAGTAAGACCCATTGATTATATCACTCAATAACAAGCAGTTACCACTAATTGGAAATCACCATCAAACTGCGTATTGGATCAGGCTCCGCACGCATCCAGCCTGAGAGTAGCAATTTTCCCTGTTTGAGCTGGTGCTGTGAGGGGAAAAAAAAATAGGAAAGAGGGAAAATAAGTCAATTGTGCAATTTAGAGCCAAAGAGGTTTCTTGAAGTTGGGTGAGGTGGACCTGCCCAATATTTGAAGTACTGTGGGACTTGAGAATAGCTCTGGAGAGATCTTGAGATCTTTCCTCATCGTGTCTTGCTGTGGAAGAACAGTTTTGTGGCCAAGCATAGCAGCACACATCCCTGTGCCCTTCTCTGCTCCCTTACCCCTTGCCTTCTGCATACTGCCCCAAATCCTGCTCCTCCATCCCACTGTGCCTAGTTGTCCATGGCACTTACCCTGCCAGCAGGAAGGCAGGATTGATAACCCGGGCAAGGCAGATGTTAGGACTCTTCCCTGCATTGATCCCTGCAGACAGCAGCAGCAGCTCCTCTCACTCAGCCTGGGACCAAGCATGACCAAACACACTGACCACTGTGACCTCCAGGCCAAGGGCCTTAAGGCCATCTGCAGAACATAAAACGGGGGAAGTCTGGTGCATCTGCGTGCTCCCAGCTTGGTTTTCCTGCCAAGCTGTGTGCTAGGGGAGGAGGTTGGGAATTGTGGGTTTTTTAAAGCAGCAGAGATCTTCCCATCGTTTCAGCTCCTCTGCACAGAATATATTCAGGGTTTAACCTGCAGCCCCCTTTCCAGGCTCTGGGGTGGTGGGAAGAGCTGCTGAGCCCAAATAATGGCAGCATTTATTAGAGTGTAGAGACAAGAAGGAAGTCTAAAAGGATTAGGGAGAGACAAAGGGGGCTGATTATTTTATGGGTCACAATACAAGGCATTTGAGTGAGATCACAAAGGGATGTAATTACAAAAGAAGGCCATACTGGGGGGATCAAACCAGGATTAGAGTGGGAAATGTTTTTACACAGTTTTGTTCCACTCATTATGAAGTTAGCATTTTAAATTAAGGTTTAAATAAGGTGGCACCAAAGTTGTCACCAAGGTATTTCCTGGGCAGTGCCACTGTTTGGATGCAGATTGCGAGTCTCGGCTCAAAACATCAAGGCAGACCTTAAACACGTGGCTTTTGCTGTTGGCTTTTCTTGTGCATGTACAGTATCTGCTGCTGGAAGGGGGCTCTTTTTGTGATGACATGTTTTAGCTGTGTGAAACACGTGCTGAGGTAAAGGTATGCTTTTAAAGCAAGGGCACTGGTGTTGGTTTGCAGCTCGGGAGACCTGGTCCTGTTACTCCCAGCAGCTTTTGGCTGTCACATGCATTTTATTGCAGTTTAACCCCTGGTGTTGCATGTCAGCTTTCCTCCATCCACAAGTGAGTGTTCTTTTTGTCCACTTGTGGCTCTGCTTGCATTTAATGCCCTTTCTTCTCAAATGCTGAGTACAAGGGCTCAGCCCTGATGCCAGTGATAGTTACTGTGTGTGCTTTGAATGCTTATGGTTCTTGGTAAGCCCAGAGCAGCAGGTTTCAGAGGGGAAAAATACCTGTGAAGGAAAGAAAAAGGAATGAAGCCAAGCAAAAAGACTGTGAGAGGTTCCCAGGGGATGGATAAGGTGGGCGAGTGGGTTATTTCCCTCCGTCAGCTCTTTTGGCACCTCTAGGACATGCTGGCTCATGTGGTGCTGCCTCTCACATCTGTCCTGTTGCAGTGTTTGGCTCTGTGTGTGCTGCAAAACAAATGTACAAATACAGGAGTCATCGGGGGAGATGGGAGAGATTTGACTGGGAATTTCAGTCGATTTGCAGGATTAGGAGAGTTTGTCACTTACCACCCACTGCATTTCGGTGTCTGCATGTAACAGCCAGGATTCATCCTGAGACTTGAGCACGTTTCAAGACCATATTTCTTTTGGCTGCTCATTTCATAGCAGTGTAATAGTTATTTAAATATCATCTTGCACTTCTTAGCGAGGCTCCTAACGTGGATGCGCCAACCTGAGCGCCAGCAGTGTTATCTCTCATATAGGGGGTTTGCACTCCAGGCAGTAATGTCACTTAGTCATTTATAGGAAAGCTCAGGGGAAATATATCAGAAGAATTTCATTAATGGGAGCACTGTTGAGTTATTTGTCTCAATTAACTCTTGGAGCACAGCTGAGGAAGTTCTGACATCTCTGCAGCCCACACCTGCAGCATGAGGCTGCTCCCAAGTTGGCTGCTTGCTCCTGTAAGGCAGGGTGATGCTCTGCTGGTACCCACTCCAGCAGCTCTAGGGACACAACACGGTGCCCAGCAGCAGTCTTTTACACTGCTGTCCCTCTGCCTGCTGCTTTGCTCCAGCCTCTTGGAGCATGGGGCCACCCTCCTCTGTTACTTTGTTCAGGAGGACAGGTCTCTGCTACCTAAATTTTCTGCTTGCAGTCATCACCCCTGGACCTCTTTGGTGCTGTCACCTAGAGCAGCTCTTTATCTACTTAGGCTTGTCTCAGCTTAAGGATTTGTAATTATACAGTTGTTTTTCCAGCTGGCTGATGATGGTGGCATGGTTATATATGACTTTCATTCTGCCCTACAAAGGTCCCACATGGTATGGCTGGTAACATCCATGCACCACTTGTGCCTCAGTTTCCCCCCTGTGAACCTGGGGTGGGTTCACTGTCAGTGCTGTCATTTGTGCACCCCTGTGAGCACCCTGAGGGGGGACAAGTTGTTACTTCATGTTTATTGGGGACCCACATTAGCTCTATGTGGTGTTTCATCTGCACCATTGCTTCCCTGCAAGAGGTGAAGGTGTGTAGTGCTGGGAAAGGCTGGTGCCCAGGTGAGAGAGGGACTGGTTTCTGCTGCCATTCATTGGCAAGGCTGTGAGTAGGAATTGATTTTCGAGGGCATTTGACCAGAGCAATCAATGCTTTTGATCTAGTGAGTAACCAGTGAGTTAAAGGAAAGCATCGCTGTGTTTGCCTTGAAGCTGGTCATAGCTGTAACCCACAGTTATTGAACACAGCAAAAGATGTAAATACATGAAAGGGTACAGAAGCTGTAGATAAAGACACCTGATTTCTTCAGGGCTGTGTCTTGTGCTGATCCCTGCCCACTATGAGATTGGGATTTGGAGACCCTTTGGGTGCAGTACGAGCAAGGGCAGCCTCACAAATTCCCTTTCTTGGATGAGTCCTCCAAAGCTGCTTTCATGGTGCTGGCAGGAGGAGACCTGGGAAAGCCATTGGCTGGAGCTCCATGACACTGAAGGATGCTGAATCCCAGCATCATGGACCACCTCTTCTGCTCCGGTTTCGGCTCTACCCACCACCACAGCCCTGTTGCTGGGAAGGGAGTCTGCTCCCACTTCTCCTAGGCACAGCATATGGTTTTCAGCGAGGTTCTTGCTTTAAACCCAATTTTACAGTTGGGTTGACTGAGGCAAAAGGAGGTCAAACGATTCGCCTGAGGTCACTCAATAAGTGGCTCAGATTAAATCTCAACCCAGGCCGCTGCCCGTTCCCAGCGCTGGCGATGCTGACCGGGCCAGATGGCCTCTGAATGCCGCGTCAAGATCCTCGCCTTTTTCTCTACCTCATTGTTCTCCATTGTGGGCTCCTAAATGCAGGACCTTGAAAGTGAGAGTCATTTGGATTCGCCGAGTCCAAGTTATTCTGTTTAATGACATGGATTTGCAGGAGAGGGTTTGAACACACTGCTCTGCTATGGGAGTGTGAATTTTGCAGAGATTTACCTCTTTGCTTTGGTTTTCTGATGTTAAAACTCTCTCTGCTCTGACCAGCCCTGACCTCTCTCATTCCTGACCACCTAAAATTGGTCCCTTACGCTTCCAGCTGCCCTGCTGCGGGGCTGCTCTGGCTTTATACCTGTGCAGGTTTGTCCATCTCAGGCCTTGATCCCTGGGATATTCCCCAGGTGATTTTGCTGCAGCTTCTGCACCACGCTGGTCTGTCTGTGCAGTCTGTGTATTTCCCCTTAGGTTCATCCTGGGATCAGACGAGGGGGTCAGTGCAGGGTGCTGCTGGATGGACAATATTGTGTGTATGGCTCCGAGAACCCACAGGCTCTTGTGTTAGCTCTGGAAATGCAGAAGGAGATGCTGCTGCTCTGGTGTGGTGTCCCATACATCCCTCCTGACACTAGTAGGATCCAGCTAAAGCAAAGCATGGGATTTCACAAGACAAGCTCCATCCCCGCTCTCTAAACTAAGGAGCTGCCTGGAAAAGCACAGCTCCATAAGCTCTTTTGGAAAGCAGGTGGGCAAATCCTCGGGTCTCACAGAGCAGAAACCATCTGCCCAGGACACAGCAGTGCCTGTGTGGCTGTTTCCCCCCATGTCCCCCTGCTTGTCTGGGGCAGGCTGCAGTCCTGGGGGTGGTGGGGAGTTCTCCTGTTCCTCCACATCCCTCTGCATCCCTCCCACAGCAGGGCCCACTCTCTGGCCACTCACATGCCTCAGTAAGTTGGCACCTCTTGAGCATGCCTTGATTAATAGTGGGGTTTTGTCAGCCCTAAGAGGCCCCCATTATGTCCTTTTGATGCTGCGTTTTGCACTTACCACTGTCACTGAGCTCAATGACTGATTTGCACAGGTCATGGGAGAGGGACAATGGATCAGGCCACATTTGGAAGAAACAAATGAAATTTTGCTGCAACTGAGAGCACTAATTAAGAGTGAGGATCAATTTGGGCGTACAAAAGAGATAGTTTTAGGCTGCTGGTGTGTAAATGAGCGGCGGCGTTGCAGTAGCAGAAAAGGCTCCGTGTGTGCATACTTCAGCTGCAGCATTGTACTCCACTGCATTTGATCGATCCCTCTGTGCTTATTCATTGAGGGAAAACCAAGTGTTTTCCTGCCTGCTGTGCCTGGGCAGCACAGGACAGCAAACCTGCCACATCAAGTCATGTTTGATCCCTGGGAGATGCTTCTGGCCGGGAGCAGGAGCTTGTGTTTCTTCAATCGTGTTGCTCATCTCAGAGCACAGCACTGCAAACTGCCTGGTGGCTTTTGAGCACAGTGCGTTGAGTTCTCTGCCCATCCCTGTGGGCAGGGTGATGCCCATCCTCACTCTGGGCCACAGCTCACCCCTCCAGGGATTACACTGCATTGCTGGGGCTGCAGAGGAAGGTGGTGTCAAAAAGGAAGGGCGATACTGAACTTTCATCGGAGGATGTCATGGATGTGGTAGGGAGGACAAGAAAAGCCAAGGTTGTGCAAGCTGGGTTCATGGCTTCTCTGAGCATTGAAGAAACGTGATTCAGGTTTACCCAAACCTTCACATACAACGAAGAGTCAGAGCTGATGTGTATTTGGGATGAGCTGGTTGCAAATGTCCAGGCTGTGCCAGTTAAAATCAGCTTGCAGGTAATTTTGGTAAAATCATGCCTGGTTTTGGTTGGATTTGCCTTGAGCAGAAGTGTAGGAGCATCAGCTGGAGCATCCTTTTATCAATAAGGTTCTCTGGGGCCTTTGGGCTTCCCATAAAGCAAAGACTAAATGGATTTGAATCCAAACATGTTTATGGTACTGAGCAAAGCTCCAAAACAGCCTTGGTCTGGGTGTTTGCTCTCATCCTGAGCTCTCTGTGGTGACGTTGCCCTGAAAGGCCAAGCAATGCAGCCACATCGCCTTGGTCCCCAGCCTGGCGGCTCCATCCGAGGTGAAGGTGCTTGCTGAGGCACTTTGTTTGCTGGGAGCAGCATCCGTGTCCAGCTCACCACGGTTTCCCACGGCATCGTGTAAAGGGGTGGGAGGGAGAGTCCCGACTGGGGCTTTCATTATGATCCTAATGCTTGAGAGGAGAGGAGAGGCAGGGCCCCAAGGGGGTCAGCTTGAGCTCTCTCTCAAAAAGAAGGGAGGGGAGAGAGAAGAAAAGTCTCTGCATGCTGGACTGGCCATTTGAAAAATGACGATGTAAATATGTTCATTTGTTTTACGGTAGCCAAAGAGAAAACAGCTTCCTTGTCCCTTGGGGCACCCATGGGTGCTCTAGACCTTCGTGAAGGCTCAGGCTCTGCAGGCACTTGGCACCTTTAAATGACAGGGACTGGTCAACACCCTAAATAAGGGACTGGTCAACTCCCTAAATAAGAGCCTGGGCTCTACTGTAAGGATCCAGACTTGACTGTTTTGGCTGAAGCAGCATGGCAGTTGATGCCTTGGGGAGGCTGGCTCGATCACTGCTGTCCCCTGTGGCATGGGTAACTCGCCTGATGCCCTTGTACCTCCAGGAGTTGGGGACAGAGGCATTGGTGCTGCCCAGCCCCTTGGGTTTGGGGGTCTTGTCACCCACAGACTGTGTGCACTGAGGTGGTGCAGGAGGCCCTGGACCTGCTTGAAGCTGTCAGAGCTGTTGCCAGCACCACCAGCAGCTTCTTCCCATCACAGTGGGTCTGGGGAGGCCCATTCCCTCCAGGCACACTGCTCGGCACTCATTGCTCTGTGACTGACCAGGGCTGAGGGGCTGGGGAGCTGCATGGACCTTGCATTGCTGTGGGCTGTTGATTTTCATACGTCTTGTGGGTCTGGCTTTTCTGAGACCTTTGGGCTTATACCCAACCCTCTGGGAACCAGCCAGAGTCCTTCGGTTCTTTTAAGGGAAGGCAGAGCTTCCTGTATCATACATTCAGTTGCAAAAGCCTCCTGGACAATGAATTTTAAAGGCCAGCGTAGGTCTAGGTGCACAGGAGGTGTTTGTGGTTCTGGGCTGGGGAACACGTAGAAGCCTTTCTGGTTTCAAGCATAGTTTGCATACGTTTGAAGCACCTCTGTGATTCATATTGCTGTATTCCGTGGGGGAAACGGGATTTGTTCTTGTACAGCTCTGTGCCCAAGGGGAGCCTGCTTAATTTGCCTTTTGCTAACTAGGTTCCCCCAAGAATGAGAGATTACCTGCTCTTCCAAAAGCATTTCCAATGTGCCGAGAAGTCTGGATGACTCACAACTTTTAATTAGCTCTCCTGACCGAGGCAAGGATCCCTCCCTCCCTCCCTCCCTTCCAGAGAGGTAGTGATTAGAATTACAATGAAGATAATCCAAACTGTATGTGTAGGGGTTTCTGTAAGCGGAGAACAAAGCAGGACATCCATCTGGTGAGTGTGAGCCCATAATACCTTTCTGCTCATTTCTCCAGTGCAACGGGAGCTGCTTGGGACGGAAGCAGGCTCATTATTTTGGAAAGGCTTGCTGACACGCAGAGCAGGGCTGGTTTGTAATCTCCGAGGCCCTGAAACCACTGCTCAGGAAGGAGCAGTGCTTTTAGTTTTAAGTCTACCTTTGTATTTCTCCTAGTTAAAATGTGCAGCGATGAGGGATACCAAGCTCTTCTGAGCCTGCCATTAATTAGTGGGTGAATGGGAGATGCCCTTAGTTTTAGCAAGGCTAATCAAAGCTGGAAGGGAGTTTTAAAAGGCACTACCCAGCAGCCAAGCGAAGCCTGTCCTGTGATAAACATCCCAGCAGCAGTGGGGAAGTGCATTACCTGGAGACAGCCTCCTTTCCGAGTGATGCCGTTTCCCCTCCCTTAAAATCCCCTCTGTATTTGACACAGCTTCTGCCTCCAAACTTTGGTCTCCCTTATGTCCTGTCTTTGCAGCAGGAGGCTCTCCTTGTGCCACGGGCTCCGCTTCCCCGTGCGGTGCCCTGCGGCAGGCAGGGAGGAGGCAGAGTTTGCAGCAGGGAAATGCGATGCTGGGCGCTCAGCCACGGTGCTGCTGTGCTTTATGGTGAGCTGGGTTTTTCCAGGCTGCTCCAGCATGGCCAGAGGATGGGCACGTTGTGAGAAGGGAACAACAAAAAGCCGTTGTGGAGGAGCAGCCGGCGCTCCGTGCCGCCATGCCGGCAGTGTGATGCATGCCTTGACTCCTGCCATGGCAACAAGTTCATCCTCAGGCCAGTACAGCAGTTGGCTGTAACGTGGCAGGGCGGCCAGGAGCCGGTCCAGCCTGCGGCATTCCCAGAAGGACCCTGGAAGGCAGGAGAGATGCAGTTTTGTGCCTGCATGATGCTATGCCAGTGGCAGAATTCATGCGGCCAGTTTCTTACCCCAAAAGGACAGTGGCTAATGGCAATAAAATGGGATGTTTTATTGGCTTCAAGCTGACAGAGGAGAGACTGAGATGAGCTCTTAGGCAGAAGCTCTTCCCTGTGAGGGTGCTGAGGCGCTGGCACAGGGTGCTCAGAGAAGCTGTGGCTGCCCCATCCCTGGCAGTGTTCAAGGCCAGGTTGGACACAGGGGCTTGGAGCAAGCTGCTCTAGTGGAAGGTGTCCCTGCCTGTGGCAGGGGTTGGAACTGGATGAGCTTTAAGGTGCCTTCCAACACAAACCATTCGGTGATGAGAGGAGCTGCTGGTGATCCTTCTGCAGTCATGAGCACTGGTGTGCAGAGTTGTGATAGCTGTTATCCTCCAAAGAACTTGGGAAGGAAAATAGAGCCCAGATCCAAGGAAATGTTGGTCAAACACAACGAGCGCATGCTTCAAGCACTTAAAACATCCCACTTGCGTATCAGGGCAAGGTGCAGCCTCTGCTAGGAAGGAAATGTCTCTTCAAGCCAGGATCCCAGGTGCTGAACTTGCCACTGCACCACACGAGCCCAGTGTGCCGGTGGAGTGCATCTGATGCAGCCCAAAGGGGAAACACCATGAGCTGCTGAATGGCAGAGATTTGAGGCATCACTCCAGGGCTTCACGTTTTGATTTTGTGATGCATGCTGTGAAATTCACAGGTAGAGTATTTCTAGGGAGCTGCTTTGCTTCCTATAGGAAAAGGTGGGGGGGGAAGCAGCAAATAGCTGATGTACTGTTTTGACAGCTTCCAGCATTAAAAACCTGGTTTCAGCTGCCTTTCCCCTCCCCAAAATCACTTGTTCTGAATTCTTGGTATTAAAAGATAACAAATTATTAGTTCCATTAGGTCATCTATTGACTTTTAGCTGTTATGTTACACTTAAATCTTGTTTCTAGCATTTGCGATTGTGGAGTTAGAAGAAGCAGCTCGGAAACACCCTGCTTTTAACATAATGAGAGCTCAGGTTGACAGAACTGTGGCATACTGGAAGTTGGGGCTTCACAGCATTGCCAGACATCACAAAGTCCTTGATGACATGATGAGAGCTGGGAAAGCTGAATAAACCGGTGAGCTTCTTCCATTCTGGCCCCTTGTCATGTAAATAGGCTCCAATCTGCATGTGGGATCCCTTGGGTAAGGGAGTGTAATAACGTTAAAAACAAGGCAGCAGAAACCCCAAGGTGTGTGTGTGTGTGTGTGTGTTTGCAATCTTTAAACAGGCAGGAAATACGCTCGGAGGACTTTGGGTCGGGTGAGAGGGCTCCTTGTTACTGCTCTGCTTCTAATGCAAGAAGGTAACCGCTGTGGCTTTAGACAAAGTACTTTAATGCTACATAAATATAATTGCTTCGATGAAATGCCTTCAGTCTCCGGAGGGAAGTTGTAGTCTGCTAAGCCTTTAGATATGAATGGACGACTCTGTAATTGCTATTGTTTCGGAGACACATTAGGAAGGCCTAATGCTGATCACTTCTGGCATGTTATGGAAGCAGAGGCATGGCAGTCCCACGCAGCATGCAAGGGAGAGGGTATTAGTATGCATTTTGCAGAGTGGAAAACTGGCAAATGCTTCAGGACTGGAAGGTTTTTTCCTAATTAGATTGTGGGCTTGTGAGTTTTATTGGGTTTTATTTCTTTTTTCCCCTTTTCCTGCTGGTATTCCGAGTGAAGGGATCTAATTCTTTGCAATTTAGACTTTGGATAATGAGTTTGAAGGCAACATCTCAGAGGAGCGCAGAATTGATGGGTTAGTACATCAGCTCTGGTTAATGCAGTCTCCTGACTCTGACAGGGTCCACACCAGCTGGTTCAGAGAAAAGGGCAACACTTGGGTATTGAGAATAAGTATTTTCTTATTAACACTGTTAGGTAAAACATGGGATATTCTGGTACGTGGGATGTGTTTCCATCTCTGGACTGGGAGCAGCTATGCTTAAAAATCAGAATCTGGGCTTAGAGATCATTCCTGGGAGAGATCTTGCGTTGTCTCCTGGTTTCGGTGCCTGTAGTCATCCCATCTTCCAGCTTTCCTTCAAGGCATATTGGCCAGGAAGGCCAGCAGACTGCTAGAGCTGTACTGGGGACAGAAGAGATGGGGTTAGGTCCTCTATCACTGCCCTGTCCTTGCACAGGGACTGATGCAAACGTAGTCCTCATCTCCGCTGCATCCTATTACAACATGAAAAGTAATAACTCACTGATGCTTTCCCTTGAATGTTTAGCCTCAAGTGGTAAATCTTGGTTTTACTTGGAATTTATTTTCATCCTGGAGATTTTTACTGCCTTCACAAACTTCACTTAGAAGAACAGGATTTTATGGCTCTAAACTGTTTGGTTTTAAAGACTGTGTTGTTTGGGTTTTTTTATCCTGTGGGCTTTTTTGAAGGAAGATGAGAGGAGTCGTGTCATCCTTGACATACAATAGCTTGTCCCAGCTTAATAACACACTATTTTTCACATTGAACCCACTCCTGGCCCGCTGTAATTTCCTTTCCATCCTGGCCCGCTGTTAATGAGGATGAACGCTTACGTGACAACGCCGCATATGGCCGGTGCCAGCATTCATAAGGAGTTGCCCCAAAAGCCGTGAGGAATGAGGGGTAGGGAGTCAATGAGAATCCTGACATAAATTGACTTCTTGTGTCCTGGCAGTGCTTGGCTGAAAGCCAATGACAATAAGGGCCCAGCGTGCCAGAATTCACAAGCAAATAGCACTTTTCCACCACAGCATCCTTCCAAGACACCCTCCCCGCAGCCGTCCTTCCTTCCTGCCACTCATTCCCCTGTGTCCAAGGAGGCTGTTGAGGCGGTGGAGGAAACATCTCAGTGTTGTGACAGGCTGCAATGAAAACATGAGTGACAGAGTGACGTTTTGACAGCTTGACTTCAGGTTTCTCCTGCAAATGTAAATACGTTCATTTGAATCCAATTTACACAACCAGGGGCTTTTAATGGGAAACGAGCGGAGGGTTGCTTCAAGGTGACTTTTGGGAATTGTATTTTTTAATCTGGGATGTTTGTGGATTTTTTCAGGGGTTCAGCTGTGAATTTCCACGGTATTGTGGAGGTCAAAGTGGTCTCTGTCCCCCTTAGCTCCAGTCAGGTGTTTTTCCATCAAATTGCTTTGTTTTCTCCCAGTTTAATGCTAATCCCCATCTGAGCTGAGAGACTGCCAGCAATGTAGTTCATTAAATGTACCTATTGAGCAGCTGATAAAATTGAGCCGCAATCCCATCCTCCTCAAATCAAGGACTCTTAAACAGCCAATAGTCCATTTTAGCTTTTTCCTAAGGGGTCTAATCTGTTGCTCTTTCTCACTTGGAAACCTGCTGTATTTTCACTAGAGAAAAGTTGACGAGTGTCTTGTCAGGTGGGAACGGGAAGGGCTGAACCATGCTTTGAAGCACGGTTTATTTAGGCAATCTCGGCACCTTGGGGAGTTCTTATTCCTTCTTAGTACTCCTTGTAGTAATTCTTCCCCGAGATGTGGGTCAGCAGGGCTGGAAGATGCGAGCTCTGGCTCGCGTTCCCATCATAGGAGCAATACAGCTGTGCCTCAGTAGAATCATAGAACAGTTCGGGTTGGAAAGGACCTTAAGATCATCCAGTTCCAACCCCCTGCCATGGGCAGGGACACCTCACACTAAACCATGCCACCCAAGGCCTCATCCAAGCTGGCCTTGAACACCGCCAGCGATGGAGCATTCACAACCTCCCTGGGCAACCCATTCCAGTGCCTCACCACCCTCACAGTAAAGAATTTCTTCCTTATATCCGATCTAAACTTCCCCTGTTTAAGTTTGAACCCATTACCCCTTGTCCTGTCACTACAGTTCCTGATGAAGAGTCCATCCCCAGCATCCTTGTAGGCCCCCTTCAGATACTGGAAGCCTGCTATGAGGTCAAAGGTTCCCTGCACAATGGCATGGGGATTCGCCTTGGATGTGGAGAAGGAGCTCAGGGCTGTGTTAAATCCAACTTGTGGGGTTGAAAAGAGACTGGAACTTTCCACTGCTTTACACATCATTTATTGTTTGGGTCCTATAGGTTGTGTCGAAGTCACTTTGAAGCTGCTGGTCCTCCAATGAGGGTATTTACAACACTTTGAAAACAGATGTGGTGTTTTGTTCTGCTGTTTTCTTCTCCTTTTTTCCTTCTGAAACCTTTCAGTGCTCCTCAGTTCAGAGGTTTTACAGCCCATGGCAGGGAAGTCTCAAGCAATACAAAGAAAGTGTTCTGTAATGCAGCCAGTTTAGCTCATTCACCACCCTGCCTCTCCCCAGCTAATGGGAATTTATGCATGTCTGGTAGTGTGTGGGGTTGCTGACTGTACAGTACTCCAGTCCTTGGTCTAAAAGTGGATGAGTTGCCTTGGCTGAGAGCTAGAAAATCATCGAGTTTAACCACAGAGGTCACACAGGCCTTGCAGGTGTTTTGACTTGGGCATCTGGCTGCCTTGAAATGTGGAGGTGAGAGATGGGCTCCTAGCAGAGCCCTGGTTTCACACCTGGAGTTTTGGCCCTCCATCCCTTCAGGGCCTTCAGCAGTGTGCATCACTGCAGGAGCATGGGAGATGTCACCCAGGATTTCTAAGAACATATAGCAGATTGCTTACTCCTTGCACTGAGACCTGTGAACACCCTTGATGGATGCTAATTAAGCATCTGCTTCCTTCTCAGCTTTAAGTGAAAGGGTGGCAAGGTAAAGTGACAGTCAGACCTCATTTATCTTAATGAGGAGGGTCAGGAGTTTAATGGAGTGTTGTGTAGTGAGGGTGTTGCACCATACCTTGTGTTTGTTTGGGAGACATCTCTATATTTTAGGTCCACAGGGCTTGTTAGCTTATGTGGTGTGGGATTTAATGCTGATTCCTCTGAAGTCCTTTCTAGGGAGGGAGGTTTTGGAAGAAATCAGGTTTTCTGGTATGTTGCTGTGAGTTGGGAAATGATTTGTGGAATGATCCGGGGAATTTTGCAGCCAACTTTTCCCTGGCTGGTGTGGTGCAAGGGGCTGTGATGATGTCTGAGATGGGTGCTGGGCTAAGCGACGGTCACTTTGAAGCTTTTTCCTGTAACAGTTTAGACATTTCGCCAACAGACTTAGCAGATAGCAGCAAAAAAAAGGGGACTGTTTTCACATTCCAGACTCTCACCTTGTCCTTACCACTTCTGAGGTTTGTTTGACGTGATGCTGACATATTTACAGTGTAGCCTTACTGTGTATAGATGGAGTAATCAGGCAGTCACTCAGGGCTGCATCAACTAGGCAGAAGTAAAGCTCTTTTTACTAGTTCATGTGCAGCACCGTGCTGTGTGCGTAACCTCATTTCTCAAGCCTGTTTCCTAGGTATTGAGCGTAGACCCAAGCAACACCTACTCCTTAATGGGACAGACCTCCAGGTGGCCTGCATCAGCACAGCTCCAGTGGAGAACAGCCCTCTGTGGTCAAAGGGCGATGCCAAGATTAGCAAAGGAATTTTTGCAGGGCCGGTGAAGCAGGTGAACACTGTCAATGTCATTGTTCATAGGGGACATGAAGGAACAGGAGGGGTAGGACGATGCTGAGACAGTCCAGAGCTCTGCTGCAGAGCTGATGTGGAGCATGAAAGCTTCAGTCTCCGCCTTGTCCAGAGAAGAATTCAGACCTGCTCTGCTGGAGTCATTTGTGCTCGTTCAAAGCCAGCATCAAAAGGTCCCATTCTAGTTCAATGCTTTTTAACATAGGAATGACAGTACGATCATTAATTATTGCACTTAAATAACTGCAATTGAACACTTTGTGAGTGTCAAGAGCTGGTGAAATCTTTCTGGTGCTGTAAGTGAAGAGCAGGGATTTTGCCAGCTGTTGAGGTTGGATGGTGCTGCAAGCAGGCAAGAGCTACCTGCTCTGCAGAGGGGCACATCTCTGCTGGGGTATAAATTCCATTTGGCCCAGGATAATTTCATGTCACGCTTGATGCCTTGTGAGTGCTCTCTGCTCCTGCCTTGCTCCTGGTAGGCAGGATCATGCCTTTGGAAGAGGGAAGTAGCGGTGTGGTTATTTTGTGCTGTGGGAGTGAGGAGCACCTTGTCTCATTGAGACAGATGTCTCTGAGGTCTCCTGCAGATAAACTTCTACCGGCTTCTTGATCTCTGAGGTGTTCAGCAGTTCTGATAGTGATAGGTTTTCTCCACCAAGCTCAATGCAGTAGAGCTGGAGTAAGGACCATTCCCCGGGGAGGTGCCCCTCTACTTTAGGAGATGCTGGCTTGAGTCAGAGATGCCTTGGCCTGAGCTCTTCCCAAGCTGAGGAATTTTGCAGGCAGCTTGTAGCTGGCTTTGCAGAACATGGCCTGTGGGCAGCTCGAAAGCCAGGCACTTATTTTCTGTCCAGCCAGGTTTTGTCACCTACCACTACCCATGGGGAGAGGATTGTTCCGTCCTCCAGAGTGCGAGACCCCATTGTTCCCAGCACCTGAGGCATGCAAAATCCTCCTTTCCATCCTGAAGGAAGGGTCCAGGGGTAACCATGGCTAATTAGTGATGCTGAGCAAAATACAGGCCAGAGAGCTCATGCGTGTTACTGTGCAGGGAGAGAAAGTGGACCCTCCAAAGAGGCTGCAGCTCCCACCCTGGACCTCAGCGCTGCAGCAACCTCTATTCCCTGCTCTGTGACCACCCCATGGAGCTGTGGTGTTTGCACCCCTGTTCATCAGGGCCCTGCAAGAGGTGGTGTTGGAGGCTTGAATCAGACCTGGGACAATCAGGCTCTGCGGCTTGGTTTGCGTGCGGCAGGGTGGGGGCACGTCCCTGCTGGACTAATGAGACTGGGCACATGGGATGGTTTATGACTCCTTCCCAAGCTGTTTCCTCCGAGCTTTTAGTGTTAAATTGGATTCCTCCCCGAAACCCCTGGTGTTGGTGGGAAAGCCATCTGCAGACAGAGGAGTGATGCAGAGATAACGCTCCAGAGGGTGGGTCTGTCTTCACTTTATGGCTTTACATCTTTCCTTTAGGGTTTCTCTGACTTTTTGCCAGGCACAGATGTGTCTCTGGTCGTTTCCCATGGCCTTGCACTAAGATCTGCCCAGCCTGGCGTGTTGTGGACCCTGCTCATCCCGCAGCCCTCTCAAGGCTTTGTTGCAAGAGGTGTTTTGAAGCAGATGTCCCAGATGAGCAATTCCCACTGGAGAGATTCCCAAGAGAAACATGCTTCAGTTTTATAATGTAGATGAGCTTCTCTTCCCCCCCCCTTTTTTTTCCTTCCTTTCCCCTCCAGTTTCCAGCCCCAGAGTAGGTGCTGAATTCTAAGGCTTGAGGGAACCAACCGCACAAAAGCCTATTGCAACCCAGCCACATTGTGCAAGGTGGGGATTTGCAGTTTTAAGCGGAGGGAGAGGGGAATCGTCATGATAATTCCATAGCATACCTAAAGCACCTATAAATACAGATGTCTATTTATATAAAGCCTCTCCCAGCGCACGAGCCCCCTGGCTGGCTGGGGTTGCCGGACCACCCTGTCCTGCACAAACAAATGAGTTAGAAAGTCCGAAATTCCATCCCTGCCTTTCGGGGCTTGTCTGGGGAATTCCTGAATAATGGAGGTTGAATTGGGTCACAAGGGCAGCGGGGAATAAATCTTCAAAGGTTAGCTCTGGCATGAAGTCTCCTTTTTTAGGCATGTCAGGGATTCTTTTGTTTTGCTTTGTTTTCCAAAGCCGCCCCCCCCCCCCCATCCAGGGAACAAAACCTCTCTGGGGCCAGGCCTGGCCAGGCGCAGCCCCCCACAGCATTGGCCGGGGGGCCTGGGAGGGGGCCAAGGGGAGAAATGACATCTTAAAGAATGGTGCTGCTTCTTCTGGACACTCAGTGGATCAGTGTGCATTCAATTAACCCCATAAACCCTGCGAGGTCCAGGGAAAGAGGCTTTCAGGCATTATGGGTTGAAAGTATTAAGGGGAGGTAGGGGTGAGTCTGGGTGGAATAAAGCCCTTGTGGGGGGGTGGGAAAAGGGGATGGGTTTTTCCTGGAAATTAAACTCCAGTGCAATCCCGTGAACTGGTCTGGGTTTTGATAGGACACAGGGGAATGGCTTTAACCTGCCAGAGGGGAGACTGAGATGAGCTCTTAGGCAGAAGCTCTTCCCTGTGAAGGTGCTGAGGTGCTGGCACAGGGTGCCCAGAGAAGCTGTGGCTGCCCCATCCCTGGCAGTGTTCAAGGCCAGGTTGGACACAGGGGCTTGGAGCAACCTGCTCCAGTGGAAGGGGTCCCTGCCCATGGCAGGGGTTGGAGCTGGGTGGGCTTTAAGGTCCCCTCCAACCCAAACCAGTCTGGAATCCTATGATTTCTTTTAAGTGAAGTTAGGAAGTCGTTGTACAGCTCAGGCTGGGTGTCTCGGTGAGGTGTTTGGTCCAAGTGTCTGGGTCTGCTGGCTCGGGAGCAGAGGGATCCTGTGTGTCTTGGGTGGAAAAACCATTTTACATGAGTATTTCCTTCCCTCTCAAATTTCTGCTCAACCCTGAATTGTGTCCTAAGGCCTGTAATAGCCTATGGGACATCCCTGACCTTCTTGAGCGCCTGTCTGATGGTCCCCTGGGTATTAAGACATCTAAATGCTTCTGTGAAGGACCAAAACGCCTCGATCTTTCCAGTTGTGTGTGTGACATCTTGCAGGGACACTGGAAGACACTGTTTTGAAGATACAAGTCTTTTTCCTATTAATATTTGAAGGACAGTCGTAGTTTGAAACTCTTCTGTGCTGGCAGCTCCTCCCCTCCATCCACCCCAAACCCCACAGTGTGAGTCAGGCCTAAGTAGCCCCTCCAGGATGGGAGCAGTATCATGAGCAAAAGAGATGGAAACAGCCAAATTTATTTCACTGCGTATGGCTAATATTCACCTGGAGAAATCCAGCCCATTTGTAGATATTAAACTAGACACAGTAATAAGTTCAGTCTGTATTTCAATTTACTTTGCTGCAAATAGATTTAATTTACCAACTGCAGAGTTTTAGATGGAACTGCCTGTATTGCTGCCGTTTTATGCTATGTTCTGAATATATTATATGTAAAGTTGTGAATTAATAGGCCTGTTTCTGATTTGTTTCACATATGACATGGACGTGCAACTAAATTAACAGTGAAGTCTTAGTGTTGCAGAGTTTAATTATATTTGCAGATGAATTAGCATCTGATTCCTCTATCCCTTCCTTATTGTGAAGTACACTGGAAATGTTTCTTTCCCTAAAGGCACTGGTATTTTGTATTGGTTTGAGAGGTGATGTGAGAGATCTGCTTTGTTTCCAGCTTATCTTGGAGCTGCTGTTTGAATTCACAGTGCAACCTCTCTACCTGCAGCCAGGTCTATCAGTTATTGAGATGCAAGTGGCATTTCTGGTGACGCTGTTGCTTTCTGGACATGGTGTTGCTGAGAGTCCCATAGTGCTACCTGTGTCCCTGGGACCTTGCAGCCCAGGTCAGTTTCTGACAGGCTGCTGTGGTCATGGAGAGCTGATGGACTTCACATGGGCTGCAAGTGCAGGCTCACAGCAACGTGTTGGAGGTGGCTGAAGCACAGGAACAGCCTCAGCCTTAGGGAAGAAGGAAAAGAAGTAGCTGGGAGTTGAGTGGTTTGAGCTGTCAGTCCTTCAGGTGGGAGAGACCCATAGCCCACAGTAAAGTGATGGTGCAAGGTGACATTTTTCCTGTGAGGGTTGTTCTTGGGAAGCATCTCTAATCAAGACAGCACATGGCTAAAGCCTCTTTAGAACCAGGCTGAGCCTGTTATTTGGCTGTTCTTAGGTGGGATGTTTCCTGAATTGGGCCAGGATCAGGCAATGCCAGCTATGTTAATTCACCCTTGTGAGCTAACTCCCAGTTGCTGGAGGCACTGTCATATTAGTGAATCAGGTACATGGACCTCAGGAGCTGCTCTCCTTATAGCTGGTAAAGTAAAATGCAGTCTGACCCATATTTGTAGAGGAACTCCATAGCATCAAGACTTTGTTAACATGGTCTGTTACTGACAAAATAAAACCAGCAGCTCTTTTCTCTGCTATCCTTTATGGGCTCCAGCCTGACCTCCTTGGAGGACCATGCCCAGCTTGGCTTTCCAGAGGGCTGGAGTACCCCTCTCCTTGGGTTCTCCAAAAGCATTAGGTTTTCAAGGATCCAGGCCACAAAGGCAACACTTGATGGCATCACTCTTGGCTCTAAATTGTGGTGGTGCTTTGCTAGATTGAGGACTCTGAACACCACCTTTGGAAGCTGCCTCCATCCTTGACACGTTTTCTGAGCAGCAGGGATGCTGTCTTGCTTTATTAGCTCTTTTAAGAATTATCATGACAAACCAGTGCTTGCTTTCTCCCTGTGTTGTGCTCAATAGCCTTTTACACAGCACTGAGCCATTCCCTTAATTCAAAAGTAGCTTCGCAGTCCATTGCGGTGCAGATCACATCCTAGGAATAAATACTTCCTCTTTCCCAAGCGAACATAGGAAGAGCCAACAAATACGAAGCATCTTTTTCCTACTGGCACAAAACTGTGGCATTCCCGGGATTGATTCACGTTTGCTCGAGGCTGTGCTTTAACAGGAGCGCAGTTGGGATATAAAGTGGGAAAGGTTCTCAACAGCTTTTAATTGGGGTTGGTGCTTTCGATGGGGCTGCAGTAATAACTTCCAGTGGCTTCCAAGCTGGTGGGAGGCAAGGAAGGCTGCTGAAATCCCAGCTCCTTCCACAGGCAGCTTTGCTGTTGCCTCAAAGGGACTTTGAGAAGAAGGAGAATTAAACACGGCACCGGGGCTGTGTGCACGAACTGGAGTTGAAATCTGTGTCTGTCACTGCCTGAAAACAGAGATCAGGGCCATGAGGAGAGTTTGTAAGGGGAAACCGAGCTCTTCCCCCCAGAGCTGCTTTCCTCAGCCATGCCTGGTTGCCAGTAGCTTCCTGTCTGTTGTTAGTTTTTCTTTTCAAATACAATTTGGTTTCTGCAGGCCAGTGGCTTTTAATGATTTCCTTTGAGTCCATGCATCCTCTGGAGCAGCCCTCTTCTCCCCTGACATTTGATGTGGGAATGTGTACATCAGTATTGTTACTTAAACAATACCCTTCAGGCACTGATGCTGGGCCCTCAGATAAATCACAGATTAAAATGAAGCAGAATTGCTTGATAAAAAGTCAGCAGCGTTCTGGCATGCGGGGAACAAACTGCACAGAGCCCAGGTAGTGGGAAATGGTGTGTGTTATCTGAAGACCCATGTAATTAATGAACAAGAAACCTGTTTACTCTGAAAATAAATGGCAGAGCTGCTATAATGCCTTTCTACTTTGAATGCTGAATGAATATCTCCGGAGGAATAAAAGCCCCAGCAGCTCAAAGTCACATCTCAAGCAGAAAGGCGGGTTGGAGACAGCACTGAGAATCAGAGCTGGTTTGCTTTTATGAAGAATATGAAACCAGCCTTCCTCCTAATAAACACCTCATTTATTTTCTCCTGGCTCCTAAGCCATCTAGTTTGCAAATGGTGGTGCGGATGGAACAATTAGCGGATTCGATTCAGTGCACATGCCATTGCCAAGCAGGAAACAAGCACGTCGGGCATGAATAGCATCAATCTTATTTTCAGGCATGTGCAAGTCTCTGGCACTTCAGAGAGCTCTGCAAACAGGCTGTGCTTGTGTTTCTCCCCTTCGCTTTCCAGCCTGCTCGTGCTGCTGGTTTCCCTGTTACAGCTGCTGGAGTTTGCTGATGGTTTGGTACAGTTTCCCCTGCTCTGTATTTCATCCCAGTTATTTTCTACGTGTGGAAAAGGCAGGAGTGCACCGGGAAGGGGTGAGCCGTCCCTTTAACGGTGCAGAGCGTGGGGCTGGTTTTAGTTAGAGCTCTTTTAGCAAGTTGTCTCAGCACATCAGGGCCCCACTTTCATCATGCCTGGCTTTTTTTTCTTTCCCCCTCTTTGAGTCCTAGAAGTCAGAGGCCACAGGGGGGGTGACAGAAAGCAGTGACCTCTGCATAAGTGGGGGGGACCAGATGGCCACTCCTCTTCCTCTGAGCCTTTCCCCCCTGGCCCCAGGGCACAGATCTGTGACCTTTGCTTTAACTGAATGCCCAGACTGTGTGACTGGGGCTTTGACATGCTCTTTAATAGGCATACATTATCCCTCCATTGCTAAAAGCCCAGAAAACTGGGCTCATTTAGATGGAATTTAAGTAAAACTGTTTGGATTGGTCTTGCTATCCCCTAGCTGCCTCCTGCTAAATTGTTGATCTTAGTGCTAATGAAGGGAAATGCACTCATGGGCAGGCTGGGAAGCATTTTCTTTTCAAAGCTTTGCAAAACCCAGTGTTTTGGGAGGGATGAGGTGTGCTTGGATGCTGTGAGCCCTCTTAGGTGCCCACCCCCAGCACAAGCGATGCTCTGGTACACAGAGCGCATCGAGCCCTTGCCCTCCGCTGCTGAACTGGGCTCACTTTTGCTCTAAGGTCTGTCTCTCCCAGTTAAAGAAAACTTGTGGTGTTAAACAGTGGCAGGACTTGTAGCTTCTCACAGCGTTTGCAGGCACAAGGGGGAGATGTAATCACTAATACTTCAGTAATTCTCAGCTCCAGCCATAGGTGTTGGTCTGATTTCCAAGCGTGAGCCAAGCAAGAGCACTGCAGTGTGGTCGCACCTCGTGGTACCGAGCACAGCATCAGTGAGAATGGCAGAAATCCCTCTGAGCAGGAGGGTTAGCACTAGATCAGCTGAAAATGGATAAAAGCTGAGAAAATACTTTATTCTCTATGCATTAGAAGTCACTGTGTTTTCCTCCAGTACCCCAGTAACTGAGAAGTTCACCTGATATTTCTCCCTCGTCCCATAGCTGTTATTAAAGGAGGCCAGGCTCTCATTGAAGCAATTTGTGTAATGGTAGCTGTGCTCTTCAGGAATTTCCTTGGGAGAGACTGGAAATGCACTCTTTTCCAGCAGAATGGAAATGTGGAGGTGAGTTTTTCAGCTAATGACCGGCAAACATCTTTGCTGATCAGACACGGATGGCCTCCAACCTCTGCCAGGCAAGCGGATGCTGAGGAGGGGCTTTATTAATGCCTACCATTTCCGAAGGGTTAAGCACATGAAAGTTATTCCAGGAATTTCCTTTCCAGGGCAGACCTAGGGAGGTAGGTATAAGCAAAGGCCAGTTCAGCCCTGCTGAAAGTGATGGATGCAATTCTCTTTGAAGTTCCTGGGAGCTGCACTTCCTCGCTGCATGGCTGAATTGAATCCAGAGATCTTCAGCTGTGAATCCATAGCCACAAAACACAGTTTTGTGCTGTGGTTCCCCACCTACTGAAGTTGGGAAGAGAGCAAACTAACTGCTGGGAATGCTGGTGCGGATGACACTGGAGGTTTTGTCTGCTTGTAGCTCGTGTTCCTGTTTTCAATTAAATTAGAAAGTATTTGTGGATGAAGTGACCCATTAGTTGGGTAATAACACTACCTTATCATGCCTGCTTATCAGTATTAGTTATGCACTATAAAACCCGTGCCAAAGCCCTTGGGGGAATCAATTAAATTGAAGTGGGCAGCTTTGGGGATGGAGCTGTCAGGAGATGCATGGCACGTTCGAGCACCGAACTGTTGCAGGGTTGGGGCAGGCTGTATTTCTGCGCTTGAACACCAGCCCTGCCTGTAAGCTGTCAGCATCACACATCTTTGTTGCCTCCACAGATTCCTCACTGAACAGAAGAAACAGGCCATAAATTTGCTGATTATGTGCATTTAGGCAGACAAGCTCCCTTAATGGCCTTTACGTGGTTGCAGCCGCCAGTGATGGAGTTTTTGTATCCCCAGCTTCTAATAGTAGATGGTTGCTTGTTCATGCTGTACGTCCCACTAAATAAATCTGAGCTTGTGGTGACTGATGGCTGATAGTAAACTGCAGAGGGAGAGATTAAAAACAATTTCCCTGTCTGCTTGGGAGGGCTTTGTTGAAGTTTTGTGGAGGGTTTTTCAAGAGGAGGTAGGAAATAGTCTGGTGTGTCTTTGCCAGTGTCTGAGCTGAGAAGCAGGTAAGGGGAACCCGGTTTAATGACAGGAAATAGCTTTCATCTGATCCCTCTTTGAAATACTGCTGAGGAGTGATCACTGCCCCATCTACATCAGTAATTAGACCTTATAAAGTATTTAGACTCCGGTGGGAGAGGGCTGGATTTCCAGGTAAAAACTCCCAGTGCAGTGGGAATTGAATGAGTTGAACGTGCAGAACATTTCAGCTGGCAGAGAGAAGCATCCTTCTCCTGAGGCTCTCGGGGCTGCAGTGCAAGGGAAGACGTGGTGGTTTGCCACGGCCATTAGAGCAGCTGCCCCTGGGGCTGCGAAATGGCCATTTTCCCCTCATCCAGGCAGCCCGTTGGAGGGGAGAGCTGAACCCCTCCACTGAATGCAGCACTGCCACAACCAGCTGGGGCTCAGCTCCGAGTTTCCTCTCCCTGCTTTGAACCTGAGGAGCCATCACACCTTAAGGTCAGGCGAGGGGCCCCGTTAGCAGGCAGGGGGAGGCGGAGGGAGCAGGATGTCATTTTGTCATTAGCCAGGCTTCAAAGGCAGGCAGGCACCGGGGAGGAGGGAGAGGAGCCGCCGGGTCACGGGGGGCCTGCGAGCCCCTTGCCCAGCCTCCCTGCGGGATGGCTCACCTGGTGCACAGCTGCTGCGGGAGGAAGGAGCACAGGGAGAGCGTTGGGATGGAGGAGGCAGACTTGGGAAAGCCACATTGCCAATGCCTTTTACCCTGTAGCCTGCCCGATTCAGTGTGTGGTTGCGGAATGGGGGTATGACCTTTAGGAATGATGGTCTGAAGCACTTAGAGCGGCTTTTAAGTGTAGCCCCCTTGGAGTAGTGCTGCCTAAAATGATTTAGTGGGGTCCTGAATGTCTCTCGGAGACTCTAGAGCATGATTTTGGCTTGGTAGGAGTGCTGATATTGGGGGCTCCATGCTCTTGTGTTTATACACTCTGCTTTGGATAGCTTTAAAGCTTTTCTGAATCAGATCCAACCCCTAAAAATCTGGAGAGTTGAGTTAAAAACAAGATTAAAGGAGTTAAAGGAGAAGAAAATCTCCCTCATTTTGGGGTTCTGTGAATTTGTACTCTGATCCTTGAGGATACTTTGGGGTCCCCTGTCAAGGCTTTTCTCTGCAGCTACCGGGGGTTGGTTTGTGTATTCCAAACCAAGCTGAGATCCTCCTGCAGATCCCTGCAAGTGGGGCTGGGGAGTAGCGCCAGCCTCTGCAAGGCTGGAGATCAAAGCACATGTGTTGGCAATACTGGGAGGCTTCTGGGGTCAGATGCTCTTTGACCTTCCCCTACGAAAGCTGAGGACCCTGATGCACATGGGAGGTGATGGAGAAGCTGGGTGCTGAGATGAGGGGGAGCAGCCAGGCAATGGATGCAGCAGTGTTTGGTGTAACTCAGCCAGAGACAGGGCACAGCTCTGCTTCACAAGCTCTTTCCATCCTACAGCCCCATCAGGCTTGTGTGCTGGTAATTAGGATGTTTGCTGTCACTTCTATGGGCATGACAATGCATATTCATCAAATATGGAAATTAACACATTAAGCTATTTGCATAGATCTTCTGAATCCAAGAGGATGATGGAGATGAATTGCTGCGAGAGCAGCTCTGTAAACAGCTCCCTCGTACACACTTTGCACTGGGATCCTGCACGCTCTCTGTGGGTGCTCTGGTGATGCAGAGCAGGAGCTTGTGTTTGCACTCAGCTTTCAGGTGGTTTTTCCTCCTGGGGAAGGATGGGTTGGAGGGAAAAAGCAAAGCTGCCCATGTGCTAAATGTGCTGGAGGTCTCGGGTGAGCAGAAGTTTGCTTGGGCTTGCTGCGAGCAGTGAGCTTCCCAACAAGCACAGCCACCGCTTCCAACACATCTGGTACCACCAAAAGGAAAATACATAAGACCTGTAACCCTTGCCTGCAGTAGCTTAACAATACCTCAGAGTATTGCTTCAAATACATATAATAAGTCTGAACTAATAAAGTAACGAGTTTATGAGCTTTTAAAAGATTTTACTAGATAAATGGAGGGCCTAATAACACGATTTGATTTCTCAATATAAACAGCGTATTTGCTGGGGTCTCTTAAAATATCCCCAACTTTAACTGCAGAGAATCCAGCGTATGATTTCTATTTCTGGCTGCTGGAAGCTCTGGCTTTCATTATCTGTATATGTTGCAAATCCAATTATGTAATATCATTGAGATAAGGCATGTAATGTTTCACAGCTAATTGTTTTACCATGCAAATTTCCTCCAAAGCCGGCGTAAGCTGGGATAAAGGGAAGGCAGGGGCTGTGCTTCATGGGTGTAGGTTATGCGGGTGGAATCAAGCACACTGCAGGCAGCTGCATGTGTTGATCTGCTTCTGAACGGGTGTGTTGTGCTACAAGCTCTCCAGGAATCACAAGGTGATGCTAAGCAGGAGGTTGGGTTTGGGGTGGATCAAATGGTTAAATGCAACCAAACAGCAGCCCTTGTTTGGATGGGGAGGCCTGGCTAAGGCTGCAGAATATCATAGAATCACAGAATGGTTTGGGTTGGATCTTAAAGCTCATCCAGTTCCAACCGCCTGCCACGGGCAGGGACACCTTCCACTAGAGCAGCTTGCTCCAAGCCCCTGTGTCCAACCTGGCCTTGAACACTGCCAGGGATGGGGCAGCCACAGCTTCTCTGGGCAAGTATTTCACTGATCCAGCATTGTGCTGGATGGGAAGTGCAGGCAGAGCTTGCTTCCTCCTTACCAGCTTCTCAGCCTCTGCTCTTCCCTTTGGCCATGCACACTATCCCTGCCAGGTTTCAGTGCTGCCGTGGTGTCGGTGACACCATCCATCCGGTGGTTCTGGTCCCAGTATTTGGCTCTTTTGAGGAAGTTTCCCACTAGCTATCTTATAGCTACTGGGCATTGTGCTCTATACATGAATAGGTCCCATTCAGCCTTGTTTTATTCATCATCAGCAAAGCATGAAATTACAGTGGAAATGCTAATAGATTTCCTAACAGCTTACTATCTACTTGGGTGAAACAGTTATTTGTTGACTAATTAGTAAGTTAATTGTTTTATACTTTATTGAGGTCAGGTTGCTCTTTTAATATAGAGGGAGGTGGTGTGTGCTGTTCTAAACAAGACTCTGCTTTATTGAGCGGTTACTACCATGGCTTGGGCTAAAGAAGTAGAGGCAAAGGGTGATGATATCTCCAAAAGGAGCTTTTCCCCAGCTGTTTGCTGTGCATCAAGCCAGGATCTGAGCAAAGTTGTGGTCCAGGCCCAATGCAAAATGCACGTGTGTCATATTCGCACCCTGCAGATGGCTTGGGGAGGTGTGCTCGGTTGGATCTGTAACCAGGGTTTGCTTTTGGAGCTCTCAGCAGTGTTCAGGCACTTGTGGGAAGCTCCAGCCTGATGCAGCACTTGGTGAAATGCCTGCTCGGGGCTTGGTGCTGAGCTCTGCAGAGCTTTCAGAAGCAGAAGGAAAGGCTGGTGTTGCTCAGAGCCGTACCTGAAGTTCTCTGTTCTCCCAGGAAATGATGAGGGCCTTTGGAAACCTGCCCATCTCGCATGATGTGGATGCCTACCCCGTGCTCTGTTTTCCTGCTGGCTCTCCGATGTGGAGCCAGAGGGATGAGCTGTCCCCAGGAGCCGGGATGAATCCTGCTGGGGTGCTCAGCTTTCTCTGAGACCATTAACACAGCAGGGTTCTCAGCTCCCAGAGATGCTCACAAGCTTTGGGCACGCTAATTAAAACCATTCCTGACATAAAAAACCCATTTTGCAGGAAGAAAGGAAGGACTTCTCCTTCCTGGCGTTTATGATTGCACGTATGAGTAACCTGGCCTTGCGTTTCTGGGGCATGAGGTCTTTTCCATGGCTTGATTTATGTGATTTAAAGAAAATAGGTTTCCTGCTCTGCTTCTCAGTAGCTTTCTTCCACTTTTCTTTCCCCTCCTGACCCTGTGCTTGTGGCCAGGAGAGGTTTCCTGGGTTTAGAAACAGCCTTGAAAGATACCCATGTGTGGATAGAGGCAGTGGCAAACCATCGAGGAAGGCTGCTCTGGAGTGGTTAAGGCATTTTGCTTTGGATATCTTTTTCCTCCTCTGTGTTCTTCCTCTCCATCCTCCTCATTAGGACGCTGTGATGATTATCTGCCTTAGCTAACCTTGTCCTTTCTCACTTAGCCCAGCCCCAGAGCTGTGATGTGGGTTTGTCTCCCACGTGGGGAGGGATTCTTTAGAAGGTATTACTGCTCTGTGTTGGGCAGCATCATGGGGAAGACCACAAGAAAGATTATCGCTTGCAGACAGCCTGTTTTGTGCTTATTCCTCCTTCTTCCAGCTGGAAGTACAGTGTGGACATACTGATACCTGTTGGGTTCATTTGTTGTGCTGAAGACTCTGCTTTTTAGAAAGATTGCTGTTACCTTCTGCCTCGAGGTTTCTTTAGCCTGCTTTGTAGCCTCAACAGTTTTGCCCATGCACCTATACCAGTTTGGCAATCCTGGGAATGCAGGGATATGGGTCAAAAGAGCCCTGCTGCTGCTGGCTGGCTGGTACCAGAGCAGCTTGCCCAGCATGGCAGTGCAGCTGCAGGCTGCACTCCGACCTGCAGTGGTACTCAGGGCTGTGTGGGTAGCCCTGTCCATCCCATGGCCAAATGTACCTGGCTTTTGTCTCTTCCACTAATGTATAATCAAACTGGAAATGGCAGGATGGCTGCCAGGAGATAAAACTGGTACCGGACCACTGCAAAAAAACCCTCCAAAATCAAACAATCATTCAAGTATCAGATAAAGGCAGCAAACCCCATCTTAGCTGCCTTTATTTTTCAGTTGCCCTTATTTTTTTTCCCCTGGAGCGGCCACATAGCTTTTAAAAGTTGGCAGTGTGACTTCTGCTGTGCTCTGGTCAAAAAGCCTTCTGCATGTGTTGGCTGGCAAGGGCGATCCCTGGGCAGTGGGCAAAGGGGAGTAGCTTTGCAGCCTGCATCCAAGCATGACTCCGTTTGACGCTGCCACCTGAGCTGGGACAGGCTGTGACTGCAGATTGCACCGCTCCTTCCCCAGCTTATCCCAGGCTTCTGATTGGGAAAAGGGCCCTTGCTCAGGGACTGTCAGGGAAGTGAGTTATAAAAGTTTTATTAGTGAAGCAGAAAGCTGTTTCCAGCCTTATTGTTCCTTGGGAAATAAGAGAGGAAAAGGCAGATTACGTTTTGTCTCTTTATTAGATTGGCAAATCATCTATAAAGCAGAAATATATTTGAACCTGAGCCCCTATGTCTCTCATTAATGCCAAGTCAGCGGCATCCAGCCAGTTGGATGGAGAGTCTGCATGATGGGGGGCTTTGAATGGGTCCTGTTATAGTGAGCCGGGTGCTGGAGAGCCCAGAGGAGCCAGATGTGAAGGAAGAAGAGGAGAGCCGTGAGCCTGGGCTCCTGCACTCAGCCCCTTGCATTTCCTTGCAGCAATGCAGCCAAGTGCAGACATTCAGCTGTGACAAGCTGCAGGGTGGAATAACTCAGCCTTGGGGAGAGCTGCCTGCCTGGTGGGTAGGTGAGAGCTTCTGTATGCTCAGGGGCTGTGGGCAGGACGCTGAGTGATAGCACTGAACCGTAAAACGGCCTTAAAAGTGGCAAGTGCAAGTCAAGCTATGAGGCTTAAACTGTTTTATCATGTCGTACACCAGGGCTATTAGTCCCCTTCTGTGCTTCCGTCAGGCAGCGTGGCAACCAGCAGTGAAGTTGTATCAGATATTAAACCCTGCTTTTGAGATTCCTCCTAAAGCAGAATGCTAAATCAGCCTCTTCATGGCATGTCACTGTTTCTTCTCCTTGCGCTGTTTCCTGCCTGGCAGCTTTACTTTTACTTCCATTTCCCTCTCTCATTTTCCATCAGCTCTATCTGTAACCATTTTGTGTTTTATTGAGCATGAATGAATGGTGATGCCTTTTAGATGAGTGATATGTTCATCTGAAGACGCTTGTTTAATAGAAGCCTCTGCTCAGCTGTTATCCCAATGGCGCTTTGTGTTTACCAACTGATTATTTCAGCCGGCTGGAATTTGGAGGTAAATGAATTACATGGAGGGGTTTTCTGCTGTTCTACCCCAGCAAAAATTCTGCTTCTCTTCTCACGGGATGTTACAGACCTGAAACACAGTTTGGAGGTGGTGTGAGCTGTGTAAGAGCTACAGCACTGCCCCTGGGGCTGAGTTTAACCTACACTTACCATGTGCTACCACCCTCCTCTTTAGGTAAAATGGGGTGTTTCTGCCTCCCTGCAAATGATAGCAGCTCCACAGCACAGAGGCTGTAGTCACTCGAGCTGCTGCTGTGTGGGGCTTTGGGCATTTGGGAATAAAGTTTTCCATCTGTGGGAGTAGGTTATGAATCCAAAGTCAGTAGAAAGGCTCTGGGTTTACCCTTGGTGCTGGAAGCTGTTAGCAACAGGGATGGATCCCCAAATACCTGCTTGTTGCAGGGTACCGCCGTCACCCTGAGAGGTACCCTGGGCTATGCAACAGCAGCATCCGAGGGATGCTGAAATGTGCCTCAGTTGTGAAAGATTTGGGTGTTCTTTGGCCTGAGGTGTGTTGTAGTGATCCCCTGCAGGTCTCTTGAGTTCACCCTGGGGAGGTATATGGCTGGGGTTTGGGCACTGGTGATAAGCAGGCTTACAGGCACAGCAAAGGCATGCAGAAAGCCAGCAAGGGCATCATTTGTCTCTGCCATGCTGGGGTGCGAGGCAGTGTTTGTGGGCAGGCAGGGGGGAAACCACAGCAGTGCGAGCTGTCTGGTGTGCTGCACTGTGGGATGCTCCTTTGATCCTCCCGGGCTCTTCTTTGCCTGTGTCTGAATTAACCCCACTGCCTCTGATCCCTGGTTCGTGCCACTGAGGAGCTGGGTTCCCATCAGTTCTCTGAAGCTGGTGATGGAGGAGAGAGGCCAAATCTCTTCCTGAAGGTTGACTTTTCTGTTTGTGCCCAGCTGGAGGGGACAGATCTTTTTGCCAGGTGCCTGCAGGAAGCCCTGTCCTGCAACTTAAGCCACAGAAACAGCATTAGATACCGATCAGTGCACCCAGCCACCCCCAAGGGAGCACCCTGGAACTTTTGGAGGCACATGTCTCTGCACTGGCTGCAGAGCTCACTGCCATGTTATGAGCAGGGGAAGAGGTGGGATTGCGTGTCTCATGGGCTCTCCAGGATGCATTTCCATGCCTTGGAAGCATTGTGCATCCTCCGTTGTCTGCGGCTTGTTCTCTTCTTGCTCCTCATGCAGCGGCTGGCAAGGGAAAGGGTTGGAGCTGGACCTTAAAGGTGCTCAGCCAGCCCTTTGCAACACCAGGACAGCACTGGATTTTCCCTTGTGATTCAGTGCCAGTAGCACCCTTATTCAGTACCAGAGAGCTTAGGGAAATCAGATACTCATGGCAGTAAATGTTCCTTTGGGACAGTGAGTCCCCTGGGGTCCAACCTGCCAAAGCAACGGGGTTGCTCCTGCTGGGAAGTGCAGAGGTGCTGCTGTTGAGCCTGGCCCCGAGCGCTCATATCAACATCTCCATCCCCTTGCACAGTAATTTCCTGACTGATGTGCTCCATTAAGGCATTACAGGAGCATTAGTTAATGAGGCGGTGTTTGAGAGCAGTGTTAATCTGGGCTGTCCCTGCTGCTGCAGCATGTGCATCTGGCCAGTGGCTTTGTGCATCCCACAGTCAAGCCAGGCTTGGTGGAAAGAGCTGCATTTCCAGAGCCCATCGCCAATAATTCATCTTCCAAACAAGCAGAGGTGGCTCACACTCACCCTGGTCCCACTTACTACAATGGCTGGGCTGGAGCTCCAGGGTTCGTGGCACACTCTCTGCTGCTGTTCTCCAGCCACATTTCTCATGCGTGGGCCACGCATCTGCATTCATGTCAATGGTTTAATGTGGGGAGCTCATCAGCCTGATTTCCCCCGTGGCTCTGGGAGTCAGCTGGGGCACCAGGGCCTCCCATTAGTGGTCCAGCCCGGTGCCAGATGGCGGGTGATGGCTTGTGGAGGCTCCAGAGCTGACGTGCCCCATTGTGCGAGAGCACAAAAGCAAGCTGGGCTGGATGGTTTGTTCTTCCCCCCTCCCCTTCTGCTTTTATTTTCCTTCACTGCTGTCACCCTCACAGCTAATTCCTGCAGCTCTGTTTATGTATTTATTTCATTGCACGGTGTGAAACTGCTGGGGATGTTTTCCATGAGGATGCTCCTGCCTTGTCCCACGCGGGTATCTTACGGGCTTTGCTATTTCCCACTTTTTATTCCCCACCTGAATGTGCATGTGGGGGGTGCAGTCCCATGTGCATCACACCCACCTGAAATCTCTGCTTGGATGATTTGGTGGTATAAACAAGTTATTAGGGTATCAGAGTGGGTCTCCCGGGGGTCCATTATGTGCCACAAGGTTTTGTTAGGGTAGGTTTAATGGCCATCTTGGATATTTCGGGTGTCCCAGCAGTTTTTCAGGTCTCTAACAGTCTGGGCTACAATTTGTTACTGAGCTTTCATCTCTTTTGTTAATACAGAGAGATGCCTATTTGGCGTGCAAGTGTTTCTTCTGATGAAGATGCACATTTCAGGAGAGGGAGCACTCACTCCTCAGGCTTGGTACAGGCTGAACATCCCTGTGGAGGCCCCCAGAAAATCAGGCTTATGGGGCTTCAGCTCTGATTTCCCCAGTGGGCTGCAAACACTGGGGCAAAGCTCAAGCTCAGAGCTCAATGTCAGTTAAAATGTCCCCCTGCAATCCCACTGCTCAGGCACAACATTTGACCTCTGTCTGCTCCCTAAAACCCACATCCCTCCTGCAGTGCTGCCGGTCCTTGACATTTAGCATCACTCCAGCCCAGGGAGGTTTCCACGCTCCTTTGTGCATCCCAAACCTTTAACAGTCTTCAGCTGAAATGAAATCTCATGATGATGGGGAGCTTAGGTGGGTAAATGTTGTTAATCCTGGCATCTGGATGGGGAACGCTTCGGGGAAGTGAATGGGGACAGCAAACGCATGAGCAGGGATGGGGATAGGATCGCCCTGTCCCACAGGTGCACCCACGCAGCAAAGCTGGGGACCATTTGCAGAAGGGATGTGGCTGTGTCCCTCCTCTGCATCAGAGCTGGGCAGTTGCAGGTTTGTTTGGCTCTGCTATCACTGAGAGCTTTTGAAGGCAAATATTGATACTTAAATTTGGACTGAGCGGCTGCTTCAACATCCACCCTTTCTTCTGGCTCTTGTTCCTTCAGCAGCAGCTGTGGTGCTGAGCCCTCCTCCAGGCTGGCCATTGGGTGCTGGGTTTCTTTTCAGGATCTCCCCTTGTCTTTGTCCCTGATGCTGATTTTTAGCTCCCAGGGGGTGTTTGGAAGCATGTGTGGGGAGCACAGGGAAATGGCCTGCCCCAACCCACCCAAATGACTTTCACGATGCACAAACACATAAAGCAGCACAAACATTGGGTAAAGTGTTAGCAGATTCCACAGCAGGAAATACCACAGGTTCTTCCCATCTCTTCTCCTCCCAACAAATCAATAGAGCTCCTCCTTGTAGCCCTGTGAGCTAATAGTTATCCTGTCTGTGAGCATCCCTTGGGAATTACTCTCTTTAAAGGCTTCCTGAGCCTCACTCACTGCTCTCGCCTCATGTTACCCAGGGCTCCTCTGCATATCGTGTTCCCATCAACGGCAGCAAAGGTGTTTGAGAAGAGAGGAGAGACAGTACCTGAGGTGATGGGTGTTTGATCTGTGATAAAAGGGCAAAAAGATGTAAATATCTGAATTACATATCTGGAATGCCTTAGCAAAATGTTCAGAGCTGAAACCTGGCTTTGCTTGGCTGCTTATGTTAAAATTCCCCATAGAAAGGACTTGGTTATTTCTCTTTGCCAGCGATAGATGCTTATGGAAGATACTATATTGGATATTGGATGATGGTAGATCACCAGTACATCGCTCTCCCATAGGCATGGGGAGGTTATTTTTCTACCATATAGAAACCTGCTGTTGTACACCATCTCACATGCAGGAAACACACCCAGTGAGCGCAGACCTCCATGGTGTGACTGTAGGTGCAATAAACTGCATCTCCTCTTTCTGTTGGTTTTCTTCCTTGGCGTGATACCCTGGGGTGTTCTGGTGCTGGTGATGCTTTCACGGGCAGTGTTGTCCCACCAGCATGTGTCAGTAAGGAAGCCCTGAGCCTGGAGCAGCACAGCAGCGCAATGGGCGAGTTGCCTCCTTGCCTCTCCACTCTTCTTCTGCCACCTCTTTTAAAGAGTCCTCGAAGGCAATGAGTTCAATTTGATAAAGTGGGCCCGGGGTGAGGTGTTGCTGTGGGTTTGGCAGATAAGCCTCCCTGCTTCTTATCAACAAGAAGCCAGTCCTCCCTGGAGAGCTGTTTTCTCTGGAAAGCATCCATGCTCCTTGGGTTCAGTGATGGTCTGGTGATAGCAAGGAAGATAAAGATGGCGAGATTTGTAACTGCCATCACTTCCTTCCTCTGTATGACCATTCATTTTCCCATGTCCTCACTTGTGTTTGTCTGTCCACATGATTCGGGATGGTGCTGTGTCTCCCAGTCATATTCAGGGGCACTGTGGGATATGTGGGGAGGAGAGGAGACTCGTGGTGGGTGCAGATGTGCTTCCGGATGGAGTGGCTGCTTCACATGGACCCTAAGAGCAATGTAAGCTCTCACCTTGTTGTGGGAATGGGTGTTTGGAGGGACTGTGGCTCAGGCGGTCCAGGCCATGTTACCACTCGTGCTGTGTCATACATGTATATAGAATCATTGAACAGTTTGGGTTGGAAGGGACTTTCAAAGGTCATTTAGTCCAACCGCTCTGCAATGAGCAGAGACATCTCTGGCTCAGGTTGCCCAGAACCACATCCAGCCTGGCCTTGAATGTCTCCAGGGATGGGGCATCCACCACCTCTCTGGGCAACCTGTGCCAGGGTTTTACCACCCTCATCATAAAGAATTTCTTCCTCCTATCAAGCCTGAATCTCCCTCTTCTAGTTTAAAACCATCATCCCTCCTCCTATCGCAACAGGACCTGCTGAAAAGTCTCTCCCATCTTTCTTTCTTGTTCTTGCACATGTCCACACGCTCCTGTGCACACACCGACAGGCGATGCTGGGGTACAACCCCAAGTGCATCCATCCCAGCGGAGGCGCAGGAAAGGAGTTAACGCTCTTTGGCTCTCGCACAGAAACACAATCCCCATCTCCACCGAGCTCCCGGAGAGAAATCAGTGAAAGCATCAAACCACACATCCTGTACAGTGGGGCTGATGCACCGGAGCTCTGAACTTTCCCTTTGAGGTGGGAATAGTTTGGCTGGCAGCCGGGAATGGGAAGGGGGACTTCCAGAGATAAGCTATTTTCAGCCACGGGGGCTCCTCGCCGCGGCATAAATAGCAGAGAGGAGAGCGCTCCGTCTGCGGTCGTGTGTCCTGCTGCCGTGGGTTTGGCCTATTTTCTGAAGAATGGCTGTAATTCAGCTTGAATTTCCCCTGGATTGCTGCCAGCAAAATAGGAAGCTGTTGCTATTGCCAAGGAGCAAACAGGAATTTCTATATGTAAGGCAGCCACAGGGATGAGATGACAGCTAATGGCTTAGCCGCTGCCAGGAGGGAGAGCAGACCTTGAGGAAGCTGGATTTTCTCACTGTCACAGCGGTTCAGTCCTTTCTACGTCTTTAATGTTATCACCTTTAGTCTGGATCAGGCAATGTCTGTGTTCACCATCAAGGGATGGGAGCAGAGGAGCACTCAGGATTTTGAAAAATCACCTGCATTTCAGTGAAATTCAGAGTTAAAATGAGCAGAAAGGAGCTTTCTATAGCGGATTCCATGGTCTAGAGCAGTCCTTTGTAATGGTAATTCTGTGCCTGACTTGCTCTTCATCTGTGCTCAGGTCCTTTGGCATCTCCTCTCCCCTCCCCGTATGCACAGGGTATGCTGAGTATTTCCCTTGCAATGGTGTGAGGCGGATCCTCTGCATCAGGTGATGGAAATCAGCCTTTTGGGGGTTGTTTTTCCAGCTGAATACCATCTTCAGACACCGCGTGCACTGATTCCACCTCCATTTCATTCCGTGGTAAAGAAGGGGGCAGTTTATCATGCTCAGTGCAGAACATGGACGTGGTGAAAGACACACTGTTCTGAAGGATTTAGAGTTAATTTCTGTTGGACAGAGCGCGCGTTGTTCACAGCACCCCCTCTCCAGGGCAGGGCAGCGCCTTCCTTCTGTGCTCTTCCTGCCTCGGGTCTACAGGGAGCCTTTACCTTGTGTCTTTGCACAGCTCTTCCCTGTGCTGCTGGGAGGTTTGCAAGTCCTTAATGGTTTAGAATCTGAGGGACAGGCTGAGAGAGCTGGGCTGGTTCAGCCTGGAGAAGAGAAGGCTCCTTAAGGGGAAACCTTAGAGCAGCTCCAGTGCCTAAAGGGGCTGCAGGAAACCTGGAGAGGGGCTTGGGACAAGGGCCTGTAGGGACAGGCCAAGGGGAATGGCTTTAACCTGCCAGAGGAGAGACTGAGATGAGCTCTTAGGCAGAAGCTCTTCCCTGTGAGGGTGCTGAGGCGCTGGCACAGGGTGCCCAGAGAAGCTGTGGCTGCCCCATCCCTGGCAGTGTTCAAGGCCAGGTTGGACACAGGGGCTTGGAGCAACCTGCTCCAGTGGAAGGGGGTCCCTGCCCGTGGCAAGGGTTGGAGCTGGGTGAGCTTTAAGGCCACTTCCAACCAAAACCAGTCTGGGATTCTGTGATACTACTGAGGCTCAAAGCTGTTGGACTGTGGCATGGGACATTGTCGAGAGGTACATCTGGGTATCACGGAGTCCATTGTGTGACTGCCCACCGCTTTTAACCAAAGTCTGAGTCTCTCTCTTCTGTGCTTGGGTTTTTGCCAAGTGCCAAGTTCTTTGTATGCACTGCAACACCTTGGGCCACCAGATTTGATAAAGAGATGCAGGGCATCATCGCAGAGGCAGTCCCACCTCCTCCAGGCACTCATCGAGCCACTGCCCAAGGGAATACCTCAGTCCACACGGCGGGCACTGTGATATACAGGCAGAATGGGCTGTAGCTCTGTTTTCTATGGCCTTGGTCATCCCAGCTGTGCAGGAGCAGCGCCAAGCACTTGCACAGGCAAAACTCAACCACAGCAGGGTTGACCCTGCAGCAGCAGGAAGGAGAGTGAAGAGTGAATCACCAGCACTGTGCTGTTTGCTGTCATCCTGATAAAAATGGCACCTTGCCCAAATCTTCTATAAATCACAGGTTCCATTCGGAAAGGAGTTTTCTGTGGTAATTAATGAGCCAGTATAAAGACATTAAATGGAGAATGTGTAGTGATAGAAAGGCTTATCATTCACTGAGCCATCTTCCCCCATGTGAATAACCACGAGGGAACAAAGGCCAAACTCCTTATAGACTGAAGTGCGCTATCTCTTGATAGCTGGGAATGAAGTAGTTCTCTGCACGTAACAAAGGCGCAGTGAAATACATTAGTAAACTAATTACAGGAGAGCTGGTAAAAACAGATGCTGGGGGTTTGGAGCTATTATTGGTGTGATTGCGAGCAGAAGAATGGGAGCTGACAACAAAAAATTAAAACCTGCATCTCATTTAACATTCATTAGCCTGTAAATCAGGACAGCTCCTGTCTGAGCGCGGCGCTGACGGCGTGTCATGGGCAGCCGTGATGAGAAGCTGCCTTTCCCTTCACCTTTTGGGATTCCTCCAGAGATGCTGAAGTGAACACAAAAACCTTTGGGTGGTTGAAGGTTTGCAGCGCAGGAGCTCTGAGAAGGGGTGTTTCTACCTAGAGATGCTGCAGGGCTGTGGAGGGGCAGGATCACGCCTCCTGCTCTGGTGGCTCCGTGCCTCTCCGAGCTGATGAAAAGCAGGATTGCTCGTCCGTGCTCGCTATCGGGAGGAGTTGGCTGCAAACAAAGTGGTCCAGGGCCAAACCAGCTGTGTGGGAGCTTCCTCTTATACCATCTCCATCAATATTTGGGAAAGGGATGGAAAACATTGTTATTGTACAACAAATCAAAATGGGAACTATGTAATTTGTCTTAATTGTGTGTGTCAGAGTAGGAAAAACACGAGGAGCTCCGGATGGGAATCTGGCAGGAGAGCCCAGCCTGCTGGCAGCGTGCTGCATGCTTTGCTTTGCCCTCACTGAGCCAGCCTCTCCCGGAGGGTTGGGGGGCAGCTTGTCCTTCATTCTCCCATTATTTCAGGGGTCTGCAGAGGCACTTGAGCAGGAGAAATCACTGGTATTTTGCAAAGAGCAAACGTGTGCTTTGGAGGAAAGCCCGGGATGGAGTGAGGTCCTGGAGAAGCCATTGCCGAAGCAGGGTGAGCTGTGGATGCAACAGGAGGGAGCAGCTTGTGGTGCTGGAGGGGAGCCCTGTTTTGGGGTGGGGGAGTCTCATGTAACGCTGTGGTTTCTTAAGAAGTCACCCCACAGAAATATAGGAGCCCTTCGTGGTGACTGTACCTCTGGGTAGTGTAATGGTGATGGATAACCTCCTCCTGCACTGCAGAATCACTAGCCCCATATGCAGTCCACCCAAGCAAATTAAGAGTTGTTTATGACATTCAGTGCTCCCCCTTCCCTCCAGGAGCAGGGCGGCAGGACCACAGGTTTGGCTTCACAAATGGTCGCCTCAGGATACACTAAATGCTGTCATGAGCCAGAGAGCAATTTTGTCTTGAAAAATTACTGCAATAGCACTCCCTGATAAAGGTCTCTCCTTCTTCACCAGAAACTTCTCGCCCTGAAACCAATTTGAGAGTGCTAAAGGGGCTGTTTATTAGGCGATTCCCCTGCAAACCAAGAGGGTGCTGGAAGATGAATAACCACCTTGGGCTGTCTGCTGTGTGTAGCAGGGGACATGATGGCCTGCTGCCATGTGCTCTGAACATGGAGGGAAGTGAGAAATTTGGTCCATGGGATTGCCCAGATGCGTCTTTCAAAGTGATTTATAAGGAGCAGCATTGCCTTATAGGCAGAGCGTGCCATTGGTACTCGAGGGATGATGCTGGATTTGGGTTGTGATGATGGGTGTCACTTTGTGTCCCCTGTGCCTGTCTCTGTAAAATGACTGATATGTCTATGGGAAGGGTTTGAGGATGCTTGGATGGCTGGTTGCTCACTGGGCTTCAGAGAGGGTGTTTGTGCTGACGCACTGGGACTCGCTGCTCCTTGTTTCCAGGCTGGGATGATTTCTGGCTGCAGCCACGTTGCAGGAGGTCCTGGAGCTGAGCAGGCAGCATTTGGGCAGTGCAGCTGCACCAGGGAGAGCATGGCAAAGAGCAGCTGATTTTAAGGGTAATCCTCTGGCATAGGCAGCTCCCCTGGCATTCTCCATCCTCCCAGGTCAAGATAGCAAGGGTGGTGGTGTGTCAAACATTGGGGATGCTCCACTGGCATTCTGTACTGGGACAGTGTGGGCACAGTCTCTCTCCAGAGGGACAGCACTTTGTGAGCTTTATAGAAATTGTGAGATATTTCAGTAAGCAACAGCCCTTGGGGTGTGTGGTCCCTCTTTGTTTCTGTGCATGGTGCAGAGACTGCATTTATCCAGACAAAGTCTTTCTCACTCATGGGAGAGTGCCCCTTCATCAACAACTGATGGCAGTGTAGTTACTTTTCCAATAAGTGAGCTATAATCAATACCATAAATAAACGAAATGTTCTTTAGGACTTAGGGAGGTGGGCTTGGAGGTGCTTGTGATTGAGCAGGAGAGTCTGGGTGTGCTGGTGATGGGGTGCCCCTTCAAGGGAGCCTCAGGAAGAGGAGTGGAGCTGCAGCACAGGCGGGTGAAGGTTTCCCAGGTACCACGATAAAGTTCCTGCAGGTGCAACCCATCCTTCTCCTCCCAGCCCTGGTCTTTCACTTGTGCAGGGTGGGCAGAGCAACCAGGGACCCCTGAGCGTGTTCCCTTCGACTCCTGGTCTGCAGTGGAGACGACTTCATTGCTTTCATGGTATGTTTATCATCCCTGCACAGAAGCAGCCCCTGTAGGGTTCTGTGCTTTTCTCCACTTGCTTCTCAAGGCCCCAAAGCAAACAGTATATCAGGGATCAGTAGAGGCCATGGGTGCTACTCGTTGCCATGTGGCAGGGAGGTGACCTGAGCTGGATTTGGCTTGCAGTCATTTCACGTTATGCAGAAAATTGGGAAGCCATAGTCTCAGAGCAGCCAGGGATTTGCCTCCTGGTGGACCCAGAGTTAGGAGGTAGTAGCTTATTTTTTTCCCCCTCCTCTTGTATCTATTGCATGTTCTCTCTCATGGGCAGCTGCTGTGTCTCATTGCAAGGCGTTAGCTCAGTTGTCTCCCTTTTATCCTCGTCTCAGGAGCTTTGGGCAGGGGGAGGAAAAGCCAGACCAGGTGGAGACGTTGTTCCTCAACCAGAGAGGTCCATCTGATGGGGCATCTTCTCAGCCCTGTCTGAATTGTTTCACTCAGCTCTGACTGAGTGTGACAACAACCGGTCCAGAAGGATGCAAAATACAGAGAGGGTGGAGAGCCTGAACTATCCTGCTCTGAGCAGTCGTACCTGCTCCGGGGGGAGAAAACCACAGCCAAAGCAAGAGAAGAGTAAGCATTTGTTTGCAAACATTGCAGGTAAGCATGCAGGACTGAGCCTCTTTCCCTCTCCATCAGCACAGGGTGAGATGGGGCTTCCTCCCTCTCTCATCCCAAATGAGCTACATTCCTCCAAAACATCTTCCTTGCTTCAGACTCTCCTGACTCTTGCAGCCCATTTGCTTTTGAGATCTGAAGGCCAACATGGACCATAGAGATTTGGGATTTTCAGCCCTATGATTAGCGGGCAGGATTTGCCTCTGCGCTGGGAGAGGCATGGCCGGTCTTTAATATTTCCCTCCCTTTCCAAAGCGGAGAGAAAGGCGATTTTTCTTCCCTTTAGATGTGAGCGAAGGCCCCAGCTCCTGCTACTCCTGGCGAATTAAATAGATAAATGGGCGGCGCTGTTGTTCACGCTTCACTATGCACAAAGCGACTTGCATTCAAAATTGGGCTCATGGCAGCGCAGCGACAGCCTCGCACAATAGCGGCATTAGACACGCAGGGCCGGCTCGCGGGCGCAGAGGCTGCTCTGCAGCTGGAGCCGCCACCGGGCTCTTGTGATGGGGCTTCTTTATCTGTCTGAAAATGCATCTTTAAAAAGAGAGACATGGCAGTGTCCTTAAAGACTTGGGAAAACGGCCCTGCTTGGAAGCAGGGGGAAGAGAGGAGAGGATGGGATTTGTGGTGTCCATACGCCCCCCACCTTTTATGCCTGCTCTTTCTAGCAGGCAGCTCTTGCATTTGCAGAGTGTGGAAGGGACCTGTGTCTGCAAAGCCTTCACCTCCTGAAAATATCCACCTTCTTTGCAAATATTCCCCATCAGGTTGCTAACTTAATGGTGAAGGACTCCTAAGCCAGGAGGGGATGGAAGATTTAATCCCTGTGCGTGCTTTGGGGCTGGTGGCTTGCAGGGAAAGCGTTTGGGAAGGAGTTGTGGTGCCAAGGAGGGTGGGTGCTTAGTAAATCTCATAGATACCACAGGTTGGTTCTGCTGGAGCTATCAACCTGATTTTACAGTGGTTTAGGTTTGGGTTTAATTGGCATGGTGCTCATTCTGTTTTAAAATGACCCTGGCTTCTGCTAAACCAATGGGAAATTCAGTTTTATTAGGAAGTTGGGAAATTCAGGATGAAAATCAGCAGCTGTCACCATCATCAGGATGGAACCCGTCTTGGAGGGATTGGCTCTGCCCATGGCTTGTTCTGTGGCATTGGGCAGACCATTTGCCTCCCCCACTTCACCATGATCACTTGTAATGGAGCTAACGAAGCCTGCCCTCCTTGGTAGGGGCATCTAGGATCCCAGGTACTAGAAGCATGTCCTCATTAAACTCTTGCTCCTTGTAGTGTGTTAACTTTGAGGCATTTTAACTTCGTGCCTTCATTGGAAGAGGTCTGAATTTAACAGGTTAGTGACAGAAATGTGGAGAAGGGGGCTCACTTGTGGGCTGCCTGGTGTCAGTGGTGGTGGTGATGCTCAGCTTCTCCCCAGCATCCTCGTGTGTCAGAGCCAACCTGGGTATCTGTCTCCTCCTAAGTAACGTAAAAGCAAAAAGCAGGACTAGCTGAACTCCCTAAATACTCTCCTAACACATGCTTGGCACTGAACCTTTCAAGTCTTCTCCTTGTACCTGCAGTTGATAATAATGTTTGTGTTTTAATGATTCCAACAGGCCTGGGATTTGCTCTGACATACCAAGTTAATGTTTTCTTTTTCTATATCAAATCTAGGTCAATCTCCAGCTTAGCACTAATGCTGTACTGAGCAAAAAAGGATTGGCCACTAATGGTTTCAATTTAGTTTTTCACAGAGTAGAGAAAATTTCATTCAATACCTATTTTCATTTCCATTCCTGTGGCCTTTCACAGGGCCCATTAGGATGGAGGCAGTGTTTGTGCTTTGATTAGGGGAGACCCAGCAAAGTCTTTTGCCAGAACGAATCCTCTGTGAATATGGATGAGGATGAGTTGCTGCTCACCTGTGCTGTGTCTGTAGGACTTGCCTTTGGAGGCTGCATCCTGGTGAGGGTTAGGTGATGGGAGCTCCCAGGCATGGGGGTCTCTTTAGGGAAGAGCCTTACGTGTGATCCACCCTCACCCTGGTTGAGGTCCTCTGTGATACGGAGTGGGGGAAAGAGAGATGAAGACTCACTCCTCTACCTCATGTGTCAGTGTGGTTGTAGACAGCTCCATCTGAATCTAGCCTTGACCAGCATCTTCGAGATAAGGTTCACCCATGGCTGCAGTATGGGAGGGCTGCTAGGACCATTCCCCATCTCCTGTGGGACCATTGCCCATCCATTCCTGTGAGCCCATTTTGGTTTGTCTTTCCCTGCGCGGAGCAAGGACTCTGCTGTAGGAGTTTGTTACAGTCAGTTGGGACGTACATAAAAATCTCAAGTGGGTCAGCAGAGATTTAGCCCCTCCAGGCAATGCTCTGTAAAGCACTTGTGCTCCTATCCCTCTCCTCTCCTTAGACTCAGGGATTTATCTGCAGGCTGAAAACAGCATCGCAGGTAAGCAACACGTGTTCGAGTGTTGTTGCTGTTTTACAGGAGGTGCCGCAAAAGCTTTTGTCTCTGCAACTGTAAATAAACTCAGAAACCTGTTTTAAAAGTAGCATTTTGTAGCTCAGTGCATGAATTTTTAATGCATCTTCTGCAAACCAGCTGGTCTTGGCAAGGGTCACAGTGTTTCCTAGGCATTTAACATAAAACTGTGCTTCAAAGCCACATTATAGGGTCGTTGAAGAGTAATATTTTACTTAACATCCTCATAACTGAATTATTTATAACTTCCCATGTTTTATTCATGATAAATATTAATACTAGTGTCTTTAAGAGTGGAGGTTATTGCTGCGGTTTTACCTGTAAGAGGTGATATTAGTGAAATAAAGGATTGGCAATGAATTCTGTAGCCAGCAGAGCGAAGTCTGTGCCGGGGCTGCTCTCATTCACACCTCCCTCCTCTTATCAACCCTGTCAGCCACCGAAAAACCTCAGCGCTGAGCATCTGTACATTTGAAAGGAGTTTTCCTGCAGGCATCTGAATCTCTGCTGCTTCCCCCCCCCCCCTTTCTTTCTTTCTTAGAGGTTTGTGTCCTTCTAATTCATTCTTGGATTTATTTCTTGGTGCGAGTCCATACGCTTTGGTTGCAAGATGCTCACCCTGGCCTGGGTCTCTGAATGGCAGCCTTGAAATGTTCTGCAGGGTCCCTTGAGCCCTCCTGCCACAGGCACCCCTGGATCCCTCATTTTTTGGAGCATCCCTTGTCAGCTTGGAAAGGGAATCAACTGGGGTGGGAGAACCTCCAGCAGCCTTTGTGCTCCTTCCACTTCATGGCTGAGTGCTCTGCGCCACGAGCAGTCTCATTTCAAGGCTTGATCTGTGTGAATTGGATAAATTGCCATTCCACCACTGGGCTCCATCCCTTACCAGGATATTTGCATTAGCTTTCATCTTGGGAAAGCTATCATTTTGCGTGATTTTTTCCTTGTGCTGGTGTGTTCCCATCTTGCTGGAGCGTGGCACAGCCACCTCCTGGTCCTACTCCAATCAGTGCATCCCACTGTGTGTGTTGCTCCTTATCCCATCCTCACAGCTACAGAAACCTCCCCATCCCTATGGCCATGCAGGGCCAGCTCTTTGCTCTGTGTTGCTCCATCAGCTTAACAAACCTGCAGTGAGCGGATTGAGAGCAGTGGTTGTGAGAGCAGCGCGGGTTAATGCAACACATATTTAATGTATGATTGCTAATGGCCATCTCCCATCTGCCTGAGCCCAACTGGAGTTTGCAGATGAATGATTAAGCTGCCCTGACACATATGCAGCTTGTTCCTTAGCAGAAGTACATTCATTATACTTGATGCATGTAAAAGGCGATGAGGCTTTCTTGCTGGGGAAAGGGGTATTATCGAGCTGGGGTGGCAGAGCAGGGGGTTCTCTTGGAGTTTATTTTGTATGATAATGTGAGATCTTCCTGTGGATGCAGCACTATAAATGAATCATGAGCTAAATAACCACTGGGATGCTTATTAGCTTCGAATATGTTTATTGCAGAGTCAACAGGCAGCACCTTCCAATTAATTAATAGTAATAATTACTGTATTATTTATGTAGCTCTAACAGCATGCCGGAGTCCTTGTGCACAATGGTTACAGCTGTGGCTATGCTGGAACAGGCTGGTCCGCATTCACCCCGTGCGGGCACGCTGAGGTTTGTCATTAGCTGTTGTGTGGTCCCAACCCCAAAAGCTTTGGTTTGCTGCACTGCTGAGCTCTTGGCAGCTGCTCCTTCTATGGGCCGAAGCCTGTTGCTCCGCAGCATGGAGATGTGGTCGTTCCTTCTGCAGTGCTGGGAGGCAGAGTCTGGAGTGAGTTGGAGCATCCGCCAAAGCAAAGTGGAAATCAAGGGCTGTAAGTTTTACTGAAGTATCCGGGACCACTTTTGGTCAAGGTATTTAAACAAAATGAGTTCAGGAGTCAAGCTGTGCACATCAGAAGTATATTTACAGCAGGTAAGACATTGGCAGCAGCAGAAAGGATAAACTTCTCTTTTCTTGGATCCAAAGCCCACTCAGGCTGTGGAGCACAGCTGATAAGTGCCAAGGCAGTGTCTGTGTGTCTTGCTGCTCCTGTAGACCTCACTGTGGAGCATGTGTGTCATGGAGCACTGTCTTCTGCCCTGGTTGAGTCAATCAGTTTAATGTGCAGGGGCAGACACTTGGCAAGAACTTGATGCTGGTCTTGTTTCTCCATGCAGGAAGTGAGGCTGCAAACCAGTCTCCTGTTTTTGCATTGCCATCCCATTTGCCAGCTCTGGGAAATGCGGATGTTTCTAGGTCACGTGAAGTTCTTGACAATGGATCCCCCTTCACATGTGAATATTTTTGTCTCTCTTATTGTCTTCCAGCGATGTCCGACTTCCACATCCACCCTCAGAACGCAGTGGTGGAGGAAGGTGGTGTAGCAAGATTCCAGTGCCAGATCCATGGCTTGCCAGAGCCGGTCATCCTCTGGCAAAAGAACCGCATGCCAGTCAACACAGACAACGAAAGGTAGGACATGTACTGCTGCTCTTTCTCCAGATGGAAAAAGGTGGCTAGGCTTGCTGTTGCTCTCACAGTTGTGTTAAGACACAGTTAACCTGGGCTGAGGGTCTTGGTCAGTGTTCCTGCCATGGAAGACTCTTTTAGTTAACGTTGTAAGGTTTCTGGGCTCCTTCTGGGCAAACGCCATGTTGAAATACTGCATGTCTCAGGAGAGGTGGGTAAAGCCTTTTTGGGGAGGGCCAGGGCTTTGCATTGACCTTCCCTGATCAGCCCTGTTCCAGGTTTACTTTCCAGCATGAAGCCCACCCAGCAGTCCTAGCAGAGCTGGGTAGCTTTGACGTCCGTCATCCCTCTGTGGCTCTATTTTGTGCAACTCTTCCCAAGCCAGATCCATGACTTAGGGTCTTTTATGTGGGTCCTGAACTCTTACAAGCGCTGAATTACACCATGACCACTAGAATTCCCTTCCCAGGTGGACTCCCCTGTGTGTGGCAGCAGGGGAGCTCTGCAGAGAGCATCTCACAGGGCATTGGGCTGCCGTTTCCCAATGTAATCCTCATGTGGAAAACCCCACTGCCCCCCCTTCCCCAGGCTAAACCCGGGGCGGCACGTCCTCGCTTCCTGTGTTTGACAGGCTGCTCCCTGCGTGTCGGAAACATCCCTCATCAGAGGGATTGATCATCAGAGCAACCCGAGCAGCAATGGGACCTGGCAGCGGGCAGGTGGCAGGAAACGTGTGCTCCATGCCGGCAGTCCCAGCTGTGACTCGGGAGCTGCACAACCGATGGTAGGAGACAATCGGTTGCAGCACACCTCAGTCGCAGATTGATGTCCGTGCATTGGGAATAGGTGAAACCAGGAAGCTGTAAATATTCTCCTGAAAGCCTCTATTCTTAAAAATGTCAGTTCTGCAGCAGAACGTGGTTGGGTTCTTTGGAGGCAGGAGAAAACACGAGGGCTGGAACAATGCCTGACCTTTTCGGTGTTGTGGTGAACTTACAGTAGAAGGACCCAAGAGGCCCAATGCTGCCATGGAAAACTGCAACTGTCAGGTTTTGTTTTTCCTCGTGTTTTTCATCTGACTTTTTTTTAGCCCAGCACAGGGTTGATTTGTCAAACTTGATCTCCTCTGAAGGCTTCTTACTCATACAGGTTCTACTCTGGGGATGTGGTAGAGCAGGGCAACTGGTCTGTGGTGGTATCAGCAGATGTAAGAGCTGCAGAACTGGGCCTGATGCCTTGTGTGCATCCCAAGGAGATGGTGCAGGACAGGAGAAGTTCCCTTGAAGCCCTTCATGCATTATTGTTCCTTTCCACTCGGGCCCATGGTCCCAGGTGTGGATATAGTCAGAAGTGTGAGTGTGACCAGAGCTTCTTTCTCCAAGGCTGAGGAGCCCCAGGACTGAGGAGCCAAGACTTTTCTCCAACCCAGAGAGCCCCGAGTTGTGCTCATCCCCCTTGCTTCTCCTCCAGGGCAGGAAGCTTGCCCAAGCCCTAGAGGACATGGACTAGGAGCAGTTTCCCTGCATTCAGTGTCCTGATTTTGAACAGAGTTAGCTTCTTGTAGGAGTAAAGTTACTGGGGAAGGTTTTTATTGTCAGCTCAGTAGATGAGTCTGTGACACCAGTGGGCCTGGATGATGAGGGTTGCTTCTCTAACTGAACTGGATTTCTGCATTAATCACGCTTGGTGCATTTCTGTATATAAAGTGTATATAAATTTGTATGCTGAGTCTTGCACTTGAAGGCTTTGAAGGCAGAATAATAGCTTTGGAATTGAATCTTCTAATGCTGTGGGCAGATTGTTAACAAAAATGAAGGCTTCTTGTAGTATAATTCATCCAAAACAATGGGCATTTTAAAGTCCCAGAGAGATTGCAATCAACTTGGGGACGTTTCAAACTGATTGCTGTCACGCTGCCTCCGACACCGAGCCGCGCGTTCGGAACCCAGCGCAGGGTTATAGGCACTTAACCATATGCTGATAGGGAAAAAGATGTTCTTCATCTTCCAGACGGAAATGGATTATTAACTCATCACACTGTATTGACTTAACCACCAGCCAACTTAAACACACGGTTGCCAAGCAACCTATAATGTATGTATACATGTGTGTGTATGCATGCATGACTTAAATATACCTATGGTTTAGATATAGAAAGTATTTATTGATATTTATGTGTGCCCACTCAATAACTATTTTAAACTCACCTTTCTGTGCATTTGAGATTCTAAGGTTATAGGGATTTGACTCCCGGGCCAGGTTGGACAGGGCTTGGAGCAACCTTGTCTAGTGGAAGGTGTCCCTGCCCATGGCAGGGAGTTGGAACTGAGTGAGCTTTAAGGTCTCTTCCAACCGAATCCAGTCTGGGCTTCTGTGATTCTATGACAAGCATGGGTTGCCGGGATGCAGGGAGCCAGCGTGCCTCAGCTGCGTGGCTGTGCAGCCTGCTGCCACATCACGTCCTGCTTTGCAAGGTTTTGATTCTGTTTTTCTCTTCCCACAGGTACACACTGCTTCCCAAGGGAGTCCTCCAGATTACAGGACTGAGGGCAGAAGACAGTGGGATTTTTCACTGTGTTGCTACCAACATTGCTAATGTGAAGTTCAGTCGGGAGGCCAGGCTCACCGTGTCAGGTTAGTGCCAGTAAATGCTGTACTGACTTCTGCTCTTCTGGACCAGGACAGTTTAAGAGAGTTTCAGACTAATAGCACTGAGAAGTGTTCCTCTCTCCAGCCATGACACCTTCCTTCTTCCGGATTGTTGTTAGTTCCTGCCACATCAGCCCATTTGATAGCAGATAAATGTGTCTCTCTGCCTGTAAATCACTGCCAGTTTCTGGGTAGCAGGAGGAGGGTGAGAAAATGAGCTACAGCAGCTTTACATTAAGTAAATTCTTTTGGAAATGTGGAATATTCATCATTTCCTTATGAGACCTGCCCACTCTGGAAGTAATTGCAGCACACAGGGTGATCAATTATTTATCTAATGGGGGAATTATGTTGTGTAGGCTGTTAGCATTGTATTGTAACCAAAGCAGGCTAACCTTTCTTTGGAAGATGAGAAGGAGAAGCTCTGAGCAGCCCAGGCTGAATTTTGACTTGGTTCTCCATCCACATCTGAAGTTAGTGGCTGAAGCAGGTTTTCACTTCTGAAAGCTCCAGCTGAGGAAGTAACAGTGCCTTATGGTCTCCTCTCCAAAATAATGGCCAAAACCACGTACTTGCTGTTTGGTTTCACTGTGCCAGAGGTAGGATGTGATGAAGCTATAAGGGCAAACCAAAGCAACCTACATCCACGCTTTGCGTGTGCTCAAGTTTGGCCTGCTGGTGAATGCACACAAAATGTCATGTGGAAGGGGTGACCTTGGGTGCAGAGAAGGAAGGATTAAAGTGCAAACACACTGCCGTGTTTCCATACCCGCTGACCTACCCATTGACTGTCCGCTGTTAGCTGTCTGTGTGGGACCCAAGCTGATCTCTTGGAGCCCCTTCAAGCAATAACTCCTCAGCCAGTTTCTAAACCTGGTGTTAGGTTGTCACCTTGTAGTTATACTTTCTTCACTTGCCAGTGGTTTTTATTTAAAACACTATTAGCTTCACAAGTCTCTCTTGATGTTTCAGTAGCTGCTCCTAGCATGAAGGAAGTGGGAAGTATTAAGTCAAATCATACAACCCAAGCAGCCAGGAGTGAATGACACCTTTGTGCTCTCTTAGAGAAATGCCTTTGATATGTTCAACCTCCTTGTATGAAAACAGGATAGCTTGCTTGTCCTGGACTTCAGACATTTGTGGGTTACCTTCACAGAAGATGAGTGCCAAAGAAGTAGTCACCAAAGGGTCTTTCTCCTTGGGCTGTGATTCTCCTGTCCATCAGATACACAGAATTGCTGGTACCCAGTGGCTGGAGGCTTCCCAGTGTACACTCATATCTCACAGCCTGCCTTCACCCTCCAAAATGACTGCCTGGCCAGTGGTTTGGAGTAAGAGACTAAACAATTGTACCAAGTGTCAGATTAGCCTCTGCCAGCTGTAAAAAGGCAGCATGTGTGAAATAGGGTGAAGCTGAGGAAAGACTGATGCTGTGTATGTCAACTCTGATGGGGAAAGAAAGCAGGTTAACTGCTTCTGAAAGACCTGGGAGGTTTTGGTGCTTGTTGCTAATCTGTTTTCTTGATCTATGTGAGCAGTAGACATGTAGAGAGAAGAAAGAACAGTAAATTATCAACGTGGTGAAGTTCTTTGTGTCAGTTTATTGGTCTGAGTTATTATTCCTCACAAGGCAGAAAGTGCTCGTTGTTCTCATCTGACCATCCCTCACTTCAGATGGATATTTTCCAGGTTTCCTGTCTGTGAAACATTTGTGGTTTTCCTCTTTCCTTAAAGCAGTCTGATGATGAATATGGGCGCCATGTGTAAGTGTCTGTTGAAGGGCTTGGGCTGCGCTTCAGTGCCTGCATGTCAGCAGGGCTGCCATAACAGGATGTTTGCCTGCTCTCAGCCCATGGAAAACCCATTGCACTGGGTCAGTGCAGGTTTATGTTCTGTGGTGTTTGCTAAGAGCACACAAATATCCGTTAGAGCAGGACAGCGGGTATGTGCTACCATATTAAGCCTAGACTTTGGCACACCAGCAGAGGCTACGGTGTGCTGCAGACATTGCTTCAGTGGTGTGGGTGTTGTGTCAGTAAATACTGAACTAAAGTGAGTGCTGTTGTGCACATGTCATTAGGTATGATGGGTTAAGTGGTAATCTTGCAGATCTTTCCATCACCTCCCCCTCATGTAGAGGGGTAAAGGGAATGGTGCTTTCTGGTCTTCATCGGGGCAGGAGGGCTCCCTTGCTTCTTAACAGCAATTTCAGCCATTGCTTCACCCACAGAGAAGCACCAAGTCTGTCTCGTGAGGGCTTCTGAGCCCTGACTGGGGAAGGAGGAGAGAGAGGATGGAGGTGGGCTCTGGGAGCCTGTGTCCTGCAGGGACTAGAGAGGAGGAGGAGGGTGATCCCCCCCATGGGGGATGAAGGCGCCTGCTTGCAGCACTGTCCTTCCTCTCCCGGCAGCAGTGGAGGGGCTGCCGGCAGCAAACAGCACGGATGTGTCTTCCAGTCCTCCTGATTGAGTATTTTCAAGTGCCTGCTTAGCAGAGGTGCTCCCGAGGGGCCGCTGCCTCTCTGCACTGACACCTTCCCAGCGCGAGCTGCGCCTCTCTCTGCTGCTGTCCTTTTGATCAAGATCTAACAGCCTGTGCCAGCAATGCTCTCGTCCCTGCTAGAGTGCCTGTCACTCCTGTCGGTGCCGGGGACCTCCCCATCCTCACTGCAACTGCTGCTGGCAGGGTCCTTGGGGACCACGTGCATCATTAGAGCCTTTTTCCCTTTCAAACTAAATCCTCCCCGCGTTGCCCTGAACCCTGCTGTGCCCCAGCAGCACTCGCCTGCCACGAGTCCTTCGTCCTGTCACTCCTTCCTTCCTGACCCTGCATCAAAGAGCTTCTCTGGTTGGAGAAGAAAACCTCCTACTCCTCAATGGTTAGGCATGGTCAGCCCCTTTGCATGGTGCTGTGTCTGGTGGCCACATCCCTGCTGGGTCACTGTCCCTTCTGGCCCTGGAGCTGGCCCTGCCATGGGCATTGGGATTGGCAGTGTTGGAAATGCCACTTCAGAGCTGGACAGGGTTCAGCCAAACACCCAAAACCATGAATGCCTATTTCAGACTCAGAATGTAAATCACACTGTGCTTTTTTATGTATTTGATGGTGAAAATAGTGTTTTATAAATTCCGCTTTGGTCTCAGCTCCCATTTACTGACATTCTCAGGTGACCTTGGACAACTCATTTCATTTCTGTGTGTTTTGAAATATTGAAGTCACTCCATAATACGATGATAATATCATCTTATTCTAAGCGTGAACATTTAGTATTCTGATTTAGAACAATAAATCTACATGGGGTTTAAAGGCACTCCGAGGTACTGAGGGGGAAGGTATTGTTTTTCAGCTCTCTTGGGGTTAACCAGCCGGTCATATGAATTTATTGTGCATTCTGGTCCTCATAAAAAAATCTGCATTTTATGGCTTGCAGTGAAATGCATTTAGTGAGAGCCTCAGCTCCTAAGTCACACTGACACGGTGATTTTTCTTGGATTTTGCCCATTTAGACACAACCTCACAGTCATTTTATCGCTCCCATTTAGCCCCCGTAAGGAACAGTTAACAGACGAGCCCCTCTGATCTTTGCTAGCCCTTGGACCACTGTGAAATCCCCTCACTAACACCCCAACTTCAGCCCCTGAGCTGCTGTGAAAGGGTAACACTAAAAAGAGCAGGAAGAAAGGACATTCTATCTTGGAGAGAAGCCTTTGCAGGTAGTTTGTGGTTGATCACTTCTCTTTAACAAGGGGTTTAGACATTGGAAAGTCCATGTTCAGAGTCAGCATGGGACAGCCCCAGCACAAAGCCCAACTCACGGCGTTGATGAGCTCCCCAGCCCTCCCTGTGCCCCTCTCCTGCTCGGGGGCAGACAACCAGCCCAAGTGTTTCTCTCTGCAGGTGCACAGAGCATTTTTGCCAGCAGCAGCTGTCAGATTGTTGAAATTCCTTAAACACTGCTTGACCTCTGCATTTCTGGAGTATAACCCAGATCTCATTGGAAATAGGGAGAAACTAATGCAGAGATGGTCGGTGTTCATGTTTGCTAACAGGGAGCTGAGAGCATCTCCTTTTTTCCCTCCTCCCAGCAAATGGGAGTGAAGGTTGAAGGGATCTTTGGCTTAGGGACAGTCAGAGTGGATGTGAGGAAGAAATTCTTCCCAATGAGGGTGGTAAAATACCTGAACAGGTTTCTCAGAGAGGTGCTGGATGCACCATTCCTGGACACATTCAGGGCCAGGCTGGTGCGGTTCTGGGCAACCTGGTCTAGTTGAAGATGTCCCTGCTCATTGCAGGGGGGGTGGACTAAATGAGCTTTGAAGGCCCCTTCCAACCCAAACCATTGTATGATAAGGCACTTTTTAGGGTCTCAGGAGATGCAGTTTCAGCTGTGGTATACCTGACACAGGAGGATGGTTTTGTCTTGTGGTCCCCTCCTGTCTGGTGAAATGTGGTTTCTTTTGCTTGTTCTGTGCCTGCTTGGTCTCCAGAGTTCTTGAGCTAGGGCTTTATTGTATTATGGGTCTGTGCATCGTCTTATACAGTGGGTTCCATTCTTGGTTGCTGCCACTTGGTGCTACTGTAGCACAAATAAACGATTAGCGATTGCACCCTGAGCAATGATTGTATCATGATTATAGCAGAGCAAGGGGATGCATCCTCTCCCTGTACCAAATTACACCAGAGTGGGCCAGGACAGGCTGCTATAAAGGCAGGGCAATGACCACTCTGTGAGCTGCAGTTATGAGAGGAGTTTCCTTGAGTTTCCTGTCAAAAAGATCCTCACTGGGAGTCAGGGACTGGCACCTCCATCACTCTCTGTCCCAGCAAAGGGGTGTTGGAGCAAACGACACCAGCAACAAGAGAGGATATGTGCAGAGAGGCAGATTGAGGCATTGTGGACTGCATGGGTCATTTTATGGCTTGAGATGCTAAAAGGTAAAGCAACTCCTTTCTTTATTTGCATTCCTGTCTGCACAAGCTGTCCTGCAGCTTGTGTCCTCCCTGTATGCCATGTTTTTCCTGCTCATCTGCTCTCTGTAGTTCACAGCACGGTTCCTTCTTTATCCTGCCTATATATGTGTCTTAACAGGGCTGCTTGTGGCTGGGTCTGTTGGTTGGGGGGTTTTCCCAGGAATATCAGCACACTTGAAACACATTCAGTGTCACTGTCATGCAGGCGTTGTGCTCATTTTGTTTCTTGTACCCCTCAGATTTAGCGAGGATTACACCAGCCACATCATTTGTACTTAGAGGATGCACAAAGCCTTCAGTATTTCTATTAAACAGGAGAGAAATAGATGCCTTTTAACAATGATGCTGTCCTTGCAGGCTCCCACTCCACCGTCTACAAGGACCCCATGATACTGGTTGGCCCGGAGAACCTCACGCTGACGGTGCACCAGACCGCGGTGCTGGAGTGCATCGCAACCGGCAACCCCCGGCCCATCGTCTCCTGGAGCCGCCTGGGTAAGCCCAAGGAGACTGGGATTTCCTCCTCCTCCTCCTCTTCCCTGTTCTCCTAGGGGAAATACATAGGTGCCATTGACTATTTTATGCAGCAGGTGATTCGCCCTTTCCCTTCCTATGGAAGTTAATTGTAGGCTTGAAGTGCTTTCTATCCTCATGTCTACACTTTGTTTTTCCTCTCTGCCGAGATCCTGTTTTCCCCTGTTAGCAGAGTGGGTTGGTTAAACCTGGTGATGTTGCATGAAAGGTGATAATTTCATCTCTTCTCGACTGACAGCATCCTCTTCAGCTGCATCAGAAACATCACCACTGTTGGCCTAGATAAACAAAGCATACACAGACACATCCTTCATGTAAAACAGACTTGAAAGAAACTTGCTGCCTCGTCAGGGAGTTTGAAAAATGAGGGGAAGAGGTGTTTAAAGTAGCATGTCTGAAGCTCTAGAAAACCCAGATGCTTGCTGCTGGGTTCCATGATGTTATTTTAGTCAGCACGGAAACCAGAGGCAGTGTCTGGTGGCATCAGATTGCTTGTAAGCAAGGAAGAGCACAGTGCTGTGTTTCAGTCCAAAAGCAAGGGTTCCTGTAGTTTCTAACTTCGTGATGGTACCTTGGAAACTGTTTTGCTCAGAGTGACATTCCCATTGCCTGACAGAAATCTGAGCAAAGAGCTGATGGCTTTTGCTTAATCTTCTGGAGCTTGTAACTGGCTCTGCACACTTTGGGGTTGGTTCAGTTAGGATTTCCCAAGCCCTTGTGGTCCACGAGGTCATGTCATTTTTGGGATGCTGATGTCCCCGAGTCTGCCAGGGTGCCTGTGAAGCACAAACAGGGGTAATCCTGTCTCCTACTGCTGTGCTGTGGCTCTCCAAGGCTCAAGGTCCAGCTCATGGGAAGAGTGACTTCCCACTCCAGAGCTGTCCATCGAGGGATAAAGACACATATCCAGCATCCATTGCACTATTTTCCATGCTTGCCCTCCTGCTTGCCCCTCTGGTGGCTTGTAAAACCAGCTTGTGTCTGCCACTAACTGGTTATTTTTACTCCAGAGCCATAACAGTCAGGTTGATGCTGGTTTAAAAACTCCCCAGGTCTGCTGTATCACTGGTTTGGATCTCTTGGACACAAGGCAGCTCTATGTTAGTGCTCAACTGTAATAAACTACCTCATAGTTGCCTTTAATTATAAGTGTTTATTTCCTTCTTCAAAACACTTGTCTCTATAGAGCAGTGCCATAATGAAGATGCAAGAGCTTCGTGTGATATTTGGATGGTCTGAGCTCAGCATTGCCTTCCACCAAAAATACACACCCTCTCCATGCTGCTTTGCAGCACAGCAGCAGAATTAGAGCTACTGAGTGAGAAAGAGATCCCGTTATTTCCCCTCCCCTTCAGCAGGAATGTTTCCTGTCCAAAGCATCACAAGATCTTGTTTAGTATTGCACCGATCCTGGCAGCAATGTGGCTGTACAGGCTCTCTGATGAGTTGCTGGGTTTGTCATCTCTTTGTAGCCATTTCAGAAGCTCTTTCATGTCTCTGTGCCTCTGTGATCAGGAGGAGGGAGAGGGGTTTACACTGGACAGGGACATCCCCTGAGTATCTGTCATCTGTACATGTGGCTTCCTCCTGTGTGAAAGTCATCTTCTTGCAGTTCCTCCTACAGAGCTGGTTTAGCTTAAATCACCACTGAATTTATTCAGTTTAGGAACCAAAACACTTTTAATCCACTCCCAGAAATAAAAAGTCCATGGACACAAAGTCTTAGCCATGATTTAGCAATGGCCTGACTTAATTTACACAAAACCTAAAGTCAGTTATACGTGAGCATCTTTCTTGCCTGCTCGAAGTAAGAAGAGTTAGGGCATGGCCACTGTGGCAGGTCCTTGGGCAGGGCATGCTGCTGGTTCAGAGTGTCTCTCTGAACCCCCTTGCTCACAGTTCTGACATTGTGGCATTTCTTCTATCAGAAAGGAGTAGAAGAACACTTCTGCTTTCACAGCTTTCTGGTGCAGGGCAAAGCAAGCCATAAACAACATTTGCACTTTTGGCTTTGGCTTTGCGGAAGCCTGGCTGGTTTGCAGTGGGAAAGGCACCTATATTTTGCTTGAAGGAAACCATTCAAATTCTAGGCCAGTTTTTGAGTGTCACCCAATCAATTTTGAATTTAATTTCCTTGGGAATATGTTGTAGCCCCGACCGCAAACAGAATTCCTGTGTCTCGGCGTGCATGAAATGTCAACATTCATTAGAGAGCCGGCTCTGAGAGAAATGTAAAATCATTAAGGGTTTGTTCAGGGAAGATAGGGCTTTTCCTTTCAGAGCTACACACTTCAGGCTTGGACCTGTATGTGTGCACAAATGAATATCCTGGGCACTTACTGCAAAGCCTTTTGAATGAATGACGATTTTAATGTATCCTTACCCTTTAACTGACAGGCCACTGAGCTGGCCTCCATAAAAGGTACCAAGGCAGAATAATAAACTATTTAGAGAGATAGAGAAAAGTGAGGCGAGAAAGAAAAGACAGTGATTATCTGATAGCGTTATACAGAAGTTGTCAGAAAGGGTCACACAATGGGAAGGAAATTACTAAAGAGGGAGCCATTCAAGAAGTAAACTATACAACAATTGTAGGAGCCAATTAATTGGTAACTTATTGGACACAGAAGCTTGTAATAGATGGCTGACTGGTTGACAGGAGCACCGTTGCTGTAAGTGTTTAGAAATAATAGAGTAAATTTCACCACTTCACACACTGAATAGTCAACTGTTGCAATGTACTCTAAATATGCTAATCCATAGTGCCCAGTGTCCGCTGGAGCAGGAGACCCATGTGTCTAAAAAGTGGAAGGCTACTATGGCACAATACAAAGAATACACAAAAGACCTAAATGATCAACATTAGAAAGTTGTTACTTTCTTTCTACTTGCTGCTTACAAAAGAAAGGCGTTGGTGTTGTTGCATATTCATATCGCCTGGCACGTTTTAACGGGTCTCTGTAATTGGTGCTGCTGTGCCAATCACTCCCTTAGCGGGAGAGTGGACTCCAGAAAGCATCGCATACACCTTGGAAAAGTAAATAGTGCAGCTCCCAAACCACAGGCCTCTTTCATCCAGACTTCCCCCCAGTGGGGAGCCTGGAAGCCTCTTTTGTCCATAGACAGAGCATCTTTAGGGAGCATCTCCCACTCAGAGAATGGTCTCCTTTATTAATCAGCTGTCTGCTGCTCTTCCCAGCCAGTTGAACCTCTCTCTTCTGCCCTCATCAACTGAGGATCGACAGAGTGAATCTGTCAAACATTTGCACCCACCCTGGCTTGTTTTCAGCCCTCAAGCTTTCTGCTTTTGACTTCATAAAGGGAAGTAGAAGGTCATGTTAAATGAGCAGCAGTTTCCAGCCTGCATGGGTCCTGAGAGCTTTAGGAACTGAACAACAATGCTTTTGCAGTCTCTCAGATCCTCTCCATAGAGAGATGACTTGGTGATGGCAAGTGGTGCCAGGAAGGTAGGGTTTCAGGGTTCGGATGCCTTGACCAAGCCACTCCTCACATTTCCATGTGAGGAAAACAGAGTTAAAATAAATAGCAACCTTTGCAAAGCAGGTGTGAGACATCAGTCCCTCTGCACAGCACTCCTGCAAAGTGCTGAGCTTTCAGGATGCAAGGAATTTCTTGTGTAAATACTCTGTGTTATTTATGTGTGTTGTCAGCGTTACTCAGTTGGACTTGCTGTTAGCTGAAGACCTTCTAACTGGTCACAGGATGGGTTGGGTTGAGTGAGGTACAGTGGAGTAAGAAGAATGGGGCAGGCTGTGAAAGGAGAGATAGTTCTCTAGAAGCCCTTTCAGCACTCTTTGAAAGGAGGAGTTGAGTAAGAGGCATTTGGGGTGATCTGGCGGTGATCTTTGCTGGCTGTTAGAGGTGACCACACTCTGGATCAATGACAGATCCCTCGAGGTTTCTGAGCTTGGAGAACTTTGTTCTTCAGGGAAGTGAAAGATGTTTGGCTGGCAGGAGACGTGTCTTCAGAGCACCACACCTCTAATTGATAGCTGGGGCTAGAGAGATAACTAAGGACGTATCAGTGCTGGTATTTGGACTCTCTGGAGTGCCTGCTGCAGGCTGGGTCTTTGCACGCTTAAATTATGTAGCACATTATAAATAATACACTAAAACTACTGACGTTCAAGTCACATTTCTGTGGTATATGGGATGGAGCATCCAGGTATGGCCACTTTGCATCTTTCCCTCATCCCACCCACACCCTCTCAAGAGAGATTTGATTTTTACATGTAAATACGGACTTCCAAAAGGTTTAATTTAAAAGATGAAATCAACTTCAATTTGAATTTAATTCAGGCCTCTTTACACTTCAGTTCAGATGATGGTTGAAGGGAATGGTTCCTTGTTATTGCTCATTAAATGCAGGACAGGTCATGTTTTACTGTCCTTTTTATGACTGAGCCATTTACTGCTGCAGTGGCTTGGCCAGTTATGTGATCATTTAATCATTTAATGACATTGTTTTTCTCTCTCTAAAAGACCTGAGCATTTCTCTTTGCAATGCAAATAATGAAGTGGTCTGGCATTCCCTGCCTAATGAAGCAAGGAAACCTTGAAGTTTAAAAATTCCCTGGAAAACAGTATGTAAGGAGCATGGCAGGAGATACGTTTGGGAAGTGCTTTGTAGCTTTCAGTCCATGTTTTACTGGTGTTTCCTAGCAGGATGCTGCTGTTAATCTGAAATGGGATCCCTCACTTCTATGGGTTTGCAAGGCTTTGGTAGCAGGGGAGCTCTCTACAGGGGTGGCTTCTGTGAGAAGTCCATCTCTGGCAGTGCTCAAGGCCAGGCTGGACACAGGGGCTTGGAGCAAGCTGCTCTAGTGGAAGGTGTCCCTGCCTGTGGCAGGGGGTTGGAACTGGATGAGCTCTAAGGTCCCTTCCAACCCAAACTTGCTTCTCCCATTCTGTAGGTTCTTCAAACTCCTTGATCAAAGGGAAGAGAAGAACTGAATACCTGTTTTCCAGTGGATGAAAGTGTGCTCCCTTTAACTGCTCCTCAGTAAAAGTACCCCCCTGCCCTGCCCCTCTGCTCGGACACCCTGACACATGCTAGCACTGATTTAGAGCTGCCTTTGTCAGGAGTGTCTTAAAACACAAATCAATGAAGCAATAAAAAGCAATAGCCTGATACTAATGAAACACATTGTAATTAGAGTTGGCTGGGAATTTTCCAGTAAAAAATAGGCTTTGTCGGAAAAAGGTGAATTCCCTGATACTGAACTATTTCACATTAAACACTTCTGTTTTGAAGACCTTGTGCTGCAGCCCAGGCATGGTTATTTGGAAGCACTGGTCCTCTCCTTCCCAGAGCATCTCTCTTGGAAACAGGCTGTTGAGCTGGTTGCATCCCTGGGCAATCTAATATAAGAACCCAGGCAGTAGCTCAGAGAGGCTGGTATGATTTAACTTGGTTTAACTGCTCTAGTGAACAGTGTTCTTGTCTTAATCTGAACACCTGGGTGAAAGCGTTCACATTTCCTGTGCTGATACCTTGGGTTTGGGCAAACATGTAGGTGAGGATCCTGGTTTTCTCCTGAAGACAGTTCTGCCAAGTGTCAGCTACAACCCATTGACTTTACTTGGCAAATCCCAGTCACGGAGCATGGCACCACTCCATTTGTGGGGAGAACCTCACACAAAGGTCCAGCGTGTGACTGTTATCCTTTTCCTCTTCTTTCAGACGGCCGCCCCATTGGCGTGGAGGGGATCCAGGTGCTGGGCACAGGAAATCTGATGATCTCTGATCTCACTGTGCAGCATTCCGGCATCTATGTGTGTGCTGCGAACAAACCCGGCACGCGGGTGCGAAGGACCGCGCAGGGCAGCCTCGTTGTACAAGGTGAGCAAACCTGGGGCTTACAGAGCAGGGGTGCACACACTGGTGGGTAGCAACCTGGTGTCATTCAGCTGAGGCCTCAGCTGCATGGGTGCAATGGCTTTCCATCCCGTCACAGGCATTTATTTGGCATAGCACACGCGTTGTTACTTGTTATCATGCTTGTACATCTCAGCAGAAAGCTCAGACTGAATTAATCAACCAAAGTCATCACTCACCCCTGCATGGTCCTTAATAATATGGGGACGCGAGCACTGTTCTCGTATTGGACATCTTGAAATGCTAGGTATCATGCAGTGATATCCAGGAGTACATATCACTCAGAAAGTGTTGCTCTCCAACTGGAATGGCACCAGCAAGTCTAAAGCTATTTCCAAAAGTCAGTGAGAGTGTTTCCTTTGACAGTTGACGCTGTTTGAACCCCTTGCCATGACATGAGTAAAGCATCCTTTGGGCGCCATCCCCAGGAGATGCAGGTTGCTCCTCTTCCTCACAGCAACTGTCCTGAGATGCCACTTGTAAAGGGTGGGTCAGCCCAGAGTAGAGATCAGCACTCAAGAAACCAAACAAATCCACTCCACATGCTCTGTGGACCAGTCTCCATGGTGAGGGGAGCCAGGCAAGTATTTCAGAAGGCAAACCCAGCTGGCAGCATGCTCTGAATGGCAGTAATCCGCCCTGATTACAGGCACTCACCTCCTCTTCATGCTAGTCCACTTAAAGCATCTCGTGCTCTCATCAGTTCACTCATTAACTATTGACTGATGATATCCTGAATCTAAAATTACACACCTCCTGCCGGAGTGAACTAATTGAACCTTTCATGCTGGTGATGGGGAAAGTGCCCTGCTCCAGCCCTGATGCTCACCTGACAGGTCCCGGGAGTCACTGGCATTGCAGTGCTCATGCAGCAGCTGTGGGCCCTGGGTGCTGGCTTCCTTCTTCCCCTTTGCCATGGGAGCAGCGAGGAACAGTGTAGAGAGTGCTCCTATAGGGCTGCTCATGCCTCTTGAGTCCCAGGTTCTGATCAGACATGAGAGGAGGTGAAAGCTCCCTGGTTTTTTTGCTGTTGGATTTCTGGGTGAGCAATGCAATGAGGGGGGATCCCAGCTGGCTGGAGGAGGGCAGACCTGAGTCCCCTTATTAAGCAACACCAGCCCAAGCATTAAAAGCAACCTCACTGTACTTATACAAACCCTTTAGAGCTGCTGCAGGAGAGCTCTGCATGTGGCAGAGAGCTACTAAACCCAAATGCTGAGCTGATGTCCAGGAGGCAGGCAGGCAGAACCAAAAGAAATTACTTGGAAAATGTATGAAGTCATAAAAATACAATTATTGAATACTGTTGACTGCTTCTGTTAGCAATTGGATGAGAGGGGAAAAGGTAGCACAACTTCTCAGTGCTGCAGATGGGCAGCTTTTAGTCTTGTTGGTGATTTAAACACCAGCTCCTGAGCAGCTGGTCTAGTGCTGGCGTTTGTCTGGAGCAGAATTACTGTGGATTTTCACTGGGGAATCAAGGTGAGAGTTTGTCCTCGGAATGGTCCTCACAGGGCCATTGGAGCCCAGCCCTGCTGGGGAACGGGGATGCTCCTGTGTTCAGCAGGAGTGTGCATCCTTGGTGTAGCCCTTAGACATGGGCTGCAGCACGCAGGACCCCAACCTCTGTTGCCCATCTGTAAAATGCTCTGTTTTTCAGGGGGCTGTTGTGCCCCACGGAAGCTAGCCAGACCCTGGCCAGGCAGCTGAGCTCATCCCAGGTTTGCTCACCCTCCCTTTGGAAGCAGTTTTTCCTTCCTCTGAATCTCATTTTGGCTGAATTTTCCAGCTGAGAGGTACAAATGATTGCTGTTAGGTTTGTCTGGGAAGAAAACAGCAATAATGACTGACATGGGAGACTGTGGGTTTTATCTTTGTCAAGATGTCAGCGATGCAAATTACATCCGTAAGGAGAATAAAAGCAAAGAGCGGGCTATCAAAAGCCTGGTTGGAGAGGAAGTTAGCACAGGGCTAGGACAATACAGCGTCCTCAAAGCACGCCAGGCCAGGTACTTGCTGCCTTTATGCAGAGGCCCTTGAAGTGCCTGAAGGCACAAATTAACTTACCCCCTCATCTTTTGAAGGAGGCACGTTTTATAGGTGGGAAACAGGGGGAGAAAGGGCCGTGTTTCCTGTTGTAAGGCAAGGAGTTAGCGGGAGGCTGGGACCCAGACCACGTCCTCCCTCCTGCTGCCAGCGGTGGTCTCGTCCCGTCAGAGCAGCTGCGTGGGCAGTGGTGCCCTGGCACAGGGCTCTGCTCTTGCTCTGGCATTAACGTCCTTTCCCATTGCAAGCTCTCCTTCAGATCATCTAACACCATCTTATTATCTTCCTGGGAATTCCTCCTCCCTTCAGAGGAGAAGGCGTCAATCCCCCGCTCCCTCCCTCCCTGCCCTCCCCTGGCCATTTAGGCTCCTTTGATCTCTTTTGTAAGGTTCTCACACAAGAAAGTTTCCATTTTCTCTTCAGATCCCGGCGCAGGCATTTGAATATTGCTTTGTGCCGGGCTGCGAATCAAAGTCCCACGGGGGGAGTTGTTGAAGGGCCGAATATACGGCCGGCTGAAGCGGAGGGTGTGCGTGCGTGTGGTGCCGGGGAAGAGCAGGCTTCGGTGGCAAGGCAAGAAAAATATATCAAAGCGCTTTCCCTCTACCTCCTGTGCAATCTTTTGTGCTTTATTATGTGTTTGGTGTCATAACAAACTGATGGGCTGTGAATGGCCAGATGGTCACCAGTGTTCTCCACTCCACGCTTCATTTCCTCCTGAAAGCTATGCAGAAAAATGAGATCCCATCTCATAAATGAGTGCCCATCTTAAGGACGTGGTTTGGAAGGCTCTGCTGACAATGACTGCCTTGTTCGTCCTGCTTTCTGCTGGCAGAACCGGGCAGCGCTCCTTGGTCCAACAGATCCGGCCACCACTGCGTTTCCTGATGTTTCTTCCATCGTTCCTGCTTGCCGGCATTGCAAGCCTTGGCTGCGGGGTTGAATTCAGCTGCAGATGTAGTGCAGTTGCAGTGGTTTAGGCTTGGCTCTGTGGTACTTGGTTTGTGCTTGAGTTTAGCCCTAAATTCATGCTGCAAAAACTGGCTTCAGTGTGTGCTGCGTGGGTCAGTGTGTGCTTGCCAGGTTGAGAAGCTCGTGATACTCATTGAAGGCTGACAGACAGCCTCTACAACAGCTTCCTTGAGTAGTTTCTGCCTGCTTCCCAGGGGACACGGCCACAGATTCCATCTTTGGCCCTAGCAATCCCACCAGCCATACAGCTTAGCTATTTAAGTTACTCAAGCATCTGGGCATTCTTTGTGGTCAACAGAAAGAAGCCGAGCAGGCAGCAGTTCTTTGTCTTAAATCTCCTGTCACCTGATGCTGTGCTTGACTGACTTCTCCATTGACCTGTCTTCTCTTTTATAACCTTATTGTTGGTTTCAGTAGCCTAATTTATGGAGTTTTGTTGTTTCCATGTTATTCTTCCTCCTCCTCAGCCCAGCCTCCCTCCCTTACCCTGTCACTCTGGCTACTGGAGAATTCATAATACTGAGATGCAAGGGGCAAGGATTGGCACCATTGCATCATCTGTCAGTGCTCCTGGATCCTTAGGACAGCCTTTCTCAGCGAGTGCCAGGCAAAAACTCACAGGAAGGGCAGCGAAGCTCCCTGTTATCCTAAGGGACACGCTAATGGCTGGTCACTGCTGAGATGAAATGTCTCTAAAGAGATGGAGCCCATCTGGGTCTCCTGTTACAACCCGCTGTTACAGCACATCTTCATGCTATCACAGTTTGCTGAGCACAGTAGAAGCTATCGAAGCACTTGGCTGATGATTCTGGGGGTGGTATTAAGGGTTATTGCTTTTTGATACCAATGTCACGCCTTTAAATATTCATTAAAACTGCATGATTCTCTCCCTCCCATTAAATCCTGAATAATCAACTCTGGTTTCATCACACTTCACAAGCCAGGGCTAGATCCTGCCCACTCCTCCTTGCCAGGTTTGAACTCTCTGCTCTTAACAGTGATCTTCATTAATATCTTCATTAAGATCTTCATGCAGGGCTGAGATATGCTTCCCCTCACCGCCTGTGATGGCCTTCTGGCACGTAGTATGGAAAGGGAGAGGCCTTCAGGCTGCTGCGCCTCCGTGCAGGGTGAGATGAGCAGTGACAGGATGCTCTGTTAATTATGGATGACGAGGAGGATGGAGGCTTGGCTGAAGGCAGGGCTTTGCTTCTGCTCCTTCTCTGCTAACGCAGGGCCAGAGGTGGCAAACTCTCGGTTCCTGTTGGAATCATTTGAAGGGGCAGAGAGAGGAGCTGGGAGGAAGAGAGCAGATGCTCTCCTGTCCTGGGAAAGAGCCATTCATCCCAGACCATGCACTACCAGCCACCGCAGGGGACCCTGCCTGGGGATGCTGGTATGAACACTGTAGCACAGGGGTCCAGTGCAGCACAGGGGCATCTGCTTGCAGCAGTGTCTGTCCCCATGGTAAGACTCCAGTGGCATCCAGACCATGTACTTGCTGAAGCTGGTGATGAGAATGAGGAGCCTTTCCATGGGTTTCTGCTGCAGCCTGGGCTCTTTTGCACTACAGCTCCTCCTGCACCAAAAGGAGTAAGGTGAGACCTGAACAGGACCGAGCAATGACTGGAGAAAGCCAGGAGGAGCAGGAACAGTGGAAGGACATCCCCTGTGTTGCAGCGAAGGATGCCACTGAGCAGGGCCAGCTCTGCACAGCAGAGCTGGGAGCCATTTGACGGAGTGGCCGCCTGCTCCCTGGAGAGTTTAAGCAAGTTAAACAGGAGCCGGGGTTTGATCTGGTTGTGTTTAGTGAGACAGCTAAGAGGAGGGACGGCAGCAGGGAGCAGGGGTCGGGGGGACCCAAGGGGCCATGGTCCTGAATAGCATCACTGGCGCCAGGCCAGCGGCCGCAGCTGCAACTCCATCACCCTGAGTCACACGCGACACCACTCCCATTGCTCCCTCTTGACATGGGCTAATAAGGGAGGATAAGGAGAGAGGGCGCTTCCAGAAAGGTTACACCGGATGCTTCTTTTCACTGTTTAAACTTTGCTTCTGCTGGAGCAAATGATTTGAGGTTTGGGCATGCAGAGGCAAAGAGCCAAGCAGCAGGATCTTTAATGGAGCTGCAGGAGGAGCCGGAAGGTGGCTGTGCCCTTCCTTGGCATCATGGGTTTGCACCTGCGAGTAGTGCGGGTTCAACTCGTGAGCCCAGATGAAAGCAGGGAGGTGCACAGCCACTTGCAAAGTAATTGCTGCTGCAAAACTGCGCCAGCACAAAGAGGGGGGCAGGAGGTTAAGGAAGCCTTGAAAATCAAGTCTCTGCTGCTCTCACTGTATGCCACAAAGGAACCGTTCACTGCGGGGAAGAGGGGCTTTTCCTCCTGTTTATCCACAGTTGCAACTCCGGTTGAACCTATCCTGAATTTTATTTCAGTTTATAAGTCTAGAGTGGGAAAAAAAAAATAGGAGGGAAATGAAAGGACAAGGGATTGATTGGCACGTGGGGAAATGTAGCAGGAGGTTCTGGAAATATGTGTCCATTAGGTTGCTGAGATCAGGTTCATCAGTAGACCTGAGCGCTGACAGAAGTGGCCTGACAATAAACTCTGCTGGCGGACACCCTCCACCACTAATGTTAAGTCAGACCTGCCATGCTCTGCTTCCCTTTGAGTATTCAAAAGGGAAGAGGGGCTCCTTTGAGGTAGACGGGCTCTTCAGTGAATTTCTGTGCCTTTCTGCTTGCAGGACTTACGACATGCATGACTTTGCTCTTACACCTTTCGCTGTGGTTTGACCTTGTTGCAGCAATAGTGATGCTCTTCCCTTGCATGCACACAGCTGGGAAGAGCTTTATCACCCTCTACTGCTGCAGCATACCCTGAGGGGATTTTTGGCCACAAACCATAAGGCTCAGCTCTTGGGTAGCTGCTCCTGCCTGCAGCCTGGCTGCTCCTCAGCACGTTTTACTAGACCATTATGCTCCCTTCTCCCATCCCTGGTGGCCAGCCCCATGCTTGGGAAATGCCAGTGAGTGGCACGGAGCGGGTCTCCCTGGATAATCTTGCTTTTGTTGGAAAAGTTTAACACCAGCCATCTATTATGTGACTCCAGTCAGTAAATTCATTATGGGCCTGTGCCTCTATCTGTTTGTCATCATTGTGGCTGCTGCCATTTCCCCCTGATTTTCGGTTTCAGCAGCAACGTGGAGTGTATTTATCACTTTGCCCTTTGAAGCGTAACTGCTTGAATAAACTCACCTATTTGGCAGTGTCTTTCAGGCCCTGATACGCTGGTTTATTCTGATAAATGATTTTAAATCTACTTTGAGCTGCTGGAAGAGGGGAAATCACTTGCTGTTTAAAAATGTTATTGCTAAAGGTGAAGATACTTGGTTATGGGAGGAGCGGCAGTTACAGGCATGGTGAAGGCTTCTGCCAGGCTTGGCAGAACCTTAAAGGTTCCAAGCTGCAGGTCAGGGGCTAAAAATGCTCCTCAGCCTATTGCTACCAGAGTAGTCTGCAGCAAATCTGTTTACAGGGGTAAGAACAAGCTGCCAGACTGCTCCTTGCACATCCATATGTTTCTTTCCATTTGCAAGCAGTTTGCTAATGCTGTACAGGTCCTTGGCTCTCCATACAGTACTGAGCTGACCTTCAAATGCCTTCTGTGATGCCATGACTGCCAGGATGGGCAACTAAAATGCAGTGTTATCTGCTGCCTATGCTGTGGGTTGCCCAAGCATCCCATGCTCTCAGGCAGACAAGTCTTATTGATGGGATTGCTCTTTGTACCAGGATAAAGTGGGATCATCATGACTCTTCTCACCCTCCTTCTCCTTCCTCCTTCCAGCCCCTGCAGAGTTCGTGCAGCATCCCCAGTCCATTTCTAGGCCTGTGGGGACTACTGCCATCTTCACGTGTGTGGCCCAAGGGGAACCGCCACCCCAGATCACTTGGCTGAGGAATGGGCAGATCCTGGAGACCAGTGACCACATTAAGCTGAAGAATAACAACAGGTAAGTCCTTGTGCACTGTCTGCTGTGGGGGGTGGAGGGCAGTGTGAGATGCACGGCTGGGTTGTGCCATTCCCTAGCATCAAACCGGAGTTACCATGCATGGAGGACTGACATCACCTACCTGATGGTCCAGAAGTAGCTGCCGCTGCAGGTCAGATTGTTGGGTAAAAAGCCAGTTAGCTCACACAGGCTTCAGCTCTTGTGCAGGCAGCGGATTCAACGCAGTTGTGTGCAGTAGTTCATTTTGAAGTGGTCAGTGAAGGCTGGCAGAGAGCAGTGGGGTGTGCAGCACATCCTGGTGAGGTGTGCAAGCCCTGCTTTCAATGTGGACCTATTGTGCTTGAGGCTGAGATAGGCATGAATGATTCAGAGAGACTGCACCCTTGCTGCCTGAGTGCTTTTAAAGGGAGTGCTTTAGAGCCAGCTAGGCTTCAGCAGGTAACGTGGGTTGCTGTAACACATCCCTCGGACTGATGCAGTGCTCCCTCACCCTGCTTTTGAGGGAGGCTACATTAGAAGATGTTATTTTGAACTGTCTGGACTCCAGGGAAAAGGGGAGTGGGAGAGTTGTTGACTTTCTTTCTGCGTTAGCAAAGAGCTAATGTGAAGGTAGTAATGTTCAGAATCAGGTATGTGGATTCAACTTGGGCTTTCATACACTAAAACACTGCTTCAGTCCTACTGGCTGCACTTTGTAGGCTTGTATTTCAGTGCTTTGTGCTTTACTGTGCCAGGAAATCAGCACTGGACTTTGACTGATGCCTCAGGAACTCAGTAGAAGTGTCCTGGTCATTTTCTGGGTATTCCTGGAAGGACCAATTGTTGTCCCTGGAGTTGGCAGGAACCACACTTACTCCACAGTGGAGGATCCACGCTTTAACCCCTGAACATTGACCTGCCTGGGTGGGCAAATGTAAATACATTTGAAGTAATACTTGCGTGGAAGCTGACTTTCACTAAACTTCAGCCTTTTATCTCACCAGGGGAGAGTGTTTTCTCTGAGTGCTAAATAACTGCGTTTTCATTTGACGGGAGGGGGATGTTTGTACTGAGGAACCGATGCGGTGGGATGCACTTAGTGTGAAAATTACAACTTGATGACATAGTTTCTATGGAAATAGAGTGGAACAATACCCTGAAATATTATAGCACCTGTGTTGTAAAGCTAAATTATTGGTAGAGATTTGTACTCGGTGGCATCATTTATAGATAGCTGCTATGTGTATTAACAACTGTGTCTCATGAATGCAACTACCCAACCTTGCTGGAGGGTCTGGACCTGCAGTTTAGACTGTTGGAGAATGCTGCACAGGCACCGTGGCTTGTTCCTCAAGGAACAAGAGTTTATTGTTCCAAGTTCCTATGTAATATGGCTTTTTGTTTCGCGGTTTAAGGCTTTCTTAAAGCTTTGCTGTATGAAGGATGGGAAGTTGTGTGCTGCAAGAAGAATAAGGTGTGAGTTGTCATAAAATCTTCTTGATCAATATAGCTTTTCTCCAAGCCAGAAGCTTTTAGAGCTTCAGGAAGCTTAGTGTGTGCACATACAGATGCCATACAATCCAGGCTAGTTCCTTGCATGGGTTTCCAATATGAATAGAGCAGAAATGGAAGAAGGGATATTAATGCATCCCCTTTTATTGACGGGAAAACAGATTCAGAAGTGTCTGAAGACTTTACCAGGAGTCATTAAATCCATGAATTCACACTGAATTCAGCTCTGTCTCACCCAGATGTCTTGCCTGTGAAACCGTTTCTCCTCGCTGTTTGAGTAAGGTAGAAGTTGGGTCTTTAGTCATTCATGGTCATGTCCTCTGGCCAGGTCCCTGTGCCTGGAGCTACACATGCATATGAACTGTAGCTTGGTAAACATCGCTGTAATCGTTTTCTGATGGGAATCATTTAACACAATCCCATGTCAGCCTTCTCCACTGTGAGCTCAAGGATCACATTACACTGCATCTGGCAGAGGCTGAGGGAGCTCATCCAGTCGCTGATGCTCAGCTGACACGTGGCATCTTCTCAAACTATAGTAACCCGACTGTAAAGCTGAGCCCTAAGGCCATCGTACTCATCAATGTTGAACTTTTGGCTTCTTTAGCACTAGTCTTGGTCTGCTCTGACCCCCAACTTCAGGCAAGTGGCCATGCCTGGTGGTTTCCAGCACTGTCAGTCTGGAAAATGCCCTCACTGGTACAGCAGGGCTTGGTACTCCATGAATTGGAGGCAACAGATCGAAGACTGGGGGGGTTTTCAGAGCTTCTTCAGGTTGTCCTTTGTTTTCTTCTCATGGGCATGACCAAGTGCTGTAACCCACTTAGTTCCGGGCGGAATCGGTCTATGATTATGCCTTGGATTTATCAGTCTATTGCACTTGGAAAATATTTGTCTGTGTAAAGATGGATCTCGAATCTGCTGGTAATGGAGCCGCTAAACTGCACTGTGAGCTTTTTAATTAGATTACATGGTTTCCTACAAAATTCATTTGAATTAAAACACTGCTTAATATGGCAATGAAGGTCTGAATGCCCCCAAAGGGATTTTTAGGGGGAAAAAGGTGTAAATCATCCCAAATCATAGCATGTGCTAACTGACTGCAAAATGTATCCTTATGAGCAACTTTGTTCTTGTAAACGAGCAGAGCTGGAAGTGAGATCCAGACCTGCAGAACATGGTGCATTCAAGATGCTGCTCTGCTCCTGCAAGCTTGAGGCGTTGCTCCTGTGGGCAGTAGTGTGTCTGCACAAACCCACAGCCGATGGGATGATCTGTCCATCAGAATGTTGCTTCACAAAGCTGTGAAGGGCCCTGTGGCATCTGCATCACCCCACTCCGTCTCTCCTATGCAAACCCAAGGAGAGCAAACCCTCAAGGTCAGAAGCCCATGATCAGTGAGATGGGACAGCAGCTTCAAGACTGGATTCACTGCAGGTTGGATGTGGCTGCTGGTACAACATCAGGCAGTCACTTGCTAAGCAACTTCCAGCCTTTCAGCACAGTGGAATCAGCCTCACAGGCTGTGTCTGATAAACACCTCTTCCCTCGCGGTCCCTCAGGTATGAATTCTCATCACCTGACGTGTTGATGTGTTTCTAGGCACATTAGCATGAAAGATCAGCCTTCTGCTATGCCCTCTCCAGAGGTGGTTGTTATGTTTGGAAAATGCCAGCTGTGTGGGAACAAAATATCCAATCGATGATTAGCAAAAATCAAAAGCAGTTCTGGGATAGCGGATAATTGTTAATGAAAAATGCATGAAGGCTCCGGCGTAGGGAATTGTGGGCTTTTCCATTAAAAGCTGTGAATAAAAATCAGTGAAGGAGCTGACGCTGGGGCTGCCTTGTTGTGCACTCCCTGGGTTGGGGATGGAGCTGATTGCTGTCAGGGTGATGCTGCACTGAGCCGTGCTCTCAGATAGAGAAGCTGATTTAGCCTTTTTGACTCTAGAGGAACCATCCCCGTGTCCAGCAGCCATAGGGGTTGTCCCTCTCTGTCGATCAGAGATACTGTTTTGCTTGTTCTCATGGGGTGATTTGTGTCAATCATGATCCAAATGCCCAAGAGGTGTAATGGGCATTTCCACCAAAATTCCCACCTGGCATCACCAGCCCATCCCAAAAGCACGAGTGTATCCCTACAGGAGGAAGGGGATTTTTTTGGTGTAAAATCATGCTTTCTAGGTTGCTGCTCCAAAATTTACAGGGAAGCATGAAATATGACCTGAATTACTGCTCTTGAAAGGTTTATTGCTTTTCTTCCTTTGACCCAACCAGGTTCAGGGGGGTCATTTTCAGCCTAGAAGTATATCACGCTATGGGGTTGATATTGCCGTAACAGCAAGGAACAAAGGCCAGCATCTTCAGAGAAGGCAGGCTCTAAATATTGATTTTCCAAGGAGGTTTTATTTACAAAATGGTAATTAAGGGACTTCATTTATTCCAGTGGAAAAAGGCTTCGTTAGGACCTGGGCTCAGGTGGCATTTGCTCTTCTCTGTGACCTTCCCTTATGAACTGTCTCCTTTTTAAGTTCTTCCTCACTGGTTTGCACTTGTTTCAGTGCTCTGGGATGGACTCACTTGAAGGGCCACCCAGCCCTTTTGGTACCGAAACCAGAGCCTGTCATTCACAAGGTGGCTTTTTGCTGTAAACCCTATGTTTTAGCTGGGTGTGGAGAGATGCAGATGGGTTTGGACATCCCTTCATGGTGCACACCCCCCCCCAACACTCTTGAATTTGCAGGGATTTGGACACCTGAAGGCAGGACAGGCAAGCCTGCAGGTTATTCATGCAGTGAGTTTGAAGACCGTTGGTGATTATGGGAAGGGTACTGTGTAGCAAATCATATTTCAGCTCCCAGAAGCATGACAAATAAGTGTGTGGAAGACTGGGATGTGAAGCAGCTGCTCCTGATTTAAGAGTAATTTATGGGTTTCACTTTGTTTGGAAGACACGTGGAAATGGCCTTGCAAGGAGGGTCTCTGCACGAGCGCCCAAAGCCCTGCCAAACAGCGGGGCATCAGGATGATCCCACCTTCCCAGCACTGAGCAGGGATCCTGCGCTGGAATCATGCAGCTGTATCCCACACACGGGATCTGCAGCAGTCGATGGTAACGGGCATCAGTCTCTCCTTATGTGGCTGTGGTTATTTTGCTGCCAAGGTGCCTGTGTGATTTTTCTCTGTGTGCTGCTCCACTGAGCTGCTCTTGTAGTGTACCACCAGTACTTGGTGTGCAGTTGGATTGTGGAGCTGAGCCAGCTCCTGCTTATCCTCAGCACAGTGCCTGAGCAGTGGTGAGTTCCCATGGGGAACACAGCACACATGTCATGTCAAGACAGTGCAAACCCAGGTGTCATGAAGCCAGCAAAGAAGGGTCAATGTTTCAGGATGAGATGGTGCCACTGCTGTGCCTCCTGTAGCAAGAGTGATGCCGTTTACAACATCTCATTTATAGAAGACACGCTGTACATCCAAATCCCCATCTTGCTGGACTCTGTCCCCTCCCAGGGATGTGGGAAGTAGCAGCATCTCTAACCAGCTTTGCAGGCTGAGAGTCTGCTGGCCCTTGCATCCCTATGGCCTCACTGGGACCAGTAGCATCCCTGCAGAAACTGTGCTTTGGTGAGTCTATAACTGCAGAATCAGGCTGGGTCCTGGCCGTTCATTCGGCAGAGCGTGACACAACATAACCCATAACAAATGGAGGCAGAGCAAGGCATGGGGATGGGGACCTGAGTGTGGTGCTGGTGGTTTCCTGTAGCTGCTGGCACTTGGGATGCTCTCCCTGCTAGCCACAGCCTGCTCTCTGCATTAATTTCATCACATTCCCCCTTTTGTGCGCCCGTGCACACGCATGCTGATATCCTTCCAGATGGGCCCCTCTTCTTTGTGCTGCTGAATCGATGAAGAGGCTTCCTTCAGTTCTCAGACTTTTTCAGAGGAGCCTTTGGAAAGCCGATCTCCGGTCACCGGCCTGGACCCCTGACCCGAGCCAGATCAGTCATCCTGCTTGCCTATGTACTGGGAAGACAGCTTGGGAATACCGCGGCTTTCGAGCAGCGGAGGCCTCTCAGCTCAGCTCAGCCGGGTGTGAATCTGCAGCGGCTCCTCTCCCCACTTCCATCAATGCCTGTCAGGGCATTGTGCAGAGATGTGATGGAGCCCTCGGCTCACGGAGCGGCTTTGGTGACCGGCAGAAACCCTTCTGGCATCTCGCCTCGCCTGACGTGCTCATGGCGCTGCCAGTCTGGCACTCGGGGAAAGTTTTCCAGCAGCAGATGTCCCAAAGTGACAGATTTTTTTCCCCCTGTTGATGGGAAGACATGAAAGGACGCTGCATATTTCAGATGGTTGAGGCGCAGAGACGCCCCGCGCCTCCTCGCACAGCAACTGCGTGTTTTCCTTTTGTTTGAGCTTCCTTACAAAACGAAGACTGAAAGCAGCAAAACCTGGGAAAGCTGCTGGGCCAAGCACTGACCCTGCTGCGCTGCATCCCGGAGGTGGTGCGGTGGGTGAAGGCAGGAAGGATTTGTCAGTGGTTAAGATGGAACTGGATGCACAGCAGAGGTATTAGAGGGGGTGATGCTGGGGTTCCTGTAACTCACTGCCAGCTCCTGCCCTACTTATCACAGCCACCAGCATGCTTCAGGGCTCGTGTGGGGCTTGCAGGGGGCTCAGCAGCCTCCTTTAAAGGTCTGCCTGTGGGTATTAGAGGCACTGACAGAGGTGGAGAGAGAAAACCCTTGCTCTCATTCTGCTGGGGTTTAGGTGCTGGGCATTCTGCTCACCAACTTCTCCACACTTGGTATTCCCAACTTATCCAGGCATAGCCAAAATCCAGTTGTTTTATTGCCCCCATTGCCTGCGCATCATTCCAGGTACCACGGGCCCCAGGTGGTGGATGGCTGAGGCTCTTCTTGCACAGTGCAGCCAAACCCAGCCGTGTAAATCTCCAGGAAAATTAACTTCTCAAAGCCCAAGGCAAGTTCCCAGCTTCCTGCCATGGCCTCTTCGTGGGAATGCGTTTTACTTACTAGTATCTCCTGACTCCCTGTCCATGACAGCGTTACCGGTCACCCTGGGACCTCTGCAGAGGGGCAATTGAGATGGCCGAGGCTCTGGCCAGCTCCAGCTCCCAGTGGCCAAGTGCTGTCCTGCTCCAGGACTGCTGGCATCCAGCACATGTCTGTGTTGGATGAGAGGAGCTTTGCTCACCCCACAATCCTCCCAGGACTCTCCTTTGACCCCAGCATCATGCTGTTGCCATCGGGCTCCTTGCACTGCTTTCCAGCCAAGCTCCCCTCTTCCCTCCTCCCCATATTTTCCTCTCTCTTTATAAAGCATATAAATATGCTTGGAAGCAAAGGAGCCTAAATACTCCTTGTTGTTCCTGAGCTGCTTTGTGCTTGGAAAGCTGCTCTTGACTTGTGTGCCAGCACGGCCTGGCTGCTCTGGGTGCCCAGATGCACAGCGGCCACGTGGAAATAATCCCTGCATTGATGGGGCAGAAGGAAGCGCTGCTGCTCCTTCCACACATCTGCTTTGTGCAGAGCTGCAAGTGCAGCTTTGGGATGGCGTAATCCTGCCTCCTGCCATCTGTCCTCGCAGGAATCAGCCCTTGTTGACACAGCTGAGCCACACATCAGGTCCTTCCTCCCTGCGTCCCCCTCCCACCTCTACCTTTCTCCTTCCATTTAATCAGATACATTGAGCCCGTGGCTATGAGAGGAGCTTAGGGCTGATTCTCTAAAATCTCCATATCAGCTGAAACCATCACATTTGATATTCCATTTACAATGTTTCCAAGGAAACAAAGGCACAGGACATAAATAGATGACTGTTAAACATTTGCTCACTCACCATGGCCCCGATAATTTGCAAGACAGGAATATGAATGTTAAATCAACAGCAATAATAAATTTTAATACAGAAAGACCAATATTTTGCTGCCATTAGAAGCAGCATTCGTTCTGACACACAGGCAGGCAGTGGCAGGTTATTTATCATTTCCTTTTAGCATGTACAAGTTTTCATTTACATAAAAGGCAGCTTTGATTATGACTCCTAAAAAGGCGTGAAGTGCCCCTCGCATCAGCAGGGGAGCTTGGGATTTACCCATGTGCAGTCAAGTCCCAGATCCTCCTGGAATTCACTGCAGGAGAAGAAAATAGTGTCGTTCTCCCTATAAGCAAGCAGTGGATGTGGATTAGGTTAGGTTCAGGTCATTTCTTACAGCAGAAATAGCAACCACAAAGCTCATGCGAGCTTTGGCATTGTAAGCCAACAAGATGATGCTGAAGCTTGAAGGCATCATGGTCTGCTAAACATTCCTGCCAAGCCAGAAGCAAACCACAGTTCAAATGAACTGGACAGGACTGGAAGTAGAAATAGGGATCAATCCAGAGTGGTGCACAAATGGGTGGTGCTCTAAAGTGGAAGCAGAGGCAGTGGCAAGCAGTGCTGTTGGGGTATATTCTATAGCCTATCTCTAGGACTAGTCAATCCCCACCTTTTGCAATAATGAATATAATTGCGCTGCTATTTATAGTGGTGCCAAAGCTGTCACTGGGTTTAGGTGGTCCCTACTGGACCTTTACTTCAAAAATTCTCCCCAAGGTGCCCTGTTTGTGGAGCATCCTACCAGGACTAAGGGCATAATAAGCATATTTTATCATAACCTGAGCTGCTGCCTCGGGGTTGGTAGAAGCATCTCCAGCATCAAAGGCTGCCTTTCCATACCCAGCTCAGAGCTGGGCTCAGCGTGGTGAGACTCCCCACCCCGTGTCTTGGAAGGGAGGCACGCTGGGTGTTTATTCATGTGTGCTTGTGTCTGCTGGATAGTCACAAACTGAATCACCTTGTTCCTGGCCTGGTTCCTGAGGAGAGCAGGGCTTGTACTGATGGGTCCCTGTTTGTGAGCAAATGTCGTTCAGAAAAGCTGGTTTGCGTGCTGCCTGCCAAGATAGAGCTGATGGGTTGCACAGTTATTTCTGAGTCAATATTTGCTGGTGTTGTTTTAAAGGTATTGGGCAGTACAACACTTGGGCTGGCCCTGAACTTGCTCCGGTTGTACACAACCGTTGCTGGAGGGTCACGCAGTGCAGAAAGGGCCTTCGGTTCATGGGGCCACGTGTACAAGAACTATGGTTGTCCCTGCGCCCATCAAGCCACTAAACGCCCCTTCTGGAGGTGGTGGAGAGATGGGCACTGGACTCAGGAATGCGCTCATTTGGGAAGCTGGTACATGGCTGGGTTTTCCTCCTCCTTTAGGGATGTTTTCCACCAAGGTAGCCAGTGTCTGTCTTTAATTTGGAGGCTGAAACCAGCATCTAAGCCTGATGTGGGGGCCCCAGGAGCAGGCTGGAAGAACCATCCTGTTTGCTGCCCTGAGGTTTTGCAGACAAAACCTGTGACTTGCTTATAAGCTTTGGCTCTTGGCTTGTGGTGATGGTGTTGCTGGAAATGCAGGAGCAGGAGTTGAGGCTGTAACCCCGCTGAATAAATCAGCTAATCCCACTGTTACCCTAAGACTGCTCTAATGTGCTATAATGCAATTAGAGCATCACCAGAGGGCTTTCTGGCTGCATTTGATTGGACTTGGCTTAGCAACCGTGTGTGGTGCCTGGATGGGCATCACTGGTGTGTACTGGAACCAAGCCAGTTAAAGCTGGTTTGGGTATATGGATGCAGTTGCCGCAGATTTATCTCTGCAGTGTGGCTGGGATCTTCCCGAATTTGGGAAGGCTTCAGATCCTGCCATTCCCCATCCCACCCTGTGTCCCTTTCTGCCTGTACTCTAACCACAGCCTCTTGAAGTTGAGACAGTCTTTCCAATCATGGGGTCTAGGGAATGATGCATCCACTTCCTGGGCTTTTCATTCCCCAAAATGTGCGCAGCTTCCTGAAAGCTTTCTGTGGAAACAGAGGCATGTGGGTGCCCTGCCATCAGAGCCAGCGTGGATGGCCGTGGCATGGCTGAAGGGGAGGGATGCCCACTGCAGTGCACCCAGTGCGATGCTTTCCCTCTCGTGTCCCCATGCAGCACTCTCTCCATCTACGGGATCAACCAGGCGGATGAAGCCATCTACCAGTGCATTGCTGAGAACAGCGCCGGCTCCACACAAGCCAGCGCTCGCCTCACGGTGCTGTGGGCAGATGGGCTGCCCGGTCCTCCTCAGAGCGTGAAGGCTGAGACCGTCTCTGCCACCACCATCCAGGTGTCCTGGACAGAACCTCTGCAGAACACCAAGGAGATCATCGGCTACGTGCTGCACATTCGGAAAGCTGCAGGTACAGTGCTCTACCCACTGCCCAGAGCATCCTTTAGGTAAAGCAGGTCTGCACTGCAGTAGACAGTGCTGCCACCATGTTCTCCTTCACCTCCGTGTTTCTGTAAGACATTGACAAGGCAGTAATGCTGCTGTAAATACCAAAAGGCTGGGAAGGATGAAGCCACGCAGTCAAATCTTGCTGCCCACTTAGGTCTCTGGCAAAGTGCATCGAAGTGTAAGCATAAAATTACATGGACAGATACATAGGTTACGAATGCTCCATCCCTGGCGGTGTTCAAGGCCAGGTTGGACAGAGCCTTGGGTGCCATGGTTTAGTGTGAGGTGTCCCTGCCCATGGCAGGGGATTTGGAACTAGATGATCTTAAGATCCTTTCCAACCCGAACTATTCTATGATTCTATAACCACCTTAGGGACCAAAGCTACTGCTTCCAACATCTGTTTAGCCTCTTTACCTCTTGCAAAGCCTAATGCTGCTCTGTTCTCCCTTTCTTTGCACTTCAGATCCTGTAGAGATGGAGTATCAAGAGGCTGTTAGCAAGAGCACCTTCCAGCAGCTAGTGACTGATTTAGAGCCCTCGACCAGCTATAGCTTTTATATAAAGGCTTACACCTCCCGGGGTGCCAGCAAAGCCTCAGAAGTCACAGTGGTGAGCACGCTGGGAGAAGGTAAGGAACGCTTTGCGCTTGGGCCATCAGATGCTGAAAGTCGCTGTGCGTAGCAGCAGCACCAGTCACCCCAGAGAGCTTTGGCACATAGCCTGTGGTGTTGCTGCTCCTTGTTCCTGCTCCTCCTCATACTCCGGGGTATTGTGGAAAGCTCACTTGTATCGTCACACTGGGGTCGACTGATTGTGTTGCCTCTCACTGCTGATGTTGTAGCAGGGGGTGAGTGCAAGCCTGGCTGGTCTTGTGCATTGCAGCTGCTCTGGGCTTTTCCTAAACTGCTTGCTAAATGCAGATTTCGTGCTCAAGCAGCATCTCAGCATCCTCCAGCAGCTCCGGTACTCACAGCTCTTACTTGAAAAGTGCCACAGTTCTTTAAATTTGAGTTTTTCTGCTCTACACACCAGAGGTGAGCTGTCCTGACCTACAAATCCCTGTCTTGGAGCTGCCTTCCGTTGCAATGGGAAGTTAGGGTGATCTCCAAGGCTTTTTCCCTGACTTGGCCTCCCAGACATGGCTTCCAGTTAGCTTCCCCTGCGAGAAAGCGGGTGCTCTGGTGCAGGACTCTTGCACATGGACACCAGACAGAAACCACAGTCCCAGTGTGATCTGCTAGCTGGCATTTTAGGAACATTTCCTGGAGACTCATGTACATCTCCAGCACCTCTGGGTCCTGGTTTGTCTTACATATGGAAACTGATTTCTTAAGAGCATTGCATCATTCTCACAAACACTCAGTAGTTCGAATTTGCAGCAGAGAGGGCCTTGGTTGTGAGGATGTTACTCTGGATCACGTGAAAGAGTGTGTTAACATCCACGTGGAAGATGCAGTTCTCATTCCATTTCAGATGTTTACTGCATTTACTATCAGCATGTAAGGTACACCACCAATAAATCCTCGCCCTACTGGGTTGTTCCCTGCAAGTTTATTTTCCTTGGTTCTCCACAGGGAATCAGTCACCCTTGAAGTTTGTTTTTCCTGCCAGTTTAGAGGCAGAAGGATGGACCAAGGCAAAAGTTGAAACTCCTTGACCCGATGCTCTGAGTTCAGCTACTGGAGCTACAAGGCAGCCATGCTTCATAGAGCTTGGTGTTTCTGCAGAAGTCTGGGTCAAGTGAGAGAGGACTTTTTGTCATTACTACCTTCAATCCCGACAGGGATAATTCGGTATCTGATAATGGGATCATAAATTTCCTGGCTTTCTGAAGTTTCAAGGCAGCAGTGTCCTGCTCTGTTATCCTTGTCCTGTGTAACAAAGCTTCAGCAACATGTTCAGGATGGACAAGCTGGCTTGGTTAAGATCATTCAATGTCAGCTTGCATTTGCCTTGTAGGAGGATAAAAAGGGATTCAAAAGCCCAGTTCTGGCTTGACCTGTTTGCTTTGCTTCACTTGGGTACCTGTTGCCTTCTGCTCAGAGAGGAGGGAGTGGATCAGACAGCCAGGATCCAGTATCTTTTGTCACAAATTAAGGTTTCTGCAGATTTGCCTCTTCTTCACCCTGCGCCTCCCCGAGGTGCACTGGAGAGCTGTGATTCTCCAGGGCTTGGGGAGCCCCTGGGCCTGTGTAACAGCCTTGGAAAGGGATGGGATTTCCCTGACACACTGAGATGTCCACAGTGATGTGCGTAAAACCCTGAGCTGGCAGGATCCTCTGTGTCATCACGCTGCCACGTCCTGCCTTGTGTGGAAAGTGCTTGTCAGAGTGGCCAGCAAAGATGCTGCCAGCTGGAGACTGGTCTGTTATACTGGTGTTGTCTGGAGTAGGAATATGGTGAAGGCAGTGAGGAGCAGGGCTGCTTTTGACTCGAGGAGGTCAGCTTTTCATGGCTAGGACTATGCTGAGAGTGCGCTTGGCTGAAGCCTCCAATGCTTTCTAGAAACACCATGCTGCTTCCTTTGTGCCAGTGATGGAAAGGAGAAGGGAAGATGCTGTAGAGAAGCTACCCAGCTGAACCTTGTCCTCCATAAACCTCTCTCACTAGGAAGGTCCTTCCAGCTCCTCCCTGTCGTTCTCCTTTACGCCGTTTCACAAATGCTGTGGTATTTTGAATCTCAAACCCTCTCCGCTTCATTCAGCAGCACACACTCCTTGCTCTTGTCTTTTAATGCTTTTTAGGGTTTTCTCCAGGACTTTTTGACATTTCTCTAGGGTGAAGACTGTTCCTTTAGTCACCTTCGGCTAAAGACGCCTTCAAGAAGAAAGTTGAAATGACCTGGGGAAAATTCCAAACAGCACGGAAGAGGAAAACAAGTATCCCAGCCCTTAGCATGAGGGAGATGCCTCTCTTATAGTAGATCCATATGATGTCTTATATATACTTCTGTGAAGCACCTCTACACTGCTGTGTGTACATATATTTATACACACACAGATATACTCCACCTGTATACACTTATTTGTGTAATAACCTTATAAAGAGCACATGCATTCTGCGAGTGCATACGTATAGTCAATATTATACATATATATAATCAAAGTTTGAATAAATACTATATATTCCATACTTTGAAGGAGAGAGATTCTTGTGGTTTTTATCAAATGTAAGGCTCTGCAACCATAAAATAAAGCCAACTCTTCACAAATCGGGATGGCCCACATCAGTGTTTCTTTGTCCGTGGGATAATGCGATTTCCCTTTCTGTGGCATTTTCACGTGTGGTTTGGAAAAGGATGTTTTAAGCAAGGGTCCAGCTTCTCAGAGGGGGGATCCAGACAATTCCTAATTCTGCCCTAGAAGGAATTGGGAGAATTAGAAGAAAAGAGTATTTAATTGCATTGCAAAGCTATGTAGCGTTGGGAATAATGGAACATTCTGGTATAAATAGAATTTACTCCATTTTGCATGCAGGAATTTCTAAGTACAGCCTCCCATCAATGCACATCAGAATGAATCCTAGCAAGAAAGAAGTACCTTTTTTTCCCCATTGGCAGCACTCAGGCAACGGAGTCTCATTAACCTGATCCAGGACACCTGCTCTTGGGTCTTTCCTCCTGAATCCATATGAAGATGCTCACCAGTCAGCAGGGACTTGGTCCTCTCCCCATGCCTGTTTGGAGGACATCAGGCAAAGCCCCTGCAGCCTGAAGGAGAGCATCGCTTTGGGAAGAGACAGAGCTGCCCATATCCTCCTGCTCACCACCAGTGATGATGTCTTTCCATCCCCTAACTCTCCTTGTGGGAAAGCTTGAGCTCTCAGTGCCTGGGAAAAGCCAAACCCTTGTGCTGTGTGGTTTGGCTTTTACTGTTAAATTGAGGAAATGCCCTTTTTAGCTCTCATCAGTCTTAGATTGACACGGTCACATTTCCTCTGCTTCTCACCACGGCTCACAAAGTGGCTGTGCTGAACTCTCTGCCAGAGGCCGGGTTTGCACTGTTCCTCCTTTGGGGAAAAACAAGCCAAAACCCAGCATCAATCTGACACAAGCCCAGCAGTCCTTATATTTGGAAACTTATGAGCTTGTAACCAGGTGGGATGGGAAAAATAGCTCTGCCTCGAAGCCTGGAGGCTGCTGGAGGAGCAGGGCTGTTCTGCTGGATGGTTCTGCTGCAGGGTGTAGCTGAGCTCGCTCTCTGGTACCGCAGTGCCCAAAAGCCCTTCTCCTTCCTGGTGCCAGAGCCCTGGGCCGGGCAGAGCCTGCAGCGCCTGGTGCTTTGCGCCTTCTGGATGGTGCCAGAGGCTGATGGAGTCATTTGGTCTGGGTGTTTTGTGGAAATGTCCTGCTCAGACACATCTCTGCCTTGGTGTGAGACAGGGAGGGAGAGGGGAAGGGAGAGGTTTGAGGTGGTCCTGTATGTCCCTGCACTGCACAGGGCTCCAGGGCAGGGTTTGGTTGGTGCAGAAGCAGCTTTGGAAAACTCAGATGTCTGCATCACAAGAAAATTGGCTTTGGTTTGCAAATCTTGGGCTCTCAGCCCAGTCTGATGGGGCAGGATGGGGGCCTGGGCAGAGAATGGCCCTGACCTCCTGTTGCAGCACCCCCTGAGAACAAGGGCAGGGTTTTGGGGCACTGACTGGAGCAAAACGCTTCCTGGTGGACTCAGGCCTTGGTGACACCAGGCAGCAGCAGGGACATCTTCCCAGCTAAACCCCCGTGTGCCCCTAAGGCCAGGTAAGTGCCTGCCTTCCAAAAGGAACCAGCCACAGCTGTGCAGGGATCTCAGGCTGCAAAGCTATTTAGGGCTGTTCATGACCATCCCCTGGCTCTCTCCTGAGTCCCCAGCACAGAAGCACAAACCTTCCGAAAGCTGACAGGAGAGCAAGCTCCCGTGCATCATGCAAGCCAGTGCAGGTACCTAGCACGCTCTTAAGACTCATGTCTCCAGCTCCATCCTTTCTGGTTCCTTCCTTCCTGCCTGGGGGATTAATCACTCTGAAAGGTCTTCACTACCCTGAGGGCGAGGGCAGAAAAGTGGAATTTGGGAATGCATTGCCAAAGTGGCTGCATTCTTGCCCTGACCCGACAGGGCTGAGCATCAGATTGCAACCAGAGCGTAAAAGTAGCCTCTCTGCTTGCTGAACTGAACAGAGGAAACCCTTGGCAGCTCATACAGCTCCCTGAAGAGATTCAAAGCTGTTAAACCAGGATCTGCTCTGATCTGATGTTTCTCAGTCTCACCTAGCACATTCCTTGGTGCACTGGCTGTGGGGAAAGGCTGCTGGGGGATTTCTCACCATGCAGACGATGAAAGCACATGCAATCCACTGTCTTTCTCTGTCTCTTTCAGTCCCAGCCATGCCATCCCTCTTTATTAAAGTCATTAACAGCACGGCCGTCCAGGCGACGTGGGAGCCCTCCATCAAACTGGGCCAGCATGAAGGCTTCAAGCTGTATTACCGCAAGGTCCACCTCTCCCAGTACACAGGTCCGGTGCTACTGCCCAGCAATGTAACAGCATACAACATTACCCACCTGGGTGAGTATGGTGGCAGCTTGATCCATGTCCCCTCCTCACCCCAGGATTAGCAGAAGAGAGCTCAGATGTGTTGTCCTGCCACTAAATGAGAGATGCTGCAGCTCTCCCCCAGGCTTTCGGGGTGCTTTCCTAGTAACAGGGGTGTTTGCAGCACCTTAGAATCCCAGACTGGTTTGGGTTGGAAGGGACCTTAAAACTCACCCAGTTCCAACCCCCTGCCACAAGCAGGGACACCTTCCATTAGAGCAGCTTCCTCCAAGCCCCTGTGTCCAACCTGGCCTTGAGCACTGCCAGGGATGGGGCAGCCACAGCTTCTCTGGGCACCCTGTGCCAGTGCCTCAGCACCCTCGTAATAAAGACTCTCGATCTCCCCTCTGTCAGTTTAAAGCCGTTTCCTCTTGTCATGTCCCTACATGCCCTTGTGAAAAGTCCCTCTCCAGACTTTTTGTAGGCCCCTGTAGGTATTTGATAGGATTCCTAGAGAAGCATCCTAGAGATTTTCCTAGAGAAGCATCACATGGGGAGATACCACCAATGATTATGCCTGAAATGCTCTTCTTGTATCTCCTTCGAACAGATGCCTCGGTGGTTTATGAAGTCAAGCTCCTTGCCTATAACCAGCACGGAGATGGAAATTCAACTGTCCGCTTCGTGTCCTTGAGGGAAACTATGGAGAGGACAGGTGAGATGGGACATCTTGGCCACTCCTTTAATTTCAACATCACAAATAAGCAAAACGAAGCAAAACCCTGCTGGCCTGGGACTGCCTGGTGCTGATTGATGTGGCTTTTCTGCCCCATGGTTTGCACCATCCCTGTTGGTCCAACCTGATGACTTTTTTGCTAAGGGGGAGAAGACCAAATGAACCTGTAACTGCCAGTTTTGTCCCCTAAGCTCGAGCTAGAGGTGAGGCCATGAACATGAACACACCTCCATGCATAAGCTGAAAGCTGCCATCCTTGGGTAAGATGTGGAGCGCAGAGCATCTCTTGAAGCTGTCCTGGATATTTTGACCTTCGCTGGCAGCAGGAAGGGAGAACACATGGCTTTGGAAAGGAGAAGGGCTGTAGAGCATGAGCACTGCATTATGTGGCAGAAAAGGGGAAATCCCCAGAGGGAGCCTCTTAACTGATCACGCCTTTCGTATTCATCTATGTGTAAAAAACATCCTGCTGCACTTGGAAGCCTTTTAAGCCTTCCAGTGGGAATATCTTGAAGAGACAGTTATTACTCCTCTGTCTGTGCTGGAGCAAATACTAATCTTGTTGGGATCTGCCTACCCGGTGCTTTCCATCGGGTATCAGCCTGCTCTGGCGTGGTGGCAGCCTCTCACCTCCCACCTCAGACACAGGGTTTGCAGGCGTTAACATCAGAGTCTTTTTTTGTTCATTAGTTGTATCTAGTAACAGCAGCCCGGGTAGTGAGCTGGCTCTCTATGGACCTTCCAGTGCTATGTTTGCTGTGACTGCCTTCCTGGAGTGCCAGGAGCAGGGGAGCTGCTTTGTGAGGCAGTGCCCTGCATGGGCTACCCACCTTGTTCTCCTCTTCCCCATGCACTGCTCTCAGCACTGCCCGGGCTTTATGTGGGCTCCCCAAAAGCTGGAGGAGCAATAGGAAAATAGCAGCACTGACCCCCTTTCTCCCCCTTTCTTTTGGCAGTGCTGAATCCCCCGTGCGACTGCATGAAGGACGAGCAGAACAATAAAACCTCCACAACCGGCATCATCATTGGGATCCACATTGGCGTCACATGCATCATATTCTGCATCCTCTTCCTCATGTTTGGGTACAGAGGAAGGTAGGGGCTGCTCGTATCACTGCTCATGAGGGGTGGTGGGTTCCTAATGCCATGTGGGTATCCACACTGGGGTCTCGCACCCCTGATGTGATGATGGACTGTTTCCCATGCACAGTTTAGGATGCACATCCCAGCTCCCATGAATGCTGGGTGCTTCTCCTGCCTCCCTCCCGGGCACACAAATCCAACGGGCTTCTCTGAACATTCCAAATGAGCACAGTCCCCAGCTGAGGGATCTGGTGCTTCCCAGGAGTGTCACTATTTGTGCTCTGGCAAGCCTTGACCCTCCCTGTGAAGCAGAAGCACTTTAATGGTGACGGGAATGTGACTTTATAGGAGGGATTTCAGGAGTGAAGGAGCATAGCACAGGGGTAAGGCAGACTTGGGCTTGGGGGAAGAAAGATGAGGAGGGGGTGGCACCACTTTGCTCACCCTCAGGCTCCATCTCTACTTTTCAGGCTGCTGATGTGCAAAAACGTGCAGGAGCAGCTCTCGACACCACAGATCCCCAGGAGCCAGCGGAGCACCTCAGGCCTCGTCCTGAATGGCGCTGCTCGCAGGGACAGGGACGACCGGGACTTGAATGGAAAGCAGCTGGATATGAACGAGCTGGAGAGGTTATTCCCAGCATCCCCATCCCAGGAGCAGCAGGATAAGGGAATAACGGTAAGTCCAGCGGGATCCAAGCACCCCTGGGAAATGCAGACACGGCTGCGTGTCTAAGGGCATTGGTGACCTGCAACCCATCACTGCATTGTCCCTTCTCTCTCTCCAGTCAGCTCCACCAGCCCCCCATGATGAAACCCAGATAACCACGCTCCCTCTGGATGAGTTCAGCATCATCGAGGAGCAGCCAGACCCGCTGGGCAATCCCGCTGCTCCGGCTCCTGACCATCGTCCTGCCAATGAAGGATAAAACTGCCAAGACTCGAACCCTCTTGTAGGAGTTACCAGAAACCAAACCCACGGCTGGTGATGTCTTTACAACGAGTTGTCAATCTCAGGTCAATTGAAGATTTCTACGGTCTGATTGTTATTTTTTTGTTTTGCTTTATTTTTATATATATATATAAATATATATATATGTATCCAGCCTTTTGGAAACTCTGTGAAGTTGATCTTTCTGACCTCCCTCGGGCCTCTCGGTGTGTTCCCGACGACGGCTTCACCGAGAATGGTCGCGATGGGTTTTCCCTGCAGCTGCTAGAGTAAAAGACTCCTTGGCAGAGTTCGGCAAAGTCGCCCATCTCTGACAGACTGGGGATACAATGGAGCCTCCTCTTGGCATCCCAGACGTTTTCCCGATCAGCAGCTTTAGGATTACTTTTTGGATCTATTTTTTATTTCCGGAAGACTGGATTCGGAGAAATCCTTCTGACTTGACTCCAAAAGCGAGGCCCGGGAAGGGTGTTTCTCCATGGATTCGATGGTTTTGTACACTTTCTCTATTTCTCAGGATACTTTTTTTGCTGATGGACTCTAAATAATATGGAAAAAAAGGCAAAAAAACCCAAGAGTGTGTGTGTCAAAGGATGCCTGCCTGAGGGCTACTGAAAGACTTGGACAGACAACCCGAGTGGGCTCAGAACCTACCTCAACCGGAATGAATGTCTTCTGGGAAGCAGAGATACCTGCGTCTTCCTTCGTGTTCAGAAAACAAGTAGTGTAGCACTTGGTCAGTACAAGCTTGGTCCTACCTCAGCAGTCGCGCTCTGTACCTGCCGCCTCGGTGCTGTTCTTGTCGTCGTTCCCATGTAAAGCACTTCCAAACCTTTGAAAGCAATGTTCTACCTCAAGCGTGATAGAGACTCGTGTGTGTGTGTGTGCGTGTGTGTATGTGTGTGCATCCTCTCCTCTCCCCCCAGTTCCTGCCTCTCCCACCCAGCCCCACACGAAGCAAGATGCTTCTCTAGTGTTATGAGCTTTACTTTTAGGGCATGTAGCGGGGCTCTGGTGTGATGTTGTGTGCTGGAGATTTGTACCGTGGTTTTGTTACTTTAAAGATTGTTGGGGCCATTGCAGACACGTGGCTCGATGCCCCCTGGTTCACCAGCACCATTGCTTTGCAGGGCTGATTTGGGTGCTGGTGGTGGCTGCCTCGACCCATCCTGGGTGTATTTGGGATGGAGTGGGGCGTGCAGGGGGCTCAGATACCAGTGCTGGGGCCAGGGCACCCTCTTGGCCCATCAGCATGCTGCTCTCCAAGGCTGATTCCTAGCAGGATGATTTATGGCATATGCCAGCACAAGCAGAATAAGACACCTTTGGGAGGTATGGACCTGGACGTCACTGTTTTGTCCCTTCAAGAGCATCTATGAGGAAACTGATAACAGCACTTCCAAAACCCCTTGAGATGCTACTGAGCTGCTCCCAGCTCCTCCAGTGTATTTCCAGCTAGCAGGAGATCATCCAGAGGATGAACAGAGCTGAAAATGGCTCATTTCCTTGGGAGGGATGTGGCCAGGAGGGATTCCGGATGCTTGGAGCTGCCAACAGCCACCCCTTCCCCATGCCCAGGGTGGGCAGAGGAGCTCCCAACACCAAAGAGAGGGTTTGTGCGTGACCTCAAACCACCTCCAGGGACCAACCACAACCCTGCCGTGGTGGGTTTTGGTTGTCCTGGCATGGTGCAGCCTTGTGAGTCTGGTGTCGTCCATGGGGTGTGATGGGGACACGCACAGGGGACAGGGACCTCGGGCAGCTCTTTCCCCACCGCGTGGGTTGGTTAAAATGGGGCGAATGTGAAGGTTTGAACTCCTTGCATAGGTGGTGGCAAATCAAATATCACCCTATTTGCAAGGACAAGTGAAAGGAATCAGGAAAGAAAATGAGTTTAAGTTTAAAAGAAAAGTAATAATTGTATTTTTTTAAATGGTACCCATGGGAGAGTCCCTTGTGTCGGAAACATCCCTCATCTCCTTCCCATTTGGCAATGGGATGCTACTGATAACTGTGTAAATAATACAATATACAGGACCATAAGGCAAACATCTCTTCCCCCGTGCTGCGTTCTGGTGCTGGGCTGGGTTAGCTGTGAGCAGGACTCTGTCCTTCCAGATCAAATCACCCAGCTTGGCCCAAGCAGATGTTAATGGCATTGACCTCAAGAGCACGAAACTCTTGAGGCTTGGTGTTCGTAGCCCTCTGCCATCAAAATTCCTCCTCCTGTAGACATCATGCAGGTCAGAATAAATGTAAAGGGTTAAATTTATGCATTAAACCCCCAAATAGCCTCTTCCCACCCCACCAAAGAGGTGAAATGGACGTTAGGCTGATTCCTGCTCACCCCTGCTGTGGGGAGATGCTCCTTTCTGCATGATGCTGGACCTGGAGATGTGGTGGGAAGGGACCACAGAGGGACAGCACTGGCAGCACCATGCGAGACCAGTAGCACAGCCCATCCCGTGGTGGGAACTGGAGGATGACGGGACTTGGCAGAAGGGAGGAGGAGATGCCAAACAGCTCGAGTTATAACCTCATATCAAAGAAACCCAGTCTCCTCCTGCCATCCCGCTCCAGCCCAGCTTTTCTTTATGTTGTTTTATTTTGTGTGTGTATCGCCGACGTTCACGTTGAATAAGTCCCGTTGCCAAAGTGAACACAGAATTTAGAGTAGCTTTCAGCTCAGACTTCCTGGAGCTGTGAACATGCTATTAATTTAATATCATATTATTGTGATATTGTAATAGTAACAAGTATTTGTCACTACTTCCTTTTATTAAAGGGAAATGCTGTGCCATTTGACTAGTTGAAAGACAGTAGTATGTCAAGAATAGAGCTTTTTCCTTTTGGTTTAATTATGCAGAAATGTGATGGCTTAAACCAGTGCAGATTATGTGTTGGTTTGAGACGGTGGAAGATGGATGTAAATCTTTAAAGACTATTTTTTAGATGTTTAGCTTTCCCTCGTTTTTGGGGTTTCTTTTCCGCTCTTGTCAATCCATACCATTGAGACCTGATGTTGATGGTTGTGGCAGGTCAGCCTGTGAAGGGATGAGGCTGAAGTCTGGAGATCCAGCAAGAGGATGTGGTCTTCCATGGGTTTTTCCAGCCTCCCAAGTCCACAAAACTGGGCAAACTCCCCTCAAAATGGCACGTTCTGGCTTTATGCTGTGATTACCTCTAGCTGCCAGCTGGAGAAGCAGCACGTAACAGCACCTCTTGCCATTCATCTGTGCCTGAGCCAGGCCGGAGGCAAAGCTGTGCCAACTAAAACCTTGGGAAAACACCACCTGGAATACGTCTGGCCTTTACCCTGTAAAACAAGAAGGAAGAAAGAACAAAGATAGCTTGTGTTTGGTTTCAGCTTCAAGTCTGTCCTTGGTTCAGCCAAACTGCTGCCCCGTGTTTGAGGGAAACCACAGGATTGCTACTCTGTGCTTAAGACACAGTTGTACATGGGTGGATATGTTGTACTTGGGTGGATATGTTGTACTTGGGTACACATGTACTTGAGTGGACATGTTGTACTTGGGTAAACAGCTGTACTTGGGTAGACACATTGTTCTTGGATAGATGCGGGCTGCAGGTCCCCCTGTGCTGCCGGTGGTTTGGATATTATTTCATAGGTGTTAAAAACATCCTTCCCAGGTCTTCCATGAGCACTTACCCGTTTTCATGGAATCAGAGGCTTCTTCAAAGGAATCACCTTTGGGATTTGGCCCGGCTGTTGGTTGAACAGGAGCATTGCTGCTGGCCTGTGCCACTGGCCTCCTGAGCCTCAAGGCAAAGCTTTGCTGCATCCATGGAGCAGAGGGGTCTGGGCATCATTATATGTACCAAGACAGAGGGCTGAACCAGCCAAGCTGTCACCTCAAACATTTAAGCAACAACTTGCCAGATTCCTTATTTCTTTTTCCTTTTTATTTTCCCTTTTTTTAATGGGAGGAATTGAGTTTTATCCGGAGATAAACCCACTGGATAACAGGCAGATGTTGGATCAGTGCGAGCCACTGGCAACTGCCTGTGTTTGGGGTAGGAATCTCATCCTCTACTATTTTCCCAAGCAAATAATTCCACTAAATCAACTCGCTGCCTGTCCTGGGCAGATCCAGACCAACCTGCTCACTTTCCTGGCTTACAGCAGAAAATTCCAGCTGAAATTACAGCAAGGAACAAAGCATCCAAAAAAGCTGATTTCTTTATTATTTTATTTTCTTTATGGTAACCCATAATGGGCACATCCTATTCTTGGAGCTCTCGAGTTTACCAGAGATGGCTGCTACCTCAGGGATAGTATCCACATTGTCTTTAGTTGACCAGGGAATAGTTTGATGCTGTGACAGGGTATTTTCATGCCGTTGGATTCAGGTATTTATTTGTCTACCGTTATCTCTCATCTTCCTTCTTTTGTGAAGATGCTGATGTGTTGAAGTGCTGGACCAATTTGGGAATCTGTACAGCTTCCACCCAAAATTATACCAAGGGACTGTACATTTTGAATTGGCAATAGGAGTGTTGCTGCTTCTGGATGGTGAAGGGAAGGGTTTTGCTGCCCATGGGGCTGTACCTCCAGGGTTACCATCCCACAGCATCTAAGGGGGGATCTGTGTAGTGCCTGAGCCCTTTCTGAGCTGACTGACAGCACTGAAGCCTGGGAGGGTCCCTTAAAACAAAGGAAATTAAAAGCTTATGAAAACAAATGGCAGTGACATGGAGGAAACTACTGCATCTGTGCAAACAGTGTTTGGAAACCTATCCCTCCCCATGCTGCGCCAGTGGAGGCGGATTAAAGATCCCATCTAGCAACGTGATACCTGCTCATTCACTTCCCTCACCCACCAAATTAAAAGGGAAAGGAAAAGGAAGGTGTTAGTTTAAACCTATAATTTAAGGCTACAGGGCTGGGGCTTTGGGCAGGGAAGTGGTTCCATGTGAGCACCAGCTCCTGGTGCAGGGCCACGGCTCCAGAACCCTCCATAATGCTGGAAATCAGTGAAACGGCTCCAAGTTGCCTCTGGGAGCAGAGTCTGAGCCTCAGCATCGTCTAACAAGAAGGGATGGGGCCGGTGCAAAGCCCAACAAGTCAGGGAAAAGCCTGATTTCATGGGGCTTTGGATCAGGGTCTTACAAAGCAAAGAGGGATTTTTACCTTGATTGTGTTTCCATTGTTTAACCTTGCAATATCTTTACATCTGTAATAAAGTGATAATAAAGATGGTGCTAAACCTTTGTCCCAGCCCTCCTTGGGAATCAGCAGTTAAGAGTACTATTAAAAACCCAGATTGCAAAGCACTTTTCTACTGTTTTATTTTCTACCTTCCTTCCTTTGAATTGTCTCGATGTTGAAATCCCACTGATCCCATGATTGTTAGCTCTGTATAAAAGAAAAATAATAAAACAAAACCTTTTCTTTTTCTTGTTTTTCTTTTTGTAGTTTGCTCTGTTTAGGTTTTAGCCTGTGGCTACTTGTACAAGAGAAATAAAGCTAGAATAAAGGAGCTCGAGTGGGGCAGCCTGAGTGGTGCTTTCTTCATGCCGCAGCACGCGCCCGTCACGCGGAGGGTTGGGAATCTGGTTCCTCTTAAAGAGTAGCTTCTAAATGCAGTTGTTAAGGGCTGAAGGGGGTTTATTTTGCTGCTTTGCTCATAAACCTCAGGCCAAGCCATCGGCAGAGGCAGGATGGAGCCCTCCAAGGTCCCGTTATGATGCCTTGTGCTTGGAGGTGCAATCAGTTTCCAGTTAATCCTGGCTCTCACTCAGCTATTGCTGCTGTTGGCTTTCCCCACTACTGCCAATGGGGCATCACTTTACCTGCTGGCTCTTTGCAGAAGCCCCCGTTTAAAGCCATGCTCGTGCCCTTTGCAGCCCAGCTGCAACCTGGTCTGCGATGGCTGAGGTGGGATGGGCATTGCCACCTGTAAGCTCACCTAAACAGGCAAAGGGGTTTGATGCCAGGTGGGATGCAGAGGCAATCAGCTGCTGGCAAAGTAATCAACTGGCGAGTGAAGACCGGTGTGTGGGGACTCCTTGGGAAGGAGCTGGCATCTCCCTGGTGTCCGTGGCAAAGCAGAGCCCAGCCCCAGCAGCCCCAGAACAGGGGAAACACCATTTATTGATGAGCTGTCCGGAGGAACAGCCCCGCCCTCTCTGCTGCTGCTGCTCTCGATGCCAAAGAACAGTCACAGCGAAGGGCTGCGGGGGATAAATGGGTGAGACCCAGCCCAGCAGCGCTTTCTGAAGAGGGTTTCAATAAGCAGGTGAGGGAAGAGTGGCTTCAAACAACACCCCGAAGCTCTAGAAGCTGCTCAATTGCAGCACAGATTGTCTAAATATATCCTTCGTAATAAATACAAGCATAAAAACTGGTTTTATTTCCCAGTGGCAACACAAGAGGTGAAGAAACAGATCGGAGCTGCTCACTCGGGGGATTTTCATGTAAGTTCAGTGGAATATGGTGCTTCAGATAGCAGCTGCGGAGCCGAGGTATTGTATAAAGCTTGTGGCTTTCATTAAAAAGGACTTTCCCTGCCTTCATGGCAATAAAAACAAAAGGCTTGACAACATTAATCTGAAGTCTTAGAAACTAAGGAAATAAACCCCCCCAACTAAGACGTTTGAATTGCTTTGATTTTGGCTGCTGGAAATACAAGTGGGCTCAAAACCCCCCTTACCTGAGTGTTCAAACCCCGTCGTTAAGAAAAGAAACCTCCTTTTGACTGTGCACATTCCAATTGCTGCTGGAAGCAGCTCAGATCTTCAGCTTATCATCAACATCTTCAGCTCCAGAAATACTAAGACAAAATTGAGTTGGGCAAACACCGGGTTCGTGCCTTGGAGAAGATGTTACTGCTAATGTCCTGATTATAACCCTGCCAGCACAGGGAGGATTTATAATACCCCATAAAACCCTAACTATCTGAGAGGTCATTTAGCACTAACACCACCCGGGCATCCCCGTTTCGTGTGCTGACACTTTTACAAAGCCAGGTTTAATCCTGGTGCCGCTGCTGTAAAACCTTTATAGGGACCAATAATCCTTAAAAATCAAGAGCTGGAACATCTTCATCAGTGCAGGCAGCCCTGAGAGGCTGCAGTATCCCAAAGCCCAGGTCCTGGCACCCCAACCCACTGCAGGCCTGGACCAGGGGTGTTTAATCCTTAAGTCTGGGTCTCCAGCCTGTTACTCACAGCACCATCAGAGTCGCTGCTCTGGCTAAATGAGAAGCCTCCTGATTTCATGCAGAGCCATCAAACCCTCATCTTGCCCAGGAAAGCCATTTCCTTAGTGCTAAAATAGCTAAATTAGTCTTGCTCAGCGTCGTAAAGGAGCTTGTCTTGTTTATTGAGCGATAAATATAAAGGTACAGTAACTAAATTCATCAGTCCCTAAACACAGCCGCTGGGAACGGCCGTTTCCACCATCCAATCTATGATTGCATGAATATTTCAGAGTCCTCTTTCCCTTGGGTCCTCGCCTTATCTCTGGAGCCTGGATATTATTTTCTGCTTTTCAGCTTTTTGGATGTATTGGAGGAAATGTCATTATTTGGACCTGGGTGGATTACAGTTGACTTTCCTAAGCCAATTTATATTGGCAAGCTGCTGTTTTTAAAAACCCCTATAAATCACTCCTATGAATTTTAATAATCTAATGTGGTTTCAAACATGCTCCTTTAATACGTGACACACTATTACAGCCGGCAATAGCTCCTCGGGTCACGAACTCCCTTTTACCATCATCACCTTCGGCAAGTGCCGCAGGGAAACGAGCGATGCCCTGGCACCAATCATGGCAATACCCCCTCCTGCCCCAAGGAGCTCATTGCAGGGATTGGGATTTAACAGCGTGCCAAAAGCACACCGCAACTCACAGCACCCTGCTGTGCTTGATGGTATCCTGGAGGCAGCCCTTAAGACAACCCTCATCCCATTGTGGGGTGTCAGGTACTGGTCATGACACAGTCGCCACCAGCAATAATACATTTAAGGTCTTTGTTTCATTAATGTCTTTATCTGAAACTTTGTTTGGAAGATCAGGAATTTCCTCCCTTCCCCGACAGGGCTCTGTTCCCAAGGCAGAGGTGGGATCCAGCGCTTGGGGTGATATCTGAAGAGGTTCTGGTGCAGAAATCACAGGAGCAGGTTGGATGGGACTTGGAGCAAGCTGCTCTAGTGGAAGGTGGCCCTGCCCGTGGCAAGGGGTTGGAGCTGGATGAGCTTTAAGGTCCTTTCCTACCCAAACCAGTCTGTGATTTTCTGATATTTCCCTTAATAAAGACATAAGACACGTGTCCAGAGCACAGCCCCAAGCCGGGATTCACAGCTCTAAGAGGTCCACAAACTGCCCCGTGCCAGAAGATAAGGCCAGGCCTCCTAATCACCTGTTGACTTTAGTGCACTGTGTCCCCATCTTGTGCACGTTATATTAATTTTCTTCCCATTCCCATTGCAATGACTCCAAAGGGTGCCCTTGTGGGGGAGTCACCTCCTGGCCAGAAGAAAAAGGCTTAAGTGGGATGAGGAGTAAAATCCAAGGCAAAAAGGAAGCTTTCAAGGAACCAGGTCATGGAGCATCTCCTGCAGTTCTTCTGGACCAGCTGATGATGGGGTTTGATGCAGTGGAGTTTTTCCCACTGGAGGGATGAGTTTGTGTGGCCACATTGCCTGGTTTTAGTTGCACAGGACCAAACCAGAAGAACACACACATGTACAAGAAAGAGGATCGTTAAGGAAGGGGCTAATTGCAAGCAGAGGAAAGTAATGAGCCAGACTTTGCTATTTGGCTTCTGAAGGGCTCCCCAGCAAGAGATGCAGCAGGATGGAGGCAATGGGGTGCAGGGACCTCCCCGGGCATTACTGCTGCCTGTTTGGCTGCAGCCTGCCCTGGAGGAGTCGCTGGTTTGGTGTCCTCAGGAGAACACAACATAGACCCAGTCTGCGCAGGGAGCTCACGAGCTTCCCAAGGCTGCCGCTGTGATGCTTTACCCTGTGATGCTGTCACGTTCACCATTCATCCATTTCCTCCCGTTCCTGTAACTTCACCTGTGACAAGACGACGCTGTAAGTGCCTGATTCCCCGAGAATAAATTACAGTTTCATAAATGGTATTTTGCTTCGCTGCTCAATTTGCAAGGGAAATGATGCCAATTGCTTTGTTCAGAGGGTTTCACCCAGCACAAATGATACCATCCTCCACATTATTGTATTCCTTTTAACCATCACGTTATTTTCGTGTCCTGTATCACAGGAATATATGGAAAAGAGCAAAACAGTCCAGATGGTTTTGCGTTATCACCTAACCACAGATACAAGGGCACATATGCCTATAAACCCCCACGTACATCGATCTAGAGAGGAATAAGTCACACAGAGAGCAATGCACTTCCCAAAGAGAACAGAATCCTTTAGATGATTTAAAGTATTTACAGTTGCCACACACTGGTTTAGAGCGCCCTGGGTGATAAATACGTGGGTGATTTAAGATTTGGGGTTGGAAAAGCAGCCCCAGCTTCTCCCATGGATACCCCATAGACCATCACAGCCCAAACAGGATCATTCAGCCCCATTGAAAACACTGTGGTTTTCACAGCAGCTTCATCTTTTTTCCTTTTCTATGATTATAAAAGGATGAGAAAAAGGACAAAAGCACCTTCCCAGCTATTCACGTATAATGAAGAGGGGTCGTCACTGCTGGGGGGACACGGCTGTGCCCAGGGACAGCCAGGCCACTGTGGACACCCTGGATGTCCAGATGTGCCACCATTAAAGCTCCTAAATCCTTTCATCAGAGGAAGGAAAAGAGCACAAAAGTCCCTGTGTGTGAGGTGTTGAATATTGCAAGATTTGGTGAACAGCCTCTAGTTTCTCCCAGCACTTTTTTAACCTGCACTTCTTTGGGGAGACCTTGAAAGAAATGACCTTTTTGGGGAAAATTTTGGATGTTATTTGCTGTCCTCTTATGGTATGTGAAAAAAATGAACGGAAATGCTTCCATTTGGAATGGAAACCTTGTATTTGAGGTGCTTGTGTTCACCACCACACCAGGATCACTTTATGGAGCTTCATCTCCATCCTTTAACCTGAATCGCCGTGCTGGAGGTGGATGGCTCCAGTTTGTCCAGCCATTGATAAACCCTTTAACCTAAACCACTGAGCACTGAATCTGCATGATACATGGAGGCAATAACTGCAATTCCAAGAAAAATATATATAAAATATATTCAAAACATTTGTTTTCCTTTTCAGATATGAAGATGTGTTGAGATGTTGCTGTGTGATATGTTGACGTGCAACATGCATCCATGTGTCTCCTCCACTTCTAACCCCTGTCCCCTTGTCCCCCTGGATGAGACCCCAGCAAGGTTTTCTCTTTTGCCCCTGAAAGTGGACATTTCAAGGCAGTCCCAGACCCTCGTGGGCTTTAGATTTCTTCCAGCACTGAACAAGGATGAATTCCTGACCGTAAACCCCATCACAAAACAGAGCGTTCGGGCAACCCCAAGAGGCAGCATCAAAATCCCAGAGAAATGAAATATTTGCAGCCAGATAAAGCACAAATCAAAAGAAAGGGAAGGCAGGTTTGGGCAAGCCCAGCACAAACCCATCCTGCCCAGCTTCCTGCAGCTTAGTGGGCAGACACTGATTTTATCAGACATCAGGGAGCCCACACTGAAACGTTTGGCCCCAGCTCCTGGGGATGCTCAGCATCCCTGCTAAGGACATCACTAGAGTTTTACTGACGTTTAATAAGGAAAACGAGGTGTAAATCTAAATTCAGAAAGAAGTGGGGGTGCTGCCCACTGCAGGTACCAGGAGGATGGTACCTGGCGCTGTTTCGCCCCGCACAGGGCTGCTGGCCATGGCCATGAGCTACAGGCTGCATGGGGCGGAGCTGCTAATGGCTTTAAGCAGCTGCTAATTGATCCGTGCACTCACTGTAATTACGGAGCTGGATAGGGTGGTAAAACACTGGCAAAGCATTAACTGCTGCAGGAGGAGAAATCCCAATCGTGGGTTAATCGACCTGAAAGCCCCGTTTGCCATTGCTGAGGATTTTCCATCGCACCAGGAAAAATCCAAGGTTTTCTATGGAAATGTGCTGATTTCGGGAACATTTGATGGGAGAGAGGGGGCTGCTCTGCTCTTTCCTTCTATTTCTTTGCATTTTGCCTTCAAACCCAGGCTGAGCCATTCATTGCACGGCTCCCTGCCTTTGCCCACAGCAGCAGCCCCTACTAAAAAGGTGCCCAATGGAAAGCGCTGGGTATCTTTGTAATTAATTCGAGTTAATGACAACCTCCAGCAACATCAGCGCCTGCAGCCAAGGGTTGCAGGGTGTAGCACCAAGAGCTGCACTGTGCGTGCAAGAGGGACCTGCTCCAGTCCCTCCTCCTAGTGCAACTCATTTAATTACTCCAATTAAACACGTGCTGGCAGGTACTTACCATGGGGAGGGAAGAAGGGGAGCCCCCAGCTCCTGCCCATGGCCACAGGCTCCCAGCAGGAGCCTGAGGATGGAGAGGGGAAGGAGAGGGAGTTTGCTGCGGGGACAGAGCTGGAAGTGACAAGGTGTAGGAAGAGAAGAGGGGTTTGTTAATACCCTCCTGCCCTTCGTTAATGCCGCTGTCACAGAGTGGATGTGCTCCGTTCATTGCAGCGAATGGTGCACAGCGGAGAGGGGCAATAATGCCATTATTTCTCCATGTTTGCACCTCACAGGGCTTCATCCTCAAGGAATGGGGCAGGGGATGCAGGGGACCCATCCTGCTGGGAGCAGGGGTCTAGGAGCAGCTGAAGGTCCCCGACCTGCTGCCTCCTGTCAGGAATATGGAGCCAAAGGCAAGAGAGATGCTCGGGGCTCCGCGGCTGTTGATCCTTTCTGGAACCTGTGCTGATGCTACAGCAAATCCCTGCCTCCAGAGGATCCATGTGCCGCATCCACACTGGGATGCACTTAGGGCAAGGAGGCCCCTGGGGCAAGGAAAAGCATTCAGTAAAGAGATGAACCCTTCTCTCCCGCAATTAGCAGCCACAAGCAGCAGACAGGTATCAAGTGATGGTGAATCGAGGGGGTTGCTAAAATGCCTCATCTGCAGAGGCTTTTCCTCCCCCCTCCCACACCTCTCCCTGCATCCCTCCGTCCAACAGCATTCCCAAAAGACTAAACACCTTTGGTTTCCATGGCAGCCTGATTTTCAATGAGCATCCTTCAAGTCCCAACCAGAAAGTGTTTCATAAACGCACACAGGACACAGGCATCCCCCCGGGGTGAGAGTATCCTTCCCCCCAGAACAAGCACCTTCTGCCCATGCTGGTTTCATTTGGGTGCATTGATGGGAGCCAGCAGCCTTTGCTCCCGCTGGACCTGCGGGAAGGGGCTGGCTGGGAGCTGCTGCTTGCTCTCGGGAATGGAGTTTGCTTGTGGCCAGGAGAGGGAATTGGGCTTTTTCGTCGGGGAGATTAAATACATAAAGCACTGTTGAGCATCAGGAGGAGGCACAGGGAGGCTTCCCTCTGGAGGAGCTGCCTCTGCTCCAGCCCACTGGGCAAGGACAGTGACAAATCTCTTCCTGATCTTCCCATCTCCCATTTAACACAAGCCCAGCAGTTTGCACACTTGTGGTTTGCTGTTTCTTTAGGGTTTAACCCCATTTAGTGTCTCTGCTGGGCAGAGGGTGCCCAGAGCTGCCCCATCCCTGGTTCAAGGCCAGGTTGGACACAGGGGCTTGGAGCAAGCTGCTCTAGTGGAAGGTGCCCCTGCCCATGGCAAGGGTTGGAGCTGGATGAGCTTTAAGATTCCCTTCCAACCCATCCACTCTGTGATTCCAGCAACACTGAAGCAGAGCAAACAGAGCTTCACAACCCTGGGACACTTCAAGATCCTCTAAAAGGCTCCAGGTCACGGAGCAGCCTCGGCCCTGGCTTTTCCCAGCCGGAGGGGTAATTGCCATCCAGCCGTGACGTTCCCTTTCACTGACTCCTTTGAGGTCCCATCCACCCTCCAGGCTTTGGCAAGGGCAGATATATGGCTGGAGCTCAGGGGGCTCCTGAGCGCAGGTCACACCAGAACAATAGAGCTTTGTTGGAGGCAAAGAGGGAATGAAGCCGCGGTCAGCGCCGGATGCTGCCGCGGGATTTACTGCCCGCAGATGGGCTGATGGTTGCGGTGAGGCACCGAGCACGGCCCCGGGGCAGCAGGGAATGGGGAGCCAGGGCAGTCTCCCCACAGCTGTGACACTTGGTTTGGGTTTGAACATGAAGCAGCATCTTTAGCTGCAGCAGAGGCTCATCTATGGAAGTCCCAGGTGGGGAAGGAACGGGTCCAACGCTTGGCTGAGGCTCCCTGCACAGACTTGTTGCCCGTCCCACTGGGATGCCTAAATATAAGGAGTTAGATGAGATGAGCCTCAGGGCAGGGTTTGTCTCCAGGAGGGTTTGCTCTTCCTCACCATATCCATGGAGTGAGCCTGGCTGTGTGGATCCCAGTGTTTCAATGGAGACCTCAGTTCTCCATCACTGAAAGGAAAGAGGGATACTGCCATACCAGGAACTCATATTTATCAGGTCCGTTTATCCCAGAAGTTAGGACAGAGCCACAGGGACATAACAAAGTGTTCATGCACCAAGGGGTGGGTGAAAGAGTATCAAAGCTAGATGCAGATAAAAGATGCTGCACAGGATACAGCTGAGATGAAAGGTGTTATTTCTTAGATCACCTAATGCAAGTTAATTTTAGCTCCTTCACTTTCCTGCTTTCAAGCAGACAGACAATTCTTCATTAAGACTCAAAAGCTTCAAGCACCAAAACCCCCTCAACTCATTTCCACTTGCCTATTGCCAGTAATGCCATCTGCATGTGGCTTCTTAATGGAGAAAAGCTTCTTTTCTTCGTACTTCTGCAAAGCCGGTGCAGTTTACACAGCTGCGTTTCAGACCAGCCTTGCTCCACCAGCCCAGGCACAGCACAGGGTAGCCCACGAGTGCTTGCAGCAAAGCTTCCAGCCGCTCTGTGCCAGGATAGAGACCGTAAGAGCTGCCAGAAGCAGGAACACTTTGGAAGCCGGTAACATCATTAAATGAATATCCATAAATTATTGTGCTATAGCAACAATATGACCATCACACCTTCCACCTTCAAAAGCCCATCGCAGGCATGGATTCATTACGAGTCCAGACTTCCAGAGGAGACGGCTCAATGACTTTGGGTTATGTTTAAACCCAGTGACTTTATTAAACACCAGCAATATATTTATTTTAATAGAGCACAAAGCCTGGATTTGGCCACCCTAAAACACCACTCGGAGTGCCGAGCCTCTGGATAACCCGATCAAACACAGCTAATGTGTGCAATATATCTTGGGTGAGTAATATACAGCCACATTTCCTGCTCCATTTACCCAGTTTTAACTACACCTGACCCACTCTTATCCTAATAGAAAACGGCTGCTCTTCTCATTGCCCCATCCTCCACACATGTTGTTCTGATAATGACCAAGCCTAAATCACTTCCCTTTCTCCTGAGTGCTGGGTACCAGCTGTCTGGTGACATTTAACTACAACCACCCCTTTTGCAGGACCTCCAGGTTAGTTCCTGGGGCTCTGGACCTCTGTCCCTGTGTCCTGTCTCCATTCTGCATCCGGGCAGCGGATCTAAGGCATTAGGCTCAGTGCTGGGTCTTGCACTTGGGCCACAACAACCCCATGCAATGCTCCAGGCTTGGGGAAGAGTGGTTGGAAACTGCTCATGGGAAAGGAGCTGGGGGTGCTGATTGATGGAGCTGAACAGGAGCAGCTTGTGCCCAGACAGCCAGGAAGCCCCCAGCATCCTGGCCTGGATCAGCACCAGTGCGGCAGCAGGGCCAGGGCGAGGACTGTGCCCTGCAATGGGCACTGGTGAGGTTGCACCTCGGATCCTGTGTTCAGGTCTGGGTCCCTCACTCCAACAGAGGCATTGAGGTGCTGGAGCAGAGCCAGAGAAGGGCACCGGAGCTGGTGCAGGGCCTGGAGCACAGTGTGATGGGGAACGGCTGAGGGACCTGGGGGGTTCAGTCTGGAGAAGAGAAGGCTCAGGGGGGACCTGATCGCTCCCTACAACTGCCTGACAGGAGGATGGAGCCAGGAGGGGCTGGGCTCTGCTCCCAAGGAACAAGGGATGGGACAAGAAGAACCGGCCTTGAGCTGCACCAGGGCAGGTTTAGACTGGATATGAGGAAAAATGTCCCCAGTGAAAGGGTTGTCAAGCATTGGCACAGGCTGCCCAGGGCAGTGGTGGAGTCACCATCGCTGCAGGGATTTAAAGGATGTGTAGATGCGGCACTGAGGGACATGGGTTAGTGGTGGACTCAGCAGTACCGGGTTAACAGTTGGACTTGGTGATCTTAAAAGTCTTTTCCAACCTAAATGATTCTATGATTCCATGATCCCAGCCCTGTGGGGTTGCCCTGCTCGGCCTCACCTAGGAACAACATGGAGGAAAACTTGGGAAATGCCCCAGTTCTTTTTGCCACAGGCTTTCAAGCCAATGTCCCGCTGCATCGCACAATGCATCGGTTCACGCTGGGTGAGAGACCCCCCAAACCTGTGAGCATCACCTCACAGAGCAGCTTCAGTTTTGACAGGGAAGAAATCTGCTTCCAGCAGTGGTTTCCCCCCCATAGAGCTTAGCTCGTAGCGATCCATCGAGGTGGATTTAAAGCTTCCTGAGCAGCATGCTTAAACGGCCAATTTGACCAGAAAATGTGCTTGTTTCACAAGCCCTGGCTGATGGGAAATCACAGCTATATTTCATTATTGTTACTAATTGCTATAAAGGATTATGGGGAGGCGATGGCACAGGCAGAAAAGAAATAGATACCATTCGCAGTATATTGACCCTGGAGAAAATTTCCTGAGCTTGCTTAAGGGGGCAGAAACTGGTGCTTGGTGCAAATAAATGAGCAAAAGCATTTTCTGAAGGAATTAGCACATGGCACGAGCAAATTGCAGCAATTGTCTCTCTCCTTTCTAAGTGCTGAATTGCCTCTATAATTCCCCATCATTTAGCTGCATAAATCTTGCACAAATAAACCAGCAATTTGCATATGCACAGAAAAGAAATTATAGAAACAGGAGGAACGAAGTTATATTTTTCCTCCTGGAGCTGGAAATAAATATGCATCACTTGCTGCCGAGGCTGTGTTTGGCCCAGCTTGGAAATAAGAATGTAGGAAACCCTTTAATTTTTCAATAATAAATACATATCAGAGGAAGAAAAATATGATTTGTGGCATATGGAAGCCCATCGTTTCTGGGTTGTTGCATTATGAAGTGTGATGGCTGTGGTGTGCATGCAATGGATGCAGTGTTACGGGCGATGCTGATGCTCTTCATGACTGCAGGTGAGGGATGGGGTGGATGTGGTTTGGTCCAGCCCTTACTGAACTAAATGGAGAGGCTTTTGGGGAAGCAAAAGTCTGTGGAAGGCAACAAGAATCTCGCTTTTCAGTCCATGAAATGCTTGTTCATTGCAGTTTCTATGGAGGATTCAAGGTCTTCACTACTACAAGAAGCCCAAATTCAAGCCCAGAAGTAATTAAATCACCTCTCTAAATTACTGAGCCGTAATGCCCCAGCTGGCCTTAGACCCCACAGGTGGAAGAAGGCACCAGTGGGCAGCAGGCATTAGTCTGACTGTTGATGGTGGTGGTGGGGGCTTCTCAGAGGAGTAAAATAGCTGCTTCCAATTAACTCCCTGTGTGACTGATCTCATTCTGGAATAAGAGGGTGTTATTCCAAAACACCGTAATCCTCTTCCAAATGACTTAATCGCATTCGGAATAATGTGCTTTTCTTCCGAAACATTCATATAGGGGAAAATCGGGGGTGAAAATAATCAATCAGGAACAGCTCTTTGGAATAACATCTCATGCAAAGCGCTCTCAGTGGGATGCGTGATGCTGCACTGGTTTACAAAGATTAATAAATCAGCATTTGCAGTCATTCCTGCAGGCTGGGAGAGTGGCACATCCAAGAGGCACGTGGCATCTCCTCCTTCCTCACATTGTCTCCAAAGCAATGGAGTTCCAAAGGGATATGGGTATTGTTTAGCACTGGTGCATCAAACACCTACCTGCGTCCCTCATGGTCCCTATGGACCACGCAGCGTGGTACCTCTCCATGCTATGCGACTGGAGCTTTGCAAGCACACTGCTCAGGGATGTGTCAGTCAGACCAAGTTGGAAAGCTAAAAGAAAATGACATTTTAGCCTTGGAGGTGAAATGAATTATGCTTCTTTAAAGTAAAAGATCTTTGGAGAGTGGGAGAGAGGAGGAAAATTCTATTTAAACAGGTAGATCTTTACCAAAGCTGCTTGTTTGTTAGCAGTTTCGATTGGTATAACAACACTAATGCTGCTTGCAGAACAAATGCCCCTGGTTTGGAAATCTCTCTGGTTTGGAAGGGCACATTCATTGCCCTGCTCAGCCTACGGTGGTTGTAGGTTCAGCCAGAGCAGCAGGAGCTGCATTGCAGACTGGGCTGTCTAAGCTCCATGGCACTGGTGTGAAAATCAGAAGAAAGGCTTTATTTCACCGAGGGCTCCTCCTGTGTCCTCCTCTGCTGCACCACATCCTCTTGGTTTCACCACCGCAGTCCAAAGCAGCGTTTCATTTACCCGTCCCTCTCCCTAAAATCCAATTGCCAACCATGGCACTGCCCCCAGGGAAGACCCAGGCTGTGTCCCCAGAACAAGGTGCCACCAGCACCCATCAGCCCATCTCTCACCATCCTTTACATCTCCCACACTGCCGGGGCAGGAAGAGCCTCGCATCAGGGAGGAGGAACAAACAGCGACGAGGGATGAAAGAGCGAGCTCTCACATCTTTCATCCATTAACTCATCATCCCTCCTGCACGACACATGCGCTGATTCATCATACATGATCAATACCTTCCTCGAGGCCCCAGGATGATGAACGTCTCTGCTGATATTCAAATGACCTTCAGAGAACAGGGGCAGCTCCCCCAGGCACAGGTCAAAGAGCCAAGACTGAAGCTCTGTGTAAGATGATACATGGTCCCAAGATCTCTCCATACGGCACAGAGGAATATTTTTGGCTAGGAAGCTTCTTGAGCAACACAAGGGAAGATTTTAGATCATGCAGAGGCTGGAAGATGATGCTGGATCAAAAGGACCCAGATTTTGTGTGCCAGGCTGGAGCAAAAGGTTGTGACACCCGCCTGCAAAGCGGCATTGTGGTTGCCTAAGCTATGCTCCTTCTCTGGGCTTAGGGTCATCTCACAGCCTCATTTCGGGTGCAGTTAGAGATGGGGATAACTGAAGCAGCATCCCCACCTTCCGATTCCAGATGAAGTGGAAACCAACCCTTTAAGAGAGCTGTCTGTTATGCAAAGCTCCACATTTTGCCCCCAAAATGATAGTTGAAAGAAATGTTGAGACCCAGAAAAGCTCCTGCAGTAGCTGTTTGCTTGATTTAGGTTAAAAATAATTGCTGTCCAGATTTATCTGCCTGACATAAGTAATTAGATAACAGAGCACTTATAAGCTGTCATTTCCTATGAGCATATTTTAGCATGGCCTTTATAATTTGACCTTTATATCTGCAGCCGCTTCATCTGCTCCCTGCTCCTGTGATGGATTTATTGCTGAGGATTGGATTCATGCTTGCCGGTCCTCAGGCAAGGATGCTGCACAGGAGACGTGTTACAGACCCAGTGGTTTCTGCAGCGAGGAGAGATCCTTCTCCAGCTACTCATGGCTCTGATGATGATGGCAAATACGCCAGATCCAGACCCTGCTGCACCAGAATTAATCTACAGGGTTACAGTTAATGTTTGCACCAAGAGCAACTACTGACAGCGCTAGAAAAGGCTGGGCAGTGCAGAACTGGTGGGACATGGCAACACACCACTGCAAGGGCAGGAGATGTTCATATAGCTCATACATTCATACAATGCCTGGAGGAGCCCAAAAGCAAGATGCCGAGAAGGAAAAGAACCCAAGAGATTTAGATCACCATCACTCTATTCAGACGTGAAAACTATATTCAGACAGGGAGACACTGATGCCCATGCACAACAAACCCTACAGATGCACAGCAGGGACTGGAGCCTTTCACAGCTGAACAGCTCTGGGTAAATAAAACCAAAATCTAAGACAACAGAGACTACTTTCTGTCCTTTTCTGTGAATCCCAGACTTGGGCAGGCTCCCTCTTCCCGTCAACATCCCTTGGGAAACAATTTGACTGTGCTGGAGTTGTCACATTTCTAACACAAGAGATTTGATTTTTATACTTCACTGACTATTTTCTATCAAATCTTCCTTCCTTTCGAAAACCATTTCCAAGCTCCCCCCTGACTGATGGATTTGTTTTCCTTTTATTGTCATAACTTCCCTAACGACATGAGATTGGAAGGGTAAGCAGGGATTGCTAAAAAGGCAGAGTCTGTATTTATTGCATGGTGTCTGGGAGCTGCTGCTGAGATTGTACTTCTATGCATCTTAAATGTCTGTATGTCGACCAAGAGGCATGAACCTGCTATGAGAAACCCACCAGTGCCAGTTTCAGGTTTGGTACTCAAAAGTCAATTCTCTCTTTATTTGTTGTGCTGCTAAGAGGAGGCATAAAAAAGGTTAAAATGAGCCCCCCGTGATTAAAGAGGACACCAAAGGAGAAACCTGGGCTAAACCCCACACCACCACCACCATGCAAAGGGCTTTCATGTCTGAGGAGGTGCAGTGATGCGAGGTATTGTTATTAATAATAAACTCCTGACTTCAGCAGGTACAAAACTGAGCTTCAAGGAGATGTAGATCCTAAAAACCTTCTATGGTTCTCTGGAGCCTGACCCCCGCCGTGTTTTATTAAGCTTCCTCTCTGTGAGGCTCCTCTTTAGTCCCAGGCATAGGAAGACCTGGGTATCTTTAAAGGCAGCGATGGTTTTTATCTGAGTTAGGGATGTTTAGAATCATAGAATCATAGAACAGTTCGGGTTGGAGAGGACCTTAAGATCATCCAGTTCCAACCCCCCTGCCATGGGCAGGGACACCTCACACTAAACCATGCCACCCAAGGCCTCATCCAACCTGGCCTTGAACACCGCCAGGGATGGGGCATTCACAACCTCCCTGGGCAACCCATTCCAGTGCCTCACCACCCTCTCAGTAAAGAATTTCTTCCTTAGATCCAATCTAAACTTCCCCTGTTTCAGTTTGAACCTGTTACCCCTTGTCCTGTCACTACAGTCCCTGATGAAGAGTCCCTCCCCAGCATCCTTGTAGGCCCCCTTCAGATACTGGAAGGTGGCTGCTATGAGGTCTCCACGCAGCTTCTTCTCCCTTATTGACTTTATTCATTCATGGGAAATCAGCAGTGCCATGTTACCACATATTTTTATGAGAAAATAAAAGGCAAAGTGGTATCAGCTCAAGAGCAAGGCAGCCACCACGCACCCATCAGTTCAATGATCCTTTTTGCTCACAGACCAGGAAGTCAAGCAAAGACAGCAACATCTGCACGGGCAGTTTCCGATGGCAGATGATGCTGCACACAGGTATGTGACAGGCACCAAGCAGCCTTGTCCTGGCTGTGCTCAGCATCCCCACATGGTCTCTGTTGAATGTGCTTTGCATCAGGCTCCTCTGACAGGATTCAGAGCACCAGCTTGTCCCCCAGTTCACCTCCCAGTCTGGCCACTGAGATGGCCAAAATAACTCAGACACTGGGGTCAGAGTTATTCCGGGAGGAGGATGCGCAGACCAAGAGGTTGTCTTTAGGGAACCAGGCTGAAAATCCTGGGAGCTGCCAGCCAGGTACCCTTCCTGCTGAGAGCCCCCAAATTATGAAGCAGAACAATAAAGCTGGCCCTCTGGTGGGAGTTCTCCTGCCCAGCTCCTCTGGCATTTCACATCTTCGGGGTACATGGAAAACCCGACAGGGCAACTCAATTCATCCCTCAACACAGATAGGACCTGCCTTTGACTGAGAAGATGCTATATCCCCCACTCAACCAGCCGTTCCAACAAGTGCTGCCTTCCCACCACATCTCGAGCAAGCCCCCCGTGTATTTGCCATGGTTGCCTGCTGGTAGCTTGAGGTGCATTTGATGAGCTGAGAAGGACCATCAGTCCCATATAAAAGCCTGGGTTGTGTTAGATCTGGAATTGCGTTCAGAAGCAGTGCAGATGGAAACAGCTGCTGCAAAACAGAGCTGCTTCCCATCAGGTGGGCAAAGCTAAGGGTCTCTTCCAAGTTTGCCAGGAGTTTGTTTCATCTGTGAGTTCATCTCTTTCCAGGGAAGGCAGAATAGCTCTTAATAGGATTTCAGGACCGGTTTATCTCTCAAGGACAAAATCCCACAATGAGGCAATATCACGGAGAGATTATCCCATGTTCCCTGAAGGAGAGATCACAAAGATTATCCTGAAACAAGGCTTGTTTATGTTGAGGTAATGACAGATAATTGCTAACTCCCTTTGCGTAGCTGGGTGACCCAGCTTGGAAAGTAGAAAAGCAGCAGCATTTCCAAAGGGAAGGAATCCAAGGTATGACATGGGCTCGACGTGAAAGGAAAACTTCTGGAAAGGATCAGGGCAAAGCCATGAATTTATGGAGTAGTTGTTCAGCTGACTTTAATTTTTAAAGCATTATTATCCTTTTAGCAGGGCTGTCAGGTAGATGGAAGCCAGAGCTGGTGTGATGGAGAGCAGCTGAAGAGCGATTTGCAGCCATTCCTGCCTTCCACACTGTTTGCTGCAGAGCAGCGAGCCAAATTGCTTGTAAACAGCTTACTGCAGGCCAAAGAGCTGCAAAAAGGGACATTCCTAGGCTTGTGGTGTGAGGAATGAAGAAGGAGAATGAAAAAGGAAGAGAAACACTGATGGCAAGTCCTGAGATCCACTGGCATTTGAAAGCCCAAAGCCAGACAGAAGGTGATGGGAACATTTGCTTTAATTCCTTGGGGATTCCTTCTAGACTGACCCAAACAGAGCAAACCAAAGAGCCTTTTCTGCAGGTTTCAATGCACTCCCTGTGCCCTTACAGCCTCACTCACAACTGTCTCATCTGTATTTCTCCTGTGTTGTGCGCATGCAAAAGCAGCTCAGTTGGATGCTGCATCTCTCCAAGCTTCCAGGCGCTCCTATGCCACCTTCCAAGTAATGCATTCAAAACAATCCAGCTAAAAGCATTTCATCTGGCCTAGACTGACATGAATTGTTTCTAATAAAACTAAAGCTCTGTGGGACAACTAATGGGTGCTTATTAGTACAGGCAATGGACTATTCAATCAACCATATAGGGAAACTAATGGGGATTGATGGCCAAAATACAAGATGAGGACCTACCTCTTTAAATAAATAGCTGATGGGCTGGTGATCGGATTAATCTTGGGTTTCTATGGGAAAGTTTATACCTAGCTAATAAAGACAAAAACAAAATGTGTGGAAAACAGCATCACTGGGTCCCTGGAGGTTATAATGCTATTGCCTCTGCAGCCGTGGCAGCAGCGTTTCCAGAGATGCCCATCTTTCCAAAGAGCACTGGTTTGAGAGAGGGTTTGCAGGTGGTGCAAGCAGACAATGCAAGAAAGCAACTGCAAAACCTCTCCTTGCTATTCCGGGTCTCTGACTGTTCTTTCCATCTTCGCTTGCAATGGTCCTGGGAGTCATTACTGCAACCTTTGTGTAGGAATCAGGAGCAGGAGGCTCTGGAGATGCGCTGGCACACAGTGTGCTGGGGAAGGCAGGCTTTAACCTTGCTTCATTTCAGAAGCCTGGGAGGGACAATAACACCTGTCTAGGCAGTGCTTTTAATTTGCTTTCTGTGCTGAGGCAGTTTGCACCAGACCTTAGCTCTTGGTCGACTCAGACATCTCACATCTAGGGATGTGCATCAAGGGAGGCTGCAGAGCACACTAGGAACACCCCACATGCCCCTCTACTGCTTTATCCTCCTCAGAGCATCATCGGCCTCTGGGGAGAGGGTTCAGGTCTGGATGGACTCAATATGGCCCTTTATATTTTAGCCACCTTCCAGACAATCCCACCTTTCCTTCCCTGCTTCATCTCCTCCCTTCAGCAAAGGCTTCCCAAGATTTTTCTACCTTTGTCCTCGAGCTGATGGGGGAATGGAGAGATTTCCAGAGCTGAAGGAAGGGCATGTGCACCTCCAGGGCTTCCAAGCCACTCTTTTCCTGCAGCAAACCATTCCTGGATCTCCAGCCTCCCATTTCCTCCCCTTTGAAAGGCCTCTGACCGGGTCACAGATGGCAATTCCTGTGGGACAGATCTTAATGTCACTGATGAGAGACCAGATGTCCAGGGAGGCATATTGCTCCTTTTAATCCAAAATCCATCAAGAGCCTCACCTTTGCAGTTTGGGGTGAGTGTAAAGGTACTTTCATGGGAAGGGGAGGGGGAGCACACTTTTCTTCCCCTCTTGCCTCATCTTTCCTTCTCCTTTGAGGAGGGGAGAGCTTTGCACAGTGTGGCTGGGAGCAACTAAACCCAACACCAAAGGGGTCCTGTTCTCAGTAGCAGCATCATTAAAATGCTACAAAAGTCTCTTTTGAACTTTCCAAGGACCTGGGAAGGGACATGTTCTAAGTGACAGGGCATGTATGAGCCTCATGCCATTAGAGCATGCTGCCCCTACCCATTGGTGCATCTTAGGTACCTAATTCCTAGTCAAGAGAAAGAAATAATTCCCATTTTGGATTACGGAACAATCCTGATTCCTGTTGTACCAGTTTCTCTCCCAGCACACGACAATACCTGATGGCTCTCAGCTGGATATAAATCAGATCTAAAAGTCACTTGCAGACACTGATTATGCCAGTGCAAAACCGCTCAGAGAGACTCAACCTACACAGTCACCCAGCATGGCTTTTTCTTCTCTAAATCACACAAATGGAGCTGTTATTGTGAAGGTGCAGATACTGACCTGGCTCATTTGGTTCCATCACCTAAATGCAGCATATTCTTCCTACAGATGAAGTGCAGCATAGCTCTCCTACATGGGATGGCAGCTGGATAAAAAGGGGATCAGGCACGAGTAGGAGATGCGGTGTGGACCACAGCTAGTTAGCACCAGGTAAAAACCCACAGGTGACTTGTTTCCATTAATATTTTAAAGTGAGAACTCTCATGCTCATTATTTCTCTTGGATACAGGGAAAAAAATCCCAACACCCTTTGTGGCAGTGAAGACAAAGCTTTGCTTGGTGGGAGATGTCCTATACGGTGTAATGTATGCCAGGAGCAATCCTCTTGTTTTATGGGCCCGGGTAGTGTGAAGTACAAAACAGGCTGGGGGCTGAAGCTGCATTATTCATGGAGGAGCTTAAATATTTCAGTGTGAAGCTGAGGTAGGGAACAACATAACAATAGCATACAATCCTCTTTCTTCCCCTAAAATCACTGTGTTGAAGGCAGCAAGCAGGACACATTCTTTTCCTTTCAGTGTAAAGCCATGCACATCCCAGGGAAAAGCAGGATAACAGCGGGGCAAAGCCCACAGCCCCTCTGAGGGCAAGGGAGTCATCCCATCGCCTCCTGGCTCCCAAGGAAATACCAGTCCCGATTTAGGAAGAGGAACAGAATCAGTGCCTGGCATTTCCTGTTCTGCAGTGCTTGAAGGGATGAATCAGCAGGTGGGTGTGCGGACATGGAAAGCTGATGGCAGTTTGTGCCCTCTGGAGCTGCAGACTTATTTCCACGCTGCTCTCAAACAACTCTCCTATTTACGACCGACTTGATCAGAGGCAAAGCCCGATTCGCAGTGGGAAGCTGTGTTACAACCCTAAGTTGCGGTATTTGGGGTAATGCGGTCAGAGCAGCCAAGGGAAGAGCTGCTCCCACTGCCTCAGCCCTGCCCCGCTCCCGCAGCCGCCTGCTCCATCGCTCTGTGCAGATGCACTGCTGCCATCAGCCGGCAAAGGGAAACCGGCACAGGGCACCATCCCTTCACTGCTATGAGGACAGCTAAACAGGCACAACGCACGCCAAGCCCTCCCTTTGCTGTTTTGACGCATCCTTTGGTGCAAAGAAAAGAGCAACGCAGCAGATGGGATGCTCAGGCTGGACCTCTGCAAGCAAAACCTGCCTCTAAGTGATGCATTATCCCCTCCAATGCCGCAAAGCTGGGAACTGCAGAAGCTTAAGAGTGGAGTGAGGGTGTGGAAGAGCCTCTCCGTGTTTTGGAGCTCAGCAGAAGTGGGATTGCTCGCACAGCTCTCTGCATACTGTTCACACAGCCCATGCAGCGGTTCCTGACCTCCTGCTGGGCACATCTCACAGCTCATTGCCTGCCCTCACCTCTGAAACCAAAGGCTTTGTAGCTTTCCTGCAATACACATTCCTGCCCCATCCCTGGCAGGGTACAAGGATGGGGCTTGGAGCAAGCTGCTCTAGTGGAAGGTGTCCTTGCCTATGGCATGGGGTTGGAACTGGATGAGCTTTAAGGTCCCTTTAACCCAAACTAGTCTGGGATTCTGTGATGATTCTACAAAGTCCCTGCCATGTCCCCTTGGAGCAGAAGGAGCAGCAACAGAGCCGCATTTATGGTTATCCCAGTGTTGGCCACAGTAGGCTGGACGGCATGTGAGGCAAGCCTCAAAGCAGCTTTGTGTCACTGTATACCACAAGCCATTTTATCAGAGCACAGAACCTGGCCCATAGCAAACACTGTCACCTCATGCTATAGCATGGCATTAGGCTAAAGAGCGATTTATGGAGCTGCCTTTCGCCACCGAAGCAGTCAGAACAGCACTTTGCCAGGAGAAGCTGCTGCCTCCAGGACAACTGTGGCACATCCACAGGTCTCCTCCTATAGCACCAATATGACTACCTTGAAGGCTTCTCTTTTGTTTAGATTACCTGGTAAGTAACAGGCCCAGCTCACGTGGCATATCTGAGAAGATGGAGGAGAAGAGAGATTGCAGTGCAGGGCTGGGGATGATCTGCACACATCCCATGCCAGACAGCGCAGCCTCCTCCAGCAAGAGCATTACAAGAGCTGAATCCTGATGCAGCCCCTGTGCTGTGCTAGGGTACACGAGCAAACCATTTATCCCCTTGGAAAAGCTGCAAAGCTCTCATCTGGGAACAGGGAAGAAACAATAGGTCCCTACTTTGATGCAAGGGTTTGGGGGTAGGTGACAGCAGCCAGGCAGTCCTGCAGACCCCACTCTCCATGTGCTCACCATGCAGATGCAGTGCAGGCATCAGGGGTGCTGCTGTTCTCAGCTCCTACCAAAGCTGAGCCGAAGGCTTGATCCTGACCTGGCCTGGATTGGAGCCCATGACCTAGAGGTGAACTGCTCTATATCCCATATCCAGTCTCCCACTGAGTTTATTTTCGAGTGTGGCAGATCAAAGACTGCTGTTAGGAGCAAATCTATCAAAGGCTCAGCACCCTAAGATGGATCCTGTTCGCTTTTATGTTTACTTTTAACAAGCATTCTCCTTCCTATTGTTCAGCAATTGCTTTAAGATGGATAATGATCAGATTTCCCTATTCATGGGAAAAAATCAGGAACCATAAATCTTCAAATGCGCTGCTACCTGCACACTGCAGGTATCACATCAGGGAAAAACCGAGCAAAGCTGTTCCCAAGTGACCATGTCTCTGCTGGTTTTCATTCCAGCAGAAGGTCCTCCCTGCTTCCCAGCAATGCCGCCGGCCCTGCTCATCCCACCACTTCTCCATAAGCACTGCAAAACTCCAGTGTCAGCCTCGCACATCGCACGCTGCAGCAATTCACATGGGGAGAACCTGTGCATCCGAGACAACGAATTCCGGCCCATTGCTATCTCTGCTTTGCCCTTCCATACACTGAAAGCCCAGCTGTCTTCGCACACTGGTTTTTAGTCAAAAATACAATCATTTTAGTGGAGGTGATCCTGAATTTCACTCAAGTAACTGAAAAGAGCTTCTCTGGCTGCCTGATCATAGCCACAAGACACCAGAAGCCTCTGGAAAATTGCCATCCAGTAGGAATTAACTGACAGCACTTTGTAACCTCTGAAGTGTTTGGAAGAAGTAAACCCTTCCTTTATTTCTCCTATACAATGACCCACTCAAAGCTGAACTCAAGCAACCAGTGGACACGTCACCTTCTGAGTCCTGATACCTTCCTCATTGCACAAAGAGCTAAAAAGTAAGGCAACACAGACCAAAAGGTAAGGGTTGGTCCTGTGGCTGGAGCAGCAAACTGGCATTCAGGGAATTCTGCCCCTCTCCCCCAAAAAGGGCTGGAATCATCCGTAGCTGGAATCATCCGAATCAACCTGCGTATTAGATCCATAGCATCCAACCATCCTGTGGCTGGAGCAGCAAACTGGCATTCAGGGAATTCTGCCCCTCTCCCCCAAAAAGGGCTGGAATCATCCGTAGCCCTGAGGACTGATTCGAGTTTTGCTACAGATAATGAGTGGCTTTGGGTAAACTGCTTAATCAACCTCATTCCCCACGCCCCGTGCCAGCTGGGATACTTGTGCCCCTTTTGCTGGGATGTCACAGGAATGATCTGGTATTTGGGAAGCTCTTAAATCCATGTAAGTCACAGGTAACAGTTCAATGTGGTCCTGCTTTTAGATGAGAACTATGATAATTCAGACCCGAGCACATTCTGGTTTGATTTTATGACTATGAATTCACTGAAATGCGTGACAGAGAAATACAATTCACCATATTCATGTATTTCCAAACCAGTTTGTACTTTATCTGAGCAACTGGAAAGGACCCAACCGACTTAAGAAGATTGCTCTATTCCACGTTTCTGTTTCCAATAAATACCTCAGGACAAAAACATCCCCTGCAGCAGAGAGAGGCAAAGGACAAAAAGGTGTTAAATCCTAAAGGGGGGATGGAGGGGGAAGAGATAAAGAGTTTACTTCTATTATCTTTGCCATATGTTCTAGTCCAACTGGATACACATAAACAGCATGTAATCTTCAAGCTCAGCTTTAGACCCTTTGAAGTGACCTGACCATACTACTGATTTATTTCAAACTAACCTTTCTCTTTGAACCCTAGGTCAAGGTTAATTCTATAATAAAACATACCTTACACAGCTGGCTTTTCCAGCAGTGCTAGCAAGGAACGAAGCCCTCAGTTGTAAGCATTTGTTTCACTGAGTGTAGTATTGTATTTCTGTTTTCCCTTCCCTGTATTAATTTCCTTCACAGAGCCTAGTTAAGGGGGGAAAAAAATCCCTTTTCCGGTCCATGAGATCAATTTTAAACACACTGGAATTAAATGAAGACATTTAAGCCCCGTTGCTTTGCTGAAATGCATCTGCCAACACCAGAAACTATTTTTATTACACTCTATGTTAAATAATCAGATCTTCAAGCCATACAGCTCCAGACTCCTCCACTGGCAATGACCCTTTCAGAACCTTGCACAAAACCATCTCTGCACTGAACTGCAGCAAACCACCAAGAACAGCTTTTCTATCTAGGAATATAAAATTGGGAAAGGGAAACACATTGGAAGGGCACATCTCAAGGGAAAAAAGAAGCCCATAAAAGAGAGCTCCTTGCAAGTGCACCCAGCCAGCCTTGCCTGCTTGTGGGTATCAAAGGGTAGAAGCACTCCAAGCAGGGCTGCAGCAGTGTGCGATGAGCTTGGTGTGGGATGCTGTTATTAGGCAACGCTGAAGTGCACACCACATTGTTCAAAGGCTGCTCATCCGGATGTTTTCGAGAGGACTGGGAAGATGCTTTGGAATCTCAGCCTCCAGCCCATGGCACATATTCACAGCGTTTAATTAAAAAGCAGCAACACACAAGCTAAGCCAGCAGCTTAAAACTGACTCCAAAGCCTTGCCAACACAGAGCCTGACAGGGCTGATGGGAGAGGGATGAGATGAGATCTTCTGGGTTTGGGGCTTCCATGGGGCTCAGCCTGGAAGACCTTATCTGGTGTAGCCAACACATGGGGGAATTGTGCTTCCCATCCAAATGAACAGTGACTTTATCCTGGGTGATCCTCACACATTTTGCAGGCCTGAGTCTACACTGGGTTGATGTTCAGCATCATCAGCACACAGAGCTGCACCACCCCTAAAGCCAGCACCAAAAGCTTTCAATGCTTTATCTCTAACTGAGGGGCCACTTTATAAAACTGGGTTTTAGTCCAGGGTTGGACAATCTTGACCAGACAGCAATCCCGGTCAGCATCAATACAGCAAACGTGTTATCTCATCAATCTCTGTCATGGCCTAACACAGCTGAGCCTGCCGTAATGGGAGCACCATCCGTTTGAAGCCCCAAAGGTAGGCATCCATTTGGGATCAATGCTCTCAGAATCTCCATTAACTATTACAATGCCAGCCGTGGTTTAGATCTGCTTTGGGTTAATTCCTTTATGCTTAATTCCTTTCCACTTAAACTTGAGAAGAAACTTCTTCTCAGTGAGGGTGACGGAACACTGGAACAGGCTGCCCAGGGAGGTTGTGGAGTCTCCTTCTCTGGAGACATTCAAAACCCGCCTGGACACATTCCTGTGTAACCTTATCTAGGTGTTCCTGCTCTGGCAGGGGGATTGGACTAGATGATCTTTTGAGGTCCCTTAAAATCTCTAACATACTGTGATACTGTGATACTGTGATGCCAGGAATGACTCGACAAAAGGTCTTCACTTCGAGAGACTCATTTAGAGATATACAAAGTGGCTGCACAGAGAGCCCAGTGTCTCCAGAGCTAACGTGGTTCCAAGGAAACCCTTTTCCCTTCAGATCTCCCATCCCTTTTCACCACACTCTTTCTCTTCTAGCTTCTCCTCAGGAACCAGCACACATTTTGCTATGTGAAGTGTCTTTGCCCATCCCAGGAGCAGTATTCTTCCCCTCTTCTCTACCACAATCAGTGCTATTTTAAATGAGGGCACTGGAATTACACCAGTTCAAGAGCTCAAGGTAAACTTCCACCCAAACTCATTGAAAGAGACATCTCTACCATGTTCTAATATTGTTCTTTAACAGGTGCTGAAAATTATTACATCTAATGATTTATTAGTGACTGAAACCAGCCAATTAGAGAGACAAGGACTGATTTTCAAAGGGATTGCATAGAACAATTTCATCTAATGCAGGATAATAAACATGTCCTGAGCTGAATCACTGACTGATGTCGCTAACGGCCTGTCAGAGATATCAGATATTTACAGCAGAATAAGGCACCACATGAGATAAAGTAAAACACATCCTCTCAAGGCTATAGAAACATAGAGAGGAATCTCTCCGGCTCTGTTTCAGGTCTGGGTGATTTCCCTAGTGCCTGAGAACACTCTTTGTGTGGTGTTAGACCTCTGCTCAGAAGTCACCCATCCATGCTGCTGGCATGTGGAAGACCCTCAAACCAAGCACGGTGCAGCTGCTACTCGGTTTAAGAAAGCCACCAGCACAAAACACAGTGGGAATTGGAACTGTGCTGTGTGACACGGAGACAAACCTCTATCAGCGTGAGAAGCTCCACAAAGAGCAGACGAAATCTGGATTTCAAGGCTTCATCCAAACAATAATCCATTACTAATATGTCAAGAAGGACAAAAATAGCATGGATCTCACAGGCTGGATCATATTTTAGAGATAAAACCATGCAGAGATGTGTAGTAAATTGAGTAACCTGAACCAAAGGTATCTTTAAAATCAGTTTGTCTACATGTTGCCATTAAATACGTCAGACCCAAGCAAGCATTTGTGCTGCCCTAGAATTGAAGGCTTCATATTGCAGGCTTGTTCAAGCAGCTTATTGAAAGATACATTTCTGATAAGATGCTGAAAAGCAGGAAAACAACCCTACAACTCAATTCATGCCCATCACTGTGAAATCACTTTCAATTCATGTAACTGTGTGCAGCCCGTGATCTATCTAGTTTAATCCAGAATTACACAACCTCCTTATACACCCAAACCATTCAAGTGGGTCAGTATGAATATGAACTCTGTGTCTGGGCATGCAGTTCACCTTTTGTTTGCTATGACACCAGTTTGCCCATAGTGTTTAACGCAGCTGGTGATCCTGTTTGCTACGAGCAAGGCAGCAACCTGCAGCTCCGGCAATCTCTGCAGATCCAGCCGTAAGACAAGAGCCCAGCAGCAGGTATCCACAAGTGACCTTAATGCTTTTCAGAGCGTCTACAATAGTCTACATGTGCAGTGTCTCTACCACTCCATAGGTATGTGCAATATCACTCATGAATGAAGAAACCAAGAAAGTGTCAGAAGATACCTGTTATGACTTTACCTTTACAAAATAGGCCAGTCTAAGTAACTTGCGCTGATGAGACCAACAGAGTTTTGGATGAGGAGACCCTGCCGATGGTGACTTCTGGTACATTTTGGAACTGGAATGATGCTTCAGAGCACTAACACTGTGCCAGGATTTCAGAGAGGAACTGACTCCAAGTCTCAGGCAACGCAGTGAATCCAGCCTGGTGATACCACTGGTAAGAGGCTCAATTCTGCAGTGCCAGCCTGTGGGAGAAGACTCAAACAAGCCTGGGTCCAGTCTTTGAGGCTACAAGCTTGGATGATAAAGGGAACTGCTAAGGAGTAATGGCATCTACATGCTTTTGGCTTACTATCATGTAAATCTGTTGATGTTAGAGCTACCTAAACCCAAGTTTTACACAAAAAGCTGCCTCCCTGACTGACTGTTCTGGCTAACCAGCATTCCTGTTTCTCACGAATGCAACGCCCAAGCTGGCAGTTTGTATCTCCCACTGTCCCAGCAGCTGGGAACAAGGAGCTGATACTATGCAGAGAACAGAGCTGGGCTTCTCTTCCATGTCCTCGCTGCCCCATATGCCAGGGACGTGCACACGTCTCCTTACGAAGGGATGACACCATTTTCTCCCCTGCCTGTATCCCCATCCCTGTCTGTAACTGAAAGTACCACTCTTCCCGGAGGTAAGGGTGCCGTTCCCCTACTCTCTATCCCCTCTCCATACCCCTCTCCCTATCTCCACCTGGGGCCAGGCACCATTTCCCACCCCAAGCTCTGCACCCACGGGGCAGGCTCCATCCCCTCCATCCCCCCCAATCCCGCAGGCACAGCCGCGGCCCCAGCAGCCGGAACGCGGCGCAGAGCGCGCCGGGGCGGAGCGGGGCGGAGCAGAGCGGGGGCCGCGGCGATGCGGAAGGGGCGACACCGGGCGGCAGCTGCCGCGGTACCGGAGCGGCCGCGGCTCGGCAGCCCCGCCGGGTATGGCAGGGCCCGGGCCCGGCCCCGCAGAGGCGGCCTCCCGGGTTAGGGAGGCGGCGGGCAGGGACCCGCTGGCCGCAGACCTGCGCTGCAGCCTGTTCATCGCCGCGCTGCAGAGCTACAAGCGCGACTCGGCGCTCAGGCCCTTCCCGGGGCGCTACGCGGACGGCGAGAACAAGGACTTCGAGGGGCTGGTGAGTGCCGGTGGCTGCGGGCGGGGTGCGCGCCCGAGCCGGGGACGCGGTGGTGCTGCGCCGCTGGAGCGAGCAGACGGCGTTGTGAAAGGGGTGCCTGGAGCGGGGAGCGCAGGCCGAGCGTGACCGGGCTGTACTAGGGGGGAAGCAGGCGAGGCTGCCCGCAGGTGGGCATCAGCGGTACACATAAAGCAGGATGAGTTGTTCATCCGGGCAAGGAACAGAGGGTTTGAAGTGTGTTTGGGATCCTGGGCAATAAGCCCAACACTTGGAAAGTTCCAGCCCTTGCTGGGGGGTATGAAGTGTTCCCTACATGAAATTAACACTGATTTTGCAAGGGTTTGTATCTTACACGGCCTGAGCACTGCTTCCATGTATCCCGCTGCAGGTACTGCACTGTGACAGCTTGTTTCCCTTCAGGAGTTTGATTATTCTTGGATGCACCTTACATACATTGTTTGTAAATATAAATGTTTATGACTTTTAGAACAAGTGACAAACTTTCCCACAGACGGGATACAAATGTTTGTATCCACAAACAGAGACTGGGGTTCGGTTTACAGCCTATTAGGGTGAAATATTGTTTTGTTTTCACTAGAGGTCTCTGTTTAATCATAATGAAAAGGAGCTTGTGCTAAATGCCTGTCTTCTTAGCTTGCAGATACCAAGGCTCTTCCAAGCCTGAAGGAGCTTCTGGAGTCTGTGCCAAACACAGAGAAAAGGACCTGGGATTTGTTCAGTTGGATTTTATCATCTAAGGTCTTCATGATACAAAGTACTAAGAAACAGGAGGTAAGTTCTGAACTCTGAGAGTCTTGGTGGGAGTTTGTCTTTTAAGGCAAGCTTGCACATCAGAGAGTATTTCCTCCTGCCAGAAGTCAGTGGTTAGTTCCTGTGAGAGCTTCAACATGAGTGCAGCTTTGTTCTGTATATAGAGAGGGCTCTTTGGTTTGGGTTTTAAATGAAGTTTTCAGGAACACTGGTTGGAAGAAGCAGTTATCACTGTCAGTAGGTGATGATGGGCAGTGACTGTAGTCGGTTACTCCCGTTAACGTAGCATGTACATGCATGTTCTAGACCAAGATACTTCAACTCAGGTGTCACAGAGCTAGGTCCTGCCTCTCACTAAGAAAGACAACTCTGTACTTCTGCTTGCTGCCCCAGAAACGAGAGCCACTGAGTACTTGTGTAACAGGGATCAAAATAGTTGTAGAGATTAGTAGCAAGATGAAGACAACTTCTGTATTCACTTCCTCCCTCTCTTCCAAGATCAGCTGATGAATATATCATCTTAGTGCCAAAGTAGAATTGTGATACTGTCCTCATCAAGTAATTCAAAATTCGCTGTGTGTTTTTTCTGGAAAGAATTAGAATTTAGCTTTGATAGCAAGAAACTATTGGAATTGTTACTGTCTGCTTACTCCTCAATTGTGGCAGTGTTGAATTCTAACACTGAAAGCATAATCAAAATACATATAGCCATAGGAAAGAGTAAGGGACAGTAAGCAGAATGTCCAGTGAGTCATCTAACCCCATAAACCAACACTTCTGTTCCTTCCTCTTTTTAAGTACGAGAAGATCCAGGAACTCACAGGGATGTCTGGGGCTGCGGTTCCCGCTCCCGACTACCTCTTTGAGATCGTGTATTGTGATCAAACCAATACCAAGTTTACTGAGACCAGGGGAGAGCGGGACCTCATCTACGCCTTCCATGGGAGCCGCCTGGAGAACTTCCATTCCATCCTGCACAACGGCCTGCACTGCCACTTGAACAGGGTGAGGCTCCTCGTGCTGGCACCCTCTGCTCTTGGTCACTTGGTGCTATGGACACTTCTTAAAAATAGGCCCACATTCCTTTCGGGGCATGAAATGTGCTGATGATCGTGTCCTGCTGCTTTCAGTTCAGGGTGGGCCTTTGTGGATGATTGTGTTGGATTTTCTAGTGCAGCCCGAGGGACTGGAAGTGGGACAAGCCCATTTTCTCCAGCATGGCAAATCACAACTGTCCTTTGCTTCTGTGTAAGGAACTGTGATGCCAATGAGATACTGGCCTATGTGACTGCCTGCAGCTGGAAAGTGCCTGTGCACAGAGAGGGTGGTGGCCCAGGCAACATAAAGATCCTCTCTTTCTGCCCGGCTTCAAGTCTAAATCAACCAAGTTTTAGGTGCTGCTTGCGCGTGGAGCCTTCTTTAAATGGCTTGGTTAAGGGAGACATCCCATAGGGTTTGCACCTCTTCTGATTTCAGTGGAAAGGTGGTTGGGACTCCTGGCTTTGTGTGTCATCTGTAAAGCAGCTTTGACACAGCAGCTGCTTAACCTTCCAGGCGACCTGGGCTATGCTTTTCTCCCATGTTCTTCATGGTTTATCAGGTACAGTGGACTTACTGGATTAATAATTTTAGCTAGTGTGGCAAATCCTCTGATTCAGAGTTATTAAAACAGTTCTATTTGAAAGGAATTCACAGTTGAAAAGTACTTCTCTCTTTTCTAGTAAAGCATGGATTTAAATGCAAGTAAAGCCTTGCCTTGTTTGTGGGGCTGGATTATTTGAGTGATGGCAATCTCAATAAATCAATGCAATGCCTCTAACAGCGGTGCAGTCATGTTGATATAAAACACTTAGCTTGGCAAACTAAATCCGAATCCGGGAAAGCATGAATCTGTCCACACCAGGGGCTGTGCCAAGCAGCTAGGTTGAGGGATGCGAGAGGGCAGCTGCCCCACCCCAAGGAAACTGTGCCAGGACAACAGCAGTGCATGGAGCAGGCCCAGCACAGGGCAGAAAAGCCTCTCTCAAATACCTTCAGAAACAGAACTGCCAGTCCGAAAGTCAAGAACGCTCCTATGTTGCTCTGCAGGATTTCATGATGCTGTTTCTGCTCCATTTCAGACATCCCTGTTTGGTGAAGGCACCTATCTCACCAGTGACCTGAGCCTGGCTCTGCTTTATAGCCCTCATGGCCTTGGTTGGCAGCGAAGTGCACTGGGCTCCGTCCTTAGCTGTGTGGCTGTTTGCGAGATCATTGACCACCCAGATGTAAAGTGTCAGGTGAAAAAGAAAGGTGAGTCTGTTGCAGTAATAACCATGTGTAGTTCGTCTCATACTGGGCCCATCTATTTCAGCTTTGCCCATACAAGCTGTTGTATAAAGTGTGCAGTATACAGAGCACGGACACCCTTCAGCAGAATCACAGAATGATTTGGGTTGGAAGGGACTTTAAAGATCATTTAGATCCAACCTTGCTACCACAGGCAGGGACACCTTTCACTAGAGCAGATTGCTCAAAACCTCCTCCAACCTGGCCTGTCCAATCTTCCAATGGACCCCTCAGCAGACATGCAACAGCCTCACTATCCATGAAGCTTCTCTCAAAATAGTGTATTTAAAGGGTAGGAAATATTTTGGTGGCATCATTTGTTTTTCCTAGTTCCAGGAGAATGATACTATCATGGTCCATAATGCCTAATTGCTGGTGGAACAGAAGCATCACAATTGTGTCAGTAATGAGCTTTTTTTGCTATCTAGGAAGCCTCTGCTCAGATTGTCCTTCTTTGACCATTTTCTGCTTGCAGGGCTCAATCACTCCTTCCATGTTGGTTTTCTTTCCCTGTTAATCTTAGCAGCTCCTCAGGCACCCTGTGGGTGGGAGACCTGCCCCCTCACCACCCTGCTCTGGCCATGATGCCATCCATACCAAGGATGACTAGGAGTGGTATAGCCTCAAACAAACTTCTCAGTCTATTCTTGGATGCTACGGGATTCAGGGGAATTCCAAGAGTGGGTCTTTGATTATCTCATTCCCGTTCTTGTGGGGGTGAGGGGGAGTTGGGTGTGTATCTGTTTTTGCTTTTCTGTTTCCCCCAAAGACCTCTTCTTTTCCCATTCAGATTCAGAAGAAATAGACAGAAAAAGAGCAAGAGTGAGAAACAGCGAAGGGGGTGATGTACCACAGAAGTACTTCGTTGTCACAAACAATGAGCTTTTACGAGTTAAATACTTGCTAGTATATTCACAGAAGCAGCACAGGAGGTAAGTGTTCAGCTATCTGGAGCGATGAGAATGCTACAACAGCCAGATAAACACATCTCAGTTTTGAAACACAACAGGAAACAAGCGAGGAAGATACACTGCACTGCCAGGATTTGTTTATAGCCTGTTCCCTGTGGAAGTAAGGCTTACACCATCACATTGCCTCTGTCTCACTCTTTGATGCTCTCAGGCTCAGCTAAATGTGTTTTTTCACCAGAGCAGTAAGCACTTGGTGTTTCTGAGAGCTCTGATACTGTTTGTGGCAGGATACCAAGAGTGAAACTGTGATGAGTGCAGCTCAAACGAGGGCAGATTTAACTCTGCCCTTATCTATCCTAAGTGGCAGCATTCACCCAGCTAATCAACACGTGTGTACAGGCCAGGCAGTCACAGCTCCAAACCACAGAGGAAGGTGTCAACATGGGGAGAAAGACCAGGATTATGCATGGAGACATGAGGAAAAGGGACAAGGAATCAGGCTTTGTCACCAGGGACTGTGGAACAGCTTTCTGGTTTTATTGCGCTAGCATCACTGTTTAAAATAGCAGAAGCTAAGACCCTCTTTGCCAAGGTGTTTGTGTATCTCTGACCAAATTCATACTCTTTTCCCTTTCCAGGCCTTCTAGTCAATCCTCCTGGTTTCACACCCACCGTTTTGCCGTAATGATGATGCTGTACCTACTGCTGCTCATAGTGATAGGGGCCAGCAACTCGCCAACCTTCGTCTACTACTGGCACAGAATGTTTCACTCGGAGAGATGATTGCCCGAGGTGATAAACTGTTCTTTTCCCCATGTGCCTTAATAATAGCCGGTCTGCAATGCACTGCCTCTGTTCCAGAGCTCTGGAACTACGGGTGCCTGGAGCTTTCCAGTTCTGCAACCAGTATATTCTCCTCATGGCACCTTTCCACTTATTCTTATTACTGTGTTCCTGTGATTCATGAGGATGCTCAGTCCAGCTGAAAAGGATCACAGTGGTGCAGCTTAGCATGAACCAGTTATTAAGGGTCCATGGAAAGAAAGTGATTTAAAACGAATGAAACCTAAGCATGGAAACACACAGGTGGAACTGATTTCTGTCAAATTGAGGGGTGTTTGCACAAGTATGGAAGGAGGCTTTTCCTGTATGTCAGGCAAAGCAACCTGTAGGGTCTGACCAGTTTGTTTTCAGAAGCTGGATGTAGTGACGATGAGCGTGTATCAGTGCAGATGGGATCACTGTTAAACTTTAAAAACTAAACTTTGCCTTTGGCCAGGATTTTTTATATCAGAGCAAAAATGATTGTAGCAAAGCAGAAGAAATAAAACAACCACCAAAGTGGAAGAAGTTGAATGGTTTCTAGTGTGGTTTTTCCCTCCTCCCCATAAAACATTGTTGTGGTTTAACACCAGCCAGCAGCGAAGCACAATCCAAAACTTAGCCCCACACAAGCTCCTGTGAAGAAAATAAACTCTATCCCAGCCAAACCCAGCGCAAATCTTTGTGCTGTCTGCCATAATACATTGTGCTTGGTTACTGTGCAGATAAGACAAACCCAGGCGCTACTGCATCAGTACTGAATGAGGATTATTCCTATCAAACTGCCTTCCACTTGTGTTTTCTGCACCAGGAAGAGGGAGGGTGAAGGGTTCCACTTATGCTGCCACCTGAGAGGCTTCTTGGGCTTGGGGCTGCCTGGGTTTTGGGATCTGGTTCAGCAGTTTTGCCTGTATTGAATCATTTTCAGTCTCCCGGTATGAACGTAAAGGACCAGTAACGTGTCAACTACTTCCCAAAACACTTGTCAGAAATGGGGTAAAATGGCAGCAGAACTGGTAGGATTGTATTTATGTCTGTGGGCATTTGTAGCACAGTTAACTTCATCAGAAAAGCAACCCACAACTACCTGAAACTGAAAAAGAAGCAAGGGAGTGTGCTCTATTAGGAACTGGGCATGGGAATGACCTGATGAAGAAACTAAAGATTCCAGGTAAAGAGCAAATAGACCGTGTGCCACGGTCCAAGCTAATGGTCCAGCTTTTGGTAGCGGACTTGATATCACAGGATTTCATTGCCCAGTGAATCTCATCACATATTTCCAACACATGAGTCCGTGATTACCATCTTACCCATTAAATATTGCAAAGAAAATCTTTCTCTGATCTTCTGGTACCCAATTGCCAGAAATAATGACCTGGTAATCAGGTTTTCTAACTCAAGTTCATCTATAGCAACCCCTCTTCTTGGGGTGGATGTAGCTAGAAGCATTCATTCCAGTTCATTTTGCTGCCAGAACAAGTGTATTTAGTCACCATACAGCTTGCAAAACAAGAACATTATAATCCCATTGCCTTTTAGAGTCCGTTAGTATCGCTCACTGTTAAAGCACATCCCACTGCCGCAGCTCAAGAAATGTACATGCTAACTATAGTGCTGATTTGCAATTAAAATCATATACATAAACTATTGCACAACAGATTCAACTGCTTTATCGTAGTTTGCCCCTTGATATTTGAATGCAGGAGCTTGGGATTTGAGACATGCATGGGGTTATTGGGAATATTTGCCCATTTTTTGTCCACCTCAGCATGTTATATATAATTTGTGCTATATATGTCTCAGTTTTGGGTAGGTAATGTGCTAGCTAGAAAACCTGAATGCTATATAAAGGGTATTGTGGTGTTAAAAGCTTCGTATGTCTGCAAAGAAACATCTTTTGGAACAGATGGGCTACTGGGGGCTGTTTGGAAAGGGAGGAGGTGATGCAGCAGTTGTGGGACGGTTGTTTGCACTGCAGAGAAAGGCACAGACCTGGGAATCTGTGAGTCAAGCAAAAGGAACAGATGGGGAGGAAGGGTTTTGAGGCTCTTTTCCTTGGATTTCTTTGCATAGGAAAGTTTCTCAAGAGTAAGCAAGAGGAATGAATGCATGGCAGCCCTTCAGCACTATCTCCTAATGTCTGCCTGGCTTTAAGCCATTCCGCTGAGCCCTCTTCCCAAGTGAAGGCAGCTAATTCCCAAGCTGATCTTCTGCACCCGCTGCTCCAGGCTATATCCCCAAGAGAGAAAAGTATTGCAAGGGCTCTCCCGGCAGACACACACAGTGAAGCACTGCAATTAAATCAGCAGGTATCAAAGGGAAAAAGCTTTTTGTTGCTTGGAGCAGTTTGAATAGACCCCGAAGAAAGAGGTGGCTGCAGGTAGGGGCTGAGTCCTGATGGACATGTCTCGAGTGCCTCTCAGAGGGGTCGGAGCCCCATCCCTCTCACTCCCAGGCCTGCAGGGATGCTGGGCACAGCCTCCCCCATCCTTCACCTCCACATCTGCGGAGCTGGGTAGCACTGTCCTCAAAGGCAACGGGAAAACAAATACATTTGAGGTGCTCAGATTCTACCTTAGCAGCCAGCAAAAGACCTAACACCCTGCTCCCACGCCTTGTTTTCTGTGCTCCCTGCTGGTTCCAGCATGTGCTTCCCAATGTGGCGAGATGCAGTCGGCCGAATTAATGCGAGTATTGTGCTGAGTAACCAACAATATTATGAATTAACCCAAGGTTCCCATTAACCTTTTAAGCCACTTGCGTGGCTCTTTGAACACTCACAGTGCTATCAAAATGCTAATGGGGAAGTAATCAGATCTTCCCCCCCAACAAAGGACTGCTGTGGCTGAAGTGGGCAGCCCAGGGTGAGGTCGAGAAGTTGTAAACTATAGAGCTACCTGTGCTTATTAATATGTTCATGATGTTACTGTGGTGAGTGTTAAGGAACTGTTACCAAGTCAGACAAATCTGGTCCTGCTGGATCGGCAGGAAGTGTGATGACTGGTGTTTCCTGGGGAGGAATGGGCAGAATTGGGGCAAGTGAAAGAATTTTCCTCCCATAAGGGGAAATAGATAATATATGTAAAAATATAAGTAATTTTGTGTTTATATCTCTATATATGCATGTGTGTATATATAGATGGAGAGATCATAGAATGGTTTGGGTTGGAAGGGACCTTAAAGCTCATCCAGTTCCAACCCTTGCCACAGGCAGGGACACCTTCCACTAGAGCAGCTTGCTCCAAGCCCCTGTGTCCAACCTGGCCTTGAACACTGCCAGGGATGGGGCAGCCACAGCTTCTCTGGGCACCCTGTGCCAGCGCCTCAGCACCCTCACAGGGAAGAACTTCTGCCTAAGAGCTCATCTCAGTCTCCCTTCCCAGGAGCCAGCTGAGGAGGGAAGGTGCTGTTGGACACCAAGGGCTTGAGGCAGAGATGGATCCACTGCAGAATCAGGACCAGCCCCGGGGCAGGGGGGAGCGAGGCTCCGGGTTTCACTCTCCTCATGAAGTGATGCAAAAACCTTCTCCTCTCCTCAGTACGAACAGATTTAAGAGATGCACAATCAGAAACACGGGGACTTTCAAGCCAGGCCTGGGCTTTGGACCAAGACCCAGGTCAGATCCCAGTGACCCAGAAAACATCAGCCCTGGCTTCCCTGGGGAGATGCTGTCCCTCTTTTATTGCAAACACCAGGCTCCCGGCTTGGCAGCGCTCTCTTATGGTGGCATTTGCCTTCTCGCCTGAAAGCTGCCACTGTGGGCACCCTGCCCACACCGTGGGCTTCCCAGAACATCAGCCTTGAGCACCAGCAATGGGAGGGAAGGTATCAACAGGTGGGCAGAAGGAGCAGTGCTGAAGTGCCTGCAAGCATCCCGAGGGATGCGCCGTGCTTCCCCAAGGACCGAGGTGTGTATCCTTGCCAGCACCCTGATTTTCCTTCTCTTCAGCCTAAAGCTAAACCTACTTCTGCCCTCTCACTGTACCCATGGGGTGTAAAGCTTTCCCACAAGCAAAAAGAATGCTTCGTGCTCCTCAGAGAAGGTCTCTGAGCAATGCTGCGCCTGGGCAAGAGGAGACAAGCGGCCTCGAGTGTGTGAGCAATGCTGGACCTGTTCTCCCCCACTCAACAGAAAGCAGATGAAGAATGTTTTCAGGAGATTAAAGACGCTTTCCTGCTTATTTGAGGCTTGCCAGAAAACAAACACACCTTCCAGGCCTGCCTCCCATTAGCAACCACCACTAATACAAACAGAGAGACCAAGTGAGTGTCTGATGGATAAATTAGCTTCTCCTACCACAGGCCATTCCCATCACCTTACAGGAAACTCCTTCTTGCACCGGTCAAGCCAAGCTGGCAGCAAGAGCCCCGTTGGTGCTGAGTAATTAACCTTGAGTGGAACGAGCCCAGGAAAGCCAAACGGCGATTACACATCTCATCGGAGCTTGGATGCTTCCTAAAGGGCTCGCACTAATCCCCACCAGCCAGCCTTGGCTCCTAGTTGATTTTTGCTCTCAATTTGGGCAGCATGTTTAGCATAAATCATGGTTTGCATGGGGAAAGCCAAGTGCTCAACACCAGTGTACAGCTCGGCGTCACCCTGAGCACTGTGGCTTTCCGTATCCTCCTTGCCTCAGCCAACCTGCAAGGACTGCTTGCCACCCCTCCAATTGCAATCAGCTAGGGCACTGGGAGAGCAGTGCAGACCCTTTCTGACCGATGGGGATCCATCCGCTCTGGGAGACAGGGTTGAGAAAGCCCCCCTGGGTGTCCAAAGGGGATTTGCTTCCTTAGGGAGACATCTCCCAGCTTCCCCACGTGTGCAGCCACGGAGAGTCAAGACTTGTTGTTCTAAACCAAAGCTCTTTCATCCTGATAAAGTCCAGATGCTCGTTCATAGCTGCATTAGCCACAAAAACACCCAGGAATCCAGCTCCTATAAGTGCAGAGCTCCTGAGCTGCCCAAAGCTTTCACAAACCCAAAGAAAATCAGCAATCCCATGTGTCTCAAAAGTAAATTACTCTTCAAACCAACCCCACACACACATTTAATAACAACCAGCAGAGAACGAACAAAGAAATAATCCACTATCCCTAATTATATGGAAAGCAGCAACACAGCTGAATAAACCCATCTCTTCAACCCACATCCAGAGAAGAGCCCCCAAACTTCACAAGCAACTTCTGGCACAGGAATGAGAAACAAAAAGTCCTTTTACTCACCACAGCCCCGCTGATCCCTGCAGCAGCCTCCCTTGACCTCATGGTACAGGCAAGGAGCATCAGCACCCACCACAGTTGGGGTGCTCCTTCCACCCCATCACCTTCCTCCTTCACACATCCCAGGCATCACCTGCAGGGGCTGGAGCTGGGACAAGCTCTTAGGGCAAAGCAAGAATGGGGTTAGCCCACACGTGGGCTGTGAGCTGCCAGCTTGTGCCCTGGGCAGTGCTGGGTCTGGTTCTTGCTCTCTGGTTACTCCATATAATCTGCTCAACCCTGTGTCCCAGAGAGCTGCTGTGTAAGGATGTGTTTGCACAACCCCCTGCGTGCCAGAGCAAGGCAGTAGGGGCTGTTTTCCCCTCTGGCTGCCTCCAAAAGGGAGAAGAAACTCCATCCCATCCCATCTGATCCCACCATGGTTCTTCAGACCCCTCTCACTTGAGCCCCTCCGTCCCCACAGCACCTCCTCCCTTCCCACCATGTCCAGGGGGAGTAATGCCCAGCACTGATCACTTCCCAAAGACTTCGATCCTTCCCAGGGCTTGACACAGAGTCATGGGAGAGCCAGGCAGGCTCTGAGCCAGGAGATCCAAGCTTTCCAGAGAGCGCTTCCTATGGGTGGAGAATACGGAGTAAAAGCCTGAGATTGCACCTCTGCAGCCTCTCCTAGTGCTGTGCTCCTCCCAGGGGTTGATGCTTGAAGTGCAGCAGATGCTTGATCCCAGAATCAGGGCCAGAGCATGCATAGGATGCAAAAAAAGGTGGGTTTCTGGTTGTCACAGGGCTGCCAGAATATGGAAGAACGTCCATAAATACCCCAATGTTTGTCACTCTGAGTACAGGCTGGAGACACATTCCCTGCTTCTGGCCACAGGCCTTCACCCACCAAACCTGGGTGGCAAATTGCCATATGAGTCTCCAGAATGATCCTATGGGACAAAGTAGCCCCCAAAGCTGTGCGTCCCATCTCCTTGTGGGTATGTCTCTTCAGCAGGCCGTGTTGACAGTTGTCCCATTGGAGCATCCTGATGCCACCCCCCCATTTACTGCACCATCCTTGGTGTTCTTCTCTGAGACTGAGACAGGTTTGTGTCTCTCTTGCCTGGTAATGGCTGCTTCAATGCCCCTGAGACACAACTGCACATCCTCCCGAAAGGACGGGGTGTACAGCCCATAGATGACAGGGTCGGTGCAGGTGTGCAGCAAGCCAAAGAGGAAGAAGCTGTGGTTGACATACTCCGGCATCTTCTGGATCATGGCTGGCTGGAACCAGTACCACAAGCCCAGGAGGTAATATGGGGTCCAGCAGATGATGAAGGTGGCAACAATCACTATGGTCATCTTGAGAGTCTTCATGCGTGCCTTGGAGATGTGGTCACTTTGATGTCTTATCAAACCTGCCAGGGAGAGCCAGAAGGATAGTGGGAGATGGGAGAAATCCAAGAGAACATAACCATCCATGGCTGTGCTTCTGCCAGAGAGGGGACACCATCTCCTGCTCTGGTCTGTGGCCCACAGGAGGCAGAAGACAACAAAGAGAGGGGGTCAAGAAGTTCGGTAAAACCCTTTAGTTGGGGTTCAAAGGGTGGTGGAACAGACCCAACAATGCTCCAGGCTGGAGCAGGTTCAGTCATGGGGTCATGGCGGACACTAAAGGGCTGGGACCTGCTTACCTTTATTGATCTTTAGCTGCTTGCTGATCTCCCAAATGATCCGGGTGTAGCAAACGATCATGACGCTCAGGGGGGTGATGTAGAGGGTGGTGAAGGTGAACATGTTGTACACGGTTTCCTCCCAGTGCGTTCGGAAGCTCCCGTGGGTAACACACTGGGTGAAGTTCCCTCCTGGGGCTGTCTGCAGGTGGAAGAGGAAAAGCTGAAACGGAGAAACAAAAATTAACTCAGAGAGCCTTCGGAGCAGGGCACCACATCCTGCAGGCGTGGATGTGCATGGACAGCACCTCCCTGTTGCTGTTGGGCTGGGAGAGGAGCTCTGGGCACTTAACTCATGGCTATGGCCGAGATGGGTGGGATCTGGTGGCTCTGAAATCCCATTTTCTGGCCATACCAAACGTTATTTTGGTCAGGAGCTGCTCAGGTTTGTCTTGGTTTGCTCCAACATGTAGTATCCTGATTTGCAATGGCTGCTATAAAGAAGATGCAAAGCAACGCTGAGCACCGAATGCATTAAATTCACTCCACAAAGCCAGTCTGGTGGAGGTGGAACCAATGGATTGGAACAGGCTTGCTGGGGCGGTCAGGATGCGGAAGCTCTCCTCCAAATCCGCCCTGCTTGGGCAAACGACATGGGGAGAGGACCGAGCCCTACCTGGGGTGAAGCCAGGAGCACGCTGCCAGCCCAGGCAGCGCGGAGCAGGAGCCCATTGCGGCGCTGAGCGCGGGAGAAGGGATGGAGGACGGCCGCGTGCCGGTCCAGGCTGATCACCACCAGCACCAGCGCGGCCGCGTACATGGCAAAGAGCTTGAGGAAGTTGAGGAGCTTGCAGGAGAGGTCCCCTCCGTACCACTGCACCGTCACGTTCCACACCGCATCCAGGGGCATCACGGCCACCGTCACCAGCAGGTCAGCCAGCGCCAGGCTGAGGATCAGCGGCCGCACGTGGGATTTCCTCCTCTTCCTCAGCAGGCTGCCCAGCACCGCCGTGTTGCTGCCCGCCGCCAGCAGGAAGAAGATGACCGTGATGATCACCCGCACCCTCGCCGCTTGCGTGAACCGCGGCTCGACCCAGCGCTCGGGGCAGATGGAGGATGAGGCATTGGCATCCTCCTCCGTGATGGGGAGATGGGGAGGTGTGGGAAGCCGCTCGTCACTCATCCCCTGCCGGAACACAAGCAGCAACGTGAGCCCCCTCTTAGGGGCTGTGTGTCTTGCTGCAGCTTCAATATAAGGGGAGATGGTGGGATCGGCACTGGAGCCACCAGCAGTGACCTCCCAGTCCCGGTCCGTTCCCTCTGTGCTGCCTGTTTTGCCAAGCCACCGCATCTCCCAGTCGTGGTGACACTGCCTGGCTGCCCTCCTTGGCTAACCCCTGCCGTAGCTATAGAGATTGCTCACACAGAAATGTATTTTTAGCTCTTTAGGAGGCGGGTGAGCAGCTGGGAAGCAGGACCGGTGGCCAGAATTAAGGGATGAGCTGCTGCCCACCATCACCCAGCCGGGGATGGGTCACACTGGAGCTGGCTGAGCCTGTGCTGGAGCAGCCGGTTCAAGGACTTGCTCTTCCAAAGGGGCTTTGCAAGCAGGGATCAGCTTTTTAGAGGCCCCACGACACTTTCCATTTGTGTGTTAAACCTTAATGGTCCACCTCTATCTCCAGCATCACATCTGGGGCCACAGGTGGGAGCAACTGGGGGTGGCCAGGAGGTGAGAAGGGGGATCCCACACTGTCTGGGGACTGACTGGTTCTCAGGAGAGGATCATTTAGAGGCCTGGACCTCCCCACAACCCGAGCATCACCAGCTCAACGCCTCTTGAGGTCCCTTTGCCTTTGGGAGGTGAGGCAGGAAGAGGAGGTGAAGGTGAAAAAGCACCCACATGGGGGGTGTCTGGGGGTGATGAGCAGCGTGGTGGTCCCCTGTGGCTTGATTTTGGTGCCCTTTTTGCCCAAGCACAACAACAGCATGGGGACAACTTATGTTTCAAGGGCAAATACTTCCAGCTCTCAGGGACACGAGCTGTTAACGGTCCCAGCCGCAGGCAGGGTATGGCTCTTACTGTTTCAAGCACTTTCTGCATTCCCTACCTTTGAGCAAATAACACGAGCAGCAGAGATCAAATCTGTCTCCCCAGCTCTGCAGGATGGAGATGTCAATACCTTGCAGCAAGCTGCCCTCCTCCAGCCCCACATCCAGCACCCCAAGCCCCTTTGCTGCCCTCACCCCCCTCCCTCCCCACACACCGACCCAACAAGCAAGCAGCAAAAAGAAGCAGTTTAAAAGTACCAAGCTGCTTGCAGGCTCTGTGGAAGAAACAAGGGGAAACCCGTGTCCAGGTCTGCATTAGTCCCAGCTGATGGGAACGTACCTGGCATACACATGCCCTGATGCCGAGAGAAGATGCTCCTTGTCCTTCCCCACGGGTCTCCCTCCGCTGCGGTGCCGAGTCAGGATGCTCCAGCGTGTCTTTGCATCACAGCCCTGCAACAAACCCCTTAAAGCAGCAAAATCTCCCCTTGCAAGCCAGGAGCGACGCTGATTTTAGCACAGGCGAACGCAGGCATCTGGAGATGGCAATGCCAATGCAAACATCCCCTGTGCTGGCAAACCAGGAGGTGGGCACCCATGGGCAGCCCGGGGCAGGCAGATGATGGTGTTTCACCCCTGCCCTTGCAGGCTTAAGGAGCTGCTTGGTTGCAGGCTTAATGAGCAGGCAGCAGCGTGATGACAAAGCTGCTGTATTGCAAGGAATGGCCAGAATTCAAGATGCATTGGCCAAATGTGGCCCCGTGAGGGATGAGTGCCAACACTCTCTGCATCAGTTTTCTATAAATACAGGGAAATGAGTTAATTATCCCTGGAGTTAGTGATGAATATCCCGTTGCTCAGACAACCAGGAGACTCATAGCACACACAGCACACACGTGCCACAGCGATGCTCCTGGACCACCCAGGTCCATAGGAGCATCACGGATGAACACAGGAATGTGCTTGAACTGGAAATGCTCTAAGGAGGGAATTGACAGGAAGAAGTTTGGGTCATTTTTCCATTTTAATGAATATACATCTCTTTTCTGTGCTCTATCTGATCCCACCTTGTTCTTTCTTTATTTCTTTCAGCATAATGCATGAGAGCTCAATGTGAAACCCCAGGAGGGACAAAGAGCTCACAGAAGCTTAATAAATATGATGTGCATTGCAAGGGCAGGGAGGGAAATTGAGGACATCCTGCTCCTCTGGCCAGCAAGAGTGAATGAGCTATGGGGATGAGAGAGGACCAGCCCCAAGCCCTGCTGGGGCCAGCACCAGCAAACACTCTCCCATGAACACCACAGGGACTTTAATTACATGCAAATAGACCTTCACATCTCCTGGTCTATTACATTAAGAAGTACACGGTGTGCATGGGGACTGCAGGTCCCACGCTGGAGGTGGTGGCTCTATGTTGTTCACTGAAAAGAGGTTCCCTTTCTGGGCTAGCAGGTTTTCCATTATTAAATCTATTTCCGTTTATCCCTGGGAGGAGGTGTCTGAGGTCTCAGTGGGTTGCACCATCTCTGAGGCTGCTCTGCTAGCAGGAATGCTCCTGGACACAAATGGAACAGGAGAACTTTCCCCCTTTGTGGGTTTAAGAGTCAAATTGTGTGGCAGAGAGACCAGCTCTTGAGACCCAGGAGGGGCACCACCATCATCCGAGTCCCTTAACCCCATCATTTCTGCACCGAACCAAAAAGGATCAACCTGGAAACTCTGCTCACAGCCCCAGAGGGCAATTCATGTATTCAAAGTGCAGGACCCAGTGCACCCAGTGAGCACCAGCCACCTGTGCAAGGGGACCGTCCCCATCACCTCCTTACCTGGTAGGGGCATCACCCCCCAGCACTGCAGGAAAGCCTGGTCCCGGGGGGGAAGAAAAGGCACAAAACCCATAAAGAAGCTGCATGGAAGCCTGTTTGCTCCAGCAGCCACCTCCTCCTGGCATTAGGCCCCTGCCTAAAGCTGAGATTAAATTGGCCCCACATGCTCATCCTTATTTTCCCTTTCATTTAGCTCTTTGCACCTGCACGAAGGCAATTGAATAGTGAGTCAGGAATGCATTCCCTGTTTGTCCTCCTTCCTGGCTGGCTGCCTTTTTGTCTAGAAATGTCCTCTCCATCCCCGACTGTATGATGTAAGAGAGGGACAGGATTTTTCTGGGGGCCTGTAAGCCTCACTCGTGCCACAACAAAGCCTTTGGTCCCTGTTCAGAGCGGATGTTTTTAACATGCCATCACGCAGAAATGTCCCGGGCATGCGCTAGCAATAAGTCTTATTGAAGGGTGGGGTTCCTCATGAAAATGACTCTTTTCCTCCGGTGTTTGCACAGTAACCCCCTTGTGTTTTCCCTTGTTTCTTTCTTCCCCTCCTCTCCTCAAAGGTCAGCTTGGATGCTGTCTGCTCAGCAGCCTTCAGCTGAAGCTCTGAACACTGGTTTAATAATCAGAGGGTTTTGGTCCCCGGGATTAGGAAACAGCGCTGGCAGACAGGGCTTGTTTCCATACACCCCAGCTTGGCTCTTCCCAAAATCCCCTCCTATTGGGATGCTGCCCCAGTACATCCCTGGAGCTGCAGCCCAGCGCTGGGTCATGGGGAGCCAGAGCATCTCCCAGCATCCCCAAATAGGATTTTTCTCCCCAAATCCAGACAGATCATCCCGGGATGCTGGAGAAAACAGAAACTAGGAAGCCTCAACAGGTACTACAGCCCCAGTAGCAATACTTGCATGGGCAGACCTTAAAGAGAAAGGCAAGTGCAGTGTTTTTCCATCCGATATCCTGTATAAGCTGGGATCTCATGCAGGGAAAGTGGCACGGGATGTAATTTCCATTAGCTGAGTGCAAACACGTGGCAGGGAACCTGCTGCTGTTTGTGCTCCTAAATCACCACCAGGGTCTTGGCTTCACAAAAGAGAGAACAACTTGTATTCCGCTTCGGAGAGGAACTCCTGCTGCTGAGTGTTACGGGGGGGAAATGACTGCTCTTGTTCCAGCAGAACCATCCTATAGCAGCACCCATCACCTGCACCCTAACCCCCGCACCCTTGGGTGTTTGTGCTGGGCCGGCTGCCCAACAATTCCCCTTTGCTCAGGAAAACCTCATGATTGCGGGGCTTTTAATGCTGATTTTTATTCTCTTATTCCCCCTCCAATTCTTCTCCTCCTCCAAACCTTGAATTGTCCCAGGAGCAGCTCGTCCAAGGAAATTCTTGTCTCATACTGGACTCGAAACAGAAAGTCTAGTCAGGGACATCTGACATGCGATGTTTTTGTGAGTAAATACCAGCGTCCATGAAGTCATTTCCCGGGGTTAGAAATGAGCTCACCTCTGGAACGGCTTCTCTCCTTACCCAAAGTTCACAAGTCAAGCGGTTGGGAAGCTCCCAGTTTTCATCCTCCTCTTGAGAAAACAGCATCGGGGCTGTGTGCGGTGCGATGCTGCCTCCGGTTGTGCGCTCTGGACAGGTCCGTGGTGCGACAACAGCCTCAAGTCCCTGAAATCCTTCAGCAAAAGGCAGAGGAGCAAAGCTCAGCGGTCACTGGGGATAAACCAGTGTCTCATTCTGCCTGCTCACCCAGCCCTGGCCGCTTTGCCGAGCCTGCCAACAGGGACAATAATTGCTGTGCCTCATGGGAATAACCTGGGTCATCCTGTCCACCTCCTAAAAGCCCTTGTTGGAAGCAGAGGGAGGGATCTCTCCTGCCCACCGGGTTCTGTATCTTGGTAAACTGTGTCTGTGAAGTGTTTCTTGGTGAAATAACACACTCTTTCTGCTTCCGCTTTGTATACAGAAGTCTTGCTGGAGACCTTGCTGGTAAGAGCCCTTTCTCCAGGGGTACCATGCCGTTGGATGGTGGTGCTGGGAAAAACATGCTCTCAGTCCTCAAACCCACAGCAGTTCCCATCTTCTTATACCCCTGCTGGTGCTCCTGGTTTTGCTGGACATCCAGGTCACACACCCAGCCAGGATGGTGTGAAGGACAAGGACCCCTGTGGCAGGGGAGCCCAGAGCATCATTCCCAGAGGTTCCCCAGATTTACCCCTTCCCATGTGGAGCCGCAGCCCTCAGGGTCTTTCCTCCATCTCTCACCAGGACATCTCGACCAGAGCAAAATCCTCTTTCCCCATCTCTAAACCAGACAAGAGAGAAGAGTGAATCCATCACCCTTGACCAAACCCTGAGGTCAAGCTCCAGAAAACCTGGTGGGCTTCGGTGCTGAGCCCCGTTCGATGATCACCAAGCGATAAACCTGGATGCATGTGTGCATCACCATTCCACTCACTGTTCACCTTTCCCACAGCAGCTTTTCCTTGCCCAGGCTGGAAGCCTCAGCTGGGGGGATCAGTTTGGGAAATCTCGTCCAGCACCTTGGTCCTGTGATGCTCCAGTCCCCAGTAAACCAGGAAAATCACCCATAGGGTTGATGGAGGGGCCATGGGTCCCCTTCGGCTCCGGCACACTCTGACCCAGCCAGGGCCTTCACGGTCCAAACTGGGTATTTATCTTGAGCTGGAAGAAGTTATGAAATCCCCATGTTTTCACTGTGACTAACCCACGGAAGTGAACAATTTTGTCCTTATTTTTGGATGGGTTTTAGTTGCTCTCCTTGTCTTTGCCTTTCGTGCCCTCTTTCATCCTTCACTTCTTTTTACTCCCTTTGGGACCATCGCGATTCTCCAAACATCAAATATCCTCCTCTCCCCATGTTCCCAGATTGGATTGTGTGTCCCAAAGGCCATATTTCAGCGCTCCCTTTGGATGGCGCTTCCCAAACACAGACCAGATTCAAGGGCTGTTTTCCTCCATTTCACTGGGAGAGAGGCGAGATGTGGGGAAAGCTGAAAGCCCCATGGGACCCTCTGCAGCATTACCCAGGAGTGAGAAGCAGGGAAAACCTCCCCAGCACCTCTTTCCCCTGTGCTTCATATCTCTAAGCAGTTTTAAAGGCTTAAACCCACCCTTTATGCAGGGACATCACTGATTTCAGGAAGGATCAGTGGCTCAGTGGGGAGAGAAGCCATTAATGCTGAACTAAGCAAGACAGAGGAGCACAACTTCTACTCCACCACCCTGTTCCTACCCTCCTGCAAGAACCCTGCTCCAAGCCAGGCTCTGGGACTGCCTGACCCTGGTGTTCCTTGGGATGAGCATCAGTGCTGACATCTCCCTCTGGTCAGATTTGGCCTGGTTTTGGGAAGCAAAGCTCAATCCAATGCCGGGAGCGTTGCACTGAGTTTTTCTTGGGAAGGTCTTATCTCCCGTGCTGCCTTTCCAGCCTGCTCCCAGCAGTTTCCATCTACCCCATTCCAAGGTGCTCACACCAGGATGCTGCCAGCCCTTCCCTTTGTAGTGCTTACCCCTCACCAACACCACTGCCCACTGCCGGCGAACTCACATTTACCCTCTGGGAAAGCTGATACGGCCACAACGGCTCCAAGGGGAATCCCGGCAATGCTGGAATTAGCTCGGCACAGACCGGCTCTTCCAAGCATGCCCTCATGAGCTCATGAGATAATTTACAGCTCCGGTCGCCCCCATGACCACAGGCATTCCGAGAAGGGGAGGCGCTTCCATGCCCTCTTTTGCCAGCATGGATGCTGGTGAACTCCTCAGCAGCCAAAACTTGGATGGGGATCGGCCCTGGCTGCCTCAGTGCAATAATTAACCTGAAATCAATTCATGTATGGCTCACGTATGGTGCCCACCACCCGCCCAGCTCCATCCCTTGCATGCTTTCTGCCCATCCCAAGTAAAGGTCCATCCTCACATTCAAAAGCACCTTTGAACACGATGCTCTCTCTGCTTTCATTGCCATCACCACCGCCTCTGGTCCAGCTTACACCGCCTACACCTCTTCCATGTGTTGCAGTCCTTACAGAGCAGGACAGAGACAAACCATGGTGTGCTGGAAGATTCCAGCCCCCCCCCCTACATTCATGGTTCAGGCAGGATTTTGTTGGGTTTTAGGGAAAACTGGCTGGTGCTTTGCTGGTGCAAATCAGTTACAAATCTGCTTGCCTTGACCTGGTTTATAGCAAGAAAATTGAGGCGGAAAAGGCACAGATGAGCCCAGGGGCTGCCATCCCATGGGTGGGAGGCTGCTCGCTCTGCCAAGCATGGGTGCACAGCCTGGAGCAGCTCCAAACCCAAAGCTAATTCCCGTAAATCAGAGTAATAAATTAAGGATTTCTTCAGGAGCAATTAATTGCCCAAAGCAACATGTGCTTTGACACAGGATGGTCTTTGTCCACCAAACCGTGTCCAGAGCTAAAGCAAACACCCAGCGGGCTGTGGGCTGGAGCTCTGTTCCTGCTCTTCCTCCATGGTTTAAATGTCCCCATTGAGGCACAGCCCTGCCTCGGACATGGCCACATTCCAATTGTGCCCATTCCCGTCCTGCAACTGCATTTCCATCCCTGATCCAAGGTTGTGCAATAACCCAGACCCTGCTGCTAACCCACATCTGCTGGCAGGATGTACTCAGCCAATATTAGTGTTGTACCAGCATATGGCACCATGATGCTGCCCTGTGAGTATCCCCAAGGAGATAATGCTCCAGGCAGCGTGCAGGCAGAGGTTGGGATGTGCATTAGTCATGGAGAGCTTGAAAATAGCAGCCTTTTCCCTCTCACAGAGTTTCTAAATGAGCCAGAAGACTTATCTCGATGTCCTCAGCAATGTAATTTAAAAGGGATTTGCTATTGAGACACTTCTGGTGCTCTCGTAACATCTCCCATCTCTGCTCTTCCAAGCTGCGATGGGGAAGGAGACATGTCAGAAATGGACACAGCATCCAGGAGGGCAACCGCAGCAGGACCCTTCAGTGGTCCAGGATATCCCAATGACCAGCAAACCCCTCTCCAGGCAACGTGAATCTGGATATGGAGCTGTACACATGCAGCAGGGATGCAGATAACAGCCATGCACTGCAAAAGCACTAGAAAAAGCCATTTGCCTTGATTGCTGGGGTCACAGAGCAGGGGACACCCCACATTTACATGCTGGGGGTGTCGGTTATATGATGGTGCCAGCAGACACTTGGGGGTTCACCCCATGGCTGGACCCTGCAGCCACTTGCTCTCCCCCAGCTCCCTGACCTCCACAGCTAAAACGAGTCTTCCCCTGGCTCCTGCCTTCCACAGTGTCCCCCTCTGTGGTGCGTTTTGCATCTGTTTCATAGATGGTGTACGTGGAGCTGAGCGCTGCTGAGCCACGGTCAAGGCTTTAGCCTCGGAAAGCAAATCCTTCCTGGGGGGAAAGGTCCGCTCGCTGCTTTTCTCCCAGCCACAGCCTGTGAATCCTCATCCACACAATAAAACCAAACTCCAGTAGTTCATTTCTCGGGCTCTTTTCCAAAGCTTTTAGGCGGTTGGAGTGTAATTTTGTGCTGATGAAGCACTGGGAGAGGGCTTAAGTGAAACAATATTGTGGTGGAGAGAGGTTTGCCGGTGGTTCCGAGCTCAGAGTGAACCCCAGGGACCCGCCATGGCTCCCAGTTCTCCTACAAACCATGGAAATCGCCAGCCCGGCTCCTGGGATAGCAACACAGGACTGAACAAACAACATTAACCACCCCTGGAGCATGGCTGGAGCAGCGCCGGGAGCCAAGGGCTGCACGAAATCCCAGCTCCCAGCTCGCCCTCCGAAACCGCGCAAACTTCCCCAAAGTGTTTGGGATGGAACAAAGTCATCAATCACTTCTTTTAACTCCCATCTCCGTAAACAGAAGCGAGCCCAGAAACAGGCAGCAGGGGAAAATAACCGTCAGCTCCCTTCGGAGGAGCAAAGAGGGTGCGGGGAGGGAGGACGGGGCAGGCAGCTGGAAATGAGCACGGCCTCAGCCCCAAAGGGCATCTTATGGACCCCACAGGGCGCTTCATAGTCCCCATAGCCTTTAAACCCCATGTGCAGCCCTGAGAGCAGCCTCACCACCCAGACACCCTCCCTGCATGGTGCTGTCAGATTTTGGCAACCGTCACTCTGCCAATGCCTTATTGGAAAGGGTGGGAGGCACAAATAGCTGGGGTGAGCATCACCAGCCAGTTTTCCTTCAGATTTACTGGAGGGACAACCATGAAGGAGCACGGAGATGCTGTTCCATTGTCTGCTGTCACACTCCTCTTACCCTGCCCAGGCCTCAGCACTGGTGGGGGGAAGCATTAAGCATGGCAACATTCACATAAATACATTATGGATTTGTAATCACACATCAGTGATGAAACCATGGAAAAATCCCAGGAGAGCTGGGCAGGGTCCCCAGGGTTAGTCCGGGAGAGGAATAAATCCAAGAGGCACCAATGTTTTGGCTGGGAAACACCAGTCTCAGCTGAACCGTGATGCGATGACCAGAACGATACAAGCAGCTTGGTCTGGGACGCATCTTTCTCCACTGGCCATGGGCACAGAGCAGCACCCTGCTTGTCCCGCATCCCACAGGTCTGGATGTTACCCACCTCGGGTGCACGGGAAGCAGCCGCGCATGTCCCGGCGCTGCGGTGCAGCCGGTGGTGCTCAGCGCTGGAAACATCTGGGGCTTTGCTTGTGCTGCTCCATCCAGCATCAATCACGTGCCGGAGCCGCAGCGAGGGATGGCCAGGCCAAGAGAGGTTGCGCAACCAGACTCTTGTAGAGACTTGGGTTTTGCATGCACTCACGTGTCCCAGACCTGCTCCTGAAGCCACACACGTGTCTCCAGAGCTCGTCTTGCAGGAGCCATGCTGGAGAGGAGACATCCGTGCTAAGGAGAAGGCACCTGTGCTAAGAAGGATGCAAAATCCCATGCAGAAATGCCCGCAGCTGGGCTGGTCTGGAGCTATCACCTGAGTTCCATGACATACAGAATAACAGCTTTCCTTTGGCAGAACAGCACCTTTCCTTACCATGCACCGTGACCCATGGAAATTGATGCCAGCACCAGCAGGACCATAGCTGAGGCATTGGTGTTGTGCTAGGGATGGGCTGGCCATGGCAGGAGGTAGGTGCCATCCGGGAAAGATGAATTCCTTACTCCCTGTCTCGGCACCTTTCCCACACCCCATCCTCATCACAGGGGGGGAAATGCAGTGAGCTCCATGTTGATCCCACAGATCCTGGGGGAGCTCTGGCTCGCTGGGCGCTCCTTGCCCACCGGATAAACAACCTGCCACCTCTTGGCACATCCCCGCTGTGTTTTCCTTGCCCCTTGTAAACACCAACAGGAGCTGGTGCGGGCACCACAAGTCATTTTTTATGTGACACCTCGATCTGTGTTCCTCTCGCACCACTCTCTCTGGCAGCGGGGCCGGCAAGGATTACTAAGAGGCAGCCCAAGCCTCCGCTGGCACATCCCGTACACCACTGGCTGCCCCAAGGCACGTCCCCAGCCTTCGGGAACAGCTCCTACCATGTAAAGCACAGGCTCCTGCACAGACAGACAGCACGGCCCCACGGTGCCCAGGGCTGCGTGCATGGGTGGTATTCACTCACACATGGCCATATGCTTTGTGCAGCACCCAGGAGCCCTGAGCAAGGACTATCTGCCATGAGTTACATGGGAGCAATGTGGCTGCAGAGGGAGGAAGGACCTGGGGAGGCTGAAGCCAGGCTGGGGCAGGTGGGGAGCTCTCGTTAGGGTTTGTTGATACAACTCCTTATGGCTCAGGTGGGATGCAGTCACATTTATGTGCAAGGATGGACCTGCCTCCGCAGCTCTGTGATACCCGACGTGTCCAGACCAATCCATCTGGCTTTGTCCCACATCCTTGCGTGCCCCAGCATCCTCATTTGACCCCTGTCAGAGCCAGCACAGGGGCAAAAGCAAGCAGGCAGCACACGTAGCACAGGGAATGGTGTCCTGCTGAGCCCTGTGAAATGTGGGAACTCCATGGGGTGGGGAGTTTGGCCCAAACATTTGTTCTAGACCAAGCAGGAGCCAAAAAAGCATCCCCAAACCTCTTTACACTACATGCGGTACTCTGGATTTTCATCTTCAATGCTCAGCAGCATCTATTTTGGATCCAGTCCCAGGGTGAACCCCTAACAACAATGCTGTCGTGCAGGGATGTGTTACCCACACTGGGATGTGGTACCCCCACCGCAGCACCCTGCCACACCGCGGCATCGCCGCCAGCCCCCAGAGCTGCAGTTTCACCCAGGGTTTGTGTTTACCATCACCTCGTTAAGGGATTATTCAGCCTGTGGTTTCCTCTCTCGGCCGATCTGTTTGTGCTCGGCGGCTGGTGGCTCACTGCCATCCCCTAAGCTACACGCCGGGCTATATAAGCGCCTCGCTGCCTCGGCTGCGGGAGGCTCGCGCGCAGCCCAGCTCGGCGGCGGTGCACGGCAGGGCTTGGTAAGCAGTAACTCTCTCTTCTCCTTCCCAACAGGCTGCAAATCCCTTATCCCACAGCGGTCAAACCCTCGCCTCGCTCCAGGGACCACAGCTCAGTTTGTGGCTCCGTGGGGAGCGGATGAGACGCTCCTTAACGGGGGTTTTATGGGGTTTGTACTAAGAGCAAACAAACCCCAACTCTGCTCAGTTTTTCCCCTCCGTGGCAGCTCGTGGTTATGTAATATTGCTGTGTTGTTAAGGCTGTGTAATTAAGAGCAGCTGTGATTGAGGGTGAGGTGGGTATGAATTGACGGGCAGATGAAGGTGCAGAGGCTGCAGGCTGGGAAACCTTGTTGTGGCCATGGCTCTGTATGTCCTGCTTCTCCCTTCCTCATCCCAGCTGATGGGTTTGGGGCAGGGTTAATGGGGATGCCGGGGTGGGATTTTGGGGGGGTACAACAGTGCTTTGCTCACATGGGGCTGTTTGATTTCTTATGGCTCAGTCCCACACTGGCTTCCCTACCAGAAAGGGGATATAATGCTGAATGCTCCCTGCCACCAGGACCCGGCTGCTGGAACACCCCCCCCTTTCCCAGCATCACATGTCCCCAGGCCAGAGGGATGTATCCTGTCCCAAACCCAGCACTGAACAAGTCACAGTCAGCTCCCAAAATAGCTGCCGAGTGGGAAACAGGCTTTCAGCCTGGATTAACTTTTCCTGGTTATTGTCTGGCTGCGAGTTCACAACCCCGCCGTAAGCCCACAAAACACGGCTCATGTGTTGCTTGTTATTTTTGCTTGACTGGGATTTGCTGAGCCATAATCAAAGTATTTCCTAGTCCCGCATTCCCTGGTGTCGCTGGGGAGGGTTAAAACTGCTTACTAATGACAGGGTGTCCTCGCTGCCGGCTGCTCTTTGTCAGCCTTGTTTTATGGGTAAACTGAGGCACTGAAAGGCTGAGGCAACATTTCCCTACCCCAGGCTCATTAATTTTGGGTGCATAAAATAAAGCATCTGGATAACACCAGCTCCGTGGGTGCCTTCAGGAATTAAATACCCAAATGCTTGGTGCCGCAGGTCTAAGGGACTCGCTTATAGCAAAATCTGAAGTGGCTGAGCTGGGGGAGAGCAAAACAAAGCCTCAGTCCCTCATCTCTGTGTGCAGAAAAGCTCCTTGCTCACATTTGCAGGAAAGACTTGGCTTGTGCATGGGATTTTCCACTTTCAGAGGCACTTGGGAGCCTTCCTCCTCCCCACGTTCCTGGGACATACTGGAATATGATGCTGTCCTCCCACTAAGCCCAGTGTGCAGGCAGAGGGACGGAGGCATGATGTCCCTGCTCATGTGGGGGACAGAGCGGAGGCCCATGGAGCCACATGGGCTGCAAGAGCATCCCTGCAGAAGTATTTAAGCTGTTAAAAGGCACTTTAGGGAGATGTCATTACAAAGCAGCACTCTGCAGAATAGATTTGGGCTCAGATGTGACAGTGAGAAGCAGAGGGGATGCCAGTGCAGATGTGGAGCCCCTGCTGCTCCCCCCTTGGAAAGCTGCTGTGGATGGGTTGGAGGGGGAATGAGCGGCTCCAGTTTTGGGCTGGTTCAGCCTTGGAGAAGCTCCCTGAAAGCATCAGGACCCTGGGTGAGCCTCAACACAGCTGGGTTTGTCTCTGCAGGGCTGGGACGACTGAGGGTACCCCAAGAAGCCCCAGTCACCTCTGGAGACAATGGTCACTGTGAAGGAATGGATCCTCCTCCTCCTCCTGGGAGCCACATCCGTTCTAGGTGAAGGTTACTCGTTTCTATTCCCGTCACCGCGCTGTCCCCTGCCCGCGGGCACACCAGTGTGAAGGCATGTCTGTTGGTGGCTGCTGAGCCAGCAGACACGGGCCCGACATCAATGCCGGCTGCTGCTCTGGGTCACTGCAATGTTTGCCTGGCCAAAGGACTTCCAGATGAGGGCTGGCACCCACCCAGCCTGCAGAGCATGGGCAAAGCCTGTCTGAGAGGCAGGCAGCCTCTGGTTAACCACGGATAAACCCCCGCGCTGGGATCATCCCTGGCTGAGTCTGCACCCCAGCTCCCCTCTGCTCTGAGCAGACCCACCCTGGCCAGTGCCTTATCCATCACCCGAGCATGAACAAACCCAGCCTCCAAGCCAAGCCCTTGGGAAGCATCGCCGTGGCTCTTCTCCAGGAGAAGATGCTCCGGAGCAGCAGAATCTGTTTGCTGGCTCTGCAGGGTTGCACATACCATAGCACTGAGTGATAAGCAACCTGCCTCTCTGTGTCGGTGGTCTTGTGAGGAGATGTGTTTGTAGGCTCTTTGGGTTTGTTTTTCAGGGCTATAGAGGAATTTTGTCCTGAAGTGCTCTGGCCAGACACCTGGTTTAAAACAGGGAGAGTCAATTTGTGGCAGGGGAGGAGCTCAGAAGCCCTTGCTGAGCCCCCAGGAGTTCAGAGCCAGTGCTGGTCAGCTTCAGGCTTAGCTCCTCACTGTAAGTGGGACTGGTCCCAGCAACCACCCCGGTAACCAGACACAACCACCACCTCCCCTGGGGCACACAGGCAGCCAGCAAGTGCAGAAACCAGTCTATGTCCCCTAGCAACAACCAACCTCATCCACTTAGGGTTCATTTATCCCCACACAGGGAGAGGCAGGATATATTTTAGATCTCCAAAACCAAAAAGATGATTTGATCTGAGCTGCTCCACCACAGAAAGCACAAAAAAACTCTTCTTGGGTGCTAAGGGAAATGGCAAATTTGCATCATACCTGAGGTGCAGCGATGCTGTGGGACATCTCCATCACACCCTTCACTTGGCATCTCCTGCCCTGCGTCCCGCAGGAGCTCTAACCTGTGGCTCTCACCAGCCACAACCCAAAGGGAAAGCTGAAAAGCTGATCCTAAGCATGCTCAATCCCTTGAATCTAATTCATTGTTAATCTAATTTAATATCTCATTCATTAACCCTTAGGTCAAAGGCTTCTGAAACCAGCCCTTGGCAGGATCCAGATAGGACAGAAAACCTTCAGCCCGCTGGTAATGCTCAGCTTGGAGAGTAAGTTGTTCCCAGCTCTGGTGGCTTTCCATCACCAGAACAAGGGGTGTTTGCACGTGTATTAGCCTCAGTTTACAAGCAAACAGTATTATTTGAGTAGATGAGGACATTTAAGCAATGGAATAAATGTTAATCATCCACGACCTCCTGTGGGGTTCTAGCTATAGCTGACACACGCTGTTGGCTCGTCTCCTGGAAAAGTGAAGGTCAAGCGCATGACCACAGCCCCGGTTCCCGCGGGAAGCACGCGCGGGCTGGGAGGGCAAGGAGAGCCCAGGGATGGGCAAGAACATGCTCTGACTTGCCCTTCCCCTGTCCAGCCTGTCCCCACAGTGTTGGTGACACCATATAGAATGAAAGCCTGTGGGGTATTAACTACCTGTAGAGCCCAGTCTGCTCCTTAGTCCCCAGGAGACATCGCAACCCTTCAAGATTTACTGCCCCGGGCTCAGGATTTAGATTCCAGCAGGCACTGGAAGGGCTGGACGTGCTGATGCCATAGCTGAGGGATTAAGGGACTTTCCCACCTTTCCACCCGATTCCCAGCAGCTCTCTTACCTGCTGGGGAGAATCAAAGCACAAAAGCATGGACACTCAGAGAGAGGTTTTCTCCACTTGGTCTTTTGAAGAAATCTTCCAGGAAGATTGTTTTCCCCTCAAAGTGGATGGCACGAGGCAGTGATGCTGACGCTTGCAGAGCAGGGGCCCACTCCTGCTTTTCTAGGGAGAAATAAAGCAAAACACTGAGATTTTGACCAATGCAATTGGAAACTGAAGCTCCTGCCCTTGGTGGCAGTGAGCTGTAAACTCAGTTTTTGCCTCCAGGAGAGGGGGTCCTGGTTGGGTTGAGCAGCCAGGCTCAGTGCAGGGACTGGTGCTCAGCCAGGGAATGGGCAAACCCTGCCCGAACCACCCCGTGCATCCTCTGCCCGCAGGTACGAGGAGCAGCTCTCGCCGGACAGACCCGATCTTCACCTACACCAGACGCAGTACGTGCTGCTGGCCAGTGCCACGGGTCCCTCCCCATGTCTCCACCAGTGCTCTCGGCTTCTCCCCATCCTCTGCTTTCTGCTTTTTCCGCTGTCGAGGTCCTACCCAAAGCCCTATGATGCTATTTTCCTCCCGCAAGACTCCCCTCCTTTCTCATCATCACCAGCCCTGCAGTGATCCCAAACAAGCTCAGGATCTTACTGAGACCCCACTTTAATCTGTTGCATGTTAGATTTCTGTTTGGGGAAATGCAGACAGACATTTATCCATGTGCTACCGCATCCCCAAGCCCACCTCCTCCTGCATCCCACAAACTGCTAAGTAAGGTCTATGGATGCACCACTCAGGATACTGAACCGGAGATGCCAACAGATTAAAATCTTGCCCATCTAAGCCAAGAGCTCACTCCAACCCAGACATGACGCTCCCTGGCTGCTCTCATTTAAATAGCCTTTCCCAGCCACCTGCTTTTGTAAGCCAGGGGTTCATTTTCGGCCTTTCTAGGAAAGAACCCAACCTGGTTCATTACAGATTGGGTGGAACAGCAGGTGTGGGAAATGACACAGCACTTATCTTCCAGAAACCTCGTTTTTAGAAACTAGTCATGAGCACATCCCTATAAACATTATTGGAACACTGTCATTTGAAAACAAACCCAAACCACAGACTTGGAGTGAATCTCATCCATTCAGTCACTTAATACCATCTCTATTATACCATCTAAATTAATACCATCTATAGCCAGTGAAAGAAATTCCTTTTAAAATCTAACCCCATATTAAACCCTCAGTATGTTTTACAAACTCTTTTGTGTTTTATAGATCAGCTGTCACCTACATGCTCAGCCTGCTCAGTAGCATCTTAGGCTTCCGTTTTACACACAGTAAAAGTGCTCACAATAGAACACACACTTCCCCTATAGGGAACATATGTTGAAGTATGGTTAAAGACATTCAACATGCAGGCAATTTTACTCTTTTTTTTGCTTTGGTTTGTTTTTATTTAACCACATTTAAAACGCAGGCGAGCGTGGCCCCTCAGACAGCATTTAAATGACAATGTGTGTTTGATTTCCTTTAAGCCAAAGTTATTCAACACTAAGCATGAGCTGCGTGCACTTTGCTCCCCTCCAGTTTATCTTAATCATCCCCAATTCAGTAGCCTGCAGGGAATTAAGTCAGAAGATTTCAGATGCCTCCTCATGCTTTATTTCCCAGCTCCCTGAACATGCTTTAAGTTTGTTTAATCCATGTGCTGCATAATATCCAAATGCATAGTCTGAGCTATATTGAGGCTGCTAAGAAAACAACTACTCATTTTCGGGCAGCTGTATGTCTAATGTGCGTCTCTAACACACCACCGATATCATTTAAGGTCCACTGGTGCCAGATTCAAAAAGGTTTTTGTCTCCATGGTCGAAATGGAGCGAGTGCTCAGCAAAGTGTGGCCAAACCGGTGTGCAGAAGCGTACCAGATCCTGCCTAGCTGAGCGCCGCTGGGGCGTGCACTGCAATGAAGTAACTGAGGAAGGGCGGCTCTGCATTGGACATGTTTGCTCAGGTGCTCCTATAACCTCCCTTACGGGCAGGGGGTGATGTCCTGATCTCACCACCACGTAGGCGTTGTATTCCCTTCGCTCCCATTTTACCGTCTTTCTTTCCCTTGAGAGAATTCTGTGATGCTGGTGCCTTCCCAAGCACGGCTGGAGCAGAGCACAGGGAGCCTATAGCCAAATGGCAAGATAAGGGGGGATACAGATACAGGGAATCATTAGAGACCTGTAAAGATCTCAGGGATGCAGGAAAAATCTCATTAAGGTTGTTATAATAGCAGCTCTCAAAGTGGAGTTGGCGATTGCAGGCAGCTGCCTCCATGTAATCTCCAGGAAGGGGAAGAGTTGGGAATATTGAATTGCCACAGCTCCTGCATAAGGGGCTTGTAATTCATTATATTATTCTTATAATCCCTCTTTAAACAAATAATTCTTAAAACAGCCTATGAAAAAAGATAGATTATTATTTGGGATTAATCGCTATAGGTAACGAAGATGTTTTGGAATCACTGTTTGGGAGACCATTTGTTAAACCCATTGGGTAATGCTCATTTGGCAATTTAGCTGTGTTAGTCCTGCCCAAGCCAGGATACCATCGAATAAGGGGAAACAGCCTTTAAGACAGACCAAAATCATGACTTTTGAGCATGAGTTGGTAACTGAAACCTGTAAAGTTTAAGATATTTGGATTTGCAATTTCGCCAGGGTTAAGCTGAGAGCTCACATGCTGATCTGGATTCAGATTTTCCTGAAATCCAGCCCTTTGGGGAAGGTAAATACAGTTCCTAGCTGTAATTATATCCATGTGTCTGCTTTCTACTAATTGTCAGGCTCAGAATCACATCATCCCAGTGTTTCTAAGGCACAGCTGTTGATAATCAGTAGAAGTATGTTTTGGATCCAATTTATTCCTTATGCAGTTTCTGCCTTATTGCATCTAAATTAAAAGCAGACATGAGAACATGCCATGAGTGTTATGAGCACTTGGGGCCACTTTCTGACCTGCCTGCCTCTCCTCTAGCCTGCAACATCACTTGCCCCATGGGCCGTGTCAATGCTGACTGCGATGCCTGCATGTGCGAGGATGCGACCCTTCATGGGAAGGTCTCTCTTGAGGATGGGTCGCCTGCTGTTGATGCCCGGGTCTACCTGCAAGCCAAGAAACTTAAGCTGTTGACAACAGCCGATGACAGGGGCATGTTTAGGATCCCGGGGATCTGTCCTGATGGCAAAAACACCCTCAAAATAAAGAAAGCCAAATACGCAACAGCGACTGTCACCGTGCCGGAGAGCAACAGAAGAAACCTGGCGATCCAAGTGCAGCTGCAGCGATCAGGTAGCCACAATGAGGTTTTACACAGCAGTCAGAGAGAAACTCCAATTTTAGGAGGGGAAGAGTAACGAGATGGCCTTTTCTTCCTTTGCAGGCAAACCCTATGTTTTCAGAAGCCCTGAGGACAAAGCCAGGAGAGTGGGACAGAGCGTGTCGCTCTGCTGTGATGCTCTTGGGAGCCCGGCCCCTGACCGCTACCTCTGGTAAGAAACTCCAGTTGGATCAGGCAGAAGTCCTATCTGTCCCATGGATTCAATTTGCATCTCCTTACCATCCCCATAAAGGTGGGGTTCTAGCTATAAAATAGCTAAATACAATGAGAACAAATTGATGCAGATGCTGGTGTCCTGGAGATGTGCAGAGCTGGCATATCTCAGAGGTGCTGTAGTGTCATCTGCTGAGGGAATCACTGCTAAAACACACACATAAGAGTCTGAAAACCCTCAGCAGGCAGGACTGGCAGTTCTCCTGTCTGCCAGCTGCCCAGCAGCCACATCTCAGTACTGCCAAGGGAAGGGGAATGACTTTCAGGTGATGCCATCTAGCAAGATTACAAATGGGGAAACTGAGGCAAGAGGCCAAGCAAAATCCACATGGCAGGATGCAGGATTAAGGCCATGGCTCTGTCCCCTTAACTGCCTGCCTGTTCCTGGCAGGTACCACAACGGCTCCCTGCTGGATCCCTCTTTATACAAATACAAAAACAACCTGATTCTGAAGAACCTGAACAGGCACCATTCAGGAGAGTATTTCTGCAAGGCCAGCAGTGCCGGAGGGTCAGCGAAATCCCAGCCTGCCAAGCTTGCTGTCATAGGTAAGATAAAATGTGTGTGATGCTCTCCAAGCAGCTGGGGAGGCAGAAACCAGGAATTGTGGCAGAAACCAGGAATTGTGGTACATGTGGGAAAGAAAAACATTTGGGCCCAAATTCATGCATCCGTTAGCAGATAAGCTTGCATGAGCTGGTTGGGAACCAGATGCTCTCTACAACACTGGAGCTCTGGATTGCAGGTGACCTGCCAAGCTCAATCTGCTGGTTTCAGCAGATTTCTCACTGTATTTGCTGTCTGATGTTAAGATTTGTTTGCTTAGGGGCTTTTTCTTAAACCTTGGGACGCATTTAGTTTCTCCCTAGCCAAAAAGCCAGGCAGCTGCAGAACAGCGGAGGGTGGGTTGGATGGCAGTAGCGGGTAAGCAGGAGCTGGATGCAGACAGCACTGCTCTTGATCAGGTACCTAAAGTGAAAGCTGAGCACCTGCTTTACCAAAATGCTGCAAAAAAAATATCTGGTTTGTGGCTGCAAAACCCTCAATATAATTGGAAATGTTTAACTCTGGGGGTTTCAGACCACAAAGCAATGACCACAATTCTTTTGTGCTGCTCATTAAGAAATCCTATTCAACAGGGAGACAAGAGGCTGCCTGCGACTCCCAACCCCAAAGCCACCTCATCCGACTTCCTCATGACTGCTTCCAAAAAGCAACAAATACCTTCTACTATGATGTTGGCAAGTGCCCAGCAAAGACCTGTGCTGGGAAGCTGGATAAGGGGCTCCGGTGTAAGGACAACGTTGCCTATTGCTGCGGAGTGTCCAAGATGGAAATCAGAGACATCTCCTGTGATGGGTACACGCTCCCCACTAAAGTTGTTGTAGAATGTGGCTGCAAAAAATGCACTGAGACCAAAATAACAGTTCGAGGCAGAGCCACAGCAGCAGATAACGGAGAGCCACTGAGGTTTGGCCACATCTACATGGGCAACAAGAGAGTGAGCATGACCGGTTACAAGGGAACCTTCTCGGTCCATGTCCCAGCAGACACGGAGAGACTGGTTCTAACTTTCGTTGATCGGCTGCAGAAGTTTGTGAACACAACAAAGGTTCTGCCCTTCAAGGAAAACGGAGGTGCCGTGTTTCATGAGATCAAGCTGCTAAGAAAGAAGCCCCCTGTTACACTGGAATCCACTGAAACCAACGTGATCTCTTTGGGAGAAATGGAAGAAGAGGATCCGATTGCCGAATTAGAAATTCCACCCAATGCATTTTATAGGAAAAACGGAGAAGCCTACAGAGGTAAAGTGAAAGCCAGTGTGACTTTTCTGGACCCAAGAAACATCTCAACAGCTCCTGTGACACAAAGCGACCTGAACTTTGTAGATGAGGAAGGAGATGTATTTCCACTCCGCACCTATGGCATGTTTTCCGTGGACTTCACTGATGAAAAGGGCACTGAGTCTCTTAATGCAGAGGAGGTGAAAGTTCATTTGGATGCTGCTCAGGTGAAGATGCCAGAGCACCTGCAAGAGATGAAGCTTTGGTCCCTGAACCCAGAGACAGGATTATGGGAGGAAGAAGGGGACTTCAACCTGGAGAAAAGCAGAAGGCGCAAAAGGGAGGAGAGAACGTTTTTGGTTGGGAACATGGAGATCAAAGAAAGGCGACTGTTTAACCTGGATGTCCCAGAGAGCAGACGGTGCTATGTCAAAGTCCGAGCCTACAGAAGTGAGAGGTTCCTGCAAAGTGAGCAGATCCAAGGGGTTGTGATTTCTATTATAAACACAGAGCCAGAACCAGGGTTCTCCTCCAACCCCAGAGCATGGGGCCGTTTCGACAGCGTGGTCACTGGTCCCAATGGTGCCTGTGTGCCTGCCTTCTGTGACGAGCAGAACCCAGAGGCCTATGCAGCTTATATCTTGGCGAGCATGGGGGGTGAAGAGCTTGAAGCTGTCCCCTCTGCTCCCAAACTCAACCCTAATGCTGTTGGGGTCCCACAGCCATATCTCAACAAGCTCAACTACAGAAGAACAGACCATGAAGACTCCAACACTAAGAAAACAGCCTTCAGCATTAACATGGCCAAGCCAAGTCCTAATTCCCCAGAGGAGAACAATGGCCCTATTTATGCCTATGAAAACCTAAAAGAATGCGAGGAAGCTCCACACAACGCTCCTCACTTCAGGTTTTACAGGATAGAGGGAGACAGGTATGACTACAACACTGTTCCCTTCAGTGAAGATGACCTCATGAGCTGGACCGATGACTACCTGGCGTGGTGGCCGAAGCCTATGGAATTTAGGGCCTGCTACATTAAAGTAAAAATAAATGGACCCCAAGAGGTGAACATAAGATCTAGGAACATGGGTGGGACGCACCCACGTACCATTGGGAAACTCTACGGCATCAGGGACGTCCGCAGCATTCGGAGCTCGGAGCAGCGGGATGTGTCGGCAGCGTGCCTGGAGTTCAAGTGCAGTGGCATGCTCTTCGACCAGGACCGTGTGGACCGCACGCTGGTCAAAGTGGTGCCTCAAGGCAGCTGCCGCAGAGAGAGCGTCAACAGTATGCTCCATGAGTACCTGGTGAACCACCTCCCCATGGCTACCAACAACGACACCAGTGAGTACACCATGCTGGCTCCTCTCGACCCACTGGGACACAACTATGGCATCTACACCGTCACCGATCAAGACCCGAGGATCGCCAAGGAAATTGCCTTGGGCAGGTGTTTCGATGGCTCATCTGATGGCACCTCCCGAACCATGAAGAGTGATGTTGGCGTTGGGTTGACTTTTACCTGTTCGGAGCGGAGCGCGGCAGAGCAAAGCATCTTTGAGTCTCAGAGGAACTCGGGCCAGCAGTCCATCCTGGTTCTGCCAGGGGAGAGCCCCGCATACCAAAGGCAGCCGGCAAGCCGCCGAATCCCACAGAGCAGGATCCCGATGAGAGGTCAACGTCCTTCTGGATACTAGAGCTGTAAAGGAGCCTCAGTAAAGTTGTTCACACTTGATTAAGTATAATTTGAAAGTAAAACCTACCTGCTAACACAGAACCCAAAGCTGGTAGGTGTCATTATTTCTGAGACATAATGAAGGTGCACTTTTTTCCTCCACCAGAAGGACATAAGGCAAAAATCGGGGGCCAGTAGCTGTAGTGAGTTTGTGTCTTATTAAATGCATCCATAAAAATCTTCTTTCTGCCTGACATTAAACAGCTTCATACGATAGCCTAAAGGGAAGACTAAACACACGATTCAATTAAGTCATGTACATAAAACACCCTTCTGTTCTGCATCTGCAGACTTTGCCAGCCCAAGTACCTGTACAGTAGTTGGTACCATGAGAAGGAATAAACTGATTTCCTCATACTGAATTCAACTGCGAGGTTTTGTACTTGAAATGTAAGTATTTTATTTATTTCTAGCTTATTTTAGAATGACTGTATTCCAGCTAAACTGCCGGCAGCTGCATTTCTAAGAACTCACATGCTCAACAGCATGGAGAAGCCATGAGGATTTGTAGGTTCAACGTGGATAAAACTCGTTTTCTCTTGCTTCTTGCATTATTTGACAAGAAAATCCATGCTTTAATGATAGGGTAGGTTAATAAAAAGAGTCATTTTATAACTTTGACAATGCTGTGTTGCTTTTGTGTTTGAAATGCCTGGCCACAACGAAAGAACCTGCAGAACCTTTCTGTTCACAAACAGGTCATGGCTTTATCACTAAAAGGCTGACCCTGAGTATGGATGAGGGGTTCGGTGGGTAGCTGGTGTTCCCCCAGGTCCAGGCCTTGGCCATGGTGTGCTGCAGTCAAGGAATATGTGCCCAGCTTGAAATATGGAGCCAGAAACAGTGCTGAGAAGCAGAGCACCAGGTCTGGGCAAGGGATGAGGCAGCAGCATGGCCCTCAGAGTGGGACAAGATAGGGAGAAAAGCAGGCCAGGACACGGCGCTTTGAGGAGTGTATGAAACCAGGCAATATAAAGCAGGGCTGGACCGTGCAGAGACAAGGATAAGACAAGGAGACAAGGATAAGACAGGCTTCCCTCCACATTCAGCAGCAGCGAGCACGACACTGCTGGGCATGAAACTGCTCTTAGCTGAAGGTACAGATGGCCACAAAAGGGGTCAGGCAGACACTGATCCTTCTCCAAGTGGCTGATTAAGTTGCCCTATCAACCCCCCACTACTTTTAGAGCAGAATCAAGCACCTCAGCAGCACAGAAGACATTCTATGATTACACCCCAACACTGCAATAAATTTCTGGGGTGCAGGCAAGCCTCTAACACCAAAATTTCCACAGAGAGAGATCACAGACAGGTAGGCAGTGCTGCTACATGAAAACTGGAGTTCAAGCACACACTCAAGCATGGATGTCCCTTTCCTACCCAACACTCTCCTATGGGTATGAAGCCAGTTCTAGGTCTACGCTGTCTTGCCTACAAGCCCATTGAGGGCATGGGGAATCTTTCAATAGTATTTAGCAAGCTTCAGAACAGGTTTTCAGGTCTGACACAGGGCATCCCAGGCATTAAAGGCAGAGCTGTGCAGGACTGAGTGGCTACGCAGTCAGTCAAAATCATGCGTAAAAAGGTCAAAAAGCCCACCTTAATAATGCATGTTTTGATGCAAATCGACAGTTATCAAAAAGCAGCAGAAAAGGAAGAGCTGTGGAATACTCTGGCACATGCTCTTCATACCAATGAATTTAGACTCTGTGTTTTCTTTTGTGTCTAGTCTGCTGCAAGGGCTTGGCACGAGCTGGGGCCAAGGCAGCCAGTGGGGAGCATCAGCTTGGACCTTCCCACAGAGCTCTTGGCTTGCACTGCAGACTCGCAGAGAAATGTCTCTTCCCTCTGCTCCCCTTCTCCTCTGCAGACAGCCAGCCAAATCCCAAACTTAGTTTCATCACTTTGAGAGTGAAGTAACACAAATGACTTCTACAGACCAACGCAGGAGATAGATGGATGAAAGAAGGCTCAGGATGTGATCCCTGTGGTGCATGTGGGTTCGCCAGAGTCAAACACAGCAGACCATCGGGCTCTTCCTTTTGGGAAGAAATGTCTGTTTGACAGCAATGAAATGATCACAGCTCTACAGCCTGGAAGAGCAAAAAGCTCTCCAAGTTTCCCCAAACTGTCCCCCACTGCAGCTTAATTCTGACTTGGAGGAACAAACTCGCTCTGCACTCCCCGAGCCCCTGAGCTCTCAAGAGTAGCCTGCTGGCAGAGCACACTGGATAAAGAGCAGGACGGAGAGCTTTCAAACACGGGTGCTTAAACACCATCAACAGAAAACAACCTTGGCCCAACAACCACCACTCAGTGCTAACACTTTGTCATTAACTGATGAGCAACCACACCAAATACATGAAGAAAGTTTAGATAGGAGGAAAGCTACAGCAGGTCCTGGCATCCACCACTCACACAAGTTTTATGCTATAGTTTAATGTCAGTTCTGACTTCTCCAGCTTGTGTTTATGGTCAGTGGATAGCAATGTCCTTTCTGCAGCCCGAAATCTAACCCACACTCCCACATATCAAAGGAGAGCATCAGCTGCAGGAATGCTCGAAGGCTTCCACTCACCTCCACCCTCAGCCCTAGCCTTTGGACCACCAACCTTGAGAAACAGGCTGAAGAAGCAGACCTGGCTCCTAAACGTCGGCAGGTTTGCGGCTAATGGCAAAACATCTTCCATTAAGGTCACTCAGTTTCCAACCCTCAGATAAATCTGGTGACCTATCCCTCCTCCTGCTTTTAAGAAAGGGAAAAAATTGCTTCCCAGAAGCTATCAGGCTGTCAGGAGTTAGGATAAACAAAAGGACTAGACTCAATCTTCAAATTAGCCAGGGATTTTGCAATCAACTATTTAAAAGCCTCCAGTACTCCTGTGATGAATCACTTACACTTTGGGCTTATTTGCAATTTATTCAGCAGATATCCGAAATAAAGAGGTTTCCTAGGAACCAGGGGGAGCAGTGAGGTTTCAGCTCAAGAAACAGATGCATCTAACAGCGAGTCTCCAGCATCCTAAGAAATATCACTCCAACATTTATTTGAAATCCAAGATGAAATCATCTCTATCCAATACCAGAACCCTTCTGGTGCCCAAATGTTTTGCAGTTTTACCAGTAATTTGGCTTCAGTGATCTTAAACTGAGCCGTAGTGGATGCTGGTCTATGAATACCTCTGCTACTTTCCCTCTCATGGCAAAAGAACTGCTTTATTTTGGTAGTATCACTTTCCAATTGCTAAGGCGGCTGTACTTGACCTCAGCAGTGGCACTGGGGATTGAATCACCATGTCTATGTTCTAGAGTCAACCCTGACATGCTATTCCACACCTCATCAGTGAATGCCCCATTTTTGTTTTGTCTGTTCTGCAAAAATAATCAGATTTTCATTACTTACTGAGCTAAATCCCTACAGAGCTAGGTGAGAGCAAAGTTTCCAGAGACATTTTGGCTAACAGCTGCCTGGGGAACTCCAATTCCCTTTAAAGCTTCTCTACCAGGCCAAAAATAGCATGCCAAAGATTTCCTCCATGAAAAAATAAATTAATCTTACCCTTTTTTCCTCCACAAAACAACTGGGGTGAAGTTGTGCATATTCAGAGCTAGGACAGTAACTGTTAAGCAAGAACTGTTTAATCTTCCCTGACTTCTTGCATAGAAAGCAATTCTAAGAAGCCTTAAAGGAAACTGCATAGATCAAAAGATTAAGTTACAAGTATAGGTATCCTGGCTACAATATGGTTTAGACATTACTTGGTATTAAACAACTAACTGAAGACATTCTGTACCAGATTTTCTCCATGTTCTGTCCAGCTGACCTTGGTTTTCCCCTAAAAGAGATGCAGTGAGCACCATCTACAGGGTTTCTGAGTACATCCACCTCAAACTCTACCAAAGACACAGGGAAACTCTCCTCCCCTGTTGCTTTATGCTTTAGTTAGAACTGAAATTAGCACCTGCCAGCAATGACTAACAGCAACAGATCTCACACGAGGCACAATGTAAAACTGGCAGCAAGAGTGTACAAATTGCCCTACAGGTTCTCTCTGATGCTAATATCTAATGCAGACACTGCTGGATGGAAGCTGATATTCCAACTAGGAGCATTAACAACAGCCAGCAGTAACGCTACTTTGCTCCATGCTGCTTTGGAGGTGCAAAGAATAGACACAAAGCTCTTTGCTATCACCTTTATGATAGCAGAGCAGGTTCAAATAAGCAAGGAGTTAAAGAACTGTCAAAAGAATTTTCCTCAAGTCATTCTTAGGAACTAAAAGGTTAATTTAACAGTTTGGTCATCTAAAAACTTTTAAACTTAAATTGTCTGAATTATCAATACTGTATTTTTTTCTGCGGGGTCACATCTCACTGATCCATCTTACTCTGGTCATAACAAATCAGAATTCGTTTTCCAGTGCCTGGGGACTTGGGACATCAGAAAAGCTGGTCCACCCATGCTAACAGATAATTACAATACTTCTCCTAAGTCCAAAATTCTTTATCATTTGTGCTTAAATTGTCTATATTTATATATATATATATATATATATATAAAAAAATCTATAAATTGTGGTATGGGTGGGTTGTGGGTTTTTTTGTATACTCATTTTTCTTCTAATTCAACTTCTGATGCAACCCATGCCCGACAACAGACCCCTACCATTACAGCTGATTAGTGTCAAAAACCTCACTGTCTATGGGGAAGAGAGTGCACAGAAAATGTTCTTACCCTCAGCAAACACTGAATATTTGAATCCCAGTGATGCCTACAAGTGCTCTTTAAAAATAACTGGTGAAAAACTCCCAGAAGCTTCAGTGGGTAAAACACAAGGCAAGCAGCCATAGAGCTGAGCCAGCGATGAACAGAACCCAGAAAACCCCCAAATCCATCATACACACACAAAACCCATCCACCTACCACCCCTTCCATTGGCATAAGGTGATAACTAACCTTTCATCTGAACAGAGTAAAGGCAAAATGACTTCACACCTTTTATATGCAAGTGGTAGCTGGGAGCAAAACACAAAAATACATCATTTGCTTGGAAACTAACTTGCCAGGTTTATAACCTCTGCAGCACAAACTCCATCCTTGAGTGTGCAGAGACAAATGGAATTCTCCACAGGAGCCCAACTTCCACCTTGCTGTTGTTTCCATGTTTTGACTCTGATTCATAGGCTTGGATTTCTTGGAGGATCATGTGTTCTGGAAGACCTGTCAGAGGCAGATTAATTGTTGGACCAATGGCAATTAAAGAAAAATACTGCAGCATCTGCTTTAACAGATGCTTCTTCAGAAACATTTTAATCCATGTAATAAAACACATTTTTATGGAGCTTTTGCTTGCTTTCATCCAGAGAGTCACACTCCAGCACATCAAGTTCCCATGAATTCAACAGCCGACTTGAGCTTTCAGTTCCAGACACAGCTAGGTTAAAGCCATTCCCTCTTGTCCTGTCTATACAGGTTCTTGTCCAAAGCCTCTCTCCAGGTTTCCTGTAGCCCCTTTAGGCACTGGGAACTGCTCTAAGGTCTCCCCTTAAGGAGCCTTCTCCTCTCCAGGCTGAACCAGCTCAGCTCTCTCAGCCTGGCTCCAGAGCAGAGCTGCTCCAAGCCCTCACACCATCTCCATGGCCTCCACTGGATTCACTCGGCTCCAGATACTTATTTTTGGGGACCCAGAGCTGGATGCCCTCAGGTCTGAACAGCTCCAAGAAAAAGCAAAAAGTGGGCTTTGCTTTTACTTCAGTAGTATTCAGAAAAAGCAGGAATAAGTGAGCAAACAACACTAGAGCAGCTCACACACAGGATGTGGCCAGTCTTCGTTCTGCTGTTATCCTCACAGTGCTACATTACTTCTAAGAGTCATCAGTTCAGGGGTTCTTCACATGAAATGCTCCTTCTTATACATGCCATTAACCAAAGGCAGGTTGAGGAAAAGCTTGGATTAGATGAACAACTTCTCTTCAGGTAAACACCTCTCCTATTAAAGTATGACAGTAGAACATAAATTTTCATGGATGGATGGCACACAAATATTAACTGGGATGTATTCTAGGATATGAAAACAAAGAGGAGAGGAAGAGATGGCAAATGATACAATTAAGTAGGCAACATAAGTAATCAATCAAAAAAGCTAAAGATATCGAAGAAAATGATGTACTGAGAGGGTGAATTACAAGTTTTTAGAAACAGAATGAAAGAGATTAAAACCAGAAAACTACAACGGACAGTAAAAATTCTCTAGATCTTCCCAATTAATGCTTAAGTTATTCATCTCAGTGCAAGGATACCAAGGCAAGAAAATCAAACTAGATAATCTAAGAGTCTCAGTAAGCACTGAACCGAATTCCAGAGCAGCACAGGATTTTAGTATTGCCAGATTGAAATAACTGTGCACAATTTACACCTGAAGAAAGCCCTCAAAGAGAAACTGAAAACCTTGTATAAAAATAAATTTATTGCTCAACAGCAGAAACAGGGATTTATTCACTAACTTCCATACTGACAGAGATTCTCTTTCTTTATGGAGGAAACAGAAATAAGTATCATCAGGAGCCCACAATGAAAACATGCACATGACAGCAAGATCAAACATTCTGGGAGGAAAACTTAAAAGTTCAACTAAGCTGAACGTTATAGGTGGGCACTGAAATATTTTATATTACTATTAACTTACAGACATCATCTCCCACATTTTAAAATACATCTATTGTTTTATATTCTGTGACAACATTTCCCTCTCTTTCAGAGTCTTTTTTGCCGTGCTAAGTTTGAGTGTTTGAAATCTGCATTCCTGATGAACTGCTCTTGACTTCTGCTGGAACCACAAGTGCATATATCCATTGTAGAAGTCAACTGCTGTAAGCTTCTTCTTTAATACGACTGCTTTGATTCCAACCCAGCCTTCCTAAAATAAAAACAAACAAATGGCAGCAAGCTTCTTTCATGGTTTTAAATTATCTTTAGCTCTCACTAGGCTGACTTGCAGCATACATTGTATTTCATGTCATCAAGTTTACATTACAAGTCAAATTCTTGCGTTAGTGGAAAGTAGAAGTTCTCCAAGATACCAAATAAGACAACTCATGCTAATCTAAAATAGCTCAGCGAGCATTAGTGGACAATTAAGACAAAAATTGTGTAACACTCAAATACTAAAAACTTCGTCCTTAGGGCAGTGAACATAAAACAAATGGGAAGAACCTACCTTGCAACAAGCTATCAGTGTTTGGGATGCTTTATGGTATAGCAGTGAACCAGGAACAGCTCCACAGTCATTTAATGTTTGATCTAAAAGCAAAGCAAGATTGACTTGCATTTTTATAGCACCAAGTACAAAGAAGTTTGAAACACTTGTGTCTCTTTGAAGCACAATAACCATCTTGAGTCACTGCTTTGCTCAAAAATATTTTTGAGCAGATTATATCCAAATGAGCAGGGGAGAACCAGAACAGTCATTCTGGCACTGCTCCCTATCTGATCCAGAAACAGTCCTTGTGAGAGATCCCCAGACAACGGTGTTAGAAGAGGCTTTCCTAACTAATTAGAGGATTAAAATCCTCCAAATCTCAGGATTCACAAGGCTATACCTGCTGCTCATCCAGTATCACAGAACAGGAATGTCCTTAAAACCCATTTTATGCTCATGTTTGGGCACAGAAACTTACTGCACTCTGAGCATTCATGAGACTGACTTCACTCTACTGGAGTTCCAGAAAGCAGTACTCAAAGCTATTGTTTAGTACAACTGCAAACGATCTCCAAGTCAATGTTTGAAAAGACAGGAAAATGTAACTTAAATTAATTTCAAACTAAATACCAGCAAAACCAGGGATGTCATCCACTTCCACAAAATCCAGAAGTTTAACCGTAGTTCCCTTCCACAGTGTTTGCAAAGGAAACTGGAAACAGAAGCAGATGACACACTGAGAATACTTTCATGACTTCCAGGCAACTGTCTAGTCTTTTAATTACGCAAGATATCTGTGACACTAGGGGAAAAATTTAGGTCTATGTCCAGATAAGAGACTTTCCTTATTATATCCAGTTCTCCTTGATCTCCCTCATCAAACTGACAAGCAAATAGTTAGCATATGAAGTAATTAGTAATGCAACTAGCTACAACAATTGTTTACCAAGGCTGTCTGCACTGTTTACTGCCATGCAAAGATGTCATGATAGCTTCTGGAACCCTCTCAAATGCATCAGTAGAAATCTCAGAACTAAGGAATCAATACAAAACTCTGGGCTGATTTCACACTCTTTTCAAGTCTATGAAAATTCTCCTCTACACTAATTCTACTTCTAATGCTAAACTATGCTGGGATTTTAGAACATATGATGGGTTTAAAAGGCTAAAATAACTAAACTTGAGCTTAGTCGTTAGTTAAAATACCTACACCAAACTCACACATGCTAGACGACAGAAGAGGGTTAAAAAAATTCTACTGTCTTACCATGCTTCCTATTGCACGATGCAGTTGAATTACTTGTGCAGCCGTTTGCTCTTCCCATCTTACACAGCTCTTAGCTATAGATATTTTAGGAGCTAGAGAGAAAAAATAATAGAAGACTTCATATTTTGTTTTGCATCGTTTTGCAAACAAATAGCTGTACCATTTTATCCTATTTTAAACCCAACTTCACCCTGACCGATGGTAGGTTTACCTCTAGCCATAGGTACCTTAAACAACTGGAGAAAAGATTCTCTAAAAACCTCCTTTTGATTATTTATGCTTTATTCTCAGTTGTCCTCTTATTTACCCATTGTAATGCAAACTGGTAACATGTATTTAGAAGCACAGCTTAACACTTTTGTCTGTGTTGTAACCATCAAAAATAAACTCAGATTTTGTAACATCACTCAGGATTTTGATATTGTAATGGACAACTGGAATAAAAACATTAATCCAGGAAGTCTGAAGAAGAAATCTCAAGCTTTTTTCCCCTCTCTGCACAACTTGTTTAAGCCAGAGAAGGCAATGGAGAGACCATATTGAGAAAGGTATCTAAATAAAATATAACCCAGCATCGGAGGAAGAAACTTAGTCTTCCAGCTGGTAAAAGACAAAATGAACAACTTGCATTAAATATGATTTGTACCTACCAAATGTTACACCTTCTTCTGGTTGTTCTTTTTTATTTCTCAAGCTTTCAGGCAGGTTTCTCAGAACTGATATCAGCTGTAAAATTAGATTTTGTACAGAGTATTAGCAAAACTGAGAACAGTATACTTATTAACAGTACTTATTTTTTCATCAGTCGAACTTCCATGTGAGCTTTCAGACAATTGGATCGGTTTATTCAGAAGGCTTGTATCATACACACAAACACACTAAAGGCATCCTTCCCACCGAATCACAATTAACACCCCCCACCCCGAGTATTATTTTATGGATTATTTCCTCTCTGATATTAATTCCAGAACAGGAAAAAATCTGGGATTACTGAGACAAAAAAAGCAGATACTCACTTAAATAAAAGACAAAACTGCACCATTTCCATACAAAGTCATTGAGTTCTTCACAGAACAGAAGCAGACCAGCAAGACACAGAACGAACACTGACAGCGTATCGCACACCATGCAGCTTTTCTCTCAGCAAAGCAAAGTGCTCACAAACACCAAGTTTCAAATCACTCTCCTCTTAACAGCTGCAGTCAACTCAGAGCAAGATTAAGAAGAATGGCTTTTACACATGTTTTAAAAGCAAGGTGCTAATGAGAACTGACACTAGCTTGAGCTTGCATGACTTTACCATGTTTGCACCCATCTTTGATAATACCACTTCCAGCTCCTTTGCAGTACAGCGGGGAGGAACAGCAAACTCTTCTTGCTTAATAATTGGACCTACATCAAACCTGTGAGGCAAAAAACATATGATATTACTGGAGAAGAAGCTATAACTCAACCAGCAGTTCAAAACTCTATGTTCAATATGTTAAGTCAGTTACTTTTCCTTCTTTCCCCCCTCTAAAATTTTGTTTTTCACACATTATCAAACAATGTTTAGTTCACAACAACCCAGGGAAAAGACTATCAGATATATCTTGGCAAGCAAGATTCACCTCAGCAAGCTGAGTTTGATATGAACACAGTTCAGAAGCAGAACATCTCAGAAGAAACAACCTGAAGTATTCAGAAGAAACTAGTTTCAAGCTTTCCTGAGATCTGTTATGAGACAAGCATCTAAGAAAGAAAAGTTAACTGTGATAACGTGTTTTCACAAGCCTTTTAAGCCAGACTTTGTGCTGAAACTAAACCATGTAATCTCTCTCTCATTCCAAGACAGGGAATTGCTTGTCCTCTGTTTCACTGACAGGATGTTACAGGCGACTCCGAGCTCTGGAACCAGATCTTTCCCATCATATCATACCACGCCTATCCATCTAAGCTGTGTGACTGATTGCTTTCACTCTGCTGCTTGTAACAATGCTAGAAATTAGAGAACAGGCCTAGAGTGTGGAGTGCAAATTACACACTCACTGAAATACTGTATCTATGTCAAGTCTCATATGGTCAGATGAAAGTTTAAGTGTTTCAACTTCTAACATTAAACACACACATAAGAAAAAAATAGTGATTACAGAATGATTTAAATGGTGACTCAAGTGGTGATGATTTGAAGTCCTGAGAAGCAATAGAAGCTTTTGGGAAGCACATCTAACCTACCTTTTTGGTCTTATTTCCATAATTGTCACCCCAGTCACTTTATCACCATGAAGCACTGTGTGGATTATGGGTGCAGGACCACGCCATCGAGGGAGGCAGCTGGGATGGACATTCAGCACGCCACTGAATTAAAATGCTTTAAGTTAGAATAGGAACAGTACCTGAGGCATACATAAATGGGTGTGGGACATTTATTACACCGAAAAAGCTTGAAGAATTATCTGCTCAGACTTTTCGAAGTGCTATTGGTTTAAATATACACTTAAAGGAAAATTCACACTACATAACCTTCAGTTTCTTAGTGAATGCAAAAAGAGAGATGAAAGGAGTAAAAGTAAACACATTACACTGAACATTTGCATAGGCCTCCATCAATATGTTAAAGAACAGTGAGCCTGACAACGACAGAAGTAGGGCTCAAGCTAAGCAGACGAACCCAGGGGAGAAGCTGACCTCATCTGCTACGAATCACACGTGCTGACTCAAACCCTAACAGAGCAGCAATAGCTGTCCTGTCAACTCACGTACTATGGGAACTGCAGAATAAGGTCCTCGCTCAGAAGACGCCCAAACGATGCCACCACACCCACATCAAACTGCCCCGCAGGTCCGGTGTGGGGCCACTCATGAACAGGCAGCTGGAGCTCCCGGGCACAGCTCCTCACAGGCAGGTCCCCAGGCAGGCGTGAGGGCAGGGTCACCACCTCCAGCCGGGACACGAGCGAGTCCTCGCTGGGTTCCCTGGGGAGGACAAGGCACTGAAGGGCTCATGCAGGCAGAGCAAGGGAGAGGCAAACACTGGGTCACCTCCACCCCTCCCTGTGGCCTCCTCAGGACCTCCTCCTACAACCCCTATCCCCTACTTGGTCCCCAGACCCCCTTCACTGGCCCCAAGCCCCTCACCACCCTGGTTTTCTCCTTTCAATCCAAAACCCAGTCCACGTACCCCTGCCCTCCTTGTGATCCCTCTCCATCAACCCACTCATAACGCCAACGTCGCTGTTCCAACCTAAGGCCCCTTCCCTCCACCTCCCCTACCAACTGCCCAAACCACGACCCCTGCCTCACGCCGACCCCAGCTCATACCCGGACAACCCCTCAACCACCCCAGGATCCCCTATCTCCCAACCCTCAGTGCCCAGCCGTCCCGCACCATCCCCAGCCCTCAGACCCCGGCCCCCCGCACGCCCAGAGCGGTACCTGGCAGCCTGCAGGGCCCGCAGCGCGGTGACGGCGAAGCGGTCAGTACCGAAGAACAGAACCCGCCATGGCGGCGCCGCCGCGCCCCCCGCCGCCTTCACCCCCTCCCGCCAGGCGCGCAGCAGCCGGCCCCGCATGGCGGCGCTTCCGGCGCAGGGCGATGACGCACACAGGGGCGCGGAGCCCGCCTCGGGGCGGGATGGAACCGCCCCCCTCAGGCTGAGGCGGCGGCGCCATCTTGGCGTGGGGCGGTGTTTCGGAGGAGGGCAGGGCTTTACTCGGTCTGAGGTCCCGAGCTCGGTCTCTGGACCTGGGTTCTGTCTGTCCACAGTGTCGGCGGTGCCCGGGAGAGCGTTCCCCGCGGCGGTGGACCCGCAGCCTTGTGCCTCCTGACCGTGAATTGGCCGCTCCGCCTCAGTGCGGAGATAAGGGCAGGCAGGGGTGTTGACACGGCAGGCACTGAGGCTGTGCTGGCTCCGGCTCAAGCTCATTTGTGTGCTCGCCTCTGGACTGCTTTGTTTTAACAGTGATTATAACTTCAAGAATGTTTTCTTGTAAACTGTGGGGTCAGAATAACCACTTAAAAGAACTGCGTTCTCCCATAACATAAGTACAGAAGTATTTTATCATTGTAAGAACATTCTTCCCACCCATGGGAAGATGGGTTGTGTGGCTATCCATTTCATATAAATTACATCCACAAATGCCCTACACATCTAAATCTCTGTGTATCCTATGGCCTTTGACAGTAGGAATTTGTAAAACACGGAATGTGAGAAATCTGGGAACAGTTTCAGTGAAAACATGTAAATTACTTGGAAACTGGATGACAGCTGCAGTCAGCCAGATACAGGAGGGAAATCTCACTCGGGGAAGGGAAATCTTGTGCCCTGTTCAGCAGCACTGTGCCTATTCATTCCCTTTTACATGTTTTGCTCATCATTAGGGATTTCTTCTCTCAGACAGAAGGTGCTTCCAGTGGTAGAAAGAAAGGAGAAATGAGAAAGTGCTGTTACAGGTAACAAAAAATGAATCAGGATACCCTAAATGAGGTGCCTGTTCTGCACCCTGAGGAACGGAGGGTACGCTAGCAAAACCTGGGGTATTTCCTAGCCGAGTATCAGGATGTAAAAGTCAATTGCTTCAGAAAACTTAGTTCTCTATTACTTGTGAAACCCCGTGAAAATCCTCGTTTAATCATGTACAGAACACCCTTCAGTTCCAGACAGCGCATCTTGAGCTGCATAGATAAAAGGATATAGTCAAATATAAACAAGAGGGTAGCAAGGATGGAGGAATGGTTTCTGCTTGAGAAGAGACTGAAGCAACCAGCACAGTTCATGTGGGAAAGCAGAGATGGGAGAAGAGCAGGCAGTGTCTTATCACAAATACTACGGAGCTGGTAAACAAGGAACAATTAGTCATTGCACAATCACTGAGTGATTACAGGCACTTACAGGCATCAGGCCCCGAAAGAGAAAGCAGCGTTCCACACAGTGTGCAATTTCATAGAATCATAGAACAGTTCGAGTTGGAAAGGACCTTGAGATCATCCAGTTCCAACCCCCCTGCCATGGGCAGGGACACCTCACACTAAACCGTGGCACCCAAGGCCTCATCCAACCTGGCCTTGAACACCACCAAGGATGGAGCATTCACAACCTCCCTGGGCAACCCATTCCAGAGCCTCAGCACCCTCACAGTAAAGAATTTCTTCCTTAGATCCAATCTAAACTTCCCCTGTTTCAGTTTTAACCCATTCCCCCTTGTCCTGTCACTACAGTCCCTAATGAAGAGTCCCTCCCCAGCATCCTTGTAGGCCCCCTTCAGATACTGGAAGGCTGCTCTGAGGTCTCCACGCAGCCTTCTCTTCTCCAGGCTGAACAGCCCCAACTTTCTCAGCCTACCTCCATACGGGAGGTGCTCCAGTCCCCTGATCATCCTCGTGGCCTCCTCTGGACTTGTTCCAACAGTTCCATGTCTTTTTTACGCTGAGGACCTAATATCTCATTGAGCACTTAATATCTCAGATGCTGCAAGATACCCGTGGTTTCCCGAAGCAGACAGCACAGTTGCTGATTTAGTTGGAAGGAGATGCCCTGTGTGGTGCTGGTGAATGCCAGCTGGCTGAGGTCTTGGGTGAAACCAGCACATTAGAAAGGCCAGGGATTGTATCATGCGTATTTGTATGGCCCAGATGCCATCCAAAAGCTGGGAATTTGAACCCGGCATACAGCTGCTGCTCACTGTCGATTTCCAGGTGTCAGATCCTGGCCTGGGAGGCACTGAATGTGTCAGTGGCACATGGGCACCAAGTGCGGAGCTTCTGCTGCTCACCAGGGGACTGAAACCCTGGACATGGATTCTCAGTTCTGGTAGGATTAAAGCTCCTGGAAATACTGAAACTCTCTGCTGAGGTTTTGCCAAACTTACACATGGAATAATTAATGTTGCATTTATGAAGTGGATTTAAATTCACTCCAGTACATTTGCTCCCAAGTAATTAATGCTCTGATATGACTGTTCAAACAGATGACAGCTATTATCTAGTGTCATGCCTTGGACACATGAATTTTTGCCTGAAGATTTATTTCAGTGTAATTTTTTCAGCACAATGAGAGCAACAATCTGATTCACAAAAGAAAAACATAAAGCTCACAGATCTTGCTTCCCTGCTGCGTTTGAACTCTGCTTTTGTACATGGAGAGAAAAAAATCCCCACAACCCTGCATGTTTAGTTATTCTGTAACCAGGCATTTCAGGTCAAAGACACAGAAGGGATCAAAAGAGATAAGCAAAACTAAAATGCCAAGGTCAGAGAAGTGCTTCCTAAGCGTAATGAAGACAAATCCAAGGAGGAAGCAGAACACCAATCAACATCCTATCTCCACTTTGCTTCCTAGCCAAAGACGCTGAAAGTGTCTCCAAGAAGTAAAAAGATATCTCCCATGAAAGAGTGCCAGCGTTGTCAAGGGAAATAATGAAATAAAACACTCACAGCCATTACTGAAGAGATTGTCCCAAGCGTGTTCATGCTTCTCTGGAGACAGACAGGATTACTGGGTGCAAGACACAACTCTAGTCAGTGGGAAACTGGGTTTATTTAGTGGTTTCCCACACGGACCCGTCTTCTGCAAACAGCCCAAAGGCAGGACAGGAGCCACTGCAGAGCTGCAAGGTGCCTGATGTCCCAGGGGCTGCAGGCACTCTGTCACCTCTGGTTAGGTTTCTCCGCCTGGTTTCAGAGGCTTCAGTTTAGGGCAGTGTTTGGAGCATCAACATGTCCCGCTTCCACACAGCAGTTGGGGAAACTTTTCATTTTTCTTTTTTAAATATAGGTACATAAATCAAGCCGTGTAGGAAATTGGGATTGAAAAGGGACCTTCTGGGGCTTTGCAGTCACCCTCCTCCTCTTACAGTCACCTCTTCACCATGTGTAGCATCTCCATCCCTTTACTCAGAGACTGCCCTACAGGGGCCAGGCATTTTCTTTACACCCTTCTCAAAGGCAGTGAGCCAGAGGATTTGGGTTTGTAGCTTGGGAGACCGTCACTGTACCCCATCCCTGGCAATAGAAGGGTCACAAGGACACTTAGAGAAGCATTCCCTGAAGTGATGGCACTTTTTAAATGATCCAACTTGAAATTAGGAGGAAGGACAGCCTGATTTACAGCATGGTGTGATGTCCTGGCTTGACCTGTCTCCCCCAGCAGAGAGGAACTCTTGTTTCCTGAAGGATGCATTTCTGAGTGTGAGCTCCCATCCCATCGCTGCCAGGCTGACACTGAACAGTAAAACATCTCTCTCTGGGGAGTGTGTGTGTCTGCTGAGTGAAACTTCACAGGAGCAGCCAGAGGAAGCTCTGAATTAGATGTGAGATGGGATTCAAAGGATTAATCACCCTGGAACATGGCTTCGGTGCCAAAGACATTTTATTTCAAGCTGTAAAATACCAAGAACTTGACAAACATAAGGATACTGTGCCCATCTCCGATTAGCCTTAGCTGACCAGTGCTAGCTGTGTGCTCCAAGCCTGTCACTGAGAGGTATCTAGCTTGCTCTGCAGCATGCAGCTCCAGCCATAGATCAAATAGTTCAGAGAAGAGAAATCCTCCTTTCCCAATGTGGCTGGCTCAAAAAGCCTTGTGACACTGTAAAGCCTTTTAGCAGGCTGTTGATTTAGCCAGCTGTTTCCAGTGCCTGCAAAACAGGGGTGGCATAATCTCCAGTGGGTGCTTTGCCTGTGAAGTCAGTCACTTGTGAGATGCTCTGAGAGCCTTAGAATGACCATTCACTAAAAGACAAAAAAGGGCTTTATCAGGACATGCTTCCTTTATGCAACGAGGACAGAGCCAGGCAGAGTGAACGTTATCATTTATTTTAACCACAGGGTAACTTATTACTGAGTGTCATTCTGCTCGGCATGCTCTCTTAATACTGATTAGGCCAATAGCTTGAGCAAATAAGCTGGAAGTTCCTATGGTTTGTTCTTTGGGAAGAGGTCATTCACCTCATGTAAATGGACCCACTAAAGAGGTGTGTTTTTTCCAGGGGCTGGAGTGTACCTCACCTGTTGGACTGGCCTTCAGACATGACTCAGGAGCAGAATGAATCACAGCTCGTAGCGTACCAAGAGTAGGAGGAAAGGCAACCTTGTCACCGTGGTGAGGCACTGAAGGCTGCTTGGAGGAGACATCTTCAGACAGCAGGGCTTAAAGAAGAAATGTAGCTTCCTCTCTGCTGGAACAGTGCGTTTCTGGTGAGTTAGCGGAGATGAACGGACATTCCTGCTGCTGGGTTAATTTATAGCTATCTGAAAAGAAAGGCTTCTTTATTTATTTCAGTTAGAAATCTGTGCACATTCTAAGCAAAGGCTGCATAACTTGCTTAAGGAGAGACTGCATGGCAAGTGAGAAGCAGGCTGGGATAACTCCTGCACATAAGCAGCCTGGAAAGCAGTCAGACGAAAATATGTCCTATAACTCAGGTTTGCTCTTTAACTTTTGACTTTACAAAGGTTAAAAGTTAGTACGGATTGCCTTCTTGCTCTGGTATTTTAAATATTAAACATTTTTCTTGTGTTCCTTAAGTAAACTCAGTTCTTAATATGCCTTTATAAACCAGCCCATCCATTTGTATCTCCATGGTGTGCCATTGTATATCCTTTATGAATCCCAAAGGCAGGCCATCCCACTTTTATAATGACTTTGGAATAACTGATGCATTTTAACACAGTCAGTATAAGATAAGATAACGTCCAGAAAAAGAGTCTGGATGGCAAGAGGAGACTATTTTACAAGGACTGGGGTGTTATAAGTGCATTGTCCCTTATTGTGTAGTGAGTATTGAGTAGGGAGTCCAGAGGGACATTATCATCTTAACAGAAGACTTTTTTTCCCCATCTTTACTCATATCATTATAGTAAGTATCCCAGGACTTCTCATTTGTAGAGTGAGGGCAACATCTGGCTTGGTAAGAACCATGAGTATTAGACCTGATAAAACCCAACATACAATGCACATGGTGGTTTCACAGCACCACGTAGTGTGCTCTGGCTGGAAGGAATCCATGTGCAACTGGGGACATGCATGTTATGCCGGTCTTTAGAGCACCATTTAAGTGCTGGGATCAATATGTAGAGCAAAAAGCAGCCACTTGCTATTTTAATGTATTTTCTTGAGATTCTGTTGGATGCCACCAAAGCCCACAGATCCTGGTTTTGAACAGCTGGCATTTGCGAGTGACTCTTTGTTCGTGAAGTACACACAGCACACGAATTTTGCAGCTTTTGATGTGAAAATCCCATGTGCAAAAAGAAAGAAATTACAAAATTGCTCAGGTGTAAGTATAAACTCAAAATAACACAGGAAAAGTGTTTCTTTGAGAGGTGCTGGGTCTTAGTTCTTTCTACGTCCTTCCATAAAAGCATAAAATGTATGAGTTTCCTCTCATTTGAGCTTCCTGTGCTGTACCCAAGCTGGGAAGCAACCTCAGAAGGGTCTTGGGTGTCTTCAGAGGTCTAGAAGACCAAAGTCTGCAGCTTAGAGTTGTCAAAGACCTGGATCTAGGGGCTCATCCTCATCCAACAGCAGCCAGAGTGACTGCTGAGATGTGCGGGCAGGGGAGCAATGAAGAAGACATCACCCACAGTCTCTCAGCTTGTTTGGTGGAGCAGTGGTCTCCCACACCAGAACATGGCAGTGGGGCAGAGCCACTGTGTGGTGGAAGCTGGAGGAGATGGCCTTAAAAATCTCTGTTTCAGGCTGAAAGATCTAAAATCTGTTGGGACTCGCTCTTTCCCTACTTGGGGAAACTGGAGGTGCAGGCAGCATTCTGAATCCTGCTCAGGCTCTCCGCTGGGGTGGATACATTGGCCTGAGAACACTTTGCTTTGTAGCTTTGATGAATGCAACTTCCGAACTAGTGTGGTCATTTTTAATGCAGATGTTTAAGATCTTTAAAATAACAGGGGGGTCCCTTAAAGTCTTTTACTTTAATTTCGTGTTAGTGCATAACAAATATCGGTTCTGCTACTGTATTGTACCTGAGAAGCTCCAGTCTGTGGAGATCTGGCGGTCACTACTTTATGAAGCAGAGAAGTACCTCTAGCAGCTGTGTAGCATCCCTGCTGTGTGCATGCCAGCTTTAGTGTGGACACCACTGGTGGCACACAAGTTATGAAACACCTTAGGAGAAAATCAGCAACATGCATGTCAAATATTCCTGTTGGAGCAAATGATTAGACAGGAGCTTTGCACAGCAAGATTTAGCACATTGAAGTGGCACCTTGTTATTAGGGTGTAGTAGACTTGTAACTTGATTTCATTGGCACCATAACTTTATTTCCTCCTTTCTGAGGGCTGAAACGAGTGAATAAACTAAAGGTTAGTTGGACAGCAAGGTAATTGGCACAGGCAACTGCAGGGAGCAGCTTTACTCATGTTTTTTGAAATACAAAGTGGACCATGCATTTGGGAGTCCTCAAAGAATTGCTCACAGGTGGTTTTCTGGCAGCAGGGAGCAAGCCTGCATGCCTGTTTGGCTATAAAATGTGAACTTTGAATTGTGAAGACACTGAGAAGGTGTGGGGGGGGAAATAGTAGCAATCATTAGGTCTATAACCGACAGGACAAACGCTTGCCTGAGGAGTCAGCAGCAGTGGTGTTGACACGCCTGGCACAGTGGAACATGCTCGGGAGTGATTTGCAAGGAAGAGTTTCAGACAGTGCCACACTATGAAGGCAGGTAAAAGTTGAGAGTATCAGTTGTAAAAGTCTTAGTCTTCATATAGTAATTAATGGTCTGTGAGGCCAGCATATCTGAGAGACACACGTGTGTTGTGGTGTCATTCACCTGTGAGTGGGTGATGGTTCAGGTGAGGCCAGTGAGCGGTGGTGGAGCACTGGGGAGAGTCAGCCAACCATCTCAGACTAACAGTGCACAGAGAGGAACCCTCTGCTCAGGTCAGGTCCCTCCAAAGGAAGCTGAAGTTGGGCAAGCTGCCATAAAAGCTAGATTGATGCCACTGACAGATGAGGGACTAAAGGTCAAGGAGGAGCTTTCTGCTTCTCTGAGCGATGTGAGATACCTTTGCCTCAATGGCATGCTGGCTTTTCCTCCTCTTGGAGCTGAGCCCACCAGTTCCTCATCTCCACACCCTTATTTTGCCACCCCTGGATTGTCAGCAGGTAGTCACTGTCCATGAAGTGTATTCTCTAAGGATTGTAGCAGGGGAGCAAGGAGAGAAAAGGGAGGTTAGCTGGGGAGGGGCTGGCTTACAGCAGCTGAGCTCGCATCTGCACGGTGTCAGCTAGGCAAGGGGCACAACCCCAGGCAGCAGACCCGCTCTGCTGTCACCTCAGTGGCTCCCAGAATGTCTGCACCCTGTCCTGGCAGCTCAGACTCACATTCAACAGGAGAAAACAGATGGCACAGCTGCAGGAGTACGTCAGGTCTGAATACAGAGCTGGAGCAGAGAGGGGAATCAGCATGAGCACAGAGTCATTTAGAAGATCATCTCTACTTGTGGTTTAGTCTCCTTTCATCTGCTGTAGACATTAGAGGAGAAACATGCTGGCCTGCTTTCTCCAGTCCCTCTGAGTAATAACCTGTGTAACTTTCAGAGCTCCCACTAATAAAACCAGTGGCACTGTATGGTGGGAGATAGCAGAGGTTACCTTACCCCTCACCTCTCATCCCTTTTTCTTTTCCAGGTATCTGCTCACTGAAGAAACACTGGTGAAGGCGTGATCCACACCAGCACACATACAAACATGAAGCTTTTCTGGATAATCCCATTTTTCCTGCTGCAAGGTAGCATCTTATCTTGGTGGATAATGGTGTGGGTGAAGCAGGGCACACATGCTGAACTGTAATGCAGAACCTTCTCCACCTCTCAGTGCATAAGATAAGGTTATGCCCTCCTGGCTGTGTTCTCCCTGCTTGGAGAGACGTGCTGGGCAACCCTGGGAGCCAAGGGAAGGCCGTTTCTAGCCTGAAGTATTGCAGTGTACAACAATTGCATCTTTCTGCTCTTTTCCTCCACAGCCAACGCAGAGCAGGGCATGGATGCCCCCACAGCCCTTGCCAGCACAGATATGTATGACCACACAGCAGATGTGACCCTTGCGCTGGGTATAGGTCAAGAGGAGCTGGAGGAGCTGCTCTGGTTCTTCCGCACAGAAGACCGTAAGTCCCATTGACGTTCCTGAGTTGAGAGTTGAAATAGAGATAGACAGTCCTTGGCTGTTAACCCTCCTCCTAATGGAGATGCCAAAGGGAATTACCTGAGGATATGATTTATCCCAGATATATAAGCCCGCAGTCTCACCTCCAGAAAAAGCATGGGTAAAGACAGGCATGAAGCTTGGCTGAGATGGTGTCTCCTGCCAGAGTGAGGTTCAGCCTCTTTCCAGGCACAGCTTACCAAGAGGACAAAGGTCTGGGCTGACCAGTGATTTTGGCAGGGTAGAGGGAGCAGGTTGATATGAGCAGGTCAATGCCATGAGGATCAACTTCAAAGCCACAAAATCAAGGACAGGGCATCTGCTGCCATCATGCTGAACACCCCAGCCTGTGTTCAAAGGCAAAATCTATCCACCCAGGTGTGTAGTGGTGAGAAAATCTGCAGAGCAGAGGGGCCCTCCTAGCAGTGCTCTTGGTGGGACACTGCAGCTTCCAGCCTTGCTCCCAGCCTGGGATATGGGTGAAGCCATGTGTGGCAGATGTGGCCAGCATGAGAGCTACAGAGCCTGGAGGTGGGGACTGTGAGTGGCACAAAGCAGTTGTGTAAGCCCAGGGAAGGACAGTCGCCTGAGGTTATCCTCAAAAACGTGACCCGGGTGCTCTGTTCTGGGTGCTGAGTTTGACACGGGCTTCTCTGCCTTCATCCTACAGCCAAGCCATGGCACTCTGAGCTTGGCTATCCTTGGAAAAGGCCTGGCTGGGCTCTGCAGGTCACACCGCTCTGTGCATGCTAATGCTGCCTCTCTGCTTTTCCCCAGCATCAACATGGAATTACTCCGTCCTTGCGCTTTCCTTCGTGGCCATGATTTTGGGTCTTGTCCTTCTGGCCCTTAATGTTACACGGAACAGGTGAGACAGGAAAATTTGGGTGTCTTTTGGTGTGTGGTGGAGTGCTGAACCCCCCCCAGCAGACAGGGTTTGGCGGAGCAGGGCAGGACAAGCCCTGAGTGATAGGGAGAAGAAGAAAGACAAACTCCCTTTGAACTGAGCTTCGTTGTAGAACCTTGCCTGACTCCCTGTTCTCCTTTGTCTGTTGCTTGGAATGAGCCCCTTCTTTTCTCCAGGCCACGGATCCTCAGCGGTAAAGAGCCTTTGACAGCTCTGCCCAGCCCGGCCAGGCTGCTGGGAGGGAAGGAACATTAAATGCATGGTGTGAGGTGCTCCCCATTTGAGGGGCTCTGGAGCAGGACTCCCAAGCCTTGTCCTCTGCATTCCCATAATGTACCCCTGGGCTGTACTGCTGCACAACAATCCCGCAGCTGAGGAGCAACTCACTGTTTTCTACAGTAAGAGAACTTACCTCTGAGTCAGCTTCCATTTCCAATGAGAGAAAAAGAACTGATGTCCCAAGTCTGCCACACTTGTTTAATGACGGTTTACTGGCTGTTGCTGCCTCACCGTGGTGTGCTGTGTGTTCTCCAAGTGTAAACTCACAACTCAAACACCGCGGACCTCTTAACACAACACAGTGCAGCTGGTTTTCCCACAAGCAGCTGCTGTGTTCCCAAAGCCAAGGTGTGAAGAGCTGGATGGAACCATCTCTGCAAGTAGATACTTACCCCAGGTGTCTGCTGGGCTTGCTGCTTCACTCAGTCTTTCCTTTCTATCCCTTCTCTGCAGGAAAAGGAAGAGCCACATGTGCAGCGCAGCAGAGCAGACAACTCAGCAGGCAGACCTGGAAGTCAAGCAAGCCCTGGTCCCTGTGGAGGAATGCAGCCCGAATGAGCTGCGGAAGGAGGATCCGGTGCCCCAGGATCAGAGATCAGGAGAAGTCATGGTGCAGTGGAAGGATGGGACCGTCACTTCTCTGTACACAGAGAAGTCTGAGGACGCCCTGTAACAGCAGCTTAAGTCGAACCATTCAGGCCCTAAAGGATGAATGTCTTGATTCATAGTGATGGAAGTTTAAAAACACAGTTTAGCCTGTGGAAACAAAAGAGAATAAAAAGCAGCAGCAGAGCTGCACCAGCACAAGCAGCTCTGGACTTGCAAACCTGGGCCTCCCTGGTTCAGCTCCCGGCTGGCTGGTCTTTACCTGCTGCTCTCAGTGCCTCCAGCCTTCTCTCCCGTGCTGCCTTCATCCCATTGCACCCAGGCTGGAGCTGAGCCAGGACAAAGGGCAGGAGGTGTGGGAACACACCGTCAGCCAGGGAACACACTGTCCTGTCCAATCAGGAAAACAGCCACGTGGACACGGAGGTACTTTTGTTCTTTTCAGAAATAATCTTTATTAAAATACTTTCCAAAGTGGTTGATTGAAATCCCATATTGAATCTCTGTCAGTAAGGTCAGATATATATATGCTTTATGTACAAATATACACGTGATGTGTTACTCTGCAGAGTAACTGCAGCTCCAGGGAGAAGCAGGACGTTTAACTTGACACAGCAAATGAAGCTGAGCACACAGCCCTTGGTCCTGGCTTGGGCACAGGCAGAGCCTGGTCTGGTTTGGGATCCACTTTATGCCCTTCACTGGGCACACGTAGAAGCCATGAAATAACTGAAGACATGTTTTAAACACATCAGTCTTTTAAACAAAGGCTTTTTGGAGCGCGTCCTCGTCAGTGAAGCATCTCTCCTTGCAAAGCCTTTGAAAAGGAACGCTATAGTGTAAAAAGTGGATTAAAACCCAACTGTCTCAGTATGACTTACTTGATGCATGGGAATTGGTTTCGGGACACCTGAGGCCCTTAGTTGGCTTAAACAGTATCTGCACCTTGGATTAAAAATACCCAAAAATTCCTCTTACTTATTGCTCTGTGAGGGTACCCGTGGTGAGAGGAGCAATGTGGGTGCCCCCGTGCTTCATTAATGATTGATTCCCCCTTCCTGGGCACCCATCGCTGTGCTCTGAGCTGGCTGGGGGTCCCTGGGGACAGCTGTCACCATCCCAGTTGTGCCCATAGCTCTGGCCACTCCGGGAACTGCCTGGATCCACGTGGAAAGCCAGGCTGGTCCCTGGTGCTGTTGGCAGGACAGGATGCATACACTGCGGCAGCGCTCAGCCAGAGGGGTCAGGAGCCAGGGCAGGGGCAGGCGGGGTGATGCCACGGACTAATTTCAGGCTCTCAGCACCCTGTCTGCTCACCAAATCACCACCACAGGCTTTGCCCTGCCCACCAGCAGCCCATCAGTCCATCATGGATAGTCTTGGTCTATCCAGAGCCAGGGGAACAGAGTCTCTCCTCATTCCCTCTGCAGCAGGGATGCTGCCTAAAATATCTTGAAGCCCTTCAGCAGGGTGAGCGTGGGAGCCTTCCTCTTGCTCTGCGCCCGCGATGACTTGACAGTGACCAGCTTGGCCTGTGCCACCGAGGGGATCTCCTTGTAGTTGACGGTGGAGAGGGTGTTGAAGGTGCAGCTGGCCAGGCCGTGCCGGGCGGGCAGTGCCACCGGCGTGGCCACGGGCAGGCACGGCCGCTCCTCAGTGATGAAGAGCGGCCGCAGGGGCAGGTTCCATTGCGCCTGGCGCCGCACCTCACGCACGGCCTCGTGGAACACGTGCTGCACCCCTGCGAAGTCCTGGCATGCAGACACCTCGTAGTACAGGCACCCGAACTGGTGCGCCAGGGACAGCCCTTCGGCTGCGGGCACCTGCCTGGCGAGAGCGAGGGGGTGGCTGCAGCATCCCGAGGGGATGCAACCAGCCAAAAGAGGAGTGAGGGATGCAGGTGGGGAGCAATGGATCCTGCATCCTGGTGAGCACCGGGCTCAGCTCCTGGGACAAGGAGGGAACATGAGTCCCAAATTGTTTTGCCTTTCCCAAAGGTCCCTGGGGAATCATGCAACCTCCCACGCCAGGGATGCGATGGCACTGAGAAGCAGGGAGGAAACAGCCTGTGCTGTGGGGACAGGGAAGCCTCCATGCTGGGAGCATAGGGTGGGTCAGCAGCGTGTGTGACTCAAGGATCCGTGGGACCAACATTCAGCACAGCCCCAGAACAGCACAAAAGGCCAGAAAACCATGCCGGGAATGTGAAGTGCTGGCAGCGGGACCGGGGAGGAAGGGCTCCAGGGAAAGGGCACATCCAGAGGGGAGCGAGGAGCTGGAGCAGGCTCAAGCCCTGCCTGGGGACGGTGACTCTGCCCAACCACAGAGCCAAAAAACATCCCACTGAAAATACCAATGGCCTCAAAATAAATACAGCATCCCCCAGGCAGGAACCTCGGAGATGTGGGAGGACGGGCACGTACCAATGGGGGTGGAAATACCCACAACAGAAATCAGATTTGGATATTGCATCCCAGCTGGAGGGATGGGGGGCGAATCTGTGAGCAATTCCCACCGGGAAAAGACAGCCTTGCCCCATGCCCAGTACCTGTACTCCTCCATGTCCAGCTTGTTGCCCAGCAGAAGCACAGGACAGCGGCTCTGGCAGCCCTTCGCATGCAGGGCCAGGACCTCCAGGTAGCGCTGGCAGCCCTCGAAGCTCTTCCTGTCATCGATGCTGTACACCACGAGGAAGGCGCTGGCCCAGCACAGGTACCGCTCGCAATTCCCAGGACCGTCCTGGAGGCAAGGGAGCGGCTGAGCCATGGTCCAGCCGCATCCAGCCGGGTCACAGCAGGCAGCTGGCACCAGCGCTGCCCTGGTGTCTCACCTCGTCAGCCGTGTCCATCACCTTCAGCAGCACAGGCTGCTGGTCCACCAGCTCCTCCGAGGTGTAGGTGTCCTCTGCAAGGAGAAGGGCGGTTGTGAGGATGGGCTGGGGTATCCGATCTGCTCCAAAGCCAAGCAAAGCCCTGGATGCTTGGGACACCAGGGAAAAAATCTCAGCATCTGACACCTCCTACCTTGCTCCTTCCTAAGACATTACTTTGGGGGACTGGTGGTGATGCTGCTGGGAAGCCTGGCTAGGAACAGTTATTTCTCCTGGTATGCTGCAAGTGTGGGCTCCCATGGGATAAGGAGGGAGGGAAGGAGCCTGGCGCAGCCGTCACTGCACCCAGGGCTCAGCCCTTATCTAAATGCCACGACATGGCGAGATAAAGGGAGTCCGGGGCTTGACACTGGGGCTGTTTCCCAATAAATCAAGCAAAAGCAGCACCCCTTTCCTTTGGAAGGAGGGCAGGCAAGAGCCGCTGAGCCATTCCCCTGGGAGAAAGATGCCTTCTCCCGGCTGGTCCTAATGGATGCGTTTCGGAAAGGTTTTGACGTGGGAAGATGAAACCACATTCCTAAAACAGATCCGAGAAGGAAAGGATTTGTCCTTCTTTCCTAAGAGTCACTGAGTTATGAGGAGCTGAAGTCGGTTCCTGGATAAGCTCCATATCTCCCTAATGTCCCCGATAAATCATTCCTGGTTCTTCCCTGCGCCTTGGAGTCCAGCCTAGGAAAATAGGGATTAATTACTCAAACAAGTGGAAAATAATGCCCAGAACTGCTCATTGCAGAGCGCAGCCCCTGGGGCCACCCGCTCTGCAGCCCCCTTGTCCCAGCCCTTCCCTGCCTGACACCCCAGGAGCGAGCAGGAGGCTCCCCAAGGACTCCCGATAACTCTGCTGTCAGTCTTCGGGGTGATGGGACATTGTTTGTACAGGCGGTTTGGATCACATCCAGCCCTTCTGTTGGTTTTCATGTAATTTTGGGTGCTGTTTTTTTTTCTCCTTCAATGCCATATTCGTGGGAAATGCCGGGAACGGGAAGGATGCTCCATGGGAGCTCATGGAGGGGCAACACCCGTGAAGGAAGCATCTTACCCAGGTTCGGATCATATTCACTTATGAACCTCTTGGTTAGAAACTTCACGGTCAGAGCTGCAGGAGGTGAAAGAGGCAGGTGAGGCCGGTGTCCCCCCCCCACGGCACCGGCACCCCAGCACCACCCTGATGCCCGCCCATCCCCGTGGCATCGGGGCGCCCGCCTCACCTGACTTGCCCGCCCCGCGGCACCCCAGGATGGCCACGTTGCACTCGCCGAGGGGGCTCTGGGGCGGCCGCTCGCCGCCGGCTCGGGGTTTGCCGAACACCGAGGACATCCTCAGTCCTATGGGAGAGACGGGGGGGGGGGGGGGCGATGTGGGGCACCCGCTGCCATCCCCGGTGGGGACCTTCCAGTGGGGTGCCCCAGCCTGCGGGGAGCGGGGATCCCCTCTCCTCCATCCGCATCCTGCAGGCGCAGCGGCCGGCGGCAGCATCCCCGCTCCCCCCCCAGCAAAGAGAGGGACCCCGCGTCCCTCTGCCCGCCCTTTGCACCCCAGCAAGAGAAGAGAAACGCGGGCTCCCACCTTAAAGCCCTGCTCCGGAGGAGCCGCGGGGCTCTCGGGGGGCCTGGGGAGCAGCAGCCCCAGTGCTCCCGGAGCGGATGAATGAGGCAGGAGGAGGCGAGCGCGGCTCCCGCCGCTCGGGCTCCAGCCAAGCTCCTTGTAAGGAATGCTCCGCGCCGGCGCCGATGGACGCGCTGCTGCCCGGCACCCGAGGACGGGCCCCCGAGCTCCCGGCGCTTCGGGTGCGGACCCCGGTCCCAGAGCACATCGTGGCTGCAGTCAGTGCCCGCCTCACCGCGTCCCACCGCCCGCCGTGTCCCAACCCCCCTCCTGTGCCCCTCCGCTTCATCGCGTCCCAGCACCTTCCATGACCCCAGCAAGCCAAAGCCTGGTTCCCACCTCCCTGGCTGAGGCCGGTGCACTCATGACACCTCCCGCAGGCAGAGCAGCACACAGGAGCGATGCTGCCCGTGCATCCACCCTGCCCACCGCATGCATGGCTCATTTGGGTGCACCTCCTGCTGCTGGCAGAGCGGGGGGGAAACCCTTTTCCACCCAAAAGGTGCAATCCCGAGGGAAAACGGGAGCACGGGGAGTACTCACCGCTGCCTGCACCCAGCCATCAGCCAGCACCCAGTGGGCTCCGAGCCTGAGTGGGTGGTGGAGGCTGAAGTCAGCGTTGTCATGGTGATCACAGCCATTCGGGATGGGACTCAGCAGCCGGGATGCAGGATACGGCCCCCACGCTGGCCCTAAGGGGGGCTGTATCCAGGGCCAGGGGGTGAAGGCAGCTCCATGGCCATGCGGGGCTGCTGCTCCATTGGGATTATTGCCCGTTAATGCAGGCAGGATATTTTTAAACCCTCCCAAAATAGCCTGGGAGTGTGGAAGTCCCTGCAAGCCCCGGGATGAGGACCACGGGGATCATTCCCCTGTGGGAAGCAGAGCCCCTCTGGGGACCACTAAACTCCCTTTGGACAGGTCAAGGATGCTTAAAGGCAACTGGAGCTAAATGCGGTACTTCAAGCTGGGTACCAGTAAGGATCAGTGATGGTAACACAAGCACAAAGCTCTCACCTTCTCCCCTAAACTGAGGTATTTGGGGAACCTGCTGGAGCCAGATCCTGGGCAATGGCTTTGATATCACACAGTGCTCCAGGAGCTCCCGGCTGCTGGAATGAGGGGCTGAGCAGGGAGGAAAGAATAAACCTTCAGCAGGGCTGAAATGATGCATCAGAACTAAACACTGGCTATGGGTGATGATGGGGGGCTTGGGGAGCAGCCCCCCCGGTAAGCCCTGCTGCTGGCCCTCGTCACATCCTGTGGCAGGGGTGGAATGGGGTTTCCAGCTAGGGAAAGCTGTGAATAGCACACAAATGAGTGATGAGCCACAAATAACACTTGTATTTGCTGTCAAGGGCTGTGTGAGTCGCAGGGGCTGTCGCTGCCTGCAGCCAGACTGGGTTTGGTGAGGAGGAGCTGCTGCGCTTCAGTTTCCTCACCATAAGGTTATAGAATCATGGAATGGGTTGTGTTGAAGGGACCTTAAAGCTCATCCAGCTCCAACCCCTGCCACGGGCAGGGACACCTTCCACTAGAGCAGCTTGCTCCAAGCCCCTGTGTCCAACCTGGCCTTGAACACTGCCAGGGATGGGGCAGCCACAGCTTCTCTGGGCACCCTGTGCCAGCGCCTCAGCACCCTCACAGGGAAGAGCTTCTGCCTAAGAGCTCAGCTCAGTCTCCCCTCTGGCAGGTTCAAGCCATTCCCCTTGGCCTGTCCCTACAGGCCCTTGTCCCAAGCCCCTCTCCAGGTTTCCTGCAGCCCCTTTAGGCCCTGGAGCTGCTCTAAGGTTTCCCCTTAAGGAGCCTTCTCTTCTCCAGGCTGAACAACCCCTACCCATTCCAGATCCCCACATGAAGCACAGGCTGGTTTATGGCTCCCCTTTAGAGCATCACAAGGAGGATGCCTGAGAGCGGGAAGCTCAAAACCCGGCTCTGCCAGCGCTGCTGAGCATCCTCCATGGGATGAGCCGGGACAGAGCCGGGCATCCCGGCCGTATCCTGCGCTGTCCGGTGACACCAGAGCCCTGCTGTGCAGCTGAGCGCGGTGGATGCCTGTGCAAGGCCCCGGTCACGAGCTCGGCTATCTTTAGCTGAAGGTATTTATATTCCAGGGCAGTGGCGTGGCGGCCACCGGGCAGGCAGCAAAGGCATCAAAGGAGGCAGGAGGGGGCTGCGCCAGGCGAGCATCGGGTGCTGCCCCACCACGCCTGGGCGAGGATGACCCCGGAGGAGGAAGGCTCGGAGGCAGGGTCCCCGCAGCACGTGCGTATCCGGGTGGAGGAGCAGTCGTTCTGCGTGGAGAAGGCGCTGCTGGTGGAGAGCAGTGAGTACTTCCGTGCCCTGTTCCGCTCGGGCATGAGGGAGAGCACGCAGGAGGAGATCGGGCTGGGGGAGCTGAGCGCGGCCGGGTTCTTCACCATGCTGCGGGTGCTGGCGGGCGAGAGGCCCGTCCTCGGCAGCGAGGAGACCTTCCAGGCGGTCGAGTGCGCCGCCTTCCTGCAGGTGAAGCCCTTGGCCAAGTTCTTGATCAACTCCATCAACTCCGACAACTGCATCCTGCTCTTCCAAGCCGCTGCCATATTCGGCCTCTTGGACCTCTTCCACTGCGCCGCGCTCTACATCAGGGACAGCTACGCCGAGCTGGAGGAGTACCTGGACTGCCTCCCTGCCGACCTGCTGGCCTATGTGGAGTCCCTCCTGCCCAGCACCTTCGTGGCAGTGGGAGCCCATACACCCACCTTCGAGTTCTTAGAGGACCTCTCCAGGACCCTCTGCTACCTGGACGAGGAGACCAACACGTGGAGGACCCTCTCCTGCCTGCCGCTGAGCGCCAGCACGTTCCTAGCCGGCATGGCGACCATGGATAACAAGATCTACATCGTGGGTGGTGTGCACGGGGCCAGCAAGCAGGTGGTGGAGAGCAGCTTCTGCTACGATGCTGACACCAACACATGGAGCGAGTTCCCCAGTCCCCATCAGCTGCGCTATGATGCCAGGCTGGTGGCACATGAGGGCTTCCTCTATGCCATCGGTGGGGAGTACGAGAAGATCTCACTGAAGTCCGTGGAGAGGTACGACCTGGCCTCCAGCACATGGACGTTCGTCTCTGACCTGCCCCAGCCCAGCTCAGCAGCGCCCTGTGCCCAAGCCCTGGGGCAGATCTTCGTTTGCTTGTGGAAGCCGCTGGACACCACCATCATCTATGAGTACCAGACCCAGCAAGACGCATGGCTTCCCATCACGGAGCTCAAGCGGCAGCAGAGCTACGGGCACTGCATGGTGGCCCACCGTGACAACCTCTACGTGATGCGCAACGGTCCCTCGGACGACTTCTTGCGTTGTGTCATTGACTGCTTCAACCTGACGTCGCGGCAATGGACCGCCCTGCCCGGGCAGTTCATGAACAACAAAGGAGCCCTGTTCACCGCCGTCATCAAGGGTGACACCATCTACACCGTCAACAAGATGCTGACGCTCCTCTACTCCGTGGAAGAGGGGACCTGGAAGTTCAAGAAGGAGCGGGCAGGTTTCCCACGCAGCGGCTCCCTGCAGACCTTCCTCCTGCGGCTGCCGAGGCGCGACCACAAGATCGCGACGTAGGTGAGCCCCCATCCCACGTCGCGATGCTCTCCTTGCACGTGGCCTCGGCTCTGCTCCCACTGCTCCCCCAGGGCTCCTCTCCTCCTCTGCGGAGCCGTGCTCAGGTCCAGGGATGGTTCTCTGGACCTCAGAGGTGACGCTAGACCCTACCAGAGGGAAAGGGGCTGCAGGCAGCTGCTGCCTGCCCTGCATGGGCTGTGCATGAAGTCCTACCAGACGTGGGCTCACGAGCCAACCACGTGCAGGGCTTCGTGGCTTCTGCAGAGGACGGATACCACAGAGATGCAGACAATGGGGGTTATTTATTCTGACTGCATCCTGAAGGTGAGCAGCATCCCACCTGCTCCGCTCCCCTGGGAAATCATCCCTTCTATCCTGGAATTAAAAGGAAGGCTATTAAACCCCCCTGTGCTTGCCGTTACTGCTGGGGTAGGGGTTTTTCTCCCCCCCTTTCTGAAGGAAATACCTCCTCACGGGACCCACGTCAGGGCCCGCTCCTGCCCACTGAGTGCTTTTTCAGCTGCGGTTCCCACACAGCCCCTGCTCCCTGGGGAGATCTCCACAGCTGCTCCCGGGCACAGCGGGGTCCTGGAGGAGGAGGGGAGAGGGGGAAGTGAAGGAAAGGATTTTGTGGGCACTGGTGCTTAATGCACGGAGGGGTTTGGGAGGGGACCCAAAGTCCTTTATCCACCTATCGGCTCCTCCAGGCTCGGCTGCAGCCCCAGCACAGACACAATGGGGTGGCTGGGGCAAGTGCCGGTGCTCGTTTTGAACCCAGACACAGTCTTTCGAGGACACAAGAAACCTTGGAAATGCAGAGGATGCTCAAAGGGAAGGAGAGGAGAGAGCACCAGCATTGCGTGGCGATGCCACAGTTCCCATGAGGTACCACTGCCCAGTGCTGACGTCCTCAGGACCAGCTCTGGGGATGGCTGGAGGACACAGACCCCCCTTCTGCTACCACAGCACTGCTGAGAGACCCATGGGGACCAGGGCAGCAGCAAACCCAGACCATGGCTCAGCTGGTTTCCCATCCATGAGGCAGGCTTTGGGCTGCCTGTGCCATCCCGGCAGAGACGGAGCGGTTGGGAACACCAGCTGGGATGCCTCAGTACCTCTGCTCTGACCTTCGCCGAGTTCTCAGCACTTTCAAAGCAGTTCCCTCAGTTGAGAACAAACCCCACCGAACACAACCACAAACCAAACCAAACAGGAAAACCCCAGCTCGGGTCCATGCCCGGCCTGAAACCCCTTGATGTGCCTTGTCCCCGTTTGCCCTCTGCCACTGGGCCAGACCAGCATCATTCCAGCTCCAGCAGCACCAAGTGATGAGACAACCTCCCACCTCCACGCTGTTTGTCGTGACAGGGCAGGGGTTTACAAAGGTATTTGCCAACAAAAGGTTGTAAGTGTAGCACCTGGGGAAAGAGCAGGTCTTGGCAGGCACTGTTGAGTATGGCACGGATGCTCCCATTTGTTGGATCCATCAATCCAAACCATGACATAGAAAGCAACACAAGGTAATTTTAGGGAGCAAAAAGATACGGTCCTTACCTCTGCAAGCATGGGGTAAAAACGACGAGCCAGGACCAAGCAAATCCCTAAGGAAAGCTGCTCAGCCGCTGCACAGTGAGTGGGCACAACTGCAAATGTGCCTCGTGTTGTTGGAATTCAGCCCTCAACGTCACACATTACTGGCACCACCACGGCACCATTATCTTCCCCTTTCAGTCTTCATGGTGTTTACCCCACCAAAGATCTCAGTTTGAGGCAAAGTGATCTCTTTAATCACAGTTTAACCTTTTGCAAGTTCCTCTTTTAAGGTGACATCATCTTGGCAAGGATGAACATAAGGAAAAGCTGCCTCAGAATGGACCTGCCTTATAAGGGCCATATAAAAAATAAAAGCTTGTATAACCCAGGGAAAGCTGGAGGAAAAACAGGGCTGGGAGCTCCAAGAAGAGCCTGGGAGCTCCCACGAGTATCAACCTTGGTCATACAAGGTGCCACATCTTCCTTTTCAACGCCATTAAAGAAGAGCAGGTATAAAGCATCCTTGATACCCAAGGATGGGTCAAGTCCCCCACAACCTGGATGCCAAATTTCCTTGCTGCATCCAGGCTCGGGTGAAGGCAGCCCTGGAGGCCTGTGCCCTCCTGCTGGTGTTTGCACTTACCTTGAGATAAGGGAGAAAGGACATGGTGTTTCAGCTCGAGGGCTGGGAGGTTGTTTGGAAGGATACAATGGGAAAATGGCACTAATGCAACTACTTCAGGATTTCCCCTGCTAGGCTGTGCCAGCTGGCATTTCCACAGGAGACACAAGAAGAACCCCTCCAACCACCTTTACTCGATGCAATTACATCTGTATCTAATTCACAGGAAAACAATATGCCTTAACGTAAAAACACTGCCCACTGTTCCGGTGCCAAGCCAAGACACATTCCACGAGGTGACCTGAATCTCCCGTTTTCCACCCTTCAGTTGCATACAAGAATTCCCCTGGGCATCCAGACTTCCTGATCCTGACATTTGTGTTTAACTTCATTTGGAGCCGCTGTTTAGGGAAGCATCCCCTGAATTTTCCTGATTCCTGCAGAGCACGAGGGCAGCCGAGCTGTTCCCAGTCTCTCTGTTCTGACTTTATGGAATTCCCTGAGCACAAACCCTTGTCTAAGCCATTTTTCATCACACTGGATAAACTTCCTGTATTTGTAGAGCAAGGGCAGCCTGGTTTCTTTCTGTATACTCATTGAATTGTGTCTTTTTCTCAAGTTCTTGGTTTAAAAGAGAAGCTGATGTGATCAGACTGGGTATCAATTACAATATCAAACCACAGCTAAGGTGGATGAGACTCTTGCCAAGCCAGGACCAATAAATGCTTCTTCAGGAGCCTTGTTTTTATGAGAACTGCATCTTCTGTTGATTTATAGAACCCTTCAAGCATCCACATTGGATTGCAGTTGAGAGCACGACACCCATCATCCCGGTGGAGGAAGAAAACTGTGCTTTGGGTTTTGCAAAACCTAAGCTGAAGGCAGTTTGGATCTTACTGCATCTAATCTGAAGAGCTGAGATGATCAAGGGGGGAGCTGTGTGGGTGAAGAGATAAACACTCCTGTTAGAAAGCCTTTGGCTTAGTGCAGTGCTACACACGCTTATGGTGGACGTCCATAAACCGGGACTGGACACCAGCCAGTGCTTTAGAGGTTTGTGCCCATGAGCCATGGTGCTGGGGGGGGCATGGAGCAGCAGAAAGGTAAACGTGTGCTGACCCACCCGAGTCCTTATGTGGTCCAGACTGAGGGGGAGCGGTGGCTGGGATCCAGGGTGCAGGTCACTGGGCTTTCATCACGAGCTCCTCCAACGCCTTCTCCCTCTGATTCCCACAAAGCAGAAGAACTTCTTTGACTTCATTTTGCTGGAAACCCATATCATTGAACTGAGATAACAGGTGCAAGAATTCAGCTGCCTGGAGGAAGGAGGAAGAGAAAGGAGAGATGTTATCATGAGGTTTAAGGCTGGATTTACCATAGTTTACAGCTGAAATAGGGCTGGGTGATGAGGCTGCAGCCATGCGACCTGGCCGGGTTGTATTACCGGTGAAGGGCACACTGAGAGCAGGCTGAGGGCACACATACCACTGCCAGCGTTTAAAAATGTGCCTTTACATCAGCTTTTGAAATTAGAAATAGTTAATGGAGTCAGGCTCTGGCTTCACTTATTCCTTACAAAGTTTAATAGAAATTCCATGCAAGTGTTTGTCTGTGTTACAGAGACTGGGTAAAGGCAAGGAGCACAAGCTGGAATTCATTTTTCCTGCTCCCCCCTTGCTCAGGCTGGGCCCCAGCACCACAACATCACCCGGAGCCGTGTCCTCAATAAATAACCCCCTGCCTGACACCAAGCCCCAGGCGCCCTCCCGCTGCCACAGCCCTAGAGAGCAGTGATTGCGATCCTATGTGCCATCAGCATCATGTCAGCCACCACCAGCCCATGCTTCAAGCAGTTCTACCCCTCCTGGCCCTTTCATTACCCCCAGGAGGGGACTGATGATGAAGACAACCCCTGGTGTGCCACCATGGTGGTTCTCTTTGGGGGGTGAATGCAAAAGGGGAGCAAGGAGGGAGCAAGTGTGGGTGCTGGTGGGCTTGGAGTGAGGGATCCTCTGCTTGGGGGTTGAGTGAGCATCATGCTTGCACAGTGGGGTGAGAGGATGGATGGAAAAGAGCAATGAAGCGAGTGTCCTGTGTCCTCCCTGGGGATTCCTTGTGGTGATGCTGCACTGCGGGTCTGCTGTGGGCAATGGGTCTGACCTGCCCAGAGGCTGCATGAGGGGCAGTGGAGGTGTAGAGGAGCGTGCAGCCTGCTGGAAAAGCGAGCCCAGAGGACACAGCACAAAGGAATGGGCTGGGCTGCCCCGCTCTGACCTTCTTTTCCGAGTACTGGAACATTTCCATGGCCTCTTCCACCTGCCCTTCCTCGTAGCCCTGCTTCAGCAGGCGGTCACAGGCGCTCAGGTAGCTCAGGAACTGCAGAAGAAGACAACCGGGGTTAACCCAACCTTGCAGACACAGGGAGCGACTGCATTCAGGAGCCCACCTTGTAACCTCCCAGGGCACACTCATGGGGAGGACCTGGGCCACCACCATCCTGCTTGTGTGGCTCTGTCAGCAGGACTCCCAAGGGGAGAAGACAACATCTCAGTCCATCCCCTCTCACAGGGTGGGAGCAGGAGGGAGGATGAGGGGCAAACCAAGCATCTGATCCATCTGAGGTACAAAGCGACGGCCTCAGGCTGCAGGGTGAAGCAGAACCTGTCCCTGTGAGATGCCTACCCTCAGCCAACCCAGCATCCCTTTGATGCACCAGGGTTCAGGCAGCCAGGGGGTTCACTCCAGGGTCCAAGCACAAAACCTACCCCAGGGGAGACCCATGTGTGTCATTACTGAAAGTAAACAGTTATTTTTGGCTTTCCTCGTTGTTCTTGGAGTGCTGACAGCACTATTCCCAGCAGTATCTTTTAAATACCACGAAAATCATTCACTGTCCAAAAACATATGGAACAGGCAATAATAAATGAGCTATACGATAGCAGGGGGAATAAAAACATCCCTCGGGTCTCCCTGAAGCCGTGCTGTCTTCATCCAAGGAGAAGCTGATTCATATCTCCCCAGATCCACCAGCACAGACCTCACCCTCCCCAGCACTGCGTAGCCAAGGAGAAAGATTCAGTAAAAGATCACAAAACATATGGAAAAGCCAAAAAAGTCCCTCAGATGCTGAGTGGATCTGGTTTGGCTGAACAGCAGAGTCAGGAGTCAGCCTTAAGGAGCAGCTTTTTAACTCAAAACTGAGATCCTCCCTCCTCGTGGCATTCCTAACCTGGTTCTGCTTTCCTTGTTACCCTACTAACTACAAATCCAGACCACTGCTGTATTGTATTGCCCTACTGCAGCAGGGACAGCCACTTGCCATGCTCATGGCAGAGCACAGACAGTCCTGGCAGCATGTTCAAACCCAGCATGAAACTGGTGCTGTTGTCAACTCAATGACTTTTATCATTATATATACATATATATCCTCCAGACTAAACAAAACCAGGGTTTTAAATACTATGACCTCCTAACTCCTGGGTCTGGAACCGGCCCCACCACTCACTGGGGAAGAGGAAGAAGTGCCACTGCCCTCTCAAAGCTCGTTCTCCCCTTGTAGCTCTCAAGGAGGCTCCTTAGAACACCCAGACATTCAGGCACCCCTGGAGAGCAAAGCCTTCAAATGCAGTGATGCGCTTTTGGTTTAGCTCTTGGCCATAACATCGCAGATGATGAACCTCTGGTGTGTTGGGGCAGCTCCTTGAGCCTTTTAGAGAGGTTCTTCCACCAAGACTGAGAAGGCATTGCCTCTTTGAGGCAGCAGACCTGCCTTCTTCACCAGGGTGGGCTCTGCCGGTTTGATACTGCAACGGAACTGAGCAGGTTTTAGCTACCATCTGGGTACTACAATCAATCTTCACGGTTGAAGCTGTCATTGTCACACACTGAAACCCTGCCTGACACCACCAAGCAATGAAGAACGCCCACAGCTCTTGTTTTTAACTGGAGTTGAAACACTTTCCAGGAAGGTTTAGCCTAATTTGGTAGCTGTTACTTGTAAGAGACACACGAAGGGTTCGGCTTCATGCTTTATCTTGGCTCTATTGGGCATAAATGGGAAAGATGGGAACTGATGGTGAAGAAGGCAGAGGCTGTAAGGCAGACCTTGTATTTCAGTGCATTTATCTCTTCTCCAAGGGAATGGGAGTCCTGGTGTTTGTACAGAAGGGAGCAGACTGTACCTATTGCCATCCTCACTAAGATGCACTGATTCTTCATACTGAAGCCAGCAGTTGCTACAAGATCCCTTTGCATGGCTCTGCCCATCTCCCTCTGCCTGGATGAAGCCTCCATGCATTGAAGAAATAAAGGTTCCCTTCCCACCTCAGCTTGCAGCAACCATTGCCTGAAACACCAGCAGGGGCCTGGTCAACCCGGGGGGGACTTGGGAAGGAGCCAGAAGCTGCAGAGTGACTCAGCCACAGAGCAGCTTCATGCACCGACCAGATGGGATAGAGCTGGCCCACACAGCACAGGCAGATCCCTGCAGAATGGGAAGGAGATGGCACCCGACAGCAGGAGATGGTTGCTCGGTGCTGTGCCTGCTCACACCTCTGCTCCTGCTCTCTGGCACGACAAGCAGGTGGACATCCCTCTTTCTAAGCTGTGACCGAGCCCTTTCTCTCTCTGCAGGAGCTACTTGGATAATTTAGCCCTATTAAAAGCTCCACTGGGATGGGCAGGTCCAGCCCCAAACCTGCCAAGCCAGTGGCATCCCTCATGACATGAATGCTCCAAGCCCATGTGGACCACTGGACAAGCAGAGAACTTGGAATCGGGATGCTGCACAGTGATGTACTCGGATACCAGAGGTAGGAAGAGGTTGTATGTTAACTATTGTCAATAAATTACAGGTTATTATAGAACGTTGCTTAAGAAAAGAGTGCCAGGACCCAGCCTCGATGCCTGCATGGAGCCCCTGGTTTGCTCCAACGCAGGGAACTTGTGTTTTGGAGAGAGCCCAGAGAAATCCCAGAGGTATTCCCACAATCCCGCTGACAGGATGAGCCATGGCAATAATCACATGGATCTAACAGCCGGGAAAAAATTATGTGCAACAAGTTTCCATATACGGGGGCAAAAATTGCACTTCAAAAGGACACGAGGCTCCATGCGGCAGATTGAGCAGATAACGCTGCCCGGCTGTTATCAGCCGCTGAAAAGCTGAGGGCAACTCATTTTATTACAGCACAAGTGCAAATGTGTGATCTCACGGCAAACCCTGTCAGCTGAGGATAATACCAAAGTGAGAGACCCAAGGCTGTCAGCATCCAGCCCCAAGCGATACAGCCATCCCTCTCTCCATGAAAACCAGGGGGTTCCTTCCCAAAGCTTTCTGCTTCCTGCCAGCTCCACCAACCTGACTTAAGCTTTGCCTCCCAGTCTTCTGGAGGGTGAGGATGGCTTTGTGGGTGGGGTAGCCCAAGGCTATCACGGGCTCAATGAGGTCTCGCTCCTCTTGGCTCAATGCTGAGAGCAGGTCAGCGGCCGGATCCGGTTGGGATCTGCAGGAGCTGGGGGGTCGTGCAGGCGCGGAGGCAGGGGGGAGGCAGGCGTAGGGGCTGAGGGACTGCAAGAGAAAACAGCACATGGTCTTCTTGCTCCAGCTCACAGAATTACATTAAGAAACCCAGGCTGAAGCAATGCTTCTGAATGCCAGCAGTTACCTTGTTCTCTCCAGAAGAGGAAAATTCCCATACATGGAACAAACCCCCTTGGGCATCAAAGGAGACTGGATTTAATTAAATCCAGGCTCAGCTACAGATACAGATCAGAGAAAACAGCACTTGGGAGGGTTCACGGGAGAAAGCAAGAAAAAGCAACTTCCTTTCCCTGGGAATCTTGCTCATCTCTCCAGCAAGAAAAGCCATGCTTGTCCTTGATGGACAAGGCAGAGGCAGTGCTGCCTGCAGACAGGCAATGCAGCAGCCCAGGCAGGGGGATGCTCCCGACACTCCATTTATGCCCTTGATGTTTATCAGATAGATTCAGTCTCTGTCACAAAGCCATCTACAGAAATGACCTTGCACACGCATGTGCTTGCTGGGGTTAAGGCTTTAGTATTCAGCATGATGCATGTGGAACCTTATTTAACTTTGTATTATTTAGTGCTCCACATGAAAATGAAATAAGACACCTTGCTTGTTGGGAAAACCAGGGATGTTTCCATTAGGACAGAGCTCTCAGAAACCTTTCCTTTAAACCCAGGGAATAAAAGCCCTTTCCTTCACTTCTTACGAAAACTTATCAGCAATTTCTAATGGATTCAGTGTTCCCAAAGCCGCATTTTGGTTCCATTTTGCTGCCCAAACCCCATCAAACAGGACCAATTTGATGCCCTCCACCTCCCTCCTGTCTGAGCAACAAGCAAAGGGCACCAGAAGACAACCCCTCACCGGCACCGTGGGTTTATGCCATTTGATGGGGGGGATCGGAGCAGACGGAGGCGATGGCACCAGGGGCCCCAGCCGGGACGCATCTGGGGCTGGCCTGAATCTGACACCACGGCTGGTGTGGGGACGCTGGGGCAGAGCCTGTGGCACCGGGACCCTGCTCTCCACAGCAGCTCTGTTCAAAGGGTGCACCAAAGCAGCCAGCTTCCTCCTGGCCGCTTCCAGCTCATTCTTCATGTTGTTAAAGATCACCATGGATCTCTTCTGCTTGTTCAGGACCGGGCTGGCTGTGCTGTGGACACTGCTCTCCGGTGAGGGCTCCAGCAAACCGGGTGATGTCTTTGGCCTGGTCTGGTAAAAGCCAGGACGCAGAGCCCCACTTCTCCCAGCGTTTCTCCTCCTGGAATTCTTTTCATCCTTGTCGTTCTCTTCCCAGGAGGTCGAGGAGTACTCGTCATCCTCCGAGTACTCATCCTCCTCCGAGTACCAGGTCTCACTCTCAGTGTCGGACAAGGCACCTCTGCCCTTGGCAGACCCATGGCTGTCCTCGGCAGCGCTCAGGCTGATGCTGCGCCGCACGGGCCCGTCCCGTGCTCTCCCTCCATAGCGGTCAGCAGGGTCCACCAGCAGCAGCCAGCATGGGGGAGCCGTGGGGACGACTTCAGAGGTGACTCGATGGCGGGAGGTTTGCTGCTGAGAGGCCACCTCGACCCAGTAAAGCACTTTTCTTTCCAGTGAGAAGTCG